>NC_086359.1:15218976-16548476 GCF_036324505.1 Eleginops maclovinus | reverse complement strand
TGTATACGCCTCTATCTCCACCTGTTCATCCTACTCAGGTCCCTACTTGTATATGCAGCTTTTTGAAGCTGATTGTATGCAGGTCATTTATTATTCTGGACATAGAGTTCGTCTGACCACTCTAATCTGGCTCTGGCTTTAGACCTCTGCAGCCTGGATGCTTTTTGGCCACAGAAAGCGGCAGTGTGACTGTAATGTATGCATTGCAGTTATGACGCTACAGTGAGCAGCTTGACTCTTAGCTTAGCACAAAGTCTGGAGACAAGGGGAAACATTTGCTCAGCAAGGCTCCTGTGATCGTCAATGTAAATGTAGACTTCTAAATGTGTGATGCCTGGATTTAAGAACATTTTGTATTCTAGCTTAGGCTCTAAGAAAGCTTCAGTCTGTAATAGAAGAAAGATTCAGATTGTTTTTCTCCAACAGATAGAAGGGGGATTTTCCAAGTTGATAAAGCAAAGAGATTGTTTTTTGATTACTACAGATCTCTTCACTCGAGGGAGAGGCTTCTTTGAGGGCAATAGTTTTTCTACAACCGTATTTGACATCTGCATTAAGGGCCAAGCTCTACTGTCGCATGCATTTATAGCATATATATTATTAAATACTTAAACATTTTAAAATAGTTTTTCTTCTATTGTAGTGGAACATGCAGCACACGTTGACCAACACATGACACATTCTGTAAAACATCATCTCTAAATGTGACCAGAAAGGCTCCTCTTAACACACACACATACACACACACACACACACACACACACACACACACACACACACACACACACACACACACACACACACACACACACACACACACACACACACACACACACACACACACACACACACCACACACACACACACACACACACACCCCCCTTCACATTTTTCAGGTTATATCTTGTATGTTATTGGTGTAATTGCCTAACATTCTGTATTACTGAATAGTTCCCTAGAACAAGTAACGTGTTTTCCTGTAAGATCTGATCCGTCTGTTCAGTCACTTTCTCCCAAGGCTACCAGAACAGGTGGGATGCTGTTAAGTGTTGGTCACCGTTGGGGGGTGGGGGGACTCTAAGCAAGACAGAAAAAGCATTTGGTTACTATGGAGATTTCAGCGATATCGCTATGGGAATTGGAGCAGCAGAGCGCGCTTTGTCTACGATCTAGCTGTAATCGTCTCTCAGAAAGAAGCTTATGGTAACATGTGATGCTTTTATGATTTAATTTGTCAGGCTTTGTGTCCCAGCTGACATCCTACACATTTATCAAATGGAAATTAGCATCTCTGTGAAGGAAAGCATGCAACACATGAGAGGCTTCAGCAATGTGCCTCCAGTCAGCCCCGGTGTCACCGAGCACGCCTTACACTGCCTCTTTACTAAGGATCCCACTCGTATCATTCTGTTTATTACTTTGCATATCTTTTATTTTCCAAAAATGTAGCTGTCAGTGAGTGACTTTACAATGTTGTTATGTTGTCATTTGTATTCAGTTTGTATAGCTTGACCTTACATTTCCTATCAGATTATGTGTGGAGAAGATATTCTAATTTGGGGATTTCTATGTTTTTTTTGTTCTTTGTTACCTCTCAGGGGTTACAGAAATGCGTAAAAGATGCCAAACTCTTTGAAGAATATTTAGAAATAACAGTAATACAAAGAACAGTATTGTAAAGTAACTGAATCATGATAATAAAACGCCCATAATTAAAATGACCTTTATGCAGCCCTCAGACAGAGCCCTCGCTGCTGAAGCTTCAAAGTCTAAACATTTTTATTCTGGACAGCCCTTTAGATTTCCCCCAGAACATTTTTGGGACTATTTCCTGGCGGGGCTGTAGTGTGCCCAGGGCTCACATTGAACTTTTAAGCACTGTAACCAGAAACTGTGTGCTAACATCTCCAACCTAGTCTGTAGAAAAACAAAAACACGTCCACCTTTTAAAAAAAGATGTTCCTAAAGTATCATTCAGTCATGATTTAGGAATTCTATCTAAAGATTGATTGTTACAAAAGTATTTCCGTTGCATGAGGAAAACCTGAATTTTAGGATTTAGAGATTTTTGCATTATTATGAAATTCCTACGTATTCAGGTCATTTTTTGTATATTGTATTGCTTACTTATCTTTTTCAAACATTAAACAAAAGCGAAACATTGTTTGACTCATCAACAACAAAAAGACATTTTGATACTACCTTTAGTTTGAGATGATCAAATGTGAGGATTTGCTGCTACGAGGAACTTGTAGATGTGAACTTGGACACAATTTGTATTATTATTTCAGACTAAATAATGAATTCATTAATTGAGAAATCATCAGAATAATCACTAGGTTAGTGGCAGTTGATTTTAACCTTTAGATATGCACATGTAGACGTGTGAAGAACATAACTGAAATGAAGCATCTTATTAATGAAGTTAAATTAATTTAGTGGTAAGTGTGTGGTTTTGAAATTGTGTAGACATTACCATTTATTGTACTGTTTGAACATGTCTATAAATAAATATGAATCAAAAATAAGAGTGACAAAAGTCACTTTTACTGAAAATATTTAAAGGTGTAAGTGGTACAATTTTAAATGAATGTGGACCTTGTTACTTGACAGTGTTCATTTTTAGAATAATTTCAGCTGAAGCTTTTTAAAGGTGTTGCAACAACAGAGCTTACAACTATTAAAAAAAAGAAAATGTTTGTCCTGAAAATCAACTTTTTTAAACCATCAGTGTAATTTTGACAAAACGATTAATCTCCCCAAAAAATATCATGAATTTGCCTCGTCTTTTATTTTAATTATTATTAGTTGTGGCTGTTTTGTGAAGGCTTTTGATTACTTTAAGTGTCAGGACCTTCTAAAACAGTCATATTTGCATTGCTAATTCCTGTTTGCTTGTGTTTTTGTTGACTTTGGTTAACTTTTGACTTGATGATGATCTTTGTTCGATGCCCCATTTCTTTGCTTTTGCAGTCAGGTTTCTATATGATGTGTTTTCCTACACTCTCAGCTGCCGTATTGTTGTTTGCCTCTTGGTTTTCTACATATTTTAATTGGTAACACGGTGCTGATCATGTAGCAGGGTATCCAGGCCATGTTATGTGTTATGTTAGCTCCACACAGTGAATAAACAGCTTGTATGTTGTTATATTTTTGCACCTGCCTCTACACGTGTTTGCGCTGAAATGTGACACATAGTATCTCTCATGTTGTCATTTTTATAAACTAGTAAAAAGAAAATCAGTCATCTGAAGGACGCAGCCTTGGAGATGTCAGCGGCTGCTCAGTCAACTTGAGAGTTTTATTGAGAAGTCGTTGGTGTTGGTAGGGAAGAAATGAATTGCTATTATTGAACAGGCAACACTGCGGTCCAGAGAATCAAATCCAGAATGGATAAAACAATGAATACAAATATTATAAAGAACATCAACAGTACGTTTCTCCACAGACTTGTCTGAGAGGCTCTTTTTAACTAAAGCAACTCTGAAATACGTGAAGAGTCCCAAACAGCAACTGGTTGATCGTAAGGGAAACTGGGTGTGTATACTTTGATGTCTGAGCTTCCTGAGGGGCGTGGGAATATTCTCCACAGGCACGAGGCAGAGATGTTCCTAAGGGATATCAGCAGGTTGCTTAATTGAACCTTTCTATTTCTGGTAGCTGCCTCACCTCTCTGGATTCAGCGGAAACAAGCGTGCCATCCCAGGGGGAACAACAGAAAAGGGAAGGATTCATTACACAGCGCAGGCATCAGGAAATACCCAGCTCCTCTATGCCTATTGTATTATACAGGGATGTAAAACCTTAGGGGTTTATAAGGCATTACACTAAGATTACAAGGATAACCCTGCGCCCATCAGGAGGACCGTAAGGAAGATTAAAATCAATCTTTGATGCAGATTGCCTGATCCCACACAGCTGTGTCTGTCCAAGAAGAGGAAGAGAGAAATGAAATTCCTGCCATATGTAGGTCACTGAGTACCTGCATTGTGTAAAAGCTAATCATGTTCATCACACACACACACACACCTAACACACAGGCTCATGTATGGCTGGCGTCAGGGAATATACCAGTGTATAATGTATAGTTATCTTTGGTGCTATGAAAAGGCGAGATGAGGGGAAAACCTTAGAGGTTATTCAAGGAGACACGACCATGATTAGGATGTCGGACACACTGCAGGATAACGCACCCTCAGCACTTCCTGAGCTGTCATTAAACTCAGATACTGTACCGGATAATCCAGATGGGGACATATATGCTTAAAGGATACCCAAATAAAGCACAAGTTTAAATGATTGTTCAAAAAGAGATACAGGGGGAGTTTAATTTTACTATCACTGCTATCAGCATGATGCAATCACTTAATCACAATAAACTGCCACTTCATTTGTTCATTAAACTTTAGTTTGTGCCAGGAAATGATTAGGAAACCTGCACTACGACATGAGACGCTTTATAAATGATTAAGGCTGCAGCAACAATTATTTGTATAAATAATAAATCTGCCAATATTTTTTGTCAGATAATCTGTTGAATCTGAAGAAATGACTGAAAAGTATTTTTAAATGCCAAGCACACTTTCTGTCCAAGCAACCACCCAAAGATAACATTTGTTTTATTTATGTTTTTGTTGTAGTTACTGTCATAGAAAAACACAAATTCACATGGAATATGCATTTTCCTAGAAAGATTACTCGAGGGATTAATGGATTATGAAAATAGCTGATACATTTACTGTTGGTTGATTCAATAATTAGTACATGCTTTTCCTCTACTAATACCTCAGGGATGCATGTTATATTGTATCAAATCCTGATTTTTCAGTGCATAGATAAGTCAAATGGCATTCGAAATAATAAAAGGAGGAGTGGAGGTTGTTTAATGCTACTCCCTATTTTCATTTCATTGTATCATTGTACAGCATCATATTAAAAATCTGAAGATGCCCGCATTAAATGCTTATTTCCATTCTAAAGGGTCCCATATACAATACTTTCCTGGCTGCTTTGTTTTCCTGTTTACTAGCTCGGGTTATAATACAGATTAACTAGTGCCAGTCTCTCTGTGTGGGGGGTTTCGTCTTTTCCTGGACAGCTGTTTCCATAGCAGACCTCTCAAGCTTTGTGTATCTACATCAAGCTCACTTAGTCACCTAATCTGCACTAATACTCTCCGAATTAAGGAGGAGCACAGAGACAAAGACACCATTAGCTCTGTCGGAACAGAAGACACTGCACCTAATGGAAAGTCAAAGCAATAAATTAATCACCCGGAATATTGTATTGTCATGTTGGATTCTATTTTAACACGGCCTCTTCTGATGTTTTGGACTCCTGGCATACTTGGCCTAGTTAGATTTGATATTGACTTACACAGTACATGCTATTTACTTGCAGGTTAAACCCATTGGTAAGCACTGACATGCCTCACATACTCAAGCTTTTGTTAGTAACAGTAAAAACATATTTATACAAGTACATTAAGTATCACGCTACAGGGATTCTTCTTGAAGAGCACATATCTGCAACATGGAGTGATGATGCTTTTTTTGGGAGGCCGACCTGGGTGTTAGCTAGGGCTCCCTCGACAAAAAGCAATGGGATTTTTACATTGGATTTCGTTATATTGCAGGAAAAAAAAGTCTCAAACACAATTTCTAATTTGTACAAGTTTTGTTTAGCTGTATCTCAAAATATTTACACCAACTGAGATTTTTGAAGCGTAAATGCAATCACCAGGAGTAAAAAGCTAACGCCAGGCTATAATCCAACTACAGAACGGTTGTATGTCTATGCATCACCACGGCTAAGCTAAAGGCGTCTAATGTTCAAAGAAGTCCCATTAAGTACATTTTCGTTTTGCTGACACACAAACTACATTTAGGAGTGGGCTATTTACTGACCTAGCTCATGTCGTAGAACAAATGTGTTCTCTTCAGCTTGTGTTAACCACAGACCTTTTAGACAACTAACCAAAAACACGTTGGAAAAAATGTTGACTTTGATACAAGGGAACTGGAAGTGGTAAGATTCTAACCCATTTCCAGGTTTTAAGACTCATTCCTGAACCACTCTGTAGTGTGAACATTGTGACCCAGTTTTCCTTGTAAATAACGTATAATTCCTACGACTCGTTGTGAAAAATACATTTTTCAATTCAGCCACTTTTCATCAGAAGGAGCTTTGCTTTTGTACCAGAGTGTAGCAACCGTACAAGGAACTCTCAGAAACGTGGTAGTTAAAAGTCATTCTCCTCTGCACACAGCTTTTAACTGTGCCAGAACTGTGTTAGCTTTCTGCATGTAGCGCCGCAGAGATGGAGCTAAATAGGTGACAGACTTTCACTGGTTTTGAAGTGTGATTGTCACACTTTTTAAAAGGAGTGCAGCTTCTCCTCTGTGCTCTTTGTGCAATTCTTTGTTAAAGTTTGATACAGAGTTTTGCTCCTGGTACACAGATATTTATGTAAAAATAAGTTTTCTTTTCTTTTTGTGTGTAGAAGGAAGTTTTCTAATTTAAGACATACCTTTCAGTTGTCACCAACACATTTGTGGTAAACCTTCATTGTATCTGGGCTTCACACTTTGACTTGTTATTGTATTTTAAAGGAGTTGTGACCTACTTTTGACCTCCATACTGTCTGATTACCGTCAGCAGCGACTAAAAACAAGCTGTCGCTTTGTCAGGCTCTCCAGAAAGACGGAGGGCTAATCAGCTCAGACTGTCTGCTCCGGCAGGTGACGTGAGCCTGTGTGTCCAGGAGACAGTTGGTGGAGATCAGGTTATCCTTGTTTGAGCAGTTTTTTTTAATAAGAGACCCCTGACCTCCTTCAACACTAATTAGTAAGGGACAATTCCTGCACACTGTTTGCAACATTCAAGGTCGTTAATGAACTTTCCAACGAGGAATGTTGTAGGTCATGTCATGCAGCGGTTCTGATCTAGGTTGACTGAAATAAACCAGTATGTGCTACACCTAATCATAACCCGGCTAGGGGTTGGCAGCAAGGGAGTTTGCACAAACGGATATTAGACATCTTCCAGTGACAGTACAATGACCCTATCAAAGAGCCAAAGCGTCACTTCACTCTGGGGGAGTGTTTGAGAGCATGTTTCTCAGTTCACAGTAAAGTGACTTGTGTTTGTGGAACATAGGCTATCAGGATGATTCAGCAGAGCCCCCCCCTCCCCAAGGCCCTAGCCCTCCACCACATACCAACACAGATCTTCCTTTGGTGCTGTTGTACCAGCAGTCTCAGAGAGAGGTTGGAGGGGGAGGGGGGGGGGGGGCTGGGGAAGGGATCGGCAGGCGGTTGAACTACTGGCAGGGTGAGCTTGCCCCGGAAAGGGCACATGCCTCCCTGCGCAATTATCCACTAAGCATAGAAACAACACCCCCACCCTCAACACACACACACACACACACAATGGCTCGACCAACGCAACTAAAAATGGAAGATAAGCGGGAACAGAACTTGTCTGAAGGCAACATAATACCGTAACACTGATGTGGGATTGACATTTATCTTCAATGTGTCAATGAAATCTAAGATGAGTGAACATGCAACATCCTTAAGGGGGAGTGTTAAAATAAGTCCAACACATCCCTGGATGTCAGCTGGTATTGAGCATATCGTCATATCATCACTGTATCATGAAAATTCATGTTCCTCCTTCCTTTTTTTGCAGGCTACTTCAGCGTATTAGCAATCGTGCTGAAAACGAGTAATGAGGCACCATGGACCAACGAGTTCGACAGTAAGAGCTAACAAACAATACCCCAATCACAAAAAAATAAAACACAAATCTGTTTTTCACTTGCATTTATTTCCTGTCTGATTACTCCCTTCTTTAGAAATCGAGTTGTCATGTCTGATTGAGTCCATTTCTACGACCAACCCCAGGATCGAATGGAAGAAGATAACGACTGAGGGACCGAGTTACGTGTACTTTGACAAGAAAATCTCCGGTAATGTATAAAATACACAAACAAGACTATTATCTGCAGTTTTCTACACTGAAAAAACTGAAACGTTGACTTTAATTAATTGTAGTATGTCAACAGATTTCACAAAACTGTATTAGGTTAGTTGAAAGCAATAATATTAAGTTGAACCTAATATTTGTTTTATTTAACTTAATATTATTACTTTCAGCTAACCTAATACAGATATGTGAAATCTGTTGACCTACTACAATGAATTAAAGGCAACGTTTCAGTTTTTTCGGCCTACACATCCATTGCTGACATTTTTGAACATGTTTTCCCACAAACAGGAGACCTGGAGAACCGAGCGATGATCAGAGAACCCGCCACACTAGTGATCACAAACGCCACCAGATCGGACACAGCCAAATACCGCTGTGAGGTCACCGCCGCCGATGACCATAGGTCCTTCGATGAGATCGTGATTGACCTTGTTGTACGAGGTACTGGCACATTCCGGACTCATGGGCTTGTTTCATTTATAGTTAATTATGATAGGGATTCTTCTAAATGCAGAAACCAGCTATTATGGTGCCCTTAAAGAGAGACCTTGCTCAGTGATTCACACGTTGGATGCTGTAAGATGAGAGCGTGTTGTAGGTCGCACCAACCCTTTGGCATACATATGAGGATGTGTTATGAGCAGACCTGCCCCGCTGCAAAGGCGTGTTCCGTGCTATAAGAGGAAGCCTCTGAAACTGCATCTGCTCTGAATCGCAGTGCTAAAGAAAGCATGCGCTGCATGTTTTGGTGGCGTTTTTTGGCACGGGACGAAAATCATGTCCCCGTCCGGTCCTGTCGATGCTGTTAGTGCAGTGAACCGTAGCGGCCGGGGTGACATTGTTTTTTTTATAGCATCAAAGTCAATCATAGAGCTAGCAGCATCATGAAGGAATGTTTGTTGTCCTTCGGTCATTACAGAACATGGGCAAGTTTTGACCCAGGTTCCGTTAAACTAACGCAGGTCTGTTTGCTTACCTAGCTCCAAAACGTTGGAACAGCTCACTATTGATATCATGCAGGGGTGTAAAGTAACTAAGTATATTTATTCAAGTACGGAACTTAAGTACAATTTTCATACTTGTTCTTTACTTGAGTATTGAATTTTCTTGCTACTTTGTACTTCTACCCCACTGAGGTAAATCGTATATTTTTACTCTCATATATTTATTAAGATGTAGTGATTCGGTTTTACTGCATGATGTGAAATATAAACAACCATTAAATACTTTAGTTACACCTGGAGTAAATTCACAAGCTACCCTGCAGTATACAGTCATTAAACTAGCTGCACCTTTACCAGCTTTGATAACACTTTATTGCATCAATAATTATAAAACATATCAGATATTATTCTACAGTGGGCCAATCTGCAGAATGAGTACTTTCACTTGTGGTACTTTAAGTACATTTTGATTGTAGTACGTTTACTTGAGTAACATTTTGAATGCAAGACTTTACTTGTAGCAGAGTATTCCTACACTCTGGTACTTCTACTTTTACTCAAGTACAAGATCTGAGTATTTCTCCCACCTCTGATATCATGACAGGAGAACATCCATATATCTTCCATTAGAGACTAAAAAACAACCACTTTTGCTTGTACCTTGGCCAAAATAAATAATCTAAGATACACTTCAGCATATAGAATTTATATAGGATTGGCTTAGTTGACTTACGATGGCTGGCTTGTTGAGAGATTCAGTGTATATCTTAATGCACTTATTGTAAGACACTTCGGATAAATAGTTATGTTTTATTATATTGACAAGTATTGTGTTGTGTCTCCCCCCAGTAAAACCTGTGGTGCCAAAATGCAGCGTCCCAAAGTCAGTGCCTTTTGGGAAGTCTGCTGAGCTGAGCTGTGTGGAGGAGGAGGGCTTCCCCAAGTCTCAGTACCAGTGGTTCAAGAACAAGGAGGAGGTCCCGGACGACCCCAAGACCAGCCTCAAGTTCTTCAACTCCTCGTACACGCTCAGCGCAGACACAGGAACTCTGGTCAGTATGTGTGTGCAGACAAGGACAGGCATGAGTGGCAGAGGCGGGGCAGCGGGGGGGACGGTGGCCGGACGCCCAGGGGTGGGGGCAGATATTTTGGGGAGACAGTTGATGGTGCGAGAGGGCCTGAGCCACGCGGGGAATCCACTGTCCTCGTTTGCACATTCCTCAATTCTCACTAGCTCTCCAGTGCTGTGTCTCTCCTCTCAGCCCCCGGCCGGCCTCTGAGGTGTGACACTCTGAAGCAGAGTTTGTCTTTAAACATAATAAAGAAGGTGTTGCAAGCTCAGTGGAATAAACAACCCCAGGTTACAGCCGTAGCTTTAAACTGAGGATGCTTTTCTACCCTTCTTATCTCATTTTGACTGTTATTTTAAGAAATACTCCCTTATGAGGAATTAACGCCCACTCATTAGAAATCTATTTTAGCTTTTGATAAGAGTCATTTTCCAGGAAAGCATCATCATTTTTCCTTATCTTATTTTTATTACATAGAACCACCATTTTTTTTACATTGAATCAACATTGAATTATTTCTTTATTCTTTAGCTCAAACATAAAAATAAATAACGTTTTTAAAGGGCCACTGAATATCTCACCTGGTATGGCACAGTCCTCGTTTGAACCCTGGTTCGATTTTGATTTTGGAAACATTTTTCCTGTGTCATTCCCTCTGTCTCCCCCTTTCAAAATTCAGTAACTATAATAAAGGCTCTGGTAACCAAAAATAAAATATTCTTTAAAAAAATGTAAACCTTTCAAATACAAAATAGTGTATTTACAAAAATAAAAGTGGGACTAAAGAATAACATTGACATTTTTTTCTCCAGTATAACCTCTGATAAAATATTACAGACAGTTGTTTATAGTTTTTAAAAGACTAATGTAATAATATATTAATATAGTAATATAGCAACAGCAGCTTCTCTGATATGTTGCCTTTAAAGCCTGACAGCACCACGAGAAGCTAGTTTTTATACAGCGGCTAAAGTAACGCTGCCCTAAGTATTTCCCCTCCCTAAGTCCCAGAGAAAGAATCTGATCCCAGCAAATCTGATACAATAATTCAATATGTTCTAAAACTTAAACACACATTGACAAAATGAGCATTTAAGATGTGTATTAATCAGATTCATGTGGTGATTCCTCCGATGCAGCAATTCATCGCAGTCAGAAAAGAAGACGCAGGCGAGTACTTCTGTCGAGCGAAGAACGATGCGGGATATGCTGAGTGTCCGCCGCAGCAGATGGAAGTCTGTAAGTGTGATGCACACACACACACACACCGACACACACACACACACACACACACATTGTGTTACGGTGTATACATCCTATGTCTGTCATTTAAAACCAGAATGAAGACTCTGTTTACTACGTCATCTGGACTTTAACGATTAGTGTTTAATTTCTACGTCCCTGCTTTTCCTCCCCAGATGATATTGATGTTTTGGGCATTTTAATGGGAGTGCTGGTGGTGGTCATAGTGCTCATGAGTATAACGGCGGGGATCTGCTGTGCATACAAGCGAGGATACTTCTCCACCCAGAAACAGACGGGGAACAAGTAAGACTTCCAGACATTCACACTGTCAACACATGCATGGTTTATTTTAAACTTTTTTAAACCATGGCGTACTTTGCTTTTTAGCTACAAGGTTCCAGCTAAAGGAGACGGAGTGGACTACGTCAGGACGGAGGACGAGGTTTGTGGATAGCAGTTAGATGAAGCCTGTGGAATTTGCAAACCATTTTATGAGAATAGAATATGATCTTTGGTGTAGGTTACTAAGTACATTAACTCAAGTACAGTACTTATTATTATTATTATTATTATTATTATTATTATTATTATTATTATTAGTGGTAGTAGTATTTTAGGTATACTTTAGTTGAATATTTAATGCTACTTCATACTTTTAATCCACTACAATTTAGAATATAATATTGTACTTTTAACTCTGTTACATTTATTTGAAAGGATTAGTTACTCTTAACTTAACAGGAAATGATCAATAACATTTTAAATCAACTAACAAATGATGATGTACTATTATGCATTAAAATACATGGCAGTAAAAAAGACATTGAAGTTTTCTCCACCTTTACCATCCTCAAAAATCAAATGATGTTCACATAAATGGGTCGAATGTACGGAATGGATGAATTATTCTGAAAAACGCTGTTAAAAGGTTAATTTAGTCTTTCTACTTTAAGTATAATTTGATGCCGAGTATTTTGTCCACCTCTGAATATAGTTGACTCTTAATATATGTCGGGCACAGTCCAGTCAGAGTTTACAGTACATTGGGAAATCAATCAAAAGGGGAAAGATATGTTCAGCAGTAATGTGAAGTATTAAGGTGGGGTTGATGGCAGTAAATCATGCCTTCTAGCATGCACCAGACCCCACGGGCCACATGTAGAAATGATGTAAACACAAAAGCACTGCAGACAACCTTTCTCAGAAAGAAAGATGACCTCACACACTTCTGAGTAGCACACACACGTTTTCTGAAGCCAGCCGGAGCACATATCATCAGGTGGAGATGGAAGGAATAAGAGGGATGGAATTTGAATAATGTTGCTGTGCTTTTTATATTTTTTAATTTAGGATTATTTTAAATAATTATTTGGATTATATGCAAGTTAACTGAATCATTCATTATCTCTGGTAAAATACTAAATAGTCGCTCTGATACCACATCCAGAAGGGGAAAAGTGCTGCCACGTGATAAAAACAAAACACACTTAAGTATACACAGCGAATGAAATGAGCTATAAAACAAAAACAGCCACTAAAACAACAATAGAAATCACATGAAGCCATTGTGGAAAATTCATTTTTGAAACCCTTTTATTGCTCTAAGTAGCAGAATGAGTCAAATGTATGTCCTGTATTAAAAACAAAAGTACTGCTTTCAAAATAAACATGTTTGTGCCCATATCAGAATCACATATTATGAAAAATAAATGCATTATGATAATTAATGTGTTCATAACATTGAAGTAAAGCTAATTTGAATCACTGTACTGCTGCTTGATATGTTGACCTATAAATGAAATGTTTATTCATTACTTTAGTTGTGAGCTTTTATCTGAATCTATAAAGTAACTAAAGTTATCAAATTATGACAGTGGCGTAAAAAGTACAATATGAAGTAGCATGAAATAACAATTCTCCAGTAGAGTACAAACCATAAATAGATATCGTTGCGATGGGATGAATATTTACTTTGGCTGCTGTTGTGTTCTCTGCAGGGGGATTTCCGACACAAGTCTTCATTTGTGATCTGAAGAGTGGCTGACGAGGCTCTGTGCTGAGGGAAGGACGTGACGTGTGGACTGACTCCTTGCTGGGGGACACGGAGCGACCACTCCTCATGCGCCGAGCTCTCAGCACGACGGAAACACAACTACTCAAGTTTGCCAAAGGTGACGAGACTTCACAGGACAACAATACTGTTACATACGTAGGACTGAGATTCATTTGTCATCACCACCAACTGAATTCTTTTGCTAAATAACAGAGTTGTTACTTTACAGTGACTGCATGGTTTTAAACACCGAGCGAGGTGGAGAAACATTTCTGTGTTCTGCCAAGTAGAAAGACTTCAAATTCATGAAACCTTTGTACTTATGCTTCAAAACTTTTGTCATTTGTATAACATTTCTTTTCTACTGTTGAATTTTGTCAGACTATTTTTGATGGAATATATTTTAAAATGCCTATAGACAAAGGTTTACTTTTTTAAATATTTGTAAAATACTAACATGTGTTTTTTTTTTATTTGGTTGTGGATAGAAATATGTTAACCACTTTGCATCAAGCTGTAAGCATTTACACCTTAGCAATCAGAAGAAAGAAACGACTTGTGTCAGCATATCGAGAAGTGGTCATTGATCGGCGGTCTTACATATTTAATTTCTCCGCTGGGAATGCCCACTTTGTGTCGTTAGAGACTTCCATGTTGATGTTTGTAGATAGTCTTAGTAAGAGGCTTTGAAGAGTGCCAGTCAAATGCTGTGAACACTGCACACAATCAGTGCTGCTTTCTCTTGATTTAAGTGTCCTTCTATGCTTGCTGTTAATCTTGTATATATTGAATTTACTGTCCAGGAAAAAGTTTTGCTTACATCCAGTATTACGCGTTAATAATAATAATAATAATAATAATAATATTAATCATAGTAATGCAGGGTTTGTAAGCCAGCCCTCCAGACTCCAAAAATCTAGACATTGTACTTAAACAGTATACAGTGTAAAAGCCTGAATATGAATTCTTAATGAAACGTATGGAACAAAAAATGTTCTGTCGATGAGTGGTGCTGTGGCTCGCCTATTCTTGAGCTGCAAAGTTACTCAGAACATGAGGGAAAAATACTCACAGGACAAAAAAAAAACATAGAGTGGTGCAGGCGTCAAGTATTTGTGTTTGGTGACCAAGAAGTTAGCATCACAAGGGCTCCCTAGTCAAAAAACAACGTTATTTTTCCATTTGATTGTGGAATATAGCAGAAAATAAGCTCTATGGCACCTTTCGATGCTTCCACGTTTGTTCGGCAGGATAATCTCCACATGTCTAGGCTACTGTAAGACTGAGGTTGTCGCAAAGATGTTAAAATATGGCAAAAGCCCTGTGTCTATGATTGAAGAATAACAGCCCCAGTGATACAAACTGCTGCTGGAAAGTTAGAAAAATAGAAAAGGAAGTAAGTTAGCAGAGGCAAGAGCAAGCAGAGAAGTGTCTGCACTGTAAGAGGACAGATGCTTGGTTGACTTCAGCGAAGCTAAAGGCGGCTAATGTTTGGCGTGGTGCTGTAAGTAGTCTTATTTAGTGACCTAGTAAAATCTCAGCTTGTGTTAACCACAGACCTTACCAAAAACACATTGAAAAAAACGTTTTAGGACTCATTCCTGCACCACTCTATGACCGTGAGATTAAGCACATTAGACACTATCTGGTTGATATTGATCTGTTCACAAACAGTTTTGCTGATACATGTGCTGTTTAGAAAGTAAGACCTTATCTAACACTAACCTTTAGTTAGTTGCAAAGAGAGATCATCTTAGGTTTGACTGAATCTCATATTGTATTTACAGTTATATACAGCGGGGGGGAGGGGGGGTCTGGAGGGTTTACACTTGTACTGATTGTATATAGATACTTGTAAGTTTTTTTCCTCTTTCTCCCAAGATTATGTAAAGTGGTGAAAAAATGTCCTTTTTTGATATGAAAACTCTTTCCATTTGTAAGACTGAGAAAGGGTAACGTTTTATACATTCACTCAGAACCCATGAACAAGAGCTTCTCCAGGACCGAATCAGATAAGACAAACACACTCCGGATATGTTTCAGTATTCTTGTAATTTCCATACAGCTCAAATGGAGCTCTTGTTCAGCCGTTATGAGTGTTTGCGTAGTAAAATGCTACCTGAGTATCAGTCATGGTAGAGATGATCTGCCCAACGTTTGCACACAGGAAAAAAGAAACACTGCTGTCTTTTCCCAACTTGCAAGAGAAAATGTTTCTAAATGACTTATAATCCAGATTAGGTTCACAGCTGAATCTGTTCCAGGTACTTTTTCCCCTCCTCAGTTTTACAAAAGTCATTCCTCTTAAGTGCCTTCTGCCTTCACAGTAGTCCAGTTTCTCCTCAGCCACGCTCTTCCACTTCACACTGCTGTCAGAGGCTTCGCGTGTTGCGTTCACGTAACCACCCAAAAAAAAAAAACGGCGTTTGAGAGGAATGATGACACGGCAAACCTCCACTTCCCTACTTTAGATCTGCAAATTTGTAAATAGCTTTTTTTTCATAGAGTTGAAGGTGTTGATGTAGAAATAGAATTTTATTAGTGCCTAAATATAGTGGGAATTATTTTTGGTAAAGACACATAGCACTATTAGGCAAGAGAAAAAGATGGATACCCAAAGCAGGGACGTTTATATATGAGCTTAAAACACATTTTTCATTTATAACACTGACAGACTGAAGACCCCAACACTGCTTTCAGCATCAATGACCCTGACGCAGAAATGATGAAAGCGCCATTCAGTTGTAATGGAGCTGTAATTATTCAGGCGTTTTATAAACATGTAGAAGCAAACAGGAATTAATGAGCAGCAGCTAAATGTAGGCCTACATGTCCCCCACAGCCTGAACACATCTGTCTGGGACCGGGTGTTTATGGAGGTTATATTCACATAGAGAGGTGCTTTCCAGTGTGTGTTCCGTATTATAAACCAGGCTTACTCACCATTGTCTTTCAACTGAGGTATGGCAGCGCTCCACTGTTAAACTGTTACACTCTGAGGTCTGGTACTCGTCAGGAAACATGATTTTTCTGAACCAAACTCACATACAGTAGAATGTCCATTTGGGGCCTGCTGGGTTTTTTTTGTTCATTTTAGAGCCACTCTATTTGTGATTAATAAAACTCACTTCTAATATTACTGGAGACACGTGTGTTTGTTTTTCTTGCAGATCCTGCATCTGAACTGCCAGTCATTTCCTCATTTCTATACTTATAGCCTTCTTCAGAGTCTCCTGTTGTGTATGAAATCCTTTTCAGTGTGACAGTCCATCAAATATCATCTGACAGCCTCTTTGTCCATGTAAAATCTATTAGTGGAAGTGAAGCCATTTACACTTTCTGCTCTGAAAACAGCTTTTTCCTTCCTCTCTGGTGACCGTGCCAAACGGCTTTATAATCAATGAGCTCAGAAGAGGTACTATACTGTAGTCGCAGCAGAGCCAGAGGACACCTTTCATTAATTCACCGGGAAATCAATTAAAGCTTAGGTCACCGATTTGGTTCAGTGGCAGAAAAGCAACTTTTCGACCGTGGATCTGATGAATCATGTCAGATTATGGAACGAAGGACACTTGCAGACAGTGAAGGAGGTGTTTAGTTAGTGAACACATGTCTGTTTTAGACGCTGACTCATCGTAGCTGTGCTCTCCTATAAAAGTTCTGCAGTATGTGTCTCAGTGCTGATCTGTGGTCAGTTCTGCTGTACTATACTGCATGTAAATTACGACTAGCCAGGCATACAATCTATTTAATCTGATCAGTAAATTCCAGATCAATTCCTTTCTTTTCTTCACCATGCCTTTCATATTAAAATGATTCAGGTGATGACTCCATTTTTTACACAGTGGTTCACATTGTGTTTGCATTCCCTACATTCTTCTCATGACACTTGGTTGCAGAGACATGGAAAAAGAGTTTACAAATGCACCTAAAAAGTTAGTGAATATTTTAAGCTCGCTAACGCGGGTTGTGAACAGTACTGCAAATTCATATGTGTATCATGTTCAGGCTTTAAAGGTATATCCATATTATGTTTGTAAGAAACACTGAAATTTTACTTAATACTTTATTTTAGTATTTTGCTTTGAAAACCATCTTTCAGAATGAATATGATTTACATTTGAAAGTTCACATAGGGCTGTGCGGTTGCTCATATTCCATTGGTTATTTTTGTCTGATCTACAAAAATATCAACTCAGGTCAAAAACAGCTCAAATTGGATTTGTAAAATTCATAGGCAAACAATTTCATATTCTTTTTACCTGAATTTAACAAGATCATTCTAACAACTGTATTCAAGCAGGGTTTTATTTCAACAATGGATACTAAAATAATTTAATTAATCCTTATGGCTTAGTTACATGTTTTTAGGCCAGACCAGAGAGAGACATTAGTAATAAACGTCCCTGGATGTAGTTGAACAGGAACGTTTCAGATGATTGACACCACCAGGGTAACATCACTTCATGTTTCAACTTTCCCTCAGACTTTCTGATTGTTATAATTGAGAAAAAGCAGCTAGACTACATCACATGAGACTAGCTGGGAGTTCTTTCTGAGTTTGTACAGGGAACGGCAGCTGAGTTGTCCTAATAGCTACAGATACATTGCAGTTTGACGGCTGCAGTTATCAAACAGGAGCAGACACCACATTGAGGAGAGAAAGGGGACGGGAGAACATCGTATTTGACAGAATGATGCAGCCTATTTAGAAAATACCACAGCATGATATGATCTAGTGACACATTGACAACATGTTTGAGTTGATCAGAGCTGCAGCTGCACCTCCTGCTCCCAGCACCACACACTGATCCCATATAGCTACAAGGTTGTGCTTGTTAGAAGTTTCATTTGAGGTGTGGTATTCCACTGTGTGACACTCAGATGTTCAAGCTCTGTCTCAAAAGTAAGATTTTTTTTATGTTGCGATTCATACTGAAAAAGCCTCAGGGGACTCATTTCACGGTGTCATTTTTGATCATGAAATTATGCTCATTATAATCTTGTTTCATAAGAAACCATAAAGAAATACGCAGTTAAGAAAGCCTTGTTCAAATCGACGCACACATCTACTACACAATCACTGTCTCTTCATCTGTACACAATATTTCATAACGTTGTTGGTGCTATAACTTCTTTGGCTAATGTTTTAGCTCATTGACCTATTTGTCTTGGAAATAGTTTCAAAATTTGCCTTGCCAACCTTTTTATGAAGATTTAAATAATATACATAAAACCAAAACATGCAATTCTTTTAATATGAAGGATTATTTTCTATTGGCCTGGAAAGGTTAAGAATGTGACTCTTGAAGGCACTTTAATGCTATTTACAAAATGTTGATAACTATAAAATGAAATACTTTATTTAATAGATTTTCTTTAAAATACTGAATATTGCACACTAAATCAGGGATGAAAAACGTTAACTGAAGAGGACTTGGGTTCCTCTGTCTCCTGTTATTGAACTCTGCTCTCTGGTGGTGCAGCACTGACATCACACTCCAACATTTCTCTGGAGTTTAATCTAGAGCAAAAGTAAATGCAAGGTAGAAAAGAGTATATTAGGAGTAAATGTTAATACCTATGTGAAGATGCACTTACTGTACTGTTGGTTCTGGTTATTGATTCTACATTAAAAAAACAACATACAGTGGGGGTAATGAGTATTTGACCCCCTGCCAATTTTGTTAGTTTACCCACTTACAAAGAAATGAACAGTCTGTCATTTATTTTGACAGTGAGAGACAGAAAATAAAAATAAAAATCCAGAAATGTGCATTAAAAAAAAAGATATACATTAATTTGCATTTAATTGGGGGAAATAAGTATTTGATCCCCTTGCAAAACATGCCTTAGGGGAATGAGGTTATCAGCCAATATTTTACGATACATGGCCCCCTCCATCATCCCCTCGATACGGTGAATCGCCCTGTCCCCTTAGCAGAGAAACCCCCCCCAAAGCATAATGTTTCCACCTCTGTGCTCGATGCTGGGGATGGTGTTCTTGGGGTCATAGTCAGCATTTCTCTTCCTCCAAACACGACATGCCGAATTGATGCCAAAGATCTTGATTTTGACCACATCACCTTCTCATAAGCCTTCTCTGAATCATTCAGAGGCCCACTGGCAGACTTCAGACGGCCTGTACATGTGCTTTCTTGAGCAGGGGCGCTGCAGGATTTTAATCCATTACGACGCAGTGTGTTACCAATAGTTTTCTTGGTGACTGTGGTCCCAGCTGGCTTCAGATCATTAACAAGTCCCTCCTGTGTAGTTCTTGGCTGACCCCTCAACTTTCTCATGATCATTGATGCCCATTGATGGTCATTTTGTGCCTCTTCCATTTTCTAATAATCAAACCAGTTGTGTCTTTCTCACCAAGCTGGTTGCTTGTTGTCTTGAAGCCTATTCCAGCCTTGTGCCGGTCTACAACCTTGTCCATGATGTCCTAGATATTAGTTCCACCATTACCACAAGACCTGTTTTTGGTCTTGCCCTCGGTGGAGAGGTTGTTGTCTGATTCATTGACTGTGGACAGGTGTCTTTTATCCAGGTAAAGAGTTGACATCAGGAGTACTTTCTTAAAGCGAGAGGAATAATTTAACCAGTCCGTGGGAGCCTTAATTCTTGTTGGTTGCAAGGGGATCAAATACTTGTTTCCCCCAATTAAATGCAAATCAATTTATTTCTTTTTTTGAATGTACATTTCTGGATTTCTTTTTTTGATAATCTGTCTCTCACTGTTCAAATAAACCTACCATAAAAATGACAGACTGTTCATGTCTTTGTAAGTGGGTAAACTAACTAAATTGGCAGGGGATCAAACACTTATTTCCTCCACTCTATATATTTTCAGGGATTTAGCCTTAAATTCAAGAATATCATTGTATCTGGTGTTTCCAAAGTCAACCAAACTATCAAGACAGTAATCGACATTAAATGGCTGACATACAGAAAGTAACATCTAAAATCAAGAAACAATCATACACACAAACTAAATTAACAACACCTGTTGGTTAAAAATATATATATATATACATATATATATAACATGCTTTAAGAAAATCTATTTAGCAGCCTTCAATCATAAGGAAGAAGGAAGTAATTCCAGCTTTATTAAAGGAGGTATATTGTGCTTACCTATTTCTCTTGCATGTCAGAGCACTCTGGGGCAGTCTTTACTTTTATTCTTGTATTTATATGTGTATTTACACAATAAAATCGAAATCAGAAATAGATTCAGCTACCCAACAGGAGAAAAAGTAGCCTTGTTAAAATAACCTTGACTTTTACTAGCTTGAACAAGAGATAAGCACATTAATGAGTGATTAATGTAGTCCATTTATTAAACACATGATTCTGAAATTGATGAGTGATGAGTATTTTGACTTTTAGTACTTTGAGTATCTTCTGATGTCTCTTTTGTACTTTTACTTCAATACGTTTTTAGTGCAGGACCTTTAATGGTTTAAAAAGGAAAAAACAATTTGATCAGAAAGTAGAATGATTTGGGCTAGACCTTTTTTTTACATGAGATTGAAGCTGAATACCTGAAAGGCAGTACTCCGGGCAACAAAGACTGTGAGTCAGTTTCTTCTGCCTGTTGATACTGCGCCAAAAAAGTGCAGACGTAGCGATTAAAAGATCATTTATCTAATTAAAATACATTCAACCATATAATGTCGTGCCAATGAAGAGTATGCGACTTGTGTTATGTCAAACTGTAAAACGAGAGGAGAACACTTGTTTGTTAAACAAGGGTTTCCTTCACGTGACAGTCGCGCATGCGCACTCACGCTGTTGTAACTCGAAATATTCAATAATCTGTGAGCAGTTTGCACAGGAGTACGAGCCTGTGTGCTGCATTAGACCGCAGTGACAGCCATGAGCTTCTTCGGTTTCGGGCAAAGTGCGGACATCGATATAGTTCTTAATGACGCCGAAACGAGAAAGAAAGCTGAGCACAAAACCGAAGACGGCAGGAAGGACAAATATTTTCTCTTCTACGATGGGGAAACCGTGTCGGGGAAAGTCAACGTGACGCTGAAGTACCCGGGGAAGAGGCTCGAGCACAACGGAATCAAGATTGAGTTTGTCGGCCAGATAGGTGAGCGGCTGCGGGCCTGCCGAGAGACAAAGTAGGAGTGGAGACGTTAGAGAGCTAGCTACAGGCGCTCACTACGCAACCAAACACTCCCAAGGTGTAACGTTACTTATTTCATGAGTAACTAGTGAAGCACTTGAACGCGGCCCACAAGTGTCAGTTTGAAGTGTCGTCAGGTCTCGTGACAGATGTTGGTGCAAGCTAACATCAGCTGACACCTCAGCTATTGGTTAGCTGTCTCATTGACCTTTGACCCTTGTTTTTAAAAACCTGTTCTGTCACATTACAACTGTGACTTTCACACGAAGTAACACGTTTGTGAATAAGAGGGCAGGTTAAACATAATGTAAGTAGTAGCAGTTAGCAAATAAAAGTTGCTATTAGCAAACACTGAACATGATGGTACAAACCAAAACAACAAACTGGAACTGAAGTATGAACATTTAACTCGGTAAATCTATTTAGTTACTGTTATTGATACTTCTTTCCTCAAATGAAGATAGATGGACTGTTACATTCAAGTTTACATAAAAAACACATTTGTAACTGAATTAAACTGCCCAGTAGTATATTGAGTAGGTAAAACCACCTTGACCAGCTGTAATGCATCAGCAATAATGACCCCATAATCATTCATCAAAAGTGTAACGTTGACAAATGTCTTAGCATTCAGCTGCAATAAGAGTACTTTTACTTTTGATACTTACATTGCATTTTGATGATGGTACTTCTTTAGTCTTCAGTAAGGTTTGTAAACGCAGGACTTTTACTGATAATTTCATATTTTGACAATTGTGTATTCCTCTCATGGATACAGAATAGATGTGCTGCATAAAGGGTTTCCAACCACGTCTAATTTGCATCCCCTGTCTGAGTTTAGACAAAAAGATGATGTTCTTAACTGTTACCAAAAGTACATCACATAAATGAAGAGCCTAATAAATAAATATATTCTCATACATGATGATACAACACTTTAATTTTATAAAACACCCTGAATTCACTCAGAACTTTATAAAAGAATCAAGAGCATTCCTTTTCAAAATTAGATCAGCGGTGAACTTCAGGTTGTTTTGAAGTAAAACGGGTGAAATATGCATTTGAAATTGGCAGCTAATTGCACAAAGGTTGCACTGTGTAAAGACAGCCTCAGAGCGCACTTCATTAAAAGATAGTCCCTCATTCAGTCCAGCTACAGCTTGTTTACAACTATTAAAAAGGGCGTTCTGTTCTATTTAAATGTTCTGTTTGTAAAAAATCCATCTGCATAGTTATTATGAGTTTATGGAGGGAGTTACTCTTACTTTGGAGCATTAATGCATATTGATATTTTTCCTCACTGCTGCACGCCTCCCTCTTATGTTCACTACCACTGATCTTCATATAAAGAGGAAGCAGAAGTACTTTGGATCAGGGGTAGAAGGGCAAAATGGCAGCCTCAAAATTGCTCACTTTTATATGTTTATTACAATGTATAAAACTGCTGCTCTGTGTCTGATTCTGGTGTTGTGTCTTTCCAGAGCTGTACTATGACCGAGGGAACCACCATGAGTTTGTGTCTCTGGTGAAAGACTTGGCCCGGCCCGGGGAGCTCACTCAGTCCCAGGCGTTTGACTTTGAGTTCACACATGTGGAGAAACCCTACGAGTCTTACACTGGTCAGAACGTCAAGTTACGGTAAGCCTTGTGTGCATGAATCATTTGCATTGTATGTCATGTTGAAATTTAGGTTGAACATGCACCAAACCATTTAATAGTTCATAGCGACACTCAGATTGGCAGAACAAGGGTTTACCACTGGCTTTAATCTTACGTCTAAATCTCCTCAACCACTGGCTTTAGTGTATCTTTACAATCAGCTGATCTCATGATGCATCAATGGAGGAAAAAATCTGACAAACAAACTACTTATAGTAGATGAACTACATTATTCAAAGTAGTGCTCTCTTTTCCCCTCTCCTGACACCCAGTCGTATCCATCTCATGCAGCTCAATGATCCAGTAATGAGTCACCCGATAGTGAAGAATAATATATTTATAACTAGTTTAGCAAGTTCCAGATGTAGATGAGATAGTTAAGTGTGTTAGGTCCGCGCAGGGGTCCCGTCACAACGGGCGGAGCTGTGGCAGTGATCATGTAGAGCTGTGTGTTCTCCGTCAACCAAAATACTCCCACATTTCGTTTCTTGCGTCTTTTCTGTCAACAAGCCGAGTCGCTTCGGCAATAGCACTCGCACTTGCAGACATGCTCTCGTTTTGTCAATAGATATGACAGCTAGAGTATGCATGAGAGAGGGGACGCACTGCAGGCACAGCAACAGGGAGTGGAAGCAGAGCGCTGAACACACACAGGACATTTTTAAAACAATGTCATTCTTAAAGTACCGATAATAATATAATGGGGGAATCGTTGCCTTTTTAACGGCAGGGTACTGCGTTACTTTTCTAGTATCGGTGCACCGTGCAACACTACAGTGAACATACCACTCGTGAATTTTCTCGAGCTTCTATGTGTCTTAAAGTGGCCGTAACAAGAGGCTGAATGAGACCATTAGCCGCCTTTAGCTTAGCGGTGGTGAAGTAAGTCGTTAATAGCTTTTCACTTCTGGTAATTGCATTAATGTTTCTGACATCATTAAAGTGGTGTTAATATTTGGCGATTGTCCTGCTGAACAAAACGTGCGTTTATTTTCTGCAATATTTCAAAGTCCAAACAAAAAATCCCATTTCTTTTTGTTGGGGGAGCCCTTGTTTTGCTTTCTTCAGGGTCGGTCTACAAAAACACGTCATCGTGGGACACTAGTATTGAAAAGCAAATGTTAAACGAACAGTTTCACACTTGTATGCCTTTTCTTTGACTCCAGGTCAGATGAGAATATTAGTAACACATATTTGTAATGTTGAGCCTTGCAGGGCCTCTCGGTGATACAGTGTTACAGTCCTGTTTCATAGCCATGTGATCTTTATTTCTTTCTTTCCAGTTACTTTCTGAGGGCCACAGTAAGCCGGAGGCTGAATGACATCAGCAAAGAGCTAGACCTTGTGGTGCACACACTCAGCTCATACCCTGAGCTCAACTCCTCCATCAAGATGGAAGTGGGGATCGAGGACTGTCTACACATAGAGTTTGAGTACAATAAATCCAAGTATGTTCTTTCATGACAAATAATCTACTGAAATATAAAAGTTATTTCTTTTGGATCAGACTTGCTCCCTCAGAAAAGGAAAACGGAGTGTGACGGATCATACCATTTGCTTGCAGGTATCACCTTAAAGACGTGATTGTGGGGAAGATTTACTTTCTGCTGGTGAGGATTAAGATCAAACATATGGAGATTGACATCATCAAGCGGGAGACAACCGGCACAGGGCCAAACGTGTACCACGAGAACGACACCATAGCAAAGTATGAGATCATGGACGGTGCTCCAGTCAGAGGTAAAGCTTTGTCCTGTCTTCGCAAACCATCCTGTTACTGTGAGCTTCTGTTGAGGGCCACTTCTAAACTTATTATCTACTTGTGCTTTGTTGTGCTGCAGGGGAGTCCATCCCCATCAGGCTGTTTCTAGCAGGCTATGAGATGACGCCGAGCATGAGGGACATCAACAAGAAGTACTCGGTGCGGTACTACCTCAACCTAGTCCTCATCGATGAAGAGGAAAGACGCTACTTCAAACAGCAGGTACGATAATGCACTCTGGCTTGGTCGGGAATCATGTGTGCTTTGGCAGCTGACTTAAAGTGCTGCGTCATTCAGTGTCTTGATGCTCAGATATGTAAATTAAGAGTACTACTCTATGCTTGGTAAGGCTGAGTATTAATGTTTTATCACTCTCTTCAGCATGCATATACAGTATACATATCTAAAAACTAAAGGGGCACACTCCTAATTTATACATAAATGTGTAACGTCACCAAAGGGAGTTTGACATTCAACCATAATAATCTGTGACAGGATTTGGCTTGAAACTTGAAGATGTATTTAAGTGCAATATTTAGGAAACCCAATATTTGTTAAAGTATTGAGGGGTTGCAGAGATATCCCAGCGAGATTTTTGCAGACTTAACAAAACATACTTGTTAGGTACAGATCTTGATCAAAAAACAAACCATAATGGTTCCATGTTTTTCTATGATACTGACGATAAGGATGCAAAATGGTCAACCCCCCTAGTGTAATCACAATATGAGTCAAGGTACTGGCAGCTTTTTTTCCAAATCGTGCAGCCCTACTGTACTCCAAACTGCAGATGGATTTGATTTAAAATAAATAAACATTTAAAAAGCAGGATCTAATGAAAGAGTTGCATTATGGGAAATTTAAGATCTGGCCATGCAACCATTGAAAGTCTGTTTTTGTTATCCTCTAAGTTTATGGACTAAATAGTGTAAAGTTTCATCATTTTTGATGTAATGCATTTCCAGCTCGCAGATGCAAAATCAACACTTCTAACTAGAAAATAAATAAACAATTTATTTGATTGAAGCAAACTATCTGGTTCCAGCTTCTCACTCTCTGTCACAGTAACTGAATATATCTGGGTTTGGACCTTTAAGACTTCCCCTTGGGCTTTGAAATAATGTGATTAAACGATAACTCGAGAAAATCAGTAGATCATTTATAGACATCATAGCTCCTGGGTTGTTCCATCACCCCTTTGAAATAGTTTTTGGTAAGATTCCTAGAATAAGGTTTGTGGTTAATATAAGTATATACAAATTTTACATATTCTTCTACTCTTGAAATTCTGAAGTTTTGACTAAATTAGACGTCATCACAACGAACATTAGCCGCCTTTAGCTTAGCGCTGTTCAGGTGAAGTCATGTCACAGTTATGTGTGGTTTTTTTTATAGCCTAGCTCTTTACTCTGATTAGCTGATGTTCCTCATTAACAAAACGTATACATCTCGTAACAGTGTGTTTGCATGTTTGCAGGAGATCACCCTGTGGAGGAAAGGCGACATCGTGAGGAAGAGTATGTCTCACCAAGCGATCATGGCTTCGCAGCGCTTCGAAAGTTCCTCCCATCCAGAGACGACCCCGACTCAGAGCCAAGAAGAGGACAGTTAAAGCCCAGCATGCACCTCACCCTCCTTTAGTGAGTGTCTGAGCAAACAGTGCAGAAATTGCCAGCAGTTTCTGAATGTAAATATCTTTGGTTTGCATTGAGATTGCTGCAGTGTTTTCAGAATGCGTGTGTGAGAGAGGCTTTAAATATAGCTGTTTGTTTCAAGGGAGCAAACAGTCTGACTCAGAAAGCAGTTGCGAGTAATTTGGTTTGTTTTAACCACCTTGAAGTGGATAGATGAAGAAACTGCACAAAATTGACTTTGAAGTGCTTAATTAAAATGTAATGGCGTTTATTGTACAGTCCAGTGAGGCAAACGCACCCTGTACATGCAGAAAATATGATTTGCAAATTCAGTTAAATCAATATCTTGAATTCACATGTGTATGAATGTATGACCTTTCCCTCCAACCTCTCACTCTGCTGGAAGATAGCGCTGAGCAGAAACTGTAGTAAGACAGGGGAACTCTTTAAAGTGGGTACACAGTACGCTCCTGTGACATTCCGAAATTAATTTCTGATTATGTTGCTGCCTGAGAAGAATCCCCTATCATTTGTTTTTATTCTAGAAAATGACCCTGATCACAGAAAAAAAAGTATATATAAAAGTGTTTTAAGATGCTGAAAGTGAAATGAAATCCATTCACGTGTTTGTATAGGACGATGCTCAAATATTTTCATACATTCCAAGGAGTATCTATTTTTTAAGAAAGAAAATCATTTTATTTTGGACAGCGTTTTTATGTTGATCTTGCTGTCTCGTATCATTATCGTCTTCTCTTTTGCAACCCTGCTTTCTTATTTGCACTATAAATTCATTCAGCTTTTTTCCATAAACTGGGCTTCACATCACTTGAAATCAAATATGGAAGGGTTTGCTCCTGTGTTTCTGTCTCTTAGTTAGCTGGGTGCCTAAGGTTCTATTGCCTAAATGTGTGCTGCTTTATTGCCCTTTCCCCTTTTCAAACTGCTCGTCATTTTAATTCCTACAGTCACTTATGACATGGGCTTAGTGCCAAGAATCTTTAAAAAATAATGCTAATATGAAAACATGAAATGAAACTATGTTGAGCATAACAAAATCAGCAACATAAACTCTGTATCATTTCTAAAGTAAAGCAGGTTTATGTGTTGCTTCTGGTCAGAGAGAGTCAATACTTGAGTCCCTGTGACATCATTCTTTTTCATTTGTTTACTGTTCCTTAAAAATATTTGGTTGATTCTGAAAACGATGTACAAAATGTGACATGCTGTGCAACTTGGCAAAATCATCGCTTTGTTTCATATCAAAGTTTTACACAATTGTATATTTCACTCAGTTTTTAGCTTGTTGTTGCTAAACGTCTCCGTACAGGTAAACAAAATGTTTTGGGTCATCAATAATATTTCGGAGCCTATCTTTCCCTCGCCAAAAAAGTAATACTTTTCCCCGCTTGTTTCTAAACTCAATCCTGATCTCCAGCGGATTTTGATTGCGGCTCAAAGGTTTTTAAACTGGAGTCACATTTAAAGTTGAAGCAGCTTTGATGGTTGCCTAATTCATGGTCAACAAATCAAATAGAGCTTTCTGTTTGCTGCTCTTTATTTTTGACCGATGAGGAACAAACAGTTGGTACATTGGATGTTTCTGGTGAATAAACACAAGAGGAATGTCAAATTGCAGCAAAAATCCCATAAATTTCACATGTATTTAGGGATGTTAGGTTAAATCCCTATATAAATAAAGATCTACTGTTTCTCTTCTATACTGAATATATTCTGCATTATTTCCCTAACCCTTCATCCTTTATTCTGGCTGTTACCTGCAGTCCTACAATAACACTTCACTGAAATATGTTTACAATTAAAAAAACAAAACGTGTTGTTTGTTGATTTGAATTGTTGGCGTACTGGTACAGTGACACAGTAGCTCAACTAACCCAGTTTGTAATGGAGAGTAAATTTGAGATATAAATAGCAAACATTTATCAAATGTAAAGTATCAATGCACAATGTAAATGCAATTTTCCTCTTTGTTGATTTGATGATTTTATATTCCTGTTTTACTTTAAATTAAAAGGGAGTAACTGCATCTTCTGTGTTTTAGTGATTTTTTTTCTATTCCTATGAACACGTCAATTGTTGAGGCATTAATAAATTCAAACTGAGACCTGAACTGACTCCCTCACTAACATGACCTCGAGGCCGTCACATTGTGGTTCTGTTGTTACATATTTGTCCTTAAACCCATAAAAGTATAGACAGCAATATAGTCGAACATTAGTTATTATACTGGAAAGAGTTGGAATTGTACGTACTGTAAGCTGAAGAGCTATTTGATGTCTTCCATCGTGAGGGGGGACATTCTCAAATTGTTTCCACTTTATTGGAATTATTTGTGGGTTTTTTCAATACATAACATTACATTTCATTTGGCTGACACTCTTATCCAAAGCGACTTACGATAAGAGCAAAAAACCCTAAAAGAAAATCCTTCCATTTTAGGTGCTGGTGAATTTGTTACAAGGCCTGAGTTAACTCTTTAAAGTGCTTTTTTGTTGATGCAAGAATTGAATGCCAAGATGCAATCGAAACAGATGCGTTTTCAGTTTGCGGCGGAAGATATCAAGTTTCAAGGTTTTTCTTTATCAGAAGCACAGTAGCTACAGGGTAGTTATGGCAATAAAAATCCTAGGTCCCGAGCTCCTCCAACAGTGCAACGTAATATAAAAGGACATAAGACAAAATAATAAAATGAAAATAATAAAAATATAACTAAAAAAGATGCAAAATGAAAGAGAGTGGTTTAAATTATGAAATAATGCAGGTATGTTGTTAGACGATAAGATATGCAGAGTTTCTGCTGTCCTGATATCAATAGGGAGCAAACCCCACCATTTAGGAGCCAGAAAAGCAAACAGGCATGTTTTTGAGGGGTACCTGGGTCCCACTTGCAGAGCTGGAGTAGCAAGATCCCTTCACAGCTCGGTGGGCCAGTACCAGCATCTTGAAGTGGATTCTGGCAGCCACTGGCAGCCAATGAAGGGAGTGAAGGAGAGGTGTAGTGTAGGATAACTTTGGGAGATTGAAGATCTGCAGGCTGCAGCATTCTGAATTAGCCGTAGAGGCCTGATGGCATTTGCAGAACTGGTCATTAAATGCATTGTGATTGTCCTGAGTAAATTCCATATTGATGGTGGCAAGGCAACCCCAGTATTAGTCTCCCTGTGTGGAACAGATGTGCTCACTAGAGGGCAGGTTTGGACTAATTTTCTTTATGAACTAGATTTTCTTGGGGAAAAAAGGGTATCATTTGTTTAAGTAAAGCCCATTGTTAACCTGACATAGTTGAAGGGTCTGAAAGTGGCTTTTTAGATATTTGTTCCAAGTAATAACCAGCAATTACATCTGTGCAATGTGTTAAATGAGAAGAGGCAGCAGTTTCTCTGCTGAACCCAGCTTTTTGTTTTAGCGGTGTGCAGACAGTTACATCTTTTCAATGACTCATTCCTCGTGTTGAACAGGCAGTTAGCGAGCAGTTGAATAGATTCCACAGAGATGACATCGCGACATGATTTATGAAGAATGTGCCTTCTCGATATTTAGTAACAATGTGTTCTCTGTAAAAGAATACTTGTTACTAAAGAAATGTTCCTGGATGAATACAGAGAGATGCTTCTATTATCTAGGGGCACATCTGCCATGAGCTACCTCTGTAATTCCTCACGTTGGTGATTAGAGTTATTGCATAGTGGCACAAGAAACCGATTCAAAATGCTCAGCACATAGTATTTATGTGTTTCATAGTCTTATTTTGGTGGATTTGTCTCAAGGAACAGAAATGGGCCCTTGGATGCACATTGCTCTGTGCTGCCTTCAGGTGAACCCTAATGTGTTTTTTCCGCTATCTTCAAAAATAATAAATATTGCCTCTATTTCAGGCATTTTATTTGACAGAATTGCAGGTTGAAAGCTCCTAGTCATTACTGATAAGAACAATAACATTAATGCATGTGCAAGAACTGAAAGTAGGAGAACACTTTTTTATTTTTGTTCTGTACAGCTGTTCATCGACAATCATTTCATAAATAATTGCTGAATTTCATATTTGTATACAAGTTTGCTTTTATAGTGCACACAATTATAAAACAATATTGTTTATAAATGTGTCATAAATGATAATAATGAATATATCAAAAATGATGACTAATAAATACAAATATCAATATTATTTAATTTAATAAACAGTGTGTGCAATAACTAGAAAATAAATAACACAATTCCAAAATTATTCCAAAATGTCAGTACACCAGACATATTTTAACTTATTTTCAGATTGATTAAAACTTAAAAAGAAACTAATTTTACTTCAAATTAATAAAAGACAAAACTCAGAGTGACACATTCCGATGTGGGATTTAAAAATGAAGCATTTGAAATGTGCAAATAAAGGATTATTTCCACTCTCTTTCAGATTGGAATTAAAAGGAAACGGCCTGTTGCCATGAATGGGTTTTAATTAAGAGTGATAGCATACAGTGTCACTCAGAGAACATTAGGATATTCTAATTTGGAATTTTAAACATTTAATTAATTTAATTTAAAAGGAGATTTACTTTTACCAAAGAGTTACTTCACTTCATTGTTATGCTCTTATCGTAATTCCTACAATTGACACAAACCGTCGATCACATTGTATGCTTGTGGTATCAAACTATTAACCTCCAACTGGAATATAATCGCAAATTGCCCTATATTATTCCATTGTTCGAGTTTGATGTTTCAGACTATCCTTGAAGGCAGCAGAGAGATAGCGGCTCCTCTGCTCCAAAGAGAGAGAGAGAGAGAGAGAGAGAAGAGAGAGAGAGAGAGAGAGAGCGAGAGAGAGAGAGAGAGGGATTCACTCCGAGCGGTGCTCCCATTCAGCTGCACGCCGAGGGAAGCCCCTGACAAGTTTTAAACTGGAATAACCGTTTTGTGACTCCAGAAAACGGCGAATTTAGTCGTACTTTTGTCTCGAAGGGATGTGTCTTCATGGAGGACGATAGTAGTGTTATTTTACCCAAGAAGACACCAGCAGCTGACTGAACGCTTCCAGTGAGCCGTGTGTTGAGTGTTTTTTCCCGGGGAGGCTTTTTGTTTAGGGTCAGCCTAACGTTCGCTGTGGGCACAGCCACTGGCGCGGTTTCTTCCGATAGAGGGACATTTGGAGAAAAATATCCTTATTTTCCCCCCCCCCCTGCCTGGCGTTTTGGAGTGTGTTGGCTTTACGTTGTGATGTGGAGAGAATTCAACAGCGGTGAAGTGCCAGACAGAGACAGCGAAAGCTAAGCTCATCTCACCAACCAACGACCACCACAAAAACACAGGTACTTTAACTTAGCACAGAAATGCTACATGCGCGTGCTGTGTGTGACGTGCTTTTTTAAACATGACTTTGCTGGATAACGTAACTGAGAGTTGTAGTGTGTGTTTAGTGGCCAGACAGTGACATGGGCTAATGCTAGACGGCGCGCATGTGTGTAGTGTGTGAGTGTGAGAGAGAGTGGAGCTGGTGTGTGTGTGTGTGTGTGTGTGTGTGTGTGTGTGTGTGTGTGTGTGTGTGTGTGTGTGTGTGTGTGTGTGTGTGTGTGTGAGAGGTCGCTTTGGACAGTCTCACCGGCTAGTCATGTTTTGCATGGAGTTTAGTAATCCCCATTTAGAGAGAGAATTGCACGCAGAAGCCCATTAAAAGAAAATCCCAATTTAATGCAATTAAGCATATGCAATTAAGCACTCGTTGTACATCGTACACATAACTACGGGAGGGGATTAGGGCCACATGAGAACATTGGGATGTGACAAAAAGTTTTTTTTAAAAAACGGAGTCAAATCCCAAAAATCTATTCTCATGCGCCCCCTATTCTCTTCCGTACATAAGCATCTCATGTATATCATTTTACTCTTTTGTTCAATTTTTAACAAACAACTGCTATCAAACTCGAGTCCTGTAAACCCATAGTGTACGTTTTGTAAAACATGTCCACTGTCAGAGCTGGAAGAAGTACTCAGTACTTAACAAGTATCAGTACCAGAGTGTTGGAATACTCAGTTACAAGTTAAAGTCCTGCAATCAAAATGTTACTCCAGTAAAAGTACAACAGTATAAGCATCAAAATATACTTAAAGTAACAAAAGTCAAAGTACTCATTCTGCAGATTGGTCCATTTCAGAATAATATATATGATATATTTTTGATTAAAAATATTGATGCATTAAAGTGTTATCAAAGCTGGTAAAGGTGCAGCTAGTTTAATGACTTTGTATACTGCAGGGTAGCTGGTGAATTTACTCCAGGTTTAACTAAAGTCCGATTTAAGGGTTTTTTACATTTCACATTATTAGTCCAAATCTTCTAAGTAGCTAAAGATGTTGAATAAATGGAGTTAAAGTACACTCTTTACCTTGTAATGGGGTAAAAATACAAAGTAGCAAGACATGGAAATACTCAATTTTAAGTACAAGTGTCTCAAAATTGTACCTAAGTCTAGTACTTGAGATTAGGTACTTATTTACTTTACACTACTGTCCACATGCCGGTGTATCAGAGGACACAACATTCACCAGGAGACAGAATCAAGTCATGGAAGGATAATATTTATGTTTTCAGCTGTTCACGCTCACAGTAACACTGTAAATTGATTGATATTAACGTGTGATAGTCTATAGGAGTGTGTTGGTGTATAATGAATCCATTTATTGGTGTAATACACTTTTAAATAAACCCTAAAATCAGCACCGATACTGTAGGGCTACACTGCCTCTTCCAGAAACGAACAGTTCTTTAAGCATAATTTCATTTGAAATGTTAAATCCTAAATTAGGGGTGAGGTGTCTCTTTGAAGCAACCCACTCCATTCGAATGTTATTTGATTCACTGTTACAATTGTCATCTGAAACTTCACTCCCTATGTTAGATTACACTTTAATCAGATATGCGGGGAGGCCTAAATCTGTATTTAACTGAACTGTGAACCTACTAATACAGGGAGGTTCTGAATATGCACCCACAGATCATGCAAATACTGTATACTGCTCATTCAGTACAGCCACAACCCTTCCATACTATTGAGCATCAGTCCCTGTGGAACATTTGGGATACAATTCAGGTTCCATCATCTCTGCTAGGCAACACTTCTCCGTCAGCAGACTAATTTGTTCTAGCAACACGCACTTCTGAAGCCTATTACATGTTTGCCCCCACCATGATTGGGCAGGAACCATTTACAGGTCATGGTTCATTATGTATTTGGCTGTTTAGGGTCACGGTTCAGTCCAGGTTTGCAGTGCAGCGTGGGGAAGTATACCTGTGCCAGATGGCTGTGTAGGTTTGTGAAAAAACTAAACTAACATCTTATATGTTTTTGTACTTTTGTACTTCCCTTTCAAGCAGGAACAAAGTATGAGTTATATAAAAGAAAAAAGGGTCAATATCTAAAACCGATCTGCAAACAAACAAATCCCATAAAGAAAATCTGGCTAACCATGGCATTGATTTACAAGTAAATAAAAAGCCTTGAACATCTTTCTAATTTTAACAACTTTTGATCATTGAATACTGTTTTTATTATTGTATCAAAAATGCATTTGTGGATCTCAATTCCACATTTGGTCATTTATGGACGGCACATGATTTGTTTAATTTGGAGAAAAACATTTGAGTGTTTTTTGTACTTCTGGAAGGTGTTTGAAATGTACACATTACATATTTACACCCGTATTGTTCACACAAATAATATTGAGACAAATTCATCACTATAGTTTACATTACTAATGTGAGTACAAGATGGCAGTGAGGATTAGCCATGTCTTAACAGATGGATGGGACCAGCAGTGGCTGTAAACAGCTGATGCTAATCTGGGAGACTGCAGCACATCTCCATCATGAGTTAATCGAGGCTGAGGTGTTCTACCATGGACGAGTCAAACATGATGAAGAGGCAGAGAAAACATGCAAAGAGGAGTAAACGAATGGATTGCCATACAATGTAATTACGACATGTCACTTGTGAGATGCTTCTACCCAAATACACAATCATTAACTGTGCAGTATGTTTTTAAATGTAAAACTGCGTGCCGACTGACTGTCCTCCTTCTCCAGTTACGCCAAACCAACTGCTTGCTTTGTAGTTCTGATATGTCCTTGAACCTTCTGCGTCCTCAAAGGTCTCCTTGTTGGTCTTTATCGTTGGGAGGCATGCACAAAGCCCGACGTGACCTCTGACCCTGGCATTAGATACTGACGCATTGTGCGTGGCTGAGCATCCATTGTGACGGCTTTCTGTACGTTCATTAATGATGCATACACTGCTTTCCTCAAGTCCCACACATACGCAGAGCCTCAGACTCCAGCATTCCTAGTGTGAAAAAGCATCCCGCTCCAAAGTCTGTACGCAACCACAGGCCTCTGAGGATGCTGGGACATTCCCAAAGGAGATTCCATTGCCCGTAAACAATCCTGGTATTGGCATAGGCACTGATTAGTACGTTGCCAGGGTTTTACTGCAATGGCTCAGCGGAGGATAATGACATCCATCGACAAAATGGAGATCTCATTCACGATTTTGACGGCCACAAGTTGTCTGAAACGAGTAACCATTTCCAGAAGCCACTAAGCTGAAAGTCTAGCTTCCTGTCAGACAAAAAGTGGTAATGTTTAACAAACTGAACCAGTAAAATATTTAATGTTATCACACGTTACATGTTATAACATACTGTACGTAAATACAAGAATGCTCTACATTTCCTCTATTACCAGCTGCTGAGGAGCTAGCGTTAGCCTCAGTCTGTAAGCATTGTATAATGAATAAAGCAATAATGTGGATTTTAAGACCTTATACACGGTTCTTGTTTTATAACTAGTCAGTCGTTACCAGTTAAAATAATGTGTTGAAAACGTTTAACCAACTGTGTTAAAGAGTGTTAGCATGGCTAGCTTGGTATAGCTAATAGAAAACTCCTTGATTGTGTACTTCTTAAATGTTGACGTTAAATCTTCCTCTGTTATTATCTAAATGTTGACGTCCCTTCAACATCCTTCTGAGTTTCGGCTTCAGATTTCATGGTGATGACATCACTGCTGGGAATTGTTCCCACGCTGGTTTAGATGAGAATATGAGCAGGTGTGCTGCTGTCCTGGTGTCAGGTAGAGCCACGCCTCCCCTTTCTCCCTCGCCTCTTTTCATTCTTTCTACAAAGAGCTATTAGATGTCTGCCGAATGGCTAAAGATTTATTTTCAAACTCATGCCAGGTTTTAAATCATGATACCAGCAATCTAATGTGCAAATCTCTGCCAAGTTACTAGAAAACCGGAAGAGTTGACGTTCGTCTGCGAACACATTCTGCACAGCGGCTGTTTGGTTCATGCTGTAGCCTGATTCCCCCAACTCCTGTGCTTCAAGATGCTCCAGAGCCCCGGGGCTCCGGACACCAAAGACCCAGCGATGCAAACGCTCCCCTAAAGCAGAACTGTGTTGTGGGTCAGAGTGTGCGCTCACTGACGCAGCTCATTGGCCAATCCACTTTCCAACACCCTTCCCCACCTCACTAATTAGGTTGATGGGTGTCATGTTGTCTGGGTGCATTAAGGTCAAATTCACCTCTTGTTCCACAACAGGATGCCGGTCAATGACTTGCATACAGTTTGAGACCTTCATTTATTGTTGGTAGTAAAAGTAAAAAGGCTTTTGTTTGAATACTTGAAATCCCTCTCTGCCCTCTCCTTTTGTTCATATATCTAAGTCTATAATACTTCACTGAGTTCATTTTTCTTACAGCACATCCCTTCAAAAATGATTCCTCTTAACTAGTCAGGATTGAACTTGGCAGCAGACAGCTATACACTACTTATTGTGTGGCAGACAGCATTAAACTGTCTGCTCAGTAAAGCGCACTTTATCTTTTTGTCTTTCCTCTTTAAACTGAGTCATTCTTTATTTTACAACAGGCTAGAGATGACATGATACCACAATGTTTGAATCTTCTTCTCCAACATACACTTCTTCCTTCAAACTGTTTTTTGTTTAGGTTCCAACTCCCTCTCTAACATATACTTTAATTTGCTGTGAAGACTTCTTCTTTAAACAAATACAGCCCGGAAAAAACTAAGAGAGCACTTCAGCATTATTTTAATGGATGCCATACATGTAGAGATAACAATTTAAGGAAAAATTGGAGTGGTCTCTTAACTTGTTCCAGAGCTGTATAACTATAATCATTCTTTGCTTCAAACTAAACATTACAAAATAACATTTAAACATCTATTAAGTGATCATTTACTATTGCAGAATACACCATGTGAGCAAGTGACCTAATAGGCTGCCTGATGTTGTGTATTGGGGTGGGGTTTGAGAGCTGTTATGGATGACAGATAAAAAGAACCCTGCTGTACAGAGCTGCAGACTGTAGATTCTCAGTGTGATCGACTAAACTTCCCAATAGAGGGTTGAATTCCGGTTTTGCCTGAAGCTTAAACCACTTTTATCCCAACATGTCTCTGTGCCTGGACAACACACAATCTAACTATTAAATTAGTCATGACTGACTCTGATACCCAACGCTGTCCCCATGGGAGACAGACTTTGTATTCATCTTACAAAGGTGAATTGAATTAACAAGGTCAATCCTGAGGCTGAAGACAGCAGACTGTAGAAAAGGCATCACATGGCAAGCAGCAGAAGGCAGGGAAAACAAAGTGTTTAAGAAGAAGAATGCGTCATACATTGATTTTTGGCTCGAGTTTGTCCCGGGAACGCTCACAGCCGGCTCGCTGACTCCAGTGTGGTATGTTAAAGTGGACAATCGATATGAGGCGGGGGTCTAATGACCAGATCTGGATTATTATAATTATTATTTATTTTTTTATGATGGTTTAGGACTATCATTTTCTTTTCAAACAAATTAAAAGCTTGGACATCATTTGATAGTGAACAAATCCATCAATCCAGGCGTTGTCTTTTATATTACCTTTGCATTTGGCGAAAAAACAACCTTGATGCGGGATGTGTTCCAGCTCCAAGGGAAAAGCAAAAGCTTCATATTTGGGGTTTTGATTCAATTTAATATTCAGTTTAAACATTTCCAGCACTGATAGCTATGCCATTTTTCTCGCTTTGTAAACATAATGGATCATTGGTTCATTATACCCTTAAAACTGCAATTTGAAAAGCTGATTTGTCCACCGTATCATATTCTGAATGAGATTTTCTAGTTCTTTTGTTACTCCGTCATCTCCCACACGGGCAGTGGTCGTGGTGTCCCGGAAAATGCAACCGAAACCCCCGACTACTCTGCTCTGCTTTATCGTTTAGCAATGAGCTCCAGTAAGTATTGTGTGTGGTCTTTATGGTCTGCGGTGTGGGCTACGGTAAGCTGAGTTGTGTCGCTGGGACTGTTGTTTTGCCCTGCACACATGCAAGTAGGCGAGATAAAGAACAAAATATACTGGGTGAAATGCAGATGCTGCTTTTGATTTGAACGTAATGAATCTCTTTTTGATTAATTTAATCAAAATTGTGACACCTCCCCTGCTAACATCAAGGATGGTGCTAACCCAAGGATGCTGGGACACAGCCTAGGTCATTTAAGGCTCAAAGCACCTCATGGATCAACTCCACTGCTGTGAATGCTTGCATTGATGGTGATGTAGGATCCAGCCTTTATAGAGTTTGACCCTTAAGCGACAATATCAGCCTCTGTCGCTTTGGATTCAACCTTTAAGAAAAACAGAAACTGTCCTCTGTGATTTGACAGTAGGTCACATGTTCTGTGGTTTGATGTGGTTCATGTGTCTCTCGGCCTATTGTTTAGCTGTCTGGCCTACAGCTTTATAATTAGGTTCACTCTCACTTCTCTTGCAGCCCTCTCCAACCGCGGCAGGCAGCTGCTTTGAGTGAAAACACTCCAAAAACATTCTTCTCTCTACCTGACCAGCAGCACACTGCAGACAGTCACACACCTGCTGGTGAACATAGTGGAGCACTTAGCAACTGCGTTCCAACATGTCCACATATCACATTTGAAAGTGACTACAGTGCCCAGTCTGGAGGAGCCCATGCCCCTGTTTCTCGGACTGGAAGTGACTGTATGCACTTGTTGTAGCAATGCTACAGTCCACTCTTCATGAGTGGAAAAGCTCCCCTGAAGTGTTATGGCCTAAAAATAAGAGCCTTATTCTGTATTCAGCAAAAATACTGGGATTTCACCATCCAGGGGTCCAGGGGCATAATGAACCAGAGGAACATTTTGTACATTTCATAGTTTAATGCAACAATCTGGTACACTTTCAGAGCAATTTAAAACGCCACATCTCTGTGGGTCTTTGTGCTGAAAAATTATGTTCTCCAGTATACAATTTAATCTCAAACAAATTGGTTGTAAACATATGACTGGTGAAGACACGGCAGAAAATCCCACCCACACTCCAGCACTATTTCAAGATGGTCGGCTTCCAACCATAAATCACAGATTTCATTTGCAGTCATTAGAGTCAGAAAGGGAAGCAGGTATTGGATTTTTTGTAATTGTGAAAATGGACATTGAAAGTTTGAAACCCTTTTTCAAATATCCAGAATAGATATCAAACATTGACTTATTGACTCTTTGCTTTCTGGCACAAATTTGACTGCACAGAAGTACGAAAAACCAGAACTGTACAATAAAATCACGCTTTGGTTTTTATTAAGGTTCGAACAATTCACAAAATAAAAACTAAAATACTTATTCACAATAAGCCAGTTCAAACCTTGCTTCACCTACTGATACCAGACATACTGGATTTGGTTTTACTTGAAACCGAGTTTTGGTTCCCAACCCTACCACCCTCTGGACTGGACTTGTACCAACCCGGATTTGCATGTAGCTAACCGTCTCAAGTTGAAATGAGTGTGCATGGGGCCATACTGTAAACTACAGCCCGTACTGAAGTTTATTGATTGAGCTTCTTATTGTGAGATATGTTTTGGTCTTGTCATAGTAAAAGTATAAATCTATAGTCAATCTATACAGATGACCTAATGATGATAGACTAAATAAAGCACCTGGCACAAACTACATTTTATTTTCTGTGGTGTGAAAGCCTGGACAGAGTGCATCCTTGCCTCATTAATCAGCGTCGGGGGGGTTAGGTAATGAAGACAAGGCATGCAGGGAAGCATCTTATCAGTGAGCCGTGGATTTGTCTATGTGTTGTTGCAAACGCTGTCAGATATAATTGACAGGAGAGATGCCACATCTGGAAAGAGGATTTGCTCCCTCTGAATCCACCAGTGTTTTCAGGAATTAAGGTTGAAGGATTCTGTTTAATCTTTTCACCTTTGGCTCAGGAGGTAAGCATGTCCTGAGTGTGTGTGAATATTTATCACTCCTATAAGGTTGCACCTTGTATGGTAGCCTCTGCCATCAGCATGTGGGTGTGAATTCTGACTTGTGTGTGTTAAAGCGCTTTGAGTGGTCCGGAGACTATTAAAGTATCATATTAATGCAGTCCATTTACCTTTCACCATATGAGTGTTTGACACAGTGAGTCAGCATGTCACACTGGGGGCCTTTCTGTCCCTCCTCTCTCCACACAACAACACACAACGTATCCACTCAGGCAGGATTATTGCATCACGGAGCCTTGCACAGATCTACTGCAGAGACCATGTATAATGAGAGCCAATATGAAGCCCAAGCCTCAATTAAGTTAGCACTCCTCTCTCACTGTCTTATCTGCCTTGTTTCTGGAGTGCCAAGTGATTAGAATATACAGCTGCTGCCAAGTCGACATTGCAATTAAAATAATAGTTTCAAGCAAAGCTCTCAAGTGGATGTAGGAGGATCAGTCCGTCTGAATATTTCAAGTTGGTGTTGACTTTGCTTTGTTGCTACAGATTGCATTCATTTATCCGATGGAATGGAATTCATAGAGTGGCTATATAAAACTTGTAGTTTGTGGTGCAGTGATGACATATTTAGGAGGCCAATCCAAAAGTAAGAAGGTCAAGGGCGCTGTCGTCTAAAAGCAATGGGAGCTTTTGTAATATTGCGAATAAATATGCTTTTTCTTATGGCACTTACACGTTTTGTGGAGCAGGATAATCTCCACATGTTAACACCAATTTATGAAGTCTAAATGCAATTGAACGGAGTAAGGGCTTTTGCTTATGCTATAAAAAGAACTACACCACCAGCGCTAAGCTAAAGGCTGCTAATGTTCAGCGTCGTGACTTCGATTCTCATTCAGTCACTCTTAACCCACCGCTGTTTTTTAGAGACAGAAGCTTCGGAGATTCATCAATGCAGTATTTATTGACTGATTTAATGTTGTAGTACAAAATGAGAAAATCTCATAAGCTTGTATTTACCACAGACCTTATTTCAGGCACGTAACCAACAGTTATGTTTAAAATAAACTGTTGATTTGGAGACAAGGAAACCAGTAGAGGTAAAATGCTAACTAAATTCGTGGTGTCAGGACTCATTCCTGCACCACTCTATTGAGGACGTAAATTGACATTAACTCTTATTCGACCATGTATACGGTAACACTAGCTCAAGTTTCCTGTGTCTTCACATGAATAAGTTGTGTTTCCGCAGCAAGACGACACTCTAGTTTACAGTAAGCACGGCTGGTTATCCCACCTGGGTCGGCTCATAAACACGGTCAGCATATTTAACTTGCATCAGGATCTAACAATAGCTTGTTTTGGGTCAAGAATCTACTGGCTCAAGGAAATTCCTGTACCAACTCAAAGCTATACAGTACATTTCCTATCACTTGACAACTTCACAGCTAATTTCCCCTCTGCTCTGATCACAAACACCTGTCTCCTCTGATCCACCATCTCTCAGTCCCTCTCTCACTCAGCCTTTCAGCACACCCTAAGCAGACTGATTGCATTACTTGGCCTGACAATACTTTTAACATGCCCCGTGCTGTTGCTACACCATGGCGGAATTCTTTAGTTTGTCAATCCTGAAATAGCCAAACCATTTGCATATGAAAAAGCTTGTGTGACCATACTGTCTTTGCATGGTCACTAGTACCTTGTAAGGCCTTGCCACACCAAACAGATTATCGGCTGCTGGTCAGTGTTGGTGACCACCTGGTGTTGAGCGCATGTTTTATTGATTAGCTGATCAGCTTGAACAAATCATTGCACAAGGAAAAGGCGTGACCAAAACACCTCAAACCCAGAGGGGACACACACACACACACACACACACACACACACACACACACACACACACACACACACACACACACACACACACACACACAGAGTCTTTTACACTTTTAATTTTCTTCTCAACTATCATTCTAATGCAGGGGGTTTAAAAAGAGTAAAAAGGTCATCTGGAATGGAGTTATTGTCTATCTACAATTGTGCATTTTCCCTTTTTTAAGACGAATACAGATTACCCCCACCTGCTGTTATGTAGAGTTATTTGCTCTCAAGCAGGTGCCAAACGTATATAATACTTGGCCGTTGACTGTCGTCTTTGTGGTGCGCTCAAACGCTACTTTTGGCTACACGAGGAGTCGCAACATTTGGCCTCTTACCACTCTAGTTCTTTGAGACTCTGGGTATTTAATCCTATTGCACACGCATAAAACATGAAATCCTTTGTTGTCTCAATTTGCATATTTTGCTGTTTTGATAGCATAAGTCAGTCCAATTTCGCAGTATATCAAAATGCATTATCAGTATGGTGCACTCAAATCAGCCCGAAACCTGAGTTAGGAACCCTTTTCACCCGTAACACCTTCTTTGCTACGTAACGGGAGAGCAGCACTATAAAATCAAATGTAAACATCCTCTCTATTTGAGAAATGTACCACTAGACTGCTTTTATTGAATTAATTGGGCAGGCCGTAATGATATGCTAGCTAGCTAGCAGCGGCAATCCCTATTTCCAGTGAGGGCACAGCAGCTGTGTACGTTTTGAAATTCCCTGTCAGAATTCAGGAAAGGTGTTCACAGTGTGAGTGTACTAAGGGAAGTGTAGGGATTGAGATAAGAAAACTGATATTACTCAAGTTTTTTTTTAGTAGCCCAAGTTAAGGTGAGGACAGATGTAGCTACAGGTAATGGAAATAAAAACAAGTACACCGATGGAATCAATGTATTCAATTTCTTCTTATTGTGATGTTTGTTTGGACATAGAGGTTTAGCTCATGCCTGAAAAAACATGTTTAATCTTACACAGCCACTTGCTAAGCTACCCTTTTTCAAACACCATTTTATGTCCGCTTCTTCATGTGACATTGTAATAATGTAATAATAATAGACTTTCCAAGAGGGGTATCTCACCTGGTATACGTGGATTTCGACTCGTTGTCCTTGTCATCCCATCTCTTTCCTCCTTATCCTATCTGCCTTTAGCTGTACTTACTAGCCAAATGAGCCCCCAAAAAAGAACAATTGATATTTACTGTTCTATTTGCCTCATTAGATTGCATATAAATAGAGCTGCTGTGATTCCTTCTTCTCCAGTTGCTTATCGCCAAACTTTGCAATTAAGATATCCATCTCAACAGCTGTTGCATTATCTTTTGTCAGTTCACAAAGTGTGGTCGCCCCATAGCATCAGATTTTATCCGGCAAATTATCAGGACAACTTTGGTTAACCGGAGATTACAAATCAGCTTCATGGTCTTTTGTTCTTTTTCTAGTGACTCGTATTTTAATTTCTTCGGATGGTCTACTCCCAGTCTTGCATTCACTCACGCCAAGATACTAAATTAAAACTTAATATGGTCTTTTTTTTCAGGCTCCCACTGCACACCTTGTGGGTGTGTTGAGGGACAAATGATATTCTAATGAACTCCTCCCCCGCTGTGATTCACCATAGGTGTACGTGTGTGTCTCACTGTTATCTAACTGTCACTCATGAGGTCCGCTTCATTGGGGATAAAACTCATGATGTCATTTGAAGCTCATCAGTCAGGTTGCAAAAATAGCTTTTCATATATTACAGCCTGATTAAAGGGGTCCTTTTATGCTTTTGGGGGTTTCCCTTTCCTGTAGTGTGTCATTATAGGTCTTTTGTGCATGTAAATGGTCTGCAAGCTTAAAATTCAGAGGGAGCTTCTCTCCCACACTATCCCTCCCCCCTGCAGGAAACGCCTCCATTCGTTTCTTTTGTTTACTTCTATAACAAAGTGACTGCACAATCAAGCTTCTATCTGCTAGCGCTCCAACACATTGTAGGTGATAGGGTAAGAGGCAGCACATGTCTTAATGTATGACAATTCACAACAGAGCCGGCCAGCTAACCAATCAGAGCACACTGGCTCTGGTTTCAGACAGAGGGTGAGAAGAGGTGCTGCATCACAGGCAGTAGGAGAAAAATAAAGAGCTTTTTGAACATTAAAGCATGGAAACATGTCACAGTAGAGGCACTAAATACAAATATGAACCTGAAAATGACTAATAAGGCTGCCTTTAAAACCCAGAATTCCCGTTGGTGTTTTAATGATCTAAAAAATAGAATTCAGGAGTTTCAGCTACCATAAATAAATTATTCCACTCCATTATTGGTAGATTTTTAGCAGTTTTATGAGCTAACGAGGCAAACCAGTATCCTCACATTTCTAATCTCCAGTGTTCTAATGCAATACAAGTGTCTTCCCAACGCCACTCAAGTAGGTCACACTTCCTCGTGATAAATACTTCTTAATCACGTAGTTTTCAAGAAGGAGCCCGTTGGTAGCGTACTGATGATTCTTTTAGCTTTTAGATTCTTCTGTCTGTTTTAATTGACAATCTTACATTTTGTACATGTTTTGGTGTACTTTTCCTGGTTAACTTACTGTCACTACATGGGTGCAGCTCTACTTTTGTGCACAATGACACTTTGACAGAACAGATGGCTTTCTCAAGGACCAAACCTGTAAAGGTGTGATAGGTGACCTTTTAGAGCTGCGCTTCTCTTATCAGCAGACAACCCTCCCACTTGCTGTACCGCTTATAGAGAATAAAGACTAGATGCAGCAGGGATAAGACACAATCATTTATTAATGTGATTCTCCAGACTACTCATTCTCACGATGGGAATGTTTACATGAGGACCCTACATACCGTAGCAGACGCATATTTTTCTATATACTCTACTGCAGCTTCGACATTGTTGCAGGCAGGGTGAAGGTTGTAGCAAATGTTGAAGAGGCTTCCATCAATGAGCCTCTACACAATGGAGGAATGTTTAGGAGTAGTTCAGTAGCTTCGTTAGAACAAAAACACCGGGGGTCATTCTATATGTTAGGACCTGGAGAGGCATGGTAGAGTTACAGTATGCCATGGAGTATAGTAAATAGAGGAAGACATTAATTATGTTTTTCCAGTCCAGTTTCAAAACCGAAAAATGAAACAAAAGCTAAATAAAAAGCACCAAGGATATTTTCATGTTGTTTGGATGGAATATTAAATCCAATATATGGTTAAAAAATATATCAAACAAAGTGTGGAGGACAGAACCTCGTACTGCCTACTTCTGGTTTTCCCAAATATTTGTTGTGGGGGCAGTGGATTACATTTGTATATTTATTCCATAAAGCCAATGTGTTTTTAATTAAAGTGTTAGAGCACAACATTATTAACCGGAAATTGTTTACAAGAGCATTTCATAAATCTAACCTCGTAATGTTTACCAGATTGATGTATTCACTTTTTAAATGTACACAATTCTCATTCTGGAGTACATGCCTCTGGACCCCCACTATAGTCTCCAGAATTCCTGTGGGGAACACTGCTGCTGGGGGGCTGCACAGCCTGTGTAGACAATAATTGATACAGCATCAGAAGCCACAGCACAAGGTTTCTAATACTGTCGGTGGTATATTGCAGGAAAAATAAGCTCTGTGGCCAACACACACATTGATGATACTCAACAGGTTTTGTTCAGCAGGATATTCTCCACATTCACACACCACTTTGTGATTTTTGAAGTGTAAATGCAATCGCTGGAGGTAGAAAGCTAGTGGTAGAAAGACATTATTCCCGGGATGTAGGAATCGTTTCTGCACCACTCTATGCACCTCAAGAACGTTTGACCTTTTATCAAAGAACTGAATACGTTCATTTTATGTGCTGATGTTTCAGTAGAGCTCCGTGATGCTTCTCAATGGGAAATATATGTATTTTTCTCCGGAACCAACGTAACATTTCTTGGTATTACTTACCAACATTATCACAAATACACTCCAACTTTCACACAGCAAATATACATTGTGTGTGCTCTTTCATTGTGTAATTAAAAGGATAAGATCTAATCACTCTTGGCAATGCGTAAAAGAGAGAATTACCCAGGAGAGAGAAACCTCACGTATAGTTTTGACTCTGTCAGAGACTAAATGAAGTGCCATCTCAGAGCTCTTCCACAGATATGCTGCTCAGGGTTGCTGTAATTTCAGGCGGTAAGTGAAGTTTATAGTGGAGGAGCTCTGTGGGGATTTTAATGCCCTCTTGATATTTGGGGCTGGAATGGCTTAACAAATTGCTACATTGCTGTTCATATCAGAAACCAGGGGAGGGCTACATACTGCTGACATTTAGCTAGGCAGTCAGGAACACTGCAGGGGAATGTTGCCATGGTAGGTTGAATGGTGTTGCTGGGCGCTGCACAAATGAACCCTAAAGTCCCCAATAAATGGCCTTGCCCTAATTTGCATCTGAATTAATTGTTTAAGGAGAGGCTCAACACTGGAAGAGCTGTGGTCATCGGAGGGTTGGAGAAATCTCTGCTAAAAAGCTCCTGCCTAGTGTTTCGAGCTACACTTGACCCATGGATTTCAACCAAGCCCTCAGGATGTGAGCGGAGTGCTAAAGCACATTTGTGTAGTGGGGTGTAGTCCGGGACATCATTGGGCCAAAGAGACTTTTTCCTATTGACTTTTATTGGGAAAGAGACGTCTTTTGAATCAGCTTATATATTTTCTTTTACGTGTATCAACTTCACAGTTTGAATTCTTGAAAAGCCCTCATTTAAATTATCATGAGAAGTACTGTAAAAGCCAAATCCAGAGTCACTTCCCCTCCATTCACCGTGACAAAGCGGATTGGAGGCGGTGCTTAAGCAAATGTGCATGCTTCCATTGGGCTGAGATGCTCAGATGGTCTTGGTATTTTTGTGCACAACTTCAAAGTAATGAGCATAGCCCCGCCCCCAACACAGTTCTCTTTTTACACTGCCATGACAAATATTCATGGTCCACAGAGGATGCCTACTGACTTCACGCTGACCTTTCCTAGAGCACAACCATTGACCAATCAATCTGAAAGGAGGTAATAGAGTTTATGCATAATTGATGAACTATAACTCACCACTTTGATCATTTATTTAAGCCAATGGCCGATCACTCAGACGGTCATTTGTCCATTTAGTGTATGTCTTCATTTAGACTGGTTGGTAATGATGGCAGGAATCAAGAAATAAGCCTTGTTACACACATACGGTTGTTTGGTTCTGTCTCAATATCTGTATTTTGCTCTAAATGGTATCTGATAGTAAAAGGTCATGCAAGTGATTTCATGTAGAGGGGTTTCAGTGCATTTAGTGCAATGTGTTTCAGAGCTGCTCTGGTTTCAAGGGAGGTTAGCATGAGAGGAAACCCGTTGCTAAAAGAGAAAATGTAGCAATAACAGCAACATGTTATACAGAGACCTGTAGGACGTAATGTGATGCAAATGCATTTTTTTAGTTTGTTGCTTTTATGTCTTTCTGAACAAAAATGTGATTTACTTTGCAAATTAAATGGACAAATATAAGATTAGATTACAAAAACGTTGGTCAACAATGACATTTAAGTCTCGATTTAATTGTGTATTATTTGTGTTTGCTGATCCTCGTTATACTAAAGCTGACACCATCTGTCATGTGTCCAGTAACCGTGGTTACAGGTATTGTTCTCATGTAGTGGTTAATGGAAAAGGATCTGTTTACTTGGTAATACCACACTGTAAGGTTCATGTGGTTCTGTTCTGCAATAACACAACAGCCTGCCAGGGAACAGCTCTGTCAAACACAGTGTATATTGACGACTGTGTGAGGGGAGTCACATGAGAGCAACGGCATTACACCCACATCGTGAAGCTTTTGAAAAAGTTACTTCATCATTATTTTAGCTTATATGAATGTTGGTGTGCTCCTGTAAGTTTTCATAGTTTGTCCCAACTGTTTTGCTGCTTCTTCTTGTCGAATGTTTGTGGCATTGTATAAATGTGCTCTCTTAAGTTGTTTTTAGTCCCCAAAACAAAAGATGGTAACGTTAGGCTATAAACAAACTACATTATGGTCACATGGCTAAGCTAATGGAAGCTAATGTTCAGTGTGATGATGTTAAGGAGTCTCATTTCACCACTTGTTAGAAATGGCTCTCTTTATAACATGAGGCCTAAAACAGGCACCAATGGGGGGTTTAATGACGTGTTTTATGTAAAATGTAAAAAATTGAGCTTGTGTTAACCACAGACCTTGTTTCGGGTTTCTAGCGAAGAAAACGTATTAAAAAAACGCCGACTTTGAGGAACCGGAAGTGGTAAAAGGCTAACTAATTGCAGGTTTACGGTCTCATCCCTGGACCACACTTAGAGGATAATACAATGTGTGATACCCCAGATTCCTGCAGTCATTGAATACAACTTAGCATTGACAATGTTTTGGATAAGACAATGGATAACAAAAAGCATATAATTCTCTTAATAAATGATGTCTTCGTGGCCTTTTCACTTTTATTAAAAAGACAAGAAAGGGGAGAGAGGGAAGGACATGCAGCAAAAACTCAATCTTGGATTCTAATAGGAACTTCCTCTACATCAGTAATGCTGCCACCCTCAAGGTCGGCCATTTTACGGCTTTTCTGCTGCATCAGCCTGCCTTACCCTGCATGCCTGGCATATTCAAACTCACTTCCTCTTATAACTACTGCACACTCTTAATACCCGACAGAAAGACAACATAGGTGTGGATTTTCACACACACAAAGACACTCACTCTCTGTCACATTGGTTCAGCCTGTGTCTTTCCTGTTGGGGTGTGATTTAGGGGCGTGAGTTTACAGTAGCCCAGGAAATTAGATGAATCTCAACATGTACTCCACAGCACATGCTTACATCACAGCCATCACGTGTTCATAGCAGTCGATGTGCCATGAACTTTTGTTGTCCGCTCAATACAGTGTTGGTTCAAATAAAAATAATCTATAAGTGTATACAGCCTGATACTCTTTCCAACCCCATTCACTTGCAGCCAGGTTGTCTGGATGTTCTTCGTTCATTTATGGTCAAAACAGGGTGACCCATTTGTTTCTGAGAGCGGTCAAGGCCAGGATGAGATGTGAGGGAAAGCTTCATACTGGCCTCCACCCCTGAATCTCTTCAAGTAAAAAAAAACGTTATCAAACTTGCAAACTAACTTTTAAAGAATTTGTTGTTACAGAAAAGTAAAAACATGTATTTATATTTGGAGAATTTAGAATTCTTATTGACTGCTATTATGGATAGTATGCTGGGTTTGACTGATTTGCAAACTACAGAGAGCCCTGGGGATAACGTATGCCCAACGAGTCTTTGGCAGATGTACAGGCAGCTGCTTCTGTGTGGCCTATAAGGATCCTTCCTCCCACGCTCTCTCGTCCTTCGCCCCCCTCCCATCGTCACTCCATCTCTCTCCTCTTGGCATTCCCCCCCTGGGATTATTAGCCAGTGACTGCAACAGAAAAACAGGCTGTATGGACTTCCTCCTCTCTCCAGTCTTTTATTGGGTCATTCCCGCTGTGTATCTAAATTTCATTGGGAGGTTGTCATGAGACAATCGGTCGTATTATTGCAACGAGTGGTAGTTCTCTGCTGTGATTATGGGTACACTGAAGGCGATAGTCCCAAATGAACCTTAATCAGTTTCAAGCATGCATGTTCTCTGTGAAAAGAATCACAGGAATAACGGTAAATGACATCACCATGCTACGGTCATCTAGTTTTTTAAGAAACCTTCTTTTTTGTTGTAAATTGCTGAGTACTGTCCTTTTGAATTGGTTAAACATGGACTTTAAGAGCTGAAACAATTACAAAATGAGTTGTATAGATAAAAGAGTGGCGCAAGAACGAATCCTAAAACCCCGGGGGATTTTTGAAGAGTTTACATGTCATTACGCCGAACACGTAAACACTCCCGCTAAGTCTGATTGCCCCGGTTCTGACTTCTAGTTAAACTCATTGTGGCTAAAAGGAAAAGCTTTGTTAAAATATGGAAGCACGCAAAACTCAGTTAAAACCATCTTAAGCTGGCGTGATGTTGAAGTCGTGCGACCCTGCTGTACTCGTCTAGGGTGGACATGTGGAGATTATCCGGCTGAACAAAACTTACATTTATTAAACAGGTTCGTTTTCCACAGATCCTATTTTTTACAAATTCCAAAATCCTATGGAGAAATCACATTGCTTTTTTGTCGAGGGAACCCATGCGGAACCCTTGGCCTACAAAAATACTTCATCCCTGCACCAATCTATGGACAGGAACGTTTTTTAACTAAAGAAAAAGTTGGTTAGCATTCTAAGCAATGTTTTTCAGCTCCCCCCTCACAAGACATGGTGGATTACATTCAATTTGCACCCGTCACTGGAATATATGTGCTTAAAAAATACTAGCTATTTAACAGTGTGTTTCATTGTGTTGCATTTACGGTTTTGGTCAACGGGCTGGTGGTGGATTTCAGACGGCGCCAACACTCTCCCCCCCCCTTCTTTGTTCATCTGAACAACAAACTGGACTGGTCCGACAACTCTGCTGCTCTCTACAAGAAGGGACAGAGCAGACTCTTTCTGCTGAGGAGACTGAGGTCTTTGGGGTGCAGGGGGCACTGCTTCAGACTTTCTATGACTCTGAGGTGGCATCAGCCATCTTTTATGGTGTGGTCTGCTGGGGCAGCAGCATCACAGCTGCTGACGGGAAGCGACTGAACAGACTAATAAAGAAGGCCAGCTCTGTCCTGGGGATTCCTCTGGACACTGTGGAGGTGGTGGGAGACAGGAGAATGGCAGCCAAGCTGTCCTCCCTGCTGGACAATGTGTCCCACCCCCTCCAGGACACCCTGTCCGCACTGTGCAGCTCCTTCAGAGACAGGTTGCTGCACCCACGGTGTCTCACTGAGAGATACCGCAGGTCCTTCCTTCCTACAGCCGTCAGACTTTACAAACAGCATGGCCCCTGGTAGACCCCTCATACATACAAACCCCCCCCCCCCCAAAAAAAAACAACTGACTAGTTGTGCAATAACAATTTATGTACAATATGTAAACATAAATATGCCATTATCAATAACTGCAATATTTACCTGGCTGCTATATCTCTTTAGGATGTGTGTTTTCTACAGCAAAGCTGTCTTTGGCTCTGTTGCTGCAAATTAAAATTTCCCCTCTAAAGGGATTCTGATTCTGATTTGTATAGCTCTGTACGACCCCTAAAAATACTTTTTTTAGTATTCATACGGAAGCAAGGGATGCCATACAAAGCACACCTGCTCAGGCAGACTCACATTCAGACCCTGTTGGCCGTTCCCGTAGCATGTTGAAGGGGATGGGGATCAAACCTATGATTCTCAGATTGGAGGATGACCAACTTCCTCCTGAGCATCACCCTGTCACAAAGTGCTGCTGTAAAGAAAAAGAAAAATTGATATTTCAGGTAAAACATGGACTGGCTTGATTATTACTTGCTGTCTGACTGCACTCACAGCGGACCTGTGAGCCAGAATCTCCATGTGTTAACACAAAGTGAAACCCTGCTTTGCAAAGCTCCACCAGCATGACTTATTTGATCTACACAAACAATTAATGATTTTTTTTCTCTCTCCCTCCCTCTTTTCCCTTTCTCACCACGTTTTTCACATTCCTCTCTTAATATTCCCCACTGTTTTCCATCGTCATCCTCCCTATTGCCTCTACATGTCATCCCTTTCAATCTCATTTGTATTTTCTCCCTCCCGCTCTACCTCTCCACATCCACATCCTCCTCCTCCCCTCCCTCTCTGCTCCTCTGGCAGGCAGCTCATTGCAGTGAGTCAGTATCATGGAGGCAGGCGGCGGGGCTGCCGCAGCGGTGGGGAGTGCAGCACTAGGACTGCTGGGAGCCACGACCACGTCCAGCCATGACATCTTGGACAGGTAAGAGCACAGGACGAGGCTGCCACACACCTTCAGGAACAGACCGCCCCCTCCCCGTTCACCGTCTCAGTGGAGAAGAGAGGAGGAAGAGTGTGTGTTTGTGGAGAGAGGGACCACACCTCAGGTCGTAGTTTGGTGAGCATGCTAGTTTGTTTATAGTCAGAGTAGGGGGCATGGAGTGAATGATGGTGTGTGTGCATCGTGTTATGCTCTCTGTGAATGTGTGTGTTCCTCTGTATAATAACTCACTGTATGTGATGCAAGGGATCACAATGAACTGGTTTGGACAGTTCTGGTATGTGCGTAGTGGGTTTTGGGGGGGGGAGTGTTACTTGGCTATGCCTCAAGGAGTCAAGGAGAAATGACACCAGGGAATGCGCATGCAGGAGAGGAGGGGGAGGCATCGGTAGACGTGCCTGAGCGCTATAGTTGAGCCGATAGGGTGACTTTGCACAGTCACCATCCCACCCCTTATTCTTTTTACCCCCACCCACCCCCATCAGACCATAGCAACTGAGAGAAAGCCATCGCTAAGCGTCACCGCTGAAAACCCCTCATTCAGACTTCCTTTAGTGACGGAGCCGGTAATGAACCCCTGCCTCCACAGAGGCCGTATCAGCTTTCAGCGAGTTACGTCACCGCTACAGCTGTACACCCACACCCACATGCCCATGCACTCTTTCCTCACACACACACACACACACACACACACACACACACACACACACACACACACACACACACACACACACAGACACACAGACACACACACACACACACACACACACACACACACACACCCTCATGCATGTACATTCACAAAAACACAGATGGACTTGTATCCAATACACACACACACACACACACACACACACACACACGCTTCACAAGATGTTTTAGGACAAATATTGCTGTCACAAATGCAGGCGATGATCACACGCACAACAAACAGCCCTTCATCTTAAATAACATATCTACTCTACATCCCAGCTGTAACGCTCGTCGATAACTCCTCTGCAACACTTCCTGGGGTTCTTCTTTTGGCACATTTTAGAATCAGAGATGGAAACTAAGGCTGTGACTCATTTGGTCACCTCATTACTATTTCTGTTAGTCACAGCTCAAATCCTGACTTCCCCAGCCTTCCCTGAAACACAGAAACACACAGAACATCCTGCATAAAGTGCTGGATTAATGTGTGTGTTTTTGGGTGCGTGTGTGTTCTATGTTATCTTATTTGGAGATGGGATGGGGGGATTACAGTTAAGGCAGCTCAGCCCTTCCACCTGCCCCTTTCACCCCCCACCCCTCTCCCCAGTCCTGAACTGTCTCTAAATCCTGCAACCGGGTTACCATGGCAGCAGCAGCTTAGCATACATTAGACAGCAGTCCAACACACTAGGGAGTGGGAAAAGTGAATAGAGGAGGAAGAAGGAAAAAAAGATGTAGGAAGAGGACGCGGGGAGAGCGGTTCCTCTTCTGCTACATTGCACCACCTAAAATGTGTGTTTACTCCGTGTGCCGAGCAAATCATATATTTGATCAAAGATGACAGGAAGCGTGTTTGGCCCGGGCTAGTGCACGATGAAAGTTGCCCAGCCAGTCCTGTTGGATCAGAGGATCAGAAACACTGAGAATAAAAGTTCTGTTAAATCCTCTACTGGTTGTGATTCAGTCAGACAGATGAGTGGACAGCTGAGCAGTACTCAGCAAACTCTCATAAATCTGTAACTAAATACATCACAAAGCGACTAGTTTTAGGAACGCACAGGGGGAAGGGTGAACCATTCCAGGCTCGTACTGTACGATTTAACAAAGTGGGGAAATATTTGGCAGTATGCTAGGAAAGTTGTGCTTTATCTTTCACTTTAGGTTAGAGTGTTAAGACTAAAAGCTGAATGTAAGTTAGTTTAACAATAACACATTGGTGTTGATGGACAAGTTTCCCTGCTCATTGTTAGTCCTGCTCATCAGGCAAACAGCTCCTAAAGTCATCTGTGACCCTTGAGGAACTTTGTTAAGTCTGAGAAAAAACCCTGATGATGAATCATTTCCGCCTTTGGATGAAACACAGTAATAGCAGCAGCCTTGGTTACATACTGGTGTTGAATTGGAAAGACGTAGGCATATACCAGGCAGAGAGACGTATAGCGGGGGAAAACAGTGAGTCACGATCCCGGAGATTTGGTAGTAGCCCATGTAATTTATGTCTGAATACAGTTTTTGTTTTTTTGTTAGGGCATCATTTCCTCTCCAATATCTATCCAACTGACCTCACTTACTTACCTTACTGTTTCCCAAAAATGACATTTAACAAGATTACATTAAATACATCAAGATAACATAATAACACATATAGTTTACGTGGGCCAAATACACATTTTTACTGGAGAACGCCTGAATGCTTCTTAATGCAAGTCAACGGCAGCTCTGAAACCTGATGCTAACAGCTAGCGATAACTAGCTCTCCTGCTGATTTAACATGGATATGTTGTTGTGGATACAATGCAGCATTACCAGGGTGTCTCCTGGACGCATCATAGTGAGTAATTCTTTACAGAGGGATTTTTAAAAACGTATACATTTTTCATTTACAGAGTGAAGTGCAGATCAATGTGTGCTTATGAAAAATGTAAATGTGTAAATGTATCTTTAAGGAATGTCATGTTCACACATTAACGTTGACTGAGCTGCAGTTCCTTCAGTTTATGAAGTTACAATGTTATAATCACAAACAGTTCAGCATTTAGATAACAAAATTGTAAAACATGTTAAAACAAAGTTATTATCAAGCAAGAACTAAAGGTAAATATTGGTTATCCTTCTGTGCATTAGTTTTAGCCAGCTACTTCATATACTGCATCAGTTAGGCTGCCGGCATACAGCTCCTGTTTTGTGTAAAGCAAGTGAGCATTGAAATGTTCACTGCTGATGGCTGACTGTCACTGTCCATTGAGCACCTTGGCCACAGCCCCATCCACACCAGCATGCGCTATAAAGAAAGCACTGTTATCGTTTTAAACGCTATTATAAACGTGAATGAGAAACAGTCAATTCTGGAGAAAGAACGTCAAGATTGAAAAGATGACAGAATGACAGCTCCAGTTCTCAGACTCGGTGCTCAGCACTCGGTCGGAGCGGAGAGACGGACTACAGGCTACAGACCTGCAGCAGGAGCTTACTTAGCAGGAGTATTAATAATTCAATTGATCAATCAGCCATCAGTTATTCATAAGAACATCGTCACAGTTTGATCAGTTAGAATTACAGCACCTTTAGCCTAAAGGGGTAGGAGTATAGGAATAATAGCCATTTCTAATATACAATGCTCTGTTTCTGTACATTTGTATCAGAATCAGAGGAATATTTCTGAAGCCATTCTTAAGTTTGGCATGGCTGGCTGGCTGAGCTGTAGTGCTGGTTTAAGCAACTGGTGTACCGCAGTATGCCAGTTTCCCATTGCAAGATTATACGAGTTTATTAAACTAATGGTGTAAATATCTGGATGGCAAACCTCACTGAAAACAAGAATAGATAGACAGTTGACTCCTGTCATGTCTGCTATGCCATATGCAGGACAGATTAACTGCCTCAGTGTGATGGGAGCTAAACTGTTGGCTGACTGCAGAGACTTTGCCAGTGGACCAGATCCAGAACATGCATGCAGGGACATCCAGTACACTGATACTAATGGCTTCTGTATGTATTTGTTGCTGCTTGTTATTTACTTACAGGGAGCAATGAACCTGTATTCTGTGATAGTTATACTGATTTACTCTGACTTTGTAAACCTGTTTTCTTAGGTAAGATTTAAGAAACCATTGCAGTTTTTATAAGCAGTTGTGATTTAAATTGTGGTCATCAAGACAGGACAGGCTGCTTCACAATCCTCTGTCCTATGTGATGAGATTACAACGTTTAACATGCTTAAACTGATTGTCTCTGTCCACCAGCTGTCCGTCGTTTTTAACACTTGACAACTGCTGTCTTGAACTGACATGAGGCAATTACTGTACATAAATGACTTGCGAAATACGGCATCTCTGTATCCACAAAGCTAATTTGACCAACATGTAAAGACACCGGCATGCGAAGAGTGAGGATAATTACCAGGCAACAGCCAAGCTTCCTTTAGTGCAGTTCTCTCCAACTCTGCTAACAACCTTTAATCAGCTGCAGTATAATTACCAGAGACAGTTGTCTTTATAGCCGATGAAATACATTCATGGTTGATGTCTTGTTGAGACACCTAATTATGCAAGTTATAATTAAAATTGCAGCTCTTGCTATTAGAAAATTAGTTTGATTTAAAACAAATAATTGTTCAGCACTACTTTTTGATCTGCGTAATCCATCCACCCATTGTCTGAGTCCAGGTCAGGTTTAGGAATGATAGTTATATACTGCTGGGAAGTACTCGAGGGCACATTTATAGTACACATCAATTTAGATCATATCTTTCCTTTTGTTTTTGTTTTATCATAATTTCCTACTCTGGCTGGTGTTATACACAGTTTCTTAAGTGCATATTATGTAGTATTAAAGCTGTTTCAAAAGTCTGTAGGACTAAATACATTTTACATTAATTTGATGAGTACATTTTCCCGAAAGACAAAAAAAGTGGGTAGAGTCTCCTCTGACGGTCATGTTAAGCACATATCAGAGATTTCAAGGACGTTAGATTGTTAGTTGTCAAGGTATGGACATGTGTCTGACTACAGAAAAAGGAAACCGACTTTTCCAGTTATGTCGATTTATTTAGGGCTGTGGTCCTGAGGCATTTACCCTAAGCAGTGAACCAAGGTGGTAGTTGAAAGACGAAAAAATTGGAGAGGAACAAACACTTTTGTATAAATAAACGAGGAATGAATCCTAAACTGCTTTTGTTGGATTCCAGGAATATTGTCTATAGATAACACTAGCTTCCAGATATTTTTCATATGACATAAAATATATCTGTAAATACCCCATGGTTACCCCAAGCTACGTCTCTTACAAACAGCAGTTGCTAACAAGGGACTAAATGAAGCTCATAAACATTGTTACGTCCAACAATAGTCCGCCTCCAGCTTAGCGGTTGGGATTGTGAAGTCATGTAGTTTGATAGCTTAGTTTGATATAAAGTGATAATATGTGGAGATTATCCTGCTGACATAAACAGGTGTTTGCCACAGATCTTTTTCTGCTATATTCCTAAATCCAATGGGAAATCCAATGCTTTTAGTCATGGGAGCTCTTGCTATACTAACCTGGCATACAAAAATAAACGTTCACTGCACCTCTCTATATTGTCCACAACCATCAAACCTCGCGTCACTGGCTCGTTAACATAGCAGCTTTGATGACATCACTGAGACGAGGTAAAGTAAATCAGAATGAAGCAAACAAAACTTCTAATGCAATAAAAGGGCAAACTTACTACACCAAGACGTGGGCTTTCTAACGCGGCAGAATCACACTTCACAGTTACAGTTCGATTTCAGTCCTTCAGTTCACTCATTGGTGATCTCTTTCATCAAACCAGTGCCATGATATTCTCTGGAGGATAATATTGGCAGGTTTAGAAGTGGCAGATATCCCTGTGTGTTCAGTCCTGCACAGAAACATGGTATGTTTTTGAGGGTTTCTCTCATAAACATTAATCACTGCCATCCAAACTGGCAGCTCTCGTTGCTTGGGTTTGGCTGGTTTTATTCATTTCTTGCCTCATAAATAGATTTGTGCCATTATTAGGTTTCAACTGCCACCCTTTTGGTACAAATGGAAGCTTCTTGTGCGACTGTCTATGATCATGTTGGCTTTTTGCCATGTTGAAATCATTGGCTGCATATTGTCTTGTCGGTTAACCGTTAATTGTAGGTTTAAGAGGGTTGGCTCTTTGTCAGAAATGTTGTTTTTCTAATTTACCATCCCTAAAACATAGCATGTAAGTAGCTGAGAGGGGGATGGAGGAGAAACAGTTGAAAGGAGTTTAATTTAGAATAACTCCTTATAACACACCTAATGAAAATGTAAAGGAATATTATTTTAAATGCGCTCTTTTGTAAGTGACCTGCAACCAGCAGCAGATAAGCAGAGGAAATCGACTTAAAACGGGGAGAAATAGTTAGTCTAGTTCTGGCCAAAGTAAAAATGCTGTGCTGTTGCATTTTCCTTCGGGAGGGATCAAGTTGCTTCTAGTGACTCTGCCTCATTGGATCTGGCAATAGAGGTACTCTGACATTGGTGTTGCAGCTTTCTTATCTTGTCTACGCTCAATCCTGGTGGTCTATGGAGTGAAAAGTAAGGATTTCTGTTTGGGGTTGAGCATATGTTGGCCTTTAGTGGCAGGGGAGTTTAATAGCAAAGACACAAGAAAATGGTGGCTGATGCAAAGTTGGAAAGGAAGCATTTTTTTCAGCATGATAGGAACTATGGAAGTCTAAGGGACGTCTTCTCTCTTCCGCCTGCGCAGTTTGTCCTCTTATCTATGAGCAACAGTTTCCATGTTGTTCCTAACCACTAATATGCAATTAAATGAATGGAATTTGCCTCTTTTAAAAAAATGAATTAAAAAAACACACCCTTTCTTAAAAGATGTCACACTCTACTCAGTAGGAAAAGCCAGTGTATCAATATAAATTGAATATGACTTGGCAAAGGAGAGTCCTATTAACGCTTCACTGTCTGGATAGGAACAGCCATTCATTTGCATTTGCTTTTCTGATATTCTGCAAATGTATCTAAAATGTGTCTCTAACTTGAATGTAAACCTGTCTATTGTAACGCAGAGAAAGCAAGACACTGAGCAATGTCCAAGCGCGTACACTGCACAAAGCTAATAACAATTTAAAGAGGGCAAATACTGAAAACTAAACAGGGAAGTTATTTTTGCGCTTATTTGGGCTAGCTGGAAAGCAGGCAGCAGTGCCTCTTACCAAAGATTAAAGAAAGGTTTTCTGGCAGCTGTGTTTGGAGCAGGTGCTGAAAGGAGTAGTTCCTTTCTCCTTACATGCTTTCACACCAAGGAATGCTGGGAATGCAGCACACTTCCAAACAGAAGGTGATACTGGAGAGTGAAAAGCACTGTGTTGGCCTTTATCTCTGGAAGTGCTTCACGCTGTCTCAGTCGCTCTCCTGTCTCCCCGGTCGAGTGGTGCTTACAGCGTGTCACCGGGGTCAGTGTGGCTGTGGGATGTCAGTCCATGGCCGAGGAAGGTATTTCCTATCACTTAGCACAAGACAGCTTTCTTATACTATGGGATAGATTTGTGTCTCAATTCTGTTGCATGTGAAATGTGACGTTTAGGGCTGTCACTTGTATCCACTGTGAGAGAGTGTCTGGTTTTTTGTGGTTAATTGTCCAGTTTCACTTAATCGGTCCAAACACATTTTATTTAGTTGCTGCAAATAAAATCCAACAGAGTCCCAAGCCAGCTGTAACGCCTTTTAAATGCCTTTAACATTTCCAAACGAAACACCCGTCACTTCAAAACAAGAAGAAAGACTTTTTAGTTACAAACGAGTAACTGTAAGCTCCTAAAGCTGGCTACTTAGATTATTACATTAAATTAGTATAAAATTAGTATTATACAGTATATGCTGTTAGGCTACAACGTTTAATTTAGTCACTTTTTTGGGTTGTTGGTTTGGCTGTTGACTTATTTAATGTCAATAATGCACCTCAGCTCAAAAAAGGTTGAAAACACTGAAAGGACAATAAATAATATTTAGTTGAAGAGCAGATGCCGATGATTTAATTGAGCAAACACAAGTCTGTCTGTATACATTTATTGTGTATGTAATATATTACACAGTTTGCTGTGCACACACTAATAACATTCATTTAAAGTATTAATACATTTTGAGGAATATCAGCATAAGATAGCTTTTATTTGCTGCTTCAACTGTTTCAATTTTGTTCATATGAATCGACAGACTTCATTCTTCCACCCAAGTGAAGTACGACACCTTTTGTAGATATGTTAAGTTTATTTTAGGCAAATTAAAACTGCACACAAACCGATGTAAGGAAACAGAATGTTGTTTCCAGATAATCTCAAATCTATTTGCATTTGGTTACAATGAAGTAAAGACACTTTATAGGATGTCAGCAAACCAAAGTAGTTTTTAAACCGGCCTTTATTCAATCATCATGAAGTTGAGCTATCTTAGGAGGTAACTAGCGTCTGACAGAATCAGGAGCTTTTTGGCCAAGATATCTAGTTAGCTAAATTGATAATTGCAAATTAAACAGCCAAGGCATTCATTTTATTTCCATTCTCTCAGTGCTTCCCATCTTCTCTGGCAAATGATAGTCCTCATCATCTGGGATTCAGAACAGAAAAGGGAATGATGCTTTTCTCAAAGTGAAGTGGCAGAAATGTCCCACAACAGATAACGATACCTTCCATGCCACCGCCACATCACAGAGTTGTTATAAATCCCCCGCATGTTGAGTCCAAGTGATAGATATTATTCTCCACCCCCTTATAAATATTTAGCACATTATTGTCTCGTTAGCATATTATTTAAGGCTGATGTGACTACATTTTTTGGACCGTCCAAACCATGATACATTGCTGTTGAATTGCCATGTATAATCCAACTGTAGATTATAGTTTGATGGTAAATGATGAAGCCCTCATTAAAGCTCATAGAGGGAACATGTGGGATCCTCAGAAGATTTAAAAGAATGTATATAGTCAATGTCATTTGCTTGGATAACAAAGTTGAATTTGAAGTGATTAGGGTCCACTGGCACTCCTTTTCACCTAATTTAACATGTTTGAATATATATCTTATGAACAAGAGTTGGATAAAGGTTTTTGTATCTGTTAAAAGTCTTACACAAAGTTGTGAGCTGAGAAAATAGGGCATACTGTGACTGAACGATGAAATCAGATCAGTGAGCAGAAAGTTAGATGTCACAGAGAATTGCTCTTCACTAAACTTATCTTGCCTACATCTTGACTCTGATTTTCTGGCCATTAAGTCCAATAAAATCAATGCAGATACTTGTTTTTAGCATTTTCTGTAGCGCTGTCATCCTACAGCAGCACCAAAGCTACATCTTCCCCAAACGGAGATCTTCTGCTTTTTCAATTCCCTCTGTAGTCTCTTCAAGTTTATAACACCCATCAAGCGTCAGTGCTGCATTCAGGATGACGGTTAAAAATCAATCTTGAAATTGTGTGTGTTTTGAAAGCTGCTATGCAAATCTGTTTATCTCTATCCCTGTTCTCTGGAAACAGTGGCTGTCTTTGAAGTTGATGAGAAATGTTTTTGTAGAGAGATGTCTCATAAATGTCAAGTTGTTTTATGAAGGCGATTTAAATATACCTGTATGGACGGGTGTCACAGCCGAGCAGACAGCTAGCGGTTAACGGCCTGAGAAAGCCATCACATGTCACTCAAAGAGGCCCGCCCCTGATAAAGCATAACTGTTTGCCTCGATATAATACAAATGGGGTCTTTTTGTAACCCCCTCACCACCACCAGCTACAGTTATCATGGAACTAAGCCTAAAAGAAGTTTCTGCTGTAAACATGGGGATTTCAACATGGAGGTTTTTGGGGATTGCTCCTTTTTGGTGGCCGGTTGATGAACTGCAGTTTTCAACTTCAGCATGAGCATCATTTCTCTGCCCCAAGAATAAATATTGTAAAGGAGAGTGGGGTCTCCAGGTCGTTGTAGGTTAGAGATGGCATGGTGTGGATGGGTGTGTCCCAGGCCAAATAACACGGAAAACAGACTTTCCCAGTTCAGACCTTTAATACACGTTCTTGCTGTTAGCCATGTGTGGCTGTGGTCTGCAACAACAGCACAAACAAGGGAATGACATTAATAATGATCACAATTATCCATAAGAAATTGAAATACAGAGATACAGAGAAGTTAGCAACTAAGCTACCACTAGCATCCTGCACCGCTAACAAGCTAGAGTCATTACTGCCAACACAGATATTCATATTGCTTCTTACTGCAAATAAACACTGGCAAATTTAAATTGCACACATGAAGTAAACTACTTTATACTAAAACACATAATTTCAGGCATATCATTTAGCCAATAAACAAACTAAACAAATAACAAACTCAAACAAATCAACAAAGCTGAAAAATCAAAACAAGGAATTGTCCTTTTCCACACAGAAATGGTGTGTCTTATTGTCCATTTTCAAATATTAATCCACACAACTCCCTCCTCGTCCAGTTCAACAAAGGTGCTGCCATCAATAAAATCCTTATATTCCTTTTTACCGTCCGTTCCAGAATGTCCCACACACATTTTTTTTTAATGGAAATATCTTCTCTCAGGCAGAATGGTTACTTTTTATCTTCGGTCACAGTTGGGTTGCAAATGAAGATTATTTTCCTTCGTGATTGATTCATCACAAAGCTTAAAAATATATATATTTCAAACAAACACAGATGTCTGTTTTTAACATTACAAGATTCCATTTACATGATGAATCAGCAAATGGGAACACGTTGAAATTTGATAAGCTTTATGTAAGTAAGGAATGTTTTTCTTGAAAAAAGCAGATTTATTTTCTGTTAATTGTAGCTGGGAAAAGGGAAAACACAAAAAACATATCCAGTTTGCTTTGATGTCAAGCCAGAGCTGATCGATTGATTGATTGGTCCATCGAATGAAAAATCTGTAGCTATTTGAAAAAGAATAAGTGGTTTGATTATCTCGTTAAGTGTCATCTCTTGATTACTGGACTGTTAGACAACAGTGATTCCACAATGGGTTCTGAGAAATTGTGATGATCTCTTTTCCCAATTTATTTTCACATTTTCCTTGATAAAAGAAAACAAAATAACGAGCGGATCAATGTGTGTGTTTGCTGAAGGGGCCTGAGACCTGGACGTCACCTGGAAGACGACGATATTGTGCCTGAACTGGCTAACATCCATCCCAGAGAGAGACCAGACTGGGAGGAGACAATCAGTGCCATGGTGAGACACACACACACACACACACACACACCAAACTCATCGTCATTGTGATGTTCTCTTTTGTCTTGTGAGATGGCCCCTGTTTTGAATGCATACAGTATTTCGATCAATGTCCTGCTTTCATCGCGGGAAACCTGAAGCCGTAGTGCCGTAGTGACCTGTCAGACGCAGAGATAACAGCGTACACCGTAATCTGCTTATTGCTGCCCGTCACCATCTTATCAGTCTGTCCTCAACCCAGTGGATTGATCTGTAGTGTCTCTCTTTCCTACTGAAACTGTATCTCCTCTGTTCCTGAAACACAACCACACATTCGTGATTAATGCAGACAACAGTTGCCGTGCATAAGCCCCCCTTCCCCGCCCTCCAAACCCTTTGCTCAGATAGTCATCTTCCTGTCTGGGTACTCCTGTGTCATCTATTTATTTCTGTCTCTCCACACAGGATTTCATTCAGCAGACGGAATCATTCATTATTTTCCATCTTTGTTGCGGGTTTCGCTTCTTGCATCAACAGCACGTTGAAAAAAATGAGGCCGTCTCCATGGTAACATGCAGAGCCACCCGTGGTCGGCGCATGGTTGGCCCTATCGCAAGTGCAGGCTTCGATCGGGCAACAGACAGAAAGAGACACTATATCCTCACCAGCCTGATAAATATTGATCACAGGGGCGGGGCGGGGCGTTTAATACTGCACGTCTGCCGTTCTTTGTTCAATATTTGATACGAGAGGGACTCTGTACCGGGGTGTCATCCATTATGAATGTCTCCGGAGGTTCAGGGAGGTGATGAGAAGAGCGGAGAAACTTAGCGTAAGATGTCACACAAATAGTTTTCATGTAGTTGTGAAGCCGTCGTATTGGGGCTGTGGCAAATGATCCTTATTGATAATATTGCCAATCATTTCTTTGGAATTAACTGATGACTTGCTTCCTTTTTTCAGATGTCACGAAATGTCTTGTTCTGTCTGACTTCCAAAGGTAGTCACTTTATAAGAACATCAAACCTAAACTTTATTGATAATCTGGAACCAGAGCATTCTGGGTTTTATCCTTCTGCAGTGATGCTATACAGAATATGAGGAAGTGACATCTTGGGTAGAAGTGGCGTAGACTTACTTGTCCACATGTGTATTTTGTATTTCCCTATTTCCATACCTTCATTTGAACTTATTTAGTCTACCGTCTGCTGTCAGAGAACTGAAATAGTCCACACTGGAGATATCCACTGAATAAAATCAGTGCATCCCCCTGACTCTGTAAATGAAGAGTGCTCTGATCCATCAACTACTGATCGGTTTCACTGATTTTCTCCCCAAATATTTTCAGAAGTTGTTCTCTAGAAAAGGCTGATCAGAAGAGCAAATCAGATCAAGGATTCAGTCTTAAATGGAAACATTTTCTCTAATCCGCTGCCTGATTTCTCCCCTGCTTTTGAATTTGACAGCTCGTGGAGTCCTGTGGCACAATTACATATTTATTCTACACGTTTGTTTGGAATAAAATCTGGAAATAAGAACCAGATTAATATAGCATTGTCAAATAATTTTGAGTTTGCATCTTGATGGATTCCTGGCTCCTTGAGTGCAGGACAGAGTGCGGGACTCTGTGTTAGCATCAATGATGCTTTAATGTCAAAGTTGATGGACAATGTCTCGCTGATTTTAAATGTTAAAGATGGCGGCCACATTATCTGCCGTTAGTTCACCATTGTTCTTGTTGCAGCTGTTTACATTGCTCTTACTGCAACACAAAAAATGCATCACAAGAAATGGACTGCAGTTGCATGTGAATGAGCAGTTGAAACAGTTCTGTCATATTTTGAGGTGTTCAGGGATGCATCATTGTTGCTGGAACTTCGGCCCCTCACATTGCATACCTCTGGGTCCATTCCCAGGCTACTGTCTATCGGATTTGTAGATGTGCTCAATGTCTGGGACGAGCGGATCATCTGGGTTTGGGTGACATAGCAAGGAGCAAATAGATAGTAAAGCTTTTGATACTGTAAGGGGCAGGTGACCTCAAGATGTCAAGGCAGATGCTGCCATTGCTGTTGATGTTTGGGTTATAGATCTTCGTCAAGGCAAGCTTTGTGGGATGGTCGGTGGGAAAATGGACGGAAAGGAAGAATACTCCTCCATGATAAGAGCTGTCCTTTGGTCCTGTGATTGCATTTCAAAGAACAACCTTGTGTTGCAGAATGACATCCAATGAAAATAGTAGTCAGAGCACGCTCACTGTTAATGTTTTGTCAACAGCTGCATTTTTGTCTATAATTTAAGTGAATGAGCTAGAATAACAATGAACTTAAAAGAGCTTTAATGTTCTGTAAACTAACATTGGGATAGCTTTGACTGCAGAACACTGTCATCATAAATGAATACTCAAATAGCTTAAACAGTGTCACCCCTGACCTACAGTAAACAGCCTGCTGCTTTGTCAACAAACACGCACTGCTTTGTCATCAATTCCATTCCATACAACTTTGTGATTAAATTCACCGCTCGTTTCCTGGCTCCTCTAATTAAGCTGCACCACTTCACCATCTCATGTATATATTTACATCTGAGATATCACACAGTTTACAATGCGTTTCAGTTAATGACACAAAGACAGAGAAAGCAGTATCATCTTACAGTGAGCAATCCGTCATGTCTACAACCAACAGAACAGGATCTACTGCTATTCCAATGCATCTGCTGTTCCAACAGACAGCGGCTCAGATTTGTTTGTATGCAGCAGCCGGATCGCTGACGTTTGTGTGTTTATTTTATCTTTAGGCGAGGAGTGCAGAGATCCCTGAGCTGAGGACGGAGCCCCTCATGCGCTCATGCAGCAGCAGCACGGCCAGCATGAAGGTCAAGAATGTCAAGAAGTGAGTAAAGTAGTTTGAGGAAACCATAAGAGTAGGCCAGATCAATAAAGTTTAAAAATAGATTTCTAATGTATACTATTTTTTTTACCATAAGCTCTGCCGTACTTGGGTTGTTTATTCTATTTGTTTGTAATCAAAAGGGCTGAGCGGGTTGGAAATAAATAACTAAACCACTCACATTTTGGGGGATTAGCATTTTTTAAAGCATAATTCTCATCATGTTATAATCTTAGAGAAATCATTTTGTTTTATTTGTATAAAATGTTGGTGTGGTTGTTATTTGTTAATTTCAATAGTGTTTACTTGTCTGATTATTTATCTTCATAGTCAACTGTATATATTTTTTCTCTAATGCCAGTTTGTTTTTATTTGTATTTCTTTTTTGAGATGTCTACACCTTACCATTGTTTATTTCTTCTTTTTATTTCAAATAATTTTCTATGCCTTGTATTGTATTATGTTGCTGCAACACAAACATTTCCCAGTTTGGGATAAATAAAGTCATTATATCTTATCTTATTTGAACACAAATGTAGTCTTAAACTCAAATTGTGCTGCCTGCGATTTGGATATTGCACTAGTCATTATTGCCATTTAGATAAAATGTTAAATAAATTGTGCAACCCTACTAATCAAAATGTATTAAAAAAAGAAGGTGAGTACACCCACATGCACACACACATGCACACACACCTGCCTCTGCCTCTCTCCTCCACCTTCCCTCTATTTATCACTCTTTTCCTCGCCTGCTTCCTGCTTGAATTTCCATTCCCTGAGTCTATTTCTGTGTCTTCCTCCTCCACTCTGTTTCTTGTTGTAGTCACACACTCTGAGGTGTTAGCATGAGCAGATGATGAACTTCCAATAACCTGTGTACTGTTGTGTTTCCAGACTTTGTTTCACCAAGGGCCACTTCCCCAAACTGGCAGAGTGCGCTCACTTCCACTATGAAAACGTGGACTTTGGCACAATCCAGGTAAATCACTTTTCTCACTTTATTCTTTTGTGGGAACGTGTTTCCTAAATCAGGTCACCACAGTATTTAAAGTGTACTCGCATACATCCAAAATGATGACGAATGGAAACAAGGGCCAGGCTGATTGCTTTTAAGCTTTCACTGGAACTGGCTGTATGAAATCCCAACACAGCTTTGAACCATACTTTTTTTCAAAGACTCGGGTTGTCTCTAGTTATTCTCCTGCATCGTTGGAAAGATGATGTTCATAAAGACAGAAGTATGACTCGTCTCTTCTAATTGACGTCAAGAATTCATCCTTTTTTGCTGCTGCTGTCACGGAGACGGTTGAGAATCTGCATTTGTTTGATATGTTCCTGAATGCCGACCTCATTCCTTCCTGCTTCACACACCTCAGCTGACTGAGGCGGGTGCTGACTGTAACTTGTAGGTGTTACTGCTGCCTGCCTGCAAATCAAACAAGTAGCTGATGTAGGCTCTTTGGATTCCTTATTAATATTGTTGAACTTTCATAAAAACATCTGATTTACCTTTGGTGACTGGCTGACGAGTCACAAGTATAGGACTGGGAACTTTCTCACGATATATCCTGGCAGCCGCTCTTTGGTGCAATTTTCTCTCAGATTCTTTTTGCCATCATAGAGCTTTTCATTTCCTTTCTCTAAGCTGTGTTTTGTATCTCCAAATATGTGTTTCCAAGCATCCAAAAACCATTATCAGCTGCTAGGAACTAGGAAAAAAGCATTTTGAACGTCTTTAAAGTTGATCAAATGTATTTCTAGTTTATAAAGTCGACACCAACATTTCTACATGTCAAGTTGAGTTTACTAATCAGGACTGTGGACATTGCTTTATTTTGTCTTCTGTGGCTCTGGGAGGAGCTCTGGAAAGAGATTAGAGAGTCTGAATCACATCCTGAAACTATGGGATATGAAGGAGGTGGGTCTTGAGTACTTGTACTAGATAGATGTTAGGGTTATTGGTGCTGTTGACTGTGCTGTAATGGATGTAGAGATGGTATGACTCTCTGGTTATAATTATCTTTTGATGTAGCAGAACTTTGGCATTTCATCATAAAGATTGCTCCTTTCTCGCCCTGACAACACTGTCATTGTGTTCAGAAACCAGTAGGGGTCAGCAGTCAGCTAAATGTGTGCCACTTTGCTGTTGGAAGGGCAGAGCATTTAATATAAACCATACTGCTTCAGTATGAACTTCCCCTGCAGGTTGTTCCTCTGTATATCAGCTGTCTGCAGTCAGTAGATGGCTTCTCCTGATGTTATCCCAGCTGTGCTCTGTATTACCCTTTATGCTTTTCATTTTGGTTTCAAGTAGCCTCTTGTTTTTGTATTCAACACGACTCCTGCCTCTTCTCTTGAGTCGAGAGAGCCTCGAGTGAAAATGAACATCTTAGTTGTTGTTGAGTGATTCATTATTCTGTGTTTGTTCCTGTTGTCAGTCCGTGCATTTTTATGTCAAATCTTGTCTCAGCCCAGTATATTTGTCTGTTTAATTAATTGGTCTCAAGTGTATTAGGCCCAAATCATTCTGACATGCTATAAATACTAATACGTATTTGATGAATAATGACAGTGGTGCTGAGTTGAGCGTTTAGTGTTTCCCAACTTTCTTTGTTAATCCCGATCGCTGAAATATTACTGTATGTGTAGTACAACTGTAGGTTCACCTGGTAAAGTTTAGGATGTTTTTTCCATTAAATGTCCACCAATAGTCTTGCATCCTGCCTCAGTTCAGTGCAGGGTACTGAACTGAGGCAGGGTTAGTCCCTCTGCTGGAGCACATATCCTTTCGTTTCCATAATAAAAACTTTCCAAAGGAGAACTTGAGTCAGACGAGGTTTTGTTTTGGAAACATTAGGATCTCATAGTCACTGAAGGCCAAAGGGGGCGGGGGGGGGGGGGGGGCATTCAGGGATATGGCATTTATTCCCTTCTGATTTCAGCTATTATTCGCAAGTGTTGCACATTTTCTGAATTGCTGGTCAGAAAGAGGTGAATGTGTACGATCTTACCATTGTGTGTTTCCTTAGCTCTGGTTTACTATGGGAAATCACTGTGATTGAGTTAGAACAACTGGATTCACACAAATGTATGGTGTGAGAACTACACAGTATAATGCAGGGTCGAGGGAAATACAGTGGGAATGTTTTTAGGCTGTATGCCTGTCATTTTAGATTCATATCTGTAGAAAGTGTGGCAGTAGATCAGTTGGCTGGCTTCAAGGTCAAGGTCACTGTGACTTCACAAAACACTTTGTGGCTAGTAAAGTACTATTTACACGCACCTCCCTGCACAGTGCTGTTCCAATAAGCTGTGTTTTGGCTTGTAAAACCTGTAGACTGCATGCTTTATTATTGTTTCTACATTAACTTAATCATTCTCTGTATTTTATAAATATTTTCCAGAATCAACGTATTTAAAATATGACGGAACAGCTGTGCAAACACTACTACTGTAAAGCCGACTTGAGAAGATACAATTAAGTCATTTTGAATATACGTGAACTTGTTGACCCCGTCCACATGCTGTTTACATCGAGTTGCAGATATTCGTCTCCAGCATGTGTCTCTGATAAAGAAGACACTCTTGAAATGTCGCCTTCTTTTCCTTTTACCTCGATCATTTATTGGTAAGACTACTGAATGTACTGTTGTGCTCCAGACAACCTGACACTTCCCTAGCCTCTTCCCCTGCGTCCCCCTCAGCGCTGCATGCTACAGCGTGCAGCCAGACACCAGGAAAACAACTTTATTGACTCGGGCATGACTCTCCCACTGTGCCACTCGCTCCCGCTCTTCCATATGGTTTATCTACAACCTAGCATTTTGTCCCATCTTGTCCGACATACACCACACTGAGGCTCCAGCTCTTACACATTTACTATTAATGGGGAGTTTAAAACCACACAAGATGATGCTGTCCAAAAACTAAGGCTCAGTTTTCAACTACTTGTCAGTCCATAGTGATGTCAGACATGGTTAAAGGGGAACCTCACTTAAAGATGTGGTTTGCTTATAGATGTTTCACTATGCATTCGTCAGCAGGAGGTGTAAAGTGTGTCTGTCCTACCTTTAAAGTCAGTTTAACAATGTACCGTTAGACACAAATTATTTTCCAAACTGTATTTATATGTAAAAAATATGCCAGCCAGGATATTTTTGAGACGGGATAGGTCGGCCACAACATTTACATAATCAAAGAACCATTTTTATGGATACATATCTTTAGAGCTTGCATCTTTTAAGTTGTATTCGTCAGGCTACTGGACAAATAACGTATCAAAAAATGAAATTGACCGTCTTTGGGTTTTGGACTGTTGGTCAAACAAGATAAAACTAAAACAACTAAAAAACTGGAACAGAATAAATAGCTTTTAAAAAATATTTATATATATACTTTTATTTTTTGTAAATTAAGAAATTAATTAGGAAAATATTATATTTTAATTGTGCTTCCACTATAGTCAGGGCCAAACCACCGTACTGTAATAAATCCATCCGCTGTTAAACTGTTCATCAAGTTATACTGATCGATGACATATCTTTAGGTAACTATGTTAACATATATTGAAGTCAATGCTGCTGTTTTGTACAGTCCCATCTTTCCTTGACATTCATTCATGTTTTTTATAAATTTGCAGTGTATTATAACTAATAATCCGTTATGTCTTTGCTGGTTTTTTGTTTTAACAAAAACATAAATATACACAAGAGAAGCTTTGAAGTGAGAGTTTCTCCCCATGTTGGTCCTTATCATGCAGGATGTTTATCAGCGAGTCACCTGTCAGTCTGTACGGTAACATTAGTAAAAGATCTAAGCAAACAGGAACTGGACCAGAACTAAAATGCAAACAATTTCTTATTATTTTCCTTTATCTTGACCAACTTGCTCCTGATGTCATGGCCAACGGAGGGAGTATGTTTGCTTGAGCAGTTGGCACCTTGTTTGGCTGCCTCTGTATGATGTGTGTGAGTGCTGACTTGTATATGTAAAGTGCTTTGAGGAGTCGTAAAGACTGGATAAAGTGCTCTATAGAAATGAAGTCCATATACCATTTACATGTGTTATAGCAGCCTTAGTCTCAGCCCTGCTTTCCATAGATAAGCTCCTGACTCATCCAGCATTTCTAGTGTATCATGAAGCTGGGTGCGGCCATCTTTCATTATCCTGCCTACATATTCAGGCCTGCACTGTCGTACTGAGGTCACAGCCTGCCCGTTTGACACAGAAGCTCTCCGGCTGTGTGTGTAGGAAATACTAAGCACCAAAGAAATGAATCTAAAGGACACATTTCACTACCTAACACGCAGATTAAATAGAGTAACCTGAGACATTTTGCGGTGAGTGTGTAGGAGAAAGACAAAGCCAGAAAAGGGTGGTGTTTCCAGCGTCCACCAGCAATCCCCCCCCCCCCCCCGTCATATGGACAAAAGTGCATGAGCTTACAAAGGCTGTGGTGTGAGTGTGCACGAGAATGAGAGTTTGAGAATGCTCATGCATGTGATGAAGATTGACGTCCCTCTCAGCCTTGTCCTGGCCAGCCCCCTGTACTGCTGATGTGTCTCATCTGCTTCACCTTCACACTCTGACGTGACACACACCGTCTGCTGGATAAGCTGCTCGTCATTGCGTCATTGCGTCTTTGCCCTCACCCGTCTACTGGTCTATCCTTCTGTCACTTCCCTGTCTGCATCCTGCTAGCTGTGACACAATATGTTCCCACTGCCCACTCACCCTCTTCCCTCACAAAGGAGCAGGAGAGATGCATAGAGATGAGTTCCCTCCCCCCAAGTGGGACCCTATCCATCAGCTGCAGCGCAGCACTGAAGACACCACCAGGCAGGCGGCTCTTTAAAGGCACAGGGTTCACTAAAAAGCAGGGTTTAGACCGTATTCCTGACCGGTTTTTCAACACCGGAATATTTTAGGCAGTAAAATGATTCACATGTGTTAGTTTTGACAAAACAAACTCAGAGCCATGGCCCTCTGTCACGTGTCCATTCAGCAGACCTCTTTCCATTCGCTAGGAGCAGAGGATAATGTAACGCTTGGACTCATTATGCCCTTGTTAGTGGAAACAAAAGACCAGCCAGCACACGCACGCACGCAGGCATGAACCCCCACACACACACACACACACACACACACACACACACACACACACACACACACACACACACACACACACACACACACACACACACACACACACACACACACACACCCTTTCTCTTTCTCTTTCTCTGTTTCTTTCATGGTTTGTTTTTTTGAGGTAACCGAGGTTGCATATTAGTTTTAAACAAAAAGCTGCGTGCATTGATTGATTGGAATAGTTTTTAGAGGCATATCGAAGTAAAAAATCTCCATAATACATTTAAAAAAAGAATTCAATCAACGTGAATGTTCGAGGGAAATAGTATTTGATCCAATTTCTTGAACTAAACCCCGCCCAGTTCAAACCACTGAGAAAAGATAGGACGAAATCACAAAATCAAAATGTTTTAAATTAAACTTCAAACTTTGGCAAAAAATAGTGTGTTTATGTGGAACAAAGACAAAATTCATTGCTCAAGTTTGCCCCATCCCCTCCCTAAACGACATCACTTCATGCGCACAAGACGTTTTTTTTTACAGGGATTGCCCTAGCTAGCACCAATTTTAATAATAGACAAATGTAAAAACTGTTTGTCAAATGCATCAAAGCTGCAGCGAGCGCAGATGTACATATCCAAGATGTCCTACAATGAACGTCAGCATTACAGACTCGTATACTCTCTCTTGTGTTGGCATCTGAAGCTCGGAGAGATTGATTTATTTCCTCTTCCACCTTTCACACTTCACAACCTGTCCTCTCCTCTTGTACCTGACCCGGGGATCCTCCATCAGGGGAAATAGAAGCGTTTTAACTGCTGAGCTGGCTGCTGCTGCAACTTCTTCACTCAAGGAGACTGAAAGCACGTATGGAACGTCTTACCCTTTTCTGGCCTCCTAAAAATGAGGCTGGGGTAGAAGAGATGAAATTGCAATATGTTCTTGTCATTGAGATTTTTCGGGTGTTTTCTGTAAAGCTGGAATGTTGAGGTACTTTGAATTCCATTTCCATGCAGTCCCTGCACACTACAGTAGATTACATTTCCCATAATGAGATTAATTTTTAACCTGCTACATGTCATGATGTCATCTCCATAAAGCAACCTCTGTCTGTTTAAATCTATTGCACTACTCAGTCCCTTACTAGATGTATTTTTATAGCTTCATCTGAATATTATAAGATTGTAGACTTGGATGTAGCTTTGCACATTTCTTCCTTTTTTTTAATTTAGAGTTCTGCACACAAAGGCAGTCCTACAGAAATACCCTGATCTATTATCCATTTTGAGATGATGAGTTTCAACAGCTATCGACAGATTGCCATAATATTTGGCTCAGACACTCATGTTTCCTTCAAAATAATTGATAATCCCTTTGGTGATCCCCAGACTTTTCATCATCAGATCAAAGCTTGAATTTGTTCAACACTTTGGCTTATGCCCAAATACCTGCACAGTAATGACATTCACCATCAAGTGTACTTTTGGGATGCTTAAGGAATGCTGCATTTACACAAAATACACTAATAGTGAACATGGAAAACCAAATACTGGCTGCGGTCGAATAGTCAGTTTAACTTAGCAATGTTCCTAACGTAGTGAAATGACCCGGAAGTACCCAAGTGGCTTCACTGTGACACAACATTCGGCCATTCACGGAAACAACCGATCGTGGCCAAGAAATGCGTATCACGAAAGTTACGGTGCTTATTAAGCAAGTTAAAACTTTGATAAAGTGCTTTTGGATACTCAAAGCACCGCAGTCTCTTTTCCTAAGTCCTTTTGAATTCTCCTATCCACTATTCCTTAACCCCGTGCCGTTTCACGCAAAGGTCAAGGAATTGTAGATAGTAAAGATGATAGGAGCTGTTTTTTTGACAATTCGACTGTGACCACTGTACCTGCTCTCATCAACATGTTAGCAGTGTAACTATTGTAAAAGTCCTGCATGTAACTATTGTAGAGTCCTGCATGTCAAAAAACCTAACTTTGGTTTCTAATAGCTGCCATTTTTAATGCATAAATTTCAAAGTTACCATTGCACTCCTCAGTTCTGTTAAAAAAAAATTGGTACCACTTCACAATAAGACTACCCTTATAAAGGGTTTACGAATATTTTGTAATTCATTTAATAATTAGGTTGTGAACACTTTATAAATCATTAATAAGCTTTTATAAGACACGAGATAAACAGGGCAACTGTGACCAGTGGGAGGAATCAACTCATTGAACAACAGATACCAAATAGTGAGCCTGTGTTGATGTATGAAAACTATGTTAGAACTGATTTACAAATGGTTCTTAATGATTAATAAAGTGTTTACATCCTAATAATAAACCCTTTATGAATCCTTTATAAGGGTAGTCTTATTGTAAAGTGGTACCAAGAAATCAATAGCTAATTATCTTTCCCGGTGCCTTTTTCTTTTATTTCAGTACAAAACATTAATATTATTCAATAAGGCGTATTGCATCTTGCATTCAAGGCTTGGATATAATTGTGTGGACATTTCCTGGAAAGTGCTGGACCTCCCCACATGTGAGCTGTGATAAATCAGAGCAACCTGTCACTGGAACAGCAGAGCGGAGAGCTGAATGAACTGGGTCATCATTGGATTATGATTTGAAATTCATCAAGCAGACTCGTAGTAGAAAATGATTTGATGGCGGCAGATTTACAGGCTAACTGCGAAACAGCTCACTTATTGTTCTTTTCAGGAACACAGGGACTATTTTACCTCGGTCGGGACTTTTATCAGTTGGCATCCTGCTGATGTAGGGTAGCAGGTGTGGAAACTTTGTTAAAGTTTTGATCAGAGTCTTGTCAGGAATGAAGGTCGCAGCGATTAAAGTATGTGTAAATGTTTTCTATGCACTTCTTTTGGAGGTCTTTTTCTTTCACCAGCAGCACACTGGTGGTCTCGCTCTGTGTGTTTGTCGCTTGGCTCCGACATGGCCTTCCCAGTGAGGTTGCTTGGATTTCTGTTCTCTCTTTTTGAATCATCTCGTGTGAATGTCATAAATGAAGTCATCTTGGCCGATACAACCTAAACTTTCCTTTCCTCTTTTTAGTCGGAGTTATTCGGTTGCACAACTTGCAACCCAAGAGCTGGTCATTAAGCATAGGGTTAGGCTCAAGTTATATTTTTGGTGACTTTATTTCTGCTTTGCAATTGTGGTAGCCTGCGAGCTACCACACTCCCTGGTTATTTGTGTTGTGAATTTTTAGTTTAGTCTCCTGGGATTGAAATAGCACAGCATCAGTTATTGATATATTTAACTGAATGTGCTTTAATGCCTGACACTAATTCCACTTGCAACAGATTTCCTCTCTTTCGCACTCTGAAAATCGCCACTAAGCAAAAGTACAGCAAGACTTCACAACTGCTCTCCCCCAAGTGCTGCTCCCTCCCCTTTTTTTCTGTTACCTCCTGCCCTCTCCCTCTCCTCTGCTTTTTTTTTTGCTCCCTCCATCCCTGCTCTTTGTCCTGGGAACGTACCAGAGGAGGAGAAAAAAGGGGGAGGGGTGAGCAGCATGTCAGGCAGAGGAGAGGAGGGGAAAGGAGAGAATAGCATGCGGCGGAGGGTCACAGAAAGCAGACCGTGAGATCGCAGAAGGATAGGACTGAAAGAAAATTGATTTTTCTTTTACTCTTTTTTTTTTCTGGATTTGGTCGTTCTTCCTATCACAGCCTGCTGCTTAAACAATTGGGTGTTAAAGTTCTGCTGGCCATCAGAGAAAGAAAGCCAACAAGAGAAAGAAGGTGAGGAAATCAGGATGGGCATCACAATAGTGGGATGGGGCAAAATGGAGGAGATGAAAGCGGTCCCGTTTTAGGGTTCCTAATAACCGCCTCCTCATCCAACACCATGCTGCTGCTAATAGTGTTACCTCCCTCCCTCTGTCTCTGAAGCCCACACTCAGGGAGCTTACTCTGCATGTGAAAGAAAGTGCAGAGGGGGCATTTGTGTCCTGCTGAGGGGAACTTTGTCCCAGGCTGGTGAAACAGGACTATGCAAGAAGGGATGTACATTCTTATGCACACTTGTACAAATAGAGACTGGGGTCAGGTGCTGGAGTGTCAAAGAGAGTCTCTGAAGAAGGAAAGTGTAGGAACTAAAACAAGGAGACTTAAAGTGCTGTGAGTACAAAGTGTCTTTCTGTCTCTTTTGACTGCTGTTGTGGTTCTGCTGCTGCACTTATCGGAGCAATGCTTCCCCCTTGTCCTTGTGTGCCTGCAGGACTCATCAACAGTGTGTGCAAAAGATGGATGTTGGATTTTGCTCTGCAGAAACCCTTTTTCAGAGGAACACTCCTCTGGCTGTCTTTAAAAATGACCATCTTGGAACTGGGACTTCTGTTGCTGTATGGGGTGTATTGTGCTCCTCTGCTGTACACAGGAAGAGCAGACCACCCATGGATGTGTATTCTTCCCTAATATGACCATAAACAACTTGAGGACAGGAAACAAGTTATCATTTCAAATGCTAGTGTCTAGTTGTCATCTTTCTCGGGGTAGTTGTATTGCCTTTTCATTGTAGAGTTTGAAATTGAACCCAGTACACCCAATTAATAATGACATATTAGCTATTATATATTGTTATAGACAACCTATTGTCATTTTCTGGTACGTATAGTTATGCCTGGACGGTCAAAATGTCAAGTTAAGGTTGTAACACTGATGACTAGATATTCAAATGTCTTTTCAGTGATGGGACCAAGAGGCTGCTGTGAGGCACAGTGGGGCTTTGAGCATAATGATGATGTCAGCATGACCTCACGTTAACAAAGATAATTCTAACGTCCAGATGTTATATCGGGTGTCAGCATTCTAACATTTACAAATTGGAATGAGAACATGGCTGCCAGATGCGTCTGTATTAGCCATCCCGTCTAGACTGCAAGCGTATCGGATATATTTTTCATTCGTGCAACATATACTCTTGTCGTTTCGATCCATGCAGATGTCAGGACGGCAACCTGAAGTGTTTGTGTTTACGCTTTAAGTCATATAAATGCAAGGTTGATGCCCAACAAAAAGCATCTTACACAGAGCCGATCTCAATCCTACTGAACAGTAAGTTCTTTTATATGCACATCAAATAAGGTCAGACTTAAATTGCCAACGCATTTGTTTTTATACTAGGTTGGCTCTCTGAAAAGGAACAAAGCCACACAGTAAAGGTCAGTGGTGTTCTGGGAAGGCAGTCTTTAAATCAAGTAATCTTTTATGGGAACAAAAGGACTTCCATTGAATTTCCTCCTCACACTGGAACCATGACATTGCTTGGACAATATCTGTTTGGTGGCCCTTAGGAGCACAAATACCTTTGCTTTTGTGACAGCGGAACAGTTTTCTTTAGAATAAAATTGAATGAGCAGTTGTGGACTTACAAAAAAATTACTGACATGTACAAAACATACACAACTTAAGGAGCAAACAAACAGTTGTATTGAAAAATATTTGTTTTTGATACACATCCTGGAGCTTGTGCGTACTGTATGTGCAGCATGCCTGTCAGGGGATATGCTACATCATACTGTATCTTCATTATGTCTTCATCCGCAGTTGTAAGCTAAGTAGACACAACTCTGCCTGAGCAGTTCTACACATTAAACCGAGGGGGGGCCCTGGGGAGAAAAAGAGCACCACATGATATAAAGCTTAAATCTAATTTTTGCACAAAGACGCGTCGACATGTTGACTCCAAGGCTTAGGAGGCAACATCCACCCTCTGATTGGTGGACTATCACTCTACCTCCTCAGCTGGTGCATGCATATCGATTTGTTATACATATGGAAACAAGAAAGGAATTTAAAGGTCTCCTCTTATGCTTTATTTCAACAATATATTGTAGGGCAATATCTATACAAAACATGTCTGCTAAAAAAACAAAAAAAACAGATCAGCCATTGTAGCCATGCCTCATACCCCTCTATTTCAACCCTGTTCCTGAAGTGCTGATTCTGTGACTGTCGCTTTAAATTTGTGATGAGCTGAAGCTGGCCACGCCCCTTTGGAGCACATGCTCTCTGTCTGAAGAGAGAAGTTTCTAAAGGAGATACTCAGCTAAACGCTGCCGTGGTTAAACCCCATATTATGTTCTAAACCACATCAAAAGTTCAAAAGTGTTGACCACTAGAACGGTGACATTATATGAATTATATATACAACAACTCTAAGACCCTCATGCAGACATCCTGCTGAATACACAGATACACAGAGGTGCTGCAGAGGGGATTTAGCTCGCGACTGTATATTGCGGACGATAGTTTGGGACGTGTCACGTGGGTGGGACGTTGCCAGGAGTTCAAAGTAGAGCCAGCGCACATTCCGGTTATGACGTCATAACCGAAGCAAATCTGGATCAGCTCGTTTGTACCCTATGTTTGTAGAGATGTGTGTCAGGAGGAAAAGAGAGAGGGATGTATTTTATGACACTTTGTGAGTCTCCTTACACACCGGGGACACATTTATGTATAAAAGACAGCAAAAAGTGCATTTTGCATAATAGGGGACCTTTTAATATACTGATCAACAACCTAGAGATTTCCAGAACCTGAACTTAAAGCTTAATTCTTTTACACCGGATCATTTTGTGTTACCTCATTGATAAAGTCACACCTCTTCACACCTCTTCACAACATAGTTTGTGAGTAATGGGGACTGTGGAAACTAAATCACAGCATCTTCTGTATATTGAAACACGGTTCAGAAGGAGGTTTTCTGAACTGGCCCCCTAAAGAGGCTACACAAAATAATGACTTGTGACAATGGATGCACATTAAGTTATGGATTATAAAGTGTGTGTTGCAGAAAAAGCCCCTTCAGGATGCTTCATGCCACAAGACAAACCACGCTAAATACCCCTCTTCTTAGGGACTAGTTCTACAGGATATAGAAATACAATCAGTCAAAACATGCAACATACAGTACTCGAAATGCTTATAAAAAATAGTCAAACACAACAAACATATTACATAGCAAGAAGACAGCAACAGGTTAGGGTTCAAAATTGCAAGAGATTATTTCAGTGTTGACTGAGCTGATCCTTCACTCACCCTGTGTTTAACTGTGATTTAAGTAAACTGAATGTATTCTGTTCTCTGATTGTTCCTGGGATTAAATTCAATTGTTGAGCAGAAAATGTAGATTGACTTCTTTCTGAGTGGAATAATGCAATCTCCTCTTGCTGCTCCTCTTGTAAACCTCAAGATCAGTGCCATATGAGATGCTATATTGAAAAATAGCCATGAAAAGAATAATAGAATGGAGAATTCTTTGAAGTGGCATCTATTGGTAACACATTTCAAACAAACAAGAAAAGAATAGAAAGTGTTTTTGTTTGTCCGTGGTGCTGTCCAACCATGAGTTTGTAATATTAGGCCTGTCAAAAGCTTAGCAAATACAAAGATGTTGAAAATGTTCTCAATCATGACCATCTGATTCTTCCTCTGGTTTTGAAATGACCAATGTTCTCTTCTGTGTCTTCCAGTTGTCCCTCGGGGATGAACAGTGTGAGGTGACGCGGAATGGCTATGAGTCGAAGGAGCTGGTGTACCTGGTTCATATTTACTGCCAGGTAAGAGTCCACTGGGTTTGGTGCTGCGGGTTTTCTTTTCTTTTAAAACTTGTGGGAACTGAATTCCAACCCACAAAGACCTGGTTCAGATATCCAGTGCAGTCTTTCCCTCGGGCAGAGCACTGGCACAAATTGAGACATTTCTGAAACACCTAAGTGTTTCAAACATCCCAGTTATGTGGGAATTTGGAGCTGAATTGAAAGAGCTACGGGTGAATGCCAGGATGGCTGAATGATTCTGAAGAATGTCGGATAATGAGAGCTTCAAACCATGAACTCTACACAGCACTGTACACATGCATCTTCTTATTTTAGGACACTACCTCTGCAGGGTTATTTTATGAAATTGCCTGTTTATGCATATGTTTCTTTGTCATTGGAAACTAAATTATTCATTTTTAACAGCTAGTGTGCAAGTTCTTATGAAGTGTGTATCAGTGGCACTGTTGTGTCCATGTTGATATCTCATTATAGCCGACTGTCCGTTGTGTTGGATATTGATTTTTCAAATACAAAAAGGTTGACTTTTGAATTGCTCATCTTTGAATTCCCTTTTGAAAGAGGGATGTGGGAGTAAAGTAAAAACCACATACTTTATGATAACATAATATAGTTTTTCAAAAAATGTGATTAACCCAGAATTGGCTATAGCCTTAAATCTGAGCAAACATGCACAGCTGCTCTGAAGCTCTGCCCCAGCCGCCTCCAAAGACATTTTTGATTGTGGTTTCCTGTATCTCCCTTCAGCTCATAATCTTTGAGCACATCTTGGCAATGCAACACAGTATGTGCTTTTGAACATATCGACTTCTTTCAGCCATCATAAAAGTGCTAAATCTACACTAGTTCTATTTGAACAGGGAGATTGGCTCAGTACCACATACCCAGAAACGGTGGGGGGGTAACTAGAAGCAGCATCTGAAAGTGGGGCAGGACAGCATCCAGAGTTCCCAACCCTTCTAATGCATCTCTAGCAGCCAGCACTTTAAAAACAGATCTAGAATCAGCTGTGCTCTGCAGTCCCAGTTTCAAGCCTTGGTCTCGGTTCAGACAGATCTTTCTAGGGCAAATCAAAGCAAAATACTTTTTCCACCACTAGACTCTTTCAGTGGGTTTGAAAGTTTGGAGCCCAGTCTTACTGGATCAAAAAGAAACAACATATCCATTGCAGAACTCTTAAAGTATTTTAATTTGATTATTTTTAAAGAAAATGTCACGTGGTGAAATCAGAGCAACATTCTCTAGGTTCGCTCTCACACATGGTCACGTTTAATTTCTGTAATTTGCTTGGAAGGTAGAAATCTGTTTAGTTTGTAATGACATATGAAATATCAAAGTTAACAAGTCTATGGACGACTTGATCGTAATTTCAATTTTGAGACACTGCCAGTGGGTTAGAGGCACGAGAAGAGTGTCTGTGGGGACAAAAACAGAATCCAAGAGGAATGGAAAAACAGTCTCTAGTTTGGCTCATAAAGGATACATGGGCTGCTCCATATGCTGATACAGAGGGTGGTCCACAAAGCTCTACTACTAGCAACAAGTGTGTGGGGTCAGTGTCGACCTTACACCAGACACCTGGAGAAGCCTACTTTAGATTGTTAAGGGTCTAAACCAGATAATGATATCATACACTGCCCGGCCAAAAAAACGGTCACCAGCCTGTGGGGGCAGTGCTATGGTCTGGGGTTGCTGCAGTTGGTCTGGTCTAGGTTCAGCAACGTTGTGTGCCCAAAGAATGAGGTCAGCTGACTACCTGAATATACTGAATGACCAGGTTATTCCATCAATGGATTTTTTCTTCCCTGATGGCACAGGCATGTTCCAAGATGACAATGCTTCGATCCATCTGGCTCAAATTGTGAAAGAGTGGTTCAGGGAGCATGAGACATCATTTTCACACATGGGTTGGCCACCACAGAGTCCAGACCTGAACCCGATTGAGAGTCTTTGGGATGTGCTGGAGAAGACTTCGCGCAGTGGCTCCGAATCTCCCGTCATCAATACAAGATCTTGGCGAAAAATTAATGCATGACAGAAATAAATGTTGTGACATTGCAGAAGCTTGTGGAAACGATGCCACAGCGAATGCGTGCCGTAATCAAAGCTGAAGGCGGTCCAACGAATATTAGGGTGTGTGACCTTTTTTTTGGCCAGGCAGTGTATTAGCAGGTAATGCTACAATACAAGGCATCTTTAATAATCATAATAATACTTGCTTTATTTGTTTGGTACATACATAATCAAGTTATTATTTTATTTACAAGAAAAGAGAAATCAAAAAGCAAATGCAATTAAAAGCAAGAAAATTAATCTTTATTATTATATGAGAATATAGGTTGCAAACATGAACACATGTATATGTATTAATAGTCCAGCCACTACAAATGAAAGCATGTTGAACTTTAGATAAATCACCAAAAGATAGAAATTACGTCATTTGACAGATTTTATTGAATAGACTTGCACACTGGATTCTTTAGCTGGTCCCTAAAATCTAGTTCAGCAGCAATATTGGTCAGCATACGTGCATCCTTTCATGTCAATAAACCTGCGTACATTTTAGTTTGGCCATCGAACAGTAGTGGAAACCAGCTGCTAACACTGAGTGAACAGTGGGTTTAAAGAGCTTTTAAATCCCAATGTTGGATTGACCCTGCTCTAATGTATCTAGGAGCAGTGGAAGTGAGTGAGAGCAGTTGACCTTTACACAAAAACAATGAGTACAGAGACATGTAATGCTCTGCAGAGCTGAGTGCAGCTTTAGAGTAGGGTGCTGTTTGTCCCAACAACACTGTTGGGACCTTGTGTGTTATATAATTGTGTGTGTGTGCTGCCACCAATTGTTAAATTGGTTGTTATACAGTGATTGTTTATTACTAATATTACTTAAGTTGCCTGTTCAATATGCTCTTTTTTATGTTTCTATGGATTCCACAATACAATTAATTTAGTTTTTCAGTTATATGTTTTGGGTTTGGTTAAGTTTTTCCATTTTTAAAAATCGACCTCATTTAACCTACCTGCAGTTTAATAGAAACACCTCTCATGTGTAGCTCTTTAAGCAATGATTGTATTCTGTCTGTTTTTTTATCTTACTGGTAACACTTATGTGTTGTCCCCTTGAAGGGTCGAAGTTGGATTGTGAAACGCAGCTATGAAGACTTCCGTGTCCTGGATAAGCACCTGCACCTCTGCATCTACGACCGACGCTTCTCACAGCTGCCTGAGCTGCCCCGACTGGAAAGCCTGACTGACCAGTCAGAGGTAAGAGCTGAGAGAAAAGAGCGATAATAATAATCTAATATGGAGCTTTGGATTCTCTGTTATTCACAAATTAAATGGGCTTAGTAAAGATGTGTTTTCCTACATGCAGTCGAAATCTTACACGTCTTTTTTATGCTCTAACTAAACTGTCCAGTACTTAGTCAGCACCAACATTGAATGAATGCTGAAAGGCAGCATTTGCTGGCCATACACTTTAAATGAACTAGACAACAAGGTAACAGTTTTCCAGATGAAAGCTGCTACCATGCTTTGATACCCTATATGATCCACAGATCATTGCTCTTGGAATGTACAGGTTGATATTTCGCCAACTATTGTGTGGCTGTGAAATGTATTCTGAGCTAGACAACCTTTCTGAGGCCCTAAGAAGAATGCAGAGGTTAGGTATCAAGAGAACTGGTAAATCTAGTTCATCACAGAGGGCTATTGTGTATTTGGTGGACACTCAAAACGGCCTGGCAGTACTCCACTTTCACAGTGCACACTCTCACTTGTAGTTGTGTTTAAAGGATGCATTGACACACCGTGCTGATGTACAGCACGAGGCTGACCATACAACTCCAATAGTGTACTGTGTTTTGAATGCAGGTTAAAACAAGAAGTGTACTACAGCCTACATTCTTCTCAGTAAAGTTGTGTCATCATTCACTCCACTGGCATGTGTTGGGCCAAGAAAGTATAAAAACCAAATTAGCCTCGTAATATAAAGTCAAAGCTGCCAAGGTTTAGGGGTTCACTGCCATGCACACTTCTTATGCTGTGTGATTAGCTGCTTTGTCACTCAGAAATTGCATATGGAGACTTTTATGGTTAGAATGGACATAATATGCTCATTTTCAGGTAGACTTTTGTATTTCATGCCTCTACTGTGACATAATGTTCAAAAAGCTACCGAGCTTTATTTTTCTCATGCTGCCTGTATTATTGTATTTTCAAACCAGAGCCCAGTCTGCTCTTATTGGTTATCTGGTCGACTCTACTGTGATTGGTAATCCGCTTAGAGATGTCCCGCCCCTGGAGCGCTAGCCAATAGAAGCACGAGTCTTGCATAATGATGTTACTATGTTGCGGAAGTACACAAAGGAGTCCAATGGAGGCGTTTTAGACAGAGGGGGAGTGTGTGGGAGAGAAACTCCCTCTGGAGGGAACACAGGGATTTTAGCCTATTAGCCACCTGATATAAATGTAACAACTCTCACCTGTTTGTGTGATTTCCCCCGTGTTAGTCAGTTTCCCAGATGTTGTTGGCTTACCTCTCCCGGCTCTCGGCCATCGCTGACAACAAGATCAACTGTGGGCCCGCCCTCACATGGATGGAGGTGAGACTGCCCTGCACACAGCACATCTCAATGCATGGAGAATCAGATTCTAACAGCTATCTCCCTGTCGTAAGGTCCCATGCACAAAACATATTACAACATTACACATTAGTACAGTTTGGCCTTTTTGGGTTACAGCACAGACATTAAAGCACATCATGCAAGCATTACCTCATATTCCATACTTCCTCTGTATGTGTTGCCCATTTTTGTTCAATGCCGCCTCTGTTATATCTGCACAGTTCTGCATCTTTAAATTCAGATGTACTGCACACGTGTTACTATCAGAGTCAATTCTGATATTCTATTTACTTATTTATATATCTTGTAAACATTTCATTCCAGAGGGGCATGACGTATTTAATCATGATGTAATCAGATGATAGCCAGCGTCCACTTTTGAATGCGGTGTGTGTGTGTGTGTGTGTGTGTGTGTTCTTCCTGTGTGTGTATCAGGTTGACAATAAGGGAAATCATCTGTTGGTTCATGAAGAATCGTCCATCAACGTGCCGGCTATTGCTGCTGCCCATGTCATCAAGCGCTACATCGCCCAGGCCTCTGACGAGCTGTCCTTCGAGGTGACCACAGACACACAGACACAGACACACACACACACACACACACATACACATTGAACGCTCTCTCTGTGTATCTGTCTCCAGATATACAGAGTTTCTATTAAAAAACCTTGCTAAAACAAAACAAAAAAGAAGAAGAAATAACTGTAATAAAGTTCTCATTCAAATAATGATGTTAAAACCTTCCAAACTGTTTTCCATCTTCTGGAACATATTGTACTCTCTTTTATAGTTTATGATGTAGGCTTCTTGCTTTAATGTTTTATTTTGCGTACATTTTTTACTGTTATACACCAAACACTAAAGCATATTTTGTGTATGTGAAACAATAACTCTACCTCTGATTTCTGATGTAGACTTTTATTTTCTAAGACTAAAGGATAGTCCTTCAATTAAAATGTAAAGCCTGGCTATATGCAGGCCTTTATTTGTAGCAATCACTGATGTCTTCTTCAAACACAAGGTAAAAGGACAATCAGCAGTCTCTTATATTTCCCTCTGTTGCTCCCTGCAGGTTGGGGATATTGTGTCAGTGATTGACATGCCCCCTAAAGAAGACACCACATGGTGGAGGGGCAAGCATGGCTTTCAGGTACGCAGCTTCACAGATCACTATGCAGCCTGGGAGCAAAAACACACACACACACACACACACACACACACACACACACACACACACACACACACACACACACACACACACACACACACACACACACACACACACACACACACACACACACACACACACACACACGCTATCTTTCTCTGTCATTTTCTCTGGCTGTCAACTTCTGATTAGGTTTGCACTTGAGGTATTTCAAGGACGAGAAGAGAACCTGCTTTGTAAAACAGATTTCAAATAGTCAGAGTTTGTTGAAAGCCTATGGAGCTTTGAAGCAGATCACAGGCTGGACTGATTCATATTCACAGGCTTCAGTCGAATCCTATAACACAGTCTAGGGCTACTAGGGCTGTTCAGGACTTCAGGTTGAGTTATAATAATAATAAACAGCTAACAGTCTGCCAGACTTATTGGGCATTCACAGATTAAAGTCCTTAACGCAATACAGGGAGCTGTACAGTATTTGTGGTTTTGCAAGTTTTTTCTTTTTTTTTCTTAGGAAGACAGAAACATTCATTTATTTTGAAGCTTTTGGGGAACATTTTCTGTCACAGATTTGATTTATTCTGACACAGAATTGTATTTGAGCATAACTAGCTTCAGCACAACTAAGTTAGACTAATTGAGTGAGTGTTGAGTGTCATCCAAAGTTTCAGTTTTTTTAAGGGGGAAAGTCCCGCTCTGTTTTACCATCCCCACTGCAGCTGAGCACTGATGCAGAGTCCAGGAGAACACAAAGAGTGAATTCATAAAAAGACTGACTTTGGATGATATCCACTTTGATTAAATCAGACCTCTGTCCTTTTGGTTTCCTGTGAATCCTACTGCACTAATGATAAGACGTTTTGAAGTTTCCTTGTGTAGTAGTTAGTCATCAATATGCTATCATTTCTTTTCCGAGCTTGATGATCAGCAGGTTAGTCAGAGGAGCTGACTGCTCTCTGATGCTTCTCTGCTAGCAGTAGCAGAAATCACAGATTAAAAGCGGCTTTATATAGCTGGGTTTTGACTGCCGTTTTGGAGGGAGGGCCAGCAATAAAGAAGCCCCTGTCCCTCCAGGTCAGGGGCTTGAACCTGACCTGGAGGGACAGGGGCTTCTTATATATAAATATATAAACCTATAAAACATTAGTGTACAGATAATATTTGCTCTTAACAGAATCTTTTCACTGCAGTGACCTGGTTTGGATGCTCAGGTCTGGCTGAACTCCCTCTGAACCGCTGCCCCCTCTCCACCCTGCCTCAGCTCCTCTTGTGTTTTGGCTCACTGCCATAAAGAAGTAGTGCTGCCAGTCAGGCTCACTGGCAGGGGGGGGCAGCCAGTGGGAAATTTACTGATACTTCACTTATGAGATGAGTGGTCAGTGGCTGGAGACCGCTGCCCTCTTTAAGATCACACAGCTTCTGCCTCTAAATATATACAGGCATGGAGATGGAATCCTTGTGTAGACGTACCTTTTTTCTTTTGGCCATCGGTTACAGGGGACCTAACCCCCTTAATAATGCACATGTACATTTGAGACGACATTTCCACCGTACATTGACCACAGTGCAGGATTTTCTTTTCAGGGGGGAAACACTTTAAACCCAGTTTCTTTTGTGTGTCCCTATGTTGAAGCAAAACCTACACCCTTGTGTATTGGGTAATGGTGAACTAACTGAAACTGTAGCACAAACACACCTGCTGTTCCACCTGTATCCATCAGAGGGGGTCAGTGAGGGTAGAGGTTTTCTTCTTTTGTGATATTTGACACTGTGCTACATCGGCTCAGAATTTCCAATGGAAAAAACACAATTCTAGCAGATTATTTTTTCTAGTCAAAGTCCAAGAAATCACAAAAACAGCCATATCAAACTGCTATGTTCTAGAGCAGCAGGTACACAGATACACATACTAAATGTTTTCTCTGCCACAGTTTAATAACACAATCATATGCTTTATGTGGCATCCACCCCTCAGCATAGGTACAGTGTCCTCTCTCTGTCTTTATTATGATTCCTAAATGGGATTTTATTTCCTCCCGGCTCACCCCGCCTGTTTAATCTTCATCTTTCTCCAGGTTGGCTTCTTTCCCAGCGAGTGTGTGGAGCTCATAAATGATAAAGTGCCGCAGTCGATGACCAACACCGTGCCAAAACCAGGTATTCCCCCTCCTTATCTTCCTCCTCCTCTTTATCCATTCCAAGGATATGTTCTGGAAAGACGTTATCACCGAGGGCTGGTAATGTCTCACTGATATGGCTTGGTGTCTGTCAGTGTGTGTTTGTGTATGAGACAAGTAGTTTTTCTTGTCTAAAAGATTTGTGTCATGGAATTGATAATGTATTAAAAACCAGAGCTCTATAGGGTATTTCTTTTTAGTATAACATATTTTCTCCAACATTTCATAATTTTGAGCAGGTGAAATTCCCTGGAGGTATATATATTGCCCCACCTTAAACTTATATTGAATACACAGATCCTGGCAGTCTTTACCTGTTTCCATAGAACTAAATCACATTACATCATCAGTATCTAGACAATACGTAAATCTACAACACATGTTGAACATAAACCCTCTTGGAAGAACACTTGGCATGTCTGTCATGTTTGCTGTGAGCCAGATCCGACCCCAGTGTGTTCCACCAGTCCCGTGTCTTCTAATCCAAAGACTGATCCAACCATATGACTCACTGTCACAAGCATCCCGCTGGCTTTGAGGTGACCGCGTGGAGCCAGGGTTTCTCCCCCCTTCAAAAAAAGCCTTCTGAGACTCCGGGGTCCTCTTTAACTGAACCCCCCCCCGCAAGAATCCACTTTTGTGAGGGACAGAATATCAGTAGCAGGGTTCGGCGCTGTTGGACGTGCCCATCCACTTTCAAACGCAGGTTGGAACGCTGTGTTAACTGTTACAGCGCACGCACAGCACCATCCGCAGACAGGCCCCTGACTCAACCTGCCCCCCCACCCCCTCCCCTCCACTCCACTCCCCTGCTGCTGAGCAATGACCAAATGCTGCTGCTTTACTTGTTTGTTTTATTGCATGTGTTCCTACTTTGTTAATCATGCGTTCTTTCTCTGCTGAGTATCCACAGATCAAGAATATTATTTAGTGATAAGTAAACATTAGTGTTTTTCTGTTGAATAGCTCATTGTTATATACATTTGTAATATTAAGTAGTCCTTTCACTATGTTCAATCAGAAATATGTTGTCAGCCATAACCAGTCTAATATTTAATCTTCTATAACCTGCAGATGTTGTCAGTGATATCAACTCTGAATGAGCACATCCTGCCTCTGGTTTATTGTCAGAACACATACACACATTACTGACTGTAATATGGTTTGAGCTGCCTGCGTGTTTTCCACTGCGACGCTTTATTAATCCTGCTGTCGGACGTACCGTAGCGTTAGCATTAGCATGTGTCTTGATTGGTTGCATTTGACTGTGACTCCTCTGCCTCAGCTTCCCCCTGCTCTGGCCTGCAGCCTGCTTCTTGGAGTCTCTTCCCTCCCTGTGCGTGTTGGTATACACACTCCATTCACCTGTCCATTCACTCAACCTTCACTCACACACAAAAATACATTTTCCACTTTAAGACTTGTACAACATATTGTTTATCTGAGTTTGGATGCAATTAAAGTTATTATCCTGAAGATTCAGGCCTGGTTGATTTATGGTTACCAGTAGACACAGCAATGCAGAATTCTTTTTTCAGAAAAATCTATAAATGAACCGTTCATTTGTCAGAAATCTAACAAGGAGAGCAACTGTTACATTTCTTTCAAGTACCGCCTACACATTTGCATTATGATGATATACAAGTTGGACAATAATGACCCTTTTAATTCATGCTATTAGCAACCTGCAGCTGATTTTATGCTCCTCATCTTTGGTTAGCTTGTTGAGAATCTGAAAGTGTGCTGTCTGTAAAATGTTAGTTAGCATTACTCGACTCTGATGCAGTGTCAACAGTAAACAATGACACTGATATCAATTAGATCAAATGATAAACAATAATCCTGGATTACTCGGAGTGTAAATAAACTGCTTTGCTAATGCTAAAATAAATACCATTAAAAATACAGAAAACAGGGTTTGATTTCATGAATGTCTTCAGGATTATAACTTTAAATTCCCCTCATGAAAGATGACATGTTTATTTGATGAAGTATACTTCAGTGCTTAACATTTGAATCTGCAAACTGCCTCGCAAAAATGTTTATTGCTCTAGCATCATCACAGTTCTTAAGTACACATTTGCTCTGTTCTCTAACTTGAAGTGCTTCTCTCCCCCTGCCGACTCTCTCATGTCTCCACCACCCATCCATCCATCTGTCTGTGGGTCCATCTGTCCATCGGGCTGCATGCAGACTTGGAGATGGAGAGTGTAATACAGGACAATGCATGGGTGGCCGACCCGCTAAACCACTACAGCCTAAGTTCAGGTAGACAAAAAAATCCTTTGGTGTGCCCCCCTCCCCAACCAAAAAATAACTCCAGAACCTGAAGGATGTGTTTGCGCTGTTTCCACTCTAACATGTATTTGGGAAAATTGGTAAAAGGCTTCACTTTTCACACAGGAGAACTTTGTATACTTGTCAGTGTGACTTAACAAGAGAGGGACCTTTCACACTTTGCCCCGTCCCTGACCTTTAACACATTATTTGACACTCTGTTGGTGGACCAATAACGTCTGAGCATGCATGCCTGTGACTGTGCTGTGAAAATACCTGTTTTTTTCTAGTATGTGTGTTGATATGAATTTTCCTTCCTTAAATTACAAAAAATCCCTACAAGAAAAGGTGTGTCTAATGAAAGAAGTGCTTTTTTTCCTGTTTTTGGCCTGAAATTCATGCCAATTCCTTATTCATGAAATGATTTTCATACAATGCATTATTTGTTTCAGGTTTTCTCAGCTTTAATATTTTCCATGGCATCTGTCTGTAGGAGGCAAGACAAGTTTATTTATACAAGCACCTTTCAACTCAAGGCGTTACAAAAAATGAGGAGCATAAAGAACATTAAGATATAGTGCAGCATTTAAAACAGTCTTTAAAACCGAAGAGAATCAAATAAAACAAGCTAATATAGAATAATACAGGTTTAAAATACATGAATTAAAGTTACAGTGCAGTGTAAAAGATGAATAGTTATTTGATTTAATCGAAATAGGCAAAATGAAAAGTGTTCGGTGTCGTTTTAAAAGAGCTGAGAGTTGCTGCAGACCTGCAGGTTTCTGGGAGTTTGTTCCAGATCTATGGAGCATAAATACTGAACGCTGCTTCTCCAAGACTATACAAAGGTTTCAGGATTAGATGCAGTGGTGTAAAAATGAAACCCCACTTATCAAATGTTGCCCTACAAAGAGAACAATTGTATCTCTCCAGCCCGCTGTTTTTTTTTCCTTTCTGTTTCACCCCTAAAGGTGTATGCAAATGAGTTCAGGGGTGAGCCAGGTTACTACAGCGTTTCTCAAAGCCGCTGAATGTTGGCCGTGTGTGCACGGGGGCCGACTGTGTTTGTGTGTGTGTCTGTTTGGTGGCGACTGAAAGGCCGCACGGCTCCCCCGCCGTGGTGCTAGGTCTCGACCAGCCTTGATTTATTTAATCCTTTTACAATGAGGGGGCCTGTAAATCCATCCATTGAGCGTTAAGCTTTGTCCTGCAACAGTAAGAATCTCTGTCTCCCTCTCCATGGTGACTGAAAGAGCACATTCCTGCAGGGAGCCGCATGGCTTTGGAAAAATCTGTTTGCTCTGCCCTCGATCCACTCCGCTCACCACTAACCTTTGCTGTTTTTAGGCGAAACTATGGAAATTGTTAACATGCTGCACCGCTCCAATTAAAATGGAGACTATAGAAGCTGGGAGTCATTCACTCCATGTGCGTGTTGCAGTCAGAGGTGGGAGGTAACTAAGTACATTTACTCAAGTACTGTACAGAATTTCCATTTTATGCTACTTTGTTCTTCTACCCCACTACAATTCAGAGGTAAATTGTGTACTTTTGCTCCATTACATTTATTTTTGATCTTTAGTAACAGATTTGTATTAATGATGTGAAATATAAACTCTCAAATCAGACTTTAGTTACTCCTGGAGTAAATTCACAAGCTACCCTGCAGTATACAATGTCATTAAACTAGCTGCACCTTTACCAGCTTTGATAACACTTTAATGAATAATTATAATTAAAACATCAGATATATTATTCTGAGATGGACCAATCTGCAGAATGAGTGCTTTTACTTTTGGTATTTTAAGTATACTTAGATGGTAATACTTTTACTTGAGTAATATTTTGAATGCAGGACTTTTACTTGTAAATGAGTATTCCTACACTCTGGTACTTCCACTTTTACTCAAGTACAAGATCTAAATACTTCTTCTACCTCTGGTTGCAGTGGAATCTGAGAAGTCTCTTCCCAGACTATTCTGTTGACATCAATATGAAAATAAAGAGTTGTTGGCTTTTGATAAAATGGACAGTCGGCCTTCTTTCCTCTCCATTGTGCTGCAATAGTCACTGATCCAGATGTCGAGTCCGCTCTGCCCTCCCTCTCACTGAAGGCCTTGGTCATGCCTGGGGACCAGTGATTTGTGCAGCTGTGAGCATACATGAGCCAAGACAGCTGGCGATGTGAAGGGGAGAGGAGGGGGAAATGGAGAGAGAATGTGCGGGACAGGGTAATATTTGTCCTCCTGTTCCCGAGGATCTCGGATCATTTCCTGGTGCTTAAGCTCCGGACCGTGAAACTAGCCAAGGCCTCCTGTAACCTGTTGCTCTGTAGATTCAATAAGACACTGTTGTTGTAAGCCGCACCTTTGTGTGGGGAAGCGAACAACTGTGAAGAACTGAATGTGTACACATCATTCTAACACCTTTGCTTCCTTATTTCAAAATGTTTTCTAATTCATGTCCATAGCTGCTTTACAACTGTATTGCATCATTATAGAAAATCTGTAGCCTAATTCATTACTCATTACTGAAACAAATGATTAAGTATTGTCCGTTTGCAAAGCTACAAAGCTTACAGACATTTTTACAATCGGTAGGAATTCTGATTTACAACTAGTTTCAGACAGAATGGCGCACTGCTCCTGTGACTTGGACTTGGCTGGCAGCTACTAAAACCACTTCCTCCTTCTTTCCACGTTCCAGTGATAAACAGATTATATTCACATCCATGCAAAACAGCAGCTTAATGATACTTAATCTAACAGAAGGCTCTCACGCTGTTTTATGGTGTATGACATCAGGGCAGTAGCTACTTCCTGTATGGTTGAATTGTGTCTTATGGGACATCCCTATTAGTCCTCTGTACTAAAGGCATACACTGCTCCACTGTCTCTGACACCAAGCTTCAGTCTATACAAAGTGGACGAACTAGAGGGGACAACTTGCTTATTGAACCGTGAGCTGTGTATTACAGCTCCTGTATATATTAGTAGGTCAGAAGTTACCTCTCCACCCTGTTTCTGCTCTGTCAGTGATAGTGGAGGACACATACAGACACTTTCCCCAGTGTGTGGATTGATTACTGAATGATTGTTGGGTGAAAAAAATATATTTTAGAATACATTACATTACATGTTACTTGTAAGGCGCTTGTATCCAAAGCGACTTACATACACTTAATACCATGGACAATCCCCACAGGAGCAGTTTTGGGTATAGTGTCTTGCCCCGGGATACAACGACATGCTGACTGAAGTCGGGATTGGACTTGTGCTCCCCTGAGCCACAGCCTCACAGAGTACAAAAAGATTTAGAAAGATTTAAAGATTTATTCAGTTTCTTCACTCAAGTTAAGAGAAAACTAAGTAAAATAAAAATACTCCATTAATTGCAGAAATACCATCAAAAATAAAGTTGCTTGTTAAAATAAAAGATTTAGGTTATGGCATTATAAGATATCGCGTAACTTTTTTGCATGCGAGTATGTAACTCTGCTAAGGGAACTAATAACATTTTCAAAAGTGTACATTTCAGATATAGAGGAAATGTGTTGTTAGATATGGACACTCAGCTCTATAAAAGATGGCTTTTGGCTTAAGAATTTGGCTTCATAAAAATAGAGTTAAGTTTAAAAACCAGAACTGCAAGCGTACTTGTCGCCTCAAAGTTGAACATTTATTGATTTTTACAGTGAGTTATATATCGTAAACAAAAGAATTACATACATTTTGTATACACTTTCAAATATCATGCAACCCTGGTTCAGTCCTGTGGTTACCCATCCTAAGGGGTAGAGGGAAGTCTGTTTTATCTCGAGATCATTCATGTGGTAGGAGAAAGCGAGAAAGGAATTCAGGATACACAACTTTGTATTAATGATTTAAAATGTTGGACTGATACTTTGCTTTTTGTGAGAGATTGTAAACTATCAGAACCTACGTGCAAAGAGAAATTTGAGGATCACTAATAGGAAATATCAGTCTTTGTGTAACATTTTAAGGTGATCACATGCAGTGGAAAAGTCTGACTCCTGTCTTGTGATTCTGGACCAACAACAAATTAGTTTGACTTTATTTAGACTTGTGTGCTTAGGGATTCTAGTTAAGGAATTAACAAGATAATGCTTTCAGGGGCCCCTCAGAGGGAGAGCTTATTTAGATTCAAGTAAAGGCCATCCTGTGTGTTGTTATGGCAGAGTATGAGAGCTTTCTGCGTGTTTGTATCGTGTGTTCAGTGTAAGGGGATATTTCCCACTGTGTAGGTGTAATACAGGCTTGCCTCCAGTGCTGCCTTCAAATGCTGTCGGGAATATAAGAATCAAGCACATGTGAAAGTCGGCAATGTTAATGTGACTAATTTGCTTAACGGAAGAAAAGAAAATATATATATATATATATATATATATATATATATATATATATATATATATATATATATATATATGTAAGCAACTGATTACCAATAGGGAACACATCAGTAACATTCACCACCACAGTACATTGTGTACTATGTGGTGGAAAGTAATTAAGGACAATTACTCAAGTGCTATACTTATGTACTATGTTGAGGTAGGTGCCCTGTACTTGCTCTGCTACTTTTCACTTCTACTCCACTTAATGTGAGTCATATATCATTTTTACTCGTCTACATTTATAACATTACTTGTTCATTTGTAAGATCATAGGCTATTGTTAATACAAAATAATCAAATCATGAAGTATGATGTACTATTATGGATTAGAGTATCTAGAAGTATAAGAAGCTAGCTCATGAATGCATCACTAATTGTGTTACTTTAAAACTCCAACACCAAGTGGCTCCAAGCTGTTATTTCCTAACATGGCAACAACGCTTAGCAAAAACAAACATTTGAACTCCATGATTATTTTCATGGAAGTGGAGATTTTTTTTTACTCAGCTCTTGATAGACTGCGTTACCAGAGTATACTTTTTCCGGGGGGCCCTGAAGGCAGCATGCTGATGTGGTTGATCGGAGCGAGTTGTGTGGATGAGCTGACGGAGCAGAGGAACAGTCTACGCCTCTCCTCTCCTCTCCTCTCTGTCCACACTTTACCGCTATTCTGTTTCTGTCTCTGCCCAAAGCACCTCTCCGTGTTTGGGATAGCTATCCGCTTTCTTTCGCTTAGCTGTACGGTTAGAACAAAACTACGTGTTTGTACTTTGGACCTATTTTGAAACCTTGTCATAAAGCCTCAAAGAAAGTCTAGTGTTATGGAATCAAGGTAAGAAATCATTTTCAAAGTGTGTTATAACTATATCTTTAGTGAATTGATATCATTTTACATTTAACAGTGACATTAGCCTTCTGCTACCAGTATCGTGTTTAGTGGGACTAAATGATGCCAACAGACTGCAGAATGATGAAAGGAGCGTCATAGGACAAAAAGAAGTGTGGAAAATATATCTCCTTCCTCTTATGACTCCACCCTTTTCTTCAAAGGAGATTTAACTTACGGAAAAATTACTTGTATGTTAATATTTACCTCTTTCCTCAATTATTAACAATTTACCGCTAGATTGTAGGGTGTTAAGGGGGTTTAGATGCTGGTTAGTCAAACCTGCTCTGCAGTGAATGGCAATCGTTTTTCGATGAAATCAAACTGAAGTAATTAAAAAAGTGAATTTTATTATTGATCATTGAATATTTTTAAAGGGAACATGGACTTTGAGGAAGTCGCACATTTGTATAAAGGTGCACTGCTGGAAATTGGTAGTGGAAAAATAAGTATTCAGTTCAAGTCAAAGTAGTAAAACCACACTGTAAAAATACTCAGATTATAAAGTGCTTAATTGAAAAGGTTACAATAAAGTCAGAAATTATAATAAGGAAAAGTGCACTCAAATTAAAGGAAAAAAATACCTAAAACTTTCTTGGTGAATTCAGAGTAGGCTTTTCTTGTATAAACTGTTCACTATTGTTCGCTATTTAATGAAACCTCTTGTTTTTTTGATATGCAACATTATTGAAGTGTATAGCAACTATTAAATAACCTTGATAATTAGATAAAGTAAAGTAAAAATACAACATTTCCCTATAAATTGTAGTGGAGTAACAGAGTGACTGTAAAGATATAATACTTGATGAAATGTACTTCCACCACTGAACAATTGCTCCTGGTGGTGATATTGTTGATCTTTCCTGACACTTGTGTAGGATTTATCTCTTCTGATGTGGTATACAGTTTGGAATTTATTAGTATTATTGGGTAAGTTCCCCAAAGGGCCCAGTGACATCACCCCTCTGTCCTCCCCTGCTGAATTGGTGTTCAGTGTTGCATTTAAGATCCAACAATAAGGCTTTTGGCTCCTGATCACCACACACTGCAGCTCCCATGTCAAAACAGAGGCTGCTGTCACTCATGGCTTCCTTTTGACAGGCACACACTGCTCTGCTGTTTACTCTCCAAACCATCTAGAAACAACAGCAGGGTGTTACTGGGTGCCAACACAGTGTCTACCAGTGAGCTGTTTTTCAGTTTGATAAGTAATGCAAACATTATCTCTGTAGTAGCCACTGCTCAATGGACAGATGTCTTTTTTTCTATGGCTGCTCTCACAAAGCATGGCTGGTTGACTTTTTAAAATTGGCGGTAAAAGATAATATACTCTGGGATTTGAAATCACAATATTTACTTCGTGGTTGTCCAATTCCTCTATTTTTTTGCATTGCTGTTTTCTAGAGAGACCTTACTTTATTAAGTCGGACCCACCACAGTAAAACACAGATGTCGGTCCATTTAGAAGAGCATTTGGCGCATCAACATATCACATTCCAGCCAAAACCCTAATTTCCACAGCAAGTAGATTTCTGAGAAGGATGATGTAATTATATCCAACCCTTTCACATACCAGTTTACAAAGTGACGAGGAGGGCAGTTTGAATTCCTGCTGCCTACATGGGCTTGGGTGTCTGTTGAGTCCCGTGGGGAGATGTGGGGGTGGGGGGGGGGGGGGGGCTGAAACCCCAAGGAGCTGTGGTTACACCTGCTGCTGGTTGTGTATTCAGGGAACACTGACACACACAGTAGGTGTATCAAATATAATATAATAATATAATTGGGCTAGAGTCCAATGCTCGGCTCTATAATGCCACTGCTCTACTTAAGGAAACAGTGCTATAAGGTTGGGGTTTTCCTCAAGTTAGCCTCCTCTGGAAAGCTCCTTGCTAACTTTTTGGAATGAGGCAGTGGGTTTTAGAGTAAGAGAGAGGAGACGGGGGATGATGTTTGCCGTTGCACAGTAATTGTTGATGCTGTAATGCTTGGCCTCCTCTCCTGACTCGTCACATCCAGCCTCTCACTGAGCTCTCCTGGGGAACGCCTCATCAGAGTCTCCCTGTCAATCAGTCTTCCACACGCATTATAACCATCCTTCACTGTGTTAAGCATAACTTTGAGCACGATCTTATCTGTGCAAATGCGGAGCATTACTTGCTCTCTTTTCCACAGCTGTGGGAACATTAACTATCTTTTAACGGCATAAAAGTTTTTGTCATCATATGTCCGCATCTAGAGTTTTCAGAGAAACAAGCTGAGCACCTAGCCCCTCTGGCCTGTGTCCTATGAAAACACTGTTTTTTAATTTGAAACTGCTGTACTTAATCCATTTTAATAAAAACAGGGACAGAATGTTTCCGAGAGGAGGACACTTCTACAGATAATTTGGCTCCCAGTAAAAACGTCCTAAAGGCCGGATCTTGAGTTATCAAAGAGACAAGCAGAGCATTTGTAAGTCTGCTGTGTTTTTCTAGCTTTACTCACTGGGACATTTTGTTTGGGAGAGAAGGTGGTTATAATATGCAACCCTAAGCAGTAGAAGCTGACTGCAATGACAAACTCCCATAGGGCGCTATGCCGTCTTTTGTTTTTGGATTGGAATTGCAATGAGAGCCTCCTTAGTGGCAGAAGGTGACATGTTGTAAAATTAATATCAAATTACTTTGAATATTTTTACATCGACCCACCCTAATGTGTAAATAATACTGGGAAATATGTCACAGAACGTCTTTTTGTCTCTGGAGGAACTTAGTCAAGTCTGAAAAATAACCCTGATGAAGTCACAGATAGTGATGTCAGTAGTTTGACAAATTCAAAATTGAAATCCTGCTTTCAGAGCTGGAGGTGTGGAGTTTGAAAGACGTAGGTGTAATCGAGGCAGGATATGTGTATTGAATGACACTATCCAGTTGCATCATGGGAAATGAATAATACTTTTTTTTAGGAGTTTTGACCTATTCTAGGGAATCTGAAGTCTGAGTGGCTCAGCCTCTGCTGCACAGATTATGTATTCCTGCTGATGAAGTGTAATACTAAATCAGTGGAAAACCCCTTCAAGCTGCTCCAAGCTATAAATCTTGAAATTAATGCGACAGAAAAGTTAAGGTTTATAGGTTCCAAAAGCCTTCCATTGAATGCCTTTCCCCCAGCTGTGAGTGTGTCAGCTTCAGTGCCGAGCATGCCTCCCTCACACTGCGTGAGTGACAGTCAGCAGATGGGAGTCTCTGTCCTTCCTCTGGAGAGTCATACTTGTCACTCCTCTTCCCCGCATCCTTCAGTCAATCCGCTTCCCTTATTAAAAGTGACGTGTCAGTGTTAGCCAGACCCTTCCCCCTGAAGGCCATTTCTGATGCCTCAACAATGAGTAAGCAAAGCTGCCTCAGCGTTTTTTACTGTGGTACAGGAGTGCAGAAGGAATTTCTCCCTGAGGGGTGAACTGTAGCTCCACCTTTCCCTGAAATGGAACTATGTGTGGATGCACGTGCAGACGCCAGCTGTTGATTCAGAGTAGACTGTGCTGCTTTCTTTGCTTTGCTTGCCTCATTACAGGAAACATGCCTGCCATCCACGCTTCCGATGGTTTCAAAAGCCCTGTGTTTGACAGTGAATTGGTGTTAGTCTGCACAGTGTCCAATTTTTCTACCTAGTCATTCATTCCTTGATGTTTAAAGAGGCCCCAATATGCTTTTTGGGGTCTTTTCTTTAGGGTGTTTTATAGGTTTTGGTGCATGTGGAAAGGGAGTTTCTATCCCTGGGCTCTGGTTTCAGACAGAGGGTGAAAAGAGGTGTTGCAGCACAGGTAGTATGAGAAAAATAAAGAGCCTTTGGAACTTTAAAGCATGGAAACATGTCACAGTAGAGGTGGATGAGCAAATATGACCTCCTCAAAACACAATTGCACCAAAAAACATTTTAATTCTGTAACTATATTCAAAAACCCAATCAATCCACACATTCTTCTCCTTTATCCAGGTTCCATGAACATTACCCACAGTGCGAAAGTAATCTCAGGAAATAGTTGCGTGCCAACAGAATTTTATCTGTTTGCATATGCTTGCTACTGTTCTGCAATGACAAACTTTTAAATGTATTCAGCTCGTATCCCATTTCCAACAGCTCATTAATTTCACTTTAGTCTGTATGTTTTTCTCTGTAAATGCACTTGATTGACTGTTAATTAAGTCTGCTCCACGCAGTTAACTCCATAGCGTACGTTTAGCAGGCAAAAGAGGCAGCCTCATTCATTTTTATCTAATGGTCTCTGGGCATGAGAGCCCAGTGGAACACAGCGGCTGTTTCTAAATAATAATATTCATAACAGCTGCGATGCTGCTCCAAGTCTCTATAAACGAATCTCGTCATCATGCTGTGAGCTAAGATACTGTTTTGACTCTGTTATTGTGATGTTGTTATGTTCCAAAACACGCAATTCAGACTTAGCATTCTTGAACTAAGCTCGCTTTGTTTCTGGAGATGGAATTTGGTAAACACCGGCCTGCTTTCTGTTGTAATGCAATCCGTTAAAGGAATGTAACCTGGAATATCAATAAAAAAAAACTGATGCAACAGCAGATTTTCCACTTGAGCCCAGAGCACCAGGAGATCTTTTTAAAAGATTGAGCAAAGTTCCAGATGTTGTGGCAGAAAGAACACAATGATCATACTGTAGGTGGGATAGCTATGGATGTTCTTCAAATTGTCCTTCTCAGTTATTAACTTTCACCTACTTTTCCCGGTTGTTGTTTAATTTCTTGAGGTCACGTGTGAGGTCAAATGTTTTAGAGCGTGGAGCACATTGTTTTGTTGAGAAAGGATAGATTTTGACATCGTGTGTACCACAATGTAGGTTTTTAAGTGACAGGAAGGGCAAAGCGAGAGAAGAGAGTGGATTTGGAGATATGTTTTATTCTTTGAAGTGTGTTAGGTGTCAGTCAATAGTTTAAAATGTAGCAACGGTAAGAAAGTGATGTATAAAAGTTAAAGAATTGACCTGGGAAGGATACTCTAAATATCAGGAAAAGTAGAATACACAGTATGATAATAGCATTGATTGTTTGTTAGCAGTTAGCTCTTAAGATCAATGTTCCCAGAGAGTCGTGCATGTTTGATGCCCTGATACACGTCTTTGATCAGTGGAAAACTGTTAAACTGAAACCAATAGTCGGTCAAACTGAACCGAATTCTCCATTGAAGGAAAATAAATGTGAAGTCCTTTTTATTCCAATTTGGAAAAACACTCTTCAGTTTTATACATTCAATACAAAGCCTTTCCACATCTCTCTACAGCAGATCAAACAACTGGTGTGCAGTTTAAGAAGCTTACATCCCTTTTTCCCAGACATAGTATCTGATAAATGCGGTCTGGGTTTTTTAGAAGGTCTGCTCCTTTTGGGAGCAGAGGGTACTGGTGTTGGATGTGAAGGATTCCTTTGTAGTTGCCTGGGAGGTGGTATTTAGGAACGAAACCCTGGCTTCATGGAAACTACACATGCATAAAGGAAGGGTTTGCATTAGAATGAAGGTGAAATACACAATGGGACAAGCCTGAGCGGCCTGTATGGGGTTTCATTCTAGTCCGTAGATTTTGTGTGAAAGCTGAGCCTGTGTCAAACCTACAGGCACCAGTAAACCGTTGTACAAGAGATCTAACATGTGTCCTTCCTTCCTTCCTTTCCTCGCTCCTCAGTGTCTAAGAAGCACGGGAAGCTGATCACCTTCTTACGCACCTTCATGAAGTCCAGGCCGACCAAGCAGAAGCTGAAGCAGAGAGGCATCCTCCGGGAGAGGGTGTTCGGCTGCGACCTGGGCGAACACCTCCTCAACTCAGGACATGATGGTGAGACACATTAACGCACGCCTGAGAGTTTCCTCGGTCCTTTCAGGCTTTTATTCTTAACAGACTCTTAGTGTATTCTGACTGGCGAGGGTCTTATTACCTGGAGCCTGTTTTACAGCAGGAAGTGCAGGCCATTATTTGCAACAGGCTTCCATTAGAGACAGGCTTTGATTTCTGTCCCCTGGTTCTTAGAGTGGTGGAGATTACATTTTCTGTGGAATTAACCAGAAGTTAGTATCGCAACGGCGCCTTTAAAAAAAAGCAATGGGATTTTTCCATTGCTATTCCAGAAAGAAGAACACACGTTTTGTTCAGTAGGATAATCTCCACGTATTGACATATTTTAGGTGGTAGAACAAAACATGAACATCTCCAAAGCTTGTATTTACCACAGACCTTATTTCCAGCATCTAACCAGATCACATTAAAAAAACATTGACTTTGAGACAAGGCAACCCGAAGTAGTAAAATGCTAACTGATTTCAAGGTTTTAGGACTCCTTCCTGCACTACTCCATCCAAACTGAACAACTGCTCCTTGTGTACCTGTGGTATTTATTAGTTCATTATTGAGTCCATCTCACAGCACTCATTTCAGTATGATTTCTGTCATACTCACTGTGGTACTATTTAATAACAAATAAATGTAGTTTCAGATTAAAAAAATAGGTCCAAACTAATTTCAATATTATTATTTAGAACATATTTGACACCATACAAAAATACCCCTCCATACTTCCTGTCTACCCGTCACTACACTCTCTAGCCTGACAGTCTGTCCCCAGGGCACCGTGTTACACGAACATCAGGGGAAGCACAAGAGATGTGTTGTACCCGCCAGGTTAGCATTTTAACATTATTTTAAAAAGTATATAGGTGGGGCAGTTAGCTAAGCTCTGTCCTAAGGCTCACTTGATAACAAGTTAAATCTTGTATGTTTAAAAACATACAAAATATCCTGTGTAAAACCGGGAAGTTGTGGTGTTTAAAGCCCCAGAAAACATTAGTTATTAGTTGACCTGTCAATTATGTGAATCGGTATTGATTTTGGAGTTATTTGGAAGTGCGAGAGACAATAGTTGGTTGGTCTAGATAAGATTAAAACATATTGTCCAAGAGGGAGATTTGTTTTCACAGCCAGTAGAAAACAAACATAAACGATACATAAAATCTTCATAGTTTGTTTTTGCTACCTCTAGTATCCTAACAGTGTAAGTAATGCAGTTTGTGCAGGGCTGCAGAAGAGAGAAGGTCCTGTGACAGAGACCAGGTGTTGAGGGAGGGATCAGTGTAATGAGAGCTAAACAGCATTACATACTGAGGTAGCAGCAGAGAAAGCCCAAGACAGATGAGCATTATGATCCATTTGGCTCAAATGATGGACTTATTACCATAATGTTGAACATATATGACTGCCAGAGCTCAATGTTCATCATATTCAGTTGTAAGAAACGATATAATCCCGAACACCTGCTGCATCCTCCATTTCAAATAATAAGTATCTAATGGTTTTCAGATTACGGTCATTGTGAGCCTCCTCAGAAACACACCGCACTGTGTGTTAGAGCAGCTCTGCCAGCCTGCTCTACCTGTACGTTAGATAATAGCTGGGCTTAGGTCCATAGCTACATGTACCTGCTGTAGCTACATCGATTTTCTGATCCCTCAGCAGCACGCCGTCTGTGGGGTGAGCTGATGGGATGGTGTCAATGACGGAGGTGGAGGATAATGGTTTCCTGATTACACTGTGACATCAGCTCCAAACTCTGTAATGATGCTTCTCTGCTGCTGAAGCGCAACCAGTGACTTCATTTCAGTTCAGGTTGAGACCAAATTAAAAAGCCATTTATTCTTGTTAATGGATCAAATTACGTGACATGAATAGTTCTCACCGTAGCAGGATATTGCATCACGATGATCACACGGGTGGAGCATTTCCTCCTTGACCTCTGTACATCCTGCCTTACCTTGACATGGAGAGATAAGCCACTCCGTCACACTTTGCTGGGTCAAATGTTGGAGGTGTTACAATTGCTTCAGGGACTTTAAGGAATGAAAGAGGACTTTGATCTTTTGGAACAAGAGAAATACCATTTGCGGTTATCCACAAGTAGAGCGCCGAGTCTGCTCCTGTATAGACGGGTGGTAGGTGTAGACAAGTACTACTTTGCTTTTCTATCATTCCTAGGCAAAATAGTTGCATCACCGGTTGGTTGGATGTTGAATAAATAAATATAGTCATAAACAAAACTTATAATCCATAAAACTTAAATGTTTCAGGGAAATGTTGTCCAGTTTAAAGAACACAAAACGGAGAGTTGAAGCCATAATTCTATACACTATGAAATAACAGTTGCTTATTCTAATCCAACTTTCGGAGGGGAATGCTAACAAAGAACAGTCAAGGCCGAAGACAAAGGGATCTTCCATGGCGGGGTACCAGCTAGCATTTCTCTTGCTAGCTTGGAACTACAACAGTCCACTTTGACAATATCGTGTCTTATTAAGAATATTATTAAAGGGGCCCTATTATTCTTGTATGGATTTCCCCTTGCGCTTCTAGTGGCTAGGGCTCCCAACACATTATACGTGATATGCTAAGGGACAGGGCATCTCTAAGTAGCTGACTAATCACAACAAAGCTAGTCAATCAGAGCAGTCTGGGCTCTGGTTTCAGACAGCGGGTGAAAAGAGGTGCTGCAGCACAGGCAGTATGGGAGAAATAGAGACCTTTTTGAACATTAAAGCATGAACCATGTCACATTAGAGGCACAAAATACAAATGTGAACCTGAAAATTAGCATAATAAGGCCTATTTAAAAGGAATAACTACCTTTATTCTGTCAAATAATTCACCCAAACCTCTCTTCTTCCACTTTCAGTGTAAATGTGACTCTGCCACTGCACTTAAGTCAGTTTGAGCTTTAAAACTAAAACTTAAGGGAACAAAATCTTCACTTAAATCAATTGGATGCTGTTGTTTGAATTTAAGAGAATTCACTCCTGTTCTGACTCCACATTCAAACACATGTTGTGTATCTTTGCGATAAGAGAGCCTCTTCCTACGTAAAGAGCTTGGAGAGGACTTATCCACCCTCGCTCTCTCTTCTCTGCTGCAGAATGAAATTTCCTTCAGTTCTGGCCTTGTTTGCTCTCTCGCTATGTGTGGAATTTGTCTGAACAGCTGCTTCAGAGCCTGTCCCACTCTGCCATTTCTAAATGCTGTGTGAGCCTCCTTACACACATAAACATCATCCTTATCTACCATATACACAAACACACTCACAAAGATAAATAGCATGTCTGTATGATTCAGGGTTGCTGAAGGAGAATCAAGAAGCTCTGTTTCTCTGAGGTTTTTCTTTATGGTCTCTTCACACAATCACTGGCATTGTGCTTTAAAGACTCTGATGTGCTCCCTCATTCCCAGACATGTTTTTCTGACTATTTACTCCAAAAACATCAAATAAAGACATAAAACATTTGTAAAGCTCTCAGGATATTGGTTCAAATGTTTCTCCTCCAGCTCCAAAAGTCCTTTTTTGCTCAGATAGCACTATAAATCTAGTTATTCACACTCAGAAATCTTCCAGCGCCTGCAGCCTCCTGTCCAGAAAGCCTGTGAGCTGCAGCTTGACCTCGCTTGTACTCGCTCTTCAGAAGAAGAGTTATCACATTCTTGACCGTGAATCTATGGGTGAAAAACTGGACAAATATTGGCTTGTGTGTGGAGTGTTGATGTGATGTTTCTCTATTCACAGTGCCCCAGGTCCTCAAGAGCTGCACCGAGTTTATCGAGAAGCACGGTGTGACAGATGGCATCTACCGCCTCTCTGGAATCGCCTCAAATATCCAGAAGTTACGGTAGGAGACACACTGCCTATTTATTACAACATGTGAGTCAAATGTCAAATCAGAATCTCTCCTAATAAACAAACTAGTTCACTTACATGTTGTTTATGCAGAAATGTCCTTAAAGGAAGAGCTTACAAACCGTACCCTACCATAGCCCTCATCTATGAGCTGACAACATCTGAATTCCATCTTAGGGTTATTGCATCTGTAAAAGAAAAACATATGATGGTGCAGTTTATTAGTGTTACACATCAGCAGATCAGAACTTGTGTAATCGGAGCTCTGACAGCAGATGCAGTTATTTTAAGGCCATTTGTAAGTTGGGGACATTAAAGAAGTGATTTTTGTCAGTGTCAGGTTGTCTGCTTCACAATGCGCTCGTGCTGCTGCTTCTTGGGCTTCACAGCATCAAATTAAAATAATAATTTAGGTCCCTCAAATTCAACAATGTAACAAAAGCTTAGCCGTGAAAACCAACTCATTAAGACTTCGACAAGCTACTAGTCTTTGTTTAAGTTAAAGTCTTTGCTAATTTTCTTTCATTTGTATATACATTTTTGTGATATGACATGTAAATACAGGCATTGCATTCTTTTTTAGTTTCTTAATGTAAATACATTCAATTCACATATTGGTATTGGTCATTGTGACCTCTGAAATAAACACACTGAACACCATAGACCAGCGGTTACCAACCTGTGGGCATCGGCCCCCTAGTGCGCTACGAATGCATTGCAAGTGGGCCGCCAAATAATTTGCAAACCATTATGATTTGTGGGGAAACATTTAATTACTACGATTATTTTTTTTAAACGTAATGATTTTAACCTTAAGATTAAAAACCTTAAATTTAAAGTTGATATGGGAACAATCTAAGGGAGCGTTTGGTCAGCCTGTATGAGTATTGTTTATGGTTGAATGTGGGCCACAAACATTTTTTAGATTCTTAAGTGGGCCCTTATGTGAAAAAGGTTGGGAACTGCTGCCATAGACCACATGATGCACGTTTGATTCTTCCTAATTTTCATTAGACATAGGAAGACTTCTTTTAGTGAAGTTGGGCAGGCACATATCAATAATGTTCTCTTCTAAAAATGTGAATGAACTGCCTCTTTACTTTTTTTCATGTCTAATATTAATCCATCTAACTACAGCCGTCCTTTATTGATGCATATTCTCGTGAGAAGATATTGAGTTGAGCTCGCTTCGCCTTCTTTCTCTTTCTCCAGGCACGAGTTTGACTCGGAGCAGATCCCCGACCTGACCAAAGATGTGTACATCCAGGACATCCACTGTGTGGGCTCGCTGTGTAAGCTCTACTTCAGAGAGCTGCCCAACCCCCTGCTCACCTACCAGCTGTACGAGAAATTCTCTGTAAGCAAAAGCCTGAGCAGCACAAGCACTGTGTGATATTACAAGTCTTCTAGATATAGCATTTTGCTTTTTAGTTTTCACTGAGATAGTGATGATCTCTAGAGCAAAGAAAGGAAATTCCTCTAAATAAATCTTTCAAAATGTTTCTACTGTGTCTTTGCAGTAATGAGTCTCAGACACCACTGACATATTAAGCATTGTACTCACCATATTAATACAAATGTAGCAAACCGCCATATGTGTGACATCAGGAAACAATCTTTTCCAAGTAAATGCTGCTTGTTATTGCAGCTGGAGGGGGGGGGGGGGCTGTGGCTGCTGACTGATACCCCCCTGCTCCATGTGGCGTTGTGAACCTGGGATAACAAGTTAATTCAGCCTAATGTTGATTCATCACACTTTTTATCTCCCTCCCTTTGTTTGCTCTTTGAAGGATGCTGTATCAGCAGCAACAGACGAAGAACGACTCATCAAAATCCATGATGTCATACAGCAGCTTCCTCCACCGCATTACAGGTCAGTGTGGAGGCACACCGCCCCCCCATGGCAGGCTCAGGAACTGCCAGATACACATGCACCCGTTGAGTTGTGCAGATGTCTGTGAACAGAGGGGTTTTCTGACACCACTCTGCATCAAGGGGAATCGTTTATGTGTTGATTATGATAGTGACATATGGAACTCTCAGAAAGCATACACATGTCTAAGTGACATTTCTTTGGGATTAGATCAAACGGTGAAATATTGATGCTCTGAAGACTAAGCTCTATCACACGATTAGAGTGCGTATCATTTATAGGGACCATTTAAATGTGGATAAATGAATATTTGATTCCCAGGACCCTGGAGTTCCTGATGAGACACCTTTCCCACCTGGCAGCCTACAGCTACATCACCAACATGCACAGCAAAAACCTGGCTATCGTCTGGGCCCCCAACCTTCTGAGGTGAGGGCCTCCTGCTCCACTCTGTGTTTTCTGTATGCATGTTTTCATCGTGGTGGATACACTCTCTATCTTCACATTAAAGACAACTTTTCTTGTTTTTTCATACTCAAACTCATTCTAATGGCCTTCACAGTTTGATGTATATATAGTTTAGGTCTTGTAGGGTTTCTGTACTTCTCACATCAAAGATTTGTCAGACTTAAAGGGGCACTATTATGCTTTGGGGGATTTCCCTTTCCTATAGTTTGTTATTTATGTTATGTTATGTGTTTCCCATGCCTGAAACGCCTCTACCGGACTCCTTTGTTTATTTCTGTAACATAGTGACATCAGTATGAAACTCTCATGGTTTTATTGGCTAGTGCTCCAACAAAACTGAGCTCTCGTTTCAGACAGAGGGTGAAAAGAGGGGCTGCAGCACAGGCAGGATGAGACAAATAAAGAGCTTTAATGAACATTAAAGCATGGAAACATGTACTAGTAGAGGCACTAAATACTAATATTAGCCTGAAAATGTGGATAATATGTCCTCTTTAAATGAGGAGGAGCTCTGTGCAGCATAAAGCATCCTGTGTCCTGCTTTAACTTAGTCATTCTGCCTTAGTCGAAGGATTTAATCACATTTCTGTGTAGAGTGCTGCTCAACACACCACCCATGCTGGAAATGCATCTCAAAAGTCATTAAAAAAAAAGATGAATTGTTTAACTAAAGTCGGCCATATTACTAAATCTAATACACATATCTTCCCCTTTCTCTGTTGTCAGGTCAAAGCAGATTGAATCTGCGTGTTTCAGCGGCACAGCAGCCTTCATGGAGGTCCGGATCCAGTCAGTGGTGGTGGAGTTCATCCTCAACCATGTGGATGTTCTATTCAGCAGCAAACTCAGCTCTCTGATACGAGAGGGCGCAGGTACAGTCAAGAAGTCTACAGATACCTCCTCTGCTCACTACAGCCAATGCTGCTTCTCGAGCAATAAACACTGTTCTACATCTCCAGGTCACAACTCGTTGTCACGGCCCAAATCCCTGCTGGTTTCATCTCCCTCCACTAAACTCCTGACTCTGGAGGAGGCCCAGGCAAGGACCCAGGCTCAGATCAACTCTCCAGTCACCGAGGACAGCAAGTACATCGAGGTGGGCGAGGGTCCAGCTGCTCTGCAGGGGAAGTTCCACACTGTCATCGAGTTCCCCACTGAGAGGTTTGTTTACTCTTTCTCAAAAATATCAATTAATATACAATCTGAGCAGTTACTGTACACTCTAGGCCCACAGACATAAGTCTGCTGTGTGCTTTGGTCAGACTTATATATTGAGTTTTTCCACCTGCAGTCGCTGTCTCCAGTTTCAGACTTTGGAAGATATCGTCAAGTAGAGATAATTTAAAAAAAGTTTAAATCGACATGGGATTGATATTTGTTTTCCCTCTGTGTCTGGGTGAGTTATGGTGTCGGTGTGAGTAAGTGAAACTAATTCTTCTTTGCCTGCTTTTCCACTACAATTTTCGTAATCATAGGAAGAGGCCTCCTATTAAATCAAAGAAGTCTCCTGTAGGGAGTTGGCGCTCTTTCTTCAACCTGGGCAAGTCTTCCTCCATGTCCAAGCGCAAGCTGCACCGCAACCCCAGTGAGCCCAATGAGCTGAAGGCCATGGCCCTGGCTGGTGAGTCTTTCCCCCTCAATTAGAAGTAAAATAGTCCCAATTGTACAAAGAAAGAAGCTTATTTTACAAGGAAACAATGCTTAAGCCTTTACATGTGTTTGTTTCAGGAGGAAGAGGAGACACGGCCACATTAAGATCAGCCAAGAGTGAAGAGTCTCTGAGTTCCCTGCACAATGTCGAAGGTAATCATTTCGAGTTTACTCAGTACAAACACTCATCGCTACCCGACCTGCAATAAATAAAGCCTGTTATAGAAATAGTTCCTGAACATCTTATTCTCCTCCTCCAGGAGAGTCCAAGGTGTACCGTCCCCGCCGGCCGCGCTCCAGCAGTGACGCTCTGTCAGCCTCCTTTAACGGGGAGCTGCTGGACAGCCGGCAGCACTGCAACTCCTACGACAACCTGGACGCCACGGAGGACAGTGACGGAGATGACGGGCCCATCTGTGTGCCTGCCCTCATCTCACCCCCTCGCTCAGCAGGTGAAGACGTGGACCTCAGCCCGCCGGACATCGGCATGGCCTCCTTGGACTTTGACCCCATGTCCTTCCAGTGCAGTCTCCCCGACACCTCTTATGCCTTCCCTCTCGATGACTCACCCAAGGGCGCTGAGGGTTCCACGTTAAAGAGGAGCCAAGGTAGTGCCTGCGGGAAAACCAACGGCTCTGACCTCATCGCGGCCACATTACTGAGCAGCCTGATGTCCACGGACTTCAGCCTGGCTGCCGGACACAAGGTGGAAAGCAAGAAACTGACCACTTCCTATTCTTACACTGACAAACCCACACAGGCAGTGTCACCTATTAAATGTGGGAAGACCACTAGTCTGACGCCTTTCCCCACTTCCGAGCTTTTCTCTACTGAGGTGCCTGACAGGAACACGGCTGCACGACCTTTATCCCCTTCTTCCGCAGCCGAGGACTCTCCTCCCCTGATGGGCGGCGTTCTGCTGAGGGCAGCAGAGCCGTCTCTCAGTGAAGCTTTCCAGATGGAGTTGCACTCTAAGCTGGAAGCCTTTGACAGTGTGGACGATGGAGAGCTGAAGGGAGAGGACGGCCTGCAGTGGGGACCAGCTGCCAGCAGCCACGAGCACCAGGGTAGGGAGCAGATAATGACCTGTGTACTTTTCTTACCGGTTTCATTAAACTATGTAAATTCTTATTTAATATACGTTCTTTTTTAATCATACGACTGCTTCTCTCTATGCTTAGTTTCCCTGGTTGGCATGGATTTTGTTTTAAGTAAATCTTTTCACATGTTGCCCGAGCATCACACGTAACTTTCCCTCTCCTCGTGAAGCTCCTTAACTCCAGCCCGCCTGCTGCTATGTCTCTTCTTCACCTGCTGCTCTCTCACGTGTTTGTTCTTCAACTATAGACCCCTTATGTTTCTGTGTCCCTGCTAGGAGTCGTAGCTCAGGACTCTGCGAAGAACCTCACCCCTCGTACCTTCAGCACTGCAGCTCCCTTTACCGCCCCTCCTCCTCCTCCCCCTCCTAAAAACGCTGCCCGCATGTTGGCCCTGGCCCTGGCAGAGTCTGCCCAGCAGGTCTCGATTCAGTCTCAGTCCCGACACTCTGAGCCTTCCACACCGGTGTCCCCCCCGCAGCTACAGGAGACCTTCAACCCCCAGGACACGTCGCATCCACAGGTCGCTCATTACCTGACTGCGTCCTCCGAGGGAGCAGGGAGAAGAAGTTCCCTGCCTCCAAACAGAACTGCCCCCCCTGTCACCACAGCCTCATCGTATGCCTCCGCCTCTAGTCCTACAACAACACAGCAGCCTCTAGAGTTAGACAGCATCAACATCAAGCCTTCAGACAGCCCCCACCCCTCCACAACTCCTCCTGCCACACAGTCGGGAACAGACTCAGCGCCAACAGACTCTCCTCTATACAAGTGCGCCCCCATCCCCAGTTCATCCAGCAGCACTTCTCCAAGCAGGAAAAGTCCAGAAAGGCCGCAGCCTGTCCCAGTACAGGTCCCAGTACAGGTCCCAGTACGGGTCCCAATAAAGGTCCCAGTACAGAATACAGGACAGGTCCCAATACAGGTACAGAATACAGAACATGTCACAGCTCAGATCCCAGATCAGATCCCAGTACAGGTCCCAGTACAGGTCCCAGTACAGGTCCCAGTACATATCCCAGTCCGTAGCAACTCGCCTTCTACCGCTCCAGCCCCCACCCCCACCCCCAGTGACAGCTGCAGAGTTACTGGAGTCTTACCACAGCCAGTTCCTAAGGTAAGTCACCACTTGTATGTGTAACTCAGTGCTTAAAAAGGCTCTGACATTAGAATACTGAGCTGCAGTCAGCATGATCCAAAGGGATCTATAATTCATAAGCAGCATAACATGAGGACGAACTGACTGGAAGCTAGGCTCTGTCCAAAGGTAAACAAAAGTCCTAAACTAGCTCACTCAGGTCCTCTTGGAGTTTTGTAGGAGAGGATGCTAGACCACACAACAAGACTAGGGGATCCCCTGCACATGTTAACGCTTCAGTTTTTGCATGGGTTAAACAAACAAGATATACCTTGCACATTAGAGTTGGTCTAAGAGGAGTCGGTAGGTGGGATTTGACCTCTTTTTACCTTTGGACAGCAGCATAATCTTAGCTCTACCTACATATTTAGCATTTCAATTTCACTGATCATTTTTTTGTCATTGGCAGCTATAATAGTGCTGCAAGTCTTACAAGTCATGCTCACTACCGGGCAAAGGTTGATGCTATCGATATGATATTTTGGCCTGCATTGATAATATTTTAATTTAGTACTGGCTGATAGTGTCAGGAATAATAAGTGATGTGTTATAGCTTCAGGTCTGTACACATCCCGTGAAGGCAAGCTCAAACAAGGGAGCTACGCAGTCTCAGCACCGCTTGACATGTGATGAGAAACAACCAATCACAGCCAACAGATATATTTCCTTTCTTACCTAAATATCAGCCGCTGTGGACGATTTTCAGAGATGAAGATCTGACCAGTGCATCCACTGTATTCGTTTTCATGAGTGAACACTATATCACACGATTATTACTATCGTCTGGAAACACACACTCCTCCGTTCAGAGGAGATCGTATGTGTCTAGGGGAAACCCTGCAGTCCCATTGACAATCTTTTATTACCAACTGTTTATCAACGCCTGGAAACTCTGTTGATACATTTAGCTGGTTATGGTTGCCTAAAGCTTCAGGGGCAACCTGCTTCAGAGCACTGATGAAGTTGGCAACATTCTAGAAGACACTGCATTTGTAGTCTTCACAGCTTTGTTGGTATTCACTGGTTTTGTGTGTTTTAAAGCCAACATACGCTATGTACGAGCACCAAGACCTGTAGGAAAACGAAGAAAGAAAACCTAAATAAACAGACATTTAGAAAGTATGCCATGCTGCTGCTGGGAGTGGAACTACCCAGTAACCAGACTGGCGACACTGAGCATGAACTTAATTTGTAATAATGTTTTGTCTTTTGTTCTTTGTCTTAGCTCAAACCAGAGGAGACTGTACCACCCCCAATCCTTTCTAAACCATCAGAGCAGCCCCCGCCTATAGCTCAAAAGCCCAAGAGGAAGGCTGTCTCCATCCCCCCGCATCAAACACAACCTCAGAGCCAAGCTCCGACACAGCCTCATCTTCCAACACAGCCTCACATGCAATCACAGGTCCAAACCCAACCTCAGCCCCCCTCAAAGGCCAGCGCACGAGTGGCCCCCACCTCTGTGGAGCCTCTTGAGAAGCCTTGGGAGGCCATAAAGCCAGTGCAGCCCCGTACAGAGTCTAAGTACAACGACGTGTACGGAGCCACACCCCCGGCCCCTCCAGTCCGCACTATAGAGAGCAAACTGGCCACAGCAGCACTTAGCCAAAGTGAAGCTTCCTACCATTGCCTGGGGGAGGGCCCTGTGCCAGGTCATCTGGAGGAAGGGCTGCCTCACCACCCTCCCTCTCCTCAGAAATCTTCAACGCATCAGCAAACCTACCTGTACCACGCTAAAGGAGAACCCGTCTTAATTGAGCCCACAGGAGCTGCATACTACCACCAGAGGCCTGTTCCCAAGGGCCCACAATCCAAACAACGCCACATGCGGCCAGACAGTGTCCCCCCGCACCTCCCTTACGTGTCCAAGTCGGAGCCTCAGATTCCTTACAACGCCAGACTAGACAACAGATACAGCACTTTAGGCCCCAGGTCCTACCACCACTCCATGAAGTCCAGAGGAAACCCCCGCAGTGTGTACATGGCCCCGGGGCCGGGGCACCAGGGTTACAGCCACGACAGACCCCAAGGCTACCCCACCATCCGCAGGGTGCACTCCCTCCATGTCCCCTCCACTATTCGCACCGTGCCTATCCACAGGACTGAGGTTCCTCCAGATGACGATATTTTCTTCTACCATCGACCCATGTATCCATGCAAAGCCTACCAGCAGCCCCCGCAGCAGCCCCCCCGTCAGCAGCCTCCGCAGCAGCCCCCTCAGCAGTCCTCACAAACAGACTACCACGTAACCCAGCTGCAGCCTTACTTTGAGAACGGACGGGTCCAGTACCGCTACAGTCCCTACTCCGGTTCCAGTCCGTTGGAGGCACCATACTATGACATCGATCCGTACGGCACCATCAGGGTCCGGCACCTGCACTCCCACGGGGGACGAGACCCCGGAGCCGCTGCTGGCCGTCCGGGCGGAAAGGCGACTGGGTACCATTACCTCGCTCGCCATGTTCTCCCCCCCGGGCAGGAACACAGCTTTGTGAGCAGGGACATGCCCCCCGGTCATGGGAACAAGGAAGGTGCAACTTACCTGGCTTGGGACCCAGAGGAGTCAGAGAGGCTCCGCATGCACTCCATCCGCAGGGAGAGCAGGGCCAGACAGAAGATCAGGGGCCCGGTCCTCTCTCAGTACGATAACGTGGGCCTGTTTGCACCAGCAGATATATCAGGCTATGAAACGCTGCACCTGCGCAGTAAATCTGACCCCGGCAAAGCTGTGCTGGTTGCAGCTGAGAGCAAAGATGGCCGCTACCTCCCCAGACACATGGTGTCTGACCCGGATGTCCTCATGTACATGGAGACGGATAAACACATCCAGGGCAACGCTGTGGGCGAGAAGTCAGATGGACCCCCCAAACAAAGCAGTACCAAGAAATGCCAATCCTCTCACTCCCTTCCGGCGACTCTGAGCCACAGCCTGTCCCCTCAGGAGGGCAGCCGTCACGAGGCAGGAGACGAGATGCTGGGTGGAGACAGCGGCAGGCCCAAACTCCGGCAGCAGGAGTATCAAAGTAAGAGGAACATCCAACCACGCTACGAATGTCCTGACTCTGAACACAGCCAGAGAAAGGTGAAAACATCCAGCAGCTACCACGGGACAGAGGAGCAGCTGTCGGCCCCCTGGGAACAACTCAGCCGCTCCAAACTGGAGCGGTCACCCAGTGTCCGGGAGCAGGGCAACCCTGAACTGGACAGGGACTACTCATATCAGAAACACGGCGCTAAGCCGGTGCACTCCCACTATGATAACTTGGACGATTACCACCCAGTACCTCAGCCTCAGGCCCCGGTTCAAACCCGCGGGGGCTCCTTTCCCACCCCAGGGTTCACAGTGAGTCACAGCAACACCGCGTACTCCACAGCACTGGGCCAGGGAGCCTTCATCCAGGCCGAGCTGGCTCTGCAGAGGCCAGAGACAGAGATACTGACAGAATAAAGCATTTAAGGGGGTGGGGGGGGGGAATTATCTTTAGCTGTGTAGTAGAAAGACTTTTGAGCTACGGTTGCAGCCTCTGCAGGACAGCGGCCTGTCGTATCACCAATATTTTTGCTCCTCTGTATTTTTAAAGAATTGTAAAGAATTGTAAGACTTTTTAAAGAGTCCTGAATGTACCGGGGACTAAAGAGGTCATATTGTTGAGATCGATTGAGATAAGCCGGTCATAAATGTATATGATATGAACGATGTGAGGTACTTTAAACAGGAACACAAAAATGTGAAATATATATACAATATATATAAATATATATATTAGAATAACTAGAGAAAAGGGACTTTAGTTGTATTTAGTTTCTCAGGCGTGGAGCTGGGTGTGAGCACCAGTGGGGATTAAGGTTTGCATTTCAGAAATGCATGCACTCTATCTCTTACAGAAAAGTTCTGTGTACTTCACTATCCACTGCGTTCTTTGTGTGTTAAAGCAGGAGGGGGACACATGTAGGTCATCGCCCCCCCCCTCCCCTGCTAACATACACACAAGTCGTACAACGAGTCCCTGTTTGCCTCGGAGAATCAGACTTCATTTTTTTTGAAAAGGAGCCACAATGGGTTACTTTGAGTTAATACAAAGGTTATCAATGTCTTATTTTATGTGTGACTGTGCCATTTTCTATGTAACTTTGCTATAAACAGATTTCAATGACTTCTAAGGAATGTTTTGGTACTTGTTTGTTCTTCATCGAATGTGGGACCAAGCGATTTGGCGCAGTTGTTGCACATACGGGATAAAGAGGGGAAGAATGCCTGTTATACCTTTTTAGATGTGTGTGAGGTTATTTTTATTTCATTTTTTCATTTTTTATCACATTCACAGTACTTTCATGAACTGGAATAACTGAATAAAGCTGAAAACAATGTCCTCTACAACAATGTGGTGAAGAACATGTTGCTGAAGCTTTGTGGGGAAAAACCACTTGATGACAAAGACCATTTGGTGTTCTCTTTACCATTGTCACAATGCACAAACATTGTGATATCTAGATTAAAGATCACTTTAAGGATTATTGACAGGTCAGGTTTGAAAGGGGACATAATGGGTTCATTAGTTTTGTGTCACCAAGTAGGGAGGGAACACCCGTAGATATTTGGGGCCATTTATTTCTGGTTTCATGTCTGGAAATCGATGTTTAATACATTCATCTGGTACTACGTGACCTTAATTTATGGATTACAATATGTTGTCCTGATCCAGGTTGTACTTTGTAACTGTTTGACTTCTATATCGCTTGCAGGTTTTGCTCCTCTTGCCTTATCCAAACCCTCTACCTTTCCAGATGGGTAACTGAAGGAAGGCATTGTGTACTTGAATGTGAAAACACTCTTGTGTCAAACTAGAGGTATCTACAGTAAGATATGAAATAAATAAAACTGTTCAGGAATAGCTATAATCCATGTCTCTTAATATGTCCATGGTATTAATGATACTCTTCTGCTTGGTCTGTCTGACATGTCCTTGACAAACTGGAAAATTTGGTTTAGGAGATAAGAGCACAAAAGTAATTTTTTTCTGTTTTGAGTCAAATCAATTTAGATTGTATCTTTAATGATTACTGACAAGTCAATACCGCTGCACGATTAGAGGAAATCATATTTGATAAGCATTCATGTTGACCCTTGCGATAAGTAAAAGCTCAATTTAAAATTGACTTTGTTTTGGTATTCTGCTGCTTTCAGGATACTGTTTTTAGTTTAATTTATTTTTGGATCAGAGGGCTTTTATTGGAGATCTCAGAGTTGAAAAGGGGATACTGAGGAGCGGATATTGTCTGAAATGTTCGCCGGATTCGAACCAGCTTGCTAGGCAGCGATGACTCCATAAGGGCCGCCAGCTATACTCTTTCAGCACTGTTAAACCACAAAAAGTTCTTGTTGAGTGAAAGAAAATAAGAGTAAATGATCTCCAATATTTGTATATTGAATGTTGAAATGAACACAAAATTCATCAATACAAATAGAATAAGAAAAATGCAGAGTTCTTCTGATAACTCCTTTCAACTAACTCAAATAATTCTATATCAATGTGCAATATCAAAGCCAGTTTAAAGATGTTCATCAAGTTGACATTGCGATATCGATCTATAGAAAGGATATTGTGCAGACCTACTTGTCGCAGTAATGCCATTCTGCTTTTGGAAGATATAACGTGAAATGTTCCCCGTAGAGTTATTCTTCAAGTGCGTCTTAAGTTTGTTAAGGTTGCCTCATGCATGCACGTGTTTAGTGGTGCAGTAGAGTCCTGCAAATAGATTCATGCTATTTTTTTCTCATCCATAGCATCACTGCTACAGCACATAAGCCAGATTTGCGTTTTCCCTCCAGCTAAAATAATTTCATATTCATAAACTATGGCGGCCTCCAGGGTTGGGTGTGTGGTCCCCGTAAAATGACACTCAGCTATAACCTTCCAATCTGCTGCTACATACGACACCGCTCAACTGCACAATTTCTTAATATCTATATGGACGCCTTTAAATCTCCTGCATTGCTTTTTAACCAAAAGTCAACTTGAGTATTCTGACTATTTTTTTCCTTAACCTCCAAGTAAGTCTTTCTCTCTTCTGGTGCAGGAAAAAGACGGGTATTACCTTGTGGATAAAGCATTTAGGCCTAGAGATAAGTGTTATTATTTAGCAGGATGGCCATGAATGATGCCTGTCAGTAAACATCCTCCCTGCTGACAAGACCTCTAAACTCCCTGTAAGGAAAGTGTAAAATAACATTGTTTCCTTTAAATAATTTCACTAGGTGGTTTAAAAGCAACACAATCTACAACCGCCCCTATCATGAAATAGCAACAGATTGTTTCGTTACCTCAACCGATTGGTTCAGACAGTTTATCAAACCTGGCATCTTCCAGGTTGGCTACTTACTGCCATCGCTGTCTTGTGAGCACCAACAAACAGGCACGCGGTGCAGCTGAAACCTTAAAATGCTCAAAACGGAAAATACTATTTAACCTGTGTGATTTTTCAACTGTGCAATACTCATATCAATTAAGATGTTGACTTTTGTAGAATTTACATATAAAAAGCATTAAAAAATCTGCTCTTTGGCCTTATCTTTATTACACATTTCTACTTATGTATTTGTGTTGCTTGTGCAATGTTGACATTTTGGGTTTAACTTTGTAGGTTTATAAAAATAGTTTGATGTTATCTTGTTTAATTTGTATTCTAAAATGGAGCAACTGTTAGAAAACTCAATTTCTCCCGGTTCCATCTATTTAAGGGAGCTAGATTAGATATTGTATGGCGCCCCCAGGGGGCAATGCAGATGAAACATGATTTTACTGCTCCTGAACCAAACATCCTTCAAACATAAATGCTGTTCTTATCAATCAGCATCAGCAGTGGCGGTTCTAAATGGAATTACACCCCGGGCGAGATCCCCTCCGAGCGGCCCAGATTACTTTTTTAAGTGCTCGCTCGTGCCGCCCCCCACGAAATGCCGCCCTGGGCGGCTGCCGGCTTCGCCCATGCCCAAAACCGCTACTGAGCATCTGTGTTGGCATAACCTTCCTGACAGAATGACACAGCATGTATGCTTTATTCCACACTGACTGGAATATGTGTACGAGAATAATTAAGGCCGTAAGGCCTGATTTATGTGCTGCTTTATTTGATAAGCCTACTTTCCTTCCTGTTTCATATAATGGCCAAAAACATGTTGAGGGAAATACAATTCCAATTCAATTCATAAATGTCAGAAGAAATTGGGAATTTTGTATACCCATTGACCCACTTGATTCATAACTTAAATCAAAGGTATATCGGATAATAAAGCATTATATATATATATAAAAAACTACTACTAAACTACTATCAGGTTACTTGAGTAAATGTGCCTTTAACATGCAAAAAATATAACGTATGTCTTTGTCTCTTGTATGTATAGTTAAATGTAATTAGGATCTAATCCTATTATTTTGGCTTGCTCCTAATGATTTAAGAGCATCCTTGTCTTTGGCCTGATTTCTAAACATTATTTGTTTCCCTTTTTTACTTCTGTAGTTTGTATGCCACTATAAATTATTAGGATTAAATCAATTACATAACAATAACCGCACCTTTTTTTTTTATTAGGACATGTCATCGGACCTAAGAACAAAAGTTCCAGAGGGTCTTTAAAGTTTCAATGTTTACAAATGCCAGTTGCATTGTGGGAGACAGATGATTGACACGGCCGCCATTTTGCCCCGCTTCCATTGTGTGAGAGATAGTAAATATCTGAAGCTGCCAGACAGTCACAACTCACTTCTGTCGTTGCGAAGAAAAAGCGTTAAAATCACACTTGGTAAGTCACATTTCGGTCATATTTTTTAAATCATAGAATAGTATGTATATTTTAACATAACAATTGAGTAGAATAAAGTTGTTTTTGTTCTGAAATAGCATGTTATTTCGACGCTGTTTTGGAAAGAGAAAAGGCAGCTGCCCGAGGTTCAGGCAGGAGAAACACGGCTCAGTACTTCCCCTGCCGAGAGAGCTGCTCCACTTTCATATGTGCCACTTCTACCTCGCTGTTTCGCTTTAATACATCACTGCCAAACACGCCTTGATGGTTGTTTGAAAGCTACACCTGTCTTTCATGTTTTGTTGGTAGTCTTTTGTTTACATGTTGTATGCATTTGAGGAAATATATCAAAGTTTACGTCTCAGTCATAGCCTGAAAACTGGTAGCTTAATTTCGGTCTACGGCCATAATCTTGCGGAATGAGGCAGGGCTAAACCTGCAAGTCCCGCCCCAAACCTCCGCATTAGGAACACCATTGGTGCTAAAATGTAACACCGAAAAGCCGGATTGGTACATTTCAGAATGACAACAGTGATTGGTCCGATGGGGAGCCACAGGGCCCGGATTGGTTCGGTGTGTCTGAACACCGTGGATGTGTGGAGAAGTTGAACACAAAACCGAAACCAGGGGAAAGTTTTCCCAGACTTTGGGGGGCGTTAATTACACTTGTTGGGCTAGAATTTTGACTACGCAAATCGTGTCAATTTGAGTGCAAAAAAACGTAAGAAATTAGATGATATTTATGAAGATAATTGGGTAAAAAAAACTGTGCCGATAGAACACAATTCTTAAAATTCTTCATTTAAACGTGGCTGACTAATTTTTTTAACACAGATTTGTGATTTATTGAGTATCTGGTTATGTATTTGAATTGTCTTATAATCTATTACTGCTTTTTTTGTTTTAGTGTTTACCAATAAACACATTATGGTAAAAAAGAAAAGAAAAAGAAAACATGGTAATGCAAGTATGACTGAAAGAATGTGCAAAGCAAGGCATGACTTTATATTTTTGATATTTTGCTCAGGTGATACTCAGAAGAAATGGCTCGTACCAAGCAGACTGCTCGTAAGTCCACCGGAGGAAAGGCTCCTCGTAAGCAGCTGGCTACGAAGGCTGCCCGCAAGAGCGCCCCCTCCACCGGTGGTGTCAAGAAGCCCCATCGTTACAGGTAACGCCCTAATTTCCCTCCAAATAGATATTCATTTTGTAAGAGGGATGCTGAAGTTGATTCATTTTAACTGGAAAATCTCAGGTTGCTCGTTATTTCCCAGCAGGTTGAATATACTGTTCACAGTGACAAAACTAAGTGTCACATAGAGGCCATTATTTGTTCAGTGGATGGATCCCGTGTAGCAGTTGAATTAACCTGAACTGTGTTGTGTGTTTTAGGCCCGGTACCGTGGCTCTCAGAGAAATTCGTCGGTACCAGAAGTCCACTGAGCTGCTGATCCGTAAGCTGCCCTTCCAGCGCCTGGTGAGGGAGATCGCTCAGGACTTCAAGACCGACCTGCGTTTCCAGAGCGCTGCCATTGGAGCCCTGCAGGTGTGTGTAATGTGTTTTTAATTTACATTTATACAGGTTTCTTCCATTCCTTCCCCCCTCGTATTTAAATGAGTGATATTGTGCTATAAGAATAAACTTTGATTGAAAATATATTGATAAAACAAAAATAATTATGAAATACAATTTTTAAAAATGTCCCACTTCTTCTGCTAACATGTGTTGTCCCTCTCTCCCCCTGCAGGAGGCCAGTGAGGCGTACCTGGTGGGTCTGTTTGAGGACACCAACCTGTGCGCCATCCACGCCAAGCGGGTCACCATCATGCCCAAAGACATCCAGCTGGCACGCCGCATCCGTGGGGAGCGCGCTTAGACGGCCTCCCTATCGTCTGTTCTGGTTTTCTCTACCTGTCCCCGCCCTCACTCCCTTCATCTCACCCTACCTCTACCCCTCGATTGCTCCCTCCCTCTCCCACTTTCCCTCTCTCAGTAGACTTTGGTGTAATCCTGATTATGAACTGATAGAAATTTGTTGAAGTCTGGTCTCTGGTTTTTTTGTCTTCACCAAATGCTTTTTAGGGTACCTTTTAGTGCATGTTAGAGGTTCTTCCGATCAGACGCACATGTGCACACATACACTGACGTTGGGTAGCCCACCCTTCAGCTCCAGTGGATTCTTCCAGGGTGGGGGCTGGGGGGGTGTGGTTACAGTGGCAAACACAGCTGATGCAGAGGGATGGGGCCAAGGGGCTAGTCTGCTTAAGGGGAGCTGCAACTTCCACAGCAGGGTGCTATTAAAGCTAGTCCTGAGGCCCCCCCCCCACCTACCCGAATACCTGTCCCCCTCACCCAGTCCATCCCTCTACACCCTAACCCCCCGTTGCTCTGCAGCTGTACTTTTTCTAACCCCCCCCTCACCATCATGATGGCTGTGTTTGTGTGTATGTGTCGCTCTGATCTGTAAACCGCTTGTGCTCAACAAACAGAAATCGTTTGACAATATTGATTATCGTTGTGGATATGGTGTCTATTTTTTTTACGCATTTAAATCATGGATAAGCATCTCTTTTCGTACCACTTCCGAAATCATCAAATAATGGGGGGGAAAAAACTAATAATTTTTACCGTGATCTGATTTGCATAATAATATCAGTAAGGGCTCCTCTGTTCTCCAATGCAACTATTCTGATGGCAGCCACAGGGGGGCGACGCTCCACCGTGCCCTCCTCTACTCAATGCTCTCTGTAGATCAGGCCTCACATTCTCTCTCTCCACACACAGGCTTCAGCTGGCAGTATGAATTGACATTATAGTGAACATTTCACTCTGCATGTTTATGGTCTTTGTCTCTCTGTAGATCTGAACATATAATCTGTCCCTTTCTCAAAATTTGTGATACACAATATAACCTCATATTTGTTTTCTTTTATATTTTTCTTATTCCTGGAGATTTTAAAAAATATAAATAAGCTGATCTTTGTATTTTCCAAATTTCTCATATTATGGTGGTAATAAATAGGTGTTAAAACAAAACAATGCTGGTTGGTGTGATTTATTTGCTTTACACGGTTTCTCTGAGGCACTGATTTGTTTTAGTGGCCATCCAAAATAAACATTAGATGTTTCCCACGAGACAGGTTCTTATACTCCATGTACCTGAGTCACATGGGAAACATTAAACAAGGTCACTCCGGCCATCAGATGTCCATGTGATCACTAACTGTAATCTAAAATAAGAATGGCAGGAAGTCATTTTTACAAGTAGGACGTTTATTGTAAAATGGTATACTCACAGTTATACGCCTCAGTGTAGCACTGTTAGCTGTTATGTCTTACCATAGATACTAAATAGACTGTGTACAGTAACTGTCTAAGAGATTGACCTGATCGTTAGCCTAGCATAGGCTACCATTTGCTTTGTTGCGACAGTAAGACATTCTGTCAGATAAGTCATTTGGTTAAGCATCATTTTATTTTCTTATGCCCTGCATAAATGTAACCAAACACAATATATTAATACACTGATTAAAAAACAAGGTTATGATAAAACTATCCTTCTGGGTCAAGCACCTTCCAACAACAGTGACTTTATATACCTACAGTATATAACCTGATCCAAGCATATTACCACACAAGAATTTAAACACCGTATTTGGCTCTTACATTTCGAATGAACCTGACATCAAGTAGACCACATGCTCTACCCTGGGTTTCCTTATTATCAGTACATTTGTAGCTGTATATAACAATAAAATAAGTAAATAATTAATAAATAGTTGTTATATATAACTTATTTTAGGAAGATAAAGAAGGTTAAGAAGTATAGAATAACACGCATTTCCCATTTTTCTTGGGAAATGAAAATCCCAATGATCCTCAAAAGGGCCCACAGACAGCAAGAACAATAACTAACTTGAACAATTATTAATTGTGGACTGTTAATATAGGAAAAAGAAATAATAACTATGAAAAAATGTATTTAAGTCAAAATGAAATAAAGAAGTAAAATGATTGTTAAAGCCAGCAGAGAGCTTTAAAAAGCTACTGACATGTAATTCATGAATAATCAAACGGTTCCAGTACTATACATTTTTCAATGCACTTCAATTATAAGTTATATAAATATTGTTATTTGGCAGTAAAGCATGAGATAGTACCTTCAGGTGATTTATATGGAAAAATCCAACTATAGGAACCATAGTTGTGTTAATGTTGACACTGGGTCCATACCATCACAAGTCTCAGTCCTCAATAAAGAGCGCATTCACATATTAAGTTAATGAGTGCTGATATGCCCCTGAAATACATTTGTAGTGACAAATGTATCTCAGATATCAAGAACTCAGTGGTCACTCCTGTTTGTTTGTTTGTTTGTTTAAGTTCATTTTGAAGTTTGAAGATGTTTTTAGTGGCATTTCCCTTAATAGGTGTTGGAAATGTCACTGAGTTATTCATGACTTCCTGTAGAGTGACCATACCTTGGGCTAAATTGTATTCAGGAACATAGATCAGACCTCTGTTACTTTGTTGTTGTGATGAAAGACACATTTTCTTTTACCACATTTCTATTTTTTTTTTAACAGTACATTTGAACACTTTGCATTTGTCTTGTAATTTATCTGATTATCTTTTAATATGCAACTTTATGTTTCTACTCTAAGGAAAAGTTGTACTTCTAATACACGATGATGTATTTCATGAACTAAGCTATTCATCTCTAAACAGGTCGTCTAATGATCTCCGAACTTTAAAAGCTGCAACATTAGTGATGCTGACACAGGAATGCATCAATTACATCAATCCAGGGATATTATATATCATATTATTCTGCTTAATGTCTTACCTCCTGTTTGGTTAGAACATTTTTATGGGAACCTGTTGAACTCAAGTAAGAGTTTGAGTGCATTTCTTAACTGTGTTATTTCACCCTTTACCTAAGTTCCAGAACTTCTTGATAAATTCAAGAAAACATGGCCTGAGGGTTTCCTCGTCAGATCGTGCGCCATGTTTTTGTTTTCTGCAGCTAACCTTCCTCAAGGTCTGCCTGGTACCGTCCCAACCCCCATCACATCTGCTCCTCCCCGGATTACAGCACAAATGTCTGTCTGAAACTCGCAGTGCTGAGGGGGAAGATTACGATTGCACTGCACCCTCCAGGAGAGGTTACCCAATCAGGGTGCACAGACACAGGGATTAACCAATCGCACGACAGAGAGGGAGGGCAGAGGGATTACAGCAGCACAGAGTGGGATTAGGTCAGAGCGGAGTGCAGAAAAATGCTTTTAAATCTGTCCCGCTACCCCTTTACAACTCTCAGTGCACTACAGCTGAATTTATAATGGAAATGTTGTAACATTTTATATCGTTGAGGGCAGAAATAACATATGATATACATTGCAACACACTTTAAAAAAAAAAAGTTATCGCCTGTATCAGAATTACATGAGAAATATCAGGAGATATTTTAACCAAACTTTTATTTTGATTCAGCTGACGAACAACTATTATGTCACTGTCAGAACATCTTATCATAACCAACAAGGCCATAATAATAATATATTAGGTTGGTCGTTTTATACACCTACAAATCAATTTCAATAAATGACCAAATATTGGAACTCAATGGGAGGGTGGTGCATTTTGTACAGACAATCAACCCTCTCTTCTTCCTTCTCAACATAAACCCCTGATGAAACATTTTCACATATTTGATAATATTATTATTATAAAACATTTAAGTTTGCATGGCAGTAATCAGGTCATGCAGGGATTACCATACAGCCAGAGGAGTTGGGGAGATTGGTAGGGTGGGGGTGGGGGCGGTAGTGGTGGTGCGGGGTCCAGGAGGAGGTAAGGAAAGGGAACCACTGAACTGACAAATCAAAACTGGAACAATAATGAAAACAGCTGCAGTGAAACGCTTTATTAAACTGCATTGTTGGCATTGATTTGGCTGGTTTGGAACATGCACGCAGAAAAAACTGAAACGTTGACTTTAATTAAATGTATTATGTCAACAGATTTCACATTACTGTATTAGGTTAGTTGAAAACAATAATATTAGGTTCAACTTAAATGTATTGCTTTTAACAAACCACATACAGTTATCAGAAATCTGTTGACATAATACATTTAATTGAAGTCAACGTTTTTTTTCAATGTATGTTATTTTTAGTGGTGCATAAGATAAGTGGGATGAACTTGATCAAAATGCAGGCAACCTGAGAGAAAACAAGCAGAGAATAAGTAAAGGTAAAGAAAGAAAAGATGGAGGACAAAAAGAAAGGGGCCGGGGCAGAAAGAGAAGTCTGAAGTGGGTGTGATGGGTGAGACAGAGAGAGACAGAGGGTGATAGGGCAATAATCCTAACTAATTCACTTAGGGCATTGCTGAAGGGAGGCTAAGAGGATTGGAACACTCCCAGAATGATTTAAACTAAAATAACCAAGTTGGAGCAGTGGGAGCCATGAACAACATGAACATGGCCACTTTACATCCACTGTCCCGTCTCCATAGTGACATCTTCGTGTAACTCTAGCTAAGTTATTACCCAGCAAACAGAAACTAAAATTCAGTTCAAAGAATCTCAATGATTGTCGGTGCACAGAATGTGAAGTATAGATCCTTTTAATAAATGACACAACTTAAACAGAAAATCATTTTTTTTCCATCAAACATTTTGGGATGATAACACTAAAGGCTAACACTGTAATACGCAACACAAATAAATGCTCAACAATATCTAAACCAAATGACATATTTGAACGTAGCATTAAATAATAATAAATATCTTAAAATGATTTAACCCTGAAGGAGGAGGTGACCTATAGGAGCAGCTCTCCCTTCACTCTATGACAATGCACATTAAAAACAAAATGAAACGCACAGTGTGTATGTGTCACACGTCATTTTAACAGAAGACTTGGCTCAATGTGTTTTCATTTGTCTCCACAACTTTTTTTAACAAACTCTTGAGGCTTCTGTTCCCTTTTTTAACGTAGCATGAAGAAGGGAACAGACATGATTTGCAAAGAGGCAGCGTGATGATACACACCGGGCCCTTCATCTCCAAAGTCATTCAAATAAAAAGCATTTCTACAGAGGACACCTTTAGAAAATAAAACAGATTATTACAAACAGGAAACTGAAGATCAAAGATAACAAGTCCTCGGGCAAACCTCTTCTCACTATCTCACACGCTGACACACACAGCGTGTTGATACACATGAACGCCACCTTTATCACGCCACATAATTGAGAGATTACAGGACCTGGAACTTCCAGGAGTTCTGGTCCTTGTGGTCCAGGCAGTCCATTGTGGTGAAGCCCAGTTTCCAGGCCTGCTGGTCCTTGTAGTCCAGGCAGTCCACAGAGGTGAAGCCCAGGGAGGAGGCCGTGCTGTAGCCCTGTGATGACAGCGAGGCCGGGGACTGGCTTAGGGAGCCCCCCATGGAGGGCACTGTGATGGGGCTGAGGGCTCCCACGGTGCCGGACAGCTGCGAGTGCATGGGGGACAGGTAAGCGCTGCAGTCCAGGCCGGTGAAGTAGGAGGTGGTACTGGCGTAGCCCTGGGTGTAGGCCGACGGCTGGCCGTAGCTCATAGGGTAAGGTGAGGGCCGCTGCATGCAGGGGGCTGAGGAGGCCAGGGGGTCGGGCAGGGGTGAGATAGCCGGGCTCCAGATGGACACGGAAGTGTTTCCATTGTTGGAGCTCGGGACCAGGCTGGGCCCTGACTGGGCGGAGGAGGGACTGTAAGAGCCGGAGGGGTTAGGGATGGGGTCAGGGGCACTGACTTCCTGTACGGGGGAGGCCTTCTTCTTTGGGGGGCGAGGCTTGGACTGGCCAGTGCTCTGCTGCTGCTGCTGACGGCACTTGGCACGACGGTTTTTAAACCAAACCTTGAGGTGCAGAGAAAAAGATAAAACATGTAAGTACAGAAAACATGGTAATATCTGGAGGAGTAAATCATCTGTGGTGTGTGGTACTGACTTATGAGTGACTTATGTTACTGAATTGTTATACTATAAATGCAAATGCATTGCGTTGCCTTTAGGTTCTTTCAGTTACTCACTGTACGTAACCCACAGACACTAAATGGTATGGCCTCCATCTTGGCAATAGCCTTCTTTTCCGTTACCTGCACACGTGACTCCGGCAGGTTGATCTTGAGGGCCACCTCCTCCCTCATGAAGATGTCTGGGTAGCGGGTTTTGGAGAACAGCGCCTCCAGGATGTCCAGCTGTGTGCGGGTGAAGGTGGTGCGCTCTCTGCGCTGCTTCCGGGGAGTGGCTGCAAACCCAGGAGACAGAGGGGATTATTATTCTGGCAGCACAGAGCTGACCTGAATTATGTGCAGCACTCAGGCTCATATTCTAGAGACAACATGACATGTCAAATAAGTCATTTTTGTTGGGTAGTTTAGTTGTTTTCAAGCTGTGTGAGTGTGGATGACACCAAATACACATTTTAAATAAAACTACACTTCTTTATAATCCTGACTGTGTTCTGTCATCAATATAAAGACAAAGTGTATTTGTTTATTAGATTGATAGTCACTGGTGCAAGAGTTATAGTTTTTCTAGGAAAAGGAGACACATTATGTTGCCTTTGAATAAATGTAGCCTACTAAAGTTTGTAAAGTAAAAATCACACTGCATATGTAAGTGTAATTTTTCATCAAAGTATAGTGAAGTGTTATTAGATGTAGCCACGGTAACGTAGCATTGAGCACAGTCATTTTCTCTTGAATAATATTTACAATTGATCTATATTTATTTCAGCGTCACCAATGTCACAACATTTTGAAAGGAAGAGTGGAAAACATAAATTACTTCAAATCTCTTTCAAATCTTTCCCGACAGCCACTCACAGTTTATGTGAGTTTTAAACCTTTCAAATGTATCTGCTATATAACAAATATATGTGTTAATCAAATGTATCCACGATAGCAGAGTAATGTAAAGAATAATAATTCATTTAAATCCTCAACCTCTCATAACGGCAGGTAAAGTAATATTTATTTAGCTAAAATCATTATGATACGTTTGTCATACAATAACTATTTCATACATTAATATTTGATATTTGAATACTTCCCAAAAATGGTTTATCGCGTCATTTATTTGTCATTCGCCACAGCGTTACGCACAGCTGGCGCAGCTTTACTCACCAGGTTGACTCGAATAATATACACTAAATAACTAAAACAGCAGGAAACAAATACTTCAAAGTAAAATAAAACCAAATAGAATTGAAAACATAAGTTTATACTTACAGGGATACGCGATGGTTGTGTGCAGCACATCCATTCCGGGGCCAGGCAAATTTAACCCGTTCATGGTGTAATGGGGTTGCTTTATGTAGGACATCATCCTGACAGCAGGCTTTTAAGTCCTGTCGGGGACTTGTATGTCGGACACGCAACGCAACAACCGAGGGCCCTTCAGAGCTCCACGGGACCAACAGGTCGCTCCTTCTGGTCCAACCCACGCAGGAGAGGAGCAGCACGCGCCGGAGTTCACCGGAGAAACTTCAAAGTGTGTCTACCTGTAGTTTCAGTCCTTCCTGTGTGTGAGCTCAGCAGCGGCTCTCTGCGGCTCTGACAGTCCGATCTGCCGCTCTCTCAGTTAGGTCATCACAGAGGTGAAGTGGCCCCCGGATGCGTGTGCGCCTTGGTGAGGTCGCTTTAACTGAGTTTCTTTACCGGCACACGCTGCTAATTAGAGGGAGCAAGTGGCTTCGGCAAACCCCTCCCACCCCCCCTACCCCCATCCCTCCCACATACATTGTAAAGTGTCCAAAGCAACAGGCTACATAATAAGACAAGAAGTATTCTTATATTATTTGTATTGATTTGTCTGATTGTATTGATCGGATTTGGAGTAAATACATAGGTACACACTTTAAAATAAAAAAAGTTCAACTATCAATCATTATTATTTATAAAAATAGTCCAAAAAGGAATCAGTTTTAGATGATTTTGAAAAAAATACTCTATTACATAACTGTTTGAGTCAATATAAATCATTTTTATTTTAGAATTTGTTACGTTTATTAAAAACCCTTTTCCTTGGGCTCTTAATTTGTCTTCCTTACTTTCTTTTTTACTCTTTATGATCAATATACCTCCTGCTTCACATACATTCACACATAATTGGGAGATTACAGTTATCTCCAAAACAGCTGCACACACACACAAACACACACACACACACACACACACACACACACACACACACACACACACACACACACACACACACACACACACACACACACACACACACACACACACACACACACACACACACACACACACCAGATGCATAACACTGACAAAGCTCATTTGATTTATCATAATATGCTTTATCTGAAAAGTAAGTATCTTATCTCCAGATAAAGGGAGGAAAGTCAGCAGTTTGTCAGTGGAGAGCAGGAGAGGAGGCTGGATGGAACTACAGCAGCATGCTGGGGAGATGCTCAGGTTAAAATGTAGACTGAGAAAGAGAATAAAACAGAAATAAAATCCAGAAGATGAAAGCGTCAGGAGTACTGAACACGGAGGGAGGAAGGACAGAGAGCAGTGAGGACAGAGGACTCAGAGCAAGCAGACAGCGACATCTGATGAAAGCCTATATGGAGATGTTCTAACATAGAAATGGATGAATAAAAACTTCTTTCCCACTTTGATTTTGTGGACTACAGTGCTGCCACTCAAAGATTATTGAGTGAGGAGATACATGCAGTGTGATGTGCATGCATTGTTGTGCACATTATAGGAATATATTATATTCTTAAAGGCTTTGACAATTTTCTCTACTTAAGGGAATTCGGACATCTTGTTTTAGAAATATTGTTGAATTATTGATATAAGGAAATTAAACTTACAAAAATGTAAATTCTAAAATAGGATATTTGAAAATGTGAGATGTTTTTGCATTCAATTTAGTCTGGAAACAAATGTTATATTGTATATCTGAACGCACTCTAATGGCACCGCTCAAGGCTGCAACAGCATGTATGGAAGTGGGAAACAGGACTTTGCTGGTATATAATCCCTTCCCGACTTCCCCTCCCCCCTAATTCTGGACTAACCGAGAAACATTCAGGATGCAAGCCACCATTTTTATTTCAAGACTAAAGAGAGTTTGTTTTCAACATGACGACTGATGCCTGAAAATTCAGGAGGATGGAAATAAGAGTGAGAATAGATGGATGAAAATCACCTAGATGGAGGGGGGAGCAGGTACACAGTGAGGGGAGGGGTTGGGCGTGTGATGGAGAAGCAGGTGAAGGGGCAGAAGGGCGGGGGGAGCTCCGGTTCTCGTCCCCACTGACAAACTGCTGCTGTTAATCCAGATTAGAGTGTCTAAAACAGGACGGCTAAATCTGCAGGCAGCCAGCAATACAGAGGCTGCTGTCAGCCCCAATCACTCAGACACACACACACACACACACACACACACACACACACACACACACACACACACACACACACACACACACACACACACACACACACACACACACACACACACACACACACACACACAGTTAAATTCCTGATCAAAACTGAACGAGGTCAATAAATTCTACATTTTAAGATAGAAAACTTTACCTACTCTAAATCTATCTTAACGCAGCAAATCCAACTCAATATACAATTCTATTCAAGAGGGTGATAACGTCAATCTTAGCATTGCCTGACAAAAACTGCATTACATCAGAATCAGAAATCTTTTATTAGTCCAACAGCACCGAAATTGACATTGTTACAGCAAAAGTGGCATAGAAGCAATAGTAGCATTGCAAGTAAAAAAAGAAGCCATGCAATAACACAGAATGAGCTAACATATTAATATAGAGAAGAAAAGCACACATTAGTTAGACAAGAATGAAAAACATGACAAATAAGGGAAGTAATTAAACAACCGTGGCGATGAGCAGCAACTTCAGAGCTTAGTGACATAGCTATCTAATGTAAGGTGTTGATACATTATTAAAATATATATATATATATATATATATATATATATATATATATATATATATATGAAAGAAATGTTTTTCACATAAAGATGATTATTGCATAGTATTTTAGAAATGTGTCTATATTGCACATTGCCGTTACATGTGTGAGTTCTACCTTTATACAAAAATACATAACCCATGTTTTTATGTTGTATGTCACTTTCCTTATACTCTTAACCACTGCACATGTATTGTGTGGTGTGTCGTATGTGTGCATTTGTAGCAACATACTATCTAAAAGAATCATTTGCATGTTTTATTTTGCACAAAACAAACTCATACTAATTGACAGAACTGCTACAGTAAAATCTTTACTGGCAGCATGAAATAACCTTCAAGAAAAACAACCCGACATCCGACATGTTCAGTTACAGTATTGAAAACCAAACTACTTTTAAGTGTTTGTGTCGGAAGAACTTTAATACCTGGCTATGACTAACATAGAGATTGGATTCAGCTGTGTCAAATCTTATTTAGACATGTTTTACTTTCAGATCTAAATTAATTTTATTGTGCACACATAAGACTGCATAAAATCCAGACAACAAAGATAGAAGAAAAAAATAAGAAATGAGACGGGAGCGATAAAGAAACCACAGAGTTTTAGAGTAAAACAGGCATCCCCTCTACCAACACTAAGGAGAAAACAACATACAAGGAATCAATGACAAGAAGCAAACAAGATGAGCGGAACAAAAATCAAAACAAAAAAAGGAAACATGCGAAAAACAATACTTGGAAAAAGAGGAAGAAGAAAAAACAGATGAATAATTAGACATCATGTTTTTTCATGACAATTTCCTTTTATTTTGCTTCTGATAATGTGGACTTATATGTCTGTACATGTATTGTTTGTAAAAAGGAGGGGGGAGATGATTGCCGTTTAGCATGATATGAATGAAATACATTTGGAAACACATATCTAATCAATTGAAATGATACTATATATCATATAGAGAATGTAGCCTTGTGATGGCTACAGTAAATCAGCTTTCTTCAATGTTTCAATGCTCTGTTTATTCCAAAAAGCCCCTTCATTATTTTTATTGAATAAGCTTCACTACAGTCTTACACAATCTTAGCATTTTAGAACAGTTCATTTACTTTTTACACACAATAGGAATTGGGTAATAACACAGTTCTCCCCAGACACAGTCTAGTTGCTTTGAGAGTTTTATAAATGTGAATACAGATGGGACAAAAGACGTTTTGGAATGGTTCTATCTGAATGAAGTTCTGATTCATTTCTGTGAGCACAATCCCTGCAATGAAGAGGAACCCTTTTTAGTTTAGTTTGCTTAGTTTGTTTGAATGACCAGAAACAGAAATCCTTCACTCATTTTTCACGGTGTGAATATTTATAGCATTGCAAAGAGAAATGGGACAGTGCACATCAGAGGCAAAAATATCATATTAAATAAAGACAAAAGCACACATTAACAAAATAAAATCAAGACTTTAGTGATTAACATTGTAAAGCAACCTGTTGCTGGTGTTTTTAGATCTGTGTGTGTGTGTGTGTGTGTGTGTGTGTGTGTGTGTGTGTGTGTGTGTGTGTGTGTGTGTGTGTGTGTGTGTGTGTGTGTGTGTGTGTGTGTGTGTGTGTGTGATTCAGTGAGTTGCACAGTGAGGTGAGGTGTGTGTCAGTGCAGGATGAGTGATTACAGTGGACAGTAATCCTGCACATGGATTAGCAGGTGGTATTAGGAGAGGGGGCAGGGGGCGGTGGTGGTGGTGGGTGGGGGGGTGCAATGGGGGGTTGGTGTAACACACTTCCACCTCTGAACTCTCACAATATGGAGCAGCCGCTAACCCCCGTCTGCTACCCCCCAGAACACAGTCCGGATTTTATAAGACGTAAGACACACACTCCACAGGGTGGATACTGACACCGATGTTGGGTTTGAAGTGAGCAAGTTGTGATTAGTGATAGACAATCTTATTTAATTCAATTCCAAACATAAAAACATTTAGGGTCATCTTGGATGTCAGGTATCTACATTCCATCCTTGTGAATTATGGCTCTAAATTTAATAATTTGGTCAATATCTCTAACTATATGCCAATGTCATTATTGACCTCCTACAGGAGCTGTTGACAAAATAGCATTTTGTATCCTATTTATTATGCTATTTGTCTTCTTTCTTACATAAGTTTTAGGATTCTTATATGTATATTTCAGGAGTTTTATCATCACCTCAGAGGTCAGATAATGTTGGCAGAATTTTACCTCAATGTGAAGGAAATATAATCTAGTATTAAATATAATGAGTAATGTTACCTGATTACTTTCTGTTTCTTTTGAATTTCCTAAATATGAATGCAAATAAATACAAGAGAAAATAAATATCAATAAGATGTTTTTTACTTAATTCTATTATGTAAGACCTCAGAACAATTTAACGTTACAAGAGGAAACCAAGATATTTAGTATCAGAAATGTATCCTCTGCTCAGAGATTCTGTTTATTGAAAAAACCTGCTTTTCATTAGGAATATTCAGGCAGCAGCCTGTACACCCACTGTGAAACACATGAGCACATTTAAATTAAAGGAATCAAGAAATCAAATCTGAGCTGACAGATAATCTCCCCTTTTAATTTAATACACACAATTAACTCACACACAAAATAATACGAACATACAGTATACTGTAGGTTCACCTACTGAATTAAAAAAGAACAAATGAATCAAAGAAAGGGGAAACCATAAAGCAGATTCAGGCAGTAGGTGTATAGGTTCACACTTAAAGTATTAGCCTACAGAACAGTACAGCTTAGAAAGAAGAAATCAAATCCGATCCTTTCACAGGAAACAGAACCTGCTCTCACAACAGTATATTGTTAAAGAGCATCCACAGAATGCGCTTAGTAATATGTTTCTCTATTTTTAAACGTACTGTTACATTTTAATCCTGCTTGTAATCCCCATTTTAAAAAAAGGTACCAGTAATCTGATTACATATATTTTATGTAACTGTAAGTGAATACAATGATCTAACGCAGTGACATAATCCCATTACATGCAAACCGTTACTCTGCATGCCAGCTGATTCTGCACTGAAATATAAAAAGCATAGTACTACTTCTATTATAACCAGACTTTATGAAGTGTTTGCTTTGCATTGGTGGAATTTAGAAGAAGAAACCAATCATTTTGATGAGATTAGGAAGAGACTCGGTCCCCTTTCAGAGACAGGTCAGCAAACTGAGATGGGAACACTGTAAGGTTCATCTGTACAACTTCTACAACTCTGATTCACATAATTGTTTCTCTATGTTATCACCTATAGTGGTACAACACATTCATTTTTTCCAGTCAATTCATATTGATAAGTTTCCACTATCTTTGGTGAGGATGTGAGGGGCTGTACGCAAACAGGAAGCTGAGGATGAAACACACCACAGGCTTGGACATAGGCATGTGAGCACAGGCTTCAAACAAAACCTCCAGTGACACTATTTACTTATTATGTTATATATTGTGAAGATTTTTCACATTTTTGTTCTGTGTTTGGTCCTTTTTTTACAACTTGATTCTTACTGTGTTTTTGTATTCACCATTATACTCCAAAGCAAATTCCTTGTGTGGCAATACACCTGTTTCTGACTCTGATAAGAAAGTAGTGATCTTGGAAAGCTAACTCAAAGTATGAAATATGTCTTGATTATATTGTCTTCTTCTTTATAAAGGGAGGTATAGGACTTTTTTAAAAAGCTGTTGGTGAGCAGCAGGAGGGGAATGTAAAGCTTTCAACAAATTGCTGTGAGTGTTCACTGACATCTGCTGGACAAACTTCAATACTCTCTTTCATTTGAATTGGTTTTAGATATGGGCCTGCTGTGGAAAAGGTGGCTGAAGGGAGGGCAAGGAGAAACCTGGACTGCATTCTGGAAAACCCCTCACACCCCCTTCATGCAGCGCTAGTGAAGATGAGGTGTACGATCAGCCTCAGACTCATCCCTCCGCGGCACAGCACTAAGCGCCTCGGACAGTCCTTTGTGCCTGTAGCCATCAGCCTGCACAGCCAAGGGTTAACCCTGTAACCCACCAATAACCTGCACTGAACATTAATAATATCTGCACTGTGTGCACATGCACACACAACTTATACACACTCTGTTACCTGATATCTGTGTGTATGTACATTCACCGGATCATAGTTTAACTCCAGTTTAACTCCCGTTATTTGTTATTTCAATTATTACCATTAATACATATGTATTCTTATTTTGTTACATTATTATTTTTATTTTCTTATTATTTCTCTTTTTTTATTCTTTAATTCTTGTGTATATGCCATGTGTAATATGTCTGCTTATTGAATTGCTGCATGGACACGTGAATTTTCCTAAGGGGATTATTAAATATTCATCTTATCTTGTTTTATGGACTGCCCTTATGGACATATGTGAGAATGGTTTAGTGAGGTTATGATAAGAGTTATCTGTAGACCTTCAGTTTGACTCTTGAAACATAAACACAGCTCTTATAGTGAGTCCTAAAAGTCTGTTTGGAATAGAAATAACACAACTCCAGCAACAACACGTTCAACACATCAACATCTTCTTGAATAAATCTGATACAACCTGAAATATTCTGAATTGGGTAACAGGCAGGCAGTACCGGCAGGGGGCAGAATAATGAATGTGATGCTATAATGATGACCTTATCCACTCTGTTACAGGATGCACCAGGGTTTTAAATGAATCACCATGGAGCTAAATTACAGCGACATCAGATAAAAACCAACAAAATATGCTGGAAAACAATACAGTAAACTAAACCGACGTGATAGACTACTTTTAACTTGTTAGTAAAAGCATTTTGTTTCTCTTCGCTAGATCGTTTTTATAAGAATGAAATGCTATATATCCAATAGACCTGAACGCACCTCCTCCTGACCCGGATGTTTTGCTTCATGACGCTGAGCTAGCAGGCTAAACTATTTAGCGTCAGCCTGAGAAATACCAACACAGAAGCTGTAAATGTGTGCCTTCAAACTAAATTAAAATGCATTAGCAATGAATTAGCACGAGCGCTATATGTAAGGCAACATAATGTCGCGAGTGTAAAATATATTTTGAAACTCGTTTTTCTCATTTGAGCTAATTTAAGTTGAACTTGAATGGAGTTGGAGAACAGAGCAGCCACAAAACAACCACAGACAGTCTTCCTTTCTGACCTTTCTGACCGAATTAGTGAGTTGAGTTCCAGGTACGGGGATGCTCCGGGAGGCCTACCCCTTCGTGGAGGATAGCTTCAGCCGCTTCCCGTCGCAGAGCAACATCTATGGGCTGTGTCAAGCCGGAGAGCAGGAGCTGTTAGCGGCCACTCTCAAAGGGAAGGTGGTGTGCTTCAGGTACCAGGAGCTGCAGCACAAAATCCGACCTGTGGCCAAGGAGGTCCAGTTCACCTACATCCCAGGTACTCCCCGGAGGACGGTAACATGCTGTAGAGCTGCAGCTCTAACTATACAATGCAATGAGACTCAACTGCCTCTGATTAACTGACTGTGAAGCAGTGTTTAACACAGCACTAAGATTTTTTACTTAAATAAAAGTACAGCTAATTTGGTCTTAAAATACTCTACTACAAGTAAATGTCCTGATTTCAAAGTTGTGCTTAATCAAAAGCACAAAAGTAAAAGTACACATTCTGCACAATGACCCATTTCAGAATAATATGAAGTACAGAAGAGTTATAAGCTAAATGGATTTCAAGTATCACAACTCAAATCAGAATGGATCTTTTCACAGTATTATATTCGTTTGGTTATTATTTTATCCTGTGTGTATTCATGTTGGAGCATTTTAGTATTGTAGTTTGTCGATGTTGAACAAATTTAGATACTTAAAATGATGTATATTAGTAATACAGTACTGCTTTAGATTATATCAGCATATCATGTGTTTTAATATGCTCAAACATACTAGTAGCTGTGAGTGTTTAAATACATTTAGTGGAATAAAAGTACAATATTTACAGTATTCATACTTTACTTATTTATGGTATCCTACTCTCACTAAACTTGAGGATTTGTATTAAATGCTGCTTTAGTCCTGAAACATGTGCTGCACTTGTGCTGTCTTCCATACATCTGTTTGTGTTGCTGCAAGGATCTGATCCTGTCCTCTTTCTCTAGTTGATGCAGAGATTGTGTCAATTGATGCCTTCACTAAGTCTTCACCAAAAAGAGGCCTGGTGGTGGGCATCACATTCGTAAAGGTATGTGCATATATTTAAATTGAAGAGTCATTGTATGTCACTATAAAAAATTGTTCATTTGTTCTACTATATAAAAAAAAAACAGTGTCAATAACAGCTGTGCTCCTGCAGGACTCTGGAGACAAAGCCACTCCGTTCCTGAACATCTACTGTGACTATGAGCCCGGCTCGGAGTTCAACTTGGAGTCTATCGCACGTGAGTGAAGTGAAGAGTGTCCTGAAGTGTTACTCTGACACACGCTTCACATGCTGATGTTAGTGTGTGTCTCTGCACAGAGAGCTGCCTGAATCTGGAGCTGCAGTTCACGCCCTTCCATCTCTACCACACAGAGTGAGTCTGCTGCTGCCGAGCTGTGATAAACTGTGGACCATTAAACAATACAACACATACACACTTCAGTTGTCATGGTAACTACCACTGGAAGCCAAACTAGCAAGAGCAGGTTTTGTTGAGAATAACAGATCAAAACAAATGAAAGGACTAAATCCTAATCTGTCAGTGAGGAGCAATCGATTCACTGTTCCTTTATCCCAGAATGGTCAAAACACTGCAGTCACATTAAAAGAAACAGAAGCAGGGCAGAGTGACGCTGCTTGGCAAGCTGTTAAACTGCAGTCATGGTAAAGTTTTACAGTCCTATTAATGTCCCACTATCAGAATCATCAGAATACTTTATCTTTGACCCGGGGGGAATACACCAACACTTTATGGTTATGAACAGGCTGGTAAATAATATGATGTGGTGTCAATTAGAATTCAAATTTACAATTGAATAACAGAAATTTCACTTTTTTTCTGTGTCAGGGTGCAGAGTGAGGAGGAAGGCAGAGAGACAGTGTTCCTGCTCAGCGGCCATGACCAGAGGATCCACCTGTACAAGGAGGTCAGAGCAGACCCTGGGGAGGGGGGGGTGCCATCTTTAAAAAACTTAAAATGTAGTTTTAATCCTTTCCCCCCTCTTTATCTGTTTATTTGGGTAAAATATAGTATGTATGTAAATACCTATTTGTTTATGCGAGTGGGTTTCATGCATAGGTATTATTAGTTAATGTTTTTGTATCTCAGTATTTCTTTAAAAAATGTATTGTTACTTAATTAATTTACTCATTTAAGTTTTACTGTAGCTAATTAAATCATAATTATTAATTTTATTGTAAAATATTTGTGTTGTGTCCTTTGATTATAGTTATTTTCTAAATAAATATTTATAAAATATAAATTGCATTTATTCTTGTGTGCAGATGGGAAATAGAAATTGAAACACTCCAATCTGTAAAATATTATCCATCCTATATTGTGTCAAATAAATCAGTAAATAAACCAAAACACCAGTGCACTAGTATTGTCTTCTAGTTTAGACTTTAAAATGTGTATAAAGTGAATCAAACAAGTTGAGTTTATAAAGTTGAAAAACTAAAACCTAATTTGTTGTTCTGTCAAAGAGAAGGCTTGTGGATGAAAGGGATAAAAGCTACAGCAAGGCTTCTTTGAGCAAGATATAATAAACAAGATGGTGAAGAGTTTTGCGTATCATCAGGAAACATTCCTTTGACTCATGACATAACATTAGAGCATCATCCAGCCTGACTGTCCTGTTTCCAACAGAACTCCTCTCTTCACCAGTTTGAAGAGCAGCCGGTGGAGAGACTCTTCCCTGAACTAGAAGATCTGCCCAGCAAGTGAGTCTGAGCTCCCTTTAGCTCCATCAGCTCTGTATCTGCTCAGGTTTCACTGAGTGGTGAGGAGTTGGATGAATAAGACCATCAAGTTTCTCTGTCCAATTAACTTTATTCCCAAATCTTTTCTGTTCATGACTCAGGCTCAGCCAGTGAGCCATAAGAGAAAGCAAATATAATTTGCAAAGACATTCGATAACAGCATAACACATAGCAAGAACATCTGAAGACAATAACAATGTGTCATTCATATAATGATAAAATAAAGAAAAGAACACAGCAGAAATATTAAATGCAAGACAGAAAAGAGCAATACATTAACAGTCCTCACAATAAATCAATGAGACAATACATACAGAATAAAACCAGATATCAGCAGCATCAATGTAGCAGATTTGCTGAAAGTGATGTATCACTGCTGTCATATCAATAAGCAATGACCATGTCAGCACTTTTTCTGAGTTAGATGTATGAACAATCCATAACCCTCTGGGTTTATTGGGTGTCCCTCCCCCCTCCATGCAGTGTGCTGTGGTTGGATATGCTGAGTATCGCTGGGGGACGGAGACTCTCTGCGTTTGGTTGTCAGAACGGCTGTGTTGGACTGGCTCAGGTCAGCCAGACAGAACCAGGTGAGTCACACCTAACTCTCAACCACCATTCTGAGTGGTTCAACGCTGTCACATGACTTATAGCGTTTTACTCCAGTAAAAGTGTGATAGAGGAATACAGTAGGTCCCCCCTTTCCTCCCTCCAGGGGTGCAAATCTGCACCTTCATCACAGGTGTTCATTTTGTTTCTATAAAAAAGAATGGTTGCATTGTGGGATTGATAGCAGAAACTAGTGTACATGTTAAGAGTGCCACTGGTTCCATTCTATAGTCTGGATTGTTTAAAGCACTACAAAGCCAATACATTTCACACTCATTCAGCCACTGACAGACAAAATAAATAGTTCAAAGTAAATAGAATATTTAATAGTAAATAAGATTATGCACAGTAAATCACATTTGCAGTTAAAAGAATAGTGCAAGTAAACTGAATAGTAAGCAATAAATAGAATAGTGCACAGTAAATACTGAGCAAAGTTAAATCACCTGTGTGGGTTCATTGTGGGTTTGCAGGGACTTGACAAATAGTGTGTAATTGTTAGTAGCAAAGATTTATTTTGTTGTATCAACCAGGTCCTAAATTCCCCTCTGATGGTATATAATTAACATATTGGTTCTGTATTAAATACAGATAAGATAAGATACACTTAAAGATCCTAAATTGGGACATTTATGACTAGTAAGTGCCTTCAAGGTGTGGTGATCATGATAATACTGTAGGATATTCCTAGGTTTGTTTTAAGGATAAATCCTTTATATATTTTTGTCAGAGGTTTTGCAGAGCTGGCGGTTCCAGTTTGACAGTCCGATCTCTTCTGTGCTGCTGTTCCCTCTGAGCTGCCCCAGTGGAGAGGAAGGTAAGTCAGGTGTCTGTTGAAGCTTCACCTTCCCTCTCTGTATCTTCATCAGTTTGCTTGCTTTGGATAAGTAGTGTACACTATCTCTGGTAGTCACTGTGGTAAATCCGTCTTTTTTGATTTTCTCTTTTTCAGGTGTGGAAATAAAAAGCTACAACCTTCTGGTAACCAGCACTATAGAGATGGCAGTTGTCTACAGGTAAGAAAGTGATAGCTTTTTTAATATATCAGTGGCGTAATCAGATTCAAGCTTTAGTGTTCTGTTGTTAAGAACATGCTGAGTTCAGAGCAGTTTGTTATTTGTGTGTGTGTGTCTCCTCAGAGATGTGCAGGAGCGAGGCCTGTCCCGCTCAGTGTGTCTCTCGGAGAGCGACCAGTGGGACGCAGTGCTGTGTGCTCTTGTCATTGACCTGGACTTTGATGGGCAGAAGGAGGTGCTGTTGGGAACATATGGGCAGGTCAGAGCTCCTCTCCACTATTGAATGTTATTAATAATACTGAAAAGGAGATTTATTGGTGATTATGTATTTTGTTTTTTCAATAACTCCAATGAAAAATGTATTTGAAATCAATTGACTCTAGTACAGTAAGAATTGCAGAATAGACAGTACTTGTAAGTTGTTGCATTTGTTGTTGTTTTTTGGTCTTTTTTATATGATTTTTACAAATATAGAAAATAACCGACTTGTTCTAGAAGTAAAATAACAAACCGTAGGTCTAGAGCAATTGGATATAATGGAACATGATATGGTAAACTACGCTTAAAATAGATTCTATAGAATAAGTGAAGTGCATTATCTGTGGAAAACAAATGTAATCTAAAATCTAAGGAGAATGATCGACTGGTGAGATCTCCATGATGAGGATGTTATCTCCCTTTCTGCCAAGCAGGAACTGCTTTGTTACAAATTCCAGCCGGCAGGGACGGGAAGAGAGGAAGAGTTTCAGCTGCAGTGGAGGCGGAGCTTCAAGAGTCCTCTACTGTCCATCATCTACTTGGACCTGACCGGTGACGGTTTAAGAGAGCTGGCTGTCCTCACACTTAAAGGACTGCATATTTTACAGGTACGTAACAGAAAGCTACTTTACAGGAATCTAAAATACTAATCAAAGCTACATAGAGGCTTCCTGCCAGGGCTAGTGCCTCTCTGTTGTGGATGCTACTGTTGCAAAGCATATTGGCATAATAAATGGATCATTTGATAAGCTATTTTACACAAAAGCATGCTTTTGAAAACAGAATATATATTAGTCTTTATGAAGAAATGGCTTGAAGTTTTGTTGACCTCTACTGGCCACCAGAAGAAATCCCACAGAATTTAAAGAAATGATTTTAAAGGCTCTTTGCACTATTTGTCTCCTTCCTCTCTTTTCTGTTTGGATTGAGGATGTTATCAATGGATTATCAGACAAAAGAAACAACAGTATCCAAGTGGAATCACTTATTTCCAACAAGACAAACAAATTGTAAGATATTCAACATCATGAAAAACATTCCAAAAAACATGTCCCCCCAACCATTTAAGAAAAACAAAACAAATTCCTTCAACAAAAAAACCCAAAACCATATCTTTCCAAATGTCACTCCCAAATGGGTTACCCCGTTAAATTGTAAGGCACTAGCCTGACTTTATAGCCAGTTTATGAGCAGAAACGTCACATGAATGCACACTGTCTCAATTATTAAAGGTATGCACCATTGTTATGTGAAAATATTGATACGTGTACCCATCAATAATAGTTTCAGTATGAGGCAGATTCTGTTTCATCTGCTCTGATCTGTACTGGCAGCAGTCCTACCTGTCTGAATATATCACTGCCAATGCATTTAATACATACTGTATTATTTTGCTTCCACTGCAGTGTGTTCCTAAGGTTAGCTGTCAAACCACCGAGCAGAATATGCATAATCAAAATGACACTATATTAATGAAGACCAAATACGTTTCTTAACGGAATAGAAAGGAACCTGAGTTAACTGGCACATTTGTATAACTTTTTGTGTTACCATATTATGAGACACAATTTCAGGTCCATCACAAGAAACATTCAACGTATTATCCTTGCCAGCTTCTTCATATTTCCAAACAGGGGTTTCTGTTTTACTCAAATGTGTTAAAAGCTTGGTCTCTATGAGCCTCTACCTTTTTAAAATGTGTAATTCATTGTTTTCAATTTCACTGTCATCGTACCCGATACAAGTAATAAAATAAGATACGTCAAGCAGAATCCCATACATACATGATAAATAAAAGAGGCCCAATAATAGAACCTTGGGGCATCCCTCATGTAACATCCAGGATGATTTAACCCCTCTATTATCAGAGATTCAACTTCTTTCTGTAAGATAAAAAGTGAACTATTTTACAACAGTATGTCGAAAGCTCTAGACTCTAGAAGGTTCAGTTATTAGCTGTTCAATCAATTTAAACAAGTCTTGGGAGTCAAATCGTATTAAAATCAAACAATATAATGCATTCATGCATTTGTAACTCTTAGCATTAAAAAAGTTCATACAAATGTGCTTGCTTAGGGAGTCTGTAACAGACGTCAATCATAATGGTTTTCTACTCTTGCAAAGCAACAGATAAATCCATGCTGTTTCCGAGCCCTCCACCTGGATGTGGCTCACAGATTGAATGCTACATCACTCCTTTTAAACAAGCACATCACACCTCAATTTGTTGCAATCACACCGATAAACGGAGTAACTGGTGAGCTCAATTTCTGCACCTCCAGTGAAGCTATTAAACTGTGTCTCTGACACTGTGATCACAGCAGCTTTAGAGGTGTGAGGCACTTGATAACCTCATTCTTAGGCAATAAGATCCTTGCATTTATGGTAATAAAGTACAGTCTGATTAAATATCATATCAGTTTATTTCCACGTAGTTTGCGAGCCGCCCTCAGGGCAACATAATTATCACCTCCGAAGTGTTGGATTGTTATGACACACATCTGCGCAAAAGGTTTCCTTCAAGCACACTACTGCACGCCATTGCAGTCACTCTTCACTGCCAGATCATACGTTCTTGATGTGATATTTGCTCATTTTATCGGATTTAAATAAATCACAGACATCCTGAGCAACTGCTTTAGGATTAGCACTCACTACCTTCCCACTGTAATAGCATCTAGTAGTTCCCCCGGCATGGAACACCACAAGCTCCATTCAACCAACAAACTCTTAACAATATCTACACAAAGCTAGGTCTTATATCTGCACGGCTTTCCTCTTGTCATACCAGTACTGCACATATTATATTTGATTTGTAGAGGTATAACTATATTTCATCTTTATTTCATGTAAATATTGCTGTATTTTAATGTTATATTAGTTTTCTTAAAATAGTTCTTTATAATCAATTTATTTTGTGGACCTTTTCTTACAACTTTAGTTTATTGCCAACCTATTTGGCAATAAACCTGCTTCTGATTCTAAACAATGTCCTATGATCTGCTTTTAAATGATAAATATTTCCCTTCTTGCATTTTTTCAGTATTGTCACTCTCTCACGTCACACTTCAGATCAATTCAGACGCAGAAAGTCATCGTCTCAGTGCTGATATTTCTCCTGTACAAATAATTTCTTCAAATCTGTCTGACATACTGTACATGTCATCTGTTTTTGTTATGTTCCCCGTCTTCAGCACACTCTCCCCAGCACTGCTGATTTGGTCCTTAAGCGGCTCGCCCTGAGGGTGTCAGCACTCACAGCGGGCTCTGAGCTGCAGTCGGCCAAAGAGCCGGACACTGAGGAGGAAGAGGCTCCAGTCAAAGAGGAGGAGTGTACTTCTCAGACATCAACTTAAGACAGTGCCTTTGTTTCAATGAGTAAGTCCTGAAGATTCAGACTGAAGTTATTTACAGGTGAAGCGTGAAGGATTTTCTCAGGGATGTGCATTCCTAAACACTTACTTTTAGTTGTGTGGACAGGCACGAGTCATCACATTAAGCACCCAGAACAGTAACACACTGTTTTGTGGTTGAAAGCTGGCTGTAAGGGACAGTAAAACAAACTGATTGAAGAGCTCACATTAAGGTGTGCGGTGAGGTAAACAGTGTACAGTCATTTGCAGATAATAAATCACATTTGGTTGTATACACTAACTGCTTTTGTTGTTTCTTTGGATTTATTGCATGTGTTGTTGTTGTGGTGTTCCTTTGTGTAATCCACATGTGTCAAACTCAAGGCCCGCAGGCCAAATCCTGCACCTCACAAGTCATGATCCAGCCTGCATATGGTTTTAGGTTCTGTATAGGTGATGTATACACCTATACATTATTGGTTACATCTTCTATCGTGTACTCATATTCATTTATATTATTCATACAAAGTATTAATCAAAATATGACATTTGTAATTATATTTATACTACATATATACTATATATCTAAATGTTTTTTTATTGCTGATTTTAGATTTTTGTATAAGCTAATTACATTAGTTTCAAAGCTGTGATAAATGTAGTCAAGTCAAAAGTAAAAAATTGGCTTCCAATAAAGCAGTATGGTATATAAAACAATTGAAATACATAAGTAAAGTAAATGCTCCTCAAAATTGAAGTTAAGAACATTAATTGAGTAAACTTCGTTACATTCCACCACTGGATGCTAACTAGATTTAGGTGCTGCAGTACTTGTAATGCAGTGCTGAAATGAGAATAAAGTTGAATCTATTCTGATACTGAACATAAGGTCAGATGACATTGTATCGGTGCTCAGTAAAACATAATTATAAAGGTCCCACTGCTGTTCTCACTTCAGCTGATGAGTTCGATTTCGAGGGTCAGGAAAAAAATATTTAAAAAAAGATGTTGGTAAACTATAGAAATAATTACAACATGTGTTATAGAGATAAATGGAAGAGCAGTTGCTTCAGATCAGATGAATGTTAGCTCAGTGGCCTGTGTTTCTGCCGGCCAGTGGCACTGTTCCTCTGCAGCTCTCTCCCTGTTTCTCCCCCTTGCACTACAAAGGCAACAATAACAACAGCTGCACTTATCACAGGACTTCACTGAAACATGACGTGCAGATGACTTAGAAAAGCTCTGTTCAAGACCTTGCCTCTGCGAAGCTGTTGCACTTGTTTTAACGGCTGATCGCGTCTGAAACGGCTTTATTTGAAGCGCGGGCTTGTTTTGCGCGTCAACAATGAGCAGCATGCTGGAGCGGCGGTGTGCGCGTTAAACATTTCACTCATTGGGATTTTTATATTTAGCTTTGTGCGGGACGCGCTGCTGCGGAAAGAGGAGACCAGACCCCGGTGTTGCTGTCTGTCATTTTCATCCATTTTTTCCTTTTCGAACCCAGAAAAAACTTGTTGTTCACACCACGGTGCGCGCCGTGAGGCTATGTGGTGGTGAGGGCTCCGTGTGTGTGCACATTTATCTACAGCTCCGAGGGAGAACATGATGATGGCTGGTGGTGTCGGAGCAGCCGTGGACCATAACGGGATTTACTCCAACCCGATCCTCCAAAGCCTGCAGCAGACTGAGGCTGATAACCCGGACTCCCGAAAGCGACCGCTGGAAACTCCGGCGGAGGAGGCCGGCTGCACCAAGCGCACCAACACTGGAGGTAAGAGACACACAGAACAAGCAGCAGCACCGTGTCTCCTCCACAGGAACTCAGATTTGTTGTTGTAGAAGCATTTGCATGCACTGGTGGAGAGAAACTCCATGCAGCAGATCCATGCAGCACCTGTGCAGTTAACACTTTGACTGTGTTTATAGCTGCAGATCCCAGCTGGGTCTGACTGAGTGGCCTCCTCAGGTCAGCTTTTCAGTTTGAACCCAATCACCTCTCTGTCCACCTCTATGCACACTTTCATACAGTGGAAAGCTGAGTATTTGTGTGTGTAAGCTTTATTCTAACAAAAATATTTACAAAAGCCTGCCTTTATCAGTGTGTATTGTATTAGTTGTCTAAGAGGGATTCCCTAATTATTTTTAAGCAGAGGCCAAATATAGACTTCTATCTTGGAGCCACACAATGAGAGGAGGCCTTTGTTGACAGACAACAGACAAAAAAGGGAAAAAACACGTGACAGATATTTCATTGCATCTTCTTATACTATTGACATCTTTAATATAGTAAAGGCAGACATCCTCTAAGTTAGTCCTTTATCTTTACATGTTTGAACTTAACCAAACTAAATCAAAATTGAGCTCGGTAACCCATAAACTAGATTTAAGATCCTGTAATCTGGGAAACACTCCCCTATGAGTCTCCCACTTAGCTTCATAATGTATTTTAGCCTAATAACGGTGACTAAGAGGTGGACAATTCAACCTTCAAGGGAACTCTTTGATTCTGGAGAGTAAAGGGTTCATTTGTGGACAAAAAATAACTGAGCTTTTTTATTCACTTGGGATGCATCGTAGATTTACTGATAGTGGTCTGGAAGACTTTTAGTGGTTCTGCTTCAGGCCTGAACTTAACATTGTCAGAAGTTAAGTGTGCATTTAAGTACATTGTTAAGGTGAGCTAAGCAGGAAAACCACCCAGTGGAATCCTACTATCATACAAAGCCCAGGTGCGATAGCTCTCAGCATCTGTTGGTTTTTCTGTACCACTCATGTTTGTTCTTTCAGCCAGTCTGAGCTGTAAGCACATCTTTATAATGGTACAATAACAATTCAGACATAATAAAATGCAAATTGAATAATAGTTAAGTGGTGCACTTTCTGTCAATTTATCTTCTGCGTCATTTTGGAATTATGATCCAAATGACTTCAAATGTCCCTCATATGCTGCTATTCTTGAAAGCTTAATGTCTCTAGTATCCTGTGCAGCAGAAAAAACAAAGACACATTGAACACAGGATTGATGACACACATTTTTATTTAGTTTAGTTAAGTTAGAGCATGTAAGATAAAGGATTATGCTTAATTCTCCCACTATAAACATAACGCTATTCACTAGTGCCGTACAAGCAGAGCGGTCCATTTAGATAGGCCTAATGATGAATGAATACCTTTTTAGAGTTAGGCTTAGGGGTATAGGATATAATAATAAATTAAAGGATAATAACGGACCTGTGATGTTATAAGCAAAACTCAGAACATTGGGAAGTACTGATAATAGTGAGAGCAACAGAAATACTGCAGCGCTGTTTTAGCCAAATGATCCTGAATTCTTTTTTTGGAGGAGAAATGGTGGCAGCCAATAAAGAATAAACAAGGAGGTGTGTGCACACTTGCTTTATTACTCATCAGTAACATGTGGGAGTGCAGCACTAGGGATGATGGCTGACTTGTATTTCAGCTCTCGTACATCTTATTTCAGCTTGTGACTGTTATGGTCTGCCGCTCATAGGGACCACTTATAACGAATGTAATGCTAATTAGACATCCGTCGAGAACAGGCAGTCTCTTCACCATATGCCACTGAAATTTGCTTTGTCTGTCTTTGTGTCCCAGACACCCCACCATTCGATTCGATATTTCTGACAGCAGGATTTTGTCCAATCAGAGAAATGTAACTTCAGCAAGGACCTCTTGTGCCACAAGACAGTATTTTAGAGCTCCCATATGCCCTCAATTATCACCTCCAAAGCCACGGCAGTGAAATCACATGGTGTTCCTGCTTCTCGGACTTCACCATAAATGCCCATCTAATATCTGGCTTATACAAGTGGCTATCCGGTGTGAAATTTCATCTGAAAATCCAAAGATACATCATTAATGTTTGACTGCTGTCATTTCTGTAATGGTACTACCCCATTTTACCAACCAGACTCCATGTTCTTTCAAGGCATCTCTGCATTACAGCCCCACTAGCTTTAGATTCTGGTGCCGCACAATCGATCGTGTCCTGATGATGGTGTTACTCTGAATAGGCTGCCTTGTTTCCTCAAAGGCAAAAGTGTTCCAGATGGCTCTCCTAAACAAGATCTTGTCTGTGTAAAATCACCAGGATAACAATGAAAAAAATCAATGTGTAAGCATTAACTTGTATTGTATGTTTTAAGGTTGACGCATGCAAACTGTAATGAAGTCTGAGCTTTGCATTGTAGACTGTGTCACGACAACAGGCTGGACATTTGAAAATGGATGTTAAGATTCAGGTACATCATATACAAGAGGCACTAGTTTTATTGAACTTTAAGAGCAGATGTTTTTCAACATCATTTGGAATTATATATTTTTTGCTTTTAGTCTCTCAATGCAACCTGTGAAAAAAATCATGGTGTTAGGTAAGGTATGCAGTAGCTCACCAAATTAGATTTACAGAGGGGAAATGGCTGCCAATCTTCGGGACATATTGATTGGTATATATTGCTTATTTAGACCATTGCACTGAGGCTCAGAAACACAAGCTCGCTGTTTATATGTTCACATGAAATGTACATCAGTAATGACCCCACAAAACAAATGCTTCATTAATATCTTGTCACACTGTGCTTTATACAATGTGTTCAAGCACCACCTCCCATTTCATCTGCATGCGTTACATGTGAGATTATAAAGCCCACAGCCTGTCTAACAGTGGTGGTTATCCTCAGCCGTCCCTGTAATCACCATTCTCTGGACCACGTCTGATATTGATCACGTTATTCCTACCAAACTGATCATTAACATGACTGGCAGTTACAACAAAGAGAAGAAAGCCTGTGCTCTTTCAAAGCTGAGCCCCTCGTTGTGCATTAGGAGCTGTGGACCCTGAATGAGGAAAATTACTCCTCTTTTATCAGCATTGCCCTTCTCTTCTCAGAATGAGCATCTTTCATTCATTTCTCCTCCTAATTACCCATAATCTGTCCCCATGTCGCTGGCAAGCATGTGCCTTCCAAAAGGTTGTGTGGCTGAGGGATTAGGTGTGATCTCGTAATGTTACTAATGGAAAGGTTGGCACAGGAATGTGAGCTGTATTTTTTTTATTTTCGGTGGGAAGGACACAGGTGCCCTTGCAGAGCGATGTGACGTGAGCGGACTGTGAATTTGCCAGGTGGCAGTGAAAGAGAGAATGAGAGAGAGCGATAGAAATGAAGACAGAGCAAAGCAGAGAGAAGAGGAGAGATGGATAGACCGTGAGGGGGAGTGCAGTATACAGGGAGGCTGTGTCTATAAACTATAGCATCTCTCAGTGAATGACACTGGTAGAATTTTCTGGAAGCCGTGCGCTCCAAAACAAAACGGGCCACGATGTTTGAGTTTGATTAGAGGATGAAACTAATCAGAAGCCGGGGACAAAAGGAGTTCCTTTTTACAGCTTCCCAGGAAAGAGCTATTAACTGAAGCTAGACCCCCCTCATGTCCACACAGACACACACTCATACACAATGCCGTTATCACACACAGTCAGTCACTTAAGATACCTCTCGGCGTAAGATTTATAGGCGTAGTGATTGGCTTCATCACCCCCCTCCACCATTCTGCGGCACTGCCATTTGCAATGGTTGATGAGCCCCTCCGCCCTCTCAAACATGGCCGTCTAAGGGATTGGGGGTGGGGGAAAGGAGGGAAGAAGGGTGGGTGGCGTAAGGCACGCTGTCTCAGATCACTCCTCCTCCACCTCCTTCATCATCTGCTTATGTTATCCGTACACCTCCTCAGCCACCGCTGAAGGTCAATCTACATGCTTCCCCATTCACGGCTGAAACCCGCTCCCCAAGCCACTTCACCTTTGTCACTTTCCACTAAAAGAAGTGAGTGAATGGACCGCCATACTTTATAGTGCTGCGTCAAAAGAGGCGGAGTAGAGGAGAAAATTCAATTTTTTGGGACCGGCATCGGGGGGTGGGGACATGACGTGCTAGGAGGAAGAGGCCACACATTGGTGGAGCGAGGTGTCAGTCCTGCGTGCTGCTGCAGACGGACAGGCCACTCGATGAATATGGATGAGAGCAGTGAAAAGGGTGATGCGGCAGGGAAGACCCCCCCCCCTTCAAACCGATGCAGGCTTGAACAATGCGTGCCGTCTTTCACTGAAAACACTGAGAGCCTGCATTAGCATTTTCTCAGACAATTGAGGCTCTGGCCAGCTGCAGGCATGGCTCGGATGCTGCGGTGAAATCTCTTTTTCTGCACCCACTGATGAATTAGACCTCGGTGAAAAAGTCGACTGGCCGCATTCCTCAACACTACCATTGCACCTATGCCTAGGCTAACGTTCAGATCCCCTTTAGAGATTGTGCCCCGGCATTGATGGCGATCTGACAGAGGAATTGAGAACCGCAGATCTCAGAATGGGTAAGCATCGAACTCTTTTTGTCTTGACTTGTTGAATTTATCCATCATGCTAGACTACGTGCAATTTCATAGAAGGCTCATTTGTCCATTATTGCTCATTTTTGTTCCATCGTCCTTGCTGCCTGTCAGCGGCAGGTTAGTCTATTGAAATGCAGAATGGGTACTTGGAGGGTAGTGAGAAGGAGGGAGGACGGTCACAAGGCATTTCCTCCTGACCCACCCCCCTTGAGTGACTTAACTAAACACATTTGGCTCAGAGTGCGCGTTTCTCCTCCAAACCATCCTTCCAGTATTGGAGGCAGGGGTTTGAACTAACACCCCACTGGCTCTGCTTCCCAATGTGCCCCACTGCTCCCGTTCCCTGGCGGATTGCAGCAACAGATTGCCATGTTTACTCTACCACATGACGCCATTAAAACCTGTTACTGTGATCTCAGACACTAGGAAATAATTAATTATTGACTAATGACAGCAAACGTGGCTGTGAGGGCGATGGAGGGAATCTTCGTGGATTCCTCCCTGCTGGGTCTACTCTGGTTGGAGATGAGAGGAAAGTTACGCATTGGGTTTTGTCTTGTCTGTCACCAACAGGTCTTTGGATGTTTGGATCCTGCAATCAGCAGCAAATTACATTCTTTGTGTGTGTGTATAGAATCAGATATCTTGTTGCAGGAGTGAGGGTTCAAAAGCCTATGTTACTGTATCAGACATGCACGATCTTTATTTTTCCACCAAGGTCATTTTATTGTTATTCGTAGCGAAAAAAGCGGAGAGCTGACTGCAATATGGCATTATATATAATGATCAGACAACAGCCAGAGATGAACAAAGATAGTTATGTGATGTCAATGCCCGGGTTTATCTGTTATTTCTTTTCTATTTCACCTGATCTTATACTAGCTTTCAATAGTAATTCCCATTTGCATTTCATGTCTGTGCTTTCAGGTACATTTATGTTTAATATGTTCTGGAGTTTGGGATTGCCTCCACAACTAATTATTAAACAAAAATTCCATCAACAATCATATCTGCATTGTTGTCAGAGTCATTGATTATGGGTGATGTGCACGAAAGAAAGCCTGTGTCTGAATGAAACATGAGGGGAATACTAATGCAATAAAGAGAAGTACCCCTTGTAGGCTGTGAAATTCCTTGATGTCACAGTGTCATGTTCATTCAAATCTGAATCTAATGAGTGCATTACTGAAGCAACAGGTTGATCTCAGTGCAGGGCGGTCCACATCCATCCATCCATCCATCCGTCTTTCTTCCCACCATGCCGGTCAAGCCCCCCCATTCGATACCCTCCACAAAACACAGGATGCAGTGTCATGGTGTCATAGCGTGTGGCATTTGCAATCGGAAATCTTTGTCGTACTACACACAAAATATTAGAAATGTGGTCCTCCAGAGATGGACAGTGCCCTTTTTATATCGCTGGCCCCTATAATGACGTCACCCTTGAGGCAGCTGAAAAGGATCGACCATGACGTCATTGCATCGGAATCAGCATGCAGAGGAAATTTGAACCAGTCCTGAGAATGCACCTGTACCAAGTGTTTACCATGATGTCATCAATACAATATTTGGAATTCAGTGGGGGATTACAGCGTTTCCACACCTATAAATAATGTTTCTTCTAATTTATAGGCAGGTTCTTTACATATACAGTATTTGGGTCCAATCTCAATATGATCAGGGTTTTTCCTGACGGCCCACTTTAGTGCTGATTATTTTTGTGCTTCCCAACTTAAAATGGGCAAAAACATGTTTGCCTGCAAATTCTTCAAATTGACGGGCTGTCAATCACCGGCTGCTACAAGCCCCTGTAAGCCGCAGCAGCCCCTTCCAAAATGGAGGAGATTTAGACCATGTTGGCAGTATACCCTTTGAACAAATCTGTGGGATTGGTTCCCATATGTTCTCCTCCTGTCTGTTAATTAAGAAGGATCACTCTGTCTTTGCGTTCATGAACTGCATGGATAATGAATTCATGTGTTTAGACGTCTCAGTGTAACTTTCTTACTCAGAATATACAAGCTACTTTTTGCATATAGATGGCATTTTAATTCAACATTCCTTTATATCAAAGGTCTGAAAAATGATTAGTAACACTGGACCTGGCTTTGCATTTAGTCATGTTTCCTAAAACTCCTTGAAAACAGTTAAAATTAGAACTCTGCAAACTGGAAACGAGGTCATCATCTAGAACTGGGACAGGACACAGAACATGTCACAGTCTCTAAAAAATGTGAATGCACTGAAAGCTAAAAAGAACTCGAAAGGCAAACCTTACCCTTCTCCCATATGTCTTTCCTTGACCAGAAGAGTTCAGACACAACATTTATATATCCTCAATTTCCCTCGGGATAAATAAAGCTTCTTGAATCTTGAATCTTGAATATTATTGCCATTCCCCTTAAATGTGAACGCTTTGTGTCTCAATTAAGATTTTTTGGTTTGAGTATTGGGGGTTGGGCACAAGTATGGTGTACATGATGATGTGACGAACTACTTTACGAGATGTGACCCTTTCTCACTTTGTGTTTCTTTCCCCCAGAGGAGGGCGAGTACTTCCTGAAGGTGCTGATCCCCAGCTATGCAGCCGGCTCTATAATTGGAAAGGGTGGCCAGACCATCGTACAACTGCAGAAAGAGACGGGTGCCACCATTAAGCTCTCCAAATCCAAAGACTTCTACCCAGGTAAGGATGAACACTGAGTAATTACCATCAGTGAGCATAAAAAGCTTCCGAGAGGAGTGATCAGATTTATTGAATAAGGGATGAGATGGGCAAGACATGCTGGAGAAACTAAAATTGCATGTAGATGTAGCTGTCAGACGCAGAATTTAAGGCTGCAGGTAATTTCAATTTCTTTTTAAGTTGCTTGGATGGCAGGATGCACCCTTCCTTGCAGGGTTTGTTCATGGGTTTTCCAGTTTCAGTCGTTGTATTTCCTTTTTTCTTCTTGAAAAATTGCGTTGGTTGGACATTTTACCCCTAAAATTCTGTAGCGCAAAGGAGAACATTAATTGGGCTGGAGAGTTTCTCTCAAAAATGACGACATGAAAAAGATGCGCAGGCAGCCCAGTGACCCCTATCATATGCAGGTCAAAGCTGAACCATCTTATCCTCGTAACAGAAATGCCTGAGTCGTAGAGGAGTCTGGGTGTTTGTCCTTCATGCCTCAGAGGAGGCTTCGACCTGCTGAAAAATAACAGGTGCTGAGCGCCTCACTGCTTATTAGATCCAGATGTTTTCTGTGATAACTGATGAGAGCAAATAATCCCTGTGTTGTAGTGTATTTTTACTATATATATATACATGTTTAGAACTTGTTATTATAACCTATTTAGACAGGAAATGGTTAGCAGTGCACACGATACCTGAAACATGCAAAAACTAAAAACACAAGAAATACTATAGATTTAGTTTTTTAATGAAAGGGTTCAAAGATAATTTTGCCTTAAGCACTGCTAAAAGCAAATGCAGAGAAAGATTGTTCTCCACCACTCTTGACTCATAAAGGCTACCGTACCTACCTTGCATCAGCCCTGTGACCTCTGTGATTTCAACTCTTGGAAATAATTAAGAGTACAAAACACATTACATCCAGGACAAATCCACAGCACGGTTTGAATCGGAACTATTGTGAGTTACATGTGAAATATTAGACTGACAGGATTGTGACAAGGAATTAAAGAGCAATTGGGGAGAGCAAAGGAATGATGTTGCGATGTGGGTGCCAAAAATGTTCCCGTACATTTTTCTTCCACGGAGCTTCTCTTAGCCATAGTTAATTTATTAGCCTAGGAATAAATGAAAGAAATTATTTGTATCCTTATTTCTCTCTTTGGGTTGTGGATGTGTTCATAGGCCACCACCTGCTCAGCCCATCCCCCTACTCATTATAGTGATGAGTGAGAATAGTTCAGGGAGAGGGTGCTGGCAAGGATCTGATTGGGTAGTTTTTCTGGCCAACACAAGTAAAATGAAACGACTGCTACTGTACACTGCACAATAGTGGAGAGTGTTGCTTCCTGTGAAGTCAGTTGAGGCTTACGCTTTAAAAAAAAAGTAGTAGGCTAGTAATTCGCTAACTTATCAGCTATACTGAAAAATCTGAAACGTCGACTTTTATAAATGTATTATGTCAACAAATGTCACTTAACTGCATTAGGTTAGATGAAAGCAATAATATTAAGTTGAACCTAATAATTTAAACTTCATATTATTCCTTTCAATTAACCTAATACAGTTATGTGAAATCTGTTGATAAGATACATTTAATTAGAGTCAACGTTTCAGTTTTATAAACAACATATATTTTACCTTTCTTCATTGTTGGATCAGCTGCAGTTTGGGCTAATACAGCACGCTAATGCAATTACACAGTTCACGCCCTCACCTCTCCTCCTGCGGCAGGCAGAGCACACTCCAACCACATCACAATCGCACACTAGAGAAATCAACAGAAAACAACCGATGCAGCCATTTTCTTCTGCAGTACTTTCTGTGACGGCTCAGTGTAAAACTCCCACCCACCTCACATCTCCCATGTGTCAGAGTAAGACATGAGACAATGAATTCAAAGGTCTCAATGGGGACTGTACAACTGGGCCCTGCTGTGGCCGACTGAGATGGATGAGGGGAGATTGTGAAGGGTGTGGATGATACATGATTGTATGTGAGTGAGGGGACAGGGGGGCAGGCCCAGAAATAGCCTGTTTCAATCTCTCTCAGTGGACCTGACCCTCTACCAGCTGTAGTCAAGCTGCTCCAGCACAAGCCAAGTTTCCCCTTTCCTCCTCTTTCCGCTCAATGTTTCTCTCGGATTTGGTTCCTGGTAGTTCGGAGAGTTTAGGCCAGAAGGGATGACATCATATTATTCCTAAAATTGTGTTTGCATTCCTGCCTTCAACACATGGGCAGTAACGGTTTTGGTTTTTGTTATACGGTTGAAACTTATCTGAACTTTTGCATGGCTGGGTTACTCGTGCCCCCGTAAATGCAGCATACTTTGCATTCACCGCTTTGTACCATGCATTTACACACATCCCCGCTCACACCTACTAATACACATCCGCATATTTAAGCAGGGAGCCGTGGGAGTTTAACATTCACACACAAACTTAGGAACAAAACTTCCAACTTTGCTTGTTGCAGCTGGCCTCCGTCCAACTACATGTATTGAGTTTCTTTGCATGGCACGAACAGATGAGTTTGTTGTGATGTCATAGAAACACTGGGTGTATGTTTTCTATTATATGATTATTAAAATATGAGTCACACTATGTGACTTCATAATGGAAAACACAATAGATTACAAGGTGAAATATTTATTTTTAAAGGAACAAAGAAACTACTGAAAAAGAAGCAGTTAGTTGTTTCTCCATACGTTGTATATACTGTACACACTTCCTCTCCCTATAGAGCAGTATCACTTCTGTCTGGGATGACATCATGCACAGGGATTTCAATCTGATGGAAACTTCCTTCAGATTAATGTCTTTGCCTTCAGTGAACAACAGCTCTCCCTGGTGAGCAACTTCCACCAGAAACAGTTGTTATTCTCCAGATTTTCTGAAGTGTTGTTCTGCTCCCAGCTAATTTTGTAATTTCTGTTTGCTTGACCTGCAAGTATGATATCTGTCAATACACAACAGCCAAACAGCTGCTGCAGTTTTTTAGTTTTAGTTGTGATCTGCAAAGGTCAGTCAATTTAAAAGGCACTCCACATGTTTTACACATGGAGGTCAGCTTATTTCTAAAAAAAAGAAAAGCGCAGTGCTGAGAAAATGTAGGATGTAATATGGTGGTTATCTCAGCTTAAGGATAGAGACTACACACTTCTGACTGAAATCTGAGGTTGGCATTAACCATTAAGTGGAGCCTAGGGAAAGACGCTTATAAGTTTGATTATGTGAAATATAGGACTCTGTGTTTTAAAAGTTTGTGCTGTACTAAAAGCCAGGTACCTCACCCTCTACCCCATCCTTTTTTTATTCTGTCTCTTGCAAGTACCCAAACTTAATTGAAGTGCAAAACTTAATTGCAGGAAAATGCCACTTAAGTAATTAACATGACCTCGAAGCAAGTGGCTAGTATAGCGGCTAATAGTGACTACTTACCAGCTGTGCTACCCACTAACTTGGGAGAGAGTGTTTAAATAAAGGGTCATTTCGGCAATTACTATGCTAGCCACCTTTAGCAGCCAATAGACTTGAAATGATCGTCAACATTATTAAATAGTTTAAATCATGAAATGAAACAATTAAGGCAGAAACCGTTATGAGGAGTCAATAGGTAGAACAAGTTTCTGCTTCTCCACTAATGAGTCACTTTGTTGCCAAACATTTTCTCCAAGGCTTCTTTTGCTGATGCCAATATGGTAATGAGTAATACAAGCAGCACACTTCAAATCAATCAACTTTTTTGTGTTCTCAATAGCTTGTTGTTTGCAACAAAACAAAATGCCTGATTTTCTTTTAATTACTCAGAACTGTGTTGCATTTACATACAATACTCGTGCTTCCAGTTATATATTATCACTTCTATTGAAAGTGCACTTTTTTGGCTGTGAGTAAACCAGATTTTATTATGCTTTATCTTTTTTTCTAACTGGAAGTTATACAAGACGTTCACCCCTTGGCATGAACTACCATGACTTGGAACATTGTGTAGCTCCCCCTTTGGTGTTGTACATCACAGTAACTGATGTCCATCAACAATAAAGTGAAAAATAGAGGGACAAACGTAGAAAAGTTAGTCTGCAAATGTTGTCAGAACTACTAAGTGAACATTTTCCATGCATATGAAATTGGTTTTCATAGTCATGCGACCACTATGGGTTTTCCAGTTCACTTTATTGGTCTAGGGTTAGGGTTAGGGAGTTAGCCTCTCTACCATTTGGTGTATTTGTTGTTTTTGCCCAACTTAATAGTCTGCTGTACTGTAGTAGCTAAATATTTGGTAAAGGTGAAGTCTGGTGTTATTCTTAAATGTTCCTTTTTGTCGAGAAATGAATGAAATGAAAACACTCAAACCAAGTTTGAACAGATCCTACTAACAAGTATTGTGTGTGTATAAAATCCTGTATATCGTTTTCCTCTCTGCCATGGACCTCCTTTGTTTAAAAAGCACTAAGCACACTCCCATGAGCCACACTGTTTCAACTGGGTAATTTTATTCAACACTTGAATTTCCAACAAAAACATTTACAGCTTAATTTGAGTAAATACTTTACACTTTTGTGATGACACAAATTATGTTGAAAATGTATGTGTGACATGTTAACAGTCTAAAAATATCATAAATAATTATTTGTTCCGTGGCATCACAAATGACTTAAGCAGGACAGAAGTATTGAAACGTTCCTATCTCAGGATCAAGATTAGAGCTATTGGTGTCATGGGGAAAGCTGAAGGCTGAGGTGTGTGCTCTCAGGCCCCCCCCCCCCCCCCTTCTGCTAACTAGAGGACGAGCCAACTCATACTGCAAATTAAGAGCTTTCATTATGAAATAAGTCACCTTCAAGGAGAGACAGCAGGCAGTTGCTGATGCCTGCAATTTATCGAGTGAAAACAGTGGAGAATAAAAATGAAACATTCACACACAGTAGTTAAATCACCACTTAATGATGTCATCTGAGACAAAAGTCTTATATCATGGTCCCTGCTTTAAGATATTAAGATAACCTGACCTGGAAGCAGCACTGACACTCGTTGAAGACCTTTTTACATGCAGAGATGTTGCTGCACCAAGGGAAGTATAGAGGCACTTCGTCAGCCTACTGTACGCTTTAGAAAAGTTAATTATAACAATAATAAGCAATAATTGCTCTAGGCAGTATGTCTTCTAAGGATGTGTTGCATCACTCAGGATGGCTTAGCTTTTAATTTGTTGTATTGGTGTAGAGTGAACAAAGATATTCCATAGTTCAAGTAAATTCCAATAATTCAGCGTAAGGTTAAATTTCTTCAAGCCTAATTTTATTTATTTTTATTTTCAACTCCAGTGCTTTAAGGTTTTGCATGAATACTCGTTTGCAACCTTCTCCTTTTTTTTTACCAGTTGTTTTACCCATGAGAGCATTTCATACACAAACATTAATTTCCCTTAAAACACCATTCAAAGAAGCAATAGGAAGTTTATCTTGTTTGTCTTGAAATAAACATTTCCCCAGGGGAGAAGTGCTGTACCTGTACTCGCAGACTTCTGTTGGCCTCTTTAAAAAAAAAGGCATGCCGTGCCACTTTACCCGGAAGTCCCTAACCCTAACCCTAACCCTAACCCTAACCCCAGGTGAGAAGTTATATTTCCGAGATTAAAAAAAAGAGATGTTTTCAAGAAATCAACCCACTGATAAAAAAATATGCTTAAAATGTATGACTCTGGAGTGGAAAGTAAATGGATAACTAATATGGTTAAAATATTTCAATTTAACCAATCTGGATGAACATAATATTATCAATGCAAACAATAAATGGGAAAATGAACTTTCGTGCAATATTTCAATAGCAGATTGTGAACAAATGTGCAAAAACATCCATAACACAACCAACTCAAACTACTGGAAAGAATACATATTGTAGATTTGAATTTGCTACTTCAAGACAACCCAAATTCAAATGAAATATTAACAAAATCTACCTTCAAAATGCTGGAGAGAATGTGGTTTGATGAAAGACAGTAAAAATAGGTAAAATATTGAACAAAATATTTACAATGAACATGAGGTTAGAACTGACAATGAATATACACCTTTATTAATCATTTCCTTCCGTTTATTTTTTTCCCTGATTTGTCGATTTCTATGACGTAAATGTATGTATCTATCTGTGTTCATTTTGTTATGCATGCTTAGTAAATCATTTCTTATAATGCAAATTACTCTTATTATTTTTTTAAATGACAGGCAGGTTCAAACTCAACACAGGACAGTGCCAGCCGGGCCTCTGTCAGAAAGAGGTTTCCTATATAGGCTGCTTTTTTGTATCAATTAGGTGGCAGTTAGAATCAAGGTAAAATATGCAGGGACTTTAACTCCAGCAGTTTCACATAAATGTTCTTTGTAGGCCTTTATGTTTATTATTTTGAACTTATAGGAAACTGGAAATAAAGTCGACTGCAGTTCAAGGGCCCTTTTCACCTTTTTTTCCAATTAGATATTCCTACTTCTTTCCTGAGATGCTTAACCTGACTCATTGACTAACATCCATTACACAGTACATGTCTAAGGTCAAAGTAAGGTACAAATAGTGTTACAGAATCACACTAAGCCTGCTTAGTATTGCCTGACTTTATAAAGGATGTTTTTTGTGTGGTCGCGTTCTAGTCACTTTGCTCAGCGCTACTGCCTGTTACTTTTATTTGCTGTACTCAGCATGAACTGTTATTGCTCAGGTTAATATCTGCCCCCTCCGACATAAGAGTGGCGTATTGGTTCTTGGTTCTTGGCGCGCAGTCGAGTGGGACCAGCTAAGAACCGGCTCTTGGTACTTAAAGCCACCCCGCTGCTGTGGAAACAGGAAGAACCAGAACTTAATCAGGCTCTAGCCCAGAACCGGCCCTGGAAACGGTTTGGTGGAAAGGGGCATATGGCATAAAGCCAACCTGGTCTCTCTTCTGCTGATTTCCCTGGATTCTTATTTTTGCATTGCTCAGGTTCTGAACAAAGTTTTTTAGTACAGATATGAAGGTTTGTGTCACTCAGTCTTTTTATAAGAAGTTATATTAACAATAATGAGCAGCACCTCTTTACTCAAATGGCTACTACTCAATTAACTCAATTATTGTGAATTGTTTGCCTAATTCAGATGTATGTCATCTAGAAAAAATCCAGTGATGTTTCCATTTCTCTTCAACCAAAAAAACAATAAAATGTTCAGGAGAACAAGACAGGAAGGTTTATACAAAAGGAGGAATGTTTTAAAAATGGTGAAAGCAAGTATAAAGGACTCGCTGTTGCATCACCTGTTTCCACGGCTCTGCCCCTTTACCATGGCAATGGAATGCTGGTTGGGTCGTCAGTGTGGGTGTAGAAAGAAGCCTAGGGGAGGAACAAGCTTGTGTTTAGTCCATTAGAGCTGCAAGGCAAAGCTGGTCTCAGTGTTACTGCCCTGAAAGAGTTACATCATTGAAGTGGAATCCTTGTACCTCCCTGTGAGTCGCTAACCAAGCACGGTTCCTTCAGCTGTTTTCTGTTGATTGTGTGAATGGAGGAGGCGAGGAACAGCTCAGTAATTGGGTCTCTTTGTGAAATGTCAAGGTGCATTTTTCAATACCAGCACATCGTAATATAAATGTAGTTTTTAGTCCAACCCCTAGTAAAACTTAAAACCTGCTCGACCAGTACAGATAACATTACAGTATTTAATCACTTGTGTTTGCCTCTTTCTACTCTCTCATCATAGGAACAACAGAACGCGTCTGTCTGATACAGGGTACAGTCGAAGCCCTCAATGGCGTCCATAACTTCATTGCGGAGAAAGTCCGCGAGATGCCCCAGAGTGCCCAGAAACCTGAACCAGTCAGCATACTGCAGCCACAGACCACTGTCAACCCAGACCGCGTCAAACAGGTGAGATACTGTACGGTCAATAAGGTCATGAAGATGTGTTGGCACTTCCAGGACACTTTGTTTATAAGTCCCCAGTCTTACTTTTCTCTGTGCAATGCCCCACAGTCTGGTAGGGTCAGGAAAATGTGAGAGTATGTGGTTATTTTTACCTACAGTCTTTCATAGGCCATGTGGCAGCTGCAGCCTACACCCCGGGGATTAACAAATAGCTGAGTAAAGCTAGGGCTGGGATAGTACTCTGACTCAGTGAGAGACATCCCTCTTTCTGACAACCACTTATGCTGTAAAACATTTGACTTGTTACCTTTTATTGCTACTTTAATCTTTCTTTTTCTCTACAGGCCAAATTGATCGTGCCCAATAGCACAGCTGGGCTGATCATTGGCAAGGGCGGAGCCACAGTGAAAGCCGTGATGGAGCAGTCAGGAGCTTGGGTGCAGCTCTCCCAGAAGCCAGAGGGCATCAACCTGCAGGAGCGGGTGGTAACCATCAGTGGGGAACCTGAACAGAACCGCAAGGCAGTAGAAATCATAGTACAGAAGATCCAGGAGGACCCTCAAAGCAGCAGCTGCCTCAACATCAGCTATTCCAATGTCTCGGGCCCAGTGGCCAACTCCAATCCCACTGGCTCCCCCTACGCTAACACGGCCGAGGTGCTGCCCAATGCAGCTGCAGCCGCTGCCACCGCCTCCAGCCTTCTGGGCCAGGCCGGCTTGACAGGAATGGGTGCCTTCCCCGCCACCATGTCCAGCTTCTCTGGCAATGATCTGCTGGCCATCACCTCAGCCCTCAACACACTGGCCAGCTACGGCTACAACACCAACACACTTGGTCTGGGCCTCAACCCTGCAGCTGCTTCTGGGGTCCTTGCTGCGGTAGCAGCTAGCGCTAACCCGGCTGCTGCAGCTGCAGCTAACCTACTGGCCTCCTACGCTAGCGATGCATCCGGCGGTGTGGGCCACCCTGCTGCAGGCCTTGGGGGATTCTCCCTGGGTTCTCTAGCAGCTGCTACAGGGGCTTCCAATGGTTACCTTAATGCTTCATCCCCACTGATGGCCTCCTCCCTATTGGCAACAGAGAAGCTGGCTGATGGGGCCAAGGACGTGGTTGAGATTGCTGTGCCCGAGAATCTGGTTGGTGCCATTTTGGGGAAAGGAGGGAAAACGCTGGTAGAATACCAGGAGCTAACAGGAGCCCGCATCCAGATCTCCAAAAAGGGAGAGTTCATTCCTGGTACTCGGAACCGTAAAGTTACCATAACAGGGTCGCCAGCCGCTACGCAAGCAGCGCAGTATCTGATCAGCCAGCGGATCACTTACGAGCAAGGCGTGCGCGCTACCAACCCACAAAAGGTGGGCTAAAAGTAAAAAGAAGAGGAAAGAAGGAAAGGATGAAGACAGAGATAGAAGGGAATTGAGAGAGTCACGATGAATAGAAAAAGAAGCGTCCAAATATCTGTTCAATATTTCAGAATCAAATGAAAGAATCACAAAGGAGGAGGTGGGGGAGACAACCAAGATAAGTGTGTGTGATATGTGAATGTGTTTTTAGGACTGACGTCCTGATGTTTTTTAAAAGTTTGTGTCGAGTCCTTTTGACGATGGTGATCAACGTAAGCTGAACTGGTCCACTGCCAAGCTGCAGATTCAAGGGTGAGGCCGCAGGGTTTCACCCCCCTCCAAAACCTCATAGCTGTTTTCTTTTCTTGTTTGGGTTTTGTTGGTTTTATTTCAGTTGCAAACCTCAGCTCCCGGCGAGTTGAGCAAGTCAGATGAAGTTCCAGTCAGCTGATAGAGCTGTTTTACAAACCTTGCTCTTTGTATACAATGCAGAAGGCATTGTTAACAGGGTAGAGGTTTTATGACAAGCACCTGAGGTCATCTCAGTCTACGGGGAAGCAATCTAAGAATAATTTCTTTAAAAAAGTCATATCTATGTTGACATATGTTGAATTCTGGCTCATATCATAATTGAACTTTCTAAATTTGGGTATTTTATACTTTCATCCTTTATTTATTGACATGGTCTCATTCAAACACAAATAGATTATTTAAACCTGTGAATGCAGGTTGATCTGAATGTAAAAACAATATAAGCCTATTGCTATTTTTTATTTACAGGGATCAAATATTGTGTTGCAGTGAAGAAATGTATAACTCGAACCCAGACTGAACTTCACTGTTGCTGTCTGCAAGTATAGTTCAGGGGTTTAATAATCAATGTGAGAGGATAGAGGAGACACAGAATGTATGAATATATTTTACACAAACACACTAATGCTCCCACAGACATATTTGCATATTCAGTCACAGCTACAAACATATAAATATGTCGTTTAACCCTTTCTTGGTGCTATAGGATTAGGTTTATATCTCCTTTACCATGAAATCAGAATCTCTATGGCTACTATTCTCTTAATTTGAACAACTGATGTGTCGTCCAGCCATTAGTAGCCCATTGGATCCGACCCAGCCTCTCACTTAATGAAAAATGATTGATTTCAGCCTTTCATGATGAAAAGCATTCCAGTCTTAATATTTAAAATCCATCCTTGCTCCCAATGCTGGTCTTTTTTTCCAAGAAATTGGCCAGTTAACCTGACAATATGTTTGCCTTAGTCATACACTTGTTATGTCCCAGATTTAACTTAAAGCTACCTTAATGCAGTGTCTAACCAGTTCAGTCAACAAAGGGAACAAAGCACTACAAAAGCATTTTGATAAGAAAAGCTGTATGAACCAATATCTGTGAACAAAGAAAATATTGCCTTTACATTAAGGGTACCAAATAGTCATAAGACACATACACCAATGAAAGGGAAGTACACTGACACTTGAAAGGAAGGGTTGGACTCATTCTTTTCTGTGAGCCATCCTTTTCAATTAACATCAAGACAAAAAGAGATACTTCAGTTCTTCAAGACAGCCTGTTGTCGTTCCCAAAACACGTTAACACTCACTAACTGCGGGTGGAGAGCGTAATAAAACATCGAGAAATGTTTTGGCATCGTTGTCTTTTATGGGCAATTGTTTGTCTAATGCAGGGAGGCTAATTGTCTAGAGCATTTTTAAGCACTCGAAGATTACCTTGGCTTCCTTCTGTGCTGCTATTCGTGCTGTTCATCCTGAGTACACTGGGTCTCTGAAGACTGCACTGTGAGACATTAAGAACACAATGTAAAGCATGTCTGTCCCTGCTGGGATGTGAGTATATTTTAATGTGCACATATATGTCACATAAACAAGACCTACCAATACTGACAGAAAGGATAAATATCCACAAGAGCATTTATACTCCGGCGTCTTGTGATGTTTCTGTTTACCAGTACCAATGCACTGCACTTAAATTAGCAGACGTTTTCTGATCAGTGAACTACAAATTATTCCCACCACACTTTCCTGCACTCTCCAGTCCTATTACGTCCACTTCCCCACTTTGAAACATCTTTTCAATTGTCCCTATCAACTCGAGCTCTATGATCAGCTTCCTGAATGCATGGCTGTGAGGGTTGGTGCTGAATAGTGTCCAAGAAAATCAGATCCACTCCCGTTTCTAGGAAACTTTAACGAAATGCCTCTTCTCTTTTCATCGTTCATGGTTCATGATAAATGGACTTAAAAACAACTCCTCGTGTCTAAGCATTGCAACAGTGAGCCTTACTTCCTATCTGAAATCTCTCCTTTCACTACGTGTCCGGAAGGCTTCACAGTCATCCATAACTACAATCTGGCCACTATTAAAATCATAGCATACGATAACCTTTTACTGCCCAAGTTTTTAGCATATAATAAGATACAAGCACAAAACAAGGGGATGTTTTATCAATGCAACTGGACTGCTTGACTGCAGAGAGTTCTCTTTTAAAGCTCTCGGATCATTACATTGTGCCAAATACTATTTTCTCTCTGCCCTTCATGATCTTTCCTCTTTCTCTCAGCATTTTATTCCCCTGCATGTTGCTGTTTCTCACCGTTCTGAGATCCCTCCTGTGTCCTAATCCCTGTCTGTGCTTCTTCCTACTCTGTGCTCTCCCCCTCTTTCTCCTTCCTCCTGTCTTGTCTTCTCATGGGTGGTGTGCTGGTGGTGGGAGTTATGCACTATAGGTCAAAAGGGTATGAAAATATTATCCCAGGCCGTAGAGTTCACAAGGCTTAAATGCACAGAAAACACCTGCCTCCAAAACTGTGACACCCACAAGACCAACCAGCAACGTTAGCTCAAAGTATCAAATTCCCTCTATAAGAAGAACAAGTAGGATTTAGACTGTGAACTTTGGCCTTCTAGGGGAAGAGAAAGAGCTTATTTTCTTCCAAAAGGAGGCAAAATAGATCTTCATATGTCAGCTGAATAAATTTAGCTCAAGTTACCGCCTCTAAACAAAGTGTAGAAAGGAAAGAATGCATAAGATAGCGAGAGTAAGGTGGGAACTTGTTTGTGACCTCAAGCCGAAACAACGACATCCTTTATGCATATCCTCTTATCTGAAAATGACTAGAATTCATTTCTGTGGAATACAATATGTCATGTCATATGATCTATATGTACTTTATTGTAGCTATTCTAGTTTGTAGTCCAAATGCAGTCCAGCGTTGTCGATACAATGTGAACTATGTTATATTTGTGTGGATGATGAGAGTGCCAACTAAGCCTGATTAAGATTAGCTTTGCGATTTGTTTGTGCATTATGATGACTCATCATCAGCCGGTGGTGTCCATATTTCTGTCATTGATGATTTAGTTTGACAGTAAGAAAATGTAAAGAATATTGGAAGCAATATAGTAGCATGTTGTCCTGTTTTGTGTTTTATGTCTGTTGTATGAACCTTTGAAATTACTAAGATTTTGAATGAATAGGTTTACATGTACTTTTTGTAAGTTATGAAAATGCTGCTATTTGATAAGTAAACTATACAAAATATTTTAGTTGAAAAGATGTCTGGTCTGTTGATTAGAAACATGCTCTTAAAGGCAGGAGCATAAAACGAGGTGTATAAAATACTATACAGTATTGGTAAGATAGTAAAAGTAATAATAGACTCCATAGTACAACCTGTGCCAAACTAGACCTCCGCAGCTTCTGAAATTGTAGATGTGCGATCAAATGTTAGATATCAATAACTTGTTTAGAAGTGCTGATCAAGTGCCAATCAAACACTGTCTTTTAAGTTAAGAAAAGATAATCAAATACATTACTTAAGAAAACAAAGGACAATAACTTTTTTGTGCATTGTTTTATCCCATAGGTACATAGAGTAAGAGTTAAAGATTGTGATTTTTATGGATCCATGTTGTTTTACACTCCATGCATCCCTTGTGTGTTCGTTTGACCTGTGGCTTAAGTACTGCTGTCTCACAAATGTCTCTATAGGCCAGCATGGACTAAGCATAACATGTTATAAGCATTCATAACATACCATTAACAATCAAAAATGTGTTTGTGAAATTAGGTGTTATCTTTTTGCACGTCTTCTATTGCATGGTATCAAAGTAAATTATGGAGGAAAAAAATTACAAAAATTTGCGATGTGTCTCGCAACATTCAATGACATAACGCTGCATGCAGTCAAATGTAAAGCACTTAAGTTTACACACCTCATGTTAAAGAAGTTGTTTTTGTGTTGTGAGTTGGGAGGGAGCTCATTATTGTCATGTTGGCCCGAAAAAAAAAAAAGACGCACACACATCTCAGATCAAATTGTCATCTATCATGTCTCTAAATATCATCAGAGAAGATATTTTCATTTTTAGGTACAGTGAGGAGTATTAAATATGTGAAACAAGCAAACGTGAAAATGTTATTCAGTGCATTGGCTCCTTGTGTTTTGCTTTTTTAAGATATCAGACATGCATTTCTTTTTATTTACAGGTTGAACCTCATATAACCTGTTCCATAATGTTTTTTTTGCCACAGCTTGAAAGCCCAGATCTAATCTATGAATGTACACATTTACTCTTTTTTATTTCTGTCGAATGTCATCCGTCTTCAATGTAAATTCAGGGCAGGAATGTCAAATACATGTAGAGTTAATATCTATGTCAAAAACAGATTTCAGCTATAGTCAGGTAGGCCTCACATGGCCAGTCATGAACCAGATTTGTTTGAACACAACTTCCGATTCGCTGTCAACATTATCTTGTTTGTTTGGTGTTGCATAAATGCACTTTACTGATCAGTGGGTCATGTGAAATGAAGCAAACCATGTTGACGTTCAACAGTTTTCAATTCTTTTTGCCATTTGTTGTTGCTCTGATGTTACTTTAATTTATTTATTCCTGATCGTGTTGGGTCTCATGAATGATGGAAAGGGCTGGAGTCTCAGACAAAATAGAAAAGTAGCTCCTGTTGCTCACTCGAAGGCTTCTCCTTCACATTCCCTTCAGCACAGCTTACTGAGTGCTTTGTTTTACACTCACATGTTAAACCAGGAGGGATCTGTACACTTTGTCTTTTTGCATCTTCTTTTGCTTTGAATAACAAATTATAAAATGGCTTTCATTTCTCCTGCAAATTGGGATTGAAGCACTGGGCTGAAGGTACTGAGGCTGACTGATGTAACAGTCAGATCTGAGAGACATAATCGGCACCATCAAAATGAAGAAGCTTCTACCACCTCATGATAAAAAATAATCACTGAGGAAGCCTACTGAAAAAACTGAAACGTTGACTTAAGTCTGTTCAATGCAATCATGTTAACTTGAACCTACTGAAACTTAATATGATTGCTTTCAACTACCTTAATAGTTATGTGAAATTTGCTGACATAATAGATTTAATTAAAGTCAAGGTTTTTTCCGACCTTAAGTGGTAAAGGCCTCGTTAATGTCTCTCATTTTTGTGTCAAACCCCCCTTACATTTCTCCTTCCCATCTGAATGCCAAACGAATTGCAGTATCATTCCAAAAGTTGTTATATGTTTATTTTTATTTTCACTCCAAATGTGTCCAGGACATTCATCCGCCCACACAGAGCCCTTTCACAAGAAGGCTAGGACTGGTTTTAAAGTACAGACTGCTTGCTCCTCTTTTAAAACCTCTCCTCCCTGAGTGTCCTGCGCTCAGCCTGCATCGCCTCACCATTTCTGTTCCATTACACTGAGCACCTGCTACTGTGTCCGCCCTTTAAACGGATATTTCTGAGCCCTTTCGTCTGAGAAAATACGGGATTCTTTGCCAACCTGACATGAGGCCATTTTTGTGTTTGACCCTCTGAACCTCCCATGAACTTAGTTGACCTTCTCCATCCCCAAGAACTCATGTATGTGTTGGATATCTTACACCACAAGACTGTTCTTTTGTTTTCTGGACGATACTGCAGGGGTTGAACGCTTGTTGAGTGTAAACTGAAGAAAAGCATGCCAGTACCTTGCAACCATTATCATGTCATTTTCTTTCCAGGTTTACTTCGTTTAACCTCTGTTCTATCCATCTCAGAAAAAAAATGGACTGACAGCATAAGATCAAATATTCCAACCTAAGAGAAGTGAAGTTTTGTTGATTGGGTACATTTCTCTGTGATATAAATGACAACAGTTCTGTCTTTCGTTTGTTACGAGGAGAATCTGTGAAAGTCTGCAGTATTAACTACATAAAGGGCTTTCTAGGACAGCATTTATATGTCTTTTAAAATGAAAAAGTCCTCTAAGTATATTCAGAAATAAGAGGAAAATGTCTTGTGCCATTTAAGCAAAAGTGTGAAGGCTTTTGACTGCAAATATTTGTCAGCAAGAGTGCCAAATAATTCCATACTGAGCCAAAAGGCAGCCAGCCTACATAACTAAATGTTAGATCACTGAAATGGTTACGTCCCATTTCCACTCCCCTTGAAAAACACTGAGTGTACAACGTTTGAGCTCATGTACCATTATTGTTATGCTGCCAGTCTGTTTTCTGCTTTTGTCAGATGAACATCTCAGAAGCAGTATATTTTCTAAATGATACACTGTTGGTAAAAAAAAAAAAAAGACAACAGCTACTATGGTGAGGAAATGAGAGGGTTTTAAAAGTCATTGTTTTTATTATTAGTTTATTTGAACATTATTCATTAATAGATTTAACGGTAATGACTATTTAATGTAACTGTAGTACTGTGTTTGTAAAAGAAATTCAGTGAGTTGTGTTTTATGACTCGTGGACTACCAGTGAAGTCAGCATTTCAGTGTTAATAATTGAATTGTTTTTTAAAGATTATTTTTGCGACGGCAACAAAGAGTCATTATAAATGTTCATTTTAACATCACTTGTCTTCTGTTCCTTTTATTCTCCACCTGGTCCGACTGCGCTGTCTCACTTGAGTGAAAGGTCGAGTGTTTTCATAATTGCAGCCAACTCGCTCTATGAATAGATCGATTCCCGCTGTGCTGAATCTAAGCAAATGTTAAATGTGAACAAGGGTTATGTACACAGTAAATAGACACAATGCTCCTATAATTAGGAATCACATTAGGGTGCAACAGTGTTGTGGTCCAAAGCAGCAAAAACGTCACCCCTTGGTGTACACAAAGAGGCCCTATTATTTTCTTTTTTTGGTTTTCCCTTCCCTAGTGTGTTATATAGGTTTTTATTCTTGTAAATAATGTGCAAGGGCTAAAATCCCTTTGTTCCCTCCAGAAGGGGTTTCTCACTGACAAACTCCTCCTGCCTGAAATGCCTTCATTTGACTCCTTTGTTTACTTCTCCGACATAGTGACAACACCATGTAACACTCGCTCTTCTATTGCCTAGCACTCCATTGTACATGGAAGGCTAGAGGGCGGGACATCTGTAAGCACTTGACCAATCAGAAAAGGTGGCCAGCTAGCTTTCAGACAGAGGGTGAAAAGAGGTGCTTCTGCACAGGAAGTATGAGAAAAATAAAGACCTTTATGAACATTAAAGCATGGAGACATGTCACAGAAGAGGCACAAAATATATGAACCTGGAAATGAGCATAATAGATTCCCTTTATCGATTGGGTTGATTTACTGTGTGTAGGGACAAAGAATACTGCATGTAATGCCTCATTATGTTATTCAGCTGCAAAGTCAGTCTCTTACTGTAGAATCAACATTTTAAAAAAAGGAGAATTTACTGAAGTTTTAAGCTGCATTCACATGAAATATGCTTTAAAAGTGTCTGTTCTGGCGTTGCTGTTGCCCTCGGCATGCACACAGCTCACAATTTTTGCCAAGTGCTGCAATCAAAGTTAAAATTATATTCAACTATGAACTTGTTTACCACTGACCTTCATCATGTGAATGCAGCTTTAGGGTTAGGGTTAGCTCACCAACACCGGTAGCTTTGGGTGGAACTATGCTAGAAAATTCTTCAACCAGACTGATGTAGATCACATGAAAGTTGTTCCTTCCTCAGGAGAGATGTCAATCGAGCACAGACTGTAGACAACCACACATCGTTAGAAACTGTGTGTGTGTATGTCAGGCCTTTTTAGCATATATGTTCATCTGGGTTCATACTGGCATCTGGGGATCAACACTTTATTCCAGGTTCCTAGGCTATATTTAGGCTGATGGACAAATTGAATGCCTGCTTGATGGTACCCCTGATTAAAAGTTATTACAATTCATCCTGATGGAAACATAATCATGACAATCCGGCTAAAAAAAGTAGTATTTGAGATATTTCAATTTTGACCAAAGAGTTATAAATCAGAGGCTTTTGAGAATCCTTCCTGTTCTTAAGGAGGAGGATTATATAATTGCGAGCATCTGATATTAATTGCAATCCAAAATGGTAAAATATATATCAATCTCAGCCATGCATAGCTTTGGATCCTGTCACATTAGTTGGAATATGGCAAAAGCCAGGTTGACACTGGTGCTCATTAATGGTGCTCAATCCAATAAAAAGAGGTTCTAAGTATTATACTATATTAAATATAATTGAATTTCACCATTTATGAGGTTGTTTATAGTCCCAGATAAAGACAAGATAAACCTTTTAAATTCAGATGTCTTAGCAGTAACAGCTATCAGTGAAACGCAGTTAGGACAGATATGAATTTACACAAGGTTAATAATAACAGTTACATAAATAATGACATGTAAGAATAAAAAACAATGTTAAAATTCTCGGGAGTGTTTCACTTTGTATCAAAAAAAGAATTTGGAACCCGGCCCATGCCAAAATACATTTTAGACCAAAATCCATAAAGTGAACTGAAATTAGAATTACAGAGGTTAACACATCTGAAAGGCAGGAGAAAAAGTCCCTATAAGGAAAGGCTTGAGATTATGACCTTAATGTTCTTAAAACTCTCAGTACAACCCTGTATTTAAATAAACTGTGAATACTCTAGGTGTGGACATGGTTAAATAAAAGGTTAGACTATGAAAACCAGCAGCCTTTTCAGTAAGTGTATCTTCCAGTATCTAATCAAACCATCGTCATTTTGTTCAGCACTTTAGATCTAAAGCACCTCCCTCACATTTTAAAGGCATGAAAATCCTCCTGCATTGTCATTTATGCAACGCCGGAATGAAATAATGTCCTGCACAAGTGAAATTGTTGATAGAGTGCATTTATAGAGCACTTTTTGTGTGCTTTAACACTATTTGCAATCTCAGCCCATGTAATGTCTCAATTCTATGTTAAATTGAGGTGTAAAATCCTGCTGCAGTAAACATTTAAGGCACATTTTGATTCCTGCTGTGAGACAGGGTAGCAATGGGCTTGAATGATAAATTTGCGTTGTCAAGGTAACAAGTAGTTCTGAAGACTGCAAATATGTGGTGCTGGGGATGCTCCTATACAATATTCCAACCTGCAGCCTTGGTAGCACTGAACTATAAGCTTTGCATTTCCCTCCCTGGAATTCTCACAGGTAACTGCAGATGTAATATGGTTTGCATACATAATTCAGAGACATTTAATAGCCATTCTATCTTCATCAATGTTATTAGAATTATGCACTGCAAATCTAATTTGCAAAACCAAATCGTAGCTGTCGGAAACCTTGAGGTGGCAATGTGATTTCTTACAAATGATGAATGAGGGAAAAGGTGGGGACTGCCAAAGAATAGAGATACACTGTGGCACCCTTTAACATGGCTCCTGATGTAACCATGGATACCTCTATTTCATGGATGGAGTAATTTTAGCTGGAGTGGGATCTGAAGGACAGACATCAGTGTTTCTGCACTGCACATCATACATTATAACATCTTAAATTTCAACTTGATGTATTGAAACACAGCAGTAAAAAGGATGTTTGACAATCAAGCATAGAGTTTGGTAGAGCATGTGTCAGCAGTGGAAGAATATTCAATTGCAGGAACATTTTAGTAGAGGTCAAGGAAATACAACTGAATAATATTCATGGTCACTGTCATAGATGTAACTGTGCAAATAAATGTTTACAGAGAAGAGCTTTTAAAGGCAGGAACAAGTTATAATTGTTATGTTGTTCATGGACATGTTGCAGTTTTATTTATGAATCCTTGTTCTGTCGGTTGAAATAGGAGGATAGCCTATTACTGAGACTGAAGTCACTGTCAAGGCAACACAGATAGTGCTGGCCACGAGGGATTAAGAGAAGATGTAGCTCCTGATAAAAACAGAGCAGCTCTGAGACCATTCAGACACTGTCAAGTCAATAAATAAGAGACTCAAATGTTAAAGTGTCAGAGACTATAATAAATCATGTTTTTGACAACCGTCCATATTTCAGGGGAAATCAGTGAACATAAACAGTGAAACATTAATATTTTCTTTCAGCATGTTAGGATGTAGTTCATCAGAGGATTCTTATGGTTATAAGAATCTATGTGGAGGGTCCTCTTTTAAACTGATTTGTGAAAAGAATATTGTAGTCCTATGATAACCCTGTCATGATAAAACATGGACATTTCTTCAAAATAACTTGTAAATTTTAGTCAAAAACATCATGCAGAGAAGGATGACTTGTTCAAATGCAGTAGTGCAGATTAAGTGGTTTACAAAAGGAAAACAGTGACATCAGCCATGGCTTTATTGAGCTAATGTTAGACAGACTTACGCTTATGTAAATTACTTGTACCTTCTTTTTTTTTTTTTTTTTTTTGCTGAATACTGAATACACAGTCAAATGTAGCTGTTAAAAAAATGCTACGACTCAGCTCTGTCACATGCTCTCTTACTCCACCTGCTGGTTTTAGAGGTAGCTTGATGAACAAAACACTTCTGGGGGGTCTGTGTAAGTTATTGATCTTTGTGCCAAGGTTTAAATAATTCTATAACGGCATGGTTTTGTGGCTTCTTTTTTCAATTTTATTTGCATGTCTGTGCTTCTATAAGTGATTGTCAGTTGTGAAATATCAAAACACAAATGCGAGGCAGCAAAGCTCCCCTGTTGAGCTCGAACCAGGGAGTGCAATTTTTATCTAGCACTTTTTGAGTCTTAGCAACACAACAAAATCTAGACTGCAGGGCCCGGAACTGACCCACGTCCGCTATAGCTCCTGTGCCATGATAATTTGACTGCTCATTTAGTCAAATACAACCTTAAACTGTGTTCAACTATGTAAAAGTTTGAGCTTTTTTCGTATTAAACATGCCCACCATCAATAGGCAATTGCTGCTGTTCTTCAATCAAATGTGCAGAAATAAATTATTCTTCTTCAAAATAATCTTTTCATTTATAGTTATAACAAAGTAAAATATATATATAAATGGCCATATTCATAAACCATATATATATATATATATATATATATACAGTGGTATGCAAAAGTTTGGGCACCCCTTAGGAAAACCACTGCATCAGTTTGTCACTTGCTGAGCTTTTGAAGCAGCAACTTCATTTTAACATATGTTATACGTTATGGTAACAGAAACATCTCAGTAGTGAAATAACTTTTATTGGTCAAACAGAAACATGTTTATGTGCATTCAAACAAAAATAGGCATGTGCATAAATTTGGGCACCCCTAAGAAATAATTCCATTAATATTTAGTATTGCCTCCTTTTGCTGCAATAACGGCCTGTAGACGCCTCCTGTAGCCACAGACAAGTCCCTTAAGCCTGGCAGGTGGTATTTTGGCCCATTCTTCCACACAAAACGTCTCCAGTTCAGTCAGGTTTCTTGGCCTCCGTGCATGGACAGCCTTCTTCAAATAAATCCATACATTTTCAATGATGTTAAGGTCTGGGGACTGGGATGGCCATTCCAGAACATTGTACCTGTGCTTCTGCATGAATTCCTTGGTGGATTTTGATCGGTGCTTAGGATCATTGTCCTGCTGAAAAATCCAACCCCGGCGTAGCTTCAACTTTGTGACTGACTCTAGAACATTCTTGTCAAGAATCTCCTGGTACTGTAAGGAATTCATGTGGCCCTCAACTTTAACAAGTTTTCCAGTACCTGTGCTAGCCACACAGCCCCATAACATGATAGATCCTCCACCAAATTTTACAGTGGGCAACAAGTTCTTTCCATTGAATGCAGTGTGTTTTTTTCGCCATGCATACCTGTTCATGTTATGACCAAATAACTCAATCTTGGTCTCATCTGACCACAGTATTTTGTTCCAAAATGCTTCTGGCTTGTCCAGATGTGCTTTTGCATACCTCATGCGACTCTTCTTGTGATTAACACTCAGGAAAGGCTTTTTGCACATCACCCTTCCAATGAGCTCTTCCTGGTGCAAAGTACGCTGGATTGTGGAACGGTGAACAACTACACCATCAGCAGCCAGATGTTGTTGTAGTTCTCTGGAGGTGGTCTGTGGCTTCTCTGTGACCATTTTCACCATCCTTCGCCTGTGCCTTTCCCCTATTTTTGTCGGCCTACCACATCTTTCCTTCACACGGACTGTTCCTGTGGCCTTCCATTTCACAACTACGTTTCTGACTGTGGAGACAGACAGTTTAAACCTGTCAGATAATTTTTTGTACCCTTCTCCTAATTTATAATGTTGGATTATCTTAGCTTTCAGGTCAGTGGAGAGTTGTTTTGAGGTCCCCATCTTGCCACTCCCTAAGAAAGAACCTAGGCCAGGCACAGCCAGCTATTACCTATGTTAAATAGCCTTTTTCATGATTGGTTCCACCTGTCTTTGTAATTGAAGGTCTAATGAGCTAATCAAAGCAATTTTGTGCAGCAACCTGTCAGCTATAAATCCGTACAGGTGTTGAAATGAATGCTATTTATAAGGGTGCCCAAACTTTTGCACATCCCATTTTTTGCATTTTATTTTATTATAATAAAACTATGTAATGCTACCCTAAGAATTTTGGTCTGGAAAACACTAAAACGTCTACATCTTTGTAGGAAAACAAATGTTGTTGCTGTGATCTTCTATTATAAAGGAAAAGCAAATTGTCATGAAATCTCAGAGGGGTGCCCAAACTTTTGCATACCACTGTATATATATAATAACTAATGCCTGAAAATTAAGTTTGAATGAGCAATATGAATATAAATGACAGTCCACATATTTAGTCTCTTTATCAGGACATTCTGATTCTTTATAAAGGAAAAAAAGTTTTAATTCTAATTAAAAGGAAACACCATCTAGCCAAATGGAAGGAACATGTTATAAAGATTTTACGCCACACAAAAATAAAGAAATACATAAATAGAGAAAGGCGAAATGCAGCAAAGATTATAAAGCAATGAGTAGTTACATCATCTTTCACACAAGGGTTGTCATGTTGAGACTTTATGTAAATTCAATTTGAGCACTGTAACAGCACGTAATTGTGCATTGGAATGTAAAAGCTTACTTGACAATCCCTTACCAAGGGTTTTAATTTGTATTTTATTGTTCAAAGGCACAATTGAATGATATTGCATTGTATTATCTTTTTGTTCTTTGATCCTGTTTAGATGTTGAAGTTGTATCAGACAGACAGACAGACAGACAGACAGACAGACAGACAGACAGACAGACAGACAGACAGACAGACAGACAGACAGACAGACAGACAGACAGACAGACAGACAGACAGACAGACAGAACATAATGAAACGGTGTCCACCCGTTCGTTTTATTCACTGAAACCTGAAGCAAAGACGGAAACAACTGCGAGGCATCCTCTCGGGCACCTTTTCTTCTCTGACGCGGCTGTGCTGGGGGCGTGTCCGTGTTGACAGACCCTCCTGCCATCTGAGATTAGTTAGCCGAACATTATCCTGCTATCAACTTTACAGGGAGGCTGTCTACTTACGGTAAGGTTAAACATAAACTTTTAGTTTTAAATTACCGTTGACCTTCCAAACTAATGTGAGATGATATCATTGTTAAACACGCTAATTATAAGTGTTGTTGAATGCTTTGCTGATGCCAATCTACCATCTAAATTAGCTTAGTGTTAGTTAGCTCACGGGTAACTTAGCTAGCGTTAGCATCCTTAAAGACTATACTCGCCGCGTTCTCTCCAAACGGTTAAGAAAGAGGTTGCACGGTTTACCATAACACAATGTTTGAATATCGAGTGGGTCAATAATATAAGTATACCTGACCTAATGCTAACACTTTAACGTTAGCTCCATCTTCTGTGGAGTTAAGCACGTTAACTTCCGCAATCTGGGTGCGGCAATACAATTCCTTAACAGGAAACATTTTAGAAGGGGTAGCGTTTTTGGGAAGGCCAATAATTACACAGGGATCGATGAGAACACAAGACATGCAATCGCCTGAAGGGTAACAGGCTTAACCAGTCCTGCAGTGAAAATCCGTGTGTTTTTGTAGAGGTTGACATTAACAATATATTGTTTCATGTATACTGTGCAGTTTTTGGTATTCCATATACTCCTGCTTTATGATTCGTTGCCATAATTTCTAATTATTTGATTGTAATTACTCACAGATGCATGCGTTATACACATTGTTATATTCTTATTATAATTGTGTGAACTCTTAACCTGTCCCGTGCTGTGTCTTGATCGCATTCCTGCTTTAACAACTGAATTCGGGGGATCAGTTAAGGTTTATCTTATCTTTATTACATTTCATTGCATTTGGCTGACTTTTTTCTTTGATGTTGTATTTTGCACTCACAGTTGACAGAAGATGTTTTTTGCCAAAAGCCTTATCAGTGGCATCATTGATGTTGTCAGGTGAGGATCTGCACAAAGTCTATCCTGCCCAAGCCAAAAAAAAGACTGTTGTGGCTTAATGTTGTTCCTTTTTTCAACCCTGTGTTTTTAGCAACATCGACCCAGCCCAGTTTGTCCCCTCTGAACCTGTGAGTGACAGTCTTTAAATCAGCTCAATGAAACCATCACTGTTCTGCTTACTCTGACTGTAATGTAAGCTGTGCTTCCTCCCCACAGCCTCCACCACGCAGGCCTGCTGTGTATGCGGAGCAGCACGAGAGCGATGAGGAGAAGCAGTTCCGCAGAGTCTTCCAGCAACTCGCTGGAGAAGTGAGTGTTACCTTTACCTCTCTTTGAATTTCTGTCGTTTTCTGCAGTAAACACACAGATATAGACAGTAATCCATTAATTGGAGAAGAACATCAACGTTTGTGTCTGTAAAGGTTTCTGCTGTCTAATTTTGTTAAATATGTTTCATATAGGACATGGAAGTAAGCCCAACTGAGCTGATGAACATCTTGAACAAAATCATTTCAAAACGTAAGACATGTCCTATTTAGAGTCCATCTCTCACAAATCCATTTGTTTATTCCTTGTCGTTTTTTGTGATGAACCTTATTGTGTTGTTATTCTGTCATTTACAATATATACAAATGTTGTGTGTCTTCATAAGAGATATACCACGTGGTGAATGCATTTTTTCTCGTATTTCAGGTGGAGACCTGAAGACGGATGGTTTCAGCATTGAGTCGTGTAGGAGCATGGTGGCAGTCATGGATGTATCCTTTATATCATATATAGGCTTTGTGTGTTCTGTTGACATAGATGGCAGAGTATAAATGAGAGGTACAATCATTCAAATGTTTTTAATCATTCTACCAACTATTTTTCTAACTTCTTCTTTTATGGATGGTTTAAACATTTGCTATTAAATTAAAATGTTCTCTAAAAGTGCACCAAGTCACAGGACCTTCTTGTTTACAAATCAATAATCTCTACTGAAAATAAACAAAACAGAATTAATTAGTTAACTAATGATATAAAAAAGAAAGTTGTAGCTAACACCCACAGCTCATTAGGACTGTGGACCTGCATTAAGACATTGCCATGATATGTCCATTAAAATATATTTAATAATTGGGTTGTGGCTGCACTCTTTTTGTGCTGGGGCATTACACTGTGAGGTTTAATTGCCTGCCTGCATGTGCGAGGGTAAGGCACTATGCAGATAATGCTGAATCTGTCAGACTATGGTTGGCTTTTGCAAATGGGGTTCACACTTTTTTTAAATTTTTACAACCAATATAAATTGCAACTAATACAACTGTGTAAAGGTAACTAAATGTGAATAAGTGATCCATTTTACTTGTAGAATAAACCTCATCTGCAAATATATAATAGACAAAAGTTAATATTCACTCCCTACTGTGTAATTTATACCACCTGAAAACACACCTAGGGCAAATACAGCATGTCCACACGTGTCTAAGCCGGAGCCAAAGAAGAAAAACTTGTCTGTTGTCCTTAATGATGTTTCAGAGTGACAGCACTGGAAAACTCGGCTTTCATGAATTCAAACACCTCTGGAACAATGTAAAGAAATGGCAGGCAAGTACAGCAGGACAATTTAATTAGTTCTACCCATATGTTTCTGTAAAGTCACTTCACCATGATCAGTGTTGAATCATGTCAGGGAACGGTGAGCACATTAGAAACGTTATCTTTAAATCATTTATATACAGTATCAGCTGATAATTTAGCTTATAACTTTGGCTAAGGAGGTAGAGTTGTTATCCCCCAAACACTGCTTTTAACATGTTGAAGTGTCCGTTAAAGACTCCAATGGCATAGCCAACGGTGTGTGAGTGTTGTTTGTTTAGTACTCCTGCTCAGCAGGTGACATTATAGTGTGTGTGTGTGTGTGTGCTCGCGCACACACACGCGCGTGCGATTAGCTGAATGCTGTTTAGCTCTCGAGGGTGTGATTCCGCTTTCTAGGAATCTTTCATGGCTTAAATGCTTTGAATACTTTTGTACTGTTATTGTTTAGGGAGTGTACAAGTCCTACGACACAGATGGCTCCGGTGTCATTGGTGCAGATGAGTTGCCCAATGCCTTCAGAGCTGCAGGTGAGTTTTCTTTTTAACATTCCTTATTATTTTGCTTACGTTTTTGCATAGTTACTTAAGTTATTAATACCAGTGATAGAAGGGATATGTAAAAAGGTCATCTTAGATGCATTCATAATAACAAAAGACCTTTAGACTGACTCTCAACAGTCATGTGGCTGTGCTTGTTTGATACCGAAAATGATTTGCAAAGTCGTTTCATAGGACAGAAACCTATGTAAAGTTTAAGAATAATAGACAACGGTTTCATCTGTTCATCTCTTACCCAGGCTTCCCCCTCAACGACCAGCTGTTCAACATGATCATTCGCAGATACAGCGATGAAAGTGGGAACATGGATTTTGACAACTACATTGGCTGCCTTGTGAGGCTGGATGCCATGTGCCGTAAGTTTAAAAGAGCAGTCCTTAAGTAAATGTATTTGTTTATTGGTTTAGCAGCTTTTTCTGTGTGATAAGAATGATTGACTTATGAACTGAAGATGCCTAAAATATTTTCTGATTCAGGTGCCTTCAAGACCCTGGATAAAGATGGCAATGGGACAATCAAAGTCAATGTTCAAGAGGTAAACACATTTTGACTGGAGTATACATTTTTAAAAGCATTTGATTTAGTTGATGGTAATTATTCATTGTTAAAGCCCTACTCTCTTATGTCTTTTCAGTGGCTTCAGTTGACCATGTACTCTTGAGTCCAGAGGTCGTCTCTCCTGCTTGTTTTATGGAACCACTTTCTTATTTTCTACACAGTACAACATATTTTAGCAACTATCCCCACTAACCTGTTTTTTTTTCTTCAGAAAATCCTGTGTGCACAGGTTTCCTTGAATGTTAATGGAATGCAAGTTTTGTGTTCACTGTTCCATTATACATGCAAAAGACAGAATTTGCCAGTATTTTAAATGTTACAGCAACCGAGAGAAGCACAAACCCTTACTCATTAAAGAACCCTCAGCTGAGGTTCAAAGCAGGATTCAGGAGCATAAAGATGATCGTATGTTTAATTAGTGTCATTTGATCTGCTTGTTTGCCATTTACGTTCGATCTTCCTCATGCCTGGGGAGGAAGGCCAACATCCAAATGTTTTCATAGTGAATTTTGTGAAAAAACGTTAAAGCAGCGAACCTTATATGCCTGGTATTAGTTTTACATAGTGTATGTTATGCTGCGTTCCACTGCGTGGAACAGCTCAACTTACTCGGACTAGTTTCCCATTTGGATCAGTTGTGTATAGTACTTGGTCCATGGTAAAAAAAAAAATCAGAAGCACCTCAGCCAAGATTCAAAGCAACGTTAAAATGCTGAAGACCACTTATTTGTCAGAGGGAATCATGAAAGGTTGCTGTTGAAAGGATTGGATAGGTCTTCTGTTTATGTGACAGTCTCAATGGTGTGGCTTTGTCGAACAGTTGATCAACCCGTCACACTGAGGGGGGTACTCTCAGGCGGAAACAGAAAACACAAAAGCTTCTGGTACCAACATTTTTGGAGTTGAGTAGAGCCGTACCATACAGTAGACACACAGCTTTATAAGGGTCTGTGACATTAGTTTTTTTCTGAGCCTGTGAAATTGCTACATCCTTAGCTGTGGCTTAGTTTGCCATGCTTTTTGTTTCAACGACCACCTACGAAGGTGTTTCCATCTTTCCAATATCGGTCTAGGAACAGTGTGGGTGTGTATGGACTTTTTAAGTGGCATCTTCATCTCTGCTGTTATTCTTTTCACATGTAGCGTTCATATAAATGCAGGAAGTTTTGTGACCCCCTAAGATAATTTTAAGAAAAAGCTCCAACCAATTTCACCCAGAACAGAGAACTACACGTACTTCACACTAACTGAAAACATCTGTGAGGATGTGCAGGGCCTTTAGGTTTGTTATGGCAAAACCAGAAATCCGTACTGTAAAGGTCCTATATATGGCATTCAGAGCTGCTAACTACTACTAGCTATGTAAACATATTGTGTAGTTTTGTCTACCTGAGCAGAGAATGAGGCCACTCCCCTCTGTGTGTTTTAATCCCAGTGTCTCTGTGCTTTGTTTACTTAGCTAGTTTCTGCATGCATGCAAGTCTCTGTGTGTTCACTGGCTAGCTAATTTCTGCCGCTGTGCTATGCGCTAACACAGCACTTAATGCTGATAACATCTCTGCTAACACCTATAATGCCACTTTAAGTTCAAACAGGGAGTAAACACATCAAATGTTCAGGTATTGTGGCTTAGTAAACCTCTTAACAGGTTGAAGTTGGATGGATCTATTTTGAGAATCATTTGTGGTCACCAAATCCCATTTACTCATAAAAATCATAGGGTGCAGTTGTACCATTCTAATCGGTGCAACACCACAGGAATGTAATGAAATGGCTCTAACTGTTTATTAGACCAAAATGAAATGGTCTTTGTGAAACCAGCCCCAAACCCATTGACATGATATTTTTGTTCCAAATAATAAGGTTGATATGTGAATTATGGCACTTTTGCACTGCAGCCTAACTCAAGCAGATCATGCTATAATACACTCCATTATTTTTGCACTAAGTTGCATTGCATTGATTACAGTTAATGCATAGTGGTCAGGAATGCCAGTGTCCTTTCCTAATAGAAATATCTAACAACTCAAGAGACAATGTTTTGTTTGGCAATTAATATTTAAAATATAATGTGTAATGCTGGTAATACAACTCTGCCATGGTATTCTCTATGTTCAGCTAACCATTACTTATCACTGTACTGTGTACTTATTCAAATTGCCTGCACCAGATAATGCCAGCACAACCTGTAAATTGATAATATATATAATGTGTATGCCACTAATGCATGCAGCCAATAGCAAAGGTGCCAATAGTAAACATTTTTAACCATGTAGTTTGCCACAGTCATTTAACTGTTAATAATGCTTAGTAAAATAAATACCTGTGCCATATTTGGAATAATGTTATGTTGAATGTGTCTTATTATTGGTGCACTGTTAACAAATGTTTTGGGCTACTTTGAGTCATTGGTCAGTCATGTATGGACTGACTAATTGGGATATAATCTGGCCCAGCTGATTGACATTGAAGGTATGACCCAAACGGTATTTCTTTGCTCAATTATTGAGTTATTGCCAATATTTAGGAGGCGTGCTTAAATGGTGGGTCTGATATTTCGTAGCCAGAGGTGGGAGAAGTAATCAGATCAGTGTAGGAATACTCTGTAACTTAAAGTGCCAAAAGTAAAAGTACTCATTATGCAAATTGGCCCATTTCAGAATAATATATTCTATGTCTGATTCTAATTATTGATGCATTAGAATGTTTTTCAAAGCTGGGAAAGGTGCGGCTATTCTTAAATGACTTTTTATACTGCAGGGTTGCTCGTGAATTGACTGAAGTCTGATTTAAGGGTTGATTATATTTCACATTCTGCAAAGTAAATTAAAGATATTAAGAAATATAGTAAAAAAAAAAGAAAGTACACTATTTACCTCTGAATTGTAGTTAAAAGTACAAAGTAGCAAAAGTTAAATACTCAAGTCTCAAAATTGTACTTAAAATAAGTAAGAACAGTAAATGTTCTTAGCTGTTTTAAACAAGTCTTCGTAGCTATATATCCATCCAACCTTAATGATTTTCTTTCAGGTGTACAGTCTATCTGATTCCTAAAATGCTTTGAAATTGTGTTTGGATGTGTGTATGTGTGTGTTATGTCAAGACAGCGTACGTTACCAGAAAAGTCGAGCTCCTTCAAAATAAAATCATTGTCACGACGGGAAATGTTTAAGAAATAAAACAAAGCAAACGTAATCAGCAAAATTGCTAGACATCTCGTTATTATTGTTAAACGTTACATGTTAAAACAACACATAAACGGCAATAACTATATCCACACTTATATAAATGTGTTGATTAATACTTTTTTTAGCCAGCGCCTTTAGTTAGCCAGCAAACTGACGATAACCGGACATCTTAAGTGGAGTGTTAGCTGCATTCTGGCTAGCTTGACATTAGCTATCTTGAAGATAGGGAAGTTTATCATTACGTTTCTGGACCAATTCCCAACTTCTTTGACTTTGGGGTATGTTCACCATCTCATTAACTATGTTTGGCATTAAGGTATTCATCTGGAAGTCAGGTTACGTTAGGTTGTCGCTTTATAAGTCATTTGAGAGTCTAATTTGCGTTAGCTAATGTTGTCCTGCTGCAGAGATAGCTAACGTTGTCCTGCTGCAGAGACAGCTAACGTAGCGTGTGCTTTGTGTTACATTAAGTGCAATTTGCAATATATAAGGGACATTTAATAGCCGATAGTCGTTAAAAAATAATCATGGAAATGTGCGTATCAAGGTATAATAAGAGAGCAATGCTAACTACGAATGCTCTTGAGCTAACTAGGCTGTCGCGTGTGTTAAGCGTCGATAGCATCGTCCATTGTCCATTCACTCTGACGGCTAGCAGACAAACATTGTTGTCATCGCGCAGAACTTGCTCCATTTCCTGTTTAACGATATGAGACGACTTAGACATATGTATGCAACTTCGTTTTAGTTAAAGTGTTGATAAAATAATGTATTATCTGTATTAATCAAGCCAATACATCTGCACAAACGGTTATTGCTAAGGTGTTAAGCATGAACAAGTGTAACGATGTCACTAAGCGATACTAACCCTATAAGTGCAAGTATAGTTTATGAATCAATACATTTGTGACACATGAGCACATTCATATACATCACATCATTAACACTCCCATACTTTTTGTTGTTAACTGTCATCAGACAGCAGGAAAAGTGGAAGCACAGCAGAGACTACACAGTAGCTGGAAACCCATTGACACTGTGTGGGGAGGATGTCTTCACCAATATACTATAACCAAGACAGTCTTACTCGCTTCAAGAAAAGAAAAGCTCGTTTCTCTTTTAGCGAAGTCCACATACTGCTGGACGAAGTGAGGAAGCATCGTATGGTTGTTGTGGGTAAGTGCTTATACAATTCATATTGAAGAATTACACTTAGGTCTGAGTACCTGGAAATTAACTGATTACCTAATAGCTTGTTAAAACTAAACATTAAACCAAGTAACCAATACAATGGTTAAGTCATATAAGAGTAAATATGACTGTGAATCTATGAGAAACACTGTGTTAATTTGTTCACTATTGTCTGAGGCAAGTGCTAAAGGTCATTTAGTTTTGTCCCCCAAAGGCAAATTCAATCGTGGTGTACCAACAGACGTAAAGAAGCGCACATGGGCAGAGATAACTGCACGTGTCAACGAGATCGGGGAATGCCAACGTGAGATCATCGAGGTCATCAAAAAATGGTCCGATCTAAAGTGTGACACAAAGCGGAAAGTGGGTGCCATGCGGTCAGGGACAGTACCCAACAGGGGCCTCAACTCTCGACTCTCCAGAGACCTTAATCAGACTGAAAAAATAGTGCTCCAGATCCTGGAGATGGGCGAGGAAGACCAGAGCTCCGGAGACTTTGGCCCACTTGGAGATGACGATGATGTGCCAGAGGAGGAAGAAGAAATGGAAGAGGAGGACATGATGGGAATGCAAAGTTCTCCTAATGGCGGGTTGGACATGGCATCTATGCCCCCACCAATTTCCTACACAATGAGTGAGTGTCAGAAACAAACCTTTTTGTCACTATTTACTAAAGTTTATTTCAGTCTAAACATCACAAAAGTTAATCCATCCATCCACCCATCTTGTAACGCTTATCCGTGTCGGGTCGCGGAGATAGCAGTTCCAGTAGAGCTTATGTCTAAATAATCTACACACCAAATTATTCAGAGCAAATCCATGTCTCCCTCCTCTCAAAGGTTAATAAAATGTGAACATTTACTCACTTAATAAAAACATGTGGCATATGGATGACTCACAGCGACAGAAACTCAGAAATTCATGGTACATTTTTTTTAACTGTATGGTTCTCTTAAGTAGCTTGATTTTTTTATTGTTTCTCTTTAGTAATTAAATAAAATATTAATACAGACAATTCATGAAACAGACATTTTTTTTTAAGTTAAAGCGGGAGGGCAGAAAGCATAGCTTATAAAGAAATTAGCCCTCTCGTTAGTCATCCAGGTTAAACCTTTTTTTTCAGGGACCGAAATATTAAAGCATTTTAACTGCATGCGTATATAAATACGCACGTAAAAAACTAATTCGATATATACATACACATAAATATATACACACACACACACATACTGTATGTATGTACGCATGTATATATACACACATTTCCAGAGCAAAAAGAAAGTACAAAACCAAATCAATGAAAAGCAAAAATAAAGTTGAAAAATGTGCAAATTAAAAGAGAGTTTCATTACTACACTAGTTTCAGAAGTACAGACTGTTTAATTGAAATGCTTTGAATGTTGCAGAGGACTCTTCACAACCTGCCTTTGATGTGCAGTATGAGGTCCCTTCAACAGAAGGTGAGCTTCTTTTTTGGGGTAAAGATTTCAAATAATATTTGCAACATGTTTTTTCAGAATAAGAATACACTGACAAGCCTTTTTTCTCTTTACTTTAAGATGTTGAAGCCGCATTAGGAGACTCAGACGATGACCAAAGGGAAGATGTGCTTGCTTCCACAAAACCTACAGAGGATCACCAAGGAAACAATGGCATCCAAAAACAAGGACAACCGCCGACGTCTTCCGGACCAGCAGCAACAACCCCTACGCTTCCACTGCCAGGTCAGCCCTCGCAGAACATGAGAGACAACATGCTACATAATGCATCGCTGAGTCTTCAAGAACAGCATGCCACCAACATCCTGCTGGAGACGGTTTCACGCTCTCTGGAGCTTCTGTCGGAGTCGGTGCAGCAGCTGGCAGAGACTCAGCAAGAGTTTGTGCGCGAGTCGCTGCAGCTTCAGCGGGAGACGGTGCAGGTTCTCAGAGACTTTACAGGCGGCGCAATTGCTCTTATGCATGACAAACTGAATGGTCGGCCAGCATTATAACAAAAAAGTGTCAAACAGAGAAGTTGTTGTATCACTGACTACATACATGGCCTTCAGGTGCAGGAACACTTGAGTTCGTCTGGACTCCACCGCTGGTTGCTGTACTTTTTGATAGTACTCAACAGGTTTTCTGTTGTAATATTTTTAAATTGTATTCACAGAAACCTTTTATTGATGGGATATCTGTCTGTGGGGTTACATTAAACATCAATAAAGGAAGAACATTTTATTTTCTCCTTTTGCTACTGAATTTAGCATTTTTTATTAAGCCTTCACCTCATGTAAAGCCTCTATTTGCTTTAACATTGACATGCAAAGATCTTTGATTTTTGTTGTATGTTCTTGGATAAGTTGTAGTTGCATCAGTGTCTGGAGATGATCACATGTACTGTAATGGTGAGTGGATTTCCGCACCTGACCATTATATGGTCTGTATGTCTGAAAGCTAAACATGGTGTTAGATATTTTTAAACTCATGTAACTGAATAAGTTGTCATTGTCTGATTTTGTTTTTTTATATTGCAAAGATCAACACTTGAATATGACAGGTTTCAACAAGTTTCGTCTTGATTATGAAATAAACAACTGATTTATTGAAACAGAACAGCAGTTGTTTTCCTAGCTGTGACTATATAAAGTGCCCTAGTGGACATAAATCCAGTGATCTCAATGTGTTAATCCATCTGTGTTAAGAGATGCACTTACCTGCCTGATGCTTTGTTCTTGATGTACTGACTGTGTTCCTCAATGATGGTATATGTCAAATAATCTTAAATGAGAAATTATGAATATCATTGTCTGGTTATCAAACACACTGGTTATAAATGTTTAAAAAAAAGCTGATTTATACTCAAAATGTATAAAAGTAAGGCTTCAGCTGCTTTGCCTTATAGGACTTATAAGAAGTTAGTCTTACATTTGTACAAACAGAAAATGTGCACTGCACATTACACAAAGACCATACAGAATAAAGCTAGAAATATATTTTTTCCTCAAAAAAGACCAAAACCAGCCCCGGCTGAGGCCTAACTGGCTGTGGCACCTGCACCATACGCCGGCGACCCGGGTTTGATTCCCGACCCGTGGTCCTTTCCGGATCCCACCCCGACTCTCTCTCCCACTTTCCTGTCACTCTCCACTGTCCTATCCGATTAAAGGCAAAAAGCCCCCAAAAAATATCTTAGAAAAAAGACCAAAACCAACATTGAATTGATACTAAAAACTATTCCTCTGTATCCAAAGCATGTATCTTTTTCCTCTGTGTATAGCAAGTCAGATTGTAGTTAATTGATGTCTCTCAGAGCACAGCATGTAGTAATCCGCCTCTGAGAATAGTCCCTACAAAATGTAAAATTTCTCCTGTTTCAGTCATATTTTCTAAAACCTAAAATCTCACTTTATTAAGGAAAATACTGAGTCTTATTTAAAATATAAAGTTTTTTTATATCATCTTTTTTTTTGGAACATTTACTCCTTCAATAATAGGCTTGGGGCCCCAGAAAAAACGAAAGCTGGAAAGGATTTAAGAGACAATACAAACATATTGAAAACAAGGAAATGGCAGAATACCAGCAGATTTATGCAACGTTGCAGTATCTTTGATTTTCCTTTACAGAGACACATGTTGACACTTGTTAGATGCAGACAAAGGTCCATCAGGCACTGATGTCCAGCCAGTGTTGCATGTTCACAGACCTGTCAGCAGGGGTCTCTGTTGCAGTCTGTGCTGATGATACACACCATGAACTATACCCATAGTTTGCTCTTCTTAACAATCTATTTTGTTACAATACTTTATAATTGAAATACTTGTATGACGGTCTTTGGCTTTTGGCTTAATTTATAATTTCACTTTTTCACGAGCATTCAGTTTTACAATACGATGCAGTCATCATTTATTTTTAGATCAAGACTGAATTTGTCCTTGCATCATAGCAGTTCAATTTGCAACATCAACAAGGAGGAATTTTAAGCCAAAAAAGACAGGAACAGACATTTAAAAGAACATTACAATGACTGTAGATATTATGTTCAAGACCGTTTAACGTACATTTGATTTGTGAAATAATTCTTTATTGAAGTCAAGCATTGACTGGTACATCAAAGAGTCTGCTTATCACATCAGGAAATATTACTAAACACCTAAAAGACCCAAAATTGTAAAAGGGGAAAGACAGTCAGTGACACACGCTCACACACACTCACACACATAATGAGTTAAGTGCATTGTCTCGCTGCAGCCCCTCCTGCCTCAGTTGGCCTCACAGCTGCCGAGGCCAGCCCGGCGTGCCGCAGCAGGGGGAGGGCGGGGGGGGGATGCAGCAGTCTGCTGGGGCTTCCTTCATAGCTGGAAGGCAGGGGGCAGCATTAGTTTCTGTCTGGGGGGCTGAGGTACTGAATAGGCAGCTGGATTTACATTGTGATCCTTCAGTTTTTTACGGAGCCCTTAAACCTGAGACTCAAGCCTCTCTGAAAGGGCATTATTCACTTTGAGTGCCAATAAAACTGTTGTCTACTGTCTTTAGAATAAGAATACAACTCGGTTCGGTTTACTTAGAACGTGACCTGTAACTGAATAAATGGAGTTTTTACATTCCTGTATAGGCTGATCTTCTTTGTTCTATTCCACTTGAAACGTTGCATTCATGTGGTTGAAAAGCATGCTACATGAGCAGAAAACCAATAAGCTCTAACTCAGATAGTGTTTGTAATAAAACTTGTCCAAGTAGCTACATTGAATAAACATTGAGACCAATTTGATTGTACAAAATACAACTCGTACAACATGTACAAATATTTTCCATAAATGCCAATTCAGCCGTTATATTCTGCTCCTATCTCTTCCTTTCTCCAAGCTTTATTCTTTACTTTTTTCCGTTTCTACAAAGTTGGTTGACATCTGGCAAAAACAGACCTGGATTTAGGGAGGCACAATGTAAAGGAAAAAAATCCATCCATCGATCGTTCCCTCTGCAAGTCTATATGTATGTTTCCTCCCCCTTTCTATTGCCCCAGTTGACCCCTGTGCCCTTTCTTTTTCTTCAGTTTTTACCCCCACCTGTTCTCATTCCCCTGCTCCTCCCAGCTTCCTCTTTCATCCACCATCTGCCACTGAAGCTGCAGCAGAATGAGTCTGGAGAGGAAAGGTAGGATGGAAGGAAGGCAGATCTGCCGCTCAGATTGGATGGGATTAAATCATTATCATGCCTCCTTTTGTGCCTCAACAAAAGAGTGCTGCTAAGCCTAACACACTCGTCATATATGTTGACGTGGGGAGAGTTTATGACAGGATCAGTGTCTTACAGAGGCAGATTTGTTTGGTCCATATGTTAGGAAATAATCTGATTGTATATAAAACACTGCTACACTAAATGTTTGTCAATGTGCCTATTTAAGGTAGCCTACAAACAGCCATAGCAGTGATATTGTCTATAAGTTTATATATCAATATCAGATTTATGAATAGTACCACTTTGAATAGATGATTAAAGATATCAGAATCTGAATTCCTTTATGTGTCCCGCAATGGGAAAAACATAAGGCACTAGAAGAGCAAAAGTGCAGATTACTTCAAAAGAGTAGACTTACATATTATATGAAAAGTAGGCACACTTTATTCATAATAAAAGCACAACAAAGTAAAAAAAAAAAAAGAAAAGATTACCAAATAAGAAAACCATGGTTATAAAAAAAAAACTGCAAGGCTAGGCAGCACCCTCTTTAAAATAGATTAACCATAAGGGGGTCTAATTGCTAAAGACTGCTCATAGTTGTATCCTCTTGTGCAAGTGTCAATTCATCTTCTTTCATCAAAAAAAAGTTTTCCCCCATCAAAAACAGTTTTGTGATGACTTGTTGTGCACAGAGAGCACTCAAAAGGAACACAGAAGGAATGTATAGAGGGGGGTAACATAAGTCAAAAAGTTCAGACCCTTGAAGATAATGAAGTCCACTGTGTCCCTTATTGTGTGTGGTCAGTCCACATAAAAAATCTACCCTAACACATTTCTCTAGCCCCCAACATGTTAAAATTACTACTACGATACAACGCTTACTACACAGTCAAAGTCAAAGAAGACAGCAGTTCAGTAAAGTCATTCAAAAGGTTGCACAGTATTTTGGTTTACAGAAATCAAGATGCTTAGCTTGAGAAGAGAAATTTAGCTGAAGGGCTACATTCAAAAGAAACAACGTTTTAGGAAAGATGTGCTTACAGTGGAGGGAATTATTGAAGACAATGGCGACTCCTTTCTTATGCCCTTGTCCTTGTTAAAATTTGCTTAGAATTTCACGAGTGACCTATTTCTATTCTTTTGAGCATTTTAAAGGTATGACCCTTGTCCTAGAAAGAGTCATAGGTGCAATTAGCATTGCAGCCTGGACCCAGCACACACATTTATCAGGCTGAAGGTCGGACATAGGATTACATAGCAATGTGGGGGGGTTGTTGGTTTGGCAATGACAAGCTTCTTCGTCTGGTCAGGGTTAGGGTTAGAGTGAGCTGGGTGGGATATGGGGGCTGGGGGTGAATGAAGAGTACTCATCAGTGTTGCTCAGATGGTCTAGAGCTTCTGCTGCGCTCAGTTATGTTTTCCTTTGGTTTTGGTTCCTTTCGTGGATCCTCGTTGGCATGGGGAACAGATGTGTGAAACAGGAAGTAAAATGTGTTTTACTCCCAACTTTTTTTGTCTATCTGTCAATAAAATTAATGAATGGTCATTACATGCATTTGAATAACATGTTTACTGCCAACAACCTGCTGAATCTCTTCATTACTTTTCTGATTGGTGGTCCCGGGCCACTGATAAACACTTCAGCATTAAGAGAGTTGACCATATCATTTGACTTATTTAGGGACCATTATGTTTGGGAAAAATCAGTATTTTGATGTTGATTTTACTGCACATGCTTTTTACATCTTTAGGTTATCTGCAACCAAAGTTTGAAGCCCAGTCAAGTTGCACATGATTGTTGCTGGTTAGCCAATTCGTAGCTGTCAATGGATGATCATAATGCAGGCCAGCCTGTCCCATCACAAATCTCTGAGCACTGGTCTGTTCTTGTTAATCAGCCTGCCATTATCATGAACATAATTTGCTTAGCGATTTCAAGGAGGACTACCACTTGTAGATGTATTAACAGGTACACTGCACCCCTGTTTCTTGGTAGTTCTCCAAGACCCAGTACCACTCTGCAGTCCCAGGGTTGGAAAACTCTACATTGGTAAATGACACTGCCAACCTCAACAAGCTGCAACACTAACATGCTGATCACATTATTAATCTTCAATAATACCAACCCAACAATGTAACCTACATCACATTCCCTTTCAGCTGGAAAGAATATTTTCACATTGTGGTAACACAACTTTTACTTAAAAGATCTGAATATTTCTCTAAATTCTATTGTTATGTGATATCTTAGAGAGTAAACTAACAAACTAACGTTGCTTTACTGTCGGCATCTGGGCTTTGTGGAAACATGATCATCAAGCCAAAAGGAGTCGATGACACAAAGTACAGAGGCACATAAAAGCTTTCCACAGTGCGATGATCCTTGTGGTAGCTGTGGAGTACAGCTAACAAGCTGTTCAATAACAATGGGAGGAAAAAGATCCACCTGACCCCAACCCTGTTATCAATTATTAGGCCTGCATGACTCCAATTACCTGCTGACATTATAATTACTTTTGCTGACAATGTAATAGAACTATACACTGCAGCAAGAAGAGAAAAAAGAGAGAAGGTAGCACTGATTTGAAGTTCCTAGTGGTGACTGATGGAGGTGTTGCTAGTATACTTTGGTATAGAGTTGATATCTGAATCGAATAAAACATATTATCAGGTTCATCACAATAACAACCTGTGATTTATCATGATTAATCACACGTTTACTTGTAGTTAGGGGGAGATAAAGCAAGTACACGTCTGGTGTTTTATAAAGAAACTTGACAAACTAGTAGGATAAATCAGAGGTTTTTTTATTTATTATAACATGATTTGTCAATATTTGGAAATAATTACGACAAAGAGTATCAACTAGCCCGTCTTTACAGAGAACTGCTTTGATTCCCCTCTGTGTAATGTGTTATGTATATAGGGCTATTAACTCTGCTGCTATCATACTTTGAGCATCATCTGTTCCTACAGTGGTGACCCGGTCTGCTATCTCACACACTGCGCAACTTTAAGAAACTGTCACATGCTCCCGTCCCGCCAAATGCCTTTTCTCAGTTTTTACCGCACCTGAAGCGAAAGAGTGCAGAGCAAATGTAATGTATAAGGTGTGCCATTGCAATTCATGCTGCAGCATAACAGAAGGATGTTTGGGTCAAACTTGGTAATTTGGATTTATCGGACGCGTATTGTTACCGCTTACAGATTGATTGAGAGCATAATCACGTTAATGTTGACAGCCCTTATAATTAGTGATGAATGCCACATACTGGTGTGAATAAAATGATCTAAGTAATGGTTAAAAAAGAAATCTTTAATGATTTTGAAAACAAATCAACCATTCTTAGGTAGCGACCTCATTTAGGAACCTAGAGGCCTGAAGGTTGAAGATCTTCCTTATCTATTTACATCCCGAACACAACAGGGAGTAAAGGCTGTCACTGGATGGGCAGGACCAAATATGCTGCGTTTCAATAATTTAAGATCCTTCTCACTGCCATTTTGCATGTTGTGTGTGGTACCAACTCAATACAGATTGTTCAATAAACTTAACAGTGACTTCTTGACTTCACCATAGTGTTATGTGTATTTAATATTGAAAAAACATGTATAACTTTTATTAGTATAGTGCTGTGTTCATCAGAATTGCTGGTTCCACTGATTCTGTTCGGTAGCCACGCTAGCAAGCAGGATTAGTTTTTTGTCTTGACAGCGGGTAAGGTCCTCTTCTCCATTGATGTAGATCTTTTCCTTGCTATCCATGATCAGGTCGACCACAGCTCTATCATCAGAATACTTGATGATGGTGTTTGAGTTGAAAGGGGCAACTCAGTATTGTTTGTATCCAAAGTACAGCAATGCGCTCGAAAAAACAAAGCCCTGGTGTGCCCCGGTGTAAAGGACCAATGTGGAAGAGGTGTGTTGCAGGTTCATCCCCTGGGGTCTGCCTGTCAGGAAGTGAAAGAGCAACAAGCCCATAGCCCAGGTCTTTGAGCATTTAAGGGAATGTGTTCATTTGTCAGAAATGTTATGTTAAATGTTTCCATTTGCACAAAAACAAATCAATCAACCCTCCACAATAATTAACTGAACTACATTTTTCCTTTTATTGTGTTGACACAAAAATGTGTTGATTTTGTTGGTGTTGGTATGCTTTTAAAAGTAATGTCTACTGTATTTGAAATGTAAATGTTTCTTTGTGAAGCACTTTGCTCAACATGTGTTATTCTTTACTTCAATAAATCCTCTTAGCTCAACTACTAATCTTAAGAACTCTAATTATGGGATTGCAGGAAGGAAAAAGGGCTGTATATGTGTTGCAGGAACAAGGAGAAGGATTTTACTGCCTGATGGAAAGCCAAAGTAAAAGTGCAGGGATTTAGGAAAGTGCAGCAGTTCTGACTGTTTAACTGAAAGTCAGCTGTCCTGCTGGTGTCTGGAGGAGGGGTAAAGGAAAGGAGATTTAGCTTTTAAGTACAGATGGCCTGAGGAATCAAGATTGGCCTAAACCTTTTTCAAAACAGAAGTAAAAAAAGGAGTACACCCAAAACATAGATTACAATATTTCAACCTGTAATGTTGCTTGCCAGTCATTTGCATAGTAATGCACCTCCAAATACCTCACCCTCTGACTCAGCAATTATTTTTGCTTAATGGTGATTTTGCAGGGCTGTGTGCATCTTTAGGTACCCAACAGCACTAAAGCGTCCAGAATCTGAATGAGTTCAACCAATCAAACAAATCACATGCATACATTTGAGGTTGTATGTATGCACTGACATACGCACACACAAACAGAACATCCTGGCCTGCCAACCTCCCATCCATTCCTCCTATTGTCCCAGAGTCAGACAGCAGGATGGGGCTGCAGAAGTGGCCACAACAGGCGGACTTCTCCCCCGAGAGCCTGTAGGGTCAGATCTGAAGCAGCTCCCCCTCCCTTTCTCCACGTGTCCTCTGGGAGAGGGATCTCCAAGCTGCTGTGAGGAGGCAGATGCTGGCCACTCTTTCTAATGGGAGGTCCAAGGGTGGGGGTGACATGACTCCTCTTAGGTTCCCATGCCCTGTGGCACACTCATGTCACACTCCTGCAAGTAATACAGATGATAACAGCAGAGAGGGTGCACTGTCCATCTGCTCCCCTGACACAAAGACACTAAGAGATGCAGCGGTACTGTAGCTGGACGCCGAGCAACAGTGTGTGTGTACCACAGTAATACAAGAAGATGTGTGGGCCTTGCGTGTTTGTGACATGAGGGTGGTAAGAGATATAACATGATGTATAGGAGCATGTGCCACACACACACACACACACACACACACACACACACACACACACACACACACACACACACACACACACACACACACACACACACACACACACACACACACACACACACACACACACACTACAGTTAGTTACAAGTGTCTAAATGGTGTTAGCTATATATTCAAACAAAAACATTTAATTAGGAAATGTGAAAATGGGTGTGATCAGTTTGGGACTGTATGGCCATTTTTTATAGTGGGATATAAATTATATCTATACATCTTTTTGCTGTTATGCTGAAGGAAATGTAATCCTTTTGGGAGGTGAGCAGAAGGGTTTTTAAAAGAAATCTTTTCAGATCCAATATTAATCCAATTGTACTCTTGTAAGATTTGTTTAAAATACACAAGATTTATTTTTATTATTTTCCACACATAAGTATGCTTTGTTTGTAAATTAATTGAGGTTGATGTTGTATGTTGTGAATTTCTTCACAATGGCAAAATGCATTATTTGTTATCTATAGAACCTAAACACCAAAGTTGCAGCTTCTGGATGATCTTAATAAAGAGCAAGGTGTGGTGAAATAATCATGATGCTTTAAACTCTAGACTAGAGCATCATGATGTTGCCTGTGCTTGGTTCATTTTTTTCACAATTGTTTACCTGCTTATTAAGATCATCCAGAAGCTGCAACTTTGCTGTTTAGGTTCTATAGATAAAAAATAATGCATTTTGCCAGTGTGAAGAAAGTCACAACATACAACATCAACCTCAAGAAATTTACAAACAAAGCATACTTATGTGTTGAAAATGTACACTATGGTAAACAAAATTGTGAGCAGTTACCAGGGAACACATGAGGAATAAAGGGGGACTAACTGTTAACCATAATTCCTCATTTGAGTTGCCTTTGACATTTGAGAAGAAAGTGAGAGTGGGTTGTTGCATGGTAACAGTTTTGGTTGAATAAATGTTCTTAACAAAAGATATGTTGGCTGTCCGTACACAATCTGTACATACTACCCGAAGCCAAGTTGCAACTCTCAAACAACAGTTGGAAAGGAAGTTACATAGCTGGAAATTAGGTGTTTAATAAAGAATATTTCCTGTTGTAGAGTATATTCACAACATACTGTACCTCATTGCAATGTAACGAGAAGAATATCAACTTGTTGGAAAAGTCATTCACACATTAATTTTTTCTGATTCTGGTGATGCCTAAAGACGAGTAATCTCTGTTTTAAATGTCTTTTCACTGTTTCTATCTCTGAAGCTCGGAAAGCATGATTATTTGTTGTTTGTCAGATAGTCAGTTTAAATGATTTGGTTTTGTTACAAATCATAACATAATGATAAAGCATGAAGGACTACTTAGGAACTTAAGAACCACTTAGTTTCGATTTACTTGGGGTGAAAATCTGTAGGATAACTAATGTTAAAGAAATTATCTCTTCACTTAAGCTCTTAAGCTTGGATTCAGCAGCAGTTACTTCCTCATTTTATTTTGTCATTAGTTCCCTGCTAACTTTTTGTGTCCATATTATAGTGTGACCAAAAAGATTACTTTGATGATGACCTTTTTCTCCATATAAAATAAATGATGCCATATGCAGATGCAAGTTTTAAAATTCAGTAAGAAAGTTGAATGACATAATTCCTTGGCAGCCCTTTTGGAACCACTGTTCTTGGCTTGAGGTTTGACATAAAAGTGTGTAAGCTAACGTTGAACAACAACAAGAAGCTGCTCCAGCATTTTATCTACACTTTCTTTGCATACAACTGTGTGTTTTCTCCCTCCTTTAGAACCATGTCCTGCAGAGAAGCGTGCCAGGATGTTCAGGGGGCCACCTAAGGCACGCGTCCTCTCCACTCATTACAATATCAATGGAACCCAACCCCCCACCCGCCGGCTATCACATGCACATAACCCAACACACGCGTTCCAGGGGGGAATTAATAAACACAGATATGTCATTCATTTACCATCTTGAAATCTCTGACTTTTTGTCAGTTTGTCGAATTTATTACCCTTCTAAATCGATACTGCTTTTCATATCTTTTAGTGATTATTTGTTGATGTATCACATCATCATCACTTTTTGGATACAGAAGTTTGGATACACAAGTTCGCTTGAAGAAGCACCTTCAAGCGATCTTAACCAAGGAGTAGAGAAAAGAAAATAAATGCTTGTTTTAGGTTGTGAAACGTATATATAACTTCTATTATAATATAAATCTTATGCTGCTCACTATCAAATCAGTCATTTGGGTGGATCAGCTTTAAAGTAAATAACAGTTTAGGTGTGTAAACCCTCCACCATCCTGCGGCGACAGCTGCTGAAACCGACCGCCAGCCAGAACCCTCCTAAATCAATACTGTGTGTGTGTGTGTGTGTGTGTGTGTGTGTGTGTGTGTGTGTGTGTGTGTGTGTGTGTGTGTGTGTGTGTGTGTGTGTGTGTGTGTGTGTGTGTGTGTGTGTGTGTGTGTGTGTGTGTGTGTGTGTGTTTTAGAGCGAGAGGGGTTCCTGCAGAGTTTGGACTATCATGTTGCTTTTGTCTGGAATCATGAGAACAGCTGTATGGTAATCAACGGCACATGGTCGACCGTGTGGGGCTCCAAGCCGGCTATTGTCTCCCCAAAGCGTCCACCCGCAGCTCTCTCTCTCACCCCCCCCCCCCCTTCTTGTATACCCCCGTACCCTTCTCCAGGAGTGCGACAGAGGTCTGAATAGCCGCCAGACGCACAATAGTTCCTCTCCAGGACCTACCCTCTTTCTTTGTCACCACACACGCGTTGGAGCAATTATAATGCTGGGCATAAAGAAAGAAAAGTTATGCGCTATTCTTCCCCGCTTCCTTCTGATGTTGGTGTGGGCCAGCTCCAAAGAAAAAAACTAATAATGATCTGTACATTGGTGGAACATTTAACTCTTGACGTCCAAGTTTGATGTAAAGCAGAATCCTTGGTTTGATAGTGTCCTGGCACGCTCATTGTTTGACACATAGGCCTACACATTCCCAAAAATATGAGTGTCAAAGTATTTTTAAATATTTTGTATGGTGTTTGTGTTATTTTAGGCCTATAACTTACAGTTTTCCATCCACTCAGTAATAAAATAGAATACATTAATGTTATTTAATTTGAGCTCACAAACTTGGATAGACCTTTTGTGGCGCGTTTGATTCAATTCCACCACCCACATGCGTTAGGATGCATACAGATATGCTAAGATATCTGCCTTACACCAAAAATGCATATTCCTAATTACAATTCAGTCCAGGTGTAATGTGGGTTCCTAAATCCCCAGACAGACAGGCAGGCCGCCAGCCAGGCAGGGCAGGGGTGTAAGGCTGCTCCCCTGAGGTCGGCCCCGGCTCCTCCTCTTTGCCAGTGACGCGCAGCAACAGAGGGTATAAAATCACTCTGCGCCTTTTGAGTAGCAGCATCAAAACAAGTGGAGTGCCAAGCAGGACGGGGGAGAAGACTATCATCAAAAAACAAGGATTTAGGATAGACCAACTGGATAACAGACGTCAAAGAGATGAAACTTTTTTAAGTTTGATTCAACAGTTTTTGGGAATATTATCGCCAGCGACGAATGCGGACATTCACTTAGAAAATCAAACTCTGAGAACTCTGGGACAAAATGGCACATCTGCACCTGAGATACCTCTTAGCTCTGGCCTTAGTGCACATAGTAAGTTGGCTACCATTTTTGTACTGATAAAATAATCTTTACATGTCTTTACGCACAGCCTGTCTGACCTCGTGTGTTTCTGTCATTGCAGGTTTGTTCCTCTGGTGTGTTTGAGCTGAAGATAAACTCATACCACACGGCCCAGCGGATCTGCAGAAGACACAGGGACTGTCATATCTTTTTCAGGATTTGCCTCAAACACCCCGAGGATGTGATCTCAGCCGAGCCACCATGCACCTTTGGCACCGGACACACCAACGTTATCCGGGCTGATCACACCTCCATCTCCAGCAGCGCTCCAATCAGGGTGCCTTTCCACTTCAAATGGCCGGTAAATCAAAAATCATACTTAAACCATTACAATTTTTAGATTTTGGAAGTTTAAGGTTTGATATTAAGCACTTTATCAATGACAGATTCGTGCGTAAAATATCCACACTGAGCAATTCCATTTTTTATATTCCAGGGAACATTTTCGTTGATTATTGAAGCGTGGAACGCTGAATCTCCGACCGAATACACAGGTATGTTGTTTGTTCTATACCACGAGATGCTGAATTATTGGACTCACAGTGAGTCGAAGTTTTATGGATATCATTAAAACTTTATTCTGAGATAAATCACAAGTGCACGTATGGCTTTGCGCGGCCGCAGGCAGAGGTAATAACAATTGTGCCCATTCCCTCTTTAGACAACCAAAACAACCTTGTGAGCCGCCTGGCCACCCGGAGGAGACTTGCCATCGGGGAGGATTGGTCCCAGGATGTTCACTTCGGCGAGCAGAGCGAGCTGCGCTACTCCTACCACGTCTTCTGCGATGAGTACTACTTTGGAGACGGCTGTGCCGAATACTGCAGGCCGAGGGACGACACGCTTGGCCACTACACTTGCGACGAGGAGGGAAACCGCATCTGCCTGGAGGGCTGGAAGGGAAACTACTGCTCTGAACGTGAGTTTATTAATAAGTAGTACCGAAGTGTTCTGGAGCAAGGCACTTAAGCCTTAAAGTAGTTTGCCGAGGCACTTTAGGGACTAAAATATGAGGAGAGAAAACACTGCATTTCATTAAAAAAACATATGTAAAAAGTGAATAAAGAAAAATACAATAAAAAAAACAGTAGAAGAAACAAATTCATCATATTCATTAAATGGCATCCTTCTGGAAACTATCAACTGAAAGGTTATTGGAGTTTCCAGTCACTGCACTCTATTCACTAAACAACACAGCTCATCAGAAAATACATCAACAAACATCTAGCTTAGTCAAGAAATTTAGAGCAATAATAGAGTGGAGACAACTTGCATTTGTTACTCACAAATCAGTTATATGGAGGAAAAGCCCCAAGCTTTTGTCCTCCCAAGACTTGAGAAATTACACCCAAGCTGTCAGGGCAGAGATAAAAATAGCTTTTTGTTTTATCACTCTTGATTGTTGATCTCCCGCACGGACAGGAATGTTTTCAGAGCATATAGAGTTTCTTTTATGTTAGTGATGTCCCGTAGTGCTGTGCGTTACCGGCTGTGGTGTTCCATCTGCCTTTTGTTCTCTGTTACAATGAGAGAAAGAGCTGTGGCCCCTATTACACACAAACACACAATCATACACACACCTAGACTCACATCACCTTGAAGTAAGTGTGTGTGTGTGTGTGTGTGTGTGTGTGTGTGTGTGTGTGTGTGTGTGTGTGTGTGTGTGTGTGTGTGTGTGTGTGTGTGTGTGTGTGTGTGGAGTTGAAGATAAAAGAAAACGTTTTCTCCTGCAGTGTGCCTACCAGCTGCTTAGCTTAATACTTAACAAACAGTGAAGTCTGGAGCAGTGCTGGGGTCAGACAAGGGGCCCTATACGTGTGTGTGTGTGTGTGTGTGTGTGTGTGTGTGTGTGTGTGTGTGTGTGTGTGTGTGTGTGTGTGTGTGTGCGTGTGTGTGTGTGTAAGAGATGTATGAGGAGGCGTTCCCATTGTAATCGTCCCCCTCCCTTTCCCTCCCCTCTCCAGCCATCTGCTCGGCGGACTGCAGTGAGAAGCACGGCTACTGCGAGGCCCCTGGGGGCTGTACGTGTCGCATGGGCTGGCAGGGCCCCTTCTGCACAGAGTGCGTCCGCTACCCAGGCTGCCTCCATGGGACCTGCAGCCAACCATGGCAGTGTAATTGCCAGGAGGGCTGGGGGGGCCTCTTCTGCGACCAGGACCTCAACTACTGCACCAACCACAAGCCCTGTGCCAACGGAGCCACCTGCACCAACACGGGCCAGGGTAGCTACACCTGCACCTGCCGGCCCGGCTTCGGAGGAACCAACTGTGAGCTGGAGACCAACGAGTGTGACAGCAACCCCTGCAAGAACGGAGGCAGCTGCAACGTGAGTACACAAACTTGTTTTTGTTTTTTGTTTTAAGGTGCAATTAAACTGAAACACCTGCATAAAGAAATACAACCGTTAAAGATAAGATAAATAGGATCGCATGCATGTAATATCAAGTGTCTCAACAACAGAAATATAAGAACAGTATAATAATCAGAATACTTTATTTATCCCAGGGGAAATTAGTTTGATGCTCAATTTTAGAATACAATAAAATAAATGATAACAAACATAAATATAAATTGAATAAAAATACACATGAGAAGTTAAAGAAGAAAAAGAATGTGCATAAAAAGATAAACAAAATCTAAGAAAAAATAATTACATTTATATAAACTGAGAAAATGTAATTGATATGTTCAATAAAAGATGAAATCAAATTAAATACAATACAAATATGTATACAAACATGACAAACTAAAATAGAAATGTCAATGTACTACAATATTTAAAACAGTTTAAAAGAGTTTGGGCAGCTGATGATGGCATAGTGCCAGTCTAATAACTCAGGGTGCTACCAGTAAATACATTTTTTATTTAAATATACTAAATACAAAATAAAAATGAATTCAAAATATGATACAAATGAACTAAAAGGTATTTCAAAAGTTGCATTTCAGTCGGGTGAAGAGACAAGTCATTTATAATAAACAAGTATAATTAAAAATAAAAAAATGTTTCAAAGAAAAAAGTATGGAATCGTGTGGTGTCTGCATATACAGATAATAAGTTTAAAAGTGAAATATACAAGCTTGAGGTTCACTTAACAAAACCACAGTGTGTGTCTTCCACTACAAGGACAGTAAGCAATATGTTATAATGAAGTAGTTGCATTAGTTTATCTTTACTGGACTGCTGATCTGCAAATGTAATACTTGATGTATCCTGATTGTTGCATATTGAAAATGAAAAGTATCAGAGTTCATCCTTTTACCTACCATTCAAACAACTGCAGAACATGATGGCGCCATACATCCATCCCAAACTTTATTCAATTTTTAACATCGATACTTTTCTCCCTCTGTCCACAGGACCTGGAGAACGACTACTCATGCACCTGCCCACAGGGATTCTATGGTAAGAACTGCGAGATCATCGCCATGACTTGTGCGGACGGTCCCTGTTTCAACGGCGGCACTTGTGTGGAGGCCATAACTGGAGGCTACACCTGCCGCTGTCCCCCCAGCTATACCGGCTCCAACTGTGAGAAGAAGCTGGACCGCTGCAGCAACAGGCCCTGTCTGAACGGTGAGTGCCCTCTCTGGCGACATCTAGTGGCTGAAATGCAACCCAGCAGTTAGTTGGCAAAAATACCAAATCGTTTTCGTGAATCAGTGTCAATACTTCAGCATCATTGCACTTGCTGCAGGAGAGTGTTAAAATGTAATCACGTTAAGATCCTTTTAACAAAGGGGTCATCTCAGATCTCTTGGATGCTGAACAGTATTTTCTATCTCCTGCAGGTGGTGATTGTCTGGATCTCGGCCAGAGTGTCCTTTGCCGCTGTCAGGCCGGCTTCACTGGTGCCAACTGCCAGGTCAACATCGACGACTGTGCCTCCACCCCCTGCCAGAATGCCGGAACCTGCCAAGACGGTGTGAACGACTACACCTGCTCCTGCACCCTGGGGTACACTGGCAAGAACTGCAGTGTACGCTCAGATGCCTGCGGCGCTCTCCCATGCCAAAATGGTGGCACCTGCTTCACCCACTTTACCGGGCCGGTGTGCCAGTGCCCTAAAGGCTTCATGGGTCCCAGCTGTGAGTTCACTCTGCAGCCCAGTTTCAAGCCTGCTTTGCGTCAGAGCTCCCAGCCCTCCTCCGCCACCCTCACCGTCTCCTGCATCCTGGCCGTCCTGGTGCTGGTCCTGCTTGCAGGTATAATCTTCTTGAGGAGGAGGAAGAGGCTGCAGGGAAGGAAGCAGCTAAGCGACGTTGCAGTCTACAATGACTTAGAGAATGTCAACAACATTGGAGGAAGCGAAAGAGACTCTTTCCTCGGTCCCAACGGCATGTTCAAGATCAGCAACGGCACGGCTCGCCTTAGCCTCTCCCTCTGCCCAGACGGAAGATCTGGGTACCGGCCCACTCCCATGGAGAGCAGACTGGCCAGAGATGAGCGTCAGGACTTTATGTGGAGGGACGAGGCCGGCCTGGGCTCTGGAGCAGGGCTGAGATGAATCACAGAGAAAACACGGGACGTTCATACAGGGGTAAAGAAATATTAGCACTTGTTGCTCCTCTCTTGTCATGCACAGTGAAGAAAGGAGCGAATCCATGAGTTAAAAACCAATATGCTCATGCAGAAGATGTATCATTAAAAATGTAAGCATAAAAAAAAAAAATTAACAAATGAACTATTCTGCTAAAGATGATTTTCAAAGATTTTCGACTAGGTTTATGGGGCAAAGCTCTTCCATGATCCAAAGAAACAAATAATACGATCCACTTTTCATAGGACCTACAACACAAACCAAATACAGGAAGTCACAACACTCTGACCAACTTCAGAAAACCTACCCGAAATATGTATTAATGGGTTTTTGTTTTTTTAATATGTTCACTTTGTTTGACTGTTACTCATTTTTTAAACAATGATTTCTTTGTTTGCTTTTCAATCTTCCTTTGTACTTTATTTCCTTATTGTGTGTACCATCATAATTATTATTTATATTATTTATTTATTTCCAAAACGTTGTTAATGTCTTCTCTTCGATTGTCAAAGATGTAGAGCTATATTTATATAATGCTGAATGAAGACCGACACTTGATGTAGCTGGATGTTTTAGGGCTGTGTGAAATATCCCAAAGATATTCAGAGCAGGGATATGAAGAAAATGTGCTTTAACACAGCTGTTACTGTAATTTATATATATATATAGTTTATATACTCCTGATCAAATTGTTCTTTCATGTGCCATTTTATGTTCATGCCAAAGTTTGTGTTATGTTTTCATTCATATTATTTAATTCCATCATGTTGTGGTTGTGGTGTCGAATAAATGATTTGCTTTAATGCGATTCTGGTTTTTTCTGTTATTTTACAGTAGAGACACTTAATACTAATATGAACCTGAAGATGAATTTAATAGGGCCCTTTTAATCTATTATCCACTAAAAACGTACACCCTCTAAAATTGCATAGAATATCACTAGAATATAAAATATGTCCTTCGTAAAGTGAACACTCAGGAGGACCGTGCAGTGCTGTAGGAACATTTAATATCATAAATGAATTCAACGGCGGTATAATCAAGCTTCTTATTGATTGGTATTGACGCTGTGAAACAAATGTACAAATAAACACGTATACATTCTATAAAGGGCTTTGAAAGGTACTCAGTTACACATACAAGCTAAAATGAATTAGGAATAATCCTAAAAACAACAAATTTAAGTTATAACAAACACAATATTATTTATTATGCAGTTGTTTTTGGGAGGGGAGTTCCACCGGCAGGGGGGCAGATAAAGACAATTCTCTGACCGCTGTGGTCCAAAGATTTACAAATATGGGAAAGACAATAATTTATGGACAATATACAAGAAGACAAAATGGAAAGATCTGTTTAATAGGCTACTGGATCTTCTTTACTTTAAAGAGGCGTCTTCAATCCGCAGATACAGTTGCAGAGGTCAGATGCTTGTAGTTGTGACACCGTCAGCCATATTGATGCAACTGTGCAAACTGAAGATCTATAACAGGGAGCCTGGGGACGGTTGCAAAACGTTTTGTATTTCTATCTGGGATTCAGAGACTGTTCACTCTAGACCAAACCATTTTCTATATATTAAACTTACATATGTATGCCAATTATCTATACCATTTAAAGATGATTAAATGGCATCATTCACAAGATTAATTTCACTCTGTAGAGTCTCTTGGAGTTTGCAGAAAAGTGCTCTATAATCAAATGCAATATTATTATTATTATTATTATATTATTATTATTATTATTATTATTATTAACCATTTGAAAGGAAGAAAGTCAGATGGTGCAACAACCCTGGGGACAGAGGCAACACACATCAAGGACGGTTGCAACATGTTTAACATACAATACATTTAACTTATTAACTGAATAACCTTTTACATCTCAATGAGCAGAGTATTTTTTAGATATGTAAAATATAATTTCATTTATTTCTACAATAGTATTATAGTAGTATTTTTGTACGAAACTGCAACTGTTTTAAAAGCTGATTCATGCTGAAACTTGTTAAACTTGTCGTGTCTAATGATTCCAAGGTTATACAGGTCATATGTTTACAGCAGGCTATTTCTAACAAGACAATAACCAGTCTTGAAAGAAAAAGTATTAATACCGCAGTGTAGAAATACTTTGTTAAGTCCTTCATTCAAACTTTAAGTAAAAGTACAAAAGCATTAGCTTCATCAAATACTTAAAGTAACATAACTAAAAGTAGGAATGTCAGTGGATTATAATTAGTGATACATGAATGTGTTTATTGTGTCAATTTTGCAGCTGGTAAGGCACTAAGGAGCAAAATGTAATTGTCTTTTGCTGCAAGATATCTCAATTCATAATAGTATATCTTTATTACATTTTATTTATTATATGAACCTGCAAAGTAACTTGTTGTTGTAGTGAAGTAAAGCAGGCTATCATTAAATGAAAAATACTCAAGTACACATACCTTAAAATTGTACTTAAGGACAATACTTGAGTTAATGCGCTTAAATACTTTCCACTACTGATAATTATAAATGCCATTTAAGTCATGCAATGGTTCAGAATGCTGTTTGTATACCCCGAGTGTAAACATCCCAAGAGGACAGAACGTTGTTTAGCAGTGTGCCGCCCTGCTTCCCCCCTACTCTCCCTTCAGAGGAAGGGGAACACGTCAGAGCACAGCAGATATGGCAGCCGAGTGCACCGGAGCGGCTCTAGAGGAAACTGACGAAGTTAATTCATCAGATTTGGAGTTCCAGGATCATGGTGGCAACATACCGAAGAGACATGCCCGGGTTACCGTGAAGTACAACCGGAAGGAGCTGCAGAGGCGGCTGGATGTGGAGAAGTGGATCGACGAGTGTCTGGAGCGGCTGTACGCGGGGCAAGTGGGTGGATGAGGGAGCTGCACCCTTTAAATACTTTTAAAATGTTCTTAATTATATAATAAGCAGCGGTGGAGTACTCAGATCGTTTACTTAATGCAAAATACTCCAGTACAATTAAAAGCCTTGCATTTAAAATCTCACTTACAAGTTTAAAAACTTGTACATAAAGAATAAAAAGTAAAAGTGTATCTAATTTGTTTATGCAGAGAAATGCCATCCACATTTGATATTTTATTATATGCAAAACATCTTAAGTTAATAAATAGTGTTGCATCAATAAGCATTTAATTTCATTTGACGTGTTGTACCTTAAACTGATATTCCACTGGTTTTTAATGCAAACATTTTAGAAGTAACCAAAGCTGTCAGATACAGTATATCTATTGGAGTAAAAGTACAATATTTACCTATGAGATGTAGTGAAGTATAAAGTAACGTTAAATGGAAATACTTGGAAAGTACAAGTAACTCAAAATGGTGCTTAAGTACAGTTTTTATGTAAATTAACTTAGTTACTTTCCACCTCTGATAATAAGACAATATCCGAATCAAACATATTTCAATTTAAGATTATGTATAATTCTGAAGGTGCAATTCCATAAATTAAGCTATTGGAAATGAGGCTCTCAATATAAAGTTATTATATATTGACTGTAATTTGGCAAAATTAGATTACACAGTCCTGAGTTGTAGGCCTCTGATGATCTCTGAGGGGATAATGATTATTGTGGAGAGGTGGCCCATGCTGGTTCTCCTTACAAGGCCAAGCATCCTGTGCTTCACAGCTGAGCCCTTCCCAGGGGTATGTATCTGTCTCTGGGCTTGCCTTACATGGTCACTATGGAACTGAGAGAGAACAATAATTTATGGGGAAAAGGATCCAGAGGAAGGAAGGAGTTGTTTTTGGACATGAAGGGCATGTTTGTGCTATTTAGCAATGTAAATTAAAGAACGTATTGTTTAGATCATCTAAATGATAAGACAGTTATTTGAAGCAAAAGGACCAAACAGGGCTCAATGGATTCAAGGAGTTCACAGGGTTTAATTGTCATGTGCATAAAGCTACACTGTAGTTGGCAAGGAAAATCTTAAATTCCAGGCTCTTCTAACAATGCAACTTAACATAAAGATAAAAAGAAACAAGATGCAGTGCAACATTGCAAGTCAATTGCAGGGATAAGAAGATATATACAATGGAATAAGTTAGAACACAATATAAAACAACAGTAACAGTGTAATACAAATACATTAAATGTAGCTTTCAATAAAAGCTTGTTCCCAAAGTCAATGGCATATTCACATTAACCCAACAAATAGACAAAACATAGATTTGATGCAGTATGGGCACTTTTGACACTCTTAATATGATTTTAATGGTTCACGTCTGTTTTTTTATGTATTATCTAACAACTCAGACAACATTTCTTTTGTTGAACACACACAAACAGAGGAACAGACTTCATTTTCAGCTAGGATGGACCTGGACGTGGAAAAGGTGACCTGAATGTGATCTGTGCAGCTGTAGAGCAGAAGTCCTGTATGTGTCAATGGGATAACACAGTTCAGTGGTAGCCTATGTATGGGCAGAATGGACTGCCCCTTTCTCCCAGCTAAACTGGAACAACGTCTGTTTGTTTAAACAGAACAAGCCACTCTCTCATTGCTACATGAACATTGTCACTATTCAGCCCACAGAGCCTAAACATGCAAGTGATGGATATGCAATGTGTGCAGGCGGATTCTAAAGTCTTCAGTTGCTGGACACAAGGTTCCAGGATGCAAAATATTATTGTATCTTCCCCAGTACCTGAGGGTTCCCTGGAATGAACTGTTTGTGTAAATGAGTCCTGGCTCCTGTGTATATTTAGAGTTGCGTCAATATTTGTAACCCTGGTATTTTTATGGCTGCATGTCAGTCAGTACACCACTTTTGTTCTTAGGCCACCATAATGTTCACATCTGTAGTGCAGAGGGAAATATCTTGTCAACGAATTAATGGATTGCCCTTACATTTGCTACAGTTATTCAATGTCTGTACGGATGATAAACATCCCGTTACCCATTAATTTTCCCTCCTGCAACACCAGCTGGTCAGAATTGATTCATTCTGTACAGACCTTCAATATTTTCACAATTATGATCACTGTGTTCGCCAGACTTACTTGCGACCTGATACCTGATGGCAATCCTATCAGCCTCAGCTGTACTTTGTGCTAAATGCTATCTAGCAAATGTTTACATGCTAACATGCTATCTGCACTCTCACAGACACACTTATCTACACTACACCCATTCCTGAGATATTTTCCTAATCCTAACAGTAGCTGCTGTGTGTCCGCACATAGACTTTCGACCAATAGATCGATAGTGCAGCCTTACAGAGCCACGAGCATGGCAATGGCAGCACATCTTCAGTCTTTTCAATTTTAACAATGGATCAAAATGAATGATGCTTAAGACCTTCAGAAAGAAGGAAAGAAATCAAGATCTGAAGTTTTCAAACGATACCAAATATAGGCTGAAACAGTAAGAAATATATATGACATCAAATATAACAACTACAAAAAAAATAACCTTGTTGCCATGAATAGTTTAGTTCAGTATGATACTGTAAAATAATTGTTTACGATAATTAAGAGTCTGTCTGGGTTTGTTTTATCAGGAAGGTGATATGCCAGAGGAGGTGAACATTGACGACCTGATTGGCCTGCCTAACAATGATGAGCGAGTCAAAAAGTTACAGGTAACACATGACCTGTGTGTAAGAAGCTGTTGAAGGTGCTGGTATGAAACAGGAAAAGGGTTTACAGTGGACAATATTTACTAGTGCAGTCTTAAATAACGGCTTGAATTCACCTCACGATTGGAGTCTTTCTTCACAGAGATGAAGATATTTTGTTTAGAGAACCAACATTAACCCACACACACCATTCCTATCTTTTGATTTTAGTATTTTCTTTTAATCTTAATTACTTGGACTTTTCTATGTGACATTGGTGAGAACAAATCTTATTAAATAGAACAATAATGGAAACTTAAGTAACTCAAATACATATATAATAGTTGATACTGCACACTTAGTGATTGATATTGTTAAGTCTTAAAATGAATGTGTCTGGTTTGTTAAAACATGATCCCTCTTCCCCTGACAGGAGCTTCTTCGAACGTGCAACAACAACACAGAGGTATGTTTAACTTGGATGTTTTCATATTTGCCATTATCATGCATACCATATCTATGCAACTGCACAGTACAAGTGTCTGTGCATACACATTTACACACACACTGGTCACATGGACCTAAAAGGAAGCTGTAGCTCCTGACACCTCGTCCCATAGTTTCTCCACATTCTTTAACAATGGCTTTCTGTACTCTCTTGCCTTTTTCTGTTCATTTCAAACTGAAACAATGAGTCTTTCTGGCCTCGCTGTGGCCTGGTCTGAGATGCAAACCCAGGCAAAAGAGCAGGGAGGGTCAGGGTAGCTGCTGCTTTGTACTCAGACTTTGCTGTTGAGCATTGGTAAAAGAGTGGTCGATATTTGTTCAAAGTCTTAAACCAACACCTTTGAGTGTACACTAAAATATTTTCTGTTTAAACTGGACATTCAAAGATTCCCTTCTTTTGTGCTTCGAATGGTAATGATTGCAAAACTCAAAGGCTCTGTGTAAAGATTCATCCCGAACGTGTGTCCGAAGTCAATATGTGACTTCAATAGTCTGAGTTTTTTTAATTAAGTGGGCAAGTATCAAAGTAAAATGGTATAAAACAGCAATGGTATTGTCAATGGTAAGAAAGAATTTGCCAGAGTGGACTTGGAGCCAACTAAAAGAACCTGGGTTTTATCACTGTTTAGTTTGAGAAAGTTGGATGAGAACCAAGATTTGTTTTCCCGTAAGCAGTCGGAAAGGGTAGTGGGGGGGAGAGTGGAAGTGGGTTTGGTGGAAAAATAAAGCTGGGTGTCATCCGCGTAACAATGAAATTGGATAGTGTATCTTCTGCAGATATGGCCGAGAGGTAGGAGGTAGATGATAAATAGGAGGGGGCCCAAGACAGAACCATGAGGAACACCAGTGCAGACTGGATGGGATTGTGATGTGAAGTGTTCGAGTTGGACAAAGTGAGTACGGCCGGAGAGGAAAGGTCGGAACCAGGTGAGGGATGCGCCAGTGATATCAATGGAAGATAATCTGTCAAGTAGGATGTGATGTGAGATGGTGTCAAAGGCTGCAGTCAGATCAAGGAGGATGAGTATGGATAAGAGCCAAGAGTCAGCTGCTACCAGTAGATCTTTTGTGATTTTAACCATGGCCGTCTCTGTACTGTGTGAGGAGCGGAAACCAGACTGAAATTCTTCAAAAAGATTATTGTTGTGCAGATGAGTGTGGACCTGGGCTGCAACTGTTTTTTCGAGTATGTTGGAGAGAAACGGTAAATTACAGATTGCAGTGTATAAGATACACTGCTGAATTATGTAAATGTTGTAGACCTATTTTAACATCAGATAAACCTTAGATAGATTTTGAACTGAATGAAGGCGGAGGAATTTGACTCCCAACACTTTCTTTGGAAAGTTGTTTAAAGGGAATCTCTTAAAAAGTCGTATGAAAAGAGAAATAATAATAACACCAAGCAAACTGTTTTACATGAACACACAAAGCTGCTTCCAAGATGTGACATTTCATGCTTCCCAAGTTTTTACCATGAGGCAGTGGCTAGGGACTGGCTGGGCTGGCTTTCTGGAGCTGCTATTGCTTGTGTTATGCAGCAGCTCTTCACTTATTTATCCTTTATAACTGATAAAAAACAGACAGCCAAGGGTTGAAACAGAATTTCAACTGCTGATGAATTAAAACTAAAACAAATGAATCTACAAATGATTACAGTCAGCATAAAGATTATTTCCCCAGCTTTACCTGTCTTGTTGCCATAAGAGACCATGATACTGTGATTCCTATCAGGCTTAAAAAGCTCATACTCAGTATTTTACAAAGTAAGCAGTAGAAGAGGTCGACCCGAGTTGATGCTCAAATAAGTGTTTTTGTCTGGCATGTGCATTGAGATCACATTCTGGTAACTTATTTTTAGTGGTTTAGTTTGTCAGTTTTGAGAAATGAGCGTCACATTTAAGTCACAGAACACAAATGGAACTCTTTCTTAGCCCTCAGTTATAGTCCTGGGACCCCGCTGCTCTCCAAAGCCTTTTTCTATTTATGGACATTAAAACCTCTCAAATATTTTTAAAAAGGGGATAGAAAAGTACAAAAAACTAAATTGATTGACACTATTAATGATATTAATTGATGTTTTTTTAAAATATATTTCATATTGATCTTGGCACAAAATACATGAAAACTCATCCTTTCAAAGAGCTTTACTGTAATGGTGGTTTCCTTAATGCTGCCATTGTCCACTGTGAGTAGTGACCTTACCTAAAATCAGCTGTCACTCTGTAACAGTAGGCTGTTTTTTTTTTACCAATGCTATTTATTTATTTCTAAAAAATAATAACCAACTTAAACTCATAATGTATGTACTAACCATAATATGAGGAATTTATAGCTCAGAGGTTTCATATCAGTTAATGTGTTTTGAAACATGCTCACATCCTACATCTCCTATTTTTATGCCGCAATTTGGCTATTATGCTCACAGACCACTGTATATAACCATGTTTATGTGGCCTCAACAATGTTTTATTTAAAGCAGATGTGTTTAGTTTAGCAGTACTAAATGTAGCAGAGAAACAGGCATATACATGGGTTGTCGCTTTGCTCACCTGATAGCGCGTCGGCCCCCGGGCACAGACAGCCACTAGGCGACGTGTGGAAGACTTGGTTCAAATCTGGTCGACACTGTCAAAAAAAAAGAAGTATACTGAGTGGGTTTGTCTGTAACAGTAACTCCATTAAGGGTGAGCTATACGGAGTTTGTTTTGTCCAGCAGTGGCTCAGTCAGTAGGCGCTTGGACTGGGAATCGTAGGGTCACCGGTTCAAGCCCCCAAACAGACTTGAAATATGAAAAGTGGACTGCTACTTGGAGAGGCCCCAGTTCACCTCCTAGGCCCTGCTGTGGTGCCCTTGAGCAAGGCACCGGACACCTCCAATCCCCCCTCCCCATTGCTCCCTGGGCGCCTAGTACTAGGATGGGTTAAATGCAGAGGACCAATTTCACTGTGTGTGCTCTGCTGTGTGCATGTATGTGACAAATAAAGAGGGTTTCATCCTCCGATTCATCTTGTTCTACTGCCTTTTCCTGGATAAAAGCAGGTTAAATAATACAGGAAGGAAGGAATCATCCTCTCCGTCTGGAGTTAAATTTGTGATTTTAGCCTTTGTAGACCATTTACGTGCACAAAATCCTATATAACAGGCTACAGGAAAGGGAAAACCCCCCAAAATAGAACAGGGCCCCTTTAACATGGATACTGGATCATCTGGGAATCATGAATCATATTGAATATATACTTGACTTCACATGAGTGACAGACACAATACTTAATAACTAACAGATAGGGTTTGTATTGACAAATTTAAAAGACCAATTGAAACTCAGCAATAGTAAAATTGTGCTTGATCTCTACTTCATGTGACGCTGCTGCTGTGTTCCCCTCAGGCCTTCATCAGAGAGCTGGTGGTGAAGCTGGAGGGGGTCCACAAGCAGGAGGAGCTGCAGAGCGAAGGCATCGAGCATCCCGTCATCTGCCACAGCCACTACCGCCACGAGCCCTACCACTTCAACAACCATCAGTAACCCCACCAATACACCCGGCGCCCAAACCAGGCTCTCCAAGGACCCCTCCACCTGATCACACTGCCGCAAAACTGGTTGTTTCTTTTGAACTATGCAAGACGGACAAATCTACCTTAAAGCTCATTAAGACATTATATCTCAAGCAGACTTTGGTTGCCTGGCAACCTCAGTGATGACAGGAAGTTAGTGCTCCTGGCATAAAACACAAACACAACAATGTTTATATTTCCCAAAATGTAAAACTATTCCTGTAACCACTTATTTAAGAAACAACCCTTTTTCACATGTCTCGTGTTAATATTCAAGACTATGACATGAAATATAAATATGAAAGATAATCCTAGGAGTACAAGTTTCTCTCTAGAGATGCCATTTAGCACAAACAGTCATTTATTATACAGGGAAAGAATATGATAGAAACATAAATGCGTTCCCACTAAGTATTCCAGCACATTCTTTGCAGCTCTAGAAGCTGTAACTCTCAATTTTACTTGACTGGAAAACCCTATTTTATCTCAGTCTCACTGCTGTTATCCCCATATCCGCTGGTTAGAGGCAACCGTTTCTGGGACTAACTGATCAAGTCATTGAAGGAAAGCACTCTAACACTCTTGACATATATGACTTATTTAACATTAGTTAGATTATGATGTCATGAATGTTACAGTATTTATTGTCATGCTCACAGGACATGAAGTTAGATCCAAGTGTGACACTGGAAGTAATCCTGTTGCATTGCTTACACACTGTTGCTTTTTAATCTTTTACTGTCATGCATCCCTTCCCTTTTTGAGATATAGTGTTACTATATTTTAAGATTTTCCAGTACATTCGCAATTTGTTTGTATTGAGCATGAGACACTAGTCCTTTAATTTGCAGGATTTCTAAATAAAAAATGTGTTCTCTGTGGGTGCTTGTTTAATGTCGCAAATTGTTTGTTTCGCAGGTCAGAAGGCACTGACCATATGTGGATTGTCTGAACGACTTTACAGATTATTAGGTACTGCAAGAGTTAATACCATTAAATGTAGTAGATCCAACAAAAAACATGTGTCATTGTAGCTTCAAATGTTTCAAGGTTTCAAGGTTCAAGGTTCAAGTTCAGTTGTTGCCACTGAGATGTGATAATCCAAGTCATTCTTGAAGCTGTTATTGGGCTGGATCACTTCAAAACGTTTTGATTTTCCATTGACTTCTTTAAATCAATATTCTTTTGTATCCTAACAAAGAGTGGGACACGGGTCACTACCTTAGCTTTTTTGATGTGTTACAGTATGTAGCCACACGTATGATTCAGCATTACCAATACTGTCCACCTCCAATGCATGTACACAACATGCATTGGAGTAACACAAGTCAATGCAGAAGTAACACAAGTCAATGCATGCACTCAAATAGAGTTCATTGCAATTGTAAGTGCAAGACCAATAACACAACAAATACAAGCAAAATTCTTTACAGCCCAAACCTGCCCACCCCAAAATAACCCTGAGCAGGTTATTTCATGTAAGATCTGGGCCTATTGATAACCCTTCTGCGATATGGTCTTTAGAACTATTCAAAACTTCAATAAATAGGTGAACAAAATTGTATAATTAAAAAGCGTGTGTGAAGAAATTTAGCTTTTTAGCAAAGTCTGAGTGTTATTCTTCTGCGGACCGCAGGAACATCTTAGTGTACCCATAATGCCCACATACTGAATCAGCCAATGGAAGAGCTTCAAAGATCATTCATCACAGCTTCACAGCTCACACACACACACACACACACACACACACACACACACACACACACACACACACACACACACACACACACACACACACACACACACACACACACACACACACACACACACACACACACACACACTCGTCAGATTCCCCTGTAGCTCACATGATACAACCACAATCACAACAATCCTGTTTGATTCCTATATTTGAGTGGAACATCATCCCTTTCTCTGCCACAGTACCATAAATAACAAATAAATAATAATTTAAAAAATAAACATTTAAAAAAGCTTTCATCATCAAGCTAATATCCCATTACACATTTATCTCAGGAGGGTTTAAAGACTGTGTACAACACCTTCAGTTCTGACTCCGAGGGATCCCTCTCCCAGGAAGAACATGGAATAGATGCTGTGTGATTAGCAAAAAAAGGAATACCTTGTAACATAAACAACCAAAATTTAAAAAATATAAAGTGAACAATATAAACAGAGATGGATCCAGGTGGATGCCAACCATCTTCCAGGTGCCACCACTAGATGGCATGGGGGGGCCACACAGAGTTAAGCTGTGTTTAGGAAATGTTTCACCAGAGGAGTTTTTCCTTGTTGATTTGTTTCTTTGCTTCTTTTTGTAATTGCACAATACAGCGCTGAACCACTAGCACAGACGCACACACTCCTCTCGTAAATCCCTCAGCATTACTGTTCTGTTCTTTGTGTCACATTCAAGCTCTGCCATTCCTTAAGTGACCTTGAAGCTCTGCAGTAAAGCAAAGACAATATAGCGACAGCAGCAGTGTTGATGGGCATTTACCTCGGATTAGTCCACTAAAAGTCTTCCGCTGAGGAAGATGACAGGCTGATGGTGTGCCTACGGGATTCAAACTCAAGGCTGTGGACACTGAATCATCCTCATAGTTCCTTTTCTACCTCCAACAGAAATCTGACCCCCACACACACACACACACACACACACACACATACACACACACACACACACACACAAACACACACACACACACACACACACACACACACACACACACACACACACACACACACACACACACACACACACACACACACACACACACACACACACACACACATACACACACACACATTAACAGACAGACAGACACACAGACACACAGACACACAGACAGACACACAGACAGACACACAGACAGACACACAGACACACAGACAGCAGGGTGTCTAGATCTAATAAAAACTTTAAACACTGCAAGGGAATGCTCTGTATCGTAAACTGTACCGTTTATGCAATTAGCCTAATTAGAAAGGTCCCAAGGGTGCAGGACGTGGGGGTGCGGGGGGAGGGGTTGGAGGGTCGGTGGCACAGGAGGGGGAGAAAGGACGGGACGGGCCTTTCCTCAGGAAAACATATCACCTTCCACCACAATAGAGGCCGTCAGGAAACCACAGGCAGCCACATTGCTCTCTTGAGTCAACGAGTACTCTCAGACACGCTCTTACACTCATCAGTCACACACACACATCCACACCGTCCACAGCCTGGCAGCCCGCACAGCCAGCACACTCCAGGATGACATTGTACTGAAACACTGCAAGGCAATCACATCAGGTAAGTGTCATACTCAGTGTTTCAGTGTGGTTTCTGGTGCTTTTATTTTCATTTGGGCTCATGGACATGATGGTTTTGCTCATTTGCTGTTGCAGTTACCCTTCTTTATTAATGTCAATGTTCAAATGGTAATATTTCTCTGTAGAAATGATTGTGTTTGGACATTTTCTGTCTCTTGTACCCATACAGAAAATGGTGCCTTGAAATTTGTTGTGTTATTGAAACAGTTATTGGCACTTATAGAAATAGAAAAGACATGGTGTATGTGTAATTGGTCTTATAACTGAAAATATTCACACTTACATTATAGAGTGGATTTGAGGGCGATTCTCCAAATCCTGTTTGGATTTTAGATACCTAAGTGTGTGAACATAATGAGAGCTGAATTGTTTGAATTGTTCTGTAATGACGAAGAGCCCCTCATAATGTCTGCTTTCTTCATGTCACCTTTTGTTCTCTCGAGGAAATGTTTTGCTTGAAAAAGGTTGTAAACCTCTTTACAACCATCAAGTGTTTTCCTGTCCTCCACCATTCAGATATCTGATGAACAGTATAGAAGATGAGTTATCAACCATGTGTTTCAGTGCCACACACATGCTTGAAGGCTTTGTTCAAACACAGAAAATAAGATATTGTAAATACACATGCATGCCATAAAGGCAAACTGCACTAAATCATAGCAGAGTAAACACTCTCTTTACCCTTATGCAGCACAGAGAGGATGTCCAGCTGATGCTGATGATGAGTTTTCAAGAGTATATTCCCAAATTCTATATTCACAGAGAAATACTTTATATGCAGAGATTATCACAAAACCTGAAATATGTGGACACTGGGAACTCAGAGGACTGGGGTCTATTTCACATCAGTTATATTGAAAAATATCTGTTTAATAAGAGATACAATTATATCTAATCTTTGTCTCTTCTATTTGTAGTGGATACATGTATGTCTCTACACATGTTGACGTGAAAATTCAAATGCCAAGACATTAAGTGTCTCCATGGTTTTAGTTTTGATTTACTTTATCTTAAGTGATTTAAATCCAAATCTGTACACACATTAAAATTCCTTCACCACAGTTCCTTGAAAGTTTACATATGTAATTGGATTATTTAAAAAAACTTGTTGAGGCTTTATTATATGAATTTTATTCAAACATGTACGTTTTGAGAACATTTTCAAGTAGTAACTTTAATCAACGTCCATTTTAGTTTTTATCAATTGTTTTGCATTAATGCTTTAATTCGGGATTTGTGACTACTAAGCTCTCTCTAATGTCAAACACCAATGTTAAATGATAGTTTCATTTGAAATACATTTTTCTTGAAGCAGTACTCACATGCCCACCTACTGTAAAATGAAACAGGGTGTAATGAATCCTCATGCCGTTGTGTTGTGAAGAGATTACATTTAAAGGTAACACCAGACTCGGTCTTAGTATACACTCATCCAAAGTTACATTGTAAATAGTAAAACAAGTCTGTGTTTGTGTTTCTTTGCACAATGTTTCCTAATAGATCGAGATTCATAGTAAACTTATCATTTGGTTTGTCTCACTCAGATTCAGGCTCGCTTTGGTTAAAATGCATTTAGCAAACAATGATAACTCTGGATTTAGTGCAGGAAACAAAAACAGTTTACTGTTCATAAAGACTTTATGGCAGACAAATTTCGATGTGAATCACAACATTTAGTTGTTAGTGTGAAAACAGGACATTATTTCTTTAATGTAATCTAATCATTATGCAGTATGTTACAGCAGATTGGTATAGAAGGTACGACTGAGATTCAGTATTTAACATTCCAACAATGAATATTTTGGCATCATCTGACTGGTTTCATCTTATTTTGTGATTATTTTACCACAAAGGTCTCTTGATATGCATATAATTGTGTTTGTTTTGTGCATAAGACTGCTTTTTGAGTAGTTATTGTGATTAAAGTTGGGCTCATGTGATTTCTAAAATGTATTTACACATTCCTCCAATAAGCAGGAGAAAGACAAACATCATTAATTCTTATAAAATAAACTATTATAATATTTATATAAGGCTGCTGTTCAGCATGTGAACAAGCAGAAATATTTTGAATACATATTTCCTTATTGACTTAGTGAAGTGCCTTGCATAACCATCATGTGAACGGATGTTTTTGCTTCCAACTATATATAAACCGTCTGATGGCTGGTGCACCAGCAGAAAAAAGTTTTCCACAAGTTCAATTTCCTATGCACTGAGAGGATGGAGACATGTCTTCTGCACAGGGATTTAACAGGTATTTTGTAGGATATCCTGGTTATTCAAGCTCTGTGGTGTAAGTGTTGCCATACAGGATGATGAGTCGTGTTTTAAATTGCCCAAAAGTCCCTAAAAAAGTCTGAGCAAGCAATTATTTCTGAAGTTAATTTGATGAACATATATATACAGTGAAAAAAATGTACCTTTAATGTCAACAGATATCACATAACTGTATTAGGTTAGTTGAAAGCAATATATTCAGTTTAAATAAAAAAATATTAGAGGCAACTTAATATCATTGCTTTCAACCAACCTTATGATACATTAAACGTCAAGGTTTTAGTTTTTTCTGTGCAGTTGACCTTGTTCTAAATGAACTTTATGACTAAATCTGAGATTGTCCTTGTTTGGCAGTTTGGTAAACTCTCAAGAACAACCATGCCGATTCTGAAGAAGCTCCCGGGACGGTCCAAGAGCTGCCAAGAGTTCCCCAGAGTTAACGGGGCGCTGATCCTGCCCCGGCTGGACCTGGACCTCCAGAACCTGAACGATCTGAAGGAGCTGAATGAGCTGAAGGATCTGAACAAGAACTTAAACCCCTTTGAGGATGTAGACCTGAATGAGGATGAGAGGAATGATGGTGACATGGGCCTCTTCATGGGGGAGGTCAGGGGGAACATCCAGCTCAGATCCACCCGCGATGGGGAAGAGGAGGAGAACGAGGTGAACGCAGAGAGGCACGGGGCGGGAAATCCTAAAGGGAAGCCCTTAAGGGGGACCCTGGAGCGGATCTGTGGAGTGTCACCGCTTAAAACCCTGGGTAAACTGGGGAAGGGGCTGCGCATATCGGGACGCAATGTATGGGGGGGCAACTCTCCTCACTTCAGCCCTGGAAACTCAAACAGTCTACCACCAGAGAGGGAGAAAAGGAAAGGACTACGCAGGGGCTCTGAAGGAATTATGACCCTGCTCCGGTGAGGAGGGGGAGGGGGGGGACAAAAACATTTTTTGCCCGTTAGCTGTAGGTCAGTGAATTGTAAAGATTTTCTAATATAAAGAGAGAACATTTAAAGTGCTTCAGCAGCTGTGGATGATAATCTTTTGGAGTGCACACAGAACGAGTAAACATCTTATAAGGTGTTATTGTGATATATAGTGTGTAAACACAAAACACCAAATTAGAATCCAAATCAGTTAATTGCCAAGTATGTTTACACATGGAAATTGCTTTAGTGTATAACGGTGCACACATAAACACAGCAAACAAATTAGGTTGTAAAAAAGGAGTAAATATTGAACTTTATTTATATTTATAAAATGGAAAAATGTATAATAAATAAATATATATTTATATATATATATATATATGTATATATATATATATATATATATACATATATATATATATATATATATATATATAAAAGGAAATACAATTAGAAAAAAAGGATAACAAATTACTTTGAAATACATTTTTGCAGTTTATCTGATAAAAAATTACTGTGATTTTAAATAGGTAGCATTGAACAGGAATGTACAAAATATACAGAGGAATGTGCAAGGTTCACAGTATTTCTGATGATGTGTGTAAATGTAAGGCAGAGGGTCTATGGGAGGGGTTGGGAGTCAGTGTGGGTCCCGGGCCTTGTTCATGAGGCCAGTCGCTGACAGGAGGAAACTTTTTTTGTAAGACAGGATCTGATCGAACAGTATGGGACCAAGCGTAAAACAATGTTGCGTAAATGATACAAATAATTTATGCAACATGTAAACATTTATTTTCAATGCTTTTTGTAAGGGCTCTGCCACAATCCATCATCTCTGATGGGGTAGAATAAAGTTAAGAATAAAGGTTGCCTGTTTACAAAAGCAGAAGAGCAATATAATACGAATACAAAAAAATATCCCATAACATCAATGAAAGAAAATCTGAATCCAAATAAAGGAGGGATGTAACTATCACAGGAAAACTTCTAGACACATAAGTGAGTCAAGGCATTTTTTAATGGTTGCGCAACAACAGTTTTTATGGTGTGTTGAATTAGCCTTAAAGTCCCAGGAGAGGGTGAGAGAAGGAAAATCCCTTGTTACTCCCGTGGCCTGTTATAGAATAGAATATAGATATCTTATTTCCTGAGAAGTTATGTAATATGCATTAACTCTTTTGTTTTACTCTGATATGTTGATTACTTGTTTACTCAAAGGGACTATATTTAACCGAGGCATGCGCACGGTTTAACAGATGTGTGAAAATGCTGCATTCCAAACATAATGTAGAGTACAATACAAGCCCCAAGACCCTTAGATGTCACTCCTATTCATACATTGCGATATATGGAAGTAGCCTTTTTATCTTAAGAGTTCTTAGGTCATTTTCTGCTGCAGTCATTCATGTTCTTGGTTGCTGCTCTGCCCACTGTTCAGCTTTACAGGTCGACGTAAGGAAGAGCGCAGAGAAAGCCTGCCCTGCGGAAACCTGAGCACAGAGTGCGAGGCGGACGCTTCCAGGCAGCCCTCCTTCCTCAGGATGGTCAGTCTGGGCAAGCTGAAGAGGGAGTCCATGTCAGACAAGGCCTCCCAAGAGGCTGATGAGGAAACAGATGAGGAGGAGCCGGTGGGGGTAACCAGAGAGCCCCTCTCAGGTAACAATCAACGAAGCATCAGGTGTAAACACTTCAGGTCTTGATTGAAGAAAAACACACTTTTTGTGAGGAGTTCCTTCTTACATTAGAGAACTTTGCTCTTCCTGGATAAGCTTCAGCAGTACTTCCTCCAATCCTAGACAACACTCTTCTGAGGCCGAAAGGTCCCCAGGTCCCTGAGTCACTGGGTTCAATCACCACCAGACTATGAAACCAGGAAATGACTGCACTTCCTCCTACCCTAGGTTCCTTTTATATAGAAGTTCAACCAAGCTACTGTTCACAGACTCCACAGGGGACCTATAGGAATAGAAGAGTGTGCAGGATGAGAAACAAATAGCCCTGTTTGTCAGTCAGGCACATGCACACCACTCAATAAAGAAAAAAACATATCCTGTTGGTCAACCTTTAGTTTTGTGATAATAAAAATTGCTGTATTTCTCGCTTCCTGCTGCCCACAGTACTAGAGATCCTACAGTTGGTCAACCACAGGGACCTTCTCCTGGCTGATACACACATTCAGGAGCTGGAGCGCGAGTGTGAGCTGCTGTCTCACCTTACAACCACAACTACTTCCACCCCTACTCCAACTCTCCAACCCATTACTCCTCCTGGCATGAATCCCTTATCGTCCTCATCTTTAGACGACTCCCTCAGCTCCAACGCAACACTGGACTCAGGCGTGCGGAAGGCTAAGGACGTGGAGCTGCTGTATGAGGCCCTGCAGAAAGAGATGTGGGACGTGGTGCGGGAGTCCCTACGCCAGCCCAGCGCGGGTCCAAACCTCGGACTGGTGGTGCTAGTGATCCAACAGGAGGAGCATGCCGATGCTACCTGGGCCCTGAGAGAGGCAACCAAGCCAGAGCAAGAAGGCCTCCAGATCCATTCCAGCCATCGTCCTCGGAAACTGAAGATGAAGTGGAGGCAGGCTGTGATGGAGGCCGCAGACTGGAGCCTGCCCCATGAGGTGGACACCCAGGCGGGTCAGCTGGCTTTATATCTGGAACGCCTGAGGTCTCGCATGGTGGATGACCTGGAGGCGGCGAGGAGGAATGCTGTGTCCATTTACCCAGAGGAGTTTGCTGCTTTCCAGGTTTATGTGGATAGCTACCACCGCGCCGTGGCAAAACGTCTTCGGAGCATCACCAGCGGCCCGCTGCAGATCACCGATGTCTACTCTTTACTGGATTGGTTCTACAATATCTACAACAGGTAGGGCAGTGAACATCCATATGCAAAAAATATATATTAAAGTGCAACAAACATGCAAACTGGACTGGTTTAGTAATGATCTCTAATATATTACCAGGGATGTGCTGGGAACCATCGGGACAAAGACACCCATCAACTACTTTCCACTGGAGCCCATTCTGACCCAAGACACAGTGCAGAGGCTTGAGGAAGACTGCATTAGCATTGTCAGGGTGAGAAATGTTCTCTCAACACAGATGTTTTTTTTGTTTTTTTTAATCTGGATTCACATTTGAATTTTACTCTTTGATTTTCAGGAGAAGGTGACAATAGAGTTGATTCAGGTTTTGGATGAAGAGGAGAGACGATGGGCCCAGACTCTGCACATAGAGGAGTATCAGTCCCATCTGGCACGCTCAGTCATCCAGGTACAGGTCACATGTTGTTTTTACACATCTTTCAGCCTAGGGTAAAGCTGTTTTAGCGCTCATGTATTTCACTATTCCAGAGGTTGAAGGTGGACTTGGACAGATCAACATCTGTGAACCAGTTTCTGGGGGCAAGAGTGGCTCGCTGCAGTCTTGTTGGTCTGGCTGACTTTCTCTACTAGTGAGTATATGATATTATCACAAACGTGAAATAATCACTCAAAATCGTTATTTTTGTAATTTAAAATGTTAACGAATGTGAAAGAAAATCTACATGTACTAAAATCAAGGCAAAAAAAGTTTCAGAATAATATTAATATCATTGTTATTTATTTATATATATATTTATAAGACTTTTGTTTAATATGTTGGTATTTGTATTGATTTAAGGATGTCTTCAATCCTAAGCAGTGTTTTCACAAGACAGGACTGTGCATTTATAGATTGTTTTAGCATTCAACTATTTTTTTTAAAAAAACTCTGTCCAGTTTCCAGAGGAAGGTGGAGATGTTTCATGATACTCAGGCAGAATTCGGAGAAAGAGGGGACGGATATGTTTCCAGAACCATATCTGTGGTCAACTGCTGCCCTCCTCTCAGGTAGATAAATACATCTTTATTTAGCTCAATATTTTTCTGCAGTCATTTTCTAAAGATCTAGCTTTATGTCTCCTGTGTAGATCCTTAGTGGAGCGCTGCAGGCAGTGTGACCCACAGGGCAGTGAGGAGACTGCGCAGAGAGCCAACTCCTCTCTTGACCGGATCATCAACCAGTCAGTGAGGGTGCTGACAGAAAGGCTGTTCGAGAACATCAGGGTGAGTAAGACACAACAAGTGTCAGTGGAGTCTTTTGTTTCTCTTTAACAAGACTCTTGGCCAGGAAATATGACGAGGTACAAGTGGGATGACACATTTGAAAAAATACTTTGTGTTTCATGTTTGGGTTTTTCATTTATAAGCATAACAAAAACTTTGAAATATATTCTTCCAGTAGTGAGGAAGGATACAGAGAGGAAGGGGGGTAGACGGGTGTTGATAGAAATTGGGTCTGTTTGGTGTTGCCAAAGGCTGTCATCAGTTTGAGCAACAGTCACATCTCTCTTAGTCATAGCATCTGTTCATTTATATTATATTTTATTTAATATTCCATTTCATTGCACAATTTTATCTGTATATTTTTTATTGTATTTTGCTGCTGTAAAAAAAAAAAAATCCCAGTTTGGGATGAATAAAGTATTTCTGATTCTGATTCAATTTTCAAATGATCCATGCCTGTTGTTAAATTACTTATTGAGAAAGTATTCACATCACTAAATAAGTAAAAGTAGCAATCCTACAATCTAAAATGTTCCAATGTCAGTACAACCTAGTTAGGGATTGTTAAACATTGTTAAACAGAAAACATGTTCAATTCGAAATGAAGTAAATATATGTATTATTTACTTAAGTTAAAAGTACACATTATGTTGCCTAAGGACCCCCAGTAGCATTTTATGTTTATTATTTGATTACAGTCATGCAAAGACCTGTAAGCACCATTTTATCATTCAAGCTTGAAGTATAAACTATAGTTTGATTTAAGTAATGATTCATATTTTATGTGGTGATCATGTCTTTTTTAAAATCTCAATATACAAAGTAACTACAGCCATTACATTATTTTATTACATTAAAAAGTTATCTTTTTAAATAATAATATAATATAAGAATTGTAATTGAGTAGAAGCAAATTACCTTAACATTGCACTTCATTTGAGTAAATGTGTGATGGAGTAACTTGTGTGTTGTTGTCTCAGCCTTTCCTGGAGAAACTGATAAAGAGGAAGTGGCTGAACAACACGGAGGCCTTTGAGGCCATTGAAGCCAGCATTAAACAACACTTCAAAAAGTTCAGGAGGATGGACGCTCCACCTTATCAGGTAACATTTCTTTGATCAAATACTTTACAACTTTTGTTAAAAGGCTACATGTCAATGATACATTTTGTTTGAATGACTGACAGACGCTGGTGGGAGAGGTGCACCGGCGGGTCCTGGTGGAGTATGTCCGCGCCATCATGCGGGGACGGATCATCTGTACATCCTCCAAAATGAGGAAGAGAATGGCTTTCCGTCTGCAAGATGAAGCGAAACAGCTTAAAGGACTCTTTAAGGATCTGGCAAGTCTGGACTTCACTCTTAACATTACATTTATAAATGTTTAAGACGTTGTCTTTAAAGTATGACTTAATTCTTTACTCTAGCAAAGTACAGCAAGGATCTTACAGGAGACCTAAAACCATTGTAACAAAACAGAGCTAATAATTGTTTATCAAGGGGATGCTGAGCATTGTATATCATTTCAATATGCTGATTCTCAAAAACACTGAGCGGAGCTGGCGCCGGGAGTGCAGAGTCTGTTGGTTGTAAATGGAGCCTGACCCCCTAACTTCCTAGGTCAGGAATAACTCAGACTGTTGATACAGGACTGAGTTCTGAAAAATGGCTGCCGTCAGTGAGATGGAGATGGATGAAGCAGGCTTACGTTAGCACTCGTCAGAGGAGGGAAGAGGGTGTAAAACAACGAGGCCTGACAGCGTGGCATTTGCCCCCTTTCTATCTGCGAGTTCAAACAAGTGTCCGTCACCTCGGCTGACAACAGGAAGCTGCTGTGTTCAGAAGGAACTTCCTGTTCCTGTCAGCTGGCCAGCTTTGATGTGGTTCTGGGATGGCCTTGATGGCCTTTTTTGCGCCGAGGAGCGGGATGAAGTGTCTATGGAAACTGAAGGGGAGGGGGCTTGGGCTCATGCCTGTCTAAAAAAGACGTCGTTATTTTTAGTGAATGCCAAGCCAAAGAATTTATTTTTCCTGAGTGTTTGAAGAAAAACATGACCCAGAAAAACAGAGGTGGAGTTTGTTTTTCCCTCAGTAAATCACCTTAATGTTTGGCCTCTGGCCTTTTAAGGTATTAATCTGTGTTTCCCCTGAAGGTTTGATTGTTCACGGGTAGCCATGCCTTATCTTTAAAAGAAACCTGCTTAATTGAAAGAATAAGTCATTTTTATGGACAGCGTTACTTAATGAGGTATAGTTGACCACATTTTGAAACAAATTCCAATTTATCGATGAATTTTATGTTTCCTTGTGGTAAGAAAATCAAATCAGTTGCACAATAATAAAAGAGTTTCTCCTTTGTCTACTCTCTGATTCAGGAATCAAGTTCATCCTGGTTAGACAGCGTCATTTGTCACCTTGCTGACATCATCCTCCTGGAGGACACTCCCTCGATCCAGATGGAAGTTGCTGTTCTAGTGAAAGAGTTTCCAGATATACGGTAAGGACTAACAAATTTAAGGTGTTGGAACAGTTATTTTGCCAGGAAGCATCTATAAAAACAGATATTCTCTCTACAGTACCCCCAAAGGTCCTATTTTCTTTTATGCTTATTGCTGCATTTTTACAGTTCGCTGTTTTTGGCACTTAGCCAAAGTAAGGAAAAGGTAAGATTAAGTATGTTTTCTTTTTAGTTTTGTTTTTGCCACAATGGATCAAAACAAGGAAAAGGAGCGCGGAAACATATCTAGCCTACATTAACTTTGCTATATTTGGACAGGAGAGTGGGTCTGTTTTGAGAATGGATGTGGCCCGGGGGACCTTTGGGAGTGAGGGGGCAGGGAGGCTGTTTGTGCACAGATTAAGACTCAGGTGACCGCTGTCAAACTACAGCCGCGTGTGACGCATAACCCTCCACGGAGCAGACAGGAAGCTGCTGCCGAGTACTTCCTGTTCCTGCCACCCTGCAGGAGACAGACTGGTGCCACAAAGAGGGAGAGGTGTGGAAGAGGAGAGCAAAACATAGAAGTTCAGAGCTGGGGACATGCTAACTCACTGCTTGACTCATCCGTTCTGTTTACTGTATGGCATCCCCTGCTGGTATTTTAGGAGATCAAAAGCTGCCAGCTTCTCTTGCTTCATTTAACTGTAGGAGACTCCTTTCATACACAAGTGTGCACGCACAGGAACATAATTAAATCCTCTAAACATAGATCCTTCCTCTGTATCCAAATATGTACTTAAATGCCAAATCAGCTTAACTTCAACACAATTCACAAATGCTTTATTTACCTTATGCTATGCCCCGCTCTTGGGTGCTTACACATTGCCTTATTATGTGTTGGTACTGCCGGTTAGAGCGAAAGTTCTATTACTTTTTTATGGCGTTGCCAACCTAATCAACCTTTATTTGCCAAAGAAACGTTTTCTGTTTTGGCTAAGAACATTTAATCAAGCGAGACACTAACCATTTTTGATTATGTGATAAGTTTATCCAAAAAATACGTCTTAGATCATTTACAGCGAGGTTGGATCTGTGATGATAGCAGCCTGTCAGCTATAAAAAAAAGCCCATGTCAACAACGTTTTTTATAATTACTCTCACTGCTGTAACTTTAGACACAGGTCCGCACTGCAAGTCTAACCCTAGATAATGATGATTATAATTTAAATTACAAGAGCTACCAATTTGGCGAATTTGACCTAAATAGCTAACATTTACCTAGTTGATGTATGCTAGTTAGATAGTTAGCTAACTTTGGCTAACTTGTCCATAGTTAACTTTTGCTAGCCAGCTTGTTAGATAGATAGTTCATGTTCCCTAGCTTAATAGCACGCTGACAGGTTAATTTAATTTGGTTTCTACGTTAACTTGTTTTTATACATTTTAAACTCAGGACCTTTTACTACCCTTCAGGCAGAGAGAGTCATTATGCACATGAGTTTTGGGAGTCCCCTGGCTGATAATCCATCTACACAAATAGACAATACAGAGTTTCTTTGGTTTTAACCATTTTCATATATCATCCTGCCAGCCACTTAAAGAATATGGATGTCTGTAAAAACACTCCATTGCCACAGTGTAGCTGTAAATGTGTTCAAATAAAATTACTTTTAAACAATGCTGCTAGTGCTAAACTTACATTCATTTGTTTGAACCGCAAGTAAGTAAAGGGGAGGTACATAAAGCTATTCACCTTACGTACATAAGGTGAATATAACAGATAGATGTTGTACCAAAGTTGTATCAAATGTTCTGTTACTTCCCAGAAACAGATGCTATGACTAAGAGAGATGTGACTGTTGCTCAAACTGATGACAGCCTTTGGCAACACCAAACATACCCAATTTCCATTAACACCCGTCTACCCCCCTTCCTCTCTGTATCCTTCCTCACTACAGGAAGAAGCACGTCTCCACCCTGCTGAACATCAGAGGGATGATGCGACAGACGGAGCGCCAGGAGATCCTCAACATTGTCAAAGACTTTGAATGCAGTAATGCCCTGTTGTGCAGGGACCACGCCCTTTTTTCTGACATCCCCATCACCTCAGAGGTGCACTGCATCAGCCTGGGTTTCCTCCGCCTTGCCATGACCGTCTCCAACTGGTTCTCAGAGCACCGCCCAAGGCGAAACCGCAGGACTGCAAGTGTCAGAAATGCAACACCTCAACCTGCCAAGAATATGGAAGACATAAATAAACTTCACAAAGAAGACTAGCTGTTGGTGTTTATGTTAGGATAGCATTCACAGATATAATGTGAAAATAGTGATGAGATGTACATGCACCTTGACCAAAAACTGATTGTACCAAATATAGATACCAAAAACTTGACCTCAGGTACTGCTCGTACTGTTCAGGCTCACTGACTTTCTCCATCTCCAGATGTGCATTTTTAATGGAAATGTGAAACAAACTGTACCATAATAATCACCATGGTTTATGGTGTTTTTATGTAGATCTACAGAAGAAAAGTGATTGTCCAAATAAATATTCTGAAAATGTAACTTCTTTAGTCTTTCTTAGCTTTTTATTCCCACAAATCATTGTAGAATCAACTTATAGCAGATGCAATAAAAGAGATCTAGGATGTTCTGCTGTTTAACATGTATTTACCCAACCATATACCCATTATCTGGTATATATCCCACATGTATGCAAGGATGTAGTGTATGGAAATGGAAATATGTTGAACTCTCACTGTGAATGAAATGGATCTGTTGCTGGAAACATAATAAAAACCCATTGACTGGGTAGACTAAACAGATTCAAGAGCTCTGTCATATTCATGGTCTGCATACTCCGACAGTTTTGACAGATCTGGGATTTAATATGGTACTGTACAATGAATTGTATTTTTTTTATTTGCCTATTTCTATATTTAGGTGTTGTGGCCCCTGAACATACGTAGGAGTCAGACACTAAGTCTACAGTTATTTTAAACAATACATACCAAAAGGCCCTTTGACAGACAGACGAGGTCCTGCGGGTCTGACGCAGAACTACATATACATGCATACTTCATGCCTTCATTGTTTATGTTAAGGATACGGCAGCTTTGTTCAATAAACAGTGCGGCTACTATATGACGCTCTACCGCCGTACAGCATGAAGGGTCATACACCCCGAGGCCAACAACGGGATGTTTTGCAATAAACAAAGATTTCCTGTTGTCCACCGAGGTGCCAACGGATGCCTTTATTGGAGCCAAGTTTACGTTATGTACTAGGAGGGAACTTCCCCTCTGCTGTTCAGAGTGAAGGTGAAGCAGCGTATCTGAGCTGACTGTTTTCAACAAAGTCAGCCAACCTCTGCCGCAGAAATCCTACTTGATGCTAGTTAGCAATCGTCTGAGTTCATCTATCACACATATTTTAGCATTACAAATCATAATCCATCCAATTCTCTTTTAATTTACATAAAATGTCATCTTTTTAACATCAAGGTGTGCATATATGAAAAATCTTAAACGGCCAGCTGGCCAAATGTAGAACTTACTGCTAAGATCTGTTGTCAGGTTGTTGGAGTCCTTGTTTGTTGGAAAAAAATAAACACGTTTATCAGAAATCCATTATAAAGTCTTCAGCAGTGGGGAAATGTTCGATCACAGGTCATCCAGGGGATATGGGCCTTAGTGAGAATTAGTTCTGTTCATTACATTTTGTTATGTTTGCCAACAACAGCTGGTAAATAGGAGATTTAAACATAATTTAGCATTGAATCGATAGGTTTTAGTATATTAGAAGGCTAAATCCCAGCACAACAAGACCAATAAAAACATGTTTTTATTTTTATATGTTTGGGGAAGGCATTTTTTGGCCTTTATTAGTACATACGTTTCGTCCTGTCAGTGACTCTAACTGTTAACAACCCACATACACATTACATAAGAAAAGAACATATTTATTAAGAGTTCAGGAAGAATGAGTAATCTTGTTAAATGTGAATGGCCTTTCCATTGGTATTGATTTCACAAGTTACATATTGGATTGTAATTAGTGCATTATTTCACACTAAGTGACAATAACACAAAAATGTGTACAACAGCAGTAGAACAGTATGAGTTTGAAAACCAGTAACCCTTAAATGAAAAAAATATTGGACTGAATGTACTTAAATAATGTTTGATTTTATAATGACATTGCAACAATATTTGTAAGAAAATGTAACATAGCTTGGAAAAGTCACCATCTTAAATCCATCAGCAATGCAATGGACAGTGCAAAATTAGGAAATATTTGTTTTGAGAATAAGTATTTTTGCACTGCAAACATCAGATATGCTAGCTGTGATTTGAAGGTAGATGTGTGGAATTGGATTGCCTGTTGACATTTATAATGTCTGAGTGAGTTTGATGAATGCTAGAACAATGCCATTTACCACTTTGTTACATTCAAATGTTAAATATAACTTGCATGCAAACCTGTGACTACAAAGGCAATGAATCAAATGTCTGAAAAAAGTCACAATCACCTTTAAATAAATCTGCAAGCTGTTTACCTGTAACTGACAATGGATTTCTGACCCTTGCACTGCATCATGCACTTGTTTTTAAATTAAATAAGTTCCACGAATTTGAAGGACAGAACAGGAAGAACATTAAGTGAAGTTGGCATCAACTGAATGTTAAGATTGGTAATGTGGCTTTTGAGTCATAAGTATATCTTAGAGCATTATCTGATATCCTATTCTAAAGCAGTCTGAAGCCGGATGTTGAATTTTATTTTCCAGGTATTTTTGGCAGGAATCACCATCTCTGACTGCGGAGGGCCAAACTCTTGGAGGTTTCCCTCGATCAGAGGTTGAAGGTTGAACAGTCCACGGTATCACAATGCAATCCCTGGGAAGCACTCCCCTGCTTCCTCTCATTAACACAGCTCTGCAATGGAAAATCCATCTGGCTGTATTCACTGTTTGTTTTCGGAAGCAAGCCGTGCCCTGTCTTTGTTCACACTGTCATGCACTTTTCGCGGCTCCTCTCTTTTCTGTGGTTTTCTTCTCATGCATGCTCTGTATATATAAAAGTACTAATTTATGAATGTTGTGGCGGAGAGGGGAACTTGTCTCAGGTCAGTTGTGAGCACTGGGTCTTGTTAAGTCTAGACAAGAAACGCTCCACTGTTTCTTTTTCTTTCTCTTCCGTCAATGCATCAATGCCTATACTGTAACTCAGACCATAGTACTGAGTGAAATATTGGGCTGATAACCATTTTAATATAGAAATCAACTAGCGCTGTCCATCATTGATAGCATCAATGCCAATTAGAAGAACTTATACTTATATAATTTACTAATATTATCAATTGCAGGATCCAGTCTTCTCTCACAACTCTTCATTCCGATGCACACAAGTACAATAAGATGTGAAATGTTAACAACTGAATGAACATTGTCCTGATAACTATATTTATGTTTGTTTATTGATTGTCTGTTGGGTGGGGTTGACTGCATAACAACATATTATAAGATTGCAATGTTCTCCAGCAGGAACGCTTGGATGTCAGAGAATCCTAGAACGTACCACCTGACAGGTTTTCCAAAACTTTATAGAATAGTGTGCCAGGTGTGAAGTCAAGTACGAATAAAATAGATTCCCAGTCCATCTTTCTGTTCTTGTATGTACTGTAGCAAGCAATGGAGTGCAAGCTGTACCCACAATTTGCAAATTAGCCATTGGGGGTATCTGCTAAATACACTGCATGGTCTGTACATAATGCAGTGCTAATCAATATGCCCTTCAGATCTGAAGAGTTTGCACTCGATCAGATAGACATCAGACTGACGGACAGATAGACAGACAGACAGACAGACAGACAGACAGACAGACAGAAAATGTAAAACTTTAAAACATTTAAATAAAATATAGTGTATATTTTTTCATAAATATGGTTTACCTAACGTTGTTTTACCATCATTGTCCATCATAAAGATCTGTGCGGATCTGTGTCGCTTGTCAGAGTTAGTGTGATTTTGAGTTATACCTCAGCCTCCCAGCGACTAATTGTCTTTCTTTGATTATTTCTTGAAGTTTGCTTCAAAGGGTATTAAAGATCATTTTAAAAGTGAGTGTCACTATAAAAGGGCCATCTTCATAAGTCCAGGTGGTTTTATTTGAGTTGCGGACACGTTAGTCATGTCTTATGTGCGGTTATGCAACCAAATATAAATGACCTGTTCCGATGTGACCCTTCAGGGCAATATTCAATAGAGAGAACCTCCTGTCCTCTCCCATGTGCAGTATACACTGTCTGTCAGGATGGCTGCCCACTTGAACAAAACAATGGTGCAATTCGTCACTCCTGATGGGATATCCTGATTTATGTTATCTGAGTATATCCATCAAGTGGATCTTTATTTAGCGATGAGAAGCTTCAAGGCCCAGCTTGCCACTGCATACCCAACTCCGAGTACACACGGCAACCTGTTTGTTGGTTATCAACAGTCACATTGAATCATCATCCTCCGGCTTGGCACGAAACAAAGAGGAAGTTCGCCTTAGTTCAAAGCAAGGACTGCTTTTAAAATAACTTTGAAAATATCCTAAATCATTCTTAAAATGCATCAGCAAAACACGCCCTTATTTCTTTAATTGTTGATACATTCTGTCTATGTTAAAAGTTATCATGGGTGGATACTTGGACATAAATATGTGTGGTCAGGTCTAGGCTGGCCCAATGCCACTTACACTATAAACATCCCAACCTGTGGAGTTATTTGTTCTCCTTTGTTTAAACTATTTGGACGTGTATATAATAGTGAGAAAAAAACAGGGGAGGCTTTGTTGGTCCTGAATGTCTGTATTTATGCGAGTACATCCCCTGACCTCAGACCTGGCCTCATGACAGCAGGACGCTCAGCATCAACGCCAATCAACCAATGATACAGTGGTAAATAAGAAGAGGGGAAAACCCTGACCTCCAGATGATCCTCATTATTAAGGAAGCAAACTGAGTAAGTGAGAATCTTAGAAAAATCCATCAGCTGACTTTTTTAGCCATGCGTGGCTCTAGGGAGGAAGGTGTCTGTCTGTCTGTCTGTCTGTCTGTCTGTCTGTCTGTCTGAATGTCTGTCTGTCTGTCTGTCTGCCTGTCTGTCTGTAGGTCTGTAGGTCTGTGAATGGGGGATGGATTACCATGGCATTTTGCGACATTGAGGTTAACCTCAGATCAAAGCTTCTGTAGGCCTATTGACTGGAAATTGTTGTACAGATTGCCAATGTAGAACTGACACACCTTGTTGTCTCTTCAGGATAACCGTGGGTGTCCTTTTACCTGTTTTTATTTTTTTATATTATGGAACTTAACATTTTACCTACAAAGTACAAAAAGTATTTTAGCATTGTCATAGTATGTATGCTGAATGTTAGCATTTAGCTAAAAGTATAGTTACAAAAGCTGACTAGCTTTCCTACAAAAAAAGAGCATGGGTTATTATGCAAGCAACATAACAATTATATTCATTCTACAATGAAAAAAGAATAAACCTCATAAGATATTTAACATGGTGAACATTTTAGCTACCAAGCATCATAATGTTAGCTTTGTGAGCATGATAGTATGCTGATTGTGAAGGACTAGGGTACCCAAAAAGTAGGAGAGCAGGTAAAAGTTTGAAAAAGCGTTTTTATTTACCCAAAATATATATATAGAGTATATATACAGTTTTTAGGATGGGTAATAAAATCAATTAGGATGAAAAAAAGTGAATTAAACAGATATACTAAGCATAATTAATGAACACAAAACTTTAAAAAAACTGGGTGACATGCTGAGTACTCTTCGCCACAAGAGCCAATGCTTTCCTCTCCACACTGCAGGAATGTATTGCAATGCTGGCCAGTCCATAATTGAATGCAGGGGAGAGACTTTAAATATGGGTAACTTAGGTGAAGTGGCTTCTTTAAACACCCCTCAAGTTTTAGGGGGATGGCACAGTCCAATTATCCAGGTACATCTACATAGGCAGGTGAGGTTCAGTAGCTCAGGCTTTTGCCAGGAGCAAGGTGAGCTGCGTGACACTGACAGAACTTTGGTTAACACAACACACACTAAATTACTAAATTCAACTACATAGCGTGCACTCAATCTAGTAAAAATAAAGTTGGTCAAAAATGTGTTTTAAAATATGTCTGTATGTATGATGCTTAACAAAAAATAAAAGCATAACCTTTGGGATGTGTTGCTGTAGTTGCAGTGTTCACACACTGATGTTAGCAGTTAGCTAATGGTACAAAGTTGTTAGCATAGCTGTAGCCTTAGTTTTATTTACAAAAATAGCATGGATTTTTATGCATGCAGCACTAATTAATCCTACAATGAAGAAATAATTAACATAACAAGATACTGAACGTTGTGAAAATGCTGACTATAAGCATCAGAATGTTAGCAAGTTGATGTTAGCATGTAGCTTAAAATATAGTCTCAAAAAGATGCTAGCATGTCTTTAGAGTAGACTCTCAGTTGTAATTACAAAAAGAGCATGGATTATTATGCATGCAATACTAACAATTATATAAAATCTAAAAAGAAAAAACAGAGTCCGTCCTCCTGTAAAAAACGACCAAATAGGTCGATTGTTCAAGTAGCTTATTACGGCCTGTAGTCACGTTTTAATGTTTTTGACCACGAGTGGTCGTGTAAGAAACAACAATTTAGACAGACAGACAGACAGAGCCGAACTTGGAGAGACCCATACGTAACGGTTGAAAATATCGACTGGGTGTTAAACTAAAGACACAGCCAGCCGTAAGTGGCGTCTACATTGACAACACTGGAATTAACATTCTAAATATGCGGGACGTGTATGGCCGCGCTCCGGCAGCACTAAAAGCCTGATGAATCTTTACCATATACAATACCATAAATAGTATTTAATTAATAAAGTATGTGACGTCTGATAATAACTTTTGGATGACCAAATGGATGTAGTCAGTTGACTAAAACCGACAATGCATGGTGGCCCGTTGATTGAAAACGCTCCAGTGGGTCGTATTAGAGGGTCGGAACAATCAACTTATTTGGTCGTATTAGTTGGAGGACTTGTTGAAAAAACAACATGGCAGACTGATTACAATAGCTTTGCTTCTTCCTCTTGTTGGTGACAGAAGGCTGCATTTTCTGCAGCTTCCACAATATGTTTTTAACACAAAAACAAGAGGTCAAGAATAGATGAGAGGCTAAACAAAGAGGAGAGAGGGGAGGACAGTGAGTGACTGTGCTTTCAGATCTTTTCATTGAAAACAGGGTGGACAGGAGGACATCCTTAAAGGCTGTGTATTTGTGAGGGAAGTTCATGGACTGTCCTAAAGGCCTCACCTTTACTCTCTGTTGTTTTAAGCCACTAAAACAAACATGGTCATAGCAGCCACCAGTGGAAACTGTGAAAATTCAATTTGTTTTAATTAAAAAGTCTGTGCTGTTCTGAACTACAGTCACAACTTACTTCATTAGGAAATGTTAAAATTAATAAATTAATGCATGAATCAGTCAATCAGTATATCAATCGAGTACTTGTTGTTGCCTACGCTTGCAAATGTTCCTCAATATTTTCCTCATGAGAAGAGATTTGTTCCTGCCAGTCTGTCTGCCAGCCAACAATGTGATGCACCATTTGTCCAGCTCAGAGCAGATCCGGTTTTCAGAAGAAGCCTCCCCATGTTGATTTGTCACGATCCTCCCTACCTGCCAGCAAGTTGTCTGTTCCTACTGTTAACAACAAATTTATTGGCTCAGGCTATTTGCAAGAACGGAAACTACTTTGCATGGCAAGGAATACGTCTGTAGCTAAACAATGGCTCCTCTTGTGAAATATGGCAGCAGGGTCTCACCTTTGGCTCCTTGTGCCTCTCCCTCGGCTTATTTACGTAAGCAGGTTCTGCTCTATACCCCATCAGGAAGAGGTGTTGCAGGAAACCCAAATTTAAGGTAGGATTCAGAGTAAACGTTCAACATTAGACCCCAAAAGAGAGCATTTCAGGTCTGAGGGAGGTGAAAGAGAGGGTGAGAAATACACATGTTTGACCTGTGGCCCGGAAACTCCAGGGAGCCAAAGACTCTTGACTGGATTTGATTGTAGGCTGTGTTGTTTTCACATTGCTTGGAGGTTATGCTGACCTAAAGTCTATTGTTTCAAATTCCAGCAATATCAATTATCACTCACAGTTTAATGGTGCACATTAAAAATGATGAAATGAGACATGACGAACAGCATTGACGTGCTAGAAATCATTGACGCACTAAATGTACTATTACTTAATGATTATACTGTATGGTTTAATCAGGCTACTAAGAATTAACCCTTTCAATTTTAGTGAAGCAAAAATATACTGTCTTTGCAAATTTCAGAATACAATCTATTTCTTTAGAATTTCAATCCAGTGGTGAAAGAATTTTCGTTTGCCATAAGAAATGTTATAATACCTCAATTATAAACAAACTCGGATTCAACAAATACATTTAAAGTATCAAAAGAAACAGAACCATTGTCGAATTTGTTGTACAGTATATTGCATGACTTTGTTATATTTCTAGCATTAACGTGTAAGCATAATTTATGTGTTGCAGCAGCTTGAGGTACGCCTTGTTCTAGGAAGTCTCATCTACCAATCTTATAAAATAGAGGCTCCCAATCCTGGAACCACAAATCTAAGCCAGGTGTTGAAAAGGCTGCTTAAGACGCACAAAGAAGCAATATATAAGGCTGAATAATAGTGCAATAACTGTATAGCCTGTTATATGATATTTGCGATAATAACTATAACTTTGCACAGTCTGTAGTTTGATTCTCTTAATTTACAAACTGGGTACTTTGAAGAACAACACAATTATTTTGTAATGAAGTTGGCCGTTAGTATGAAAGGTAATATGATGGGTTTGATAAATCTGGGTCTGGATCCTCAACAACTCTTTGGGTTGTGATGAACACAAACTTGTTTTAAACAGGTTTGAAATATACTGATAAACATTAAATGGAGAACACTAAAATGATTTATTGTGGCTGTCAATACAACAGAAATCCTGCTGCTGCCTCAGCTCTAGTGGGGTTTTATAGTATTAGAGTGTATTGGTGTTAAGCATTTGAGCTTTCCAAAAGACATGCAGTGTGCCAGGAGACATGAATATGTTCTGCCATCTGATACATATGTTAACAATTAAGTACATTTAGTGAGTAATAACTTGTGTCAGATATAGAGTTTTATTTTTTTATATAGAAGAGGAAAAAAAACAACAATAAATATCAGCATTCTTTACAAACATCGGTATTTTTTTTTTTTGCAGTCTGGGATGATTTCAAAGGATTTAAGAGCTTGAAAGTCCACTGACCAAAATGGGTTGTGAATGCAACATGAGATTTCAGCAGTTTTTCTCACCTCCGTTTGACCCCCGTCCATCAGTCATCTGCAGTAGGTTAAAGTGTGAGCCTAATGACTGCACATCCTCTCTGCCCTCCTGCTGAGGGTGTGCCACAAACCTGCCCTTACAAACTGAACAATTGGTTCATGTGACCTCCGACATATGAACTTGCTCATCTCGTTCACACCCATCAGTGCATCTGTACATCGCCCCTACCTTCTGCTGCTTGTGTTACGCACTGACTGATGTGCATCATGTAACTTGATGACGGGCAGTGGGGCACATTCCTGACACAACCTGACACAGGAGGTTATAACTTTATATGGAAGCTCAGTGCTGACACCTAAAGGCTAGCACATGTATAGCATAACATGGTTGCAACACTGTATTGTACTTCAATAGCAAATGAGTCCACAAAGTCATGTGTCCAGCTTGATGAAAACAATCGTAAATACTATTTTAAACATATGATCAAATATTGATTGTATTAAATGAGCCACCATAATAAATAGCATCTATTTTCAAACGTTGTACTTTTTTTACACGTCCACATCCCGGGAAAAAAATGGTTAGTAACACCCGTTGCACATTGACACCCTCTTGTGGCTTTTGTGTGGCCTTACAAGATCAAACTTCCAGGGCCTTGGAAAGCACCTGTCAAACACACTGCTAATGCAACTTTTTGTAAGACCAAGAAATGCATAACGCCAACATTTAAAACACTAAGTTAAAATAGAACAAAATAATATAAAGTATTTTTTATTAAATGTTATATTTGATAAAAGACTGAATGCAGTTACAGCCCAGTGTTGTAAGTTGCCACATTCAAAATCCATTAAGTTCACAATGTCATTGTTCTCCCATGTGTTAATCACTTGAAACTGACAGCTTTCTGCCTTTTACAGCATTCATACTTTTTACTTCAATGATACAGTTTGCTTGCAATTTACTTGGTTGTGCAATGTGAAGGCAAAGCGTTAACAATATGGTAAATGGACTGCCTTTATATAGCGCTTTTTCAGTCTTTAAGACCCCTCAGGCACTTAACATAAGACAGGTCAGCATGAACCCATTCACCCTCATTCATATAGAAGCAGTCTGCCATACAAGGTGCCACCTTCTCAAGGAACCTAACATTCACACACCATTGGTCACGACATTTGAAGCAATTTGGGATTAAGTATCTTGCCCAAAGATACGTCTCCATGTTAACTGAAGGGGCTGGGAATCGAACCACTGACTATCTAATTGGTAGAATCACATTGCATGCGATCAATGCAGATCAAAGAGGAGGTCATCATGATTTTGTGAATGAACACATGATTTAGAAATGTCTATCTGTTGTGGGGATGGCTTAGCCCCTATGTTTTCAAGACTTGTGGTTTGTAGCAGAGCAGCTTCTAGTTTTTGTCTCTGAATTTCCATAGTTTTCAGTTAAAGGCGCCCTATAATGCTTTTTGGGAGTGTGACAGTAAAAGCACAAAATACAAATATGAATCAGAAAATGAGAATAATAGGGCCCCTTAAATGCAAATGGTAATCAATAAGGTGAACAAGAGAACAAGTCCCATATCCCTCAGATTAGTTGAGTCAAGGATTTTTCACAATGAGCGGGAGTACTTTATGGAAACATAAGATATATGTTAGCTAGCTAAGAGTGACACAGCTGTAGGGATGGTAAATTTAATATGTTTAAGTTCTGATTCTGATAATACATTAATAAGGGAATAAGGGATTAATGAGGGGATCTCAAAAGATTGAAAAGTAAAACAGCATAGGCAGTATTATGTATGGTCCAAATATGTAACAGAAGCCAACGGGTGCCGTAAAACTGTTGCAAGATTTGCAGATGCAAGTACCTGCAATGTATGACCGCAAATAAAATGTAAAAAATCTATGCAATCAATTATCCAACAGAGATCATAATCTTACATCTTACAATCTATACAGGTATAGAACATGAATAGTATCATAGGACATCACAGTGGGACTCTGATATGCTGTTACAAAGCCAGTCTGTCTGTTTAAATGACTTGCTGATTACTTAGAACCGCTTCGTCACAGCAACAAACACCAACTGACGTGATGTGTGCATGTCTCTTCTCTCTGCCAACCCCTTAGATGACCTCTGGAAGTTAATAAGGGCCGCACAACAGGCAGAACGTCACTGATAGAGTGCAGACTATGTATCTATGAAAATGTTGTTATCAGAGGGGCTGAAGAAGAGATGATAAGCAATGCTGCCCATGTATTTTGCACCTTTAAAGGACGCTCTGGTTGTGTGTACATGCAGATCTTTTGTGTGTGTGCTGTGGGGGGACAGAAAGCATATAAAGCCAATTTAAGAAGGCAAAGGATGAACCAATTTTAGATTTCATTTGCATTGCAGACGCAGGGTTTTAGGGGTTTAATGTGAAGTGATACTTCTGTCTGTTTAAATGACTTGCTTTATCTCAAAGTAGAACATGGCATCTCAGTAAGTAATCTCTCCTGTGCAAGCTGCTGCCACACCACCCGATATAAACGACTCATCTAAAAGCAGAACACTCTGAAATGAATGAGAGATGTGGAAGGCACTGTATTCGGCCATCTTTGACAGTTTATGCTAATTTTACGCACAAATCTACGCTGGTAAAACCGGCAATGGGTTGTGTTGTGTTGAACCGGTGAGCATCTCTGATGTGGCGCATCTCAGCTGCGTCAAGGGAAATATGCTGAGACAGATCGGACAGGAAAAGAAGACATTTGGTTTTTCAAAATAAATTTATGACATTTGTAGCTTTGGAGAACTTGATCCATTTATTACTGCACATAAGAAAACCTAAGGAATTTCAAGTCAAAATCAAACTGTAGGCAAATAATGAAATGATACCAAATAATTTATCAATAGATAAATACATATGGACAAACAAACAAACCAAGTACCTATTATGTTTAAATATTATTTAACTCTTTGTGTTCAAAATAGTTGTCAAATGCAACATTGCTCGGATCCCATAATCCTATTATCTGCTTTTTTCGTTAATTCAGTGGATCGCGTTTCTTAATTTTTTTCAATGTGTAAAGAAAAACAAAACATTTTAAATAGAAGATTAGGGATTAATACCAGTATTCAATTGTAACATTGTTATCTTGTCTTAATAACACACACAGAATTGTGTTGGTATCTCTCACGCAAAAAATACCACTGATAATAGCAGAGGTAGCAGCAATAACGATGCACTGCAATAATTACATGAATTGTCAATGCACATATACAAATATTTTACAGCTCTTAAAAAATGCAATATACAAAACAAGAACACTGGACATTAGGCTACTATGTGTTCATAAATATATGCATTTCAAAAAAAAAAAAAGGTACATGTAATTGTGGTTACAGTCTTTAAAGGGTGGGGGTTTGTAAGGGTATTCATTTTCAACCCTCCCAAACCGGTCCATATTACAATGTATTATCGTTAAGGCTTTTACATCAAAAGCAGAGACCGGAAGTTCTTCCTCTGTGTATTCCTCCTGGCTTGACGGCGGTGCGCATCTCACCGACCGGGAATACCGATTTCTGAACATTTCGGCCTTTTCCCCGCTGCACCGTAAGCTGTGTTTTCCTGCGAGCTGTTGCAAAGGGGACCGGGTTGCATTGGCGGGGAGGGGGACATTGGGCCGGGCAGTGTTCTGACAGACGGAGATGACACTCATCCAGAAGGAACCGTGTTTGTTTTGTATGGCAAAATGAGGCAGGGGGTGGAGAGTCGCCACAGAGACGCTGGGCTCCGGCCAAACATCTCCGCATTTTAGCACTTATTCGATCCTCGGGATTTGCATTGCATTGCATTTGCTGCATCGTCGACCGGCCATATTTCTGCAAAGTGCATGGTGGAAAATGCAGCTCGTTTGAGGACATCCCCCCTCTAGATACCCGTTGCTGCCATGACAGGCAGATGTCTCCTCTCGACCGCGGCTCGGCCGGCTGGAGAAGAGGCAGATTGATTGGGGACGGTGGGTCGCATCTGCGGATGTTATTCGGTCTGTGGAGCCTGTGAATATCATCCGCGCAAACACACCTTGATTCTCACTCAGGGAAAGAGGAGAGAGAAAACATGTCTTCTCGGTCTGCATTACCGTCTGGAAACGACAGGAGTACTGGAGACCATGTAAGTGCAATTACAGTCTACTCTATAGCCTCCGATGGTGTGCATGCATAAGAAAAAATGTGCATCCCTGAAATGTTCTCCTCATATATATGGGCTTTTGCATTCACGGGGTGTGTTCTCCATGTAGGGTCATGGAGCTAATTTCCCCATTAAGTGGAAGTACTCTGCAGGTGATATTGTGAGGATATTTGAGCAGGATCTTTGAAAATGGGCTAACCTTGAGTGTCTGCGCAGGCAAAGAGCTGATGGCAGGCTAACAGCCCGGAATGAGTCCATCCGCATACTATAACACTCCGCGGATATGCGCAGAAAGCCTGAAAACCAGCCGTCACCTCTTATTAGAGATAGTGATGTCACATTATAATGCCTGCTGCTCCTGCTGCCTCAATATATATATCTATATATAACAGTGTGCGTCTCCAGAAAATGGATGGGTGGGACGAGAGCCGAATATAAATGTATAGACAAAATGTGTTGTTGGTATGAAACGGGGATTACTGCGTAAAATGATGTGCAGTCCATTGCTGCGCAGCCTACAAAGCGCCCAACCCCAGAGCAGTGGGTGTCAGACAGCGCCATACATTCAGTACAGTGGAGAACAGTAGAGGCCTCTAATAAAGACACAGGCAGGGTGGATTTGTTCATGTGAGACACCCTAATATAACAATGTCGCACCATGTTCTATCTATCCATCCATCCATCTATCTATCTATCTATCTATCTATCTATCTATCTATCTATCTATCTATCTATCTATCTATCTATCTATCTATCTATCTATCTATCTATCTATCCATCTATCTATCTATCTATCTAATTATCTCAAAATGGTGACATGAAGCCTTGGCATGATGGCATTTCTCTCCCTTAAACACTTTTGGCAAGACTCCCCCATCTGTCTGTTAGCAGCACAGAGGGATGGTTAAGCCAGTTGATGTTTGTGTGTGTGTGTGTGTGTGTGTGTGTGTGTGTGTGTGTGTGGGGGGGGGGGGGGTAACTGGGTGTGCATAAGTGTGTGAGTTTACGCTGTGCATGATTGATTATGAATGCAGAGCTGTTCCTTCCATTAAGATGGATCTCGATCTGCTGTCATCCCTCTACAATTAAGCGATGATGACAGATGAGTTGGATGGACTAGATGAAATGTTGTGTTGCCATGTTGGCACAGGTGAGGCGTACACTTTGTGGATGAATGAACTGCTGCTACGCCTCCAGAGCTATTGGTTGGGACTTGCCGGTGTCTATTGTAGGGAGAGAGAGGGGCCAAATTGGCTCGAGGTGGGGCATGAGGAACAGGAATGGAAGCATGGAAAGGAGGGTGAAGGTGGGGCTTAAAGGCAGCTTGGTTATGTGTGTGTGTGTGTGTGTGTGTGTGTGTGTGTGTGTGTGTGTGTGTGTGTGTGTGTGTGTGTGTGTGTGTGTGTGTGTGTGTGTGTGTGTGTGTGTGTGTGTGTATGTGTGAGATGCTGAGAGCAAATGGCAAGCTGGGGGGATGGAAGTGTGATGCCTCAGGGCCAGGGACCACTGTGCCGGCATCTGCTCCTTTTTTTACTTCTATATTCCTCTCTCCACTATTTCATTTGTTCTTTTCTACTTCTGTTTTCTTTACCCCCACCATGTATTCTCTGCCTTTCCTCTTATGTATCTTTCCTCGGTTTGTCACATGACAAGAAGCTGTTTCATACTGTAACACATCCAACTTTGTCGGATTGCACACTGTTGTCCTCCATTTGTCATCTGCTCCTGGCTTTCCTGGAAGAAAATGATCTGTTGCTCCAGCTTCAGACTCTGCGTTGTGGTCCAGAGTCCAGGTGATGACATGCAGCAGCAGCATTAGCAGTAGCAGTGTTGTAAAGCAACTAAGTGCATTAACTCAAGTAATGTACAGTATAACATTTCGAGGGACTTTACTAGACTATTGCAATTTGATGCTACTTCTTTCGTCTACCCCACTACAATTCAGAGGTAAATGGTGTACTTTTACTCCAATACATTTAATTAATATCTTTAGTTACTTTGAAGATTTAGATTAATAATGTGAAATTAAATAAGACTTTAACTGGAGTAAATAAAAAATCTACCCTGCAGTATACAAAGTCATTAAACTAGCTGCACCTTTACCAGCTTTGATAACACTTTAATGCATCAATAATTATAATAGAAACATATAATACATATTATTCTGAAATGGACCACTCTGCATAATGAGTACTTTTAGTTTTGGTACTTTAAGTATGTTTAGATGCTAATCCTTTTGTACTTTTACTTGAGTACAATTTTGAATGCAGGACTTTTACTTGTAACTGAGTATTCCTACAATCTGGTATTTCTACGTTTACTCAAGCAGAAGATCAGAGTGCTTCTCCTAACTCTGCAGCAGTAGCAGCACTAGCAGTATGTGCAGCAGTTGTAGCTGGCAACTATTTTACAGAGCTGTGATTGCTTCAGGGCTTACTCAGGTTGCAGTGGTAAACCTGTATACTCTGTCATATTAAACAAGGACATCTTCCAGCAGACAGTAGACCTCCAAAAAAGATGATCATGATGGAAACAAGATGTTCACGTTCTGACAGCAGCCGCTAACCTAGAAATGAAGGGCATGTTTTCACATGTAGCTTCTCTCAACTCAACTCCACTTTGTGTTCATGACACAAATGCCTACTGTTATGTAATGATTGAGACTTGTCCCTTTTCAATCTATTAATAGATTGTTCACCTGTGCATCTTATGTTAATGATACACTCATCTGTTAAATAAATAGCCGCCCGGTGACTTACACATACATATAGGTATACTCAGTGTGAACACTGGACATTGTCAAAAAACAACAAAGGTAAAAATGGACACACAACATGCACCCTCTTGTATTTTTACAAGAGGGTTATTGTATGTTCTGTATATATTTCAAAGTTGCTATGTTTTTGAAGAAAATGACAATAACATTGCAAAACACCAAAAGGTAATGAGCAGCTTGCAGAGACAGAAGGAGCTAACACAGGTCATTTAGCTTCTGAAGATCATCAGGGCTCGATGGTTGGAACAGGCAGTCCTGGATCTGCTTTTGAAGCCTTTCTCTCTGTGATATTAGTGTTGGCATCCAGTAAGTGAGCCAGGTGTAAAGGCTAATTTTTGCAGTGGCCAAACGTTGGTACTGCAAACTGTGTTGTGTGTGTAATGTCATATGGCCTGCAAATACTTTTTCCCCTTGACGTACACTGGGAATGAGACGTAAATAAATCAGCATATGCATTTTTTTTTACGCAAGTCAACTACTAAGTACGGACAATTGAATAGCCCTTATTTAAATCATTAGGGCATACACGTTGGAAAAGCGATAAAGGCCAGTGTCATTTTTCCTCTCTTTTCGTTCATTTGAACCTAAACTTGACAGGACGATTGTGGCTGCGACAGAGTGCAGTCATCTTGTAACCCAAAGGTTGTTGGTTTGATCCCAGCCCGAATATTCAACATGTCGATGTATCCATGGGAAAGATACTTAACTCTTGAGTTACTCCCGATGGCATGGCCAACGGTGTGTGAATGTATATGAATGTTAGTTCCCTAGAGCAAGTGGTACTGCTCTGCAAGAATGAGGTTTGAATGGGTGACTGAATAGTATGTAAAGCACCTCGAGTGGTCGAAAATACCTGATAAAGCGCTATGTAAGTACAGTCCATTAACAACTTACGTGTTGCATTGGATTGAAGGCGGGGCTTAAGGAAAAGCCATCAGATAATCAAAGGTATGTTTGTACTGGAGAGCCAGTCCATTTAGTCCTTTATGGGCAATATTTCTAGGAATGAATGGAGCCCCACCTTCAATGCTGTATCCAGTTCTCTTTATACATCCATTGTTGGCACAGTGAGTGACCACCCTCACCACTTTCCTCTCCTCACCTCCCCTTCTTTCTCCTTTTTTTTTCTTCCAGCATGTGTCGCTGGGGGCCAGCCGCACAGACAAGGCCACCAGCCAGTCCAGCCGCTCACTGGGGGCCCGTAGCAGGAACTCTATCGCCTCCTGCTCTGACGAGCAGCCGCACATCGGCAACTACCGCCTACTCAAGACCATCGGCAAGGGAAACTTTGCCAAGGTCAAGCTGGCCCGCCACATCCTGACAGGCAAGGAGGTGAGACATGGGGCAGCAGAGGTGCATGGTGGGAGGAGGAGATGGATGGGTGGGATGGATGATGCTGACAGGGTGAGGAAAGCTGATGGACAGTTGACGCTTCTGGTGTCATACAGATGGGATTTGGTCCAGCAATAAATCTGCAACATTATAGTTTTCGAGTAAAGTCTTACCTTCTTTTTTTATTCTCCTTTATAAGATATTTTTCTACTTTATTTTGGAGTAAAATGACATCATACTAAATTCTGTCGAGATATACTGACAGCAGAAGTAACCAGATCAATTCTAATAAGAGAAATTATTTCAATTCGCTGAAAATTAAATAAATGTACTTTATAAAAAATGCTTATGTTGTAGCTAATTGCTTTTTTTTGTTTAATATGTAATTTGAAAAAACTTTATAGATCAGTTATTAACAATAATAGCAACCTTTTGGATGTGACGTTGTATTAAAAGAACTCTGGTACCAGTTACCCTTTTGACGGATTACCAAATGTATAACCACACAATTACCCAATTTTGAATGTGTAAAAGTGTTATTATATATGGCTTATGACTAAAACTTGAGTAAATGATTCATTATTTATAGCTTTTTTATATTATTTGCAAGTCCTGATCAGGGCCTGTATACTCTACTGTGGTGTATGTAGTGGTATTAATGAGATCAGTAGGAAAGGCTTCTGAGCATCATGAATGTAGGCTGTTATTAGTGAAGGGTGATGTGTTTTCTTTTCCTCATCAAAAACTTGCTTGACATCTTTTTCAGGTTGCAATAAAAATCATTGACAAAACTCAGTTGAACCCAACAAGCCTACAAAAGGTGAGTTCCTCCTCTTTTTATTCTGCTAGGCTTGTTTATTGCAGAATATGTGCATCAGGTACACAAATGCAGCACATGCTCCTCTGTCTAACGCTATCTGCAGAAGCTGGGCCTCAGAAATGTGGACGGTTTGGTCACATTTATGTAATTCAACAAAATCCTGACATGCCATTGGGGACTTGTAGAGGTTCAGGTTGATCCTCAGCTGTTTCTTCCTCAGAGAGGGCAGGCATGAGAGAGCAGCTGATAGAGAGGGGGGCTGCTGGGATGTGATGCTGTTTGGCAGGTGCTAGGGACTGGGAGAAGACCTCTGCTCCAGAGATCCTCTCCATCTTTCTCTGGGATAATCCCTCCCCTAAGAGCGGGGTGACTCACGTCGGAAACATGATCACCCAACTAAATCTTTTTTGTGTTACGTGTTTTTAATGTTTCTGCCCCAAACACTGTCGATAGCAAAGAATGCTGCAATGCTTCTGGAGCTGTTTAGTGCTCACTGATGGGTTTGGTGGCCATTTTGTATTGAGAAGAAGGGCATTTGATGGACTGGGTTCTTTTTTCCTGCTGGTCAGCATGTTGTGTGTTTAGCCTGAATGGTAGACACTTCAGGTTTGTTGTGCATGAAGGTCAGAGGCACAACAGTGGACACTTTGGTTTCTCTAGATATCAAGGGCTACCCCACATTGGTGCAGACCATAGACTGTATGTGCAGACACACACTTTGTTTAGTTTTAGGATCTGGAATAGGTAACATCTGGAGAAGGAGTTCTTTAGCCTTTAGCCCTTTAGTTGTCATACATGCTATGAAAAATGCTGTAGTCCCCCATTGTTACTATTATTGACTTTACTGTTAGCAACTTTATAAACATCTCCTAAAAAATTTGCCCAGAGAAAATAGAGCTTTAAGATAATGATCCTTTTTATTGTTATTACTATTTTTTTATTTTTTTATATATTCTTCTTTATAAATGGTCTTTTCCTCATTTCCGCATGCAGTGACAGCGATGACCTTGGGTTGTCACAGTATTATCAAGGCTTTACTACAAATTCTCATTGTTTCCCCAAAGCCGTCTGTTGCCCCTTTGATCCCAGGCTTCCTGCAATCCTGAGACTTTGACTCATCATGTTTCTTTTGGTTGTAGCAGGAAAGAAAATACATATCTCTGCACTATACCTGGGTGGAGTATTATTGGTTGTAGAAAAACTGTAATCCCAAATAATTAATATGTCATTTAGGGATCTGCAATATGGAACATATCACAATTTTTCTGACTTTGATATCAATAAGTGACGATATCGTAGAGTTGATTATTGGTGATTTCATAAATTATTCACACAGCTACATTGAAATCAATATTCATCAGTAATGTGGACATAATGACTAAATTGGTAAAGACAAACTGATTTGGGAGGATTACTTTGAATGTATTCTGTTAAAATTACTAGTTACCTGGAGACATTAGTCATCAGTAACCTAAGATAAGTATCAACATATAAAACAGATATGACCAGATTGATATCACACACACTATTTTATGAACATATAGGTTCACCTACTGAATAAAATAAAAAAAAGAACAAATGAACCAAAGAAAGTGAAAACCATAAAGCAGATTCAGGCCGTAGGCGTAGAGATTCACACTTAAAGTATTAGCCTGCAGAACAGTGCAGCTTACAAAGAAGATATCAAATCTGATCCTTTTATAACAACAACAACTATGTGCTCTGTTAGGTTTTTTAACAACATTGTTATCCTGCTAGTTATCCCCAAATTTTAGAAATGTAACGGTAATCTGAAGCCATCTTTTTTCCATTAGTAACTAATGGAATACAGTAAACAGTTTTCTTTCATCCTGATTAAGTAATCCAGTTACATGTTATCCATTACCGCCAGACCTGAAAAGAAATAAGAAATTCAAGTCATCAAAGATTTTTTATTTTTTTTATTTTAAATGTGTGTTTCATATCCCTGTGTGAACCTGTACTGTTTTTCCTCTTCTCTGTTGCTGCATAAACACTCAAATTTCCCCACGGGGATTAATAAAGATACATCTTATCTTATCTTATCATAAATAGTAAAAACCAGAAATCAGTTTTCTGTAAGACAGCCTTGAAAACCAAAAGATAACACTTTTGCAATATTATGATATCCAAAATATAAAATACTATCTATTCTGATATTATGATACTGTTATTATATTTAAATACCTTGCCTGGTGCTTTTCTTGGACCCACGGTTTGCTGCTGTGAGAGACGATGGTGCAACATTTAGGCCAGGATTGAGGAGAGAGGCTGGGATTGGCCCCTGATAGGAGAGAATACTCTACAATTGGCCGCTCATTATAGCGGGCTTTTTTACATACCCGTGGGCTAGAGAAAATCCTTAGTACCGAAGACATGAAAGAGCCTATATTAGCATAATCTGTAATATATGTAGAGAGGAGAAGGAAAGAGAGAGATACATTGTATAGGGGTGGGTAAGAGAGGGGGAGGAAGAAGGGAGGTAAAATCACATCCCTTTAGAAGAAATAGCAGAATACAGGAGATTTTCATACTGGTGTCTCTCATGTTGGAGAGAAATCAAATATGTGTTATTTAGAAATTAGAGTTACTTTTTAATAGAATGTTGATTGATAGATAAAACTGACATTTTAACACAATTTGTTTTATTCTGCTGGGGTGAATTGTTGATCAAAGCCAGCCTTATTGCCACAGAGCATGTGTCCATTCTTGTCAGCTTTATCCTAGGCGTGCTATTTATTTGCGGTTATTAAGGATGACCGGGTCGGACTCATTGCCGGGGGATTGTTTATTGTTTTGACGGATCTGACCGCTCAGCCCTGCCGTGACGTGCAGGGGATTAAAGAGACGCTCGGATGATAAGAAGCTTCAGCACTACATATCCCAAGATTCCCCTCTAGCACAGCTGGAGAAGCTGGGAAAGAGCCCGGTCTTAATACCTGGGTCGCCACGGCAACAGTGACGTCGGGGCACTGCTAGAGCAGAAGACGGCGATAGAGAATTGAATGAAGGGGGAGGGAATGGAGGGAGGTGCATTGAAAAACAGGAGAGGATAGAGAAAAGAGGATATATAAGCGTATCGTACCATCTTTTCTCCAGTTGGAGTTGGCCATGTGGAGGAGAGTCACTGGGTTTCAGCCATGGCCTTTTGTTGAGGGAGTCTATTGTTATACACTTGAAACAAGGGGAGCAATAGGATTGAATCCTCTGCTCTGCTCTAACAAACTCTTAATTAAGATTAAGATCGATTAAACTGTATATATCAATGCCCTAATTCAGGTTTATCACATTTCTGTGGGGGTGGTGTGTTGTTTGTTTTCGTCAACTCTGCAACTTCTCATCTTGATGAGTATCGGTGAAGGAAGTCAAAGTGAAATTTTTAAGACAAAAGTTTAAAGGGGCTCTATTTTGCTTTTAGGGTTCTCCCTTTCCTGTAGTGTGTTATAGGTTTATGTGCATGAACATGATGTGCAAAGGCTAAAATTCATGTGTTCTTTCCAGAGGGAGTACAATACAATATGAACCTGAAAATTAGCATAAAATTGCATCTTTAAATATGTCTGCTTGTACTTTTCCACCCTGATCGCTTCACATTTATACTTTGCAGAATTGATTGCACATTAGTGTGCTATAAAGATGGTGATTTTGTCTTTCGTGTTCCACACACTTCCTAATTTTTGTCAAAATCCAGAACCTATAATACCCAACTTAACCACAACTACGGCAGGTACTCTCCATAACCTGGAAAAAATGGAGACTTTGATGTGTCAATTTGAAGTTCCCTTAGTCATTTGCTAATACAGTAAGTAGGGTCACTGTATGTTAATGATCAATATTAATCTATCAGCCTGACATGGGAGCTTAGAACAGGGTTAAAAAGGCAGAAAATGATTGTCTGGGAACATACATGGTTTTCCATAATATAAAACATTTCTTGCCAGGAACATGATGCCTTCATTGCAATTTTTAACACTGAAATATCAAAGGCAATGATGCAGCACAAGATGTATTAATGTCTGACATTATCAAGATGTTATTAATATTTTGTTTCTTCTCACAGCTCTTTCGGGAGGTACGAATAATGAAAGGCTTAAATCACCCTAACATAGGTAAGGCACACACATACATCTCAATGAGCTTTATGTTTGTGCGTCTGAGTGTGCGTCCATGCTTGTGTGTGGTGCTTCCATGTTTGTGGCCAGATGGAAATGTAATGCTTTGAATAGCATTCAGAGCATTCATTGACCCAACTGCTGCGAGTGACATCTCAGGCCTCGTATAGAGGTCATGAGGTTGGTATTTGAAGAGCTGAAATGCCATATGGTTAAAAAAAAAAAACGACAGCAGTGCTATTATATATATTATTTATCTTTCAAGCAGGATTTTTCGGTATGTATGTGATTTTAATCTGATTCTGTTTTGTGCTACAGTGCAGCTGTTCGAGGTGATCGAGACAGATAAGACCCTTTACCTTATCATGGAGTACGCCAGTGGAGGTAGGTTATCTCCCATGATCAGAAAATACGAAGAGTACGTTATTTATATACAGCCGCGGAAAAAATTAAGAGACCACTCCAATTTGTTCTTAAATCTTTATCTCTACATGTATGGCAGCCATTCCAGTGTGTGTTGAATTCCAACACAGAGAACAATTGCCAGTAGAAAAACTAAATAATAATAATAATAATAATAGTTGAAAGTCCTGCATTCAAACTCTTACTTAAGTAAGTACAAAATTATTGGCATCAAAGTATACCTTAGTACCAAAAGTATTTGTTTGCATAATGGCTCATTTAAGAATATGTTGGTGGATTTTGGTTATGGATGCATCAAAGTGTCTATCACAGATGCTAGACTTATTTAAATTATTTTATTTACTGCCGCTGGATATCTGAACCTATAATTTTATGTCAATGTTTATTCATTTGTTGAGTTGTATTTTGTTTATGATAATACTGTTAATCTGTAAAGTTACTAAGTCTGTCAGTTAAATGTTGCAAAAAGTATAATATTAGCTTCCAAAATGTTGTGTAGTTTGAATCAGCATAAAAAGAAAATACTCGGGTAAAGTGCAAGTAACTCAAAATTTTACTTAAGTACATTAGTTCAGTAAAAGACTCCATTACGTTTCGCCTCTGTTACCTTTCGGACTTAGCAACATTAACTATTTCCCCATTTTTACTGTCTTTACGCTAAACTAAGCAAAGCTAAGCTATCTGGCGCAGCTTCACATTAAATGATGAAGTTATGAGAGTTGTGTAACTCACTTAAAATGAAAATAAGCGTATTTCCAAATTGTCATCTAATTTCACATTTAGAACATTGAAATCAAAGCTGACACCATGACAGAGCATGTACCTTTTAAATATGAACTACTGAATTTATGTAATTGTAATTGTGATTGATCGGCAATATACCAAAAATGGAATAATAGTATGGATATTGCTACTGACTTTACGGCCGCACTGATTTGTTTTTCTGCTGCTCTCAGGTGAAGTGTTTGACTACCTCGTTTCTCATGGGAGAATGAAGGAAGTTGAAGCCAGAGCCAAATTTCGACAGGTACAAATTCATCGCCTATGAATGCCTACATAGTTCCAATCTTCATTTTTAATTGTCCATACTTTAACTCTTTCTGTTCCTTTGTGCTCGCAGATTGTTTCTGCTGTCAACTACTGCCACACGAAGAACATTGTCCACAGAGATTTGAAGGTGAGAAGCTCAGAAGATGTTTTGGGCTGCTTTCAGAGATGCTGAATTAAGGCTAGGTCAAGACTAGGACATTTCTTCCACTGACAGATTACACTGAACTCAAATTTATAATCTGGGACTAGTCTTAATCTGTGTCTGTGAAAAGAGCCCAGCAAAGCCCTGATGAGTGCAGAAGATATAAAGGGTATGAGGCAGTCAGTTTCTGCTCCTTTTCTCATAGATTCTTAGTCCTAAACACAAACAGTGACATACATAATACACTATGACTCATTACAGTAACAATGTTGTACAACCCCCTATCTCTCTCTAATTCACGCTCTCTTCTCTTCATTGCAACTCCCATTCTTGTTTCCATCCTTCTTTCTCATTCCTCTTCTCCTCCCCCATCTCATTATTTTCCCCCCTGCCCTCCTCGGTTGTGTTGTTCTCTGTCCCCTTCCTGTCCTCTCTGCCTCCTGCTGTGAATGCTTGCCTCCTCCTCCTCTGCATCCATACATGTATGATTCAGGCGGAGAACCTTCTGCTGGATGCCGACGCCAACATCAAGATCGCCGACTTTGGCTTCAGCAATGAGTTCACGCTGGGCAACAAGCTGGACACGTTCTGTGGCTCGCCGCCCTACGCTGCCCCGGAGCTCTTCCAAGGCAAGAAGTACGACGGGCCCGAGGTGGATGTCTGGAGTCTCGGAGTCATCCTTTACACGCTGGTCAGCGGCTCCCTGCCCTTTGATGGGCAGAACCTGAAGGCAAGTGATGCCTGGAGGAGCTGTTTGTCTGTCTGTCTGTCTGTCTGTCTGTCTGTCTGTCTGTCTGTCTGTCTGTCTGTCTGTCTGTCTGTCTGTCTGTCTGTGTCTGTCTGTCTGTGTCTGTCTGTCTGTCTGTCTGTCTGTCTCTGTCTGTCTGTCTGTCTGTCTGTCTGTCTGTCTGTCTGTCTGTCTGTCTGTCTGTCTGTCTGTCTGTCTGTCTGTCTGTCTGTCTGTCTGTCTGTCTGTCTGTATGTGCGTGCGTGCCTGCGTGCAGGGCCTTGAGTTTCCTCAAAGGGTTATTTTACAATAATATATTGAAATGGTTCTAGTCCCACTGCAGTCAGCATCTCGTTGTGTCCCTGGGCAAGACACTTCACCCCAAATTGCTCATGTGGGGATTGCCCACAGTGTTGAGTGTATGTAAGTCGCTTTGGATAAAAGCGTCTAATAAGTGACATGCAATTAGAAAAGTTCAGGCATGCAGCGCTGTTCATAAAACATAAACATTTAATTGCCATTGCATCAATTAATGCAATGGCAAAAGCTAAAGGTGGCTAATGTTCTAAATCATGATGTTAAGTAATCTCATTGAGTCACTTGTCTGTAAACACTGTTTTTAAGACACATAGAAGCTTTTGACATTCTGATGTAAGTGATATTTACTGATGTAGGTTATGTTGAAGAAAAAAAGTTTAAAATCTTTTCAGCACACAGACCTTACTTCAGGCATCTAATCGAGACGAGCGAACTGTAGGTGTTTAAATGCTGACTCATTCCTTTTTTAGCACTCATTGTTGCACCTGTAGTGGATGATAATATGTGATATAACCACTCCAAAGGTATATGCAGGTGTTAGCAACCAGTGGCCTGTGTACACATGAGTCTACTTGCAGCAACATTAGCATCTGAAATTGTGTTGCTGCCTGCCAAATTTAAGCCCAGTGTTTACTCTCCCTCAGCTCTTTTTTAAATCTGTGCTAACATCTGTGTCTGTTACAGTTACAGACTTCTCTGTGTTCACCAGCTACTCTCTAACTGTCTTTGTGCTGTTTGCTCTTGGGAAGTAGTGTACGCTGGGTTTTAAGAGCCTTTTCACTGAAAACAGCTGATATACAGATAATATATGCAGAATTTCTGAAGGTTTTTAGTGCGTACAACATTAAATCTAATGATTAATTTATAATTTCTAGTTCATATGTACACACTGTGAGGTTACGTGTTCCTTACCCTTTAATCTTTGAAAATATGTATGCTGTTCTGATGTTTTCATGTATACCCAAATAATGTAAGGATGTCATCTTTTTGGCGATATACTGGTTACAAAAAAGGTGTACTTTAATTTAATTGCTAACCTCTGTTTACATTTATTTTGTTAATTTCTTATTAACCACTTATAATTGTGTTTATTTTAATAAACAGGAAATCAACAGTATTAGTTTTACAAAATAACAATTACATTTCTGTTCCCGAGTCACCCCACTGTTTTCTCTGCTGTATTGTTGTTACACCAAAGCTGAAATAGTATTTTTATCCAAAATCAGGCAGATGGCAATGAATGGCCCCCTAGAGCTCTACCAGAGGATGGAGACAAATTTGTTTTTAACCCCTCTCATATTTGATCGCCCCCCAGCGTACTGCCTGCAGGGAGGCAATCGGTAGTTCTATACAACAGACATTACATTAGACTGGTCTTATCAAAGACATTGTGTCGGATGTGTTGTAGTTTCATTATTTGATAATGAGTTAGGGAGTCAGAATGTCCCCTTCTTAATCTAATTGTGTGCAGATAGTGTTGTGATGCATCATGCTATGGCGGTCATAATGCCCAATGTTAGAGTAGCGTTAAAGGCAGGGGTTAAAATGGGGCGGGGCTGGCACAAAGGCCCATGCTCTTACGTCATCAGCATCGCACATCTTCAACAATGTCTTTGCTTTATATTCACAGTCTATGTGTATTTGTTCTGGGAAAAAAAATGTGTTTAAAACACTAGCTCTGCTCATAGCCTCACTGCTTCACAGTCCAGGCTTACCTCAGGGCAGGTGCATGGGGCTCCCGACCCTTATTATAACACAGAGCCCGTCTTGTTAACCATGCTTTGAGGGTGTGTTTTTTATGCTGTTATGATCATTCATTTACACCAGTGTCCCATAACTTTGTCTGTAAGCGTAACGTAGCCTCTAGTTTTTGGACTCAAAGTGCACCAGATTGGATCATTTAAATTTAGATTGCAACATTGGTGGTATTTTCCGTAATTATTCCTGTGATTTCTCTAATATGGTGCAGCCCTAATTTGTACGTGAGCAGGATTGTAGCACAACATGGAAGTGAAAGCTTTGCACATTCTTTTTTAATTTGAAAGAGCAATATTTACACTAATAAATAACCGTGATACATAATCCTTATCTCGAAAATGATATAAACAATTGCTTTATCATTATTTTGGCTCTAAATGTGCAGGATAATATGTGTTCAGTAGGTTAGCATGTAGCTGCTTTCAGGAGTGTTGATATTTTATTATTCTCAGATTTAATTTAGTTCCATTTAATCACACCATTTAAAAGCCTCAAAATAATTAAATTATTTTTTAATTATGCCCCCTCCTCAAGTCGGCACATGACAAATCCAAGTTTGCCCCCTGATTAAATGCATTTAATTGCATGATTTACATTGGTACCATGTGATGATGTGTTCCACAGGAGCTGAGGGAGCGTGTGCTGAGGGGAAAGTACCGCGTTCCCTTCTACATGTCCACAGACTGTGAGGGGATCCTCCGCCGTTTCCTGGTGCTAAACCCCTCCAAACGCTGCACCCTGGATGTGAGTACACACTGCACTTAACGTGTAGCTTAACTCATGTGAAATTTAGACACAACTGAATGTTTTCTGTGTTTCTGTTCTACAGCAAGTCATGAAGGACAAGTGGATTAATACAGGATATGAGGGGGATGACCTGAAACCCCACATAGAACCTGTCGAAGATTTCAGTGATGCAGCTCGCATAGGTGAGTCCACTGCCTCACCATTACACAGCTGCTTCACAGGCTGGGGGAGTAATGGAGTTCATGTAACACGATAATGTAAATATATTACAAAACAAAAGTAACTGTGACTTGTAACCTGTAGAGAAAACTAGTCATTATTTTTCAGAATGGGGATAACTATCAGGTTTACAATGTTACTATACATTTTTAAATAAGGAACGTTATGCTACAAAGGTCATGCAAACACACTACAACGTTTAATGTGTTTCACAATATTGAAGTGAAAAAGTCTTAAAGCAAGGCAAGTTTATTTATATAGCACCTTTCAACACAAGGCAATTCAAAGTGCTTTACAAAAATAAAAGACATTAAGAGCATTGAGAAACAATGCAGCAGAAACACATAATAAACTGGCATTTAAAAACAGCCATTAAAAAATGAAGATAATGAAATAAACATAACAGGTATAAAATACATGAATAAAAGTGACAATGCAATGTTAGATAAGAATAATGAAAAGCGTCAAAAATAAATGTTTTCAGTCTGGATTTAAAAGTAGTATGAGTAGCAGCGGACCTGCAGGGTTCTGATAGTTTGTTCCAGTTATTTGGAGCATAATAACTGAACGCTGCTTCTCCTTGTATAGTTCTGACTCTGGGGACAGAAAGCAGACCCGTCCCACAAGACCTGAGAGTTCTGGATGCTCCATTATGTAGCAGTAGATCTGAAATGTATTTTCGGCCTAAACCATTCAAAGTTTTATAAACCAGCAGCAGTACTGGGGTTCTTTCACACACCTGATTTATTAAACAACATGCTGCTTTTCTTTCATGTGTTTAACTAATACAGCATATGGAAACTAAAGTCTGGCTTAATCTGGAACCCTGAGGCCTGTAAAACTCCTGTATTGGCTGTGGTTTTCTTGGTTTTAATAGTTCAGGTGGACTCCTGATTTGTGGATGCTCTTATCCCATATACTTCAGTTAGAGCATATTCTGTCTCTTGGAGAAGGAGCATATTTCACATATTCTTTGTACACTGTGCTGTTCTGTAGGGCAGTATGAGAAAAATAAAGACAATTTATTTTTAACAGTAAAGCATGTTAATCTGTCATAGTAGCGGCACAGAGTACAAATATTAACCTGTACATAATAGGGCCCCTTTAAACTAACCCTCCCAACTCTTGCTGGTCAAAGTATTCATTAACAGATGTTGGGTATTAATGTCTCTATTCTAACCTTTACTGTATGTGTTCCTCAGAGGTGATGGTGGGGATGGGATTCACTCCAGAGGAGATCAAGGACTCTCTGCTTAATCAGAAATACAATGAAATCACTTCCACCTACCTATTACTGGGCCGTAAAGGCGATGTGAGTTGCAAAATATTTCTTAAAGCATCTTCGATATTACGCTTACATTGAAACTACCACAGCTGGCAATGAATGAAATACCATGTCCACCCTTTTCTAGATCACAATTTGTACATGCCATGGTCTTATCATTAGGGCTAAGTTCAATTAAATATGTCATTGGTAAAGATAGCAGCAAGTTCTTATTGTTTTTTTTTTACTATTTACTCAATATTGTACAAAAGTACTATTTTTATATATTTACTATACTTTGAAGAGAACCATTATGCAAACAGTGTACTTTGACTCTTTTCGGAACAGTGATTCCAACTTTTTTTGGGTAACTAAAACCTCTGGTATACTAAACACCCATCTATCCTTCTGGTTGTGAGACCCATCTTTTCCCTTTCTGATACCTTTCTATCCAATATCACATGAAATCACAGGAGGCCACTGAGGCTCGCACAGCCAGTAGCCTGTCCCTGGCAAGAGTTCGACCCAGCCCCATCACCAACGGGACCAACAAGCACTCTTCAGCCACCGGCACATCCTCCTCCTCCTCCACCTCCTCCTCCTCACATAGCAAGACTCAGCGCAGTGCCTCCACCTATCACAGGCAGCGGAGACACAGCGACTTCTGTGAGTCTCTTTTCTAATGTCTTTATTCCCGGTCTCTTTCTGGGCCCTACATTCAGGAAACCTGGAGCCTGGAACGGTTTTTGTTCTTGTGATTGTACTTTTTAATCATGTCTTTTCATACAAACAAATCATTTATCCTCACTTGGGATGCTGGGCCTAGCATTGTATGGAGGGCGTATTCCACTCTTAATGCAGAATATTCCTTATACGAGTCTCTATGTGTCTGTGCTCTGCTGTCCTCCACAACAAAGGCGGGCCGTCCATGCCCGTCATGCACCCCAAGAGGAGCCCGACTAGCACGGGTGACCGCGAGCTGCGGGAGGACCGGATGCCTTCACGTAAGGCCAGCTGCAGCGTGATGGGGAGCCACAGCCTCCCCCCCTCTAGCCCTATGGTCAGCAGTGCCAACAACCCAAACAAGTCTGAGATCCCAGACCGCCGCAAAGACATGACTGCCACCACGGTACGTTACGGTCCATGTCCAGTAAAATCCATTTAGAAAATCATTGGAAAAGGCAGCTTTTAATATCTGATCTTAGTTCATAATCTTCAGTATACTTAACCTTTGTGTTGTCTTCCTGTCAACTCTGCAACTTTTTTTCCTGGTTTATAAACCATATATAGTATTATTACCAAAATGCTGGGTACACCTTTTAAGCCAACTTCATTCCAACTCATAACTAAATTTTAGGCACCGTTGTGACTATAGTTAGTCAGAACAATTCTGTTCAACGCTACCTCCACTTTAAATTCTAGTATTTTTTATATTTTTTAGTGTACTTAATTTTTGGTTTACTTTTTTCTTCTCTTTAATTTTAATTTATTATGATAACTTTCCATATATATATATATTTTTCACCTCTTCTACAATTTATTCGTATTATGTTTTTTACACCAGAGCAGAAACCTTGTATGTGTAAACCTACTCGGCAAAAATCCTGATTCTGATTAAAATCAGACAAACATATCTTGATGATAGTTTAGTCAGGATTCTGTTTCGTGTTTCAACATTTCAGATTATTTAATGGCAGTGCATAATGACCCAAGATGCTTTGCATTAAATAAAACATACATAATTCAATGAAGGTAGTGATCATCAAGACAATTTGGTGCTAGTGTAACTTTTTTAAATGATCCTTGTGTATACTAAAGTGTAAATGTCTGACTCCTGCTTTATTCCCGTCTGTGCAGAATAACATCCCTGGAAGCGCCATGACGCGCAGGAACACGTACGTGTGCACCGACCGCTCAGGCGCTGACAGACACTCTCTCCTGCAGAACGGCAAAGAAAACAGGTACTGTTTGTGTTAGAGGGTCAACATACTGTATCATGATATGGATCTGCGGCAAAGCAATAACATAGAGGCTAAAATGGTAGATTAGAAGGTGGAAAGATGGGTAATCCAGTCCTTTTGCTAACAATATTTACAAAGGAAAGGCACTTGTGTCCTAAATTGATCTTTCATCAGGAGGATGTGTGAAAAAATCTGAAATACTATTTCTAGGTACTTGGGAGCTTACGTGTTCCGTTTCTGCACTTCTACTACAGTATGCCCAAATATTCCAAATCATACTAAAAATAGGCTTGTTCCTTACTTTTATACAGTTAAGAGAGGTGCAATGTACTGCTAACATCCTTTCAATAACCAACATAACTTAAAAACAATGGTAAACCAGATAATCTATGCTGATGCCAGTAACAGGGGAGAGCACAAAAAGGAATTCAAGAAAGCTGTTCCTTTTTTACTGCTGTTTTTTTACACAATTAAATTACCATAAAAGCATGGAAATTGGGATTTTTTTCTAATCAAAATGTATACAGTATTTTCGTCAGACAATTTAGCATAGAGTTTGAGTTTGACGGCTTGGGTCTAGCCTCATCAATGCATGAAACAGTATTGAGGAGTGATGATTAAATAGTTTTCCCCCCGGAACTCACAGATGTATTCTGGGGTGGATGCTGTGGATGTAGTGGGGTTTAAAAAGCTGCAGTGGTGCAGAAACAGGGCAGCAACAGCATTGGCAAGGAAGAGGGAGAGATGGCAAATCATGCACCGCCAGATTTTAGGAAAAGGTGTTTGGTTAGTGCAATGGGGATAAGGCATGTCAGGTGTATATTTGTCATTATAGATCGAGTTGACTGAGTCCATATTTCATTTCAAATGAAATGATTAAAACACATTCCTGCAACAGCTTAACAGACATTATTCCCCCTCCCTCTCTGCAGCTCCCTGAGCCACCGCCTGCCTGCAGCATCTCCCTCCACGCTCAGCATCTCCGGCGCCGGAGCAGCCTCCTCCTCCTCCTCTTCGGACCGATGCCGTCTGACCCGAGGCTCCACCATCCGCAGCACCTTTCACGGGGGACAGCTGAGGGACCGTGGGACCCCGGTCTACTCAGCCCCGCCTACTTCACCCACCCTGTCCCACCATGAAGCCAGCCCTCTGCCACACGCCCGAACCAGGGCCACCTCCAACCTCTTCACCAAGTTAACCTCCAAACTCACCCGCAGGTACAGGCCTGCCACACGCAACACACACAGCACGGATGCCACTCTCATTACTGTGCATTAAAATAGAGATGCATAATTAATCGACATTAACTGTAAAACACGATATGATATGTGTGTGTGTATATATATTTATATATATATATAGCTAAATGAATATGAAACTACAGCTAGAAGATTATTATAATAGCTTAGCATAAGGTCTGGAAGCATGGGGAATCTGCAAGCCTTGCTCTCTTTAAAGCAGTGTTGTCATGCAACTGAAATTTCTAACTGAAACATTTAATGATTCAACAGCATTTTCAAAACCACAGGGAAAAAAAACGATCGAACGAACATAACATGTGGATATATAAAAAAGTTTTTAGATTCATGAAAGCAAGACTTTTCCTACAGGAAGTGTGCATGTTTACAAGCCTGTGAGATCATCACAAAGCCAAAGGCAATAAATTGCAAATAAATCAATCGTTTGTTTTTACAAGTAACAAATTAGCTTTAAAAAAATAAAAGGATGTACTGTATCCGCATACAATGTAGGCTATGCAGTGGGTGGCTGTGAGAAGCGTCGCTGTACTGATTCTGAAAATGAGCATTAAAAGCATAACATTCAGAATCCATACTGTATACAAAAAATTGACATTTTTTTTATTTTGAGAATACTACTTAAAACGAAAAACAATGATACATAAAGATGCATCTTTTAGCACCCTGGTTGGTGTTTCTTCATATTTTATCTGGACAGAGCCAGGCTAGCTGGTCTTCAATTCTTGTGCTAAGCTAAGCTAACAGTCCATTGGCTTTAGCTTCATATCTACAATACAGTCATGAGAGTGGTATCAATATTCTTAGGTAACTCTACAATTACTTTTTTCAAACTATTTAGAGAACTGCTGTTGTCACAAGTTTTACTACTTTTGTTACTGTTTTATTTCACTTTCTAACTGTTTATAAGGAAGTTTTGTGGCATTTAGTCTAGATTTATACACTTATCCTTATCAGTTGCTTTAATTCTTCATACCTCGTGACTTTTATTTTATTCCTGTTTCTAAATGTTCTTTTATGTTCACAGAGAAAGTGGTCGAATGGCTGTTTGTATTGCTTGTTTTTGGTAGATTTAGCCAATTTTCTGCTGATTCAGATGCTCAAACTTAAAACATGTCATCTAAAGAAAAGCGTCACATTAGATCAGACCTAGGAAATCCAATAATTATTATATGAAAATATGTAGCATTGTTGTGGAGTTCTTCCTTTCAGCTTGAGCGCAGCATGGATATAGATCCATGCTTATCAAAACATTTTAATCACCCAGGCCTTTCGGCAAGCCCTTCTGTGGCCCTGGATTATCCTCTGCCCCCACCCCCCCCCTTTCCTGTCGTCATAACCACACATGTCTAATCTTATCAAACCTCAGCTTTATCCTTGCCAATCAGCTGCTGCACTGCGCTCTTTTCCACTACTTGCTCCTCTGTGATTCAATTATATTATCCCTTACCCCGTATTCCCTCTTTTTCTCCATCTTTATCTTGTTGTGCTTTCCCCTGTCATGCCATCAGGGTCAACCTTGACCCGTCCAAGCGCCAGGGCTCAAACAAATCAGTGTCGGGTTGTACTCTTCCACAAGGATCAAAAACAGTTAGTAAGTTCCCATGTCTCTGGCTTCTCTCTTGTCTGCCTGTGCTGCCCCATCTGTCTGCCTGACGTGCTCATACCTCTATCTATGAATAATTGCTCGTCCGCATGACTTGTTAATCATCCTCATACTGTGAAGGTCCCACACACTCGCTTACAAGCATGCTGAATTCATGGAGGATTCGTTTGTTTTTAACTTTCATTTTCAGGAAGAGTGTCATTGTTTTTACAGACCAGCTTAAACCAGTCTTTAGGAACCTGTGATTAAATGTGCCGTTTGAAATGGTGTTTCTCATTTTGTATTTGTGATTGATGGGTTGAAAATCATCAAATGTGTATTCAATGTGATGATGAGAGTGGATAGGAGTATTTAAAGGTGAATGGAATGCATTTATATCTGCATGCTTTAACAATGTTGAGCATTCCTGTAAGGTAAGGAGACATTACATGCTCGTTGTTGTTGATGTTTGCTTGCTGTCACTGTATGATATCCATTGATGAATGACATCTTATGTGAGAGTTGTGGGTCTGAAGGCTCATTGTATTGTAGCGCATAACCGCCAACTCTGTCCGTTTCTCTACAGGGTCACAAATGAATCTGAGGGAATCAGGAGATTTGCGGTCACAAGGTCAGTTACCATGTTGCAGCAGCTTCGACAGCACCTAGAAGATAGATGATTATTCATCTCTGTTTTGATTGAAGTGAAGCGGCTAAGAAATAACTGCCACTGAGGTACCAGATCTTACGCAGGGAGTCAATTCAATGTCCAGGCAAGAACATAGCTTGTGTGGTTTATTCTGTTTCCAATGATCGAATAATAAAAAAAGACTCTCCTGCCTTTTGTAAAAAAACACAACTTTCCAGTGCCCACCTCCATCTGTATATAATTATAATTACCTGGTGCCCAAAACTGCCTCCAAAATAAAAGCACCAACAACTACTTGAATTAACTAATAATGACACTTAAACTAAGAAACGCAATATGATAAATGTGCATATATAAATAAATAGTGCAATTAACACATTACAATTTGTCGCTTTTTTTCGTTACTTTTTTTTCATTTTTGAAATAATGCAACTATTTTAATGGTGTTCTTATTTGTTTATATTTTTAATACATTTAATTTAGAATATAAACAAATAAGAACATTACATTTATGTGTACTCTTTTTCTTTTTTCTTTTTTTTCTGCTAATCCAATGCTCCAAAATTGTTCTCATTTTCTCCTCTCTCCCTAGTTGCCATCTACCTGGGTATCAAAAAGCGTCCGAGCCCCGGGCCGTCGGACGTGGCTGGGATCTGAGGGGAGGTGTGCGGCGGGACCCTGCGGAGGTGGTTCTGGCTCTGCGGGAGGCGGCGCTCGGGTGTGGCTGCCAGGTCCACCACGCCGGCCCCTTCCTGCTTTCCTGCAGCCATGGCGTGGCAGGGGGCCGTGTTGCTTTCGAGGCCGAGGTGTGCCATCTTTCCACAGGCACCTCTGAGACTTCAAACGGGGTGCGCTACACGCGACTCTGGGGGACACCGCTAGCTTTTCGGGACATTGCCACCCAAATCTCTAAGGACCTTGAACTTTGAATGGTGGATGTGGTTTGAGTGTGTGTTTTCGCGTGAATGAGGGTTGATGTGACTGTGCTAGGGGAGGGGGGTTGGAAATATTGGAGAATATAATAGGCGAGGGGCTGGACCCGGAAGAAAAGACTTTGTCTCTTTCATGACTACCCCCCCCCCTGCACACACACACACACACACACACACACACACACCTGGCCCGTAAAGTCACACAGACTGAGGCACCCCCCTCCATCCAATCACCCCCCAGCTCAGCCGACTGAGCAACTGCACCTACTGGACCTGGATCAGACGGATAGTTGAATATTTTTTATTGGTATTCTAGCCATAATGACTCTTTATTTTGTTATTTATTGCTCTGGTCTTCGTTTTTACCCACTGTCACATTCACGAAACATCATCTCCTGACCAGCCATCTCCTTCTTTTAACTTCTTCTTTTATACGTCACAACATTTTACCACTAACCAATGATTATATGCTGACTCGTCATCACCTGGGGACAACAAGACGCACAAACGTGGATATGGTCCGACTCAGTGATCACACAGTAGGCGCACAGGGTTGCATTGCTCCGATTAGCGAACCTACATCAGTGATGAGTGCACTGGATTAAGGTCAGTGGGAGAGGGGGTGACAGGACTTTGAAATAGCCAATCACAGGGGCATCTTCTTTTTCATGAACCAATAGAATACCGTTACTCAATCACATTAGCTTCTCTTTATGGGAATAACAGAAATGTAAATTAAGGAAACAAGCCCCATGGTTTGCAAAATCATTATACAATCAAGAAAAAGAGGACATTTTGGTGCCATTCTTTCTACACTGATATCACAATTAAATATATACAGCTGATATGGCTAAACCGTATAAGGTCAGAGGTGGAAGAAGTACTCAGATATTGTACTTGAGTAGAAGAAAAGTAGAAGTACCAGAGTGTAGGAATACTCTGTTACAAGTAAAAGTCCTTCATTCAAAATGTTACTCAAGTAAAAATAAATACTTAAAGTACCAAAAGTAAAAGTACTCATTCTGCAGATTGGCCCATTTCAGTTTAATATACATTATTTATTTTAATTATAATTGTTGATGCATTAAAGTGTTATCATAGCTGGTAAAGGTGCAGCTAGTTTTAATGACTTTTTATACTGCAGGGTAGCTTGTAAATTTACTCCAGGTGTAACTAATGTCTGATTTAAGTGTTGATTATATTTCACATCATTAATCCAAATTTGCAAAGTAATTAAATGCATTTAGTGGATTCAAATTACACCATTAGAAGAAGTAAAAGCATCAATTTAAATACTGAAGTAAACTGCAAGTCTCTCAACATTGTATCTAAGAACAGTACTTGAGAAAATCTACTTAATTACTTTACACCACTGCCTAGTGTTGTATAAATCCTTCATTGTATGCCTTTTCTCATAAAGAATACATACACAGGTGCTTCTCTCTAATTGGCTGGGTTCATTGTCCGTCAGCACCAGTCAGTAAGACTTGGTTAAAGCATTTAGACTTGATGACCCCTCCCCCCTTTTTCATCTCATACCTTTCTTCAAAAGCATTTTACTGCAGATGTGTCATACTTTAGGATATCTCTCTAAATGGAAGCCCTCCACTGTTTAAGGTGATTTAAACACACGTGGTGGGTGTGCAGACCACGCCCTCGCCAGATCCGTAAATTCTCCCTCCTTAGAATAACTGAGGTTCTATAGTGTTGGTTTGTTATCAGTGGAATACTTTACTTCTGCTATGTGCCATGTGATCCCACCACGGTCTTCTCAGTATGTTGATGGGAAACACCAGAAGCAAACAGCGAGACCTCCCAGATCACACACCTTTACACACACACACACAGAGAAACATGCACCTGTAATGTCCACCCTCTTCTTTCGGTGTCTGGTCTGCAGGAGGGGGGGGGGGGGGGTTCTGAATCCGGTAAGGCACGAGGAAGGCAGTGCACAGTGTTTTCTTCTTGTTAGTCCTGTTGCCTTTTAAGTGAACAACCCCCAGCGCCTTCATATTTAATGTTAAAGAAAAATAGAGAGTGACAGAAAACACTGAGAGCTTTCTATTCTCCCTCCCTGTTTTTAGTGAATAACGTACTGTGATATTTACGTAGGCTACAGAGATCATGTTGTTTGGCTGCTGATTTACTGTTAATACTATCTCTCAGTTGTGGCTTTGCTCATGGTGACCCTAAACACCCCACCCCCACCTCCTTTCCCACCCATCATAACCCCCCTCCGACTCCCTACATTTAAAGGGACGCCAACCTTAGCTGTCCACCACCTTCGTATGTACCACCAACCTTTTTCTATCGTCACAATGAACATGTGGCTCTCCTCAGCTCTTCATCTGAGAAACACTCGGCCATCATCCACAATCTCACATTGTAGACCCATGTATGACATCTTCTCAGTCTGTTAGTGTGTGCTGTTTCATGAAGCCCAACAGCGGGGGGGGGGGGGGGCAGTGTCAACCTGTCCCCTGCCGGGTGAGAAGCAGACACCCATATGGACACCAGGAGTCTGTCCTTGTCTTCTCCCTGGACGTTTCTCATTGTGGTGTATATTAGCATTAGATAATATAGACCTCAATGCACTTTGCTTTGACTTGAATCAGCTCCTTCCAGTGTACCTGTACAGGTAATACTGAGAAATAGCCACTGGAGGGCGCCAATGTCTTAAATGTGAAACACTTCAATTTGTGGATATTTGCACAGGTACTTTATTTATTTTTTAGAATTATATCATTTAAAAAAAACAGGATTTATATCAGTCAGTTGGTGGCTGTATATAATATATGAATATAGTATATATCTTAGAGCTCAAGGTTTATTTATAGCTAGAGCAAGGGAAGTAATTCTAGTTTAAAACAGATTCTGTCAGTGACAATGGGAAACAAAACCAACCTGCAATCCTGCATGACTTCAGAGTTTGGGTTTTAGGGGAAAAAATTCAACATGATGCACACCTAGGATTGGAAGCCTTGTGAAATGCAGACACGGTTGTTTTATAGACATGAATTAATACGAGGAAATGATGCTAAATGTAGCACCTGGCCCTTCCCCGCTCACAAAATCAAACAGGAAGGCTGTGGTGAAATGCAGTGATTTCACTCCACCTTGTTTGCTAGAGGATAGGTTTAGTACACGAGATGGGTTTCTGAATTCTTACAAGTATTGAGACATGCCTTGAAATGTATCACGACGTACATTGTAAAGATACAAATGTTCAGTTGTAGATTCAGCAAGGACCCTTACATTGGGAATAAATTGTGCCGTTTGCTTCTATTCTAACTTGAATTTAAACAGATCCCAATAAGTCCCTAAAATGTTGAAAGCCCTGAGTTGCATTCAAGCCATAGAAATGTCACATCACTGTCTCCTGATGGCAAATATGAACAGGTTGTTAGCGAAGACCTTCTTCAGAAAATATTGAAGTGATGATAGCTGAACAGCAAATATCTTAGTGTAAACGACTCAATCTTAGTTTAAGATGGACAAACATTTTCTTAAGGTGGAATCTACTGTGAAAAATTCTTGAAAATGTTGTTGAGTAAACGTGTGTGTACCTTCTCAGAGACAGTGTGTCCCTGGTCTGGTTTAGATGGTGGATGGTACAGTATTAAGACCCCAGGGGGTGCAGTATTTAACATGCACTGTCAATTCAAAACTGATTTTGGAAACAGTTAATGTTTTATGCAAAAGGAAGAGACTGAAGAACACACACAGTTTGACCTGTATGAGTAATTTTACACTGCTCTGCTGTTTAATTCCTCCCTTCAGAAACAAACTGTAAAGTTAGATTGAGTGGTTGTGGTTTATAAGGAAAACTTGGAGCTGAAGATTAATAAAATTCACTGATGTTGGCATCTTCTTTTCTTTATTTTGGTATGAAGATTAAACTTTGTTATTTCTTTTTTTCATGTTGCAACACAAATCATCAAAATGATCCATTTAGATGTTTCAATGGGGAACTTTTTTTTATTGAGCAATATGAACAGCATCAATAATCATTGCTTTTCATGAGAAAAAGTAGGTGATACCACGTCTGCTAGGCGAGCCCAGCTCAGTGGAGGCTGATCCCAGGATGTTACCAAACAACACAGGTGAAGGTGAAAAAAAAGAACAATGGCAGAGGAACAAGAAGGCTGGAAGGAAGACACAGGTGCGCAGAGTCAATAGTCTCTGGTGAGCTTCTGTCTCCTCTGCACGCCCGTCAGCTTGCTCCATTGCACATGAATGGTCATGAGGTAAACGCAAGATTGTCCCTCTTTACTTCTGGGCGGGGATCATGCTGTCGATAGCCTCTCCCTTCTCCAGCTTCTTCTCCATCTCAACCATGAGCTTGACACCATCAACCACCAGCTGCACCTGTGACACCTCGGAGGAACCCAGACGGTCAGCGTTGGAGATGTCGAACACACCACCGACGGAGGCTGTGTCCACACCACCTAAAGAGGATGAAGTGCAAGAGATGATCAGATTACAAATCCCTCTTTCTGGCTCAGAATGCTGCAGAATATCAGGTTCTTATGGTTCTTCCACATTAAAAAAAACAGAAACCTTGACTTTAATTAAATCTATTATGTCAACAGATTTCACATAACTATATTAGGTTATAAGCAATAATATTTAGTTTAAATAAAAAATATTATGTTCAATTTAATATTATTGCTTAAACTAACCTAACAAAGTCATGTGAATTTCTTTGACATAATACATTTAATTAAAGATTAAGTTACAGTTTTTTCAGTGCAGACTGAAGAGTGAAGGATATTTGTACCTGTGCCACGCTTCTGCAGACGCAGCCTGTTGAGGATCTCGTCGAACTTGGGGTGTGTGCTCAGCTTGGGAAGCTTGACGTGGACTCCACCACGCAGGCCGGTTCCCAGGTTGGAGGGGCAGGTCAGGATATAGCCGAGATGCTCGTTCCACATGAAGCCGTGTCCGTGCTTCTTGAAGATCTCCTCAATCTTGAAGAAGGAGAAAACGGAAGAGTCAGAAAAACATCCAGCAGTGATCCACTATCTGCTCTTTTTTGGACCCTGTTTTTAATTATGTGTACCTTCTGCAGACCAACGCAGAAACGCTTGAAGACCTCCCTCATGTTGCCGCCCTTCTGCATGGAGATGACACGCAGGTGATCCTCCTCGTTCACCCAGACCAGGAAGGTCTTGTTGTCGTTGTGCCTGGAAGGAGATGGATGCAAAGGATCAGTAAACAGTAGATGGAGAAACATGTTTCTAATGTTTCAAAGCTGGTCTGCTCAGCATTATAATTTATAACTGGACTTTTCTTCATACTCTCCATTTTACATTTATATTGATATTATATACTATTTCTTGCACACTTAATGAAAATAATATTCTACTTTTACATTTTGTTAGATGTAGTTTGGCCCTTCCTAGTGTATATTTAACAGATAGTCTTCAGATTTTTATCTTTCACGTTCACCATGTGTATTTTACTTTTTAGTTATTTTTTATTTCCTATTTTTATACTTATAAAAATAGGAAATAAAGGCCTTGCACATCGTATTTTCACATTTTGTGCAATGCCTTGTTTTAACGTGCTGCTGTGGCGAGAAATGTCCCAATTTGGGATCAATAAAGTAAATCTTATCTTATCGTATTATTGGTCAAACTCACATGATGCCTCTGCCGTCGGGCCAGTCACGGGCCATGCCGGCGCAGGTCAGCAGGGGAGAGACGGGCTTGTCGAACAGGAAGTGATCGTTGATCAGCTGATCCTGCTCGGCATCAGTCATGGACTTCAGGGGGTAGTACTTGCCCTTGAACTCACCATCCAGGCTGGTCAGAGCTGGAGAGACAGATGTACTGTTGTTACCAGTTGTTGTGATCAATCCAAAAAGGAAAGACTAAGCAGTGGGAGCTTCTTCTTAAAACTACATTACATGATCAAGCATTAAAAGAACAAGAATGTGTTTATTTGTTTGCTAACTGCATCTACTTCTCTTACCCTCAGCCCAGCCCTAACCCTAACCCCCCCAAACCCAGTTTTCACAAGCCTTGCATACGTATGGACATAAACTCATAATTACTCACCCTCAACGGACAGCTTCTCAATGCCTCTACGCTCGCCACGGCTGTTGTGGGGGGGAAGAGTGAATCCCTTGATGCTGCGACCAGTACGCACACGGCTGGACAGAACGTAGTTGGGGTCCAGGTCGTCACCTCCCTAAGGAAACATGATCAAATGTGATTATGAGGTAAAACAGGGCACACATGCACAGCAATGAGCAACATCACATGAGTTCCTATTCGTCTTTTTAAAGTTGTGTAAATCAATTAAATTATTTGTACAGTTTTAACATCATATAGTCTTATCCATCTAGTATTTTTTTTCTCACCTTCAGGTTCTCGAAGTTCAGGTCGGTCTTGTGCTTGTCAGTGGGCTTGTATCCACCATGACGGTCTGAGATGATGGGGTCAAACAGATCCTTGAAGACCTCGTAGGACTCCTCATCACCAGCAACGCAGCCAACAGTCATGATGAAGGGGTGACCTGGAGACATGGAGGAAAGCAGACGTTTGAGTGCGTGGGACTAGTTTCAGATTTTATTTGATCATTTTGTTGACAGAATAATCTTGGAAATACTCTACATGTGTGAAGTTAAGATTTTTCTGAATTTGAGTGTCTCTCTTGTCTTACCAGGGTTGTCGACACCAGTCTGGATGACATCATCCAGGGTGAAGCCACTAGGTGTCTGCCTGTCCCTAATCTTGCCGTACAGTTCCTTGCTCAGCACCTTTGCCATATGGTTGTTGTGCTTGGACAGATCGGGGAACTCATCCTCAACTTTGTAGTTGAGTTTGAAGTTGTTGTGGGTGTTACCGAAAGGCATGATTGCTTTCTAACACTGCAAAGACAGAAAAACAAAAAATGAATAAACTTGAACAGAGGTTTGGGATTATGAAAAAAAATGGGTTAAAAATTCATTCTAATCCGACACTATGTGAAGGTTAACTGAACATCCACAAAAACAAAACTTTGTAATTATTGGATATTTTGCAAGACAGCTGCAGAGGTTTAATGGAATCCGAGGAATCCTGGTAACAAGTGTCACTCAATTCTCGACGGCGGCTCAGATGTCCCATTTAAATGGAGTTGGAGTGGAACGTTTGTTGGCTGTGTATTTTTAGCATCAGAACATCTAACTGCATACCCTTTTTTTTTTTTTAAATGTCCTTCACATGTACAAGAACTATCTTAATTCTTGGACGTACTACCCCAGTTCTCCAATTTACACTTCGACACATAATCACGGAAGTGTTTGCCTGTCATGTTTTACATATGCATCCCCTTTAAAAACACCTTCTTTTGTATCACTTATATCACCACTTACTGTGCATGTTCAGACACTTAGTGCATCACTTGTCACCATGCAGAAATTCCTAGGGAAGTCTGAGGAGCTGCCCATTGCTTCCATTCAGTCCACTCTACCATGCTCCAACCAGATTTATTTGCTTCTGACTATCTTTACATTTGACTGACGCATGCAATGACGCACCTGTGACATCCCATGAAATACAATCTGCAGCGTGTAGTATAGCATTTTGGTAATAGGCCAATTTGTTTTACTCCATAACATCTCTGATGTACAATTTCTATCAAAGGAGCAATTGTCTTGTCAAGTGCCATTTTAAGATGCGACTCTTAAACAGGTGTAAAAACGTAAGTTAAGGCAGTCTCTTACTCTTATGTATAAATCTGCGAAACACCTGTCCCCATAAATTAGCATCCAATTGAAAGTACCTTTTGAGAAAATAAGTACATGTATTGCTACAAGTAAATGCAACAGCGATGCAGCTACATCTTTGTTAAAACATCATGTTTTTGCATATTTTCATTTAATATCATCAATAGGACTAAACTTTCCAAATTGAATGACCTCTAATACCCAGTAGGTCTCTATTTCCTAAAAAGCATGATATGGATTCAAACATCCTTACATTTTGTGCATTTATCCTTAAATTTCCTCAGGTTCTTTGAATTCCTAACTGTTAATCACAGAGAATAAATGCCCCAAAGTGTATTTTCTCAATTCTGTGTGTTTGAATGGTTCTCCGAATGCCCATGTCTCTAAATATCTGCACCACCTCCTTACTACAAACCGTAAAATCTCTGTGATGTTTCTTTACCTTCACAGCAGACAAGAAAGAGGTAACAATCCTTGGGATCAGATCCTGTTCACCACTGCCAAAATAGGGTCACCCAACTCTGGAAGACTTTGCACCCTGTTTATATACCGGGCAGACCCTCAGCCATAGGCTGTCCATTTTAGTGCCTGCCGCGCCCTCATTGGCTAGACCCATCGTACTGAACAGTTTATGAAAGGGACGCATTTACATCTCAGACATCCAAGACGGCCACTGCAGCTGTACCCTCACCCTCCTCACCTCCCCCGCCACCACCACCCCCCCCACCCTTAGTCAAAAGACAACACCATGTGGTGGTGTGTATCTGGGGGGGGGGTCACAAGGGTGGCTGAGAGGTGGGGTTGGGGGGGAATTGAAGGAACTGAAAAAAACTGAGCTTCACTTTTGGCATTGGAGATCATGGGTCTTTGTGTGAGGCGTAAAGGAGGAAAGACTTACTGTTCTTTTCACTTGCAAATGGGAGCCATGTTGACTTGCTGTTCAAATAAATAATTTATCCAGCAGATGGGAATCTGAGTTATAGCTCATTAATATATGGCCAGACAAATGTCAAGTACGTGTTTTTGATGGATACCTTTGTGATGATGAGTAATTAGGTTTAGGGTTAGGGTCCTCCTTGATGATGTAATAGAGTAATGACCCTCTGAAGGAAGAAGGTCAGTTTTACACAATAACAGCAGCTGATCATCGGCTGTCAAAATCAGTGGAATCAGTATTATCAGTGTGTTGATGATTGTTGCGTTCTGAAAACCAGGAAAGGAGAGGAGATTGAGGTAGTCTAACCCTTCCAATGACCTCAACTCTGCTGGTTTCTTCTTGAAAGGGGAGGAGAACAGAGCCCAAGCTATTGTTTTAGATAGTTCTAGAGGGTACTGTTTCATTTGCTGTGTGCACCCTCACTATGTCAACCCGCACTCACTCAGTCCGGCTCTAATTGATATGGCAATTATCAGACATTGAATCTCTGATGGGAATACTGACGATCACATGGAACGTTGAAGGAGAAAGATGATGCCAATTTTGACATTAGCTTCATTAGCCTCCCTTCTTGAAACCACATTCTCTCCAATGTCTCACACTATTTGACCAATGCTTATGCTCTGCAGCTGCTTCAGGCATTGCTTTAATACAGATTTGGGTTCTTTTACATTGAATTTAATTAAAATTTCTGTTGTGGTTTTTTATTGTACCTTCTTTATTGTTAAAATATTAGGTTCAACTTAATATTATTTCTTTCAACTCACCTAATACAGTTATGTGAAATTTGTTGACATAATTCACTTAACTCAATTCAATGTTTCAGTTTAATATAATTCAATATGTATATCAGTCAGAGAAAGTAACATACAGTACTTTTCCACAGGGATCAATACCTCTCAAATGTTCTTGACCATCTACACCACCCCCACCTTTTTCAGGAGTACCACACTAGTAAACCTGCACCAAAAGTAATGTTAAATCCTCAAATCCAAATCTATTTCAACTAGTGACGAAGTTAATGATGACACTGATATCATTCTGCATGTATAAAAGAGATGCTGAACCACTTAAAGTGTAGTAAATATTTAAATTGGGCATTATCACAGGCACTGTTCCAAGATGGGGGCCACCCCAACAAGCAGCTGTGTCTCTGTGGGATGTCCCAGGCGTCTCTGACAGGCAGCTGATCGGCTCACACCTGCTCCTTCCAGTCCGTGCTAACTTTACCAATCCCGCCTGTGCAACCAGCCCCTCCCCCCCAATGTCCAACCCAACTATGCCACTTATTTGTCACGCATGTATGTTCTTTCACTCTTCTCCTTTTATATTTTCTCTTAACTTTTCTTCTGCTTTTGGTGCCACTATGGTCCGGAGTTGTAGGCGAATGGAGGGTCAGCTGGTCATAGTGCGCCTGCCTTGATATGAAACCCCATCTCCTGTTACACAGCTGTCTGCTGCCTGTCCTCCTCCAAGAGAGAGGTCACCAAATGTGTCTCTGTGCAGGTTTGTAACAACCCCCCCAGGCTCCAATCGGTCTCCTTTTTCTGCAAAACTCGTTTTGTCTAAATCAAGATTCATCGACTTTATTGTCATATCAGAGGTGTGGCTTTGGCTCAGGAGGTGGATCGGTCTTCCACCAATTGGAAGATGAGGGCCTTATCCCCAGCCATGCAGTAAAAAAAACTCAACCTTGGGCAACTTACTGAAGCCCAAAAGGCTCCCGGTGGCATGGCTGACAGTGGCCAGCGGGGTGTGTGAATGTGTGTGAGTGCGTGTGAATGTTAGGTTTGCACCTTGTATGGCAGCCTCTGCATGAATGTGTGAATTGGTGAATGAGGTGTATATGTAAAAGTGAGCTGTCGAAAAGACTGCAAAAGTGCAATATAAATGTAGTCCAATTAATGCTCCAACAGTGCAACTTACACAAGGAATAAGATGGTGAAATAGTGAAACAATGGCACAAGCAAAATGAAGCAATAATGTGCGAATAACTATCTGCATATCTTTTTTAAGCATACTGGAAGAGACATTTTAGTTACATAGTTACATGACAGGTGTTTATGAAAGTAAGTCTCATATAGGTTTAGCTAACTAAATTAATTCTCCAGAAAGAAGGGGTATCACCTCCAAATGAGACACCAGAGTGAGCGGCTGGCTGCTGACATTTAACCCAGAGCAATTGAATAATGTCAGACTAGAACAGTTATGCAACAGGGCTGTGACATGATGATGTGCCTTCTGCTCATGTTGGCAAGGAAGTTTCCCTGAAACTGTCATCAGGCCAATAAAGTGTTCATGTAATACAGCTTCAGCACTTTTCAACTGACAGGTACACGATAGTTTTGCAATAAAATAGTGCCGTGGGGGTATTTTCAATAAATAGTTTGGAGGATTGAATTTTCTGAAACCTGTGTGTTGAATGTCAACAGTTTCTTCCTTCTTATCCCACAGTGTATGTCGAAGGAAGTGAGCATTTGTTTGCAGTCTTGCAGGACACTCTGAAACATACACAGCTTCACTCTTAGAAAGGAATCTACACAGAGTGCACTGACCTATGTCAGAATAGCACAGTGTCAAGCTGCAGCTGCGTCCAGTGCTGCACCCTGAGTATTAGGTGAAAGCATAAAATGTCACCATGGTTAGGAATTGTCAGCAATCAGCAGTCCCTTCTTTAGGAAACAATTAAAATAAAACATGGATAAGTTATACATTATGTGCTATCCAACCACATATCATTACAAACTGAGCCTCTATAAATAACACCCCTATGGCAGACTATATTTAGAGCTTCTCTCTGACATTAAATTCAACACCAGTCTTTAGAGAACTAGCCGGGAGATTTAGTTCAGCAACACTAATGAGAATACTTGTCCCATGAAAATCTATTTTCAAAATATATATATATGTGTTTGATATATAAAAAAATAATAATACTGCTTTTGTTTTGTTTTTGAGACTACCTTAAGTCTGAAATCACTGGCTGACTGATGAAAAACATATCTGAATGATTTTTGCAGGCTTGGGTGGTTAACATGTTGCAGTCCTGTTGGAGTATTGGTGTTGGGTCTAACTCCATTGAAATGAAAGCCGTCGGGGTCACGTGAACATAGTGTGGTCAGGGGAGGCTATAATTATCGTAGGCTTGCAGGTCCATCTGCACCCTGTCGAACAGGAGCCCCCTCCCACCCAGGACCCAGATTCAATTTCATCGAGTCAGTTCTCTCCATCTCAGATTTGACCTGACATTTCAAAGCTTTGGCTTCATAAAGTGGAACCCATTTTCTAAAGCCTTGCAAAAAATACACTGCTGTTTTGCTGCAAAAAATGAGTGAAAGTGAAAACAACAGGAGAGCTAAATAGTATACCATTCTTACAGAAATATAGAACAATAGCTTTCTTTCACACTATTTGCCAAGATTATGAATATATATTTAAAAATTTGCAGCAGAATTATACACTAAAAAAGCTGAAATGTTGACTTAATAATAATGAAGTAATTACTTTGCTTTGTTTTGTTTTGTTTTGTTTTGATGTTGCTGCAACAAAAAAAATCCAAATTGGGATCAATAAAGTACTTGTATTCTATTCTAAATGTATTATGTCAACATATTTCACATACCTGTATTATGTTAGTGGAAAGCAATAATATTAAGTTTAAATAAAAAATATTAGGTTCAACTTATTATTATTGCTTTCAACTAACCTAATAGTGTACAATCCATTCCTTAAAGCAGTGTGTATACTGAGAAAAGGGATGTGGCATTTATCCTCCACTTCATTCCTTCAACGCTGTATTAACAATTGAGTCATGCATGTATTGTGCAATGTAAATAGATATGGCCCTTTCAATATTATTAACTGGAGCCAACACATGATCCCAATGTACTCCAGTTGGAAAATATATATTTAAGCACGTCAAATATGTGTCAGTGCATCTGAATGAATAAAGACGCGTGGAGTACAGTGTGTGACCATGGATCAGTGCACATGGTGTACGGTGCAATGTAACATGCATCCACACCTGGGTCAGTGCCGCAGCCCTGGGGAGAAAATACAGTAGCCTACAGTACAGGCCAGAAGTTTCACCTTAATAGGTTTGTCCTCAGTTTATGTTGCACAAGGTTGCTTTCACAATTACTCAATCTTTCGTACTTTAAACATCAATAAGCTGAAACCTACATCTTTTGAATTTACTCGGTGAACTCTGTGACGTGAGCAAACCAACTAAGCTACAAAGGTTGCTAACTGACTGTAAGCTAGCTCGGAGAGCATTTTGACTGTACTATAAAATACACATCAATGTTGTATGGTGTTAATAATTGAACATTCTTAGGAAATGAAAATATAATTTGAATGTGTCAATACCACTGATTGTCCAGTCAATATTTAGTTTCATTCATCAATTTCAATATTATTAGAGAGGATTTTTCTTTATCAAGTAAAAGCAGTTGGTACTCCTCTATCACAGTTGACAGTCCAATGAGCAGGCTGTTGCTAACACTGTCCTCCAACAAACAGTGGTCAGTAAATGCACAAGAGCACAAGGGTAGACAACAGGTGTGACAACTGCAAACTGACAAAAGCAGATGGGGAATTTATCACAGCATGTCTGCACTGAAGAGCTCAAAACTGTTGTTTTTTCCATGTGAATGTGCTATCAGGTTGTAATTTATTTAACAGAAATTCAGCAGTGTGTGCACATATTCCTCATGTTGTATTATTCTTGAACGGTTTGAAGCTATAAAACATTAAAAAGGCACTCTGTTACTGCCTCTGATCCTTTAAGAAGCCGACAGGGTATTGTTTTTTTTAACACCTGTCAGTACAGTAACACATGTCAAACAATTGGAAGCTGTGATCATATTACTGTATGTCTGTTACACAATCTTACAGTCAGCTGTCCTACTTGTGCAGTCTTTAGCCACTGTCAAAAAACACTCACTAACAGCAAAGATTTTACATTTTGATGTATTACCCCCCTGCTGCTGTGTACTGTGTGTATGAATTAAGAACTATGTTACCATGGCAGAGTGTGTTTTCTGTGGCAGTTTGCTCTGTGGACAGTGTCTGCTGCCCCCTGTTGCCTCTCTGGCTCTCTGCCAAACATTAACCCTCCTGACTCGGGTCTGCGTTGTTCTTACGTCATGGACAGCTGAACTATAAATTCACCTTCAGAACATCAAGCTGTATAGTATGTGCAGTTTTCAGTATGTACAACATGTATCTGCTATATTTTCTCAAATTTATTTTCCATTTTTTACCTGCAATACTTTTTATAAACTTTGTTCTTTTTTTATTGGCTATTTAATTGTATTATTGTATTCAGATTTGTTTTAATCGATTTTTTTTGTGTGTGTGAAGCATAGAGTAAGCTACAAATTCATTTCAAGGTGCAATCCTGTACTGTATTAAGACAATACAGCGAAACCTTGAACCTCTCAATAGGTAAAGCATAGCAGAATCTACATTATATTCATGCTGATATTTCAATTTCCCTTCTGAGTTAGCTAAGCAAAACATTCAGAAATGAAATGTGTCATCACAATCTACAATAAGTAAACTCTATGTAGTTTCTTTGGCTTATTCAGGACAGTATTGCTCATTCCGTTGAAGATAAAACAAAAGTAATGTACATTTTTATGAACCATATTTCAACAATTGAAGGAATCAATCAAATGTCAGCCTGGGTGCGTTTCAGTTTACCTTTCATTGGCTATGGCTGGTACCTTTATAATACATTTAAATGTACATTTAAATATTTACATTTATTGACAGGCGTTATATTTATTTGGTTCATGTTATTTATCCAAATCATTGTTTTATAAGTTGCAGTTGCTTTTTTTCAACATTTAAAAAAAAAAAATTATATCTGTTTAGGATACATGAGTTTGCAGTCTGGGATGGAAGATGTGTAGATGTTCTGTCCTGATGTCAATGGGGAGCTGTTAAGTTAAGTTTACTGTTGTATGCATTGTTAAACATACTGCTGCCCCGGCCGTGGCGCGACTGCCTGGGGCACCTGCACCGTATGCCGGCGACCCGGGTTCGATTCCCGACCCGTGGTCCTTTCCGGATCTCTCTCCCACTTTCCTGTCTCTCCACTGTCCTGTCCGATAAAAGGCAAAAAGCCCATTTAAAAAAAAAAGTTTAAACATACTGCTAAAACCCACCAGGGGGAGACATTTGTATAGTATCTGTTGTGTATGTTGACCCTGCCCTCTATTGTAACCTTGCTGCACTGAAAGGTTGCTTTAATGTTTGAATTCAAAAACATCTGAATTCTAATTTTAAAAAAACAAGTCAATGCAGATCACCAACCATGTGTAAATCAATGGCAATATACAATATGTAGTATACTGGGAAGTTTGGGATAACAAGTCCGGCTACAGTACAAATACAGTACCAATGAAAGAGGGAAAGTTTGGTGCAGTTTCATTGAGCAGAAGCGGAGCGCATCCATACCACCCCAATAATAACTGTGTGGTTTGCAAACCTTGTTCCTTGTTAATGAGCACAGTGAGAACATAATAGTGCACAGTGGGAATGCAATACCCAATTTTCTGCAGTAAATGTGCTTTTATCTCATGAGCCTTATCTGCTTTACCTTCTTACTTATATTGTAACCGTTGGAGAGTGCCATGCCTTGTGGGGAGTGACGGTTTCCAATGTTTGTCTCTATGGTTGTTAGCTGTGTAAATAAACGACACAAACCCATGTAGCCAAAGATAGAAGTTGTTTTTTCTCTATCTTCTCAGAACTTCAGGTAATTTACAGGTTACATGCTGAAAAAAAAAACATAACAGAAATAAGTATACATAGGTTTGACTTTGTAAACGTCAAATCTTTACATTTCAAAAGATAAAGCTTGCATTTGAGTGCAATAAATTCCTCTCTGCCTATAGCAAGCGTTCGTAACGTTCATACTGTATAAGCAGTGCAAAGGTCAGGGCTGTAGTAGCTATATAATCTCGTAACTATGGAATGCCCAGGAACAAAACAATAAACTGAATGATGTCACTATAATGTATAAGTGGTAAGGTGTGTTTAGTGCACTATAACGACTTAATGAAATTATATTATTGAAAAAAGATAGAATAGAGTGCCAAATAAAATATGAAATGTATTTTCTTTCTTTAGATATAACAAATATAGATTATCGCAGATTTTAAAGCTTTCAAGTTGTACTTTTTTTGCTCTTGTTACCAATTTGTCTTCCTTTAATTCCATCCATTGTATCTCTTTTTACACACATTGTGTGTGTTTTAAAAATATATATTTTTGCATAGCTTTTTTCATGTTTCATTACATAGAGAGAGGCAAATAGAATGCAAAGGGAAGAGAGGGGATGACATGCAGCAAATTTGTTCCCTTGGTCTGAAATGTGGACTCAGCCTTTTACATTATACACCTGTTTTATCTTCAGTATTATAGAGTGCTGCAGGAATGAGTCTTAAAACTCGGGTGTGAGTTAACATTTCACTCGTCTCAATGTCATCGTTTTTGGGAATGTGTTTGTGTTTGTGTTTAGATGCCAGAAATAAGATCTGTGGTTAACACAAGCTAAAGCAATTTTCGTTTTTGGTTCTACGACATGTGTTGTATGTCGGTAAAAACCCCAGTTGAAAATGTCCCAAAGCTTCTGCGTCATAAAATCAGCAGTTGCTAACTTGCAGTGGCGGAATCTAGACTAATTTTACTGGAGGGGGCTTGATGAACAAATCATTTAATCAGAGAGGCACATTTAATGTAAGAAGAAGGATGTTTTGAAATGAGTTTAAAGTCATAGTGCATAAAAACAAACATGAAATACCATTATTGGAGTTTGATTTACAGTGGGGCAAAAAAGTATTTAGTCAGCCACCAATTGTGCAAGTTCTCCCATTTAAAAAGATGAGAGAGGCCTGTAATTTTCATCATAGGTATACATCAACTATGAGAGATAAAATTAGGGGGAAAAATCCAGAAAATCCCATTGTCTGATTTTTAAAGAATTTATTTCAAATGATTGTGGAAAATAAGTATTTGGTCAATAACAAAAGTTCATCTCAATACTTTGTTATATACCCTTTGTTGGCAATGACAGAGGTCAAACGTTTTCTGTAAGTCTTCACAAGGTTTTCACACACTGTTGCTGGTATTTTGGCCCATTCCTCCATGCAGATCTCCTCTAAAGCAGTGATGTTTTGGGGCTGTCGCTGGGCAACACGGACTTTCAACTCCCTCCAAAGATTTTCTATGGGGTTGAGATCTGGAGACTGGCTAGGCCACTCCAGGACCTTGAAATGCTTCTTACGAAGCCACTTCTTCGTTGCCCTGGCGGTGTGTTTGGGATCATTGTCATGCTGAAAGACCCAGCCACGCTTCATCTTCAGTGCCCTTGCTGATGGAAGGAGGTTTTCACTCAAAATCTCACGATACATGGTCCCATTCATTCTTTCCTTTACACGGATCAGTCGTCCTGGTCCCTTTGCAGAAAAACAGCCCCAAAGCATGATGTTTCCACCCCCATGCTTCACAGTAGGTATGGTGTTCTTTGGATGCAACTCTGCATTCTTTCTCCTCCAAACACGACGAGTTGAGTTTTTACCAAAAAGTTCTATTTTGGTTTCATCTGACCATATGACATTCTCCCAATCCTCTTCTGGATCATCCAAATGCCCTCTAACAAACTTCAGACGGGCCTGGACATGTACTGGCTTAAGCAGGGGGACACGTCTGGAACTGCAGGATTTAAGTCCCTGGCGGCGTAGTGTGTTACTGATGGTAGCCTTTGTTACTTTGGTCCCAGCTCTCTGCAGGTCATTCACTAGGTCCCCCCGTGTGGTTCTGGCATTTTTGCTCACCGTTCTTGTGATCATTTTGACCCCACGGGGTGAGATCTTGCGTGGAGCCCCAGATGGAGGGAGATTAGCAGTGGTCTTGTATGTCTTCCATTTTCTAATAATTGCTCCCACAGTTGATTTCTTCACACCAAGCTGCTTACCTATTGCAGATTCAGGTTTCCCAGACGGGTGCAGGTCTACAATTTTGTCTCTGGTCTCCTTTGACAGCTCTTTGGTCTTGGCCATAGTGGAGTATGACTGTTTGAGGTTGTGGACAGGTGTCTTTTATACTGATAACGAGTTCAAAAAGGTGCCATTAATACAGGTAACGAGTGGAGGACAGAGGAGCCTCTTAAAGAAGAAGTTACAGGTCTGTGAGAGCCAGAAATCTTGCTTGTTTGTAGGTGACCAAATACTTATTTTACCGAGGAATTTACCAATTAATTCATTACAAATCCTACAATGTGATTTTCTGGATTTTGTTTTCTCATTTTGTCTCTCATAGTTGAGGTATACCTATGATGAAAATTACAGGCCTCTCTCATCTTTTTAAATGGGAGAACTTGCACAATTGGTGGCTGACTAAATACTTTTTTGCCCCACTGTAGTAACAGAATTTGTGTCAATGACTTTGTTACAATATTATTATTTTATTTTTTTGTTACTTTACCCATGATACAGAACATTAAAATACATTTGGGGTAATAAAAACATTAGTTATGCAGCCAAACTTTATTTTTATGTTATTTCTTAATATTTGTTTGGATTTGTTTTAGTCACATTTGTTTCAATAGCTTAATATTCAATACCATTATTAAAGGAAAAAGAACCCTGTTAACTTTGGCCCAGGTTACAGCACAGTATCTTAGTATGTTACAATAATTACATTATCATAGATGTATTCTTTTGGAGGGGAGCTGCCCCTGTCGTTTCCGGGTCGGCCTAAAAAAATGCGGCATGCACCACTGTATGACTTCCATACAGTAACTGGTCTCTCCTTTTATAAATGTGTATAGAAGGATTTAACTACTGTGGCTTTAAGAGTTTAGCGAGCAGCGTGCATTTCCTTGCTTCCATTGAAACACTGGGGTGTGGCGTAGACTACAGACTCGAATAAAAATCCTCACAGACTTCCTGGATGAATCAGCGCAAGATTACACAGTCTCTGTCCGCACCATGTCTGAGTGGAAGCAGAGATGTGAGTCTGAATGGAGCCTACAGGGAGCACCGATGCCCGACGGCCTGGATTGGAAGTCCGTGTTTGATGCCAGCCCGCTGGGGAGGAATTTACTGAAGAACCCTTCACCTCACGGTAAAGCAACACTGTCAAAACATGAATCGATCCAACCAGTTTTCATTATCAGTGTTGGTCAAAGTTTATAATAGGACCCTAACTGTAATACTGTTAATGTAAGTAACGAGTAAGCTACGTAGTTTACTCCTTACAGTAACTTGAGTATGAGTTTTTCCAAAGTAGCTTCCAAAGTTTGACACTGCAGTGGTTTCCGTTTCTTCAGTGTAACAATTGAGCCAATAAAATGAAGACATCCTTATCTAGATTATTTCAACATCGTTGTGCAGTTTTTGTGCAATTTCTCTATTTGGTGTGATGCCAGACTACACTCCTATTGCTCATTGGTTTCGTTTGGATGTTCATCAATTCTTCTTTAGAGTCCACAGTTATGTGCATTTTGAACCTGTTTACTGAAATGATTTATTTAGTTATGCCTTATCAGCTTAAATAAACCATAGCTCTTACTGTAGATATGCTACCCACATTACATTGAAACATGTTGATACTGTAAATGTAAGTAGGTATTCTTCAATTTAAAAGGTGAGTTAATTGATCTTAAAGGGCACATTTATCACAACACATCTTTTTTCCCTTTAGCACCTTGTTGCATTGAGCCATGGATATCTTCCTATTTTTATGAGCTCAACTAAAACCCAGTCAAATGGAAGCAAATAAAATGTAGTTTCTGGTGTCAGAATTGCTGAACAGCAATGTATTTTTGAAACCTGTAGAAAATACTTCAAAGATATCAAAATGTTTACATGAGAAGTGAGATGGGAAGAACTGGCCCAGGATGTAATGACATGCTTATAGAGGCATGTGCATCACTTATAAGAACCCAGTTTAATATTTATTTTGGTAAGTTTTTGTTGGGTTCTATTTTGTTTGTGTCAGGAAAACATTAATAGATATTTGGTACCTATACCCACACTGACATTACATTAAACCAAAAAAATGATAAAAAGGAATTAGTGGAAACAAGTCATTGAATTGCACATTGTTACTTTTAGTAAAATCATTTACCACTTTGTTGCTTTGATTAAAAAAAAAATGCAATTAAAAAAGTTACATTTCTCAATGCTATAAAACATGTCCACACTAGAAGTGTCTCAAAATGCAGACGTGAGCATTTTGGGCTGCTGATGAATACTTTAGTCGGACACACCCAGTAACCAAGACTGTCGGTAAGATATATTCTTTGGCTTTGAAGTATTACCATGTGACTACAGTGGCTTCATTAGGAGTGGCACCAATGTTAACCAATAACAGTTGTTTCTTTGTCTCATTTCCCTCTCAGGATTGAGTAAAGACACCCCTCTACCTGAACCTGATCTGCCTGAATTTCCAACACGCGGACGTCCACGTTTCCAACCTGATGGTGAGAGGCAGGAGGAAGTGGCATGACTAGCAGCAAATGTAAACAAAGACAATGGATTCAGTTTTAGTAAAACATCTCTTTTACTTCATAGGCGACTTCAGTGGCTGGACGACTAGCCTGGAAGTCCTCCCCTACGATACGAGTGGAATCCCAGAAGGTGCCGTGGTCTGTGAATTGCCTCAATGCAGGTGAGCGTCTCCAGGTATCATATGTTAATCATGCAGCTGGTAATAACAGTGATTAGCCATATGCATATACATCCAACTTCAATAGATTGAACTGACGCATATAAGGCCATCATTTTAAAGCAAATTGATTACATAACCAAGTTCAACCCAAACTTCCTCCTGTGGAACATTCTATTCTAAAAAGCTTCCAGATATTTTGGTTAAAACTTAATGGCATTCAGTTTCTTAGACATACCTACTGTTGAATAATTTGTGTGAAATTTTACTTCAAAGGCAAGCTGTTTATATTCACTTATTTTTTTGTATTGTGCTTATTTGGTTGTCCGCTAAATAAGGGGAATTTATGCCAATAATTCAAAAATAAATCATCAAAGCTAAGCTGATATGTTAAAATAAAATAAGAAAACCTATGATTTCTCTTTCTAGTTTTTCATGTATGTCTTTATTACAACACCACACAGGTTTTTATTTTATTTACCCCCTAAATAAGTGGTAAATGCTAGTATTTTAAACTTAATTATTAATCATGAGCATGTGGTGATTGTGACTCTTGTCTCTCTGTCTTCAGCTGGTTCACCATGGAGCAGGTAGTGGACCTTAAGGCAGAGGGATTGTGGGAAGAGCTGCTGGATGAGTTTCAGCCTGAAATCCTCATCCAAGACTGGTGGGTTAATGATCACCTCACCCACCCATGTGTGATTAATTATCACTGTGGTCTTATCAGCGTGGTTAATACACTTGTAGATGACACTGTACTGTGTGTTTCACAGTTAGTCATACACAAAGTGCCATTTAGGTTTGCCTCTTTGTAATTGACTCATTTACTTGTTTATAGCATAAAAGTGCAAATCTCTTTTGACAGTATGTTAAAATAGTTAATCAAATGCCGATAATCAAGCATGCATGTTTACAATCATATAGGACTATTTAAAAATGTTTTTATATTTTATTCTGCTGTACAAAGGCTGACTTTATTCACAAAGTAAGTGATGATATGCTGGTAGCAGGTCATTATTGCCAAGGTCAAGTATCGATTATATGGCAACTTGCTTAATAGCCTAATAGATCATTTGAAATATTAATATTAACATGATTTTTTCATTAAAAATCACTGTAGTGCTTCTGCTAAGAAAAAGTATATTCTACTGCTTAGCAATGGTGGGGCCAATATTTATTTAATTTTAAACAAATGCATAAATGACAGCATTGACGATGATCCAGGTTTTCCATACCTGTCATTTATGTCACCCATACCATGTTCCCTTTACCCCTTAACTTCCTGTCTATCTTCTTTTGCTAATCGCTTTAGTCTTGACTTTGTGTCCGTCTACTTCTTCTCTGTTGTCCAGCTCTCTATGTCTATGAATGTCTTTCATTCTTTTCTCTTCTTGTTCCAATTCGTTTTGCCCATTATTGTACATTTGTATTACTCATATACAGTATGTTGATTTGAATTGTATACTTGGCTCTGTGCAAAATCGTAAAGTTCTGCATGTTCGGAATCATTGGGTTACACCAATAATTTGTTTAAAGTTAAGCAGTTGAACAGGGATATCTTCCCTATTTTCTATTTAAATTCTACCAGATTAAATATGTATTTCTAAGACATTTCATGGAAGTCACTAGGAAATATATTAGTGATTGCAGACCTGAAGAATCCATTTTTATCCTTCTTTTATTCAATATCTGGCAGCAATCCATATGCTGCCAGATATAGATGCCAAAAGTGAGATGATTTCTTGATACAAAAAATATCTGTAATGTTGTTAGGTATGAGGAGAGTCAGCTGCATGCATCCATCTACCAGCTGCAGGTGAAGTTACTGGGTGCAGACAAAAGCACAGTGATCTCAGAGCACAGTGTCAACCCCAGTGAGGACCTCAGCAATTACTCACACAATTGGAAGGAGGTGAGTCAATGGCTACAGTTGAATTTAACCATGTCTACTTTGCCTTATGTGTTCTTATCATGTTATTTTACGTGGGATTTATAAACGTAGACAACAATACAAAAAAGTATATGACTACAATATCAAGGTTTGAATTAAAATACAATAAAAAGTTAAACCAAATGTTACGTAGTTCGTGTTCTCCCTCACCCTGTCCACTCATATTTATCCCACATGAATCCCAATTAGTTGTAGGAAAATATTTGTATAAAAAATGCTTTCATGCGTTTTGCAATATATTCATTATTTGTTAGGCCTACACTTTTACCACTGTGCATCTCACCATCGGAGCATGTTGAATAATAAAAGAAAAAGCTTAAGATAACCCACCCAACTCAGTAAACACTGTGAAACTGCATTTGATGATTTTACAGTTGTTAAGGTAATGTTCAGAATTTGCCTTTTGGTTCAACACATTGTTGAAAGTTCCAAGAATATAAGAATATTGAAAAGATATGGCGTCAGATGGAAATGTTTAATAAGCACCGTAAATGTTGTTTGAAGGTCGACTTCACTTTTATAAAGGATGGTCCAGTGTTTCCTTTGCTACACTGAAAAAACTAAAACGTTGAGTTTAATTAAATGTATAACTTCAACAGATTTCACATAACTTTATTAGGTTAGTTTAAAGCAATAATATTAGGTTGAACTAATACTTTTTTTAATTTAAACTTAATTTTATTGCTTTCAACTAGCCTAATACAATTATGTGAAATCTGTTGCAGTTATACCTTTAATTAAATTAAACTTTTCAGTTTTTCAGTGTAATTAAGATAGCAAAGAAAGCGTTGAAGCCCCTTTCTTCTCTTCCAGAGAATTCAAACAGCTTGTATCATGGCTGCCACTTATTTCCTGGTCATTTCACTGCATTAGGAACCTTCCTGAGAAAAAAAGAACGATCCACTGATTCCCCTGACAGGAAATAATCAGCCTCTATTCAGGTGTTTCATTGTATGTCCCTGTGTTGGCCTGCAGGTGTCACATGTGTTCTCCGGCTATGGACCTGGGGTGAGATATGTCCACTTCCAGCACCGCCTGAAGAGCCAGTTCATGGTGATGTTCTACACCACGTTGTTCACAGGAAGCTCAGTGATGGTCAGACCAACCAAAACCAGCTCCTAGGCTGACTCTTACTAAAACTGTAAAAACTGAGTTGTTAGAAGATTCAATGTAATCAACTACGATAACACATATAATCTTTGATAAAGTGATAATAGGTTGATTTTCGTGTGCTTTAGAACATTACAGAGTTTGCAATAATCAGTAATTGATTGTATTTACTAGTTTTCTAATTGTGGGGTATTTAGTTTGGTTAATTGTTTTAATTTTGCATTTCCTTGCATTTCTAAAATAAAGGGAAAATGTAAGTTTGTTTTGTTTTTTTAACGACACCATACACTGTGTGTAAGAAAAAAACACTTTTTTTAACTCTCAGTTAATCTTATTTTTAACACAGAAACCGGTTTCCTAAAAAGGCATGAAATAGATATAGAGTAAAGTATATAATCCCTCTCTATGCACTCTCACTAACGTATTTTGTCGAACAAAAATGGTGGGTTCTGTGTACATAATACATGACAGACTCACAGTTCATGTTACTCTGGCCTGAATGACCTAAGACTTGTGAATCAAGAGGTATAGAGACTTGCCTTTGTCCAGGAATAAGACCACTTATTAAGTATAACACTTAAAGGAGGTAGTTTAAGTGAAACCACTCTTCATAAACTGATCCTATTTGACCATAAAAAAAGAATGTAGTCTGCGGCAAGTACTTCCATGTATTTATTTATTTTTATTTCAGAAATATGCTGGCATTAACATAATACTCATTGTTGTACTGACTCAGTCCCAAGTAACCTAAACAAATAATTTACAAATGCTTAATTGATCAGCTATACACCATGAAGACAGCACCCACAGCTGATTGATGTAGAACATATCCCAGGAATGAGAACTGAATTGGATGCACCCCCAGTGAGGGGGGAGAGAGAGTCAGAAAAGAGTGGATGTCAAGGCACAGCCAGGGCACACTGGTGACATCACACTACTGTGAAACTCAGCATGGGGTTCAGTGTTGGCTAAACAAGCTTGACTGTAACTAGTAGTAGTGGTAATAGTATAGTTTAGTGTCCCAAATGCTATCTAATTTTTAAGGTTTCAAGGTTTTATTGGTCCTATGCACAGCATATACAACGTATATGTTGGCAATGAAAATCTTATATCCCATGCTCCTCCAACAACTAAACATACATGGTGCGAATAAGATAAATAAAATAGTGCAAAAAGAGAGAAGAACATTTACAATATCAACAATAAAGATTTAAGGATGTGAAATATATACATATGTGGAATACATTGAAAGTATTTAAATACACTGTACAGTAATTTAAATACTTACACTGTTGAATGAGGAGGTATGGAGAGATGCATATATTACGTATAACAGATGTATATGGCAGATATGTAAAATATATAGATATGTGTACTATAAACAGATATGTATGGCAGATGTGTATAATACATATATATATATATATATATATATATATATTAGGGCTGTCAACGTTAACGCGTTAAAAACAAATTAACGCAAATTAATCATATTATCAAGTTTGACCCCAACTTCCTACCGTAATTCCAGCGCGCATGTTTACCTGGCTGAATTACTGAAAGGCGTCACAAACACAGATAACACGATGACTGAGGAGGCGTTCCCTGGTCTGCTTAACGGTACATTTCGTTTTAAAAAGCTTCCAGACGGAAGTTTAGATAAAACCAAAGTTGTGTGCACATATTGCAGTGATGACTTGTCTTTCCACCGAAGCACAACAAGCCTGAAGTACCATCTTCGGGCAAAGCACATCTTTGTACAACAAAGCGACAACAACTAAGCTAACCAATGCTATCGCTAAATGGATCGCCGTTGACTGCAGGCCCATCAACATCGTTGAAGACCAGGGGCTTCAAGGTATTATCCAGATCGCCTCAGATGACCCATCATACAAGCCACCTGCTAGCTAGGGGAACTATTGTCACAAGAATTCATGAATTGTTTGGCAGCGAAAAGGCAAAGAAAGCGGAGCAGTTGGCACAAGCTACATTTATTGCACTGACTGGAGACCACTGGACATCAGTAAGCAACCATAACTACCTCGGTGTAACAGCACACCTAATCGATGACAAATGGCAACTGCACTCGTTCGCTTTAGGTGTGGTGAAAACAGAGGAAAGGCATTTTGCAGAAGCATGTGTTAGTCAGTTTCTTGAAGTTGCAAAGGAGTGGGAGATTACAGACAAGGTCACCACTATAGGAACAGACAGCGCGCGCAATATGATCGCGGCAGCAAGGAGTCATTCGAGCACATGCCCTGTGTAGCGCACATTATACAGAGGGTAATCACAGTGTCTCTCCGTGACAGCGGGTTTGACGGTGCTTTAGCCAAGTACCGTAAAATAGTCGGACATTTCAAACACAGTCCTGCAAACACAGCAGAGCAGAAACTTCAGCAAGCCTCTCATGGGCAAGAAGAGCAGTCACTTGTCCAGGACGTACCCACGCGCTGGAATTCAACTCTCGAAATGATAAAGCGTGTGCAAAACAACAAAGACCCACTGAAGGCAACGGTAGCACAGCAGAAGCACAAATTAGCCATGCTAACCTCAGCTGAATATGACAGGCTGGCAAAGTTGGAAACACTGCTGGAGCCATGCAGGTAAGGTGACTTCCCATCTCCAATACTTATCATCTCCAATTTTATTTTCTGGCAAATACAATTAATATAATAGTCACTTTGTTATTGTATTTCAGAAATAATTTTAGGCCTGTCCCCTAAATGGGTGTTAAATGAATTAAAAGTGTAGTCATTAATACTGTTGGTTTTTTGTGTTTGTAGGTATGTCACTGAGTTCCTGGGTGGTGACAAATATGTGTCCTGCTCTGTAGTGCTGCCTGCACTCTGCCACCTCTTGCTTACGATGGAGGTCTCAGATGTTGACCCTGCCTACATAGTGCGCTTCAAGACTGCATTCACAGAGGACCTCAACAGACAAAAGGACAACACAAACCTGTTATGGCTAAAGGTAGCAACAGCTCTAGATCCCAGTGTAGCAGGGTTCTATTTCATACCTCCACAAACACAGGCATAGTCGGAGAAGTAGTGATGTTACTTTATTTTGCCGGTCTCCCAAAGTGAAAAACAACTATTTACAACAAAATGAAAATAGTGGAAAAAGACTGGAAACATAAATAGTTTACCATGTAACACAAATATTCACAACAAATGGAGTTCCTCAATAACTCTGACATACAATAACTCTGACATACAATAACTCTGACATACAATAACTCTCAAAACAACTCTCACTGGGTCTTACAGGTGCTACCTGCTCTGTAGCTTCCCCAGACTGAACCCCCCATCCCAGGCCAAAACAGCCCCTTTTAACTGTATAGCCCCTCCCACTGGGCTTAACTTTTACATACCACCAATAGATTCATCTCGCAAGCGCGCGAGAATTCACTACTTAAACAGGAGAAATGGTGCGCCCCGTCTTGCCAGCCACTCTTGCCGGAAGAGGAGAAGGTGGTGCATATGCCTCCCACACTTCAGGAAATGTCCTTCTAAAATCAGGTTTGTGTAAATGCAACGAGAACGGCCAAGTGTCGCGCTACTAACACAGAGGAGAAAACAGTTATAATAGTGAGGTTTGTCAACCAACACGCAAGAACGGAAGGGAACAGGGAATGTGTGTGAATGTGAACGTGTATGTGTGTGTGTATGCGCTGCCCGCATGCGACAGAGCCGGTCAGTGACAGAGCCGCTCCGTCACACCCAGATTCAAGGACCTCAGGTGCCTGCCCAGAGCAGAGAGGGAAGAGGTGTGGCAAAAGCTGAGTTAGATGCTGAAGGACAGAGAATCTGCATCACAGCCATCCAGAGAGGAAATTGAACCAGAGCCACCAAAGAAGAAGAAGATGGCCCTCCTACTGATGGGGTCAGAGTCAGAGTCTGATGATGTGATGATGAGGCACTGTCCACAGACAAAACTGTAGACAGGTATAAATCAGAGCCCAGTGTCGGCATAGGGGCATGTCCACTACAGTGGTGGGCGGCACACACAGGTGCTCATGGTAAGCTGGCCCATATTGCACAGAGGTACTTGGCTACACCTGCCTCAACAGTGCCATGTGAGAGACTGTTTTCTTTGGCAGGCCACATTGTGCAGAAGAAGAGGTCCGCTCTGTCATCTAAAAATGTCAACAAGCTGGTCTGCCTGAGCAACAGGTTGAAAGAAAAGTAGACTGAACAGGTTGACTGGACAGGTTCACGCTGTTTAAAATAATCTTATTCAACTAAGAGTGTGAAAAGGGACTGTTCACTTTGTATCTTCAAAGACACTGGCATTCTGTTTCTTAAATAGGCCCACTGTTACTCACTACAGCATTCATTTGGGTGAGATGTTACTTTGCAAACTCTTTACAGGCAAGCTGTTTACTTTTACTTTGTAGCAGACGTTACTTTGTAACTGTTTTTTATGTGGTTGTCTGCTAATCCTTCTAGTCTGCAGTTCATTACGGATGTTGTGGGCAATGCCAAGCACTCCCTGACACTTCTTACTCAGCAAATTAATAGATTCTAGTTCAGAAATTATCACAACTAAGCTGAGATCTTGTAATAAAGTAAAAACTTTGATTCCTCTAACCAGTTTGTCATGCATTTCTTTATTCCAACACCACACATGATATATTTGTTTTATCTCCCCCCAAAAATACAAGTAAATACTAGTATTTTAAACTTGTGATTAATCGTGATTAATCACAACCTGTTATTGTGATTAACTCGATTACATTTTTTAATCGTTTGACAGCACTAATATATATATATGTATGTGTGTACTATAAACAGATGTGAGTAGACATTCACAGAGCTCAGGAATTAAGCAGTCTTATAGCCTGTGGTATAAAACTGTCTCTGAGTCTGGTGGTCTTGGTCCGGATACTGCGGTACCGTCTGCCAGACGGCAGCAGACAGAACAGATTGTTGCTGGGGTGATGGGGGTCCTTTAATATCCTACCGGCCTTCTTCCTACACCGCTGGGTGTAGAGGTCCTCCATGGATGGCAGCTCCGTCCTGGCTGAGCAGTTTTCACCACCCTCTGTAGAGTCTTACGGTTGAGGGCGGTGCAACTGCCATACCAGGCGGTGATGCAGCCAGTCAGGATACTCTCGATGGTGCACCTATAGAAGTTGCAGAGTATCCTGGAGTCCATGTTGAACTTCCGCAGCCTGCGGAGGAAGAAGAGCCGCTGTCGAGCCGTCTTGGATATGACCCTGGTGTGATGTGTCCATGTCAGGTCCTCACTGATGTTTACCCAGAGGAACCTGAAGCTGCTGACTCTCTCCACAGGAGTCCCGTCGATGGTGATGGGTGTGTGTGCCTCTCTCTGCCTCTACCTGTAGTCCACAATCAGCTCCTTTGTTTTGCTGACGTTGAGATGGAGGTTGTTGTCCTGGCATCAAGATGTCGGGGCTCTGACCTCTCTGTACACCATCTCGTCGCCGTTTGTGATCAGGCCGATGACGGTCGTGTCGTCAGCAAACTTGATGATGGTGTTGGAGCTGTGTGTGGCCACGCAGTCGTGCGTGAACAGGGAGTAGAGGAGAGGGCTGAGCACACAACCCTGAGGGGCTCCGGTGTTGAGGGTAAAGGTGGAGGATGTGATGTTCCCCATCCGCACTGCCTGGGATCTGCCCGTCAGGAAGCTCAGGATCCAGTCACAGAGGGCGCTGTTGAGCCCAAGGTCCCTAATTCAAGCCTCACAACAGTTAGGTAGTAGTTACATATTAGTTATATGTAGTTAGATAGCCGCACCTGAATCGAAAGGGTGTGCCAGCGCGGGAGAACCGAGTCAAGGGTGACGGGGCTTTACATGACTTTGCACGTAGTCACCCAGAAGGTGTACAGATCGCACAGGACTTAAATGGCACTGGATGAACGATCGGGCTAGGTGTAGGATTTATGTCTGAACCTAGTTGTATCCCATACCTGAATGTGTATAGTCATACTGTGGTAAAGGTGGTAAAACGATAAACCCTCTGCCTTACTGCATTAATTCATTCATTACCGAACAAGATGGCAAGTTCAGCTCCAGGATCATCTAAATGGAAAACTGACTGGGGCAAATGTTGTATTTGCCAAGAGGCCAAAGGTAATGATGATCTAAAATCCCCACCTAAATGTTATGCATCTAAACAAGATGGCTACACCATGATTACGACCAATATCCCCCTGTTCCATGCCCTCAATGAGATGCCCGTTGTTCTGGATCCAACCAGACTGGATGAGGGTGGTGAAATAGAAGAAACACTGAGGAGGAACATGGCACAGTACCACCAGAGCTGCCGATATCTTTTCAAGAACACCAAACTGGACAGGGCAAGAAAGAGTGCTCAATCAGAAGAAGGGCAAAACAAACTTCGAAGAACCAGCCGTGAGGGTCTGGAGTCTGAGTGCTTCCTTTGTGAACAAAAAGAGCCAGCATCAGAACTGAGACATGCCATGACCATAAAGCTTAACAAAAGACTCAATGACTGTGCTAAAACTCTAAATGATGGAAGACTCCTGAAAGTAGTGGTGGAGATGTCATACAGGAGCTCAAGTACCATGCAGCATGTTTGACATCCCTGTACAACAGAGAGAGAGCCTACCTGAGAAATGTTAAAAAGAGTGAGCAGAGCCAGCAGTGGGATGTCCACCCACTGGCATTTTCAGAACTAGTAACCTACATAGTGGAGACCAAATTAAGTTCCGACGGACCTGCAATATTCAGACTTGCAGATATGGTCAACCTGTACAAACAGCGTCTAGAACACCTGGGTATGGAGACACCGGATGTTAACGCCCCAGACTGAAGGACACACTGTTGGCTGAAATACCTTAGCTGGAAGCTCACAAGAAGTGAAGAGATGTCCTGCTGGCTTTCCAAAACGATGTAGGCTTTGCCCTGTCAAAAGCCTCTGACTATAGTGATGCTATGACACTTGCCAAATCAGCCAAGATCTTGAGGAGACACATGCTGGACCACAAGTTTTCCTTTGATGGAACCTTCCATGAGGGATGTATTGAGGATGCCATTCCACCCAACCTTCTTCAATTTGTAGGCATGATTGAACACGGGCTGACATCAAATCACAACTGAGATTTGGTGCCTCCAAGTCAGACCTTGCAATTGCACAGCTCCTGCAGTATAACTGCTACACAAGACACAAGGAAGGAGCATCGACTCACAGGCATTCCAAAGATCGGAAAACACCATTCCTCATCTACATGGGAATGTCAATATATGCCAAGACTAGGAAGAGGATGCTGGTGACAATGCTTCATGAACATGGCCTTAGCATTTCATATGACAGAGTACTGGAAATATCTGCACAGCTTGGAGATGTAACAGTCAACATGTACAGAGAGGATGGGGTGGTCTGCCCACAAGTTCTGAGGAGAAGGGTTGTTCACCACAACAGCCATGGACAACATTGACCACAACCCCACTGCAACAACTGCAACAACCTCTTTTCATGGCACCAGCATCTCAGCTTTCCAGCATCCAACCAAAGACAACCAGGGTGAATACCGTGAACCTGTGAGAATTGGAGAGGAAAAGGTGAAGACAGTTCCAGAACTGCCTGTCTCCTTCACCAATATACGCCCAGCCTTCTTCACCAAGAAGAAGCCTTTTCCTCCACATAGCCGTTCTGTGCAGACATTTCCAGACACCACTCTGTTAGGACCACAACTGGCAATGGAGTATGAGTGGCTGGAAAAGGTCAGTGCAACTGAAGACATAACATCACTACTACATCTCTTGCGAGACCCAGCCCACTCGGTTGCTACCATCAGACATGTCATGGACAAAGTCAAAGAGACTGTATCTTTCCTGAATCCAGGTCAGATACATGACTGCCGACCAGCCAATCTATGCATTGGCAAAGCAAATCAAATTGGAACACTTCTAGAGGAGAGTGGTTGGACAGGAGCCCTGGTGGAGGCAGGGGTGACTTCCCCTGGGACCACAGAATCTTTCCTATCAGCAGCAAGTGTAACCGATGTATTCATTTAACATATTTATATTTCACCAAAAATCCACTTCTATTCATTTGTAGATACTTGTTACTGTATATTTATTTTGGGGAGCTTTTATTTTGATAATTATGCGTTTATTTTGTGACTTGTTAGTTCCGGTAGATTCACGCTATTTTCCTCAGTTGGCTTCAGGCTTCGCTGAGGAGAGGTAAATTATACGATTAAGAGTGTAAACATTGAGTTAAACCTGTAAAAGAAAACAGTTAACAGATGCTCAAATTGTATTTTGCTCAAGTCACAAATACTGTTCGTTGTTAACGGAAGGTTTGTTGTCCTGTGTGGATGTATTTTATTATCATTTACAGCACTTAAGTTTAATTCGCTAGCTTACTGAACTCAAGCTAAGCTAATAGAATACGCACATGGTTTTTCATGCAGTTCCCGGTCTTTGTTTTTCCCTTTTAAGGTCCTACTGATCCAAGCATTCAGGGAAGTCAACTTCAACCTGTACTGCCAAGGATTGACTCATCCCATACTTCTTTGCCAACAACAACACTAACTATGCACGCTGGCTCCCCATCATTCTCCGAGACATGGTGACCCTCAAAGAGAAACATCCCCAGCTGGCGCAGGAGTTTGCGAGTGGAAAGTTTGTTGTTCACAAGTCAAGGTGAGAGTTCTCTGCAATGGCTATTGACCAGGCTCATGAGCAGTCAAATGCTGTTATCAAAGCTGACGGGGGAGCTGTTGGTATAACTGAAGATCCCTCAGCACTGAGGAGATGGATGATAGCTGGTCCTCAAGTCTGCCATCTGGTTGCACAGTACGAGGCAGCATCTGAAGCTAAGGAGGCTGCAGAACAATCTAGCCACCACAATGAGACACCACAAGCCCAAAGGGTTTTCCTTGAGAAAGTCAAGAAGCTGACCCAAGTTTTGAAGGAGCTGGGCAATCCATTCCAGGAAGAGAGTGGGGATCTGTTATCACTGGACACCAAGGATATCGCTCATCCCAGTGTAGCTGCACTTCTCAGCACACGTTATGAGAGGGGCAGAACATGTTAAAAGCAGTTCATGGAGGGCCTGCAAAATGAGGAAGTGGCCACCTTCTATGACCCAATCAAGAAAAACAGGGTAGCCTACACTTCTTCGGACAGGAACCAGGAACCAGCTTCTGCATATGCATCAAGCGTGCTGCTTATCAAGCAGGCTGCATATGGAATCAGACAATACTGCGCCAACCAGAGACACAAAGTCCTGCTGACTGGGGATGGACAAAGAGTGGAGATACATGGAAGGTCTTCTTGACAACACTTCCACCCATTGCAGAGAGTTGCCAACAGCTGACCAAGTGTGGATGCCATTCGGAATGCCATGGAAGGTGCAAAGGCTACCGATATAGTCTTACCTGGACAAGACTAGCTGCAAGTGTGAGGGTTAGGAAAAGTTCAAATTCCCTATACTTTTAGACACCAAGATCATCCAATTTGATCAAAGTGGTGAAATTATGTGTCAAATGTCCCCATTTACAAGTCTGCATGGCGGTCATCTTGGAAAATGGGCGGCCATCTTGAATTTCAAGTACTTTTTCAAAAGAGTAATGTCTAAGGAGTATTTGTACCAAGTTTAGTGCTTGTATCACTATTTGAACGATTATTTCCGTTATCTGCTGCACTATTACAAGTCTGTATGACGGCCATCATGGAAAATGGGCGGCCATCTTGAATTTCAAGTGGCCCCGTACTTTTTCAAAACAGTAATGTCTAAGGAGTATTTGTACCACGTTTGGTGCTTGTATCACTATTTGAACGATTGTTTCACTTATCTGCTCCACTAAACTATGTTTATACGTATGGCTCTACAAATACAGTGAAAAATACTCAAAAGGTAAATACTCAAATATTCCAAGTACATTTACAAACTGTTTTTATATAGACAATGTGCTTTTTTTAATCTAAAAAACATTATGATCCTAGTAATACTTCTTTTAAAATTGTAATATATTTTACACTTTGGGAAATAACATGTCAGTCCTCTCATTGTAGCGTGGTCAAAATACGGCCAAGCTGTGAGTAAACCATGCTGCACTGTCTGGCAGACGGAGTAATGAGAGAGTAGCTAAACGCAGTTTTGCAGTTGCGCACTTTCAAATTCATGTGACGCGTTCAGGTGCTCCCGAAAACAACTCGGACGAGGTGTTCATTAATTAAATATGTCATAAACCATAAATAGCCCTACAGTATCTCACTGCTGGAGAAACAAATGTTTTTCGTTTGATTTTTAGAACACTTTCAATGACCACACATTTCTATTATTTGTCCTGGCCACAAACGCGTAACTTAATGAGAACTAGCCGCTTTACAACTTAATTATGTCTAAACTAGAAACTTCGGAGCAGACCTTGAACGCAGCACATCATCCCCCGGCGTGGGCTCGCAGCATCACCTCGGTTAGTTAACGGGAAAGTTCATTCTGTGAGTTCAGCTGTGTGTCGGACCGGGATAGTTTTACCGGGCGTGCGTTTCCAGACTTCCAGAAGCAATGCCAGGATTTGGTGGAGCTGTGCCATAAAGCCGAAGGTAAGAGACGGACGGCCGGGGAGAGAGGAGCAGGTGCGGCGGAGAACGGGCGTTTAGGGACACTGCTAAAAAAAACTACAACCTCAGGACCTATCTGTAGTTTTGATTAATAACAGACCGATATTAATACGGTCACTACAACTTTATATCCTTTGGACTAAACTACTGACTTCAAATACTAGACTAGTATCGGTGGCGTCTCAGAGTTTAAGTTTTTGTGAAGTTACTTTTGGGAATGGAAAGACCCTTTCATTTTTATCACATTACTTATCTCTTAGTTAAGAGTATTTACCCAAAGCAAAATTGCGATCAACCATGAGGATACAAACTAATAACAGCAACACTTAATATACATTATTTCAATAAATCTAGTGTGAAAATGTTTGCTAGAAATATGAATATACAAGTATGTACAAACAAGTAGGGCCTAGGCATCAACAATATGACAAGTAACACAGAGGTGGCAGGACTAGGTACTGGCACAGCTAATTGAAACACCTCATGGTGAAATAAATGTGCTCCAAAATCTTCACCGTATAGTAATATATATAATTGTGTGGTATTATGGTAATTTCTTCTCATTTACTTCCACAACTGGGAAATGTAACATTTGGATCAGCACTGGAAACTGTACTAGTTACTACTAGTAACATTTTGAAGAAGCATTTATCCTAAACCTATATTACTGCCCTGTTTGGTTGTTCTGACTAATAGCATCAGGAATCATTTTAAACGGGATCGGGTGTATTGATGTTTGTTTACTTATTAGAAGAACCCATTGATTTTATTCTGAAAGATCACCTTGTTTTCTCCCTAAGATTTTTTGATAAGGCTGAACTTTAGCTGACATTTAACTGACATGAAGCATCCTTAATTTAGCTGATTGGTTGCCTCATACAGTTTCCCACTCGCCCCTCTCTTGTGCTCATGTCAGCCGAGGTTGCCGCTGCCAACAAGCGTGTTAGGAGCTGCTGATGTGTGGGACAGGAGGCGATGACTGCTGATACACCCCCAGTGCCAACCCTTTACATTTCATTACGCACATGATATCACTTTTCAGATAAGCATCCAAAAAGGCACTATGATCGCTTTGTTGGTTGTGCTGTTTTTCGCTCATGCATGATTTTGTGGCATGGCCTTCTTTTGATAGGTCACTTATATTTATATTTGTGGTATTTAGGAATAAATACCAATAACACACATAAGTCAACAAAATAATGGCAAAACTGAAGTCTGGATATTACAAAGCACAAGGAGAGTCATTGTTATTCTAACAGAGAACTCATTTAAGCGCTTTTATTTATATCATGGTAAGATAAAAACGTTTTCCCTGTTGAAGTTGGACATATGAGTCGTTGGGATGAAGATGTGATGTGAATTTTTCCCAATTATTTAACATATTATATATCAATTGAGCAAGAAACGAATCTGCAGAATCATCCACGATAGGGTTTGGTTCTTAGGAAAGGCTTGTCTTGGTGGTTTCTCAGTGCAAGCAAGACAATATGTTTAGAGTCTAAATCCAAGCCGTCCACCACTGAAGCTCATTAACACTTATCATGTAATGCAACCCCCCTCCCACGTATGTGTCGGCTCAAGTAAACCAATGCTGCAGCATTGTATGCAGGCACCGAAATGCGCGCTTTCGCAGGTGCCACAGGACAAAGAGCCAGACTACAACTCACATTTATCTCACATTTCCCCTGCGTTCCATCAGTCAAACAGTAGGCTACAGCGCATCAGACTTATAGGGAAACCTTTAGGGTAGTCAAAACCTCTGGATGACTTACTGTAACTCATTTTGTCATAGATTCATTATGCTACTATAATGAAACAGTGTGTGTGTGTGTGTGTGTGTGTGTGTGTGTGTGTGTGTGTGTGTGTGTGTGTGTGTGTGTGTGTGTGTGTGTGTTTTGCATATGAGCGAGGAGCCCGTGGGGTTCTGTTTTGTTTTCATTGACTCCCTCCCTATTGTGTGCTCAGGCCAGCCGGCTGCCTCTGCACATTTCGTTAACATTTGTTGGTCTAAACTTGATTGTCAGGGTGGTGAAGAATAAAAGGCGCCCCCAAAATGTTTCAAACTGAAATATTAGTTTGTGAGTATAGAGCGCAGTCTAGACTGGCTCTATATGAAAAGGGTCATGAGACGCTCTATAAATAAAAAGAGCTTGACCTTTTGCCTGCTGTAATGTACCATAAATGTTGATATATAATATGTTACATAGACTGGGTAATAAGTAAAGATGTTCATGTTATGTTAGGGAAAAATTGTTCCATTTCAAAGATTGCTCAAGGGGGTCAGGCAGTGATAGTTGGGCAATAGCGTGGCGCAGTAATGACATATTTTTGTAGGCCTGGAAGTTAGAATTGCAAGGGCTCCCATCTACAGATTGCAATTGCCAGAAGTTAAAAAACGAACTTATTATCACAAGGCTGCGCATCAGCACCGCTAATGCTACTAATATTCAGAGTAATGCCGTTTAGTAGTCTCAGTTAGTCACTTGTTAGCAACAGCCATTTTAACACACAGAAGCCTCAGACATCACTGATGGGGTATCTACTAACATATTTATGTCCTAGAACAAAACGTGAGGATCTTGTTAGCTTGTTTTAACCACAGACCGATGTTTCAGGCATTTAACTTCAAGAGATGTAAAAAAAACAAACTGATTTGGAGATGAGGGAACTGGAAGTGGTCATATGCCTACTCATTCCCTGGTTTTAGGACGTATTCCTGTACCACTCAATAGAGCAGTTGCCTCAAAGTGCAAGCAGCAGTGTTGTTCCACTTTTCTACGTTACAACACATTGTCATATCCCTCCTCACAGTTTTATTTTCTGTGCGTTATTGTTGTTTCTCACAGTACCCTGAATATTGCATAACTGGTGTCCCTGTCTCTGAGTTCATGCTGAAGCTGAGACCGCTGCTCCTTCTAAGGTGACAGGCCTGCCAGTGGCTGGGCAGGGTGTCTCAGGTAATGGAAACCTCAGGAGCTGCTGTCTGTTGGCTGTCAGTTGTTTGTCTACTCAAGCCCTTCTGTCCAGCTCACCTCTGGCCCCCTGCGGCCTCTCTGTCTCCCCGCTTCCTTTACAGTGAGCCCGCCTGAGGCACACATGGAGAAATCTTAGGAAAAGGAAGTGTAAGGTTTTTCAGCAGGGAGAAACGAGAGCCCAGAATGGGTTAGGGATGTCAAATGGATTATTTACCCCTAAATTAAAGTGATAAGAGAAGAATTACCCCCATATCTACAGGGGACTGTTCATAAATCTCACAGTATGTAATTCAACCTGAAATTATGTAATCCTGTGAGATTGTATAAAATTATTTTATATTGTTTTAGTGTCATGAATCATATAGATTAAAATTCATTAGAATGCAATATATGATTTAACATACAGCATTAATAAACACAGGCTTATTTAAATCGCATAAACATTTAAAAGGTTTGAGAATACACTGGTTGCCTCTGGATTGTCTGTTGCCTTGTCTGGATAATGATTTGTTAAATCTGTATTGTTGTTGTTGTTGTTGTTGTTGTTGGCAGCACCTGCAAGCTATTTGACATCTTTCTAGATTCATCTTTTTCATATACGTGAGATTCTTGTGATATGGATTCTCTATGTTTTCATTTTCTTATGTTGTTTTCTCTGTAACAAGAAGCCTGCTGCGACACACTCTCCTCTGTGGTATTAGGCTATATTTAAAACTTGATTGATTGACATGTAAATGTATGTTATACCTTTACAAAAGACTTAGAAGATATCCAGTTGTTTAGTACACATTAATAATGAAGGCTGTAGTTTACAGTGGTGATGAACTGAACTGCATCTTTGTTTTGGCCTATTGGAGACTGCAGGCACTATAACCAGAGTTCAAAGTTAAATAATAGTACAGTCATTATTGAAAATTCACCACTGGACTGTACATGAACCAGGTAGAGAAACGCAGCTGAACCGTGATGACTGAAAGTAGATCACTGTGCCTGAGGAACTGTGCCCGCCGTGCTGTAAACTAAGCCTCATGCTCAGCCGAGCTTGCACTATTGCAGTCCAGATTGATGGTAATAAATAATTTCGTATTATTAATGAAATACACTGGGGTACTGATTGAAACAGGGTAGTTTATACAGCTCCGGAAAAAATTAAGAGACCACTCCAAATGTTTCTTAAGTCTTTGTCTCTACATGTATGGCAGCCATTCCAGTGTCTATTACAACACAGAGAAAAATTGTCAGTAGTTTATAGAATACAATACAAAAATAAAAAAAACCTTTAACTCAAAGACATACCTATAAATGATGAAACAAGAGAAACTGATAATGCTGAAGTGGTCTCTTAATTTTTTTCCGGGGCTGTATATGTGACTTCACGCAGGGCAGAGTTATGGTAAAACTCTTTGAGAGTATAACTTTAACAGAAGCATTTAGAGCATTTATAATCAAGAAAATGCCTCTATAGCCCTCAACATGGCGAAAGCTAGGCTCTTGGCTAGCAGCTAACGGTGCTAACAGAGGAAACAGTGCAAACCACTGCACCAGTGCTGACAGAGCTAACAGTGCTTACCTGAGGGGCAACCAGCAGCCATGAGCTAGCTACACACAGGTAGACATCAGTAAACCATATCTTTACACATCTAATAGTTGTTTGCAGCTAAAATGAAAGCTCTGAAATGAAGCCAACCTTTAAGATCTGGGTCTTTGAAATGCTTTTATGATTTAAAAATATGTTTTAACATGGAACATTTTTGGGTGTCCACTGTCCACCTAGAAACATCTTTCCAGTCTTGGGAGAGGGATGCTCCTCGCTTCATTTGTGATATCGGGCTATAATAATAAAACTAGATACATAGATAAGTTATTTTCAATAGTCTTTGCAAAGCTACATTTAAAAGGAATCAACACATTAAAAAAAAAGTAAATCAGGGTGCCTTTATTTTAAATGCAATAAATCCATTATATTCACATTTGGTCAGCATCCATTGCTGTAAAGATGTGATTGTCACGTAAAGAAAGACCTTTTTCTTTTGTGTGTGTGTGTGTGTGTGTGTGTGTGTGTGTGTGTGTGTGTGTGTGTGTGTGTGTGTGTGTGTGTGTGTGTGTGTGTGTGTGTGTGTGTGTGTGTGTGGGGGGGGGGGGGGGGTCCTTAAGGTTGTGGCATGTTGATACATATCAGACAGCAAAATATGCCTCCTTCCTTCTCCTGGGAGTATTTTTAATTTGACAAGTTATTTAGTTCCTGGGATTATAGAGTTACATTCTCAAAAGAAATGTTCCTTATTTCATTGAATGTTTAACTGTAGTTGATTCAGGATCCGTCCCTGCTTTCTATCTCTGACAGAAGGGAGACATTCTGACATAAATAACCTCTTTTTAGGGCTGGATATCATTATAATCTACTCTGGCATTTAGCTTATTCTCTCCAATGTTCTAAATAGTTTTTTTACGTTTTGTTACAATGAGTTGTACTCTGATTGGTGTTTCGATGGCAGTGTTGCTCTGAGAGTACTCAGTGTTTTTGAGAGGGGGGGGGGGCGGGGGCAGCAGTCAGCACTAGCTGACATATGGTACTCTACTGGGATCAACTCTTGGCTTTGGAGGACAAGCTTTTTGGACATTTATTATAAATATGGATCTGCCTAACTTTGCTCTAGAGTTCTGCATGTAAACATTATGTTGGATGTCAGTCCCAGACAGTTATCTATAATGACTGATAGACCCAGACAGCAACCATGGGCTGGATGTCACAGTTGGAGATGGAAATAATAAATCGTTTCAAACTTCCTGATACTGTAATGGTCGAAATGGTAATGGTCAATTTTATGGTTACTTATGAAAAACTGTTTTTTATTTCCTGCCAGGGCCCAGTTGTTACAGTACTTCTGTTGTTGTAGTAGTTCATTAGGAGACAATAAAACAGATTATTTAGCATAAAACAGACACTTCAACTCTCTTAAGAAAGATAAAGGCCAAGTGCAGCACATTGATCTTACTGAACAGGAACAACAATAAAGTTAGCCTTTCTGGAATTTTAACGATGTTTAATTTTTACATCAATATGCCGTCATGTCTGAATGAAGTTAATAATGAATGTATCAGCGTGTCTGAAAAGAACTAATGCCGTAATGTCAATGGCACCCTGGGAAATCTTACTGAGACACCAGCCTAGGCTGAGCTAGGGTTCATTTTAGGAAAGCAACAGTAACAGAATGGATCTGATGTTTAATGTGTAATCGGATGTGCACACCTTCCTCACAGATTCTTCACTCTCGCTAAAATGTAAGTGCATTGCTACACTCACTCCTTGACTAACATAACTTGAGTGTGTGACATGTTTTAAACTTGTATAAACATTTGCAGAGACTGTGCTCTATGGAAAAACACTTAGCAGTTAACTTGATGACTCTTTAACAAACGCTGGTTCACTCTGCATACGGTGTCCAAGATTTAGGGAATGTGTGTATACAACTCTTCAAATGTTGTATTGACTCATTTGAAAAGGCTAATACTGGTCGGATTTTAGTTGACATAACTACAAAGGGGAAAACATTTAAGACAAAATGTTAAGTTAATATGTGTGACATAAGGTAGTGGTAACGCGATCCAACATTACCTGGTAAAAAGTGAGAAGTTTTGAAGTTAAACAGAACAGTGTTTGTTTACAATGAAGATACCTTTAAGGCCACATTAGTGGTTTGGCCCAGTCTGTGTCTGTGTGGCCCGCTAGATTATCTTACACTCTGATTCATCAGGTTCATTGATCGACCCATAGCCGAAAGCCAAAGCCTGCTTTACTTATTTAAGAGAAGGATCGCTTTCCTTCCTTATCTTTAACTGCAAAAAGAGCGTCTGTTTAGCCGTCTTGATTTGTGTCTAACTGGAGCAGACATTACTGTGTCTTAATGAATGTGTTTGAAAGCCAGCAGAAGATGCCTTTTTTTTATCCGTGGAGCAGGTGTTTCAAAACTACACATTGCACCTTCAAAGGAAACAAAGGAGAGGATAAGGCCTTGTTAGCCCTATCTGTCGCATTGACATGATAATTTAAAGCTTCAATAATCAATGTTTTTACAATGAATCAAACAAATTAACCACGGAGAATGATGTGGTTAAGCATGTCTCATCTCTGTGAAAAAGCCTAAATAAACCCTGTGTAAATACCTTCCTAATTGACACACCTTACACCTTGACTATTTAGGATATATAACGTAGAAGGAGAAAAGGTTTGTGGATGGTAGTTGAGTCACTCAGGTCCTCGGTACATTCACCTTTGTGTTTGTAGAGAGCTTCAGTAATGCTACACTCTGTGGATTCTTGCATGGGGCTTTACTGGGTGATTGAGTCTTTAAGATTGAGTACAAACGCACACTTTGATTGGCCGCCTGTGAAATTGATACATGGTATGTTATTGGTTTACCTGTGCATGGAGCTTACATCCTGGAAAGGCGATCTTTGTGAGTGTTAATGTTCAAGCCACTCGGTCAACGTAGTTCCCTCCTGTGGGTGACGGGTTGCTGATTGAACGGTTTGTGAGAGTGTGTGACACATTTCAGTTCTGTGTTTTGGATCGAGCTGTCAATTTGGATCTATGTCCTCCACCCATTTTTTTTCACACACACATACAATACTTAGCTTACATATTCCTTCTGAATTTAACCAAAGCTAAAAGAAGGTGGATTAAATCACAAGGGTTGCATGTGAACATTTAGAAGTAGCCACTTGTGATACACACTCACAAGAGGGTGGGTCGTTTCTCTGTAGGTGTACAACGCTTTGATAATATTGGTCAGAAGTTAGCTGTCGTATAAGGGCAAAATGTTATTAATTACTCTTATTTTACTATTCATTTTTGAAAATATTCTTGTTTTATGTTTTTATGATACTCAGATTTGTTTTGTACTTATAAGTAGTGCTTTCACTGACAAAGCAGAGAGATATGACATCACCTTGTGTAATGTTTGCAATGCACATCGTTGACATTAGGTCTGTCTGTTTAAGATATTACCAAGTGTTTACCAGTAACTTTCGTAGGAATTATTTCAATGAAAAATGCGCACAACTTTCAGAAAAAACAAAAAATGTTTTGGGTGAAATTCATCTCAACCCTTATGAAATCTATTTAATAATATTTAATAGTTTATAGATGTTGTGTTTTTTAAAACATTTTAAGTGTTATAATGAGATTTTATACTTGGCAAAGGTTTGTCTGGCACCTCAGGAATGCAATCCTAGTGTTTCTGTGTTTGGTTGATGTATTTGCTTCCTAAGAGTGGGATCAGTCCATCTAAACAGTTAATGTCAGCATTTAAAGACAAATAATTAGACATATCATGTACAGTAAAGAGCCTCAAAGAGGTTTAGTGATTTATTCTTATTTTTTAACACAGTTTATTCAAAAAGTTGATCCAAAATAGCTAAACTTTCAGGTTTAATATTACGCACGTATTTTCTGGCCCAAGTTCTGCTCTCGAGAGGCAGGCCATTTTGGCTTCATGCACCACAAGCAACTTCCCTATGTAGGAATGAGTGGGGCCCGGCCCCCAACGTTGTTTCCAGTTCTCTTTACAGATCAGTGCTCTGAACCCTCAGGTCATCTTCTGCATCCGTTTGGCCAAAAGCTCATGCACTTGAGCTCTTACTTGTCCTTGTCCCACCTTCCATCCACTTGCACTTCAGATCTTCGCGTACTTAAGTAAAATAGAGGAGCGAAAATAACTCTAATTTTAGTAAGGTTAATAATATAGGTTAGATTACAGATTTTTCAGTTTTACTCAAATAAGGGCGATGCAAAAATGAGTACACCCCACTGAAAGTCTCTGGAGCAAAGCTACATTTTAGACTACAAATGTTTAATTTAACACTAATCCACGACAGGTGAGTGTAATTATTCATTACACAGGTGTCCAGCAGACAGCTGACTATAAAAGGGTGTTACTTAAAGAAAACCCCTTCCCATTTCATGTTGTTAGCAATGGCACCACATGGAAGAGAAATGTCACAAGACTTGAGAAAGAAAATAATTTCTTTAGACTGCAAAGGTGAAGGCTACAAGAAGATCAGCACAGCTTTACTTATCAGTCAGAATACTGTAGCAAAAGTGATGCAAAAACTTAAAAAAGATCGTCCACGGAAGTTATCACCTCAACAGGAGCGTCTTCTGATGAGAAGGTGTTGTGTCTCGGCAAATATGCTGAATTATGGTTATGGTTTTTTGACCTTAGTTTATGTATATGTATTGTCTAGTCTGTGTCCAATAATCCTTTTTGTTGTCTGCCATTTCCTGTGTGTCATTTCCGGTTTTATTTTATCACTAACATCCTTTCTCATTTCAGGTAGCTTGATTTCCCCTCCTTGGTTGTTCCTCCCCTTGACCTGATTAACTGCCCCGCCCTTATTGTTTACACCTGTGTTCACCTTGTATATTTAAGCTGCGTTTGTCTCTGTGCCCAGTGCCAGATCGTTTTGAGTTATCACCACGCTAGTGTGCGTTATGCTTTGACTTTTTTGACTATGGAATATTACCTCTAGTAAAAAACCTTTTTTTGGAAACACCTTTTGTGTCGAGTCGTGCATTTGGGTTTTATCATTTTATTGTGCCCCAGACGTAACAGAAGGGTGGAAAAAAAATTGACATGCAAGTTCACTGCAGTTATCTAAGGAAGTAGAAAGCCAAACTTGGGTGACTATTTCCCATGACACAATACGGCGTACACTGCAGAGGAATGGCATGTATGGGTGCCGTCCATGAAGGAAGCCTCTCCTAAAGCCCATGCACAAAAAAGCCAGCCTAAAGTTTGCCATGGCCCATGCTGACAAAGATGAAAACTACTGGCACTCTGTACTCTGGAGTGATGATACCAAGATAAATGTTTTTGGAACTGATGGCTTCAAAACTTCATGGTGTCGCAAAGGTGAGGAATACAAAGAAAAATGCATGGTGCCTACAGTGAAACATGGTGGTGGCAGTGTCCTTTTGTGGGTTTGCATGGGTGCTGCTGGTGTCGGGGAGCTGCGTTTCATTGATGGCATGAATTCACAGATGTGTTGCTCTATACTGAAAGAGAAGATGCTACCGTCACTCCATGCGTCGTCGTGCACTTTTCCAACTTGACAATGACCCTAAATACACATCTAAGGCCACTGTTGGATTTCAGAAGAAGAACAGGGTGAAAGTGATTCAGTGGCCAAGTATGTGTCCTGATCTGAAACCAATTGAACACCTATGGATAATTCTGAAGGGACAAGTTGAGCATCACTCTCCATCATCATCCGGTCTCTAAAAGAGGTCATTCTTGAAGAATGGAAAAGGGTTGATGTAGCAAAATGTTTCTAGACTTGGTGCTGTCATTAAAAATCATGGAGGCCAAACAAAGTACAAGATGTAGTGGTTTTTGTTGTGGGGTGTACTCATTTTTGCATCGCCCTTACTTGAGTAAAACTGAAAAATATGTAATCTAAGTTATAATATTAACCTTTTACGCTGAGCACTGTAAGTCACTGTGTCACTAATATTCTTGTAAGAAAATATATTTTCTTTTATTAATGCTCGAACAAATGATCAGTGCGTCCCCCTCACACCTGAGTATGTGTCAGTAGCCCACTGTCAGGGTACAGGAAATATTAAACTGTACAAGGTGCTAACTCCCCTTTTTGTGGCAGTCCTATCAGTGTAAGATGACCCCAGGCAATCACTTATCAGTGGTGGGGAGAGATGTGGATGTGTCAGAGGCAGACAGAGGAGAGAAGCTGTCACCCAGCTCACTGTTCCTGTGTGCTGAGAGGACAAGGAGACATGTCAACAACCCTAGACCCCCTTCTACCGCGCACAAGAAAGGCTGTTCTTCATGTCCTTTACCCCCCTCAACTTTATACATGAACATGGTTGACTTTTAATGGGCTTTCAACCTGTTTGGAACTTCTAGCCCTAATAGTGAGACGTTTAAATGTCCAGTGAACATTGTTCCTTGAGAAAAGTCTAAAAAAGTTAACTTGAAACTGGGCAGAGGAAAGCTCTGATCAGTTTACGCATTCAAGTTGGCATTTATCTTCTTTATTTAATCTCTTACGGGAAAGACTAAGAAGTCCTCCCTTCCGGCTGATAAACCAAACTTGTTCCTCTTCAGAAATATTTTGTGTTGCTTGTAGGTAACATGAAAGGAAGAGATATCCTGCTATATTTAGGATGCATCGATCAATAATGCATCCAGCTTCTCCAGCAATGGCTCCTTGATTATCTATCTCTGCTTCTTACTACAGGTTATCCATAAAAAAAATGCACCTCTTAATATACACCACAAACCTGCTTTTGGACTCGTGTTAGACCCTGGCAACAATTGCAAACTGTATAGGATGTTGACACATTATTTCCTGTAGCCCATGTTGCACGATCATAAAAAACCCACAACAAAGAGCTGGGTGTCAACACGCAGCACCAACATAAAATAATTGATTTAACAGGAATATGTGTATCTATTATTATCTCCCTGCTTAAGAGATCGCTCTTGTTCACTATTGTTATCCAAATATGACTTTTGAGGAAGTTATTTTTGGTGAGCCTACCCCCTACCAGCACCCGCTGTTGTAAGGTGGCCCTCTGTCTGAGGTCGTGGTAACCATAGCAGGCCTTGGAAAGTGAAATGCGATGCGGCGGAGTTTCTGAATCACAACTCCATAATGAGCTGGCAGAGCCCGAGTTGCATCAAAGATGCAGCACCCCAGTATCTGTTTCAACTCGCGCTGCACAATAGTGCAGTGTCACCTGTGCAGGAGGAGGGGGGGCTGAAAGAGACTGAAAGCTTTCAATGACCTGCTGTACTCACACCCAAACATCCTCACGGTGCCGGCTGCAGCTGGACACACGTCTGCTTTGTTGTTGTCTGCTCTGACATTACTCCTCCTTCAGTCCAATCCTCACATACAACTCGTACAACTCATTTTCAAGTTTTACATTTCAGCATCAACACATAGTGTGTTCAGATAATATAAACACATTGATTGTGGTTAATGTGGTCAAAGTGCTATGCACAGTTTGAGAGTATTAAACGGGAACAATGTCATTAAGACGTTGATAGCTGTAAACATCATGGTTCATCAGCTGTGGGGATGCTAATGTAACTCACCAGTGATGGTTGTTGAGCAGGACAATGACAGTGTGAGGTTAGCTTCATTTGCTATAGGTAAAAAAAAGATGGTAGGTGATTCATTTAAAAAAATGATGAGCCGTGGCTGCAAAGTTGGTGTAGTTTTTGTTCACCTTGTGTGTCTGTTACCATAGTAAAATGTGAACCTGGAGACACCTCATGGAGCCTGACTACCACAGAGGCGGTTTGAGTATTTTGCCCAATCTTTATATATACTGTGTGTCTGTGGACGGGTTATGCCACTGCTAAAAACTCTCAACTTTGCAAGATAAATTCACAAAATATTACAGGTGTGATTGGGATGAAAATAAAGGAGTTTAAAGATGAGTCTAGTCCAACAAGATTGCCTGCAAATAGGGGGGGAGGTATTAGGAGAGCAGTAACTGGACAGTAGTAATGGTATAGTAGCGAGGCTAACAAACTTTAAATGTAATACAGTAAACAAACTACTAAACCAGACACTGAGTTATTGACCCGCCAGTCGCTGCAGCACTACTTTTTTTCCTAGTGCAAGATAACAATGTATGATCCTTGAGTAGAGGTATTGTGCATGACGTTAATACTGTTACCTCTTCACATTTGGTTGTTAATGGTAAATTAGAATTCTAACAAATTGAACAAATTGCACCTTTAGGCGACAGACAGACAGACAGACATGCTGGTGGATTGGCTTAAAATGTAATAAAACTGTTAACTGAACAATCGTTTGACGAGTTAAAGGGGAATCCAAGACATATTGAACATATATTTTTATCATTTGTAAAGTAAATGTGTTACACTCCTCTGTATCTGTTTCTCTACACTAACCATGTGCCTTCCTCTGTTCCTCCAGGAGAGTCCTCTGACACAGTGATCCCCCAGGCCCCTCCGACTCAGGGATATCATGGGACCCTTCCCTGTACACCTCTCCTCACTCCTCACCCTTTCCCTCTCCTGCCTCCTCCTGGCCCACCCCTGCTCCTCCATCAGGCCGCAGGTTGTGGAGCGAGCGTCTTCCCCCGAGCAGCCTCAGCCCTCCGGTAACACCAGCGGCAAGCCTGTGTGTGCAGGCGTTGTGGTGTGTAGACCCGGGGTTCTGCTGCCGGTGTGGCTGCCTCTCAACCCCCCGCTGGGGGAGCAGACCGGGAGAGCTATTGTCTACTTCATGTGTCTCATGTACATCTTCTTGGGCGTGTCCATCATTGCAGATCGCTTCATGGCGTCCATAGAAGTCATCACCTCCCAGGTATTAATAACAACTTTGGCCCTACTTTTTCTATAATGGAGTGCTCTGGTCCCATTCTACTGTCTGACTGTAACTGACCCAATAAGTTTCAATTTCAATGTGCCCACAGTGGTTGTAGGTGGCAAGAGTAACACATGCATTGATACCATTGACATATTTACAACATAAGAGATTAGTGTCTATTTCACAGAGGTACTTTATTTATCCCAAACTGGGACATTTTTACGTTGCAGCAGCATAAAACAAAACAAGGCATTGCACATAATTAGAAATTAAAAGAGTGAAAATAAACAATTCTAAAATAGAAACATAGAATAAACCAGCATTAGAGAGTAAAAAATGTATACTATACAGTTGACTGTGAAGATAAAAAAAATCAAAGGGGAGGGAACAGGAATAGGAACAGGGCGGCAGTGGCTCACTCTGTAGGGACCTCGGCTTTGAACCGAAGGGTCGCCGGTTCAAGTCCTGAGCAGAACAAAAAAAGAAGGAGTGTGGACTGGTACTGGAGAGGTGTCAGTTCAACTCCTGGGCCCTGTCGAGGTGCCCTTGAGCAACGCACAGAACCCCCAACTGCTCCCTGGTGCCGGCGAGACTGGCAGCCTTCGCTCTGGCACCTCTCCATGTGCATGTGTGCAACCTACAAAAAACTGTATAGTGTTTTTAAATTGTGTGTGTTCAAAAAATGGATGTGCATGTTTGCACCTACCTGTGGGGTTAATGTATGTATGCATGTAAAACACAGAGTGAAAACTGAATTTATAATTAATAAAGATTCATCTATCTAACAATTACCTACCCTTACAAAAAGTTTGGGGAAAAATATGAGAAAAAAAAGTTAAGGAAAGGAATATCTTAAAAGTCTATAGAGCATAGCCACACAATCTGTGTAATAAAAATATAAACAATAAGTAAACTATCATTTCGTGTTCATTCATAAATCTTATAATATAAAAATAATTATTATGGATCTTTCTTTTAGAAGCTCTATAAACAGTACTGCCACCCTCAAATATCAAGTCCACATCAAATGCAATAAGTTATATCTACTAACATTTATATCATTAAATTAAACTCCTCTAAACTGCATAATACAGTACAACATGTTTTTATTACCTTATAATATATATATATATATATATAGTTATTACATTTTGACTAACATTGATTGCATTAACTGGAACTGGTGTAAGTTCAGTTTTAATGGCAGATGTCATATCTTTGCAAATGTGTGCCTGCAGGAGAAAGAGGTGACCATCACCAAAGCTAACGGTGAAACCACGGTGACCACAGTGAGGGTCTGGAACGAGACCGTGTCCAACCTCACTCTCATGGCCCTAGGCTCCTCGGCCCCTGAGATCCTCCTCTCTGTAATTGAGGTAATACTAGAGTTCACATACCTTTAACATCCAGTATATCCTAATCCCAGCACATATGTATACCTGTGTAATTACATGGCAAATGCAGATATCTAATGTTTATACATCGATTTATTTCAACCATTAAATAGATCATCTCTATAATGTCGGTAATATAGTTAATTCATGTTATATATTCAAAAATATTGTTTATACATTCAAAAGTAACCCTCTTTTCTAATTGAATTGGGTTCTTTTGGTTGTTTTATGGGTCTTGGGGATTCAGTTTCAGTTTCAGAAGTTATTGTTCCTTAAATGTTGACAGGTGGTCGGGCACAACTTTGATGCTGGGGAGATTGGGCCGAGCACCATAGTGGGCAGCGCTGCTTTCAACATGTTTGTGATCATCGGTATCTGTGTGTGGGTGATCCCGAACGGAGAGTCTCGCAAGATCAAACATCTGCGGGTGTTTTTCATCACGGCCTTCTGGAGTATTTTTGCCTACATTTGGCTCTACCTCATACTGGCTGTCATCTCACCTGGGATTGTGGAGGTTTGTTTCAGAGGAATATATAAAAAACACATTTCTGATAAATCAAGTGTGTAAACCCATGATGATAATGCTCATGTATTGCAGGTGTGGGAGGCCATAGTGACACTGCTCTATTTCCCGGTGTGTGTGGTGCTGGCTTGGATCGCTGATCGTCGCCTACTCTTCTACAAATACATGCACAAGCGTTACCGCGCCGACAAGAGGCACGGCATTGTTGTGGAAATGGAAGGGGACCTTGAGCCCAAAGGCATTGACATGATCATGGACGGAAAGTTGTCAGACGGTGCTTCGTGTGCCGGAAACTCGTCCAGTGTGACGGTCTCTGTGCAGACAGGCAATGAGCTGGACCAGAACAAAGACGAGGTGAGACACGTGGCTCAGGGAGAAACGCTGCTGGAGACACACACGGCTAGATCAAGATTGAATGGTGTAAAATCATAGGTTTTTTCTCCTTTCATTTCAGGATATGTTTTGTATTAGAAAGTGGTACAAACAAGAATACATAAATAGGTAACACATGTACCAAAATGTACATATTTTAAGTGGAAATAATTATTCTGCAGTATTTTTAAAGGCTTTTGTTCGGGGACACTGGTGTATCATGTTTTCTAAGTTTTAAGATACTTCATTTGAATTTAAGGGGAATTTCAGGTTTCCTTTGTGCTAGTAGCATTTACTCCCTGTAGGTCTCTGAATGTCAGGAATGCAGACAACAAGAATGATCATCAGGAGCTTCGAAAGTGTATCTTTATAAAAAGACCTGCCGTCCCTTAGTCTGCAAGAAAAAGCTTTAATAAAATATAACCTCAAGAAACACCAATGCTTTTGTCATTATAAACTATTTCGTCACAATCAGAATTTTATATTTATCCCTGGATAAATGTGATTTTGTGACACATGCTCCATTTTGGAAAAATATATATTTTTTAATAAAATACTTAATTAAGAAGTTTAGGAAAGTATGAGCAATAACACATGAAATAAAATGAAAAACATTTATATGAACTTCAAAAGTAAAATGACGTAAAAAAAAATCTTTACAGAAACATCAAAACTTAAAAGGTGCACACTGTACTAAATATAACCTGTCTTTGTATTCTGCTGTTCAATCCCACCATAGCCTGCAGGAGTTCACAAAAACAGTCATTACTGATAAAGCACTGGAGCAGTGTGTATTCAGTAGTATTTATTACATTTTGCCACACTTACCCCTTTAAAGAAATGGTGCATTACTCTCCTCTCTTTGATAGGTGGTCCGCATCCTGAAGGACCTGAAGGAGAAGCACCCAGACAAAGACATAGACCAGCTGATCGAGATGGCCAACTACTCTGCCCTGGTCCACCAGAAGAAGAGCCGCGCCTTCTACCGAGTCCAGGCCACACGCCTCATGATTGGTGCGGGCAACATATTAAAGAAACACGCCGCTGAGCACTCACGCCGCAGCGCAGGCCAGGATGCAGACAAGGCCACATGCTCCCACATTTGCTTTGAAAGTGCACAGTTCCAGTGCACAGAAAACTGCGGCTCTCTGAGCATCGGGGTGATCCTTGATGGGGGGACGGGCCAGAACACTTTCTATGTGGACTACTGTACAGAAAATGGCTCCGCCAATGCTGGGGCAGACTATGAATTCACTAAGGGAACACTGATGTTTAAGCCAGGGGAGGGCCGCAAGGAGATCAAGGTGAGCAGAGGAGAAGGGGACTCTTATTAAACGTTGTGTACTTTTTGTTTTGCCTTTTGCACCGATGAAGAGTGACCAGAGGTGGGAGGAGTACTCTGATCTTGTATTTAAATAAAAGTAGAAGTACCAGAGTGTAGGGAGTAAAATGTGTTTTAAGTAAAAGTCCTGCATTCAAAATGTTACTCAAGTAGAAGTACAAAAAGTATTATTAGTATTCATTATAATTATTGATGCATTAAAGTGTTATCAAAGCTGGTAAAGGTGCATCTAGTTTTAATGACTTTTTATACTACAGGGTAGATTGTTAATTTACCCCAGGTGTATCAAAATAAAGATTTGTTTCTATAAATAAAGCTTTATTATTAAGTCTAATTTAAGTGTTGATTATATTTCATATCATTAATCCAAATCTATAAAGTAACTAAGGTACTAAATAAATGTAGTGGAGTAAAATTACAGGATTCACCTCTGAATTGTAGTGGAGTAGAAGTACAAAGTAGCATAAAATGGAAATACTCAAGTAAAGCAGAAGTGTCTCAGAATTGTACTAGGTTACTTCCCTCCTCTGAGAGTGACTATACTCTATTCTCTCCAGGTGGGCATCTTGGACGATGACGTCTTTGAGGAGGATGAGCATTTCTTTGTGCGTCTTCAGAACCTGAGGTTAGAGGAAGGTGGAAGTGAAGGGACAGGAACCCCACCACAGGCCCGACTCGTGGAGCCCCTGCTTGCCACCATCACTATCTTGGACGATGACCATGCTGGCATCTTCACCTTCGGCCAGCGCGTGCTGCGGGTGAGTGAGAGCACCGGCATGTTGACGGTGACCGTGGTGAGGAACTCTGGCTCCAGAGGGACCGTCAGTGTGCCGTACCGTACTGAGGACGGCAGTGCCAAGGCGGGGGTGGACTACGAGGAGGCCAGAGGGGAGGTGGAGTTCACCAATGAGCAGACCAGGTAAGGCCCAGTCAGCACTTTTCACTCACATCTTAGCCCAGTGGCTTCTCTTAAAGAATGTGCCACAAATACATAGTTACATTTTTAAAGACAAAATGATTTCCTAAACATTTAGTTCCAGTAGTGTTTAAACAGAAGCAAACCTGTTGAAGATTTTTTTAAGCTCCTGATTTGGTGCACTGGTGAGTATTTCAGGAAGTAGGATAGTGTTTGTGAGCTCGACTCACAATAAATTATATTAACCGCAACTTTTCTATTTTTGTTTTTATCTTTGTTTTATCAGACAGTCTTTATGAGATTAGGTTATCTTTACAAAACAGACATAAGAAACATTCACAAGAACCCAAACAGCAAAACAGAGACAACACAACTAGATGGATTTAAAAACCTGAGATAATGGAGCTTCTAAATCTCCCAGTGGACTGCAGGGCTCTAGTTTGAGAGTAGTTTGCAGTTCTTCTCATTTAAAATGTGCAAACCTGAAACCAGTTCGGACAACCTTACAGAATGCAGTAAAGGTATCTAATGTTAAGTAGTTACTCGAAGGTGTTCTGTTGTCACCAGACGCAGAGAGAGAGATGTGAGGTCTTTTGGTAGCTTTAATGCAGGTATAGTTGCTTGTTTAGAACACACATCCTGCATTTTCTGAAACTGAAATATGGTCTGACTGCCTCTGATACTTGGTCATTATGAACACAAACACACAAGGCAATGATCAAGAAAACTGCACTAGGGAAATCTGTTTAGTTATTAGCTAAATTACATTTAAAATATATTGATTCAGTTTCATCTGTGATAATTACCAGTAGACTTATCCACTTTTAATTAGTGTTCTTTCAGCTACAATAGACCAGCAGTATTAAAGTCATAAAAACATTCCATACGCAAGCAAACATCACACTGATTAATATTGCAATTATAATTGGGAATTATATAGGTATACCACCTGCAAACTTATAGGAGGTGAATTTCTTTGGATATAGAAACCAAATAAACACAACTTAATAGGAGGAAAGAAAAGAGGCAATGACACCCTCAGCATTATTATGGCTTTGTCCGATGGCATTTACGTCACGTTATTGCTCCACAAGTTTACTTGTATGACATATTCCCTCAGCAGGTAATGTCTGCAGCATTAGTCGCCATGGTGATATAGGCAGGTTAAAAGAGAACCTCGTTAACAGACTAATCCGGCTTCACAGTACACCCCTCAGTAGTCCTCACGCACAGCCCGCTCAGTGCTTTCATATTGATACTACTTTAAACGATTAGTCCTTCTGAGAAAGGGGCACCTGACCCTCAGCGGAGGATTACAAGGAGGAGGTCCTATTGGACCACTTGACACCTGAAGATAATCCCATCTCTGGTCAGGTGTGGGGAACCACCAGTCACTCCATGTAAACTGACAGATCCTTTTCCCATTAAACTTTCAGGTTATATAAGCTGTGTTTGCACATGGACTAATTGTACACTTAGTGAAAGACTCTGTTATGTAATATGGCCAATGAATAGATGCTTTACAGTAAGGTTAATTAGACTTCTGCGGGGACCATTATGCCATGTGTGTATTGATACTCTCCTTTCATTTTGTCAGGAATTCCTTTTTCATTTTCCACAAATGAACTTATAGACATTTGTTAACCAGGCTGTTGTCGTACAAGATATTAAGTTCAGCGCCTATCATTGGCACACTGAGGAGTAATAGCACACTATGTCTAGGCATGAATTATTCAAAGGCCCATTGTGATGAATTATTGAGCTCACTTCAATTCGTGATCTGATTTAGATGGTAGAGCAAATGTTAAAGATGTGGCGGTATTGCGTGTCAACTGTATGCACATTATGCTTCATAGTAATTATCGCTTCATTCTTTGCTTAAAAAAACATGTGTGCGTGTTTTCCTATCTCCAGTCAGGTCTTACAGGTGCGCATTATAAATGTGGCCGAGTACGAGAAGCAGGAGAACTTCTTCATCGTGCTGGAAGACCCAAAATGGCTGAAGCGGGGGCTCTCTGGTAAATGTCAAAGCATCTTTAATGTCATTATTCATTTATAAGAGACTTGTGTTTAAATCATTGAAGTGATGTAGTTTGAGATGATGTCAAAGCGGAACTGTTCTTTTCGACCTACATAAAATTCTCAGGTAAAAAAGTTGGCCGTAATATACAGTATAACGTTGAAAATCTAATTATACAGCAGCTGTATGTTTGGCACATCAGAGTAACTGACTGCATTTTAGATTTTCTCAGGCCCTGCTTATGTACTACGCCCTGAAATTAGACTTGTTATATTTTAGTGAATCATTGTCTGTCTTTCTTTACAGCGCTGCTGCTTAACCAGGGTAAGACACTGTAGCTCGGAGGTTAAAGGTGCAATGTGCAGCATTTATAAATAACTTTATATTCAAACTGCACAAAAAAACCTCTTTCTTTTATTGTCTCTTAAAGGAGCATTAATAATATTTATAAAATAATAAGGTATTATATTAAAAATAATGTAAAGAAAATATTATAATAATAATCATACATTTTAGCACTTTCATGATATTCATAGACCCGTTATATTTGCGATTGAAATCATAGAAAACAACACACTTAAAATATACAATGCACATTATGGCAGTAAAGTTAGTGTTGCTTAATGTTAACTTCCTATAGGAAAAGCTGATCCTTTTGCACTTCTTGACATTGTTGTCATTGTTATCAAGCTTTCAGTCCTTTAGCTTTTTTTTTTTTTTTTAGTTTAGTTTTGTTCTATAATGAGTCATACATTTTGGCACTTCCGGTGCGCTAGTTTTTTGAACATAATTTTGCCTAGATGCCTAAAATACAGTCTGGGGTCAATACAAGCTGATGAGATTTTAAAGATTTGTTACCGCTCTGTCAAATATAGGAAGCTTTTATGTGTCTTGAAAATGGTAGTTGCTAATAAGTGACTATGAGTCTACTAAAGATCATCACAGCCATTAGCCGTCTTTAGCTTAGCGGTACTCACATGACTGTGATGTAGTTTGTTTATAGTCTAGCGTTAGCTTTTTAATTCTGGCAATTGCATTTACACTTAAACAACTACAAGTAAGTAAGTATCATGAAATCATGCGTTTGCCACAGAGCTTATTTTAAGCTGTAACCTAAAAGCCAATAGAAGAATCCCATAACTTTTTTGTTGAGGGAGCTTTTGCAATGCTTTATTCCAGGTCAGCTTACAAAAAACGTCATCACTGCGTCACTTTATATACATTTGCATATTACTGCCTTATAAGCAGTTCATTATAATGTGTTAATTGTGCATCTTGAGGGTGATGCTTGTATGACAGGCCTAGTTGCTATGGTCAGGGCCTGCTGCCAAAAAATCTATAGGATTTTCCCATTGCTTTTTGGAATATTGCAGAAAGAAAGATCTGTGTCAAACACACCTATATGGTACTTTCACGTTTTGTTCAGCAAGATAATTTCCACTAATTAATTCCAACTAACCCTACCTTTGTGATTTATAAAGCATAAATTTAATCGTCAGAAGTATAAAGCTAAGTTAAAGGCCGACAAAGACCACATGTGGTTGTAGCAGGTCCCTCTACTGTTGCTGGCTCCAGCTGGTAAACTGAGCTTTAGTGCAATATTTTCAAGGAGGTATGCATTGGAATTACGACCAAATGTTTAATTATGTATCTTTTTAAATAAGTATTTGTATTGTACTGGTACCCTACAGGTTTACACTTTTAAAGGATCCCTCTACTTCTGGCCTCATAGTCAATACTTGCTGTGTATTACCGCAAACAGGCTGTGTTCATTTGCTTTGAGTTACAGGGATTTTAAAGGTTGAGGCAATAACTGTGGTTTGAATCTGTGAAAAACAAACAGCTTAAATTCCAGTCTAAAATTCCTTTTGGCCAATGCAGTCCAACAGGAAGTTAACAAAATCATTGATGCAAGATCCTGTATAAATGCCACATGCACCTTTAAAGCAGTTTGTGTGAGTGCGGAATGTATTTACAGAAGTGGACAAAATTGTTGGTACCCTTCCGTTAAAGAAAAAAAACACAATGGTCACTGAAATAACTTGAAACTGACAAAAGTAATAATACATTAAAATGTGTTGAAAAATAACAAAGAAAATCAGACATTGCTTTTGAATTGTGGTTCAACAGAATCATTTTAAAAAACAAAATAATGAAACTGGCCTGGACAAAAATGATGGTACCCCTAAGTTAATACCTTGTTGCACAACCTTTTGAGTGAATCACTGCAATCAAGCGACATTGTAACTCTCAATGAGACTTCTGCACCTGTCGACGGGTATTTTGGCCCACTCCTCGTTAACAAACTGCTCCAGCTGTCTCAGGTTTGAAGGTTGCCTTCTCCAGACTGCATGTTTCAGCTCCTTCCACAGATGTTCAAGGATTTAGATCAGGGCTCATAGAAGGCCACTTCAGAATAGTCCAACGTTTTGTTCTGAGCCATTCTTGGGTGTTTTTAGCTGTGTGTTTTGGGTCATTATCCTGTTGGAGGACCCATGATCTGCGACTAAGACCAAGCTTTCTGACACTGGGCAACACATTTTGCTCCAGAATGCCTTGATAGTTTTGAGATTTCATAATACCCTGCACAGATTCAACACACCCTGTGCCAGATGCAGTAAAGCAGTCCCAGAACATACCGAGTCTCCTCCATGTTTCACAGTAGGTGTAGTGTTCTTTTCTTTGTATGCTTCATTTCTGATGTGACATGCCAAAAAGTTCCAGTTTTGTCTCCTCTGTCCAAAGGATATTCTCCCAGAAGCTTTGTGGCTTGTCAACATGCATTGTGGAAAATTCTAGTCTCGCTTTTTTATGATTTGCTTTCAACAGTGGTGTCCTCCTCGGTCATCTTCCATTAAGTCCACTTTGGCTCAAACAGCATCTGACACGACGTACCTTGACCTCGGAGTTCGACTCTAATCTCTTTGGAAGTTGTTCGGGGTTCTTTGGTTATCATTCGTATTATCCGTCTCTTCAATTTGTCATCAATTTCCCTCTTGTGGCCACGTCCAGGGAGGTTGACTAAAGTCCCATGGACCTTAAACTTCTGAATAATATGTGCAACTGTAGTCACAGGAGCATCAAGCTGCTTGGAAATGGTCTTACAACCTTTAACATGCTTGTCTATAATTTTTTTTCTAATATCCTGAGACAAATCTCTCCTTAGCTTTCTGTGCTCCATGTTCAGTGAGGTACACACCATGATATTTAACAGCACAGTGACTACTTTTCACCCTTTAAATAGATTTCAAGTCTGAAGACACCTGTGATGCTAATGACAGGACACACCTTAGTTTAACATGACCCTGTGGTCAAATTATATTCAGTCTTTTCTACGGGTACCATCATTTTTGTCCAGGCCAGTTTCATTATTTTGTTTTTGAAAATGATTCTGTTGAACCACAATTCAAAAGCAATGACTGGTTTTCTTCGTTATTTTTCAATACATTTGTATTTATTATTACTTTTGTCAGTTTCAAGTTATTTCAGTGACCATCGTGGGTTTTTCTTTCTTTAACGGAAGGGTACCAACCATATTTGTGTGTGTGTGTGTGTGTGTGTGTGTGTGTGTGTGTGTGTGTGTGTGTGTGTGTGTGTGTGTGTGTGTGTGTGTGTGTGTGTGTGTGTGTGTGTGTGTGTGTGTGTGTGTGTGTGTGTGTGTGTGTGTGTGTGTGTGTGTGTGTGTGTGTGTGTGTGTGTGTGTGTGTGTGTGTGTGTGTGTGTGTGTGTGTGTGTGTGTGTGTGTGTGTGTGTGTGTGTGTGTGTGTGTGTGTGTGTGTGTGTGTGTGTGTGTGTGTGTCACAAAAAATATAAATAAATGGACATGGTTATTAAAGGTCTGTGCACCCTGACAGGCAACCCCACCCCTGAAGAGGAGGAGGCCCGGAGGATCTCTGAGATGGGCAAACCTATTTTAGGGGAGCACAGCCGTCTAGAGGTCGTCATAGAGGAGTCCTGTGAGTTTAAGGTGTGTGAGTGGCTAAGAGAAGGCGTTACACCAGCAGTAAAGCAACTTTCTCTGTACAACTACACCACTGAAAACCACATAAACAAGTTTATTCTTGGTCCATTAGAAAAAACTAACCATCAGCTCAATGTGTTTAGAAAAATAAATTGAATATATGCAGCTTAGTGACAATAATTGTCTCCTAACAAAGTACATTCTTAATTTGTATAGCATTAACATTTAATGCTTTAACAAGCATAAGCACCAGAGGGGTTAGTTTGGTTGTATCCAAAAAGGAAAGCCTGTGTTATTTATGTATGTGTGTACTATTTAATTAACCGCCTCACACCCTCTTACTCATCAGACTCCCAATGGAGTGTTAGACCAGGTACAGTTTCTGCCTGCATCCTGTGTGTAGACTTTTCTCATTTCATTTTCCATTTAATATAAAATGTGTTGTATTAGTATTCTGAAGTGTTCTTATGCTTTACAAGTATCTTCATTTTAGATATTTGTTCATTCATGTGTGCTGTGTTTAATGTTCGGTTTATGTTTTATTAAGTTCACATTCTGCAGCAGAACATTGAAGGCAGTGATTTTGTGGCTATGCTATTGATATGTTAGTATGTTCATATTGCCACATTGGTTTCTAATTTCACAACAGCGTAAACTAGCTACTGATACAAGTTTATTTCTATATTTTGTCATGTTGCTGATAATCCCACAAACGACAAAGATGTGGAGATTTACTGAGTATTTAATTTATTAAAACAGAGCACAGTGGACAAACTCCTGAAGGACACAAATCTGGCTGTGGTGATCGGCACTCACTCATGGAGAGAGCAGTTCATTGAAGCAGTCACAGTCAGCGCAGGTCAGTGGCTGTTTTTTGATGTACTTATTAAAATGATTGTGTTTTTTTAACCATTTTAATTTTTCAGAAAAACTGTGTTACATTTACTCAATTTAAGATGTGAAATTAAAAAGTTTAATTTAGAATATTTCATCATTAAATGTTGCTACTGGTTAGGTTTGATTCTACTGTGTTGTAACATTCCTGTCAGTTTGTAAAAACATCAATAAAACTCATAATACAAAAATTACTTATGTTACTAACAGGTTATATATTTTGGGGAAATAACTCATTCAATATCCTAGTAATTTCTTTACCGGAGTAAGATAAGAAGATGGAAATCACTTTTATGTCAGTCAGTTAAATATGGAACTACAGCTAGCAGCTGATTAGCCTAGCTTAGCATAAACTGTGGAAATGGAGGGAAACAGCCACCCTGGCTCTGTTCAAATGTTACTAATTCTACCAACCTGCTCATATCAAAAGCTCACTTATAATCATTACAGCATTTGTTCAAATCGTACAAAAAAATTAAAGTTGTGGTTTTACGTTAAATACTCTGCTACGTCTGTCTGCATCCAAATTGTTGAAGTATTCTTTTGCGTAAGGTGTGCTTTGTTTGATCTATCTTTACTGTGTCTCCCTCAAACAGGGGACGGAGATGAAGAGGAGCAGCGAATTCCGAACTGCTTTGACTATTTCATGCACATAGTGTGCGTTTTCTGGAAGGTTCTGTTTGCTTTCTGCCCGCCCACAGAGTACTGGAACGGGTGGGCGTGCTTCATAGTGTCAATCTCTGTCATTGGCTTCTTGACAGCCATTATAGGAGACCTAGCTTCCCACTTTGGCTGCACCGTCGGCCTTAGAGACACTGTCACTGCGGTGGTCTTTGTAGCACTGGGGACCTCCCTTCCTGGTAAGTGATACTGCTCAGTAGGGAGGCACACACAGAGTAAAGTAAATGGATAGGTCAGTATGTATTCCAGAAGTCTAAGCCTGAGAAATAACATCAGAATCAGAATTCTTAGTAAGTAGCAGCAGTATTTATAAAATAAAAAAGGTGTAAGACCAGAATGAAGTGTGGTATATAACAGTATTAAAATATTATTGCACATAGTTACATAAAGATTTTAGTTACAGTAATGGATGGATGGATGGACTAACTAACTAACTAAGAGTAGCAGCCAGTATAATAATAATATTAACTAGGAACATATGCACATTTGTGTTGTTTTACAACAGTGGTGTCATAGTCTGTGTGGTGGTCGACACTGTTCAAATATTGAAGTGTATTTATCTATGTGTTTATTTTCCAGATACCTTTGCCAGTAAAGTGGCTGCCACTCAGGACCAGTATGCAGATGCATGTGTGGGAAACGTGACAGGAAGCAATGCGGTTAATGTGTTTTTGGGCATTGGGCTGGCCTGGTCTGTGGCTGCCATTTATTGGCAAGTCAAAGGTAAAGTCTTCCGCGTTGACCCCGGCTCGCTGGCCTTCTCCGTCACACTCTTCACCATTTTCGCATTCTTCGCTATGGGAGTGTTGATGATACGCCGGAGGCCGTCTATAGGTGGAGAACTGGGTGGCCCTCGAGTCACGAAAGTCCTCACATCTATGCTCCTCTTCGGACTCTGGTTCCTCTACATCCTCTTCTCCAGCTTGGAGGCCTACTGCCATATACAGGGCTTCTGAGAGCGCACAACAGGGGAGAGAAGTGACTGCACCATCACTAGCACACATCACCAGGACATTACTATGTAGACTTCTGTTCCATAACTACCACTGAGGACACCTATCATCACCGCTGCTATGGTTCATAATAATGTATGCTCTACAGACTGGCACAGCAAACCGGTACGTCATATCCACTGCAGGACAGTCCCAGTCAGCAGAATTTATTGTGACTGCACTGATTCATTTTCACTCAAGTGGACTACATAACGTGCAGTGACGTTTTATGATAAAGGTGAGAAAAGCTGGCCAGCATTTACTTTGTGAAGTCCCTGGATTTTGCTTGATACCTGATGACTCACAACCTGGATTTCAAGTTTGGACTAAATTCTCCTTAAATAAATAAAACAACAACAAGACAGCTGCTCTTACACAAATTTGAAATGTTCCCTAAAAAGAACTGCACATTGACTTTAATTAAATGTATTATTTCATGAAATTACACATAATGGTTAGCTGAAAGCAATACTTTAAAGTTAAAATAAAAAAAATAAGGTTCAACCTCATATAATTGCGTTTAACTATTAAGTTGAAGCTATTATTTTATATTTAAAATAAAAATATTGCTTTCAACTCACCTAATACAATCATGTGTTATTTGTTGACATAATACATTTAATTAAAGTCAACATGTTTTCAGTGTAAGGACACCTTTGATCATTGTGTTTATACCATGGACACACAGAAGCTCCATTCAAACTCCCATCCATGTTGTGCGTAAGCAGCATAAACCCATAATTATGTCTCTTTGACCAGTTAGAGTTCATCTGTAATTTAGCTCAAATAAAAAGTGTTGTTGCTATGGTTAGCTTCAGTTTTTCCACACAGATTTAGAACAGTGGTAATAAAAAGTATTTGAGTTGTCATGGTGTACTATTTTGAATGGTACTGCCAGAACCAGAATCAGAACTGTTTGGTTACAATCCTTCAGTTTGTGAGATAAGCAGCTGTTGTGATGTGTTATATCTCACACTGATAAACTGTGTTTCTGTGAGTTATGTGGCACGAGGCACTGTTTAGTGTAATGTAATGCACTTCCTGAATTTTTTCACACTATAAGTATTGAGTATTGATAATAACAATCAAAAGTAATTTTTGAAACGTATAATTGACAGAATTACACAGGCAATGAATCTCTACTAAACCGGGGAATTATAAAAATGTACCTAGTATCTGCCATTGAGTGTGTTTTATTCACCCCTAAAATCTGTTTATTTATCAATGGTGTAATTTAATGTCTTTGTAATTTAATGTATTTGAGCTGAAATGAACAAAAATATATTGTACTTTATTGTAAGCTGTGTCAATTACATTGAAATTTTACCTGAGTGTGTCTCCATTGGATTACCCACACTGGTTGTTTAAGTATTACTTCCTCGTAAGTGGAGAAGTAGACAACGGTTGTATCAAGATATTATTCATAGAATATTATACATCATTGAGGACATTTATTCTGGCACTAGGCACATCGACTTAAATACATGTCATGCTCCAAAACTCTATTTAATGCTATAGAAGATTTCTGTTAGAATTGTACATCTAAAAATATTGAAAAGCAGCTTTGGGAATAATAAAAGGATAGAAATATTTATTTGAATATGTAATACTTTTAAGTATTTTTAATATGGTAAAAGCAAGACTGACATACAATTCTGATTAATTTTATAAAGCATTCATTCAGGATGACATGATGACTGGATCCAGACCAGTGCAAATCCTCTGGGTCATTGGCTAAAGAGTCATCACCTGGATCAGAGCTGCCTCAGCCAAACTAGATGAACTGTTCTGAGATTATTAACATTTAAATTGGCCTAGTTGTTATTGTGTAGTTAGAACACATACTAGCTATACAAGACAAGTTTTGCCGTTATTTAGAAATAGGACACATATGGACAAGGGTGCTTAAGCGTTAATGATGCTGTTTGGGTCACTTTAATTATACATTATCCATTTCCTTTAGCGAGAAGTTCTGACATGCATGTTGGGAAACACTTCCAGGTTATTTAAATCCTAGCATGGTTTTATGGTTGAAGAACAATGAGTCAAGTGAAAGTAATGCGGTTTAGTTTATTATTTTTTATGATTCACAGGCTTGTTAGAGTTTAACAGTGTTCGTCTGTGTTTTGGCTATTCAAAATTCCATTGAACCTCACATCCTCTCTGGAGGACACAATATTATTAATGATTGTCAGGGTGAGGCGATCAATTGAGCTCTGAACCGTTAAGTGGAAATACTTACATATATGTGATTCCTGGTCTGGTGGCAGTTTCATAAGAAAATGTCAAGCTAAATGACGTTTCCATATTGTTTCCATCTGTAGAAGAAAATGTGATTTCTCAATTGACTCAATTGAAAACACTTAAACTTTGGGTAGGCCAACGTAAAATCAAGTCGTTGAACAAAATGTTGTTTTCCCACAATTCCTGAATGCAGCATTTGCACGGCACAGGGGACAGGACAACATGGCTGCTGCTGCAGGCCGATACTTCGGAGAAGGTGGCAGAGCAACGAAAAGACTAAAAACTGAGGACGGAGGAATGACAACGGTGGGGCTCTGCCTTTGGCCTTGATAGTTGTGGTTTTATTTGAACAACATTTACCTGGTTCTGCGTTTTTAAGATATGAATTTAGCCTGACAAAGTATCTGACAGTGCTTATCAAGCAGCTAGCTTTTAGGCAGAAGCTAGCCGGCTGTGTAGCAAACCAATTCACTGTAACGCTGAGGGTGAGCTAAAACAAGGCGTCATGGAATGTGCCTAAATTATATTGTATTGCAATATAGTGACACATAGATAATGCCACTTTCCGTACTCCTTCAAACAGGTGTAAGTTATTGATAAGTTTGGCAATTATAAACAAATACTGTTTATGTCAGACACCCCTTAAACGTTCATGGTATGTTACGTCCATGTTAATAACGCCATTCTGCAGCACAGTACACGTTATTATGCAGGACTCACTGACTTGGGCTGCTAATTCATAACGTGTACTACCGGTCTGCTGCGGCTCCATCACCTGTCCAGAAGCGGTGGAAGTATTTTTGACCCCACAAGCATCATGTTGTGTGTTTTCAGGAGAGCTATGATGACCCTCATAAACCGCTGCCCTCCCAGGTGGTGCACATCAGGGGCCTGGTGGACGGCATCATGGAGTCTGACCTGGTGGAGGCCCTGCAGGAGTTTGGGGCCATCAGGTAATAACAGTCCCTGTACTCTCGCTTAGACTACAGGAGTTTTGGATAAAATATGTCTGATTTAAATCTCTATATGAGGAGGAGAACTCAATGTTCTGCCCACATGATCTGCTAGTATGAAGGGTTCACAGATGCAGACTCATCGGTGCTCATCATGGATGATATTTAGAAATCTGAAATTGCTCTTTATGTGCGTGATGCAACCCAATAACAACAATCATTTGGATTGTATCTCCTGTTGTCTGGGCCTGCTGTAATAACGTGTATGCCTAACTTACTTTGACTGTATTCTGTAGTATGTTTCTTTGTGCTATTATTGGGATGTGATGTATGAACGATCATGTTAACCTCATAAACACACTCACACACAAGTTGACTACTTATCTGTGCTGACCACCAGACTGAGGGACAGTTCTTTCCCTCAAGCTATGAGACTGCTGAACTGTATACAGCACATTCATCAGTTTACAGTCCACCTATTGATGAATGTGCTGTATACAGTTCAGCATTCTCATAGCCTGAGGGATAGAACTGTCCCTCTATGTAATTTTGTTATTACAATATACAGTATTTTATTCCACTGTACAGTAATGAGTTTCACATTCATTTTTATCTTATTTTATCTGACATGTACAGAGTCTACATATTCATGCATTTTAATTGCACCATTGTGTCACGTTCACTATTTTCTGGCACTATTCTATGTCATTTTCTTTATGCTATGCTGTAGCTGTTTTGCATATTACTGTACAACCTTTGGATCTTGTTCCATACTGGGCAAGTGGCATACCAACAGCTTATCTGACTGTGTTTGTTGGAAACTGGTTCCTTTAGTTTTATATGTGAACACTGCAAGTCAAAAAACCTATACAACTAAATCTATGTGAAGCTGCAGATTTGAATAATAATAATTCTTGTCATCTCTTTGCTATTACAAGGAATCCATACTTTCAATGATATGAAAATGTACCAAAGTGGTGGTTAATATTGAGTTAGTTATAGTCAAAGTCAGTGCAATAGCAATGTGACTCATACTTTAACCAATACATCTTCAGTGATGTAGTTTATGGGTCCTAAAATTGTCCTCTTACAATATTTATTCACAGTTATGTGGTTATGATGCCAAAGAAGCGCCAGGCCCTGGTGGAGTATGAAGACATGAATGGCTCCTGCAATGCTGTTACATACGCAGCAGAGAACCAGGTTTACATCGCGGGCCACCCCTGCCTTCATCAACTACTCCACCAGCCAAAAGATCTCCCGGCCAGGAGACTCCGACGACACCCGGAGCGTCAACAACGTGCTGCTGCTCACAATCATCAACCCCATCTATCCTATCACCACGGTAACTGCATTATAAAAAGGGTATTTTGTTCGTAGTGACAGTGTCCCATCATTGTGTAGTAGAATGTGTGTAGAACTGGATACATGGACAGTTATATATTATAACAAACGCAGACAGGATTATAAATTAAATCACTCTGTAAAATAGGGTTTAAAATAAAATAAATTCTCAGTGTAAGTTAAGAGGTACTATGACCATCAAACAATATCCATTCTTTTCACACTGCATTCATAGAATCTGGTATTGCAAACTAGTGTAAAAGTATAAAGACATATTATTTTGCACGAGCATGATGTAAGAATGCAAATATTGTGTGTTGTTTATTTTACCTTCATAAAAGATACTATACTAAAAACTGCTGTTAATTGAGTTCCCCCTTTCAGCTCATCAAATGATTTGTTCTAGAAATGGCAAAAATATAGTGTCTTACTGATTATATCTGAACGTTTCTGTGTTCCTCTGCAGGATGTGCTCTACACCATTTGTAACAACTGCGGTCCTGTGCAGAGGATCGTCATTTTCAGAAAGAATGGTGTTCAGGCCATGGTGGAATATCCTTTTTAAAGTGTGTCTTTTTAATTGGACATATTGTTTTGCATTTGGATGCACTAGAATTGACAAAATGTTGATCCCCTCAAAAACTCTATAATTAGACCTCCCCTTAACTTTCTGCCTTCACATTTGATTCAGTCCAAAGTGCTCAGAGAGCCAAAGCCTCGCTGAACGGAGCAGACATCTACTCTGGCTGCTGCACTCTAAAGATTGAGTATGCCAAGGTAAGTGTACGGCGGTGTCCAGACAACTTTTGACCTGTGAATGAACATGTGATGTTAGTGAGAGAATGCGAGTATTGATTTTTGGTAATCCAATCCCATTCACAGCCAGCACGCCTTAATGTCTTCAAGAACGACCAGGACACGTGGGACTATACCAACCCCAACCTCAGTGGCCAAGGTAACACGCAGTCCCCGACCTTTCCTACCCCCTTTTTTTCTTCTCTTCTCCTCTCATTCCCCTGTTTGGGATCGTTAGGGTTCTCTGCCTCCGGGGGTATTGCCTCTGATCACAGATGAATGGTTTCCACCACCGTGTTCACAGGCAGTATTCCTGTGATGCCTTCACTGTTTTCATGCATTTTTCTCGCCACATAGCAGGCTCAAAGTAAGGGCATGAGGAGCAACCTCAAAGGCAGCCAACCTTTAACACAGGTTCATGCATGCACCCGTCACAGTAGTCGCACTACTCTTCACATAGGTTCACATACCCCGTAGAGCATGTCACAGCTACACAACCTCACACCCTCTGCATAGACGATCACACCTGTTAGCCTTCCTTCAAACATAGTGGAGATTTTATCATAGCTTTTATTAGACATTGCACTAGCAAGCTGAGATGACTTGTGGGAGCACTCGGCACTTCTTTGTTGCAGGCCCCATGGGGCCACTGCTGAGATCTTAAACAAGTACCAGGCTTTTATCTACTAGATAATTATTTTTCATAATGGGAGGGCCGTGGGTGGAGTTTAGTTGGATCATAAATACAATGATCTGAGACGCTTTGTTGTTGGTTAGCAGAGACAGCTGCTAATGTTGGATGGCATCTCTGTCTGTATTTATTGGATGGATCCCAAGTATAATAATGGGTTACATTTTTTGGTATGTTTTGCTTGCAAATATTAAATATGGAACAACAGATTTGTGAAACAATAACATGCTCCCTTGCCTGGGATGTTTTAAGGTGAAGCATACATTAAAAACTCACTTAAGAATGTCATTTACATCTTAAGCTTTCAGATAAGTGTATTAAGTGTCAACAAACTGCAGTTGTATTAAGACTTGTTGATTGCCTTTAACAAACACCAGATAATGTTGAGATTTGATTGTTTTTTTGTTTGTTAATTACTGCTAAAATCAAATTTTAAACATATAGAACTTCAAAATCAAAAGCATTGCATGCGTATACATCCATGAAAGAAACTTTCTCTGCCACTTTAACGACCAAAATACATAATACTGCTAAATGCAAGCTGGCAAACAGTGATGAGGTTTCAGGATCTGAGATGGAGACGCAATTCATATCTGCCTTAAATTCTGTGTGGTGAGCAACACGTGTTAGCACTAAGGACAGTTCTCATTGTCTTTTGTTTTTGGTAAAATTACGTAGGGGTTTTTCTTGTACACATCCATGACTACGACATGTACATTTCCAGTTTTATACAGGTGTATGACATTCTATAGTTTGTGCTGCCTAACAAACCCAAAGGTACTCCTTGTGTCCTCACTGTGCCAACTCATTCAGGCTTTACCTCAGCCTCTCAGCAGACACAGCGCTTCCTACAGCTACAGTATAACAGCACCCACAGCCACAACTTACGTATATCCGCTCCGTGGCATACATCGGACACAGTGGGGCAACAAATACCGGAACACAACCTCAACTCACTACTTCCTTATTCCAAGTCCATCATCACCCCTATCTCCACCACCTGACATGGGAGTCTATTTTATTTTGTGGTGGTGGACATTTCAGTTTCAGTTTGAGGGACAGAAATACTCCAAGCAAACAGACACCTCGCATATCCACCACAGACTGATAGATTGATAAGCATCCACCACCAGCTCTTTACCAGTACAGCACATCTGCAGAGCCCTGAGGAGTCACAACACATTGATGATGAGGGCGGGAGTCACGTGTGGTGGCCCATGGGATGAGCCTGCCATAACACAACCACAGGGGAGCCACAGAGGAGTTTCATACACACTAAGCCTGACCAGGGAACAGACGACACCACACACTTGGGCAGTAATCAAAAAAAGAGGCCACTCTCTTTCACAGACGCTTATACCGCCCGCCTCTACCTCGCCGTGCCGAACACAACATGACCACACAACGAGCTGAATATCCACGGCAACACACAGCTGAAACGCCACGACAGCACATGGTCACGCAGATATTCCAGATGACTTATTGTCAAGCGCTAGAGGCCTTTTGACTTTGCAAGTGGCTGACCGCTTTAAACCAAAAAAGCAAGCATCCCTTTTTACACGAGAAGAAACATCCACCAAGGGGGGGCCTACGAAGACACAAGCATCAAACACCTATCAAGCATACAAGCACAGAGCAAACAGATTCAGACCCTTTCCTAAAGCTTTCTACATTTATGGACTCTGGTGTTGTTTTTTCTCCCCTGTTCCTTCCTCCCCATTTCCCTCTCTGTGATGTTCTTGTGTTGTTTCTGCGTTGTTTCATTTTCCCTTTTTTTTTTTTTTTTGCACCGGCCTATAGTGATGCCTCTACCGCCTCCCGTGTGATGCAGGTTTGGCTCAGTGTGTCTGCGGACAGACAGCCCATTCTCAAACGGTGCAAATGTCCTGCTTTGTGGTCAGAGCACGGTAAGCTGGAAATGAGCCTCTATAGCAACTTTCAAAACAAAAGCGGCAGCAATCAAAACCAAGAATGGCTGTGTGGATGTACTTTTCTCTCTGGTGGTGGGGATGCAAGGAAGGAAAGGAGGAAGAAAAGACTGAAGAGGGAGAATGAGTTGAGGCTGGAGTCAAGAGGTTGGCGGGTAGCATCGTTGCTGAAGACTGCCCCCTACCTGCCCACTGTGTCCCATGCTCCATGTGTGGTGCTGTAAGTACTCGACAAATGAATTCATAATCTGACTTGATGGTTAAAAGTTATTGTGAAACTAAATTGTTGAGTTAATAAATCAATAAAACATTGGCCTATAGCAACTAAAAAACAACACAATTCACAAAGGTAAAGGTTCTTAACTTTATATCGTTTAAATAATTGATTTTTAAAATTATTATTCTATATCCTATATGACTTCATGTTGGGTTGCAAGCAAGTCACCGTTTTATACAGCGCCTAATCATAAGTTACCTCATGACACGTTTCATAGAGAACAGGACTGGAAGACACTTTATCATGTACAGAGCACAGGGACAAAACCTGAAGCAGAGACCCTCTACCTTTACTGTATTATTCACCGGAACAAGGGGGGTCAGTAAGGAGTTAAAGAATTGATACTTTTATTATGTACAGCCCTGGAAAAAATGAGGAGACCACTCCAAATGTTTCCTAAATCTTTATCTCTACATGTGTGGCAGACATTCCAGTGTGTGTTGAATTCCAACACAGAGAAATGTTGTCAGTAGATTATAGAATACAATAAAGACATTTAAAAAATCATGTAACTCAAAGACAAATCTATTTGTTAACCAGAGAAACTGATAATGCTGGAGTGGTCTCTTAATTATTTCCGGAGCTGTATATATATATTTTTTTATTTGGATTTTGGTCTTAGTGCTGTTTTTTTATTTAGTTTCAGCACTGTTGGTTTGTAAAGTAAAGGTAACATACAGCAGCTAATAATAATTAGACTAATATTTCTGGAGGAATTAAAAGATCCCAGATTTGTTAAGTTCAGATTTTATGTTGAATGGAAATGTCAAAGTAGTAATGGTTCTGGATGTGATGCATGATATTAACGTCCCCTCATAGAATGGTTTATTCCACATCTGTTTGGATGGAAAACGGCTCACATTCCATGGCATTGAAAAACACAATCTGACAGAAGGGCTCGCTGTTGGGCAGAGAATGTGTTTTTGGAGAGCTTTTTTACAACCTAAAAGGATGGAGAATGTCTCTTTTTTTGGTGACTTTCAATGCACTCTTAAGTTTCTCCACAAATGATTCACGTTAGAAAGCTGAACTGTATACTGAATTGTGGAGTCGGATCCCATTTTCCAATTTGTTTTGTTTAAGATTCAAATCTAAATAAAACACATATAGCATAATTGGTTTTCTCGCTCAATCACCAGTTACGTTTATCAGAGTCTGGGGGGTTCTGGCCATATGGTGTAAATTGACAAATCCTGGTGGCCCTCCGCATTCGTGGAGCAGCTAAAGGTCCATTGACTTACCTTCAATCCGCCCATGTCTGTCTATCGGGGGAGGGCATGTCATTTGGGTGGGTATGGGAGTGTAACTTGTTCTTTCTGTAATAGATAATAGTAGCTCTGAGCGCCACAAGCTCTGTGAAATGCTTTGTTTCACTTTAAGAGGTTAATTAATTGCAATAACATTTCAAAGCCAAGTATATCTTTTCAGTGTTTCATGTAATCTAGCCGAAACTGATACGGGTGACAATTCTTTTGGATGTTATACGTCTGTAATTTCCTTGTTTGTAATAACTGAAGAGTTTTAATAGTTTTCAATAAAACATGCTCATATCTCTGACACATATTTTTCTCTCTGATCTTCTACCAGAATGTGTGTAATATGGGACATAATATAATGTTGATATAGTGTTGCAAAACTTATATTTTTTGATTTGATTTGGATTTGATGTGTGTGTATGTGTACCTGCACAGATGCTGATGGGGAAGGCAATTGGAACAATTCACAAGGTGTGTGTGTGTGGTTGTACTGGGATAGATGATAAGAGGTCTTTTGTTAAACTTATCAGAAAGCTATTTTCAAAATCACTGCTAAAGGAAATCTCCATTATGTCACGTAGTAACACTTGCAATGTCAGGCCCCTCTGTTGCATGTCAATCACATCCTTGCCCCTTAGTACACATTAGGTGAGGAAGCTGTTGATAGGCAATTTTGATTTTACCATTTTAGATCCCAATGCCAATCCCAACAAACGCCAGAGGCAGCCCGCCCTTCTGGGAGACCACCCGCCGGATTATGGTAAATATCCCATAAAGACATTTATAAAGAAAAGGATCACATTCCAAAACTTTATCTGTACCTTGAATATTTGCTCTCTGGTTAAGGTGGCCCTCAAGGAGGTTATCATGGTTACAGTGAAGACAACTACGGGCCCCCTCCTCCCCATCGCATGGGGCCAGGTATGGGTGGGCGTGGCAGGGGTAGCCAGCGCTACGGCCCCGGATATGGCCCCCCTCCCCCTGAGTACGGGCCTCACGCTGACTCACCAGTTCTAATGGTTTACGGCCTTGAGCCCTCCAAGGTCAATGCCGACAAGGTCTTCAACATCTTCTGTCTCTACGGCAACGTAGAGAGGGTGAGTGACATGATGCTGAAAGAACTGAAATCATTAACGTCACCCAGGAGCCAAATGTTCTGTTTAATGTTGTTTATTTGACTGGCAGTGGCAGGAAAAGGAAAGGGGACAACAAAAGTGTGTTAAATTGATTGACAGATAAGTTTTAAGCACTTTTATATTGAGTGATTGATCGCTCATTATATTTTAGAATGTTGGACAGAATAGGGAAACTGAAGACATCGCCACGCCTCTGAGAACTTGAATTCCGTTTATTGTTTTATATTTCATAGACTAAATCACTTCATAGACTAAATCACAAGTTCATTAATTAAGAAACTCATTGACGGATCGGTGATGAAAATACTTGTTTTTTGCAACAGTAGTTCCTTATTTGGGTGGTTCTCAACTGGATATTGTCCTCCCTTCAGATTAAGTTCATGAAGAGTAAGCCCGGAGCGGCAATGGTGGAGATGGGAGACTGTTACTCTGTGGACAGGGCCATCACCCACCTCAACAACAACTTCCTTTTCGGACAGAAACTCAACGTTTGGTAAGAGCAGTTGTCCAAACGATCCCAAAACATTAGAATACATAAACTATATTTAAAAACATGATGTACAACCTCTGACTCTCTTTCCTTGGCAGTGTGTCAAAGCAGCAGGCCATCGTGCCGGGACAGTGCTACCAGTTAGAAGACAACACCAGCAGCTTCAAAGATTTCCACGGATCCCGAAACAATCGCTTTACCTCCCCAGAGCAGGCGGCAAAGAACCGGATCCAGCATCCGAGTAACGTCCTGCACTTCTTCAACGCACAGCCCGACATCACTGCAGAGATCTTCAACCAGGTAAGAAAAGCCTCCAGGGTTGTACCTGGGAAATGTAGGTTTGACTTTTCACACACCGCCTCAAACTTCCACTAACATCTCTTCTCTTTCTAGGTCTGCGATGAACTAGGAATTAAGTGTGCCACAAGTGTAAAGCTTTTCACCGGAAAGAGTGAGTACTATAAGTTCCAGCCTGGCCTCTAGTAAATAAGGATGTTTGTGCTTTGATTTTACAGTTTTTTATGAGGATACTAACTTCTATATTTGAAAAAAGCAAGGTAATGAGTGGTACTATGTAGATGTGTGTAAATACCAAACACTTTAACAATTACACTTACAGGGAACTGTTAGTGTGTAGCAAACCCCAGCTTTTCTTTTAAATACAAAGTTTAATATGCTAACTAAATTATTTAAAATGGATAAAAAAAATGACTACTGTTAATCAAAACTGGATTTGGGGAACACAGACAAATGTTTTAGCAGCGTAAACATAATTTACTCTGTTACAAAGTGAAGACTGAATCAATGTTAAAGAGAAGATTACATTAACTAAAATTATATATAGTCCAGCTGGTTTTGGGTATTTACAGTGGTATGCAAAAGTTTGGGCACCCCTCTGAGATTTCATGACAATTTGCTTTTCCTTTATAATAGAAGATCACAGCAACAACATTTGTTTTCCTACAAAGATGTAGACGTTTTAGTGTTTTCCAGACCAAAATTCTTAGGGTAGCATTACATAGTTTTATTATAATAAAATAAAATGCAAAAAATGGGATGTGCAAAAGTTTGGGCACCCTTATAAATAGCATTCATTTCAACACCTGTACGGATTTATAGCTGACAGGTTGCTGCACAAAATTGCTTTGATTAGCTCATTAGACCTTCAATTACAAAGACAGGTGGAACCAATCATGAAAAAGGCTATTTAACATAGGTAATAGCTGGCTGTGCCTGGCCTAGGTTCTTTCTTAGGGAGTGGCAAGATGGGGACCTCAAAACAACTCTCCACTGACCTGAAAGCTAAGATAATCCAACATTATAAATTAGGAGAAGGGTACAAAAAATTATCTGACAGGTTTAAACTGTCTGTCTCCACAGTCAGAAACGTAGTTGTGAAATGGAAGGCCACAGGAACAGTCCGTGTGAAGGAAAGATGTGGTAGGCCGACAAAAATAGGGGAAAGGCACAGGCGAAGGATGGTGAAAATGGTCACAGAGAAGCCACAGACCACCTCCAGAGAACTACAACAACATCTGGCTGCTGATGGTGTAGTTGTTCACCGTTCCACAATCCAGCGTACTTTGCACCAGGAAGAGCTCATTGGAAGGGTGATGTGCAAAAAGCCTTTCCTGAGTGTTAATCACAAGAAGAGTCGCATGAGGTATGCAAAAGCACATCTGGACAAGCCAGAAGCATTTTGGAACAAAATACTGTGGTCAGATGAGACCAAGATTGAGTTATTTGGTCATAACATGAACAGGTATGCATGGCGAAAAAAACACACTGCATTCAATGAAAAGAACTTGTTGCCCACTGTAAAATTTGGTGGAGGATCTATCATGTTATGGGGCTGTGTGGCTAGCACAGGTACTGGAAAACTTGTTAAAGTTGAGGGCCACATGAATTCCTTACAGTACCAGGAGATTCTTGACAAGAATGTTCTAGAGTCAGTCACAAAGTTGAAGCTACGCCGGGGTTGGATTTTTCAGCAGGACAATGATCCTAAGCACCGATCAAAATCCACCAAGGAATTCATGCAGAAGCACAGGTACAATGTTCTGGAATGGCCATCCCAGTCCCCAGACCTTAACATCATTGAAAATGTATGGATTTATTTGAAGAAGGCTGTCCATGCACGGAGGCCAAGAAACCTGACTGAACTGGAGACGTTTTGTGTGGAAGAATGGGCCAAAATACCACCTGCCAGGCTTAAGGGACTTGTCTGTGGCTACAGGAGGCGTCTACAGGCCGTTATTGCAGCAAAAGGAGGCAATACTAAATATTAATGGAATTATTTCTTAGGGGTGCCCAAATTTATGCACATGCCTATTTTTGTTTGAATGCACATAAACATGTTTGTGTTTGACCAATAAAAGTTATTTCACTACTGAGATGTTTCTGTTACCATAAGGTATAACATATGTTAAAATGAAGTTGCTGCTTCAAAAGCTCAGCAAGTGACAAACTGATGCAGTGGTTTTCCTAAGGGGTGCCCAAACTTTTGCATACCACTGTACATGCAGTAAAGTGTTTTCTATTATGCAAATCTAATCCCAGCATCTTGTGTGGTTACAAACAAAAACCCACAGGTGAGCGAAGTTCCTCTGGCCTTTTGGAGTGGGAATCCATCAACGATGCCATGGAAGCCCTAGCTATGATTAACCATTTCCAGATGAAAAACCCTAGTAAGTTCTCATTTTTTTACGTAGAGATACGAAGATGTTTTAATAAAAGCTGGTCATGTAGACTGAACATTTTAAAGCCTTTACATTTTCCCTTACCTTTTTTTTGCTCTCTTACCTCTTCCAGGTGGGCCTTACCCTTACACACTGAAGCTGTGTTTCTCGACTACACACCATGCCAACTAAATACTCTAAATACTCTCTCTTACTATTTGTACAATTTGTGTCTTTGCATAGAGTTTACCACAGTTCTGGTTTCACCTCCCTTTCAAACGTTCAATCAGTATTGACAAACTAGAACTGATGTGCTTTAGAACATGTTATTTAAACCATGTTTTTTTTATGATTTATTTACATTTATGATGTTTAGCAATTTATTTTGTACTTTCACAACACTAGTTTTATTAACCTCTCACTACCCTGAAATAAAAATAAAAATGGGGACATTTTTTTTTTTTAAACCAGTGAAGAGTAACCATAGTGTGAATGCTGATATAACCATAGTTCACGTTTCATATTTGTTTGTATTGTATCTTTTATGATTTCTTCACTCTCGACTGGTAATCATCCATTTAAAAGGATTTAAAATACATTGCTTGGCAGCTGTAGTTTTCCAAATGAAAAGGTCACACTGCCATCTGTGTACTGACTGCAGTCAGGGTGCCTTGCAAATGTTAATACCTGGAGTAGAAGATTATCACTATGAAGATTAAACTGTGGGAGATATGAAAGAGTTGTTCATCTTTTCAGTCACTGTCAAGATTTTCATGTCAAGTTGTCACTGTTTTTAAGGAAACAATATTATTGTAAAGATTACTTAGGCTGGAATACTGAATTGAGTTGCTAATTATCTGTTTCACTTTAGCACGTACCATCTATGCACAGGCTTTGAATATTACACTATTATTTTCAGTATTATGGTTTAGTTTCACAAGTAGAAGATATCAATTAAAGCTAGAAAAATATTTACCCTTAATAGACCTATTTACTTCCATATTAAACCCAAGTATTAAGTATCATTTTTTAACGCTCTTAATGTCTTTCATGTTTGTAAAGCACTTTGAATTGCGTTGTGTTGAAAGGTGCTATATAATTAAACTTGCCTTGCCTATAAGGCATGTTACTAGCAGCACTTCCAAAATAACCCCCTTAGATGAGTACCTATTTTTTAATTACATTTTAAGGGACCCTATAATGCTCCTTTTCAGGTTAATATTTGTATTTTGTGCCTCTACTGGGAAATGTCTCAATGCTTTAATGTTCAAAAAGCTCTTTATTTTACTCATACTGCCTGTGCTGCAGCACAGTCTGCTCTGATTGGTTATAGCTGGCCACCTCTTTTGTGATTGGTCAAGTGCTAAGAGATGTGTCAGAAATATCCTGCTCCTTAGCCCATCTGTACAATGTGAAGGAGCGCTAGCCAAAACAAGTGCAAGTGTTACATAGAGATGTCTTTATGTTAAGGAAGAAAACAAAGGAGTCCAATAAAGGCTTTTCAGAGAGAGTGTGGGAGACAAATTACATCTAATAGGAACTTTGGGATTTTAGCCTTTGCTGACCATTTACATGCACAAACACCTATAAGGCATAATAGGGCTCCTTTGTTGAGGTGTCTATTAGTATTATGTGTTGGTTACATGCATGCATCTATGTGTTGTGTCTGTCTAACATTACTTTCCCCCATTTTTTTAAAGGGGGTTAATTGTTTCACGTTGATACAAGTTATTTGACAAACTATTTTCAACTTCAGGTAGATTCTATGTGGTGCTTTGAGACATAACTTGTGGCCCTATCTATGATGTATATCTACACTACACATCCACGGATGAAGGCCAATGGATACAGCTGAAAGCTTCAGAAGCTTTTTTGTTTTTGTTTTAGCAAAAGATTTGTTCATAATCTTAAAACATGATCCGAATTAAAATTTGAATTTGCCTTCCTTCCTCACGATATTGGACAACCACAAGCGATATTTGCATTTAAATGTCAATTTGCATGCCCAATTAAAAATGTTAAATAAAACACTCAAAACGAATATCTCAGGAATAGGAAGTGCTACCCTTCTATCATTTAGGAGCTGATTCCAGCAACTGCGATCGGTAAGGAAATACAAAGTAGAATTCGTCTCCTACCTCCTGTTTAAACTGAAGTGGCTCATTACCTTGTTACGTGAACCTTCAGCTCTGCCTACTGAATTTAATCATAAAATACAAGGAATAGTAGTGGCGTAAGGAAAAAACTACAATTCCCAAAGTGCCCTGGGCCACCGCCGCGTAGGTGTTTCCGGTGTCTTGTAACATTTTACTTCCTTCCACACAGACCGACACGAACAAATCGAGAAAGAAGACGTCGCTAACTTTAAAATACCGTCGCTAACGGTGGTGTTTTGATCTGATAGTTCGTAAAATTTCCACTCTTAAAAATGCGCGATGTGGCGAGTGGTGTGTAAGAAGTGAAGAATTGTTAAGAAACGTAGGTTGTAACGTGTAGGCCTCCGAAGAAAGTTTGGTCGGGGCCTGTAAACAACATGTCCTCCACCTCGCAGTCTTCCTCCAGACGGCAATGGTGCTACCTCTGCGACCTGCCGAAGATGCCCTGGGCCATGCTGTGGGAGTTCAGCGAGGCTGTGTGCCGGGGATGTGTCAACTACGACGGGGCGGACAGGATAGAGCTACTCATTGAGACTGCCAGGCAGCTGAAGAGCACACACGGAGTTTTAGACGGCAGGTCCCCCGGTCCCCAGCAGGGTAAACCCAGCTCGTCCGGGCCCCTTGAAGCAGGGAGGCAGCATGGAGAGCGTATAGAAAGGGGGAGGGGTGAGTACGGGGTGTCTTCTCGACTCCCCAATGGCCTGCACAGAGCTGAGGATGTGAGCTCAGAGGGCAGCAGACAGAGCCCGAACACCCGCCGAGCTATAGTCGGGGCAGTTCCTAGTCTTCATGGAACAATATCTCATGCGTTGATAGCTCAGGGGTTGGTAGCAGCCCCTCATGGGCTTCTAACCCCCTTATCAGGCTCCAGGGCTGGGGGCACACCAATTGCAGTCTCAGCTGGCCCCATTATGGGAGACGGTGGCAGAAGGCAGGTTGTGTCCCTGGGTGTGGGAGCTAGCACCTCAGCTCTGGTGGGTATAGATCCTGCAGTGTGGAGGAACAATGAGGTGATGGCAGAACTGAATGAGGTGGCTCGCAGCCGGGTTGAAGGCTGGCCAAATCGTCCCAAAGCAGTCAGGGATGTGCTTGTAGCGCTCAGCAGCTGTGTCCCCTTTAATGTGCGCTTCAGGAAAGACCATAATCTGATGGGTCGTGTTCTGGCCTTTGATGCCAGCACAACTCCAGAGTTTGAGCTGAAAGTGTTTGTGGAGTACCCTGCTGGCTCTGGAATGATCTTCTCAGGAGTCCCTGACCTGGTCAGGCAGATGTTCCGTGACTCAGCCAAAGATGCAGGTAAAGCGGTGAACTCTGGGCTACGGTATGTGGAATATGAGAAGCGGCAAGGCACCGGAGACTGGCGTGGGCTTTCTGAGCTGTTGAATGATGGTGTGCGAATGTTTAAAGAACCCCCAATTCCAGAGGTCCTGCCACAGCCAGATGCAGGTATGCCTATGGCAGCAGCTGGACGCCCTGCTGCAGCGAAGAGCACCACCCGGCGTCGCAAGGCTTCCCCGGGCTCTGAGAATGGAGAGAGCGAAGGCAGGCCTGATCACCCAGCGAGAGAGCCCTGGCCACGAGGTGCTTACTCGGGTATGGAGCCTCTTCCTGGCATGGCTGCCCCTCAGGAGGGCCCACCCCGTCTACACAGCCAGCCCTCACCCATCTCAGCACTCATGGGAGTCGCAGACAGCCTGAGCTCCAGTCAGATGGCCAGAGACAGCCCCAGCATGTCCACAGCCCACTCCTCAGCTGGGCGTCCCACCAGCAGCAGCCCATCAACTTCCTCCACCTCCGTCTCCCAGGCAGCCTTGGGTCAGGGTTTGAGTGCGGGGGGGCAAAGCACCAATGCCAGTGCTGGGGATTCTGCTAGCAGCTCTCAGGGCACCCTGCTCTGTTGCACCCTCTGCAGAGAGCGCCTGGAGGACACTCACTTCGTCCAGTGTCCGTCTGTCCCGCACCACAAGTTCTGCTTCCCCTGTACAAGAGGATTCATCCGCAGCCAGGGTCAGGGTGGGGAGGTGTACTGCCCCAGCGGAGAGCGCTGTCCCTTGGCCGGTTCCTCTGTGCCTTGGGCCTTCATGCAGGGAGAGATCTCCACCATCTTGGCTGGAGACGGAGACGTGACAGTAAAGAAGGAGAGCGACCCTTGACTGCTCCATCTTGTCGTGGTGAATGGTAAGATGAAGAAGAAAAAGGTCCTTTTCTTTCTGAATCATGGTCAAATGTCTATATTTTATCAGTTAACACCACAAGGATGAAGAAAATACCCTAAAGAACCTTGTAAAACAAACATTATCTAAACACCTTAAAGAAATGTCTAAAAAATGAAGTTTCAAATAAGGACCACTATCGGGGTTTTCAAAAGTGATGTTTTTTTGTCTTATTTGTGAAGCAGGTCCTTACACCTTCTTAGTTATATCAACATTATAATTCAAGGGGACGTCCTCTTCTAAACACAACAGAACACACAAGTGATGAGAGTCTTGAGAACCATTGGCAGAAGTGTGTTGAGATTGTAGCTATCACAAAAGAATGTCTGTTCTGTATGACTTCAGTGTAAAGAGTCACTAGAATATACCTTAAAAAAAACACAGGTGATAGACACTTATTGCAACGCCTCATCACAATGCTCAGTATTATACAAACTTCTCTGGGGACAGAGGAACATTTGCATTGCATGTATTTGTTTAAGCTTTTTAAGATCAGCTTGTTCACACATGCAATGCAACAAACATTTGATAACGCACATTACTAACGGATCTTTTAATTTCTCCCTGCAGTTTGTGAAGCTGAAACACATTGCTTGTTATTTATTTTTGATACATTTGAGAACCTGTGGATTTGGCCCATGATCAGCTCTTTACTATTTAGACATACATCAAAGATGCAGTCTGCATGGTGTGAAGATTAACCCCAATAGTTTGATCCTGATTTTAGAGATCACATTAAGGCAGGAAAACAAAAACAAAAATATTAAGACGGGGGAAAACAAAAGGGATTCACCTTCTATAAAAGCCTCTCTTTTTCATCTTTTATTTCTGTAGTAGAATAGCCTTCTGAGCTGCATGTGAAACAACTAGCAGCAGAGACGGTGGTACAGTTCTGATGCCGACTGAACTCCACTCTCAAGGACTGAACAGCCTGAGTGCACAGTTTTTAAAATGTCCTATGGCTCTTCACGAGTAAAGAAGCTGCCCAGTGTTCCCCTGCGGTTTATTAACACGTCTTTTCTTCCTTTTCCACAGTGGATCAAACACTTTGAAAGCACTTCCCTATAATCTCAAGCAGAGGTCCACTGTGGCTGCAGCTCATCATGTGTGCCTCTGAGAACAGAAGAACTCTGACCCCCGGGAGAACAGCTACACACACACACTGTTAACTAAAGACACACCAAGACTCACTGATGAGGAGAGGGGCGTGTCCTCTGTCAGGACTCGTCACAGCTGGATGTCCAATCCTGACCAAACCTCTCCTCTCCATCAGGCCTCGCCTTCAGAGCCCAGGATAGAAAGCACATGCTTGTTTTAGGAAATGACAATCTATTTGGTTTTTCATTTGTGTTACTGTTATACATGTTGCATACTGTCCTAAACATATGGGTGACAGCGATATTGACAGATTGTTGGACCTCTTCAAAAAAACAAATGAATGTTCAAAAATGTGGCAAAACCATCGGGTCCTTAAAGCCAAGGATTGAAAAAATGTAATCTCACATGTTTCTTAGGTATTCTCATTATATTGTCTGTCAAATGTGAATTTACTTTCAATATGGCTATGTAATTTCTATTTTTGATACAATACAAATTTATATGCATTTGTTTATAGTGATAAGAAGACCAAAGATGGCTTCCTGCTCAATGTAATTTTATTGTATTGTAGCTGTATATGCTGTACTCACTGATAACCTTGGCATCGGTCACTAATTTGTTCATCTATCACAGAGGTAAGCTTGTTTTGTCTATTTACTTTTAGAATGATATGTATGTTAAGATAATTAGCACCACAATCTTCAATGGTTAAACCACATACTCGTGATGTTAACAGGTCAATTCTACAATAAATTACAAAATAGTCATCGCTCATAGCTGGCTTATTCTTTAAAGTTCAGATGTGCGGAACATTATTGAGACTTGGGCATTTTTGTAAACCTTTATTTGATAAATATTTCACAAAAAACCACGGAAAAACCCCACACCGGATATTGTATAAGATCTTGAGAAGGCATCAGTCCCCTTAACCAGTCTGAGGGAGTGCAAAAGTGGTTGGCTATTCTAAATATAAAAACCATGCCTAATTAATCACAGTGGGCAGAAAATACAAAAACTAAATATTGTAAACACTCAAGCCACAGCTAATATCACACAATGGATCTGTAAACAAGATAGTGGTGTAAATCCTTTTTTGAAATGTGGTTACTGAAAAAATATTGTTCACACCCCTTTTTTTTTATCATACAACACGAAGGCGGCCAGTGGTAAGAGTGATGGTCGTCATAGTGGTTCAGATTGGGCACCCGGTGTCCCCCAGGGCCTCCTTAGCTCCCTTCAGGGTCTCTTGCTTCACACATTTCCAGTAGCCGGAGAAGCCACTCTGGTGCTGCACCTTCGGGCAAGACAGATTTCATTACACCACAAATCAAAAAGCAACCTGACCACAAAAGCGTGGTGCAGGAATGAGTCCTAAAACCGGAAATGAGTTAGCTTTTTCAACCGTGAATGTGTTTTGATAGATGCCTGAAAGGGCTCCCTCTGAAAAAAGGAAAGGGATTTTACCATTGAATTCTGGAATATTGTAGAAAATGATTGGCAAACACGCCTAGAAGATATTTACACTGCAGGATAATCTTCACATTAACACCACTTGTATGGTTTTTGAAGCGTTAATGCATCACTAGTACTAAAAAGCTAGTCAGGCTGTAAACAGACTACCTCACGGTCACATGACTTCACTTCATTACCGCTAAGCTAAAGGCGGCTAAAACTCAGCATGATGACAGCTTAGTGTCTTTTTTAGCCACTTGTTAGCAACAGCTGTTTTTGAGACGCATGGAAGCTTCAAACATTCACCGGCGGCTCATTTTCAGATTTTATGTCATAAATTGAACGTGAAAATCTCTTCAGTTTGTGATAACCACATGTATTATTTCAGGCATAACCAATAACCTGTTCAAAAAAATGTTGGGGACTTTGAGACAAGGAATGGTAAAATGCTAACTCATTCCAGGGTTTTGGACTCATCCCTGCACTTCTCTATTTGCAGCTGTGTATAAGGGATGGCTCACCTTCAGGCCTCGCCGTATTCTGTCATTCATCACTCCCATGAACTCCTTATGGCTCAGGCAGTTATCTCCATCCATATCAAACAGCTTGAAGACAGTATCAAGAACATTGTCCGACAGATCATGGCCCGTGGCGATCCTCACTGCTCGTTTGAACTGGGCTGCAATGAGAGGAAGCAATCATGCACTGTTCGCAGTCTAACAGAGAAATAAGCACATTGAAATGAACAGAGGCGTTACCCATTCCAACGGGACGGTTGGTTCCAGAGACCAGTTTCATTGAAAAGGCAAAATCCTCCAGATTGTTGGTGAACAGACAGAAGGCTTTGAACTCATCAAAGGTGATACTCTGAAAGGCAACATTCAAGGTCACTTATATGCTACTTAAATATTTTAACAGCATTTATGTGATGAAAGTCCTTTAACCTGGCCAGCAGGGATCCTCTTCCTCATGTTCTCCCAGTACACCTCGTTGTCTTCTTCGTTGGTGTAGTGTAGCAGCCACTCTGCAAAGTCTTCTCTCCTCATGGTGTCCATGCCTTTGGAGAACTGCAGGAACTCCATCTCCTGGACCTCAGCCTGCAGGTCTACCATGAACCTGAGGAACACGCGTGTGAGGTTAGTCACTTCAAAGAGAGCAAAACAAAGACATCTGAAAAATAAATCCATTATTTACAATAGTCAATTTTAAATATAGATAATGTAGTCTTGGGTCTGACTTAGTAAATTCTAAGACATCAAAATGCAAAATGATTGGCTGTTTCTGTTTTCTATGGAGCACACTGTTATTATGTAAGAGGGAAAACCTTGGATGTTTTATTCACTCGTGGCTTTACGCAGGACTCTACAGCGGTCCAAAAATCAGCTAGCTAGAGTGGGTTTAGGGAATGCCCCCTCAAATCTATTTAATTTACTGTGCTGTGATGTACATTTAAGACTTTTGGAGGGGCAAAAATGTAATAGCATATAGATTTAAAACCATGTCAGACGGCAGAAATGATCCCTGAAGTAGTAACGTATCAGACATTTAGCGACGAATGATCCACATATTTTGTGAGACTAAAATAATCACAAAACATCTGAAACTGAATGTTGACAATAGAGAAAAATTCATTAACTGTAATACTGTTATACACATTAGTTTCAATAGTTACTCTAACGATTAGTGTGACTACACTTCTTTACCCGTGGAAGTCCTGATACTGCAGCTTGTTTTCTCCTTTCTTGCCAAAGAAGTAGGCCTGCAGAGTCGTGTTCACACCTTCCCCTTCTTCCACTGGTTTCTGTAGACATCCAGGGAATGTACAATGTCATGTTTACTTCATTATATAACTGAACAAGCAGACTCTGCATTAGTGATGTTGCAATTACTACAAATGCTACTAGGCTTTCCTTCTAAATGAAACATATGAATACCCACCTCTGTGCCTTCAATGGGAGCTCTCTTTTTATTTGTTCCAATGATTTTCTTCAGCTTCAGAAAAAACAACAGCAAAATTAAGATTCATCTACTGCAATTAATGTTTTGTTTAAAATATGAACACACATCACAAAATGTAATTTAATCTTTGATTCTATGAACAAAAACAGGAGTATTTCACGATCACAACTGAGAGATACAGCCTTTACAGACAGTAAAGCAAATGACAGTCCATGCAAAGCTTCTCTTTAATTGTCCTTGTCCACAATATGAAAATATGACACAAGTTCATAGCGTGCCAACATGCACTCTACTAGCCTTGGTCCGGTCTACAATTAGCACACTTTAGAGTCTTCTCACACCAGTGTGGTTGGAACAGCTCCAAAAGTGTCATGTGACTTTAAATAAATAGACCAAATAGAGGGTCTTTACTCAGGCTGCAGAGATGCATTCACATGACAGATGACAACAGACGACAGGATCTTGCAGTGCAGCTCTCCCTCACCTTCACATGGTGCCTGGGTCCATACTTACAAGTGTGGAGCATCAGTGCTCTACGCAGCATTAAAGGTGGCAAGATTTTGACATTTAAATCCACACACGCAACAGAATCACAATTTTCCCTTTGCAATGAGCCCTCCCATGATTAATCCATGTGAACCAATCTGTGTTATGATTACATTATTACAAATATTTTCAATAAAAAACAACTAAAATATATCAGATGTCTTACCTTGAGAAATTCCTTTTTGTCCACCTGCTCATTGCCGTCAATATCAAGCATTTTGAAAGCTATATGAAATCCTATGTGCGGCTCTGAAACAGTAATGCAGTCAGTTATCTGGACTCTGAGCATTATCACAGGAATCAATGCACTTGGTTAGTAGGGCATAGTAGCATTTCTCAATACATCCTGGAGGACAGTGTTGAGAAATAAAAATGAAATCAGGTTAACAGCTGACTCATTGAAATGTGCGACAAAATGCATCCTCACAAAAACCCAGGCAAATCAATTCAGCACAGTATGAAAGAGAGTAGGGGGGTACTTACTGGTCAGGATGGTCAGCAGGAACAGGTACTCTGTGTAGGATATCAAACCTGCAAGAGACAGAGAAATGTACGCAGAATTATAATTAGGAAACAAAAGAACAAAATTTGGAACCACATACAAACAAACAGATGTGAATTCTTGTTGCTACAGTTTAGTTTAAAAGGGGCCCTATTGTGCCCTTCCCTGTGATGTGTTTTATAGGTTTTTGAGCATGTAAATTGTCTGTAAAGTCTAAAATCCAGAGGGAGTTTCTCTCCCACACTCCCATCCGCCTGGAACGCCTCAATTGGACTTTGTTTACGTCCGCGACACAGTAACATCACCATGCAAGACTCGCATTTGTATTGGCTAGCGCTCCAACACATTATACGTGATGGCTATGGGGCGGGTCATCTCTAGGCGGTTGACCAATCACAACAGAGCCAGTCAGCTAACTAATCAGAGCAGACTGGGCTCTGGTTTCAGACGGAGGGTGAAAAGAGGCACTGCAGCATGGGCAGTTTGATAAGAATAAGAGCTTTTTGAAGATTAACACATGGACACATGTCACAGTAGAGGCACAAAATACAAATACAAACCTGAAATTCAGCGTCATAGGGCCCCTTTAAAGTTGAAAACTCACCATCGTCTCCTATTGTTCTGAACAGTTCATTACCGGCCCGAGCTTTGGAGGCAGCGGCCAACATGCGGTTAACATCCTGCATTAAGAAAAAGATGACAACACAAACTGATGATATTCATGTGCTAGTAACTGTAACTGACTCATTTACAAAGCATGATGATGTTAACATACTTGTGTGGTTAAACTTCTCTTCTGCAGCTTTCCTACAGGAGAAGAAACAGTGTTGTTAATAAAACAATCAAAAACTTAAAAAGGAACAGTGTAGGTTATGTAAATGTATCTTGGCTTTATATGACTGTTTGCAACGTTTACATCCCCTGCACGCCAAGGAAACTATGTGCAACGTGGATCCAGTTTTTCTGAGCCACTGACTGCAGAGGGTTAATACAAAATTGTTGCACTAAATATTTCCAAGGATAGCACATAATATCCTGTGTTTGCTGTCAGCAGATGAAGGATATTAACAAGCTTACGGTCGACATTCTCCAGCATCACAGAGAACAGGAAGTCTCTGGGGGTCATGTAGGGCTCCTGCTCGTACACAACCGAGGCGAACTGGATGAACCGAACCTTCCTGGCAGACAATGCTGGAGCTGGGGCTTCCTGAAACACAGGTATCAGAGAGCACCGTGATAACAAGCAACATTAGGTGTGTGTGTGTGTGCGTGTGTGTGCGTGTGTTGTCTCGGTGAGTGACAGCTGGGGGGCGTTAACGTTAGCTGTTGATAAAAAGTCTACCTAATATTACGCCCTTTCTGTACATATTAATATACGTGTGTAGTTTACTTCTCTTTAGCAGCTTCATATTCGACCAGACAGACACACGACAGAGGGGTTTGTTCGACGACACAAACTTTAGACTTTGGTTAACTTTTTACTCACTTTCGGGGCCTCGGCATGGACAGCAAAGGGCAGAGTCCTGTTAGGAACATATTGGTAATAATAGATAAGCCCGGTACCGAGAACAGAGCCCACTATAGCTGGTCCAACAGCACGGTGCCGTGCTACAGCTATCAGAGACCGAGGATTTCTCACTGCGTTCCTGAAGACGAAGAAGAGCCTCCCGAGGGCAGCCATGTTCAGGAAGGGAGCTGCTGCAAAGCCTCGCCCACACAGGAAGAGAACTCCCTGATCACGTGACTCCAAAGTCCCGGAATCATCTCCAAAGTTTTCCGATTCTGGATACATTTAGAATAAATAAATGACATACTTTCCAGACGATCTCATGCAGACATGTTTTTAGACAGCAGAATACTCTGCTTCCAATATTAATTTGAGTTGAGCTAATAACTTCAACTTAATCATTGGCCTACCTCAAAACATCTTAAAATGACGTACTCCTCCTTCCTTATTTAAATATAATTATAATGTTTAATTTCCCCAAATTGCCCTATGCACTTATACGGTAACCTACTGAAGTGTAAAAGTCCCTTCGGATAAAAGCGTCAGTTAAATAACATGCAATAGTAATAATGTCCAAATAAGTTGCTGGAAAAAACATATTTCCTTCTTAATTGAAAAGCCCATTCTCAGTTGGCCATTTCATATCAGACCTGGAAGCCCTAAACTGTATGTGAAGTATATTAGTCCTGCTGTTCCAGATGATGAAGTGAGATAATTAGTTTCAAAACTCACTCTGTATTATAAAAAAGAAGAACACCAACCAAAATATAAAATGGGAAGAAAGGTTTATTGTTTGCCTGTGGAAAAGAAAACAATGTACTTCCACGAATAGAATGGGCATCTGAAACAAACCATCGACTTGAGCTACAGGCTACAATGCATGGTTACAGGTCCTACATGAGTCTTAAGAAGCAATGGCACTGGTTGTTTTTTCTGTTCCTCCTGCACCAGGACCTGCTGTCTCCCCAGAGGACGGGCAACACCATGGACCATCCCACAGCTTCAGTCATTCAGGGAGGAGAGCAGTAGAGTCAACAATGACAATTACAGGTAATGCCAGAGAAGAGGGGCTGTCTCATAATGAACATAACAGTTGAAATAGGAAGATTTGTTGGAGGTGGACTTGGATTTTCTGCTGTAAAACTTCTGGGATTACATTGGATAGTTTGGTTGTGGACATCAGATCCTGATGATTTCTCTGCATTGTTACACACTGGATCATGCAATCTGCTTTGGAAAGAATTCACTGCTTTTTTATCATGTGTTTTATATTCCATATAAACTAGTAAATGTAAACAAATATGGTTGTCACTACAGTGTCAAAACATGATGCAAAGTGTAACTGTGAATTCTAATTTTAATCTGGGAGAGTGTTTATTTGTCACAGAGCAGGATATCAATCCTATTAACCCAGGTTTCACAGACATTTGCATTATTCACTTAATGTATGTACACAAGTACAATAAAATAATTTTTACCACATTTCTTAAACTAGCAGAACACATCATATGTCCCTCATGATTAGACAATAAAATCACAATATCTGAGTGCGTGACATCTTATGATTCCTCTAATTTTCGAAGGATTTATATTATACATACAAGTTCCTTGCCATGATATAATGTGGGACAGATCCGAAGCGCACACACAGTTTGTAAAACAATGATTCAGTTGTGTAGAGGTGTCGTATGAACGTTAGTTCAGCTGTATTTCCAGAGGGCGCCTATGTGAACACACAGCTCACATATTTTCATAATTGTATTTAGATTATCGGTTGAGTGTGTTTGTAATATCAATGTCATGTCTACATACTTTACTGTATGTTGCTGTAGTGCGGTGCAGGAATGAGTTCTAAAAAACAAAAAAGAGTTAGCATTTTACCACTTTCGGTTCCCTTGTCCTGAAGTCAATGTATTTTTAACAAGTTTTTGGTAAGATATATATGAAATAAGCTCAAGATATTTTCACATTTTGTTCTGCGATGTAAAACGTCAGTTAATACCCCACTGGTGAGTGTCTTTTGCTTTAAGTGTCATAAAACAGCGTTTGCAAAAAAGAGACCAAATGAGACTTCTAAATGTCATCACAGCAAGCATTAGCCGCCTTTAGCTTAGCAGTCAAGCCATGTGACTGATGTAGTTTGCTTGTAGCCTAACAGTAAAAATGTTTCTTCAGTCGAATGCATTTAAGTTTGCAAAATTGTAAAGTGGTATTAATATTTGCTGATTATCCTGCTTAACAAAACCTGTAAGTATCATAAACGTGCATTGACCAGAAATCCTATCAGCAAAATCAAAAATCCAAACAAAAAATCCCATTGCTTTTTGTTGAAATAGCTCTTGCAGCCTCTTGGTCGGCCCATATAAATACGTCATGACTGCACCTCTATTAAATATGCCTATGGCCTCCAACATTTGTTCCATATGGTTGGAAGCACAAAGGCTTTAGCATCTAGTATAAGGAGCTGATCATGTGGGCTTACGAACGTTGCTTATCTTTGTTGCTACCTTGTGGAGATAACGTTCATCTTTTCAGCTGGCATTTTCCGCTTTACAGATTCTAAAACAGCTACCAAAGCTGATTGTGAGTTCTCAAGAATGTGCAATTGAGTTAATATCCCTTCAGCTTGTACTTGAAACCAGCCTGAGGAAGTAACTGTTTGTAAGCATTGTGTCTGACCGGCATTTGTGTCCACATCAATTGCACGGCAAGTTTGCATCAGCAGGTTTGGAGATTTATTTAATGTCATAGCAGCAAGTTGTAATGTAAAGTAACAACGACATACACACTTGTAAGACCATCAATGAAGGATACAAAGTTTGCACACATTTTTTTTCTTCAGTCACGGTTTATGCTGCCTACTTAATTTCGACTGTTATTTTAATAACATAGTGGAAAAAGACCCTCATGGGTTTCATTAAAGTGATGGTAACCGAACATTTACAACGCACATGGTGATGTGGGCTAAATATCTGCCATGAGCAATGAATCAGAACAATTACAGCCACACGAAAATACTATAGCTCCTATTTCAATGATAAAAATATGTATTGCAAAGACAGGCTCGCTGTCCTTATTCATGATTCAATAACCAATCGTTTTTTTTCTTTTGAACCACTGTTTCAGCAAACTGCATGACATGGCACTTATGTTAAAACAAACAGTGACTGGCAAATGGAAATAACATTCACACCATAACATAGCTTATATATTGTCGTTCAACTCATTTGAAGGCTGCAGTAATACAGATAGATACAGCACACTACAATCCTCAAGTCAGTGAATTCAAATACTGCTGCATCTGAGATATACTTTTGGAGTTTTTATAGAAAGGAAGACCGTGAAGAAGTCTTTTTTGTACACATTGTAGGTGCAGTTTGATAGAATGGAAAATACATTGAAGAAAGTCACAGCTGCTGTGTGTTTCCTCCTTTGTCTTTAATATGAGTACAATGTGTCAAAATGGCTACATTTTACTGACATTAATGAAACTTTAATTGTATTTGTATATGTAAAAAATAATTGGCATACATGACAAATAATAAGTTGACTAACGCCCGTTCATCTCTGCGATCACAGCACACTGTACTTTTTTCTGAACTGCCTTAGCTGTTTCTCATGTCTGTAACATATAAACTAAGCACACCTCTCATAGACACACTGACTAGTACACATTCTTATTGGGGCAACTCCTGAATCTGATATGAATAAATATAGGCATATAAAAATACAGCAAGCATACCTACAGTATGTCCTGCTGCTCTTCCCTGGTAAAATGTGTTTCATACAACTACATACTGGTGTACTTATATACACTATGATATTGAATAGTTTCTCCTAATTTGCATAATTTTCAATTAAATGTCATAATATATTTGAGTGATGATTGTTTTTATTTGTGGATTAATACAAATGTTTAAATTTTACCCATTTCAGTTCAGAGTATTGTTTTATTAGAGCACAGGATTTATTGGTATACATACAAAGATAGGTATATACAATTCATGACTCGAATCATGACAGTTTTACATTTAACTTGCCTTTGACGGAGAGATTCCAATCAGTTTGAACTTCAAATGAAAGACACAGGGTACAGAGAGGCTTAACTCTCAGTGAACAGCTTCAGGGTTTTACAATTTTGGCCACCACCAACTCTGTGGTGATTGAACATTTCACAGCTGAAATCAGTACATTCTGTGGAAAAGAAATCGCAGTAATACAGTACAAACAGCAGAGGGGCCATTTGGCTTCTTAATTCATGTTACAGATCAAGGAGTAGTCACTTCTCTGGTCTATCCCCTCAAGAAACAACCATTTTCTTCTCATGCTTATTGTGGTTAGAAGACAAACGTATTTTGTCAAACTCCCCTCTGTATTTTCAGAAGTAGACAGTGACCAAAAAATACATTTCCCTCCAGCCACATTAAATTATTGCAATTTCAATACTGCCCAACTTATTTCAAGAACATAAAAATAAAGGCAAGTTTGACAGTGCACTAATAGACTTTTTCATGCAATGTTCTGATTTTTGTCATGTATACAAAAGCATTGTGTCACATAGGCTTAGTATTACTTTGAGCATTGCCACTTTGAACACACCTTGGATTAGAATTTGATGGAAAGCTCTTTTCTTGACATGGATCATTGTGGACAAACAATAATAATAATAATCATAAATAAAAGCTGAAAATAAACGGTAGAACTGTGTATTAATTGACACCAATGAAGTCAGGTGGGTAACACCAGCATTCCATTATATTAACATGATTCAAAGCTAGCAATGTGATGGGATTAAATGTCTTTATGATTAGTATACAGATGTGTCAAGTGTCTAAGGTGCACAACTGCATGGAGTAAGCTTACGTTTATGTGACAAATCATAGAGTTCACATTTGCAATTATTTCTTGTTTCCTTTTCCCTTTTTCTCTTTTTAGCAAAGAGAAGAAATAAAAAAAGTATATTGCTTCAAAAAACTTGTTTTTCTTTTTTGATACTGTGAAACATATCATTCACCACTCCTCAGGGTTTTGTCTAGCTAGACAGAGCATTACATTATCAGTCAAAGATACATACAGAGAGATGCTGTGAATCCGAGAGATTAAACGATCAACGATGGGACGTGACAGTGACTAATACTTGGGACCACTTGTTGAAGTCTGTCTGTCTGGGCCGACCTGCTATCTATCAGCAGGTGGCCCAATGCAAGCACTGATGTATTGCCAGGGTGAAGGGGAGGGGCTGAGAGATTAGTCTGTCACAGTAACAATAGTCAGTCCAAGGACCCAAGTGTGTTCCGCTCTGTGACTGAGGATCAGCAAACCTAGCTGCACATGCTCTCCATCCATCCCTCACACCCACCACCTCCCTCGCCTCTCGTCAGTGAATAATGTTAAAACATAAAGGGGCTCCTCATTTGCTCTTTCCAGAAGTGCTGGAGCCCCCTGCCCCTCCCTCCATTTTGTCGGCGATTTCTGATGTGTCTAACTTCTCAGAGCCATCTCCTTTCTCTGACCTCTCCTTCTCAGACCTCTCCTCCCCCTCGGCCAGCTCCGACCTCTCTGACCTGGCATCAGCGTCCCCCTCCGACTTCTCCTTCCTCTCCGAGTGGTCGGGGTCCATGGACGAGGTGCCTGGCTTGTCCCACTTGCCCATTTCCTCGTGTTCAGCTATACAGGTGGTGATGTTTGAAGTCCAAGCCTTCAGGTCCTCCTACAGACAGCAGCAAATGACACGTTTTTACCATGTGATCTTTCTCTTTGTAGGTTTATCATTTAATGTTTTGGGATTTACAGATTTTTATCAATACAGATCAACGTTTTTATACGCCATCAGGTTAAGTATCTTTCCCAAGGACACTGACATGTTGTCCACTGACATTCAATTGGTGGACAACTACTCTACCTCATAACACACAGCCATCCCCTGTCGTGTGAGGAACCACAGATTGCAGGTTTTAAATGGAAGAGAAAGAAAGGAGCTTGTTGTAGCTTTAGAAAATGCTATTACTAGTTCATAACCACACTGAGGACAGCAGGTTCCTTATATGTGTTATAAAGAGAAAATAGTCCCTGATATTAGAAAAGAATGACATTATGCTGCATATTCTGCTCATATTTTGAGTTATTTTAAGATTCCTATAGGGGATTCAAAAAATAAAGGAAATTCAGAATAGACAAACTAATCAATGTCTGATATCTATTTGCATAAGTTAAAGATCACAGTGGGAGGTGACTGAACATCATGTTCTTTTCGTTCGTTTTTCCAGTATTTTGGTGCAATGTAAGTATGTCAATTAATTCTGCTTTAATTAATTTGTCCTAAATCTATGTTTTTTTCCACATGCAGGTTTTTCTTTGGTAATACCTCTTCAAGAGATAAGACGTCGATATTTTGTGATTGTCAGCAAATCTGTCTGTTTATAACACTACCTAAAAGTGGCAGACTCATGCTGTCTGAGGGTCGGCAGCCAAAAATAATAAAAAGATCAACAGCCACACGAGGGGCAATGGAGAGGAGAAGGTTTTCTGGCATGTTGGATACCTTTGAGAGCACTGCATCACGTTACATGCATTTAATTGTGTAAAAAGAGTAACAGGCTGTATGGTGAAGGAAAAAAACCAGCATGGCTTAAGCAGGCAGTTGTCTCTGCCTCCGTCAGATGCTAAGTAAATGCTAAATAGACTATGCTAGCAAATATGCACAGTACTTTCTCATGACACTACAGACATTTTTGAACATGGCTATTAGGCCAGCAAGATACTGTCACTCAATTAAATAGAGCATTATATTCCAACCACATCTCCCGAACTTAAAGTAATTTAGGTTTAACCAGTTAAACTTTATTTAGAAATGAGGAAGAAACAAGAATTCTGTTGGCTCCCAAAACGTAAAGACAACACCTTATATACAGAGAATGGATGAAAATCTATAAGTATAAATGGTCTATAAACCATACACTTTCTGTTGTTTAAAACAATACTGTTACTGCCGTTTACATGATTTTAGTCTAAATGTGACCATCATTTTATATTATATATAATAAATCAAATCAGAAATGTGTTAATTTTCTTATAGACTTCTGTTCAATCTGCCTTTTTTTTGCAACTTGCATACAAGAGAGACTGCAGGATTAAGACACTTTCCCATTGGGTTCATTTTTATTATTATTTTCATTTTATTCTTTATCGTGTTTCATTCTGTGTTTTAACAAAATGTCACTCAGCAACACATTTAACTGTGACACAGTAATTTATTTGTATGTAGATTTGTATGCACCTCTGTCAATACATCCTTTTAAAAGGCCAATAAAGCTATTTTGAATAATAAATAAACTAAAATGTTTGTGTTCATGGTAATGAAGGTCTGCACCTTTGAAAAATGACTTATAAACAAATGTTCTTACCTCATCCTTTGCATGGAATGCAAAGTTGTTACCATCAGCCATTCTGCAGGAAAAATGAAAAGGGATTATCAGTTTCTCATACACTGTAATACATAGTTCTTATGTTGAATGTTTAATAATAAAATTACTAATAATATTGTAAACTAATATTATGTGCTTTGATTTGTTTATCCTAACGATGATAAAATAGGCTATCATTTACATTATTATTTTAATTTGTGCGCAAAATTACAGTTTAAAATCACAATTTGTGTCACAATAACTTACTGAAGAATGAAGACATTTTTCTTCTTCTTGTATCCCATTGAAGGATCAAAGGTGCAGTTAGCGAGCTCTACAGGAGACTCCTCGTTGTATGTTGTAGTGTGGTTCCTACCATCCTTGTAGAAAGTAAGCTGTCCCTCTTTCAACACACAATAAACGTTCACCCAGGATTTGCTGTGAAATGAAGATGACACATTTTACAGACATTAACCGATTACGATTTAATACATGTTCAGACATTATTTGGGCCATTGAAAGATTGACACCTTACATAGCAAAGAGTAACATAATGTAAAGGTTATTACAGAGCTGCAACAACCACACTCTCCTGCACGGCGCATATTCAAAACACAATGATATTAGAAGCCAACTTATCATTGAAATTCCATTGAAATTAGTTTGAAAAATAAAAAGTTGTCAAGCAGCCAGACAAGCAGGCTTCTTATTTCTAGCAGATGTCTGATGATTTTGTGGGCTCAAATGACAGCTGTTATTGGCAGATTAGCATTAACTACTTCCAACCGAGCCGATATCAAGCTAACTTTTTAATGTTTCCAGCTGACTCCTTTAAATTGATCATCTTGTAAAAGGGGTCTTAATAGAGGCAAAACAGTCCCACGTCTAAGTCGTAACCAGCTTTTGTTTAACATAGTATATCATCACAAACTAATCTAGATAGTTCATAATGCCCTCCGTTGCCTGGAAGTAAAGCTTGATGACTGTACATTGTAAGCTAGTTAGCTGGACATGCTAACATTTAAAACACATGTTTATGCAGATACATTTCTTATTCATTCCTTACACTTTTGGGTAGACAGACCTCCAGCCTCCATGAATTGTAAGCTATGTCTATGTCTGATTGGTATTGACATTGGTTGTACCTGTTTGGGCTTCTCTGCTGAGCTTCAAGGTCAGATGTGGTGGCCTTTTTGCGGTAGAGGAAGCCTTCGTTATGGGCAGTGTGTGAAGGTGGCTGAGGTGTGGTTGGGGCCCCAGTAGCTGGAGCTGAGCGAGAACGTCTTGTCTCCTCAGGCTCTTTTGGACGGGGCCTCCTCCTTGGTTTGGGGCGGTCTCGGGCCCGAGGACGTCCATCAAAACGAGTCACCGGTGCTGAGAGGCTGCTCGCAGGGCGATAAGGCTCTCCTCGTGCCTTAGGAATAAAACAAAATGTCATATCAGGAAAAAAAATAAATGAGCAACACTGTTTTGATGTAGTGTATGTAAGCTTACTCACAGTTGCTGCCTCTCTCTCCTGGACTTGTTCTACAATCTCTGCCATTGTATTTCTCTTATCCCTGTAGTGACATCAGACATGAGTTAACCAAACACAATCATCATGTGACCCTGAAAATCTTTAGGGTCATGCCACTAAGTGTTGACTATGCCAATTTCTTAAAAGCATTTGACTTGAACTGTCACTTCGCTGTAAATCGGAAACATTGACAAGTCACTGTTTTTTTCAGGGTGGCATGGATCATTCACATACCCTGAGCGTTTGTCACATCCGTCCTTTACAGAGCCCTCCAGGTCACTCGAGTCCTGTCTCTGAAGCCTCTGCTTGCCGCTTCCCTCCTGCTCGCTGGACGACTGCCTCTCCAGGCGCCTCCGGTAGCGCTCCTGACGCACAATCAACGGCAGCTCATTCAGCCTAGCCTGGATCTCTTGTTCGCTGGAGGTCTGTCTACCCAACTTGTACTCCCTCTCTCGCCTCAGATGGTCCATCTGAGGATCAGAGCGGCTGCCGCGGGGATCCCTCTGGAGACGGCCGTGGAGGAGCTCCAGCCCCGACTCTGGCCCCACCATGTCTGCCATTGGGATGTCCCCAAACTGTTCCCGCTGCACTCTGCTGGCCTCTAGGAGGGGGTTTACAGCCTTGTGTATGTGGTTGATCCTGGGCTGCATGAAGTCAGCTTTCAGGTGCTGCCATGCATATGCCATTTTAGGGTCCATGATGCCACCACTTTGCGCCAGGTAACTAGAACTGCCCAGACTTCCACTGCTGTAATGATTTTGTGCCAGTAAGCCTGAGCTACCCAATCCCCCACTGCTCTGGTAATTCTGCGCTAAGTATCCAGAACTCACCATATTAGGCTGTTGTGCTAAATACCCAGAACTCCCCATGTTAGGCTGTTGTGCCAAATATCCCGTACTTCCTAAATTAGGCTGTTGTGCCAAATACCCAGAACTTCCCATATTAGGCTGCTGCGCCAAATATCCCGTACTTCCTAAATTAGGCTGTTGTGCCAAATATCCTGTACTTCCTAAATTAGGCGGTTGTGCCAAATATCCTGTACTCCCTAGATTAGGCTGATGTCCCAAGTATCCAGAACTTCCCATATTTGGTGATTGAGCCAAATATCCAGAACTTCCCATATTCTGTTGAGGCAGAAAGCCAGGGCTTCCCATACCCCCACTGCTTGGCTGATGAGCTAGGTTACCTGAACTTCCCAACCTGCCGCTGCCTAGATGGTTTGGCGTACCACCGACACACCCAGTAGTCAGTCCATAGTACCCAGAGCTTTCCGCACTGCCAGCAGTTGGTAGATGGTTTATCCCAAGGTAAGTAGAAGTATCTGCTCCAGGATTCTGGGACGACAGTGATGTGAAAGCAGAGTCACTTCCACCTCCCGCCACCTGGTGGTTCATTCCAAGGTATGAGGAGCTCGCCAACTTCCCACTGCCCTGCTGATCCAGTCCATGGTAGCCTGATCCATTTATAACTGGCTTGTAACTAGCTAGGGTTGAGGACAATCTCTGGGTTGCAGGGGAGGCACCCAGATCCAGACTGCTCTGTAAGTGTTTGGGTTCTACACGAACCTGTACCGTCTGCCTCAAGAAAGGTGAGGTAGCACTGGCTGAGGGAACACTGGGAGTCAGACATGATATTGGGAACATCCTTCGACTGGAGAGCGGGGTTGTCTTTTTCTCCTCCTCTTTTTTCTTCTCAGCCTAAAGAGAGAGTTAACTAAATAACTAATAGCTCTCGGTAAACCCAATTGAAACTCAGAAATCAAAGGTTGATGGTCCAACAAAATGGGTGTACGAAAAGTTATCAGGAATGATTTGCTCAATTAAGAACAGTGTTATATTAGCTACTTAGCAATGTAGCATGATAAGCAGATGGGTGCAGAGAAGACAGTAAACAACATGCAGTCAACATCCTGAGACAGATTTAAGCCCGTAACGATGCAAACTCATGGCATGCGCCCCATGCCTGCTAAGCAAACACAACATCCCAAGGTCACATTTTTCCCCCCTGTAGCAGCATTAAATAGTGACTCCACCAAACTGATTAAACATTTATCTACAGTCAAGCTTACTGCGGAAAGCTGGCGGAGAGAGCTGAAGCGTTCTTTCCAGGTGACAGCAGCCTTGCGGAAGGCCTCATGGCGAAGGATGAGTTGCTCAACCTCGTCTGTTTGGGTCCGGGCTCCTCCTCCCTCTGGCTCCTTGGAGGTGATCAGCGGCTCCTTAGCCTTTAGCCAGGCTTCTGCCTTTACCGTCTCCTGGGCAAACTGGAAATGTTCCTGCCCTAGAGGTGACAACAAACCAAATGCATGGTTACCACAACACCAATGCAAACTCCAGTAGAAATCTTTTGTGCCATCATCGCAAATGTTTATATTTCCATTACAGTCATGTAATGTGTGTAATGTTTACAAGAAATATAAGCTTCATACATTTTTCATAGTAAAAAGGACAAGGTGGAAAAACATTTATAGTTAGAGCCATTTAACAAAGTGGTTTGTTAAGAGCTGCTTTGCTCTGATGTACTTGTAGTGAGTTACTCACTGCGCAGTAACTTCTCCTGGTGTTTGTCCCATTTTTCAATAAGATCCCTCTGCTTAGCCAGAAGACTGTCCAGCTTCTCTTTTATCTGTGGTGACAGACAGATTGCAGTCATTACCTTAGAAACATACTGCTGCATCTTACTCAGGTCATTTTTATGGGTTTTATGTTTTCTTTTGTGTTGTAGTGTTTGTCAGACTGACCTCCTCTGATGCAGGGTTGCCTGCAGCTATGAGGATCTTCCCAAGATCCGCACACTGCTGTATAGTCTTGCTCCGGCCGTCTACTTTGGCTTTCAGATCCTGATGTTGTTTCATCATCACCTCGAGAGCCGTCAGATCTCTGAAGAGGGACAGATCAGATAAATAAGGATTAATGAAGCAACATTACTATCATGGGATGTGTGGTCAATCCAAGAAACTCTTGGTTGTGTGAAATTCTTTCTACTCTTCAACCAATCCTTTTTTGATGGGAACTTGGGGGAATAATCATAATCTTTAACTTTATAATTTTATACTTAAATAATACACTAGACGCCAAGCCAACCTGTATGCTTCTGCCAATATGCATGATTCCTTAAATTAGAACACACCATTGAATTTCTCGCAAAACAATGCATCAGCAGTTATATTTACAACAAAATTATATTTTGTAGACAAACTTAATAAAATATGCCAATTCTAATTGATCACTTTCAAAAACATCAAGTGGTAATGTGTGTCAACATTTCAGGGCTTTCACCTGACTAGTTGGAGCTAATATGCTCCAACAAGTGACAGTGAGCGCTGAAGAACACACTGTGTGTCTGTAAGTCTGAATTGAGAATTTGGTTTGAAAAAAGCATATCGACCAACCAATCCATCTTCCAATAACATGTGTCAGCACTAGGAGCCACAGGGTGTTATCCTGGGCACTCACTTCTTTTTATTTTATATTTAAATGACAGCATTTAAGTGATCTTTTTTAATATGCTGTTTTAAATTCTGTTTAACTGGAAGTACATAGGATAAGACTGGGGTTTAGAATACTCTCAGTAAGGACTATCAAAATGTAAGTACATGGCTTGCATAATAGATCATTTTATGCAAGCCATCTACATCAAAAAACTAAAGCATTTCTTACGGTTCTAAATTAAAATACACAAGTAACCAGGTTCTAACGGTTAAAGTTAGAGAGTTCTACAGAAGTAGTAAAGACAGTGTACATTTTCTTGGCTATATTTTAGAAAGGTAAAAATCCATGTTTAAAGGTGCAGTATGCAAAACCAAGCCACCTGTTCCAAAGAAATAGGCAACGTTACACAAAATGGGTCATTACAATACAAATGTACTGTTATTAAAAAAGCCTGCATTCTAACGAAATTCCATAGCATATTCCAGTTCCAATTTTAAGCATACTGACTTTATAGTGTTTTAAATCAAATTCACTCAATATTAAGGAGTCCTGAAAAATGTGAACTGTAAGCGGTATACCAGTTGACATACTATAGTACAGTACTTGTGCTAAAATGATGAATGAGGCTGAATAATAATGACTTTGTCGACCCTGCCTTTTTCTCTAGTGCCAGCAGCAGAACCAGCTTCCACCATTCTCTCACAAAGATTATGAAATGCTCCCATGCACACAACAGGGTAAATCCTTCTGGTTTAGGTTGCCATAGATCTAGCCGACAATGCTCTTTTGACAATAATTATCTTCATTTTACCACCACATTTCAGTACAATGATAATAACAGCCTCCATATATTTCTGAGCATTTCACCTCAATCTCTGATAATGTAGAGACATGGACAGGAAGTCTGGGTAGATATAAATGGGGTTGACATGCAACAAAGGCTGGATTTCCAACCTGAGACGGTTTGCTTACATTATAGTATGTATATAAGATCCATGTAACAGCACTGTTATTGCTTATTGCCAGAAAATGGACTGACATAAAAGTTGATATTTAAAGAACAAAGTAAGCCAGTTTTTCAGCAACTTGTTGTTGATTAGATAGTGATCCGTAGAAAAACCTTAATGTATGACACGTGATGTGTGTGACTGTGAGTTTTGTTTCCATCAAGCTATGAAATGGTACATTTTCATAAAGTCTAAGGTTAAGTTTTTAACTGTGTTTTTTTGTCTATCATGCCAAACCCAAAGACATTTGGTTGGCAATCACATAACACACATTGAAGCAGAACATCTTAACAACGGAGAAACTGGAAAAAATAATTTCAGTCAGGTTTGCTTTAAAAATGAAATGATTTACCAATTAGCCTTTTTTGTCGATCCAATAATCTATTATTTGTCTTAACATTGAAGAAAATGGGACAACAATGTTAATTGCACCCCGTTAAAAGACAGGCACATACAATCTTTATCAGTGACACGGTGAGAATGTCCTTGCATGAGTTGATATATTGTACATAAACAGTTGCCTATATAAAATATTTCAGAAATGCTACGAGGCTAATGCATAGGGATTTGGTCAAATCACAAATACTGGATTACACTATACAGCAGTAGTGATAACAGTGTAAAATGTATAGCCTTTAAATACATTATTACATAATAACAGATGTCATGTGAAAATTAGGTCAAGGTGGCAGAGCAGCCTAATTCGACAATGCACGGCAATGAAGTCTCTCTACAGGGACTGCACAAAACCACAGAGACCTTCACCTAACTGAACCACAAAAGGCAGCTCCTAAAGAGTAAGCAGATGTACAGCAGAAGTCTTACCTGGGCTCATCCCATATAATCTGGCCCATGATGCCTTCCATCCACATGAGGTTTTCACGCACCACGGAGAAGAACTGCACCTTGTCTGTTACTGAGGTGACCTGCACACGACTGGCCTCACAGGAGCTCAGCAGCTCCTTCCAGGCCTCCATCACTTCCTGCTCTTTGACCATGATGGCCTCCGCCTTCTCACCAGCGTAGATGGTCCTCAGCTGGGCCGCATTCTCCTGCAGCTGCCTCACCTGCACCGAGAGGATGAAGAGGCGTCATTGCAGGAGAATATAGTCAGTTTGTAGAAAATAAATTGAACTAAACTGATGTTATTAGGGAGTCTGATAATTGTATTACTAGATGCTACCTCACCTACATTTAGAATGCCTTTTTTTATTATTACTATTTTCACCAGGGATGTGTACTTATTTTATTTTTCATTTATTATGAATTTATTGTACAAGGACCATGCACAACAAAATCAATCTCAAAAAGAGAAGAGATGATTTAAGGCAGATTTGAGCTAATAGCTGATTTCCATTTGCAGTCCCTGGGCATGTACATGCATAACAATCAACAAACACTAAAAGTAATAAAAACTTTGTGGTTTCCCCCTAGCAATTATACAACAGATGATGGTGTAGATCTATATGTATAAATACCAGCACATTTATCCTACAAGTAAAATATTACAATGTATTTCAACAAAAAGCTAAAATTACATGGAAATAGAGTGACATTCTGTGCACATTTAAAGTTCAGCTGAAATTATATTCCAATGCTTGAGTTTTGTTAATTATCTTGAATACCATCACACTTTGGAGAACAGAATGAGATTTTCCAAAGTCAGAATGTTGTATTTGGAGAGTATATTTAAGGATTTAAGGATTTATTATCAAAAACTCATTAAGAACCTCAACTGGTTTCAGCACTCTCTTACTTGCCTTGGAACAGCAGGTTATCAAATTTCAGAGGATGTGATTAAATCATGGCATGCAAACATGTTTTTGATGATTATATTGGTAATGAATTCCTAATATTTGTCAATTTGAAGATTTTATATATCAGTTTTCGACTTGTGTTTTTGATATGGGATTTAAAAATCAAATTGGTGCCCAAGAAAAATCCTAGTATTTCACTACGTTAATGTTTTTGATCGGATGTCCATTACCCCTAAGCTGCGAATACCTTATTATATAGTGTGTATGCTTGACTCTATATTTAATACATTTTGGATTTGCGTTTTGATCTGCACTCTCCCTTTGCTGTTACTATGTAAATGTTCCAACTGTGGGGAAATAAAGATTAAAGTGCAAGAGTATTCTTGTAAAACTAAACAAACAAGTACATATTTAATAACATACTTATACACCCAAGCTCCTGAGCAGAGGTACTCTGTGTGACGTATGGTGTCAGAAATCATATCACTTGCCTGTGCAACTAGCAGTTGAAGGGCATGCTCAAAAGAGTGCATGAGCCTCTGCAGGGTGGCTGGATTGGTGATGTTGGCTTGGCATGCCCTCACCTCTGGCAGCTGCTTCATCTTCCCTGCGATCTGAGCCAAGACCTACAACACAGGACAGTATGATTATCACGAGCGCTTTTAAAAATAGAAGCTGCATGTCACGGCCAGACTGTCTACCTCTGAAATGAAGAACACGGTACTCCTGATATTTGTTTTGACGGTACCTCTTTGCAGTCGGTGAAGAACTTGTGCAGCTGGTGCGAGGCTAGCAGCATCTGCCTGCGGGTCTCCATCAGCTCCAGCAGGTCAGCCCACGACTCGTTCAGTCCGTCCTTCCACTCGGCGATGGTGGCGGCGTCCGAGTGGCCGCAGTCGATCATCTCGTTCACCATTTTGTTCACCTGCTCCATGCGCTGCTGCCCGATGCTGTTGGTTTCTGTGGCAAACTTGGTGAATTGCTCTTGAAGCACCTGGAACACATATAGAGCACACACACTACAAACACACTGATCCAATGCATTAACTGAGGAAATAAAACTACCTTTGTGAGGCTCATATTGCAACTATTTTTCATTCCGTAAAATGCCAAATATATACCTTTCGCCATCTTTTATCGTTCTTTTTGTACAACAACTAAATATGTGGGGTAAATAAATATTGAATTCAAAATGTTTTAATAGCTGGTGAACAGAAACGCTGAGCTCTGACATATTAACACTATTTGTACAGTTTTCTACAACTGCTTTTACACTTTGTCTGCAGTTAAAGGTGTCAGGGTTAGGGACAGACTGTTAAGATGTGAGTCATTTGAAATGGTTCATGGTGTTCTCATAAATTAATCTTATCCTAAGTGTAATATCTCCTGTGTTTGTTGTAGCGTAGTTGTTGAACTGACCGTGACATCCTCAAGGTCATGGCCCAGCTCAGTGGAACTGGCCACTGTCTCCCGCTCAGTGATCCACTTCTCCAGCTCCTCCACCTCCTTGTTTAGCTGATAGAGCCAGTACTGCTGCTCCAGCTTGTTCTTCCTGTGCTCCACCATGTCCTTCAGAGACACGTACAGCCGGTCTATGTGGGACTGCTGCTTGGTGAGCTGCTCACTAAAGAACATTGAGAGAAAACGGAATGTTACAGCTACCAACAAGAGCCGCTTTGCCAATTTTACCCTAAAATTACCCAACCTATATCATACATATAACATGCAAAAATTAAACTTTCCTCTTTTCCTTGGCTATAAGTGCTGCTTGGTGAGTGCACGTGAGATCCTGGGTCAGGCCACACCTTTCTGGGTGTCCCATTTCCAGAAGACGCTGGCATTGCTGGGTGAGCATGCCTACTGTCTCCGCATATGTTTCCACGGTTTGCTCCAGAGCCAGGTGGCCCTTCAGCAGCTGCAGGGTGCTCGCCTCGTCCTGAAAGATGTAAGAAATGGTATCAGGGTACAGGTTTCACTTTCACATTTATGCTAAAATATACCTGTGCCCGACAGCGCTGTCCGTACCGTTCCTTTTTCTTCATTGACCAGTTGGAGCTTCTGACCTGACAGCCAGGTCTCCACTTTAGCCGCCTCGCTGTAGTACTGCTGAGCCTGCAGCGTGGCGTCCAGCATCACACACCTCCTCTCGGCCTCCAGCTGCAAAACCTCCCACAGCTGGCGCACATGCCCCGCCCCTTCACGCACAAACTCCACCTCAGGAGTCCTCAGCGAAGCGATGATCCCTGCCCGGTCCAGAACCTCCTCAACACGAGCCCGCCGACCTGTCAGCTCCCTCTGGAGTGTCTGAAGGACCAATCACAGGTGAGTTCCCCGACTGAGAGGTCATAGCAGCAGCCCGTAACCATCATCTTTGACACTTACCTGGTTCTTCTTTACATGCTGCTGTACGCTCTGGAGGTTATTCCCATAATCCTTACAGGAGGCCAAGGGAAGCCTCTCCTGGATCCACAGCTATCAAGTAACAACAGTCAGGACATTTCATTTTTCAGAAAGGTCTGTATACAGTCACAACAGACAGCATGGGAAAAACCTGATGCATTAAATAATGCATTTATTTTATATTTGATTATTTAAACATGTCTACTTTAATATAAAAATACTAACACAGGCAGAATTCTAAAACAGAATATAAAACAGTGTATACACTTGTTCAAGCCTAAACAGACCAAATGTTTCTTCAGTGAACAAAAAAAAAAGAACTGAAAAAACGGACAATGTGTTAATTACACTTCAAACAAAAGCAAAAATACTTAATACTGTTTTGTTTATGTGTTAATTTGTTTGCTGGTCTTTGAAATACTGAAAAAAATCTTTTTCAAAATTATTGAATGAGAACGTTGATAAATAACAGATTTTTTACTATGCCGACCACATTTTGGCAAAATGACATAATCTTATCATAATCATACAACATACTGCTTCACATTAAGCATATCCACAACAGTGCTACTTTTTCATGATGCCCTTTAGAAAAATGAATTGCCCATCCCTGGTGTTTATGGAGGAGGAAATATATGGAAGGAATGGGAACTTAGAAGCGTGCACTCACTATCTCATCCTCCAAGTCTTGGGCGACTTGATGCATCTCTTTGGAAGCCAGCAGGATGCGGCGTCTCTCCTTCAGCGGCTCAATGAGGCGGACGATGCGAGTCTCCACGACGCCTGACTGCTCGCCGGCCTCCCTGTCACCTGCCATCAGGCCTCGCTGGGGTAGGCAGACACCCTGCACGCTTCCCAGCTCTCCCACATCCTTGTAAAAGTCCCCTATTTGAGACTCCATAGCCTGCAGGGGAGGGGAGGGGAAGGTCATGTTACAGCCAGCAGACGGTTGGACAAACACAGCACATCAGCTGTTTTCCTATCAGAACATTTCAGGCTTATGTTTGGACTGCCTCCCTTTAAGGAAAAAGGGCATATGTTGCATTTTTTATTCCACTGAACCTCATGTTTCCGAACACGCAACAATAGCAGCCTGTGTAGACACATGTCCGAGCCATAGACTGTATATATAAAGGTCAGAGCGGAGGAACATTACATAAACAGTGAGCTGAAGTATGCAGTCTGTCAGAAGCATTGGTTACATTCAGGCAGATTAGAGTGTTCTCATGGGCAAAGGTACTGTTGAGATATTATATAATCTTCCATCCTTTTCTGACTGAGTCACATGTCACAGGGTGAAGACAAAGAGCACAAGGTTGGTTGTTTTGTTTGGTTAGTTTTTTTAGTGAAACCCAGGGGTGAAAGGACTTTAACTGAACTACTATATTGCAGTTCAATTACATTTTGAAGTTCTTCTATGTTGTGCTGCTTTACTTCTCCTACTTTCAATATGTTGTTGGGACACTGCTCCACCTTGGCAACCATGAAAAGGAGAACACATGTTGATGAAATATTATTTCTATGACTATGAACAATAGTCATAATTACATGCACTGTATGATCGATTTAAAACATTGAATGTTGCCTTTTTTTAGTTTTTAAACTTTAAATACATTCTAGTGCCAACATTTGACTTTTATTCAAGAAAATTGTTTCCAATGGAATCATTTTTCTATTAGATTTTGGAATATTGCCAAACAAGGCAAACACATGTTTATGATACCTACAGGTTTTATTCAGCAGTTTAATATCCACATATTATCAACACTATTAATTGAAGCCTTAATGCAAAAGCCATAAATTAATAGCTAACGTAATGAACTACGTCTTGGTCCTATGACTTCCCGTCACCACTTTTACTAAGCTAAAGGCGGCCTTAGTGCCTTGTTAGCACCTGCATTTTTAAGACAATTAAAAAGAGGGACATTTACCTGTGGGGTATTTACTGAAATATGTTATGTTTTAAGCCTTTTTTAATCAGTCATTATTTCAGGCATCTTACCAAAAAGTAATTCCAAAATCATTGACTTCGAGGAGGGAATACGGATGTTATCAATGCTAACTCATTTCCGGGTTTAGGACTCATCCCTGCACCACTTTATAATACAGCCATGGCCGTGTCAGTTTTATTGTGTGTTCATTGTTACATTCAAGGTGTCAGAAAACGAGAAAACAACCCGCCCCCTTTGCCTTTTCCTCACTGCTGCAGTTTCGCAGGGCGTGGTCAGCCCTGCAGACGGACGTTAGCAATTAGCTTACGTTTAGCCATGCACAGCAGTGATGATAGTATCCCCTGCAAACCGTCTTTTGCTGTAGTTAACCCCTGATTTGAGTATTTATTTCTCTTCTTTACTTTCGGAGAGTTTCATTCCATTTTCGATGTTTTTCTCTTCTGCAATGAATAGCTTTTTCCTGGAAAACATTATTCTAGTCAATTTGTTTGTGCTTTTGGACAGGAAAAAAGCACCAGACAAGGCTTAGGACACAGAAGTTAGAGGATGACTCACGGGTGTTGATTTCTACCATTTAAATCATTTGTGCCACTTGTCAGAGACCCTGGAGAGCTTTGAGACTTGCCTGAAATTTCTGGAGCTGCTCATTGAAGGTGGGCAGATGGTGAGCCTGCTCCAGCTGGGGGGGCTGCTGCTCCAGGTGGGAGAGCTGGTTGTCCAGGTCCGAGTAGCTCTTCACCGCCGGCTCAGGCTTGTTGTTTTCAAAGAGCTGGCGAGCCTTGGCCTTGGTAGTGCTCTCCAGGTCGGACCAGCACTCTCTGATCTCCACCAGCTTCTGCTGGACAACCGAACGCAGCTCGGGCTTCTCCTGGATCAGCTCCTGACCCTCCTGGAGACAGAAAGTGAAATGATGTCAAAGCACTGATCAAAACACAGATCTAAGTCACTATGTGTTTTTCCCAGGTGTTAAACTGATCTGATTAAAAAATACATATTATGTTGGAGTGTAATTTCTTGGCTGAGTGGCTGTATGCTCTCCCTCGTACTCTAAAATGTCAGCTTTTGCTTCAAGCCACGGTTCCTATCGGCCGAGATGATTGTTGCTTCACTTGGTATCAGAAATCAGTGAACTGCATCCATTTTCCACCATTTTAGAATTCTAGCACAAAGATTTCTAAATCAAAATGTATTAATTCTAAATCTTTCAGATGACAGTGTTCTAACATTTAACCTTTCATCAATTGTCTCAATAAGTGTTCAGAGACAAAACTATATTAAATGTATTAAATAAAAGCCCTAATCTCCACACACATATGAACACATGATATTCTGATGAATGATCTCGTTTTATATTTATTATTTTATTGCATAAAGCCAACGTGTGAATAACATTTACTAGTGCTGAAAGTGAGTGGTTAAATTCAATTTTGTTCTTAAAATAGCTCGGACAGAGAGGCAGGTGTATGGAGCAAAGTTTGGCCTCGGGCTGACCTAAAAATCATGCAGGGTAATTCTAATAAACTGTCCTGTGCTCTTACACTCTTCTTCCCTGCCCTAAATCTTGGTCTAAATCATGGGGTGATTTGTTGAGGAGATTCAGGTAGCTCAAGGCTTTGGGCACTTCCCTTTTTGTCAATGAAACTGCACTGAAAAAACTGAAACGTGACTTTCATTAAATGTAGTATGTCAACAGATTTCACATAACTGTATTAGGTTAGTTGAAAGCAATAATATTAAGTTTAAATAAAAATATATTAGGTTCAACTTAATATTATTGCTTTCAAATAACCTAATTCTGTTGACATAATACATTTAGTTAAAGTCTAAAGTATTCGTTTTTTTGTGTGTTCCCTTATTCCCAAGTTAAAGTCACAAACACCTTCACTACCTATTTCATATGTTGTCTATTGGAAGATTATTATACACATTCTTCGGTCACACATGATAGTTAATGATGTAATCATTATTTAATTGTATTGTCACAACAACCGTGCATATGATGGATTTTCTCTTGTATATTTTGCCTCCCTCCTTTATCTGTCACTTGGAGCTGGACCTATATCCTATGGCTCTCATAATGCAGTGCTGCATTCCTCCTCTTGGCACAGGCTCTCTGCTTAACTGCTGCTAGCGCTCACTCTCTCACAGGCCTCTCCTATCTTTCCTCAGCCTCGCTCTGCCTCTCATAATGCAGAGCCAGCAGAAAGCAGGTCTCTCTCTCTCCTCTCTTGGCTTTACTGACACACAGAGTGAGGCAGAGGGAGAAGAAATCAGAGAGGGGGTGGAGAGAGAAGAGGGGAGAGGCAGCGTAAAGGAAGAAGCAAAAGGAGAAAGAATCAAAGGTTGATGGAACAGGAGCGAGGCTGTGTGTGTGTGCTGGGCAGCCTGTGCACGGTTGGATCCAAAGGGCATCTGTGAAGTGGATTTTCAAGGCGATCGCGTCTGCCGATATTAATGCCTACCACATATGATCAAGCTATTATGGAAGCATCGTGTTGCCAAATTCTGCAGGCTTTCTTGTAATGCTGATGCAGCAGAGTGTAAGGGTGGGTGGAAGAAAGGGCTTGGTTTATACTACTGGCACAAACAACAATGAATTCACTCCCACTGAATGCATAAAAGTAACACTATGCAACTTATGCTTTTAACTGCAGACCATTCAAAGAATAATAATGCTGCAAATAAGACAAAATGCAGCTTCAGACTGACCCACAATGCAACACTAACACAGTGCATAGTGTGGTGCAGTGATGATGTATTTTTGTAGGCCGACCCGGAAGTCAGCATCGCAAGGGCTCCTCCAACAAAGCCAATGTGATCTCCCCTTTGGATTTTTGTATATTGCAGAAAATAAGATATTTAGCAAACATATGTTCATAACACTTGTGTCTTGTTCAGCAGAATAATCTCTGCATATGAACATTCATTTTTGGAGCGCAAATGCATTTGCCAAAACTAAAAAGCTAAGGGTAGGCTATAAACTAAATACATTACTATTTCATGGCTGCGCATCAACACAGCTAAGCCAAACATGGACTTGTAGTTTATTTAGTCATTTGTTAGCTATGGCCAAATCTATACAGGCTTCAGAAATTCACGAGTGGAGCATCCACTAACGTACTTTATGTCTTGAACAAACCTGAAAATCTTGCAAACTTGTGTTAATCCCATTATTTCTTTCAGGCTTGTAACCACAAACACAGTTTAAAAAAACATTTACTTTGACACAAGGGAACCGGAACTGGTTAAATGGCTTCTCTGGGTGTTTGCACTCATAACTGCACCACTGTTTTACACCTAGGTTTTGGTCGAATAGTCTTTTCTCTCAGGTAGGTTCCTAACAGAGGGAGATGACCCGAAAGTTCCTAATTGACAGCCATGATAAGAGGAGTTTAAACTCTCTTACGGATAGGAAGGGCTTCGATGCTAGGATACAGCGGAACATTATCTTTAAAAGGAAAGGAGACTGTGATATTAATGTGAAAAAAACAAACATGATTGTGCCCCTCAACAAAGATCATGTAAGTTAAGCTGCTTATTAAGCATGTTCCATCTGAAGCCAAAGTGCTCATATATGTTCTGAACTTTCAAAAAGATGTTAAACCAAAGGGCGATCTATGTATGTCACGCTTATTTTTGTAAAATGATCAAATAAAGTCTACATTTCAGTGTTAACTGAGTTGTGAGGTGTGTCTTAAGCTGTTTTTTTTAACTCAACAACCTTGAATTTGCACAGTGGTAGATATGTAAACCTAACAAGTAATGCAAATATTGCATAAAGCATTATTTTTTTCAAATAGTTGATCATCATATTAATTGGGATTCATTTCGGTAAATACGAATGGACAGGAGCGTGAGCAACCATTTCCTTTCACTTTACCTTTTTAATTCAATTACCGCCTTGCTACTGAAGTCCTATTTTTCACTGTTGCCCACATTTATGAATCCCATAAAAAATGAAAGGAAATCTACAATAATACTTACTATTGCTTTATATATATAAGACAATAATATAATTATAGGAATGCTAGGGTTTACTGCATAACTGGAAGTGTTTAAATTGTCTGCCGCTTGGACTTTTTTCTTAGAATTATTTAATTATGACTTCTCTTTTTCCTAAAACAACTGCACCATCAGCCCAACATATTCTTCTACAGCTCTTTTGCTTGTATGGTACAATATTTTTTTCACTGTCCGTTTTACCGTTCCAAAATATCAATTGCCATTGTGGATTAATAACGTTATTTTGAAACTAATCAAACTTAATTGTAATAAATGAAAACTTTAAAAGGCCTTATGATCATGGCTCTGATGTATTGTGCTTAATATTTGTCTAAAAGACAATACAGATATCATTGTAAAACACTCCAGGCACCACAGTAGCTCACTTGGTGAGAGGACAACACACGTGCTAAACAGTGGCGGCTGGTGAACATTTTTTTTGGGGGGGCGCAGTTGGGCGGCACGGTTTAAATAGCACTTTTTTAGAGGTTTAGCTTAAGACAGTTGGTTAGGTGGCTGCGGCCACATTCGTGCTTCTTACATTTTTGTGTGAAGTGCTTTAGATCCTTCATCCCGGTTGTAGTCCAAAGTGTTTCAGTCCCAGGACTTTGAAATAACAGACAAGGGAAACAAAAAAAAGCCATTGCTCACTGTACAACCAGCTAACCAATTCCGCTTAGCATACAAGTTTGAGGAGAAAGTCCGAGTGTAGGTTCTCCCGCGATCAGTGGTCGTCTGTTGAATGTTTAAATCCGGACGCTCGGGTCCCAAGTCTTTCAATTTCTTCTTTTCGACATCTGATAGTCGATGAAACGGTGTTTTAAGTAGAGCTTGCACGGAGTTCTCAGCCATCGATGTCGCCATATTCACTCAATCTAAGTTTCAGCTAGCTACGGTGCTGCTCTTTACGCTTGTGGTTAGGGAATGATAACGATGCTGATTCGCCGAAATAGTCCAATCGCGTATCTAAGAATGTCACATTGAACTAAGAAACAATGCCATTGGCTGTGGGCGCAAAGATTTGCGCCCACAGATCTAAGTTTCATCCCCCAATGAAAAGCTATCCTTGCTAAAATGACTGAGAAAAGTATAAGCTCTCCTATAGACTCCCATGTTATCGGCGCCCACGGACGGTAGCCGACCTGCCTATTCTCAGAAAAGGCGAATGGCAATATATTATGTCCGGACACATTTTAGCGGTTCTTGACAGTGGTCTCCCATACACATTTAACCCATAAACACGGTACATTTCTTATTTCAATTATGTTGTGTATATATAACGTTTTTTAACTCAAAAAGTCAGGGTGGGCGGCGCCCAAGCGCCCACTATTGACGCACCGCCACTGGTGCTAAGGCTAAGTCCTATCAAGTGGCTTAATTCAGATCCGACACACCGGGCCTTTGCAGCCTTCAGCTTTATTATTGAATATACACCCAAAATATCCCTTAATATAAAAATAAAAGTCCCACACTCTAGCTTTAATACATGCTTGTACTTCTTAAAGCCAAGATACCATCAAAGTGTGCTAACAACATTAATATCATATCGTCAGTGCTACAATATTACTGCCACTTTGATTCCCAAACTGCTGATCTCTACCTGGTCCAAGTCCTCAATGGAAAAAAACGTATAAAATTGAGGCATACTATATAAAACTAAAATGACTGACGTCTATACAGTATGTGTGTTACTGAGTTCCAGTGGCGGGCCGTGCATTTCACACCTAGGCCTTCAGTGATGTCCTACACAGTCCTACCTGAATTATTCCACCTCTTAATGCCATCATTATGACGCCATGGCTCTAGAAACTATACATTTAGACAGAAACGCAGTATAACCGGGCGTTGCATCAGTTATAGAGTTATATTAATATTTCTGAAGCATTTATAATCAATACATCAGCATTTACAGTTAATCTAATTAATCAGATTATCTGACAAACCGCTCCTTGACACCTGTGTCTGTCACATAACGCAGGACAAGTGCAAGCTGTGCTACATTACCCACATCTGACGTCTCGTCCACCATAACAGCGACAAAGGGTGCTTTTTTAATCTTCATTTTGATCTCTTCTCCCATCACTTCAGCAATAGCATAAATCAGGTCGTTTTGTATTTTGCCTGACGTCCCAGTAAACACTTTGTTTGTGTACAGGTGGTAATGCAAATCTGTGTTGTTCTCAGCAAGAAAAGAAAGAAGCTCCACGTAGTTTCCTCTGTTTCTGGACTCGGCGCTTTCATCGTGTCCCCTAAATGAAAGTTCCTGTTTACCCAAAAACAGGACACAATCAATCAGTCTTTCAATATTTCGCTATTTTTGTTCACCCTTTCGTTGTGGAGCTCCGTTTCCCTGCGCACTTGTTCGTTGAGCTGTAGATCAACTCGGGTGTCCCCAAAAGTGCCCAGCTGTGCTTTGGTGTCTCGTTGCTGCCTTGGTTAGACAACTCAAGTTTGCAAATCCAGTGTGGCTCCAAACACCAAATCGATCAGTTGCAAATACCAGGCATTCCTGGCAGTACAATTTGTAGTGCCTCTCGGAGGCTGTGAGCCAGGGGTACCGCTCGTAGTTTCCCTGCTGTGCTAGGCTCGCTAGCGTTGGAGTTGGTCGTTCCCTTTTCAAGATGTGTAGCTTTACTTGAAAAGTTTGTTTTGAAAATGGCGTTGTAATTATATCTTCGACCAAATTGATCTCTTCTCCTCCTTCAGCCATTGTGGGTTGAAAAAAATAGCTTGTAGAAATCTACACAAATTAGCTCGCTCAAGTTCTAGTTCTGTTTGCTAGCTTTGCCCATAGACTGTATGGCTCTGCCTACTGCCTAGCTCTGCCTCTCAATAGTGCGTATCCAATCAGAAGATGTGCACGTGCTAACGTTAGCGTACGCCTGCTAGCTGGCCCGTTGTCGCCACCTCGAAATCTGATTGGTTAACGCCACAGTTTTGTTTGCGTTCACTTTAAGCTACAGGCGCCCGCACTGTTGATTCTGAAGGCCTAAGGGCAGATTTCTTTGACCCTAGCAACACATTATGGCTGAAATATGATTGGATAAAAGCTCTAACATAAAGGCCAGCCCTCCAAATCTCGTTCTGAGGCTGGAAGCAGCGCAGCCAAGACGAACGCTATAAAATGAAGAGAATAGACTATGGGGATAATTTAATACGTATTTGTGGAAAAAATATATCAAAATTTAATTTATATTCTGATGATGTTTAGGCCAGCAGAGAAGGCCTTGCTGGCCCTGACGGCCCACCACTGCTGAGTTCCCATTATTGACACTCAGGGCGCTCAGGGAGATGTATGTTTCCGGGCCTTAGGTTTCCGTAAATATGGCCCACTGAACATTACAGTTAAAGGGACCCTTTCACAGCCATTTTCAGGTTCATATTTGTATTTTGTACCTCTACTCTGACATGTTTACATGCTTTAATGATCAAAAGGTCTTTATTTTTGCCTGTGCTGCTGCACCTCTTTTTAAAAAAAATTGGCTTTTAAATAACATGTTAAAACATATGAGCAACAAGATGAAACATGATTGGCAGTAGGTTAGGAGCTCACACTACAACAGCATGTACACTTTGATAACAACACATTTAACACTATTTCAGTGTGATATTGTAACTTATAAGTAGCAAATCAGTGAGTGGGAAAGAAACTCCAAGCAAGGCAATACTAGAACCCTAAAAACCAAAGCAAAAACTCAAGAATCCTTTATTTTATACATTTAAACTTTTTCTGAGAGAGGCATTCTTAGTTTTATTCTATTTTATTATATAATTGTATATGTATTATTTGATCACGACATGTATTGACAATGAACATACATTGACAAATGTGCCAAATATATGTATTAAGTGAAATAAAGTCATCATGTCTTGTTAAAGTTCTACCCACCAAAAACAAAGTAGAATGTAAAGATTAAAGTATAATTTAAACATGTTTGTTATATTTCCTTGATCCAGGGTTATTTGTACCCCTTTGCCTCCACCTGGTTGGGGTCCTGGATGATTCCAATCATTGTTAAATGTATTTGGTACCAGCCCCTAGACAGACATCGAAGTGATATAGTGTCAATATGTTAATATGCAAATGGTGTGTGTTCATTAATCTGTCACTGAACTATGTGCTCCAGCTGGACAGGCTCGTGTTTTTCTCTGTGTGCTGATCCCTGAGCCTAAGGCTTGGCACAAGGTCAGCTGTGAGTCCTCTCACTGTAACAGAGAAGCTCCCACAGATCTTCCACACACCAGGCAGCATGGACCTGTGTGTGAGGCTTCATGTGCTGACTAAGTACTGCGAGAACAGGGGAGAGGGGCCGGGGCAGGAACCCTTTCAAAAGGACGCAGAGTTCTCTGATCACGGCAGGACGCGGCGTCATCTTTTCTCTGTCTCTCAGTTAACGGCAGAGAGAGAGATAGGGGGAGATTGAGTGATGTTAGCAGGGCTATGGAGACATTAGGCTCTGTGAAACTGTCTGTTCTGAGCTACATACATTTTTGGAGAGAGAGAAAACTCCTATGGAGTAGCCATCTTCTGCACTCAGTGTGAATCCTTTCAGTTGATTTATCTGGAATTTGGCATTGTACGAATTTGCTGATGATTCAGAAGTAGAACGGTATCCTGTTTCAGTCCACTTTTACTTCAAAATGAGATGTCAGCCTAGTTGGAGGACCTCTACATGTCATATCATCATTACTCTTGTGATAGGCAGAACATTAACTGATTATTATTTCTAAAAATAGTCAAATGTATTGTACACGTATAGGAATTGGTAATGAGTTCATGGTTGTGGTGGCAATGTGGAAGCCAACCATTCAATGCTGTCAATGGTTCCATTCTGCTTCAAGAGCTTTGTTGTTTTTTCGTACCCTTACCGAAGTGACCAAATATATTCAGTATACAATGATAAAAATTTTTAGAAAAGGCTCCAGAACTACAGATTAGTTACATTTTTTGCTTGAAAATGGCCAAAACAATTCAGCGATATTCAAAACCATTCTGTCAATTGAGTAATCCATATATCAAATTTTTAAAGCACTACATTGTAGAATCCGAAAGAAAAAACATACGTAAAAGTTACGACCAACCTCATTTGGTTTAACTCTCAAAACTGTATCCATTTGCCAAAATGATGTTTCTGTTTTTCAATTGGAGGATTACAGTACGGTTAGTGAATATCACTGTTGCTACATTTGACATTGTAAAAAAAAAAATACCTCAAGTGTTCCCCCCATGGATAACAAAAACCATTACCGTCCAACTGGCAGTATTTTACAAACATGGCCGCAAAGCTTCAGGGACTAAACCTAGGAACCAGGAAACCGTCTGCCACGACAAACCTTCAGATACATTTCACACATGGACAACCCACATGGTTACTGAGGATTGGTCTCATCTTCATAGACCATAGTTATAATTAGTTACACTGCTATCTGATGCATATTTAATAATAGGCCTACTGTATATATTACTAAAAATGAATGTGTAAAAAATCTATACAGTCAAATGAATCTCTTAATGTATTCAATAAAAATTAATTATTTAAACACTTAGAAATGTCAACAAAACCTCTCATGGTATTATTAAAGATGTAAATACATTTCAGCAAGGTCAAAGTCTGATAAATCTCACCAACACTGCCATCCCATCATTCAGCATTTTCTTCTAAATGTTTGTCCATGAACCTCTTGTCCGGTATTTTAGTCTCAGTGTTTGCCATACTGGTAGAGCCCTCCTTTGCTTCTAGATTTTCAGTATGAGTAAAAAAATACTGCTGACAGAACACACTTTACTCAATAATTCGTGTGCACTGATAACATTTGCCCTGGTGCAACTTTTGGCCACTGAATTGCATCGAGAAATAAGTATTCTGCTCATTTGCATTTTCGCTTATGATAAGACAGTATATTTTAAATAAAAAATAGCAGAATTATAAGATTAGAGAACAGGTTTCTATGTGGCTTATGTGTTATGCTTGGAGGCTGAATGCAACAGAGCAGTCCTTGTTTAATCAAAATCCCATTTACCTCTAATATCTCATCAATCTGAATCAATTATTATACAGCCCACACCTTAGATTAGCAATTTTGAGAATGTTACCATGTGCTGAACCCAACAGTAATACTACACAATGCACGTTTCTACATTAAGTAACACATTTTTTTCGTAAAATCAAATCAAATATTTTATTTTGTACATGTACTCCTCATCAGCAATTTCACATGTGACTGGGACGTTAAACACCAAAAGAATAGCAACATTATATTTGTGGTTTAAATTGGCCAGATGCAACATGCCATTAGCAGAAATGGAGTGTCATTGACTAATTCACATCTCACCTCAGCTTCACTGAGGCAGAGGGCATGGAGAACAGTCTGTGTGGATGGAATGGTGCTCTGTCTTGGAAGGAAAGCATGTTGGGAATCTGGGGCAATACAATCCAACAAGAGAATGTATTCATGAGGTGAACGGACTTTACGTATGTCCCTAACAGATTCCATTTATAGATACACGGGGAGGGGGGGAAAGGAATCTGCAATCTCTGTATGCATGGCCTTTTCTGCTGCAACAATTTCAGTGTCCTCTATATGATTAACTGTAACCTCCATAACTGAGCAATGAAAATCATGTGGCCTAACGTCTGTGCAGAGAGAGCAAAGATCCACAGGGATCCTGCCACCTGTGAACCTGAACACACCGCCACTATAGCAATATAACCTTGAGAATGTAATTCAGCATGTCCCCGAGCAAAGTGATGAAATGAATGCTGAGTGATGACATCTCTCCCACTTTTCCCTATTCTATATTACTGCCACCACACCCACTGTTACTCATTTCCCCCCCACCCCCCGCCATCGACTCACCTGCCTATCTGACCTCCCCATCCCTCCATCCTTCCATCATGGTGCCCTGATCACCTCTACTCACCTGTTCTATCTTGGCGAGCCATTCCTTATTGCGGGCCAGTTCCGCCATAAAGGCCTGGTGCTTCAGCCACTTCCTGTGAAGCTTTTGAGCCTCGTCCCGCGCCGTGTCTCGGGCCATAAGCATCTTCTCTTCCACCCGCTGTCCCAATCACTCAGCTAGGGGAGACAAAAATAGCCACCATCAGGAGCCCAACGCTCGAGCCAGCCCTTCTTCCCCCCTTTCCCACAGGACGTCCTGCCTGCCTCCAGTACGCAAGAGCCCCCCGCTCTGCTCTGCAGGGGCCTGGCTACCTGTGCTATCACCACCCACCCCAACCCCCACCAGACACCCTTTTCTGTAGAGAAAAAAAAAATCAAGATAAGCACCTCAGCAGCAGTGGTAGCAATTGAAGCACTCAAGCCCTTCCTTTGGGTCGCCCCTGGGTCTTCATGCCCTACTGCTTCATGGGTCTTGCGGTGCTGATGCTGCAGTGCCTGCTAGCCAGTCTCAGAGAAGGCAAAAACAACCAGCGAAATAGAGGAAATGCGCCAATGACAACACTGGTACAGAATGACACACACCTCCAAGATTCTTCTCGGCTTGGGGGTTATCTTCTAGCTACAAATGACGATAACAATCCAGCCGTCAGTGAAGGTGTAGATGTAGCATAGCCATAGAAGAATCTTTCAGCCGGGGCAAACCTGACCATCCACCACTCGCCAGTCCCAGGCAATCTGTAGTCCGGGCTAAGGATGCTGTAGACAGGAGGAGGAGGAAGAGTTGGAGTGGGAGGAGCAGGGTGAATGGGATGCAGAGGCAGTGCAGAGGAGGCCAGATAACATAAGCTATCCACTCCTGAAATGCATGGTTCCCTCCACTGCAAAGATGAACGCGCAGTCGGCTGTGAGATAGCACACTATTTTCTCTCCTCAGTTCCCCTTGCTCGTGTCCCCGAACAGCTCAGCCGCGCTTGGTGCATGCTGCTGCAGTCCTTGCCTCTCAGCTACACTCCTGTGTGTGCGTGTGTGTGCTTGCGTGAGTGTGTGTGTGTGCAATCACAATCAGCACTGCAGTGCCGGAGCCGAGAGAGAAGAGAGAGAGAGAGAGAGAGAGAGAGAGAGAGAGAGAGAGAGAGAGAGAGAGAGAGAAGGAGGGGAGGGAGGTGGGAAGACAGCAAGCGAAGAGGGAGACAGGTTAGAGGAAATGGATAAAGGGGGAGCGCCAGAGCAAAAAGAAGAAGAAGGGAGAGCAAGTCAAAAGAGGGAAAAGATGGTGTTGGAGGGGGGGTTGTAAAACAGAGAAAGGAAGAGAGAGCCTGCGTCATCCCTCAGTGTCACCAGGGACATTTCTCTGCACTAGAAATGACTGCACTCAGAGCGGGAGCGGGATTTGGGAAGGAGGGGGGGGAGGTGTCGTTTAAAACAGCTGAATGAGAAGGATGCACACATGCTCCACGGTGCAGCTGACTGATTCGGATCACTGTTCACGCTTCCTCTTCGAGGCGACCTGCATGTGATCCTCCTGCTGCAGAATTGTCACTCGGGTGAAGAGGGTGCACACATTTTAACCGTGTACATTGGCTAATGCCGCTCCCCCAGATCTGAATTATAGATAAGCAGGACAAAAAGATTTGTTCATGGTTCATTTCTAATTTTTGTCTGAGCATGTGCTGCAGCATTGAATTTGTATTTGTTTATATTCTGTTTGTTAAAAATAAAAATAAATTAATCAAATTGAATCACAATCAGAATCCAGAGGTGATTAAAGTTGCATGAGTAACAGAGTGAAGTGCTGCACTACCATTAACCGCCAAGTTGTGTTGTTCAAGTTGGCCAAGTTGTGTATTTTTTTTGTGATAGTTCATTTAATAGACTAGTACAGTGCCCATTTTGAACCGGCCAATTGCTCTGCTACCACTCTCCCAAGTTGTAGCATTGGGGGGCTTGCTCGTTCAGAGTGCGTTAACAGTGGGAGCATGTGCATTATGGCTGTTTGCAACTCCTAAATGTGTAGTTGATTGTATACACTGTTTTCAAGATATTGGCGGAAAGACTGACAAACATACACAGAATTCTGCTGGAGCATCACCGATGGGCAAATAGTGACAAATCCAGAAACATAATATCTACACATTTACACCAGATGTGTTCGCAATAGCAAAAATCTTAAGGAGAAATAAAGTTTTTTGTAATGAAAGCCCTGTCCACAGTATTTCAGCCAACTTTGAGAACCAGCTAATGAAGAAAATGTTACAAATATGAAAAAGCGACTTTGCAGCTTGGTCTAGAGCTCTGTAACAAATCTAGTGATGTAAAATATGTAAGGGTTGAAAAATATCATATGTGGACAGATTTGTTATAAATATTACAACCCATCTTGTCATAGCAACACCATCAGGCCATATTTCACAGCATTTGACATAACACTCCATAACCAGAGCAATACAAGTGCCAAGTGTAACGCCGATCAGATCAACTGTCCTCGAGATACGATAAGGATAGGACAGACAGACAGAGAAAAGTTCCTTTCTTTACAGTTAGATTACGGCAGTGCCTGTGCAAAACATGCCTGTCCAGAGCAGGCCGGATGCATGACCTCTGGTATTGCTGCTCACAGCAATTCTATGAAATGCTCAAGCAGGCAACAATTTCAATACACCTGCCATGATGTTGTTGCGTCACACAGAGCATGAATTAAATTAGTAACAGTTTTTTGCCGTACTGTACATCAAGCATCCATGAAATGTTATTTGTCCAGGATTAAACTATGAGTTGAACACTGTAAAAGGACTACTGCAGATGACAAGCTAAAGTCTGCAGAGCCCTGACGTTTACAAATATCAACATGTTGCCTGTCCAAATTGCACCAAAGGTAATAAAGGCCAGTATAACAGCCAAATGTAGTAGATCGGATGAATGGTTTTTAAAGTATGTGAGGAAGGTGTTAAGTGCTGTTAGCTATACCTTTCAAAAATCAATTTTCTTTAATTTCTGTATACTGTACCATGCAATCAATTTGTATGTCTTCCATGAAATTGTGAACAGAGATGGGTTGAGTGTATGCACGAAGAACAATGCATAAAAAATGGAAGAAATGTTTCACATACTAGAAACAGCTATCAATGATTTGTTTGAACACCCTGAGGGGTTTGAGAGCCTTACATAACCTAACAATAAAAACATTATTAAGCTTGACGTTCAGGGATTATAAAGTTTGCCAACTGTCACAGTCACTGGAAAGTTAAAGGATGGAACCATGGATGACCAACAGAACTGGATACAGCGTTGGAGGTGGGGCGCTGTTTATTCTTACGAAAGTTGCTCAGTGGCACATGAAGCTAAAATGGTCTGACACTAGAAAAAAATACCTGTATGTTCCAGCAATCTTCTGGCAATTGGGCCTATTGAGCATGTGCACTTTCGTTTTCCATAAGTCCTGCCTCCAATCCAGTCCGTCATGGCAGCGTCTTTGCAGGTCATGTCTTGCAGTCGTCTCCTAATGTGAAAAAGTCATTCAGGCCAATGTGGTCATGTGTCAAACACAGAAGTTGTTAAACCATTGTTTGGTAACTATGAAAATGGGCTTTAGCATACAGCTCACTTCATTGGGGCCTGAGTAGATCATTTAAATGATGCATGAAATGCCTCATCTTATGAGAATGCACAAAGACCATAATGAAAAAAGATTGAGTTAACAAAGTCAGTTGGTAACTTGATAACCGCCATTGTGGTACATGTTATCCCTTGGTAGGGTTATATATATGTTTTTGAACCAGCTAAGTCTTGTTTGATTAGCACCTAAAAAACATTGGTGGTCAGTTTTGTTTTCCTTTAATAAATGAAGGGACATGCAGTTGAGCCTCGGAGAGATTTAAATGCTCCCACTGCGCTCCGTCACATAAACATACTTGCCAACGAATCCAACCTTTACATAGGTTACACTGTGCTTATTTTGTATTGCTGAATAACACAATAACTACATTTTTTACAAGGCTGGGTCAAATACCTCTTTAATCAAATGCATAAGTGAGCTGCTATAGCTAACGTTAGATTGCCTTGGTAAAATTGCTAAGGGTGGTAGCCTCATGATTAGCGTGTAAAACAATTGCATCTAAGGGCGATTGTTACAATCTGTTAAGTAGGGTATTGTGAAATACCATCCAACATTTCCATCTAGCTCAGCCTCAAAAGAAAATGCCTTTTAGCTAGTCAGCTGTATTCATTCTGAAACTAGAAGGCAACCTTTCAGCCAATGATTCCTATGAAAAATGTTATATGATGACAAAATTGTGTCAAAATATTTAGAAAGTCTACACATTTTCCACTTCCTTTGCAGACAAATACACGCCAGTTTTTTCAAAAAGGGTTTGGTCTTTCGAAGTCGATGTACTTGCATGATTCTTGCTCTTATGAAATTGTATCTTCATGGTTGATTGAACTTAATGTAAATTGCTTTACACAAAAGCCTAAGCTAAATGTGTTTTACTTCAGAGCACTAATAAAATGTTTACCATCCAAGAATATTTCTTGAAAAGTTTGCGTGTCAACCAGTGGACAGGATGAACGTACGGTAGTCGGTCTGCATCTTATATGGTGAGATCTGGAAGACTTCCTGCATTGTCCCGGTGCCCAAGAAAACACGCCCAAGCACTCCAGGAGACAACAGGCCTGTAGCCCTGACCTCTCATGTCATGAAGATCTTTGAGAGACTGATCCTGCAGCATCTCGCACCCCTTGTATGTGACTCCCTGGACCCTCTACAGTTTGCCTACCAGGTCAACATCAGTGTAGAGGATGCCCTCATCTACATTAACACAGAGCCAACTCACACCTGGAGAAGCCGCACAGCTCACTAAGAATCCTGTTCTTCGACTTCTCCAGCACCTGCAACACCATCCAGCCACACCTGCTCGCTGAGAAGCTGTCACTGATGCAGGTGGGATGCTTGGTGGCCTGGATTACTAACTACCTCACCAGCAGACCTCAGTATGTCAGACTGCAGGGCAGCGTGTCTGATGTGCTGGTGAGCAACACTGGAGCCCCCCAAGGAACTGTGCTGTCACCATTCCTGTTCACATTCTACACCTCTGACTTCTGCTTCAACTCCGGCTCATGCCACCTACAGAAGTTCTCTGATGACTCCTCCATCGTCAGCTGCATCACCGATGACAATGAGGAGGAGTACAGGGCCCTGGTGGAGAACTTTGTAGGCTTGTGTGACAACAACCACCTCCAGCTCAACATCAGCAAGACTAAGGAGCTGGTGGTGGACTTCAGGCGGAGCACGAAGAGATCTGTAACCCCATCACCATCAGGGGGGAGGAGATAGGGATGGTGAACACCTACAAGTTCCTGGGAGTGCACTTGAACAATAAACTGGACTGGACTGACAACACTGATGCTTTCTTCAGGAAGGGACAGAGCAAGCTGTTCTTCCTGAGGAGGCTCAGGTCCTTCAATGTGTGCACGAGGCTGCTGCAGACGTTCTACCAGTCTGTGCTGGCATGTGCTCTTCTTTGACGTAGTGTGCTGGGGGGGTAACACCAACAAAAGGGATGCTGACAGGCTGAACAAGCTCATGAGGAAGGCTAGCTCTGTTGATGGAGTTAAACAATCTGGAGGAGGTGACTGAGGGGAGGACGAGGAGGAAACTGGACAGTATCCTGGATAACCCCTCCCACCGCCACCATGCAGAGCTAGTGAAGATGAGGAGTATGTTTAGCCACAGACTCATCCTTCCTCGGCACAGCACTAAGCGCCTGGGAAACCCTTTGTGCTTGTAGCCATCAGACTGCACAACAAGGGGCTAACCATGTGACTCACTGACAATAACCCGGACTGCACATCAAGCCTGCACTTTTGCACAATAACTTTTACCCTTAACAATCCGGATACAAAATGTATCTATGTTCACTGAAGTCCTTAATTCCGTTTTTTGTCCAAACAGATACTTACCTGTACATCATTTTATTTTTGTTTTATTATCCTGTGTGAACCAAACTGTCCTGTTTTTCACTCTTATTCTGTTGCTGCTTAAACCACTGAATTTCCCCATGGGGATTAATAAAGGTATATTATATGTTGCATCAATAATATAACACCACACAGTAAATGGTGAATTTAAACTTACCAATGGAGTGAAATGTTTAAGTTTTGGATCTATTTCTTTTAATTTTTGTCAGAGGTAACGTGTTTCCGGTTTCAATTTAAGTATGGATATTCTATCCTTGCTTCAAAATGGTGGAACAAGCTCCCCATTGATATCAGGACAGCAAAATGTCTACACATCTTCCTTAACAAACTCAAAACCCACATGTTTTCACTACACTTTGGCCATTAAACCTAGCATATACAAAAAGTAAAGATTTTAATTTAATTGATTACTCAATTGAAACTAATGCAACAGCACTAAGTGATGATGCAAATGTACCTGCAAGGTTTTGCTGGTCCAAGCATGTTTTTTTCTGGTTTATTAAACTTATGGTAAAACGTCTGCTAAAATAAAATGTTTATGTTATATAATTAATTCATATAGTTTATTCTGCTGATATTATTCCACTGCAAAAAAAACAAAACAGTGTGGACTATCCAAAATAGACCTTACCGCTGATACATACCTGAACACGAATGCGGAACTTAGAAAATGTTATTACAAATAAAAGCCAAACAATGAAAGCTCTCTAATGAGCTCCACACAGAGAGGGCGGAAGCAGCGACATCAGGGGGCGGCTCTGCGGTACACCAGCAGGATGAGCACCGGAACCTCAGCGTGAGCGTGGAAAACATAACCGGACAGTTTACAGCGGCGCACTCTAGTAGCCTCCATGACAGCTAACAGTTGACAACACTAAGGTAAACAGGCTTCCTTTATTAAATGTAACACTACCTTGTAATAAGCAGCTGCAGTACATTTAATATGCTGTCAGAAACAAAGCGGATTCATGAGGAACAGTCTTCCAAAATAAAATAAAGTCAAATGTATTCATGAAGCAGAAGAAATAGCGTTAGGTATTTTTCATGAAATTAGCGCAGCCTTACAACGAAAGTATAATTTTCTTATTATTCCAATGGTGTATTGAAAAAATGGTGTTCGGGTTAAAAAAAATAAAAAACACACACAAGCAGCCGAACCGAGTCTTAGAAAAGTGAATACATCATTCAGCTAGCCATGGACAGATGTAGCATTGGATTAATCACAACCACCTCAATTCAGCGTTAGTGTAGTTTAAAGGTGGGAGAACATAGCAGTCACAGCTGAAGTGTGTTAATATGTGATCATGTTCTAATATGACACTAAGGACAGTGGTTGATTTGGCTTTATCACTTTGTATTGAATTGTAATTCATTTTCTTCTTATTTTTTGGTTTGTATGCGTTTTCACCTTACCTTGCCATGTCTTGTAAATAATAGTATCTGGAATATTAGATCTGCAGTTTGACCTCCCCCCAGACCCTTAGAAAGTTGCAGGTCCAAACCTGCGGAACATATCTGTAAACCATGCTGATGTTATTAAACATTTTTTAACATGCACTTGTGGAGGGGAGGGGGTTGACCTGCACCAAGCCCTAACCTCAAGCCCATCCCAGTTAGTGTATCTTTACCACAGTAGCCAATCCTGATGACTGACAGCCTTTGATGATATATTTTGCAGTTAATGTTGGCCTCTCTGTCCACGATGATGTCACATGGCTTTAAGAGCAGTAAGCAGGACTTCACATTTGGACCATGGAAAGTGACTGCAGCCAGGAACCACATCATGAAGTCCAAAGACATTGAAAGGTGAGATATTCCTCTTAATGTGCGCACCAGATACTCATTGGTCTTCTGACTTTTCCTTGTTAAACTCTGTTGAGTTCGCCATTAAATCAACTTGTGCAGCCCAGGTACACTCAACACAGCAGATAATAATTGTAGTGTAGCATAAATGTGTATAAGGTATTGCACTGATTGACAGTTATACAACAATTAAAACAACTTACTTAGACCCAGTTTTGAAAATCTGAAGCTCCAACCTGGGTACCATATACATGTGTCATCCCCTCTGTCTGCCCTTTTCAACTCGCAATAAAGGCACTCGTGGCCAAAAATAAACTTTAAAAAAAAATCTTCCTTGTATGCCATTGTGGGTCCTTCAGACCTTTTGACAGACAGCATGAGGTACCACAAAGATTCTGTAACCACGTGTAAATGAACTACAAATATGGCTATATATTTATGCTTGTACCACATGGGTAATATTTGCAAAACATCTCTTGAGTAGATGAAAAATGTCTGCTGACTGACAGACATTAATCTCCTGTCAAATTATGTCCTGGAATTGAGTTTTTAACGTTCCTCTCACTATAAACAAAATAACATTAAGTATATTAAATCAACCTCCAGGTTAGGGGTGGAGATGAACATGCCCTCCCTTCCAGAGATGCTGTTTGGGGACAACATCCTGCGCATCCAACACAGCGACGGCTACGGCATCGAATTTAACGCCATCGATGCCCTCCGGAGAGTCAACAACATGGAGGATGCTGTGAAGGTGGCCTGTGCTCAGGAGTGGCAGGAGAGCAGGTAAATGAGCAATTTATTAGCACATTTGAGGTGCTGCTGTTTAGGCAAGAAACCAAATCTTTTTCCTCCTTTCACCCACTGTCTGAAACAACAGCATAGTGTTCTGCTCTGTTGTGATTAGTCAAAGTGTAGATATGTGTTGGGAAACTACCGCCCCTTAGCCTATCACGTAATATGTGTTGGAGCTCTAGCAAATAGAAGCGCGAGTGTTACATAGTGATGTCATTATGTTACTGAAGTAGTAAAAGGAGTCCAATGGAGGTTTTTCAGGCAGGGGGGAAGAGTGTGTGGGAGAGAAACTCCCTCTGAAGGAACCAAGGAATACATGCACAAGCTCCTCCTGTGGTACACGTTATGTGTCTGTCCTCATTTCGCCACCGTTTACACATGTCTGTCCATGCAGGTTTGTTTAATTATTGGAAGAGATTAGCTCTTCATGTTGGAGCAGGGATTTACATGTATGATGCAATTCAAATCTAGAATTCTAAATATGTTATATAATAGCTAATGTGTGCAGGTTTTGAATTGAAAACCAAAGTAAAAAACACGTAAAGCCGTTAATTCCCAGAGACACAAAGAATGGGACCTGTGTAGCTAACACAAGCTCTGTGGTCTTCTTTCAGGGCGGATTCTGAACACTCCAAAGAGGTAGTGAGACCCTACGACTGGACATACACCACAGACTACAGAGGCACTCTTTTAGGGGAGAGCCTGCAGATGAAGGTGGGTCATTTCCAGTGATTGAATGGACACATCAACACCTCAGTGATGTGGACCACTACCTTCGAGTATTGTCCAGCTCCTCCTCCCCCTGTGCTTCATGTCTCTGTGTTTCCTGTGCAGGTGGTGAAGACAGAGGAGCGTATCGACATGGAGAAGCTGAAGGCTCGGGAACAGATCATGTTCTTCGACGAGGTGCTGCTGTTTGAGGACGAGCTTCACGACCACGGCGTCTCCATGATCAGCGGGAAAATTGTGAGTGCTGCATTGATTGTTTTTTTTACTTATTCAATATTACCATGTTCAGTCAAGGTACAAAAAAATCTAAGTGAGTTAAAGCACCAACAAAAAGTACAAATACAGATCACAATAGAATTTAGTATAAGCATTTTAAAATTTGTTGATGAGAAATTGCTCTAAGAAGATTTGGGTTCAGTCCTGTCCATATTTTAATACCAATTATGATGTAATGGTTGTTCGACACCTCCTTCTAGAAAGTGTTTGTTTGCCTCGTAGTTGGGTTTTTGCTGACTTTAATTTGGAGTCTGTTTAACAGCTGATACTATTGAACGGATAGAACCAGATTTAGCGACAATGAAAAGGAAGATTTCAGCCACAGTCTGTGTAAGTTGCAGTCCCTTATTTACTATGGGGAGTTTCTCTGAGAGCCACAGCACATCACAGTTACTCACATTCAGACCTGCAAACTGCCCACAATGCAGTCAGCTACTGAAACCTCCCCACAGGTGAATTCTGGGAAAGGCGGAAAATCAGAAGGCATAATTCAGTGTTGGGATTTGTCTAGGACAAGGACATATCATGACATGATGATTCAGTTAAATATCCCAATATGGGATTGTATTATTTCTACATAAGTGGAACAAATGTGATCAGTAACATGTTGCTGTGTGTTGTTGACACAGAGGGTGATGCCCACCAGTTTCTTCTTGTTGCTGCGTTTCTTCCTACGAGTGGACGGAGTGCTGATCAGAATAAACGACACGCGACTGTATCACGAGGTACGTTTACTTCCTCCAGCCAGGGTACAGTGCATGGTTTAATAAGGGGCAAGCCGTATCATTTAAATATGGCTCAAGTTACATTAAATACAGTTTATATAGTTCTACACTATATACATGTTATATCTGTATAAAATCTGCACATTTATATTTAAACTTTGTATATTTCATAAAATATAGCAACTGTCATAAAACTCAATTAACCTTTTAATTTAAGAATTCTGTTTCTGATCGTCCACACTCACGAAGGCTTTAATGAGTAAAGACTGGTGATTCTGTTTCTGATTCCAGGCGGGAGCGAATTACATGCTACGAGAGTTCAGCACAAGAGAAAGTAAAATAGGAGATCTTAAGGTGAGCTGTGACACGACACTGGTAAAAAAGCAGGCCATGTCTCATGGTAATCATTTATTAAAGGGTTTATGTCCCTAGCTTTCTATATGCTATCACTCCTTTTTTTTATCCCGCTATCATTACAATTTATTTAGCTGTTTCTTCAATTCGCTCGTCTAACACATAGTCAGTATTAAACAGTAGAACCTGCATAGAATATCATAAAGTCCTACTGTATATCATTGTAAAGCCAACACTATAATGATCTGCGAGTCACAAGACACTGAGGACCACATATATTGCCCTTCACATTAAATTATGGATAGTTCCACCACAAAAAGCAAGGAAAGAGCTTTAAGGGATAATGTTCAAAGAGGCGGTGATTAATAAATGTAAATCACAAAAAAATCCTCCTCAGCAACGGTCAATATTTTGCTTAGCAGCGGTGTGTTATCGAGCATTAACAACCTTAGAAATCAGAATCGAGTAGCATTGTTTTTTGAAAGAACATTTAATCTTATATGTTTTCTTACCAAGCCTTTCTGTGGTCATAACATGTTTTACATACCCTGCTCAGCTGGCTGAATCTTCAGCCTCTAAAGAATTTTTCAACGTTTTAATTGGAATGTACATACAAAAGAAAACTCTGTCCCTTCATTTTTTCTAAATCCTGCCTTTTCTACAATATTTGTAGATATTTATTCATATAAAAAACATAATTTGGGTAAAGAAAGTAATCATTCATTTTGAATGTAACATTTGGTTATCAGCAGACTTGATGCACGGTATGTGTATATGTGTACAGAATGTTGAAGGAATTAGTCCTAAAACCTGGAAATGAGTTAGCATTTGACCGCTTCCTGTTCCCTTGTCTCAACAGTTATTTGAACGTGTTTATGTTTAGATGCCTGAAATAAGGTCTGTAGTTAACACAACCTTAAGAAATATTCAGCCATGTGACCGTGATGTACTTTGTTTATAGCCTAAGGTTAGCTTTTTAACTTAGGTGGAACAAAAGGTGTAAGTATCATAAACATGGGTTGGCCACAGAGCTTATTTTTTCTGCACTATTCCAAAACTCAACATCACAAATCCATGGCTTTTTGTCAAGGGAGCCTTTTCAATGCTTTTCATCACTTCACCACTCTATTTAAACATCTAAAATATTGAAGCTTCCTATGAGGTGCTGCATTTCCTGTGGTCAATTGAACGTGTCCCTCTCTCTGTCAGAATGTTCCCGCTGCACTGTACACGGATCCTAATGAGATCGCCCAGCACCTAACACTGAAGCTGACGGAGTGTGAGAAGCTGGAGATGCCTGCGATGTCGCCTCAGAGAGCTGTTAATGACGTCCTCCAGTGACCGCCATACTAATATGTCACATTGATGTGTTGCATGATAACAAAATGGAATAGTAGTCTTAACCCACATCCTTCTTAGTTACATAACAAACATCCCCCTCAAATATCTGTACAGGAATAGTTTTTATATGTGCCACTATGATGGTCCTTAAATTCCTGCCACTTGTTTCAGTGTTCACAGTGCAGCGTGATGCGCTATAATATCAAGGAACCTTTAACCCTACTTAAATGCTTTGGCCTAACTTCTGGCTCTGTTCATATTTGAACAGATTTTGTTTTATGATACATTTTTTTTCACTGCCTTTGACATGAAAAGGCTTGCTAGTGTAGCTGTCTCATGCTTGTTATATCAGTATATCGAAAATGTGTTTGTAGAAAAAGTAACACAAACAGCACTGTATTTTCTGAAGTCAAAGTCGTAAAGAATTTCTGTAAATATGTCTACTGTATTTTCTACGGTGACTTATGGAACGTAAAGAAGTGTGTTCTCCATTGGCAGTCCAAAACCTCCAGGATCTTTGCGAATGTGTCCCATATGGCCAAATATACATTCTGTTTGTGCAAAAATATCTGGCTTGCTTTGCTAATGCTGGATACTTGTTTTCTTTTTACAGTGTTTGTGACGTTTGAACTGTAAAAATGCATTTCTACTAGTAATAATTATTTGAATGAATTTCCACATTCAACACAAATAGATTTTCATTGTTAATTTGCTTCTGCATTGACCTGCGTTTAGTTTCACTTAAGTATCAGAATGGACCATGGAACAAAATGAGCAAATGTGGTGATATCAAATGTGTTTAATTTAATGAGGAACTGTTAATAAATACTATACATAAATATAGGGTTATTCATCCTACAGGATGATTAATTGAGTAGTGACAAAAAGACAGAAACGGTTGTTTTTTTTTTAAACACAAGAAAGAAAGAACCACAGGGAGAGAGGAACTAACACATAGTGGGTTTGGGTCTTTGCTATGGGTATCAGGACAATAAAACAACTTCAGAACAATGTCAACTAAATTGCATAACTCCACAAATACCATGTTTTGTGTGTAGAATAGACTTATTTTTGTGTTGTATGTCTATGTTTCTGTGAATGAAGTCCTCAAAAAGTTCTGCTGTAAGGCTTGGTGCTGATTTTGATTGTTGACAACACACTAGGCAAAATGAAGAGGTGATGTGATGGTAAAGTATCTGTCTACAGTGTTGTTTTTAAGGGTTAAGCACGAAGGTGTAAATGTGGACTTAAGAAGTATAGCGCCCTCTTGTGGCAGACAGTGAACTATGAATGGATTACAGGTTAGAGTTCCACAATTCTAACTCTAACCACTAGATATTATATTTGAGTTTGGACGGAAAAGGAGATACGAAGGAATATTTGAGTTAATGTGTTTAAAATCTGAGACGGAAACGTTTCAATGGTTTTCTTAGTCCTTTAGGGATTCCTGGTGTCATGGGGTTAAAGGCACCAACGATGATCCAGCTCTATCTCCCTCTCAAGTCAGTTGTAGTAAAACTTTTTGGTAAAACTGGACTTTCCCACAAACTGACCCTGGGCAGTTACGATTGGTGGTCACGCCTCCTCCTCTGCTGAACACCAGTGCCCCCCCAGGGTTGTGTGCTAACACAGTACACCCACGACCATCATTGGCCAGATTTCTAACAAACAACAGTCTTCATATAAAGAGGAAATCAACAATTTTACTCCACTTAAGCATAACCAAGGAACTGATCATTGATTTAGGAAAAAAGGAAAAGACATACACCCCTATACACCAGTGGCGCAAAAAAGGAAGTGAAAAGATTTAAGTTTCTGAATATCAGCAACAACAAAAAAAACAATACATGGTTATCACGTCTAGTGAAAAAAGCCAGTTCGGTCTGCTGCCTCCTTGCAAAAGATACCGTCCTATACCACCAGACTACATAGAACAGTATTTATTCATCAATCTATCTTTCATGTTCACTATTAAAAAATAGTTATATTTTTGGTGTCTACCGTGCAACCGTGCAAAAGGAAAAAATAAATGTAAAACATAAATGTTATAAGGGCTGTTATATAGAGCATATGTTATTCCGAAAAAAAGTGTATTGTATGCTGTTTACAATTAAATTGAATTAAAATAATCCGCTCACCCCATTTTAAAGTGTTCAATTGATGAAATACACTTTGTTAATAAAGTTGTACTAAAAAAATGCAGCCATTCCACAAAAAGAGACGGGCAGCAATATGGCGACCACGCACAGCCGTCCAATCAGCTTCCTCCATGCATAACAGCTGGCCAATGACAGAGTCTGCATCAGGCTGGAAACTATTCAACATGGAGACAACAGTTGAGAAGCTAGAGGCGATGGTAAGCTCAGTGTAAAACTATTTTATTTTCCCTTGTATTCATCTTCTGAAAGTGCCTCTAATCTTTGTTGAACGATATCAGAAATATTTAGCAGCTCGTTGTATCCGAAGAGTTATTCGTCCTCCAAGAGCAAGAGCAGGCATCTCATGATTTTCTCTTTTTATTAATAAACAATTCAAACACATTTGCGCCATTCAGCTGCCTGTCTAAGTGCAGTACATTTCATCACCTAGTTTGTTAAAACCTCCATTTCACTAGATAACTAATGTTATTGCGTCGGGGGAAAGCCAAAAAAGATGCTTTGTGAATTCGCTTCCTTGCTGCTGTTTTCAACATGTAATAACATGGCCACCATTAAAGCAGCGGTCAGTGAACACAGCTGGCCGCAGACAGCACTGAAACAGGGAGCATTCACGAACACTCATTTTCACGATAGCTTAAAAATATATTTATTTCTTATTTTTACGATAATGCTTGTAAGCAGTGGTGGAAATTTCACAAAATTACTGTACTTAAAAAAGGAGTAAGTAAAAATGGAGGTATTTTACTGGAGTATTTTCACAATATGCTACTTCATACTTTTACCCCACATTTTGTAGGCAAATGTTGTACTTAATACCCGACTACTATTGATTTACAGACTTAGTTATTAGCTAATTCGCAGATGCATATTATTAATACAAACATATAAATCAGCTTATACATTATCACATATTATTAATCTTCATAGTAGTATTTAAATTAAAGAAAAATAAACCCCACTTCGCAACATTGCAGTGGTGAACACACAAGTTCATCAATACATTTAATAAAACAATTACAAATATGACGTTATCTTTTGGTACTTACAGTATATTTAGCTACCAATACCCTTTTTTTTTGTACAATCAAGAATGTAGGACTTTTACTTGTAACTGAGTATTGTTTCACTGTATTGCTACTTGTACTGAAGTAAATATTCTGTGTACTCCTTCCACCTCTGCTTGTAAGAGACTCCTTTGTAATGACTCTATGGGTAGCAAAGTATGATTTCAAATGTGTTTTTGTGTTTGGTTGAGGTTGTAGGGGTCTGTTTATAATTGGGCCTCTAAATGACACTTACACTTCACTAAGGATAGTTTGAGCAGTGCCTCTTATACTGTACCGCTGATGGCCCTTCTAGAAAAGCAGTGCAACGTTAGAAGGGCAATGGCCAGAAATGGTTACAAGCAAGGTAACGTTTTCATACACTTGAGCTGTTGGCAGGTGCTCTGACTTCATTGCACTACTGTATCAGACAGCTAGCAGTGCAATAGTATTGTCAAAGCATCTGAAAACTGCAAAGAGCGGCTGCACCTAAACATTTACATTTCTACACTCTGTTGGATTGTTGTGTTGCAAAAATAGATATTCGGCATGTTTAAGTCATAGAACACATACAGGCATCAGTATTTCTGTTTGTTGGCTTCTCACCTACCACATTTTAACATTATCTGTTTAAAACGGCCAAAATAATAACTGATAGGTAACTGCTGCGCTGACTTCTTTATGGCACAGAATTTCTTGAATATAAATCAGTTAGTGTAGCAAACCCAGCTTAACAGATGATCACACTTTCATCACCATTTCAACCACAAGGCTTCAAACAGCATACAGTGGTGTTAATATGTGGAGATTATCCTGCTGATCAAAACGTGTAAGTATCATAAATGTTTGATTGCCAAAGATATTGTCTTCTGTAAAATTCATAAATCCAATGGAAAAACAAATAGCTTTTCATATTGCATATTGCTCATATGTTCACCGCATGTAGTACCAAAACATTAAGCTGAGTGTCTTTGCAGTTCCTCAAGTCGGAGGCAGACCTGGAGTACATTGAGAAGCGGCTGAAGCTGGACTTCCTCAACAAAGCTTCAGCGAATGGATGTCCCACTGAGGTAATGGAATAACAGCAGCTATTTCTTCTAGCTTTTTTACTCAACTAAAGATAGGACGGAGTCTGCAGGAGTTTAAACTGTCAGCTTCAAATACAATATATCAACATGTAACTACGCTGTTCATGCAATTTTGACCACTGGACACTATACATGACGAAACCATAAGCAACGTGTTAATCTCTGCTGTGTTCCTGCAGGAGAACCCGGCAGTGATGCTGGAGAACCTAAGGGCCATCAAAGCCAAACACACAGCGCTGTGCTCGCAGGTGAAGGAGATTGCAGAGGCACAGAAAGAATCCATGGACTCCATCAGAAACAACCTGAGCACGGCCATGGAGCTGGTACAACACTTCCAGCAGACCACTGATGTGCAGGTACCCACACTGTGTACTATACTGTATACAGAAAGTAGAGGAAAGTGAACGATTGTCACACAGTGGATAATGGTCTTTTACCACAATGATTATGTTACTGTTGACTTCTAATGGACATGCTTCCTGTCATCGACAGTTTTCTAAAGACATTTGCGAGCACATGTACACGCAAATGTCAGCAGATAACTATTATACAAAAGATTGTCAGTCACAAATGGAAGATGCATTTTCTAAATGGAAATGAAATGCACTCCTCCTGCAGGCTGTGGTGTTGTTGAAATATCCATAAGGTGCCAAATTGTAAAACCAATGCAGCTTAATTTATAATAGCTTTGTAATGTTTGAATTAAGGGATTCTGAACACAACAGATTCCGTTTCTAACTTGATCTGGAAAATAAAAATGGTATAGCGAGGAAAAATCCCCTCAACTCCAACCTACCTATACCTGCTTTCTCCTTATTCTTGGAGGATGGCGCTCAGATTTGTTGATCTACCAATATGAGATATCAACCCGCAAACATTCAGAAATGCTATTAAAGATTGATCTGGAACTCCTGAACCCAAATATTCTTACCAAAGCTAATTATTCTTAAAATGTACATATGATCGTATCACATAAGACATTCAATCATAATGAAAAAAACCTACCATTGCGTTTTATTATAGACAAATGTGTTGCAGCCGTGGGTAAAGACTGTTGACTGTTACCATGCTGCAGGTTGATCCATTGACAGAGTCAGAGCAGGAGTCGGCAGAGCTGCTGGATACATTTGTCGGGGAGACCCCAGAGGTGAGACATGATCAGCGTATGAATAACCTCTGATGACCATCTCATCTTCCAATGGCCATTGTCACACTAATGATTTCTGCTTTTCTTTCAGACGCCGCCTGCTGCAGCAGCGTTTACACCCCAGCAGTCACAGAGTGAGTCCAACTATTTCTGAATACTATACTATCCGTCCAGCACTTAAGTTGGAAGAGGACTAGGGCCACACAAGAATTTATTTTGGGGATAAACTCAAAGCTTTTTTCACATGTGGCCCTAATCCTGTTCTGTACATTACCTTTTTGTAAACACCTTCTTAGCTTTTTGGTTTTTGCAGCAGTCCCTGATATATAACACCTATACAGGAGGGTATACTGTATATTTGACATGTCAACTTTCAAGTTTGTTAACGTCTGTAGGACAAAATGAAATGTTCATCTTGTATGGGCTGAGACATGGAACACAGACACAATTATTGTTGCACTTGGTCAGTAGAGTCAGCATGTAGTACACAAGCTGTTCGATGGTTTTATAACCCACTTCCTGTCATCACTACTTGGTTTAGGATACCACTTAGTATGAGTGGAAGTGGGAAGTCCAACTGTGGGTGATATCTGTGTCTGTGTCTGTGTATCCGCAGGCTGTGAGTATGAGGAGCTGAGTGACGCCATGTTTGAGACTCTCCCTCTCAGCGTACGCGCCAACATCAAGCTGGCCGACCTCAACACGTTCTACCAGCAGCTGCAGCAGCACAGTGGCAAAGACAGGTCGGAGACACCGCAATGATTCCTTTGTATTTTCAGCACAGTACTGTAACATGTTAATATTTACACGGCTACCTCTTTAACACAGTGGTACCTCCTTTTGAAGAGATTGTGGGTGTATAAATCTGTTGGCAGGATTAATGCTGTTCTTGATGGTGTAGTACAGGAATGATTCCTGAAACTGTAAATTAGTTCGCTTTTTACCACTTTTCAGTTATCGCGTCTTTAAGTGTTTTTAACATGATTTGGTTAATCTTGTTCAACGACACACAATACGTCATTATATACTAAACTGGTTCATGTATGACACCTCTGTCATAAAAAGAGCGGTTGCTAACAAGTGGCTACATGAGAACGTCATCCTGCTGACCATTAGCCACCTTTAGCTTAGCGGTGGAGATGTGAAGCCATGTGACCTTGTGCCTACTAAAATACGTTATCACCGCACCACTGTATGAAACAGTCAACATTGCATCTTGTGATTGAAAAGCCTGCTGTTGGAATGATCAGGCCATAAGACCATAAGCGCATTCATAACCAACATATTTATTACTATGATAAGCAGTATTTTATTCCTGTACAGTGTCTCATTTCACATTCTGTCTTCAGCCTCATCTCATTCTGTTTTACATGTTTATAGTTTGGTTCTTACACATTTACCTGCACATTGGTCACTTGCAACATGTGTCTTAAATATATCTTTATGTTGCATTGTTGACTACACTGTAGCTACTGTGAATATGACAAAACCTTTGACTCTTTAATCAGCTGTGTGTGTCTCTTCCTCCCTGCAGTGCCCCCCTTGTGTGCAGAAGATGAAGCAGATGAAGATGAAGGTGAGCGATGCCAAGCTGAAGGCCCTGCAGCAGCTCTCTCTGGTGGAGCTGGACAAGAAGGGCCACGTCTGCCTCGTCATATGAGGCGCACCCGCACCCAGAGACTGTTGAGTGAGGGTGGGAGGTGTCTGTGGATTTGGCTGCTGCTCCATCTGGAGTAGTAGAGTTACTGAGGGCTCCCACATGTTTGTGGGTACATTGGCCATATTATCCGCCCTCATGCTGCTTCCTGTTGCAGTTTATTATTTGTGCAGGTGAATATAACAACAGGTTTGAAGCGTGATGGGTTTTCCAATGCTCAAGCTGCATCTGGTTTTTAATTAGGTGACATCTATAACTGACACACATCACTCAAGAACTTTGTCAAAGAATTTTAAGTTGAGATAAAGAGTGGCAATTATTGATAAATGTCTTTATGAGTGATGTTCCTTTACTTCACAGCAGTTTGACTGTATTATTCAGTCAAAAGGAATATATTTGTGTAACAAAGATGGAACCAAAAGCAGAATTGTTAATATTTAATATTAAACTTATACATTTCACTTCACAGGAAAACAGTCTTTGTAAATAATATTTTTTCCCCAAAACATTCCTAAACAGCACATTGGATAAAATAAAACAGCTCTTTCAAATGGCTCTAACGCTGAAAACTTTTTACCTGCTACATAAAAACTGATCTGTTTATATCAAAGGAATTTCTGAACACATTTTTTGAAAATGTAAATGAATACAGCTCTGTCTTTAATACTAGTAACCGTGCTTTAAAAGCCAAACATTCTTGTACATAACAGAACAAACACCATAAAGAACATTTCCTTGTTGGTCTGACTGATGAACAGGGAGCCTGGTCCTCACACACTCCTCCTGTACTGATTAAAAAAAGTAATTTATTTGTAATTTGTTTGATAAACGCATCCATTGTTCAGCTTTGTTATCAACTGTACAGATTGTGTTATGGAAGTGTGTTTTGTGCAGTCCTGCACTTTGGATACAAAGTCTATTTCAAATAAAACTGATTGTAAATACGCTTGATAATGGTGATTGTAATATAACTGCTAATGGTAGCTAACAGATACATACTAATGCTGTAAATAAGGAAACTGCAGTTTGTGGAATACTCCTTTCCTACCTTTGACTTGCCTTGTGCACTCACAGTATTATAGTTTGTGTGTAGCCTTGGTATTTCTTAAACACACTATTTATAAATCTTAATAAAGTTTACCAGTTGGGACAGTCTTCAGGTGGTGGGGCTGTGAGTGTGAATGGTCTCCAAATGGGTCTCAATCATCATCATTGTCCACCCCCTCTCCTCAGTCTGTCCTTCAAACAGCTGAATCCTAAACAAGGGAGGCACTGCATTAGTTCATGTTTTCTATTGTGCAGTTACACAGAGATGAATTGAAATAGAATTCAAACAATAACTTTTAGGGGCACTGAACCCATGCTCATCCTGTAGGGCTGCAAGATTTGTGAAAAAACAAATGATTTTATTTTGACCTATAATGCAATTGCGATATGATTGAAAATATAAGGGGATGGATTCATTATGCATCATAATTCTCATTACTGAAAGATCTATAACATTTAAGTGTGCTTTTTTTATCAGTACGAAACAAATACAGTATGGGCGGGGATATCTGTGTCTCCCATTCATTCTAACACATATTTAGTAAGTATATTAAGTATTGTGTTTCCTGCAGTTTGAATATAACACCATTCCATGTTGTGATTTCTTAGATGTACAATAGTGGTGCAGCCTGTCTGTACATGACACTCACAATGTGGTGACCCTATTACTTCCTGGGCTCTTTGTGGTGGCATCCACTAAAAAGCCCTGCAGCACTTCATCTAGTGTTGAATGGGCTCTGAGAAAGGAGAACACACACACACACAGTAGTTGCATTACAAAGACTCGCCCACAGGCGTCACAAAGTTGGAAATCCTGAATTTCTGTATTTTTAGAGTCAAAAGGGAAGCAGATGGGATGACTGAGAATGAAAACACACCTGTTGGTGTCCTCAAATACGCTTGGACTTTGTGAGCCTGGAGACCCCTTGTGCTCCGTCTGATCTTCAGCCACTGTGTCAGCAGCGAGCTCACCTGAAACATTTATCCAAGACTTTTAGAGTTAGTGGTAGTAAACACACACTACTGTCCACATTAGAGGCCAGACATTGGATTATTTGCTACACTGTCACGTCTGTTTGCTTACTGATCTTAGTCAAGGAGTTGTCTCCTCTCTCTTCAACATTGCCTGCAGTTGCCTTCCTGTTATCAATGCCTTCTTCATCCTCCTCTTCCTCCTCCTCCACTTCTGACCCCCCACAAAGTCAAATACATACAGTTTTAACATCTGTGCAGTGGTGAGAGTTGGTAAATAAAATGATACTTTTGATATTAGATTTGAATTCAAGTTGAGTTGTTTAATAAGTTGTACATAAATGTATTATTTCTATTTAAGAACCGGTTGCTCCTCACCATGGGGCGCCTTTGGGAAGACTTCAGAGAAATTCAACAATTAATTCATGTTTTCTCAAATATTTATTATTTTCCAATTATTTTGTTAGACTTTATTTACCACCTATGTGTTAATCCAGGAAATCCAGTAGGTGGCGGTAACACAACATAAAATCGGCTAAAAAAATGGATACATCACAGTCAGTAGGGAGCGCTGTGTTGTGTTCAGGTGACTTCAATAAGAAACACAACAGAAGAGGGCTGAATATCTGAAAACAATTTAAAATAATACGTTGCCGAATTACAGGAGATACTTAATATGGTTATTTTAATTCAAATCAATGTATGATGAGGGATTAGAACAGCATTGTTTTTTCATTCTTAAAGTTTAATGCTTCAGAAGCGATGGTGCTGCTGGTCCTCACCGCTATGTGGGTCACAACAATCATGCTCTTCCTCCTCACTATTTTCTTCTGTATTACTTCCTCCTTCCTCTGCCTCCATATATTCTTCTCTTTCAGTGCACTCCTGGACCATCTGTGATCCTTCCTCCATTTGCTCAAGCTCCTCCTCTGCCCTGTCCTTCTCCTCTTCCTCCACTGATACACTTGTCAGATCCATTTCCCCCTGACTCTCCTCACTCTGATCAGAGGCTTTTGCTCCCTCTCCTTCCTCTTCCTGTTCTACATTTTCCTCTCCTTTCACAGAAGATGCAGTGTCTGACATCTCTTCCTCCTGGCAGGCGGTGATGAAGCCCTGGAGATCGCTGTCAGAGTCTACCTTGAAAGGTGGAGGCTAAAAAATGGACACGTAAATGCAAATGTGAAGTACGGAGTAAGGAGTGAATTAAAAGGGTTACGTTAACACTGTTTGTTTGGTTTGGGTCTTTCACGGGTCGTGGTGAAATTAGTGAGCTTTACCGAGGTTTCTCTTGGTGATGTGAAGCTTGTAGTCAGCTGATACAGAGGGCTGGGGGGGCCGCACACAGAGGAGTCTGGGAGATTGGCCTCAGTGTAACCTGTCATCACACGCCGCCGTATGTCTGTCAAAACACAAGCAACAGGAAATACCTTGTGACTTGAAGTATGTTCTCCTTTACTGGACATTTGAATTGAAATGTGACAAAAATAGTCTATAAGAACTCAGCGTTCATTTTCTGTGGTTAACACAAACATTCTCACATTTTGTTCTAAAATATAAAATAGGTCAGAAATGACCCCACTGATAAACATTTGTAGCTAAATAAGACTGTTGAACATCATCACAACAAACTTTAGCCGCCTTTAGCTTAGCAGTGGTAAGGCGCAGCCATGCATTTACAGCCTAACGTTAGCTATGTAGTTCTGGAGATTGCATTTCCGTATGAAAATCATAAATTGAGTGTGTTTTTACCTGGGCTACGTGGGGTACTGTTGCAGGGGGGGGCTCGTCCGCTGACAGAGATACTGGAGAGTTTCTCCTGAGCCTGAGCTGGAGAGGATGTGATGCTGGAGAGTTCAGCTAGCAGAGCCATGTCTAACTGAGCCCTGCACAAGCACACACGCGCACACACACACACACACAGAAAGATCAGCTTTTGAGGAGAAACATTGGTGTGCAAACTATGACCTTACACTTAACAGTATAATGTAGTTATGAGCAGACACAAAAGACTAAATTAACTTTATACATTTTTGTTAAATATTCAGCAATTAAAACTTCTAACATGAAGACGCAGGCTGTAGTCTGGTGGTAGGGCAGTGGATACCTCAGAAGTATTTGTTTATATGCTTTTTAATTTTCTTCCTGTCTGATGTCCATCGCTTATTTCGGAATGATTGAACAGGCCAAATGCTACACTGAGCTAAGATGATGCTAACAATACATGTTGACAGTTACACATTTGAGAGGTCACACCAGAACATGATTGCTGCCAAAATAATTCCTTCTCAAATCAGCTTTGAAAAGACATTTTGCACCTGTAGAGTGGCGCTGTTGGGACACTTACAATTGAAAAAGGTAATGTTTTGTTTGTGGGTCACAGTTTTCCAACTACATTAGATCATAATACATTTCATTACATCACATTGTTAGATTTGTGGTATTGTTTCTTGGAAAGCAACCAGAGTTTTTTTGTTTAATAATAACAACTTTCAGTAATACTAACAGTGTCTCCTGGCATGCTTTCTTTAAATGTGTTGGACAGTCCACTGCTAACCTCAGGTGGCTCTAAGAGAATAAGCCTAGGATGTCAGCATGTGTGGAGAACGTGAGCACTGATACGCCTCAGTTATATTATGATTTCTGTAAAATAATTGATTGTCCCTGTGGAGTAACGTGTCTATAGCCACAATGCACTATGAATTTAGAATGTTAGTGTTCTTACAAGTTAGTTTTGGGTGTACACCGAGCCTGTGTTCCACTGACATCTGGATCAGTGTCTGTTAAGTTGTTTGAAAAGACCACATCGTCTGGGGAGGAAAACAGAGAAACTTGGTTAAACATTTACGCCAGTTTGCAAACATCTTCCTCACATTTTCCCACTTAAATATATGAATATCTTACGAGAGGTATGAGTATCCTGCAGTCGACTCTCCCTAGCTGCTGGTTTGCACACTTCCACAGTAACATCTGCAATTTCTTGTGAACTGGATGTCTTGAGGGGACAATAAATGTTAAGGTCAGTGGATGCATTTAAGACAAAGCAACAACACATTTTCCAGTTTGGAGCACATACACAGCTGATGTGCTTCTTGAAACAAACTGTTTTCAGTCTTTTGATTCTTTGAAGCTTGTATGTATTCACTCAATCCCAACATGTGCATATCTTCTGTTACATTTTGGCTTTATTCAAATATATAATTTATATTTAATTTTCTCCATGTTAATGTGTGGTTTTTTAGTTATGTCTCATGGTTTTAATGGTGGGATTTGCCTTAAGAACCCCCCTCTGCTACATGAAGTATAACAGTACTCGAATAATTGTAAGTACTCGTAAGAAAGATCTAAATTCTGGCGTTGCCTTTTTAAGTCTGTTATCAATTGCTTTGCCTAAATCTCCAATAGCTTTACCTTGCCTCACATTTTTAATTATCATTTATCATATTTTTTATTCATTGTTTGTTTTTTACCTTTTTCTTTGACAATTTTAATTTCTGTTGTAATTTATTGATTGATTATTATTGATCGTTCCTGTAATGCTCTGTTCGTTGAAAGTGGGAATGAGTTTTGCTGGTAAAAATAAGAACCTCACAATATTGTGGCTTATACTCAACATAAAAAACTCCAGTGTTGTTGTACCTGCTGCTTGTTCCCAGAGAGGATGTAGCTGCCGTCCACAGCTGATGTGTAGTGGCTCTGCTCCTCTGTGCTGAGATCAGCTGCCGCTGTCTTGTAACAGCCTGAGAACCCGCCCTCCTCATGCTGCTGCTCTTTAGGTGGGTAGTGACCGAGCCATAAAGCCAGCTCTTCCTGGCACAGCAGTTCCCACTCTCTACTCAGGAGCTGGGCCTCCAGGTTCCTGCCCCAACCCTCTCCTCCCTGAGGTATCACACTGTATTGCTTTGAAGGTGGTCCAACAGCCGCACTGACTCCTGAATAGTTGGTGGAGCACAGAGAGAAAGTAGATATGGAGGAGGCAGTGGAGGAGCCTGTGTGGATATCAAATGGAGCATCTCTGAGCCGGCAGTCTTGTGGATCCTCCTTTATGTGTTGCTCCACCCAGTCCAGGCACCTGTTGGCCTGCTGCAGCAGCTCCCAGCTCACTTTGAGGTTGACAGCCAGGCTGCTGATCTGCTGATCCGTCTCTCTTTCGGACAGCTGAAGGTTGTCCAGCTGCTCCACCATCTCCCCGTCTGTGTCGGCCTCAGGTTCTTCCTCAACAAGAGCTGACTCACCAAGCAGATGGAGCAGGTCTGGGTAAGGGTACAAATGATGGACGACCGGTTCTTCCTCTGTACATTTATCCCATCCTCTCTCTCTTCGCACTGACCTGGGTCTGTGGACAACTGAGAAAGAAGTTGAGGAATTGAATCCTCTTGTGATGCCTGAAGCATACACCGTTTACACATTTCTAAACTATTAGCTGTGTATTTACACACAACCTTAAACTTGAACTTTTTCAGTAGACATCAGCATCACAATCAGAACTCTTTTATGTGTCCTGCAACAGGGAAATTGACAGTGCAGATAAAGTAAAGAGAATAGACTTACATATTCAAAAATAAAAAATAACTAAGTATACACACATTATTAATAATATGTACACAGTATTCATAGTGTATGTATACTGTGTACATATATTAGTTTATATATTTTTTTAAGTGACCATATAAAATGTAAGCAGTAGCTGGAACAGTTTGCCTAATGTAAATATATAAAAGAAAAAATAAAGAGTGAATTGGCCAAGGGTGTATAGTATAGAGATAGACTCGTCCCAAAATAGATCCGTATTTATGGAAGGTGTTTTATATTTACACATGGATTGTTGATCACAGGGAGACAAATCTGTCTCCATAACATGGAAGCCTTTAGGTTTGTGTTGTGCTCAGTACCGCTCTCTTCTGGTTCCCCAACAATGCTATGCCAGATAGATGTCTCGACCTCAGGCTCCAGATCCTCTTCTGGGTCAGCTCTCAGTTTTTCCTCCAGGGAGAACCTCTGCAGCAAACACACAAAGATAAGTGTAATATGCAAGATGAAAGTGTGTTTGTTCCATTGCCTCTAATTAAAAGTGCATGTATTATTTGAAACACTACTGTATAACTGAAAATATATCAGGAATTTTGTTGACCAGGGGGGTAAAGTTAATCTCCCACAGCTGTCTGTGTATCTCAGTGTCTAACGTCTAACTGACCCTAGTGAATTGGGTTTGTGATGCAGCTAAGTTATTGGAGTGTGTACGGGTGCCGTGTAAGACTGGTTTTCAGGAAGAAGAACAGGCCAAGACATCTGCCCTTTCCAAATGTATTTCTAAAAGGGCACTGCACCAGTACCTGGATGTCCTGTTGCAGAGTGCAGCTCAGGCTCTGCAGGCTGCAGGTGCGATCCTGTGGGTGGTGCTGCAGGCCTTTCAGCACCACATCATAGTACGGCTGTGGAATGATGCTATCTACTGCCAGAGCCTGTCCGGCGTCCATCACCTTTTTGATAGTGTCCAGGTCTGCTGAGCCCCATGGTTCAGTGTCTGAAACAAAGCATGGATCTCTGGAGACTGACCTTTTCAGCAAACACCACATACGTATATCCGAAAACTACAAGAGGCGCTTCCTTGCTGTTCATTCAGTCATCTTTATATCCAGATTAAAAGCTCAGATGTTATTAGCGACATTTTTATTTGAAAGAGAAAGGCCAAAGCATTTTTTTTAGATTACAATAACAATCATCTGAACCATAGAAAAGGCATCAACTTAGTGGTGCAGGAATGATAAAAACCGGAAAATGACTCAAAGTCTGATTGATTGAACAGATTTTGATGTTCAATCAATGTTTGAAATGAAATCTGTGGTTTACACAAGCTTTCGAGATGTTTTGTTCTAAATCCCTCAGCAAATATCCCACTGGTGAATGTCTAAAGCTTCTATGCGTCATAAAAACAGAGGTACGTGTTTCAATGAGAGAACTAAATGCTAGCACTCCAAACATTATCCACCTTGAGTTTAGCGGTGGTGATGCGACTGTGACGGAGTTACGTAACCATCAAAATATGTCATAATTGCATCGCTCTATTCCCTGACATACAATGTTTCTAAAATGAGGTGCCAGGATGTGAGAGCTACTTGTGTAGAGCTCCTGGATTAGAGCACACAGACTGTAGATGTCCGCCTGCTGTGTGCACGGTCGCTGCTTGATGACCTCTGGAGCTGCCCATCTGTAGAGGCTGGGGGGCAGGACTATGTGCATGGGGGGTTTCACACATTTCCTTTGACTGCTGGAAAAATACACAAACAATATATTTACTACCTCTTAATACTATTCTTTTGGGAACTATTCCTCAGGTTTGTTGTGTCACATCTGTCTCATTGAAAATGCAATCCAATTGAATCTACCATGTAATATGTACAGATGTTTATACACACATTTGACATAACGATGTGTCATAATGTCATACTTCTTGTAATTGGTTATACGCTGAAAAAACTGAAACGTCGTATTTAATTAAGTGTATTATGTCAACAAATTTCCCAAAACTGTATTAGATTAGTTGAAAGCAATAATTAAATAATTCAGTTGAATCTAGTATTCATTATTTAAGCTTAATATTATGGCTTTCAACTAACCTAATACAGTTTTGTGAAATCTGTTCACATAACACATTTATTTAAAGTCAACGTTTCAGTTTTTTTAGTGTAGTTATATCACCACAAAACTGTTTTTGCATAAACAATGTATGTGCTTATGTGTGTACACAAACAAAGGTTGTTGCTTACAGGAAAGTATGCCTGGGTCTGCCTACCTGGGGAACATGAAGCCCAAACCAGTTAGTTTGGCCACTGTGAACTTTGTGAGGACCACAGAGTGTGAGGACAGGCTCCTCATCACCAGACCCGCCCCGTGGAGGAACTGCAGACCCTCACACACCTGCAGCAGCACTGATAGCAGCCACCGTTCCTGCAGCAACGGAAACTCTGCACGCTGCAGACACAGACACACAGAAACACACACACTTTTGAAACATTTTAGATCCCGGGTGCAGACAAAACATAAATGTTGTTGGTCCAGTTATCGTGGTATAGGATCTGTCTAACTAAATCATATTGAAATTGTATTGTAAGATTTTAAATTCATTGCTTTCAATAAGAAAAAGTGAAAGGTAAAAATGTAGGCAAACATTCAAACATGGCGCAAATGCAAGTGATTGTCCTTTATATGTTAGTGTTTTTTGGCATCATCCCACCCACTTTGATCCACACAGATACACAGCATCCAATCAGAAGTCAGAACATAAAGTAAAAATAATCTGTGGTCTTAAACACAGTGTCTAAGTGTCTGCTGGGTGTATAGATAATCCACCGGTGTCTTTGTTACCCTGTTGTGCAGCAGGCTGTGCAGTGTGCCGATGTCGACCGGTTCAAACACCAGACTGGTTCTCATGAGGTCATCAGACAGACTCACTGCCATCATCTGCAGCAGCTGCGGATGGAACAGCTGGCTGCCACACACACATGAAAAATGTTGGCATCAAGTTAGTCATGAATTGAATGTTAGTTTGGGAGAGGTAATATTCTGCTAATTATTTGCACGGTAAAACCCAGCACCCAGGAAGCGGATAAAGTACATTGTCGTAGTAACAAAACGGTGGTACAACTTCCATGTCAATATGTGCCGTCATATGGGCTAATTTCCAATTGACTTACACTAGGAAAGAGACGTCTGTTAATCAGAGAATATCCTTTAGGTAACTTATCTTCACAGTTCAAACAGTTGAACAGCTTGGACGATCCGGGAACTATTTGTTCTCTACAGTCAGGTCATTTCAGCTTCGTGTGCTACTGAGCAGCTTTCATAAGAATGAACGGGCCCTTTCTCTAACGCTGATGGATGTTGGTTAAAGATGATTAAGGTCAGGCATCGGCCTCAAACGTTAAAGGTCAGGAAAGGCTGCCGGACAGCGAGCCTCACTATTTTAGAAATCGAATGTCTAGGGTTTCCTACTAGAAATGACCCTTTTACAAACTGTATGTCACAATGGCAACTTCAGTGTAATTTCAACCCCCTTCCCCCCTTGCCCTAGTCCTCTGCCAGATGATCTAATATGCATCTTAATTTTAGAGATCCAGCCTGTATTCATGGTCATCTTCAGTCTCAGGTAAAAATATGATTGAGTGCAATCAGATCTTTTGCAGGACAGTGGTTCTTAGCCACCGGAAATTAGGTCTTGCAAAATGTAGATCATTGTTTAAACGTTCCAAACTCAAACTTTTTGTGGTAAAGAGGAGTATGATCAGCAAACAATGCAGAGCACCAACACAAAAACTACAACATGATACAAATTTAAACCCAGAATTTCTTGCTGTGCTCCAGACTCTGGAAATCTGGTTATTAAATCATAACAATTTAGTACACATTCTAGTTACTTTAGAAATGCCAAAAGCTAACAACCAATAAATGACTTTCCCACACACTTCTGGTCCGTCTCACCTGCAGTAGTCCTGTTCTATGAGCAGCAGATCCAGATTCGCTGTGTGACGGTCCCTCAGTGCTTTCACTGTCACCCTCGAGCCCCTCCAGCTGAAACTGAAACATCAATAGCTCACAATTGGGTCATTACAGTGATAGAACATCTGTTGGTAGAGTATAATAATAATAACAATAATATCATACTACTTATAAGGTTATTATCCTGAATAGATAATAAATGTAAATGTTAATAATTTATCCTACAGTCACTGGGATGATGGGGTACAAGAAATCAGTAAACAGTAGGGGGTCAATGACTTGCGTTTGACCGATATATTCTCATATTGATATTGTATTATAATAAATAGTATTTTATTCCAGTGTATAATATTAAATATTACATTCTGTCTTATCTCATTTGCAGCAGTGGTTCAGTCTCCCAATCGGACCAAATACAGAGTGTGGACTGGTACCAAGAGAGGTGCCAGTTCACCTCCTGGGCACTGCCATGGTGCCTTGAGCAAGGCAACTAACCCCTAACTGCTTTGGGCAGTATATCAACTTGAAGTGTGATTCGAGCGACAGAAGTTCCCCATTTGGGGGTTAATAAAGTATATCTTCTTCTTTATCTTCTTCTTCTTGTTCTGCTTCTTCTTGTTCTTCTGCTTCTCCTTCTTCATTCCCTTGTACTTGTATTCCTGTATTCCACTATTTTAAGCACTTTGTGTGTAGCACTGCCTGATTTAAGATTGTTATTGCCAACAACTATTCTTTAACTGTTTTGCAAATGACAATAACACCCTTTTTCCTGATAAAAAGAATCCTCTAGCCAGCAGGGGGTGCTGCATTGTTGTTTCTCTGCACCATGTGTGAGTATATGAAAGTTACTGACTACCTAAGTCAAATGCCCTTTCCACATACATGCATTTCTGTAATCCTGGTTCCAGTCATGAATGATTAATGCTCTTACTTGGTCATGGAGGTCAAAGAGCCACAGGTGAAGGAGAGCAGAGGTTCATCATCAGCCGGGGTCAGATCACTGTCTCTGATCAGAGGAATAGATGCTGGCACAGCCAACGCCTCGCACTGCTTGTTGACACAAACCTAGACACAAGGAATACTCCAGTTCTTTTATAGTGTCCCTTATGTCCCAGCTTCTCCTCTACAGATAGCAGCTGACATTGGGAGAGAGGCAGGATACAATAACAATCACCAACTAAAATGATTGTGACAGCCCTACTAGTGTCATTCCCCTGCATTACAATCTGTTGATGTACTGTATGCTGTATGAAGTCATTACCTTTCCAAAGCCTAAACAGTAGGCTGACACACAGGAGGACCTGCTGTTCATCCTCTTGTTGAACTGCATGTCACGTGCACTAAAACAAAAAGAGACACAAACATATTAGCTGTTTATACGCTACACAAACAAACTGTGAATAGTTGTTGATATCTTCTAATGTTATTCTTTCATGAATTGATTGAGACAATTGTTGAACTACTTGTTTGTTTTTCAATTGCAGATTTTTCTCTGCACTAAAAATTCCTTAGCCGAAAGGGAAGCTTCTATGATGTCTGCTTTCTTTAATCAATTGTCTGCTTACTCATTACATTGAGTACTTGGTAGAGCTATGTTGTTGTTTTTTGGCAGCATCTGTTCAGGACTGATGTGTAAGTACGCTCATCTGCTTTCTACAGAAATAAATAGTGGTATTTAAAATAAAGTTTTGATCCAAAAACTCTTCAAAAAGAATATAAAACTTTGAAAATGGAACAATATGATGTGGGACACATGTATGATCAACATGTTGTTTTTTTACTATACAGTGTTTTTAAGCGATCCAGGAGAGACACAGGGTGTAACAGGATGGAGGTGGATGTTTTGGATGGGCTCAAGGAGAGCCTGGTCCGTGCCGGGCTCAGCTGTTGCATGGAGGACATGCAACTCTCCAGGAAGTCCTGCATCTGATCAGAAAAAGCTGTTTTAGTTTCGTGCCTTAGATTGATAGGACACTGAGCAGTCCAATCATGCATACTGTACTAGAGCCCTTCTCCTCATCACTCTACAGTAGCCAGACTGACCAGGGAAGCTTACTTATACAATGTGAGAGAGGAAGCATTTTCTGGTTGATGAAGAGGGCGTCATTACACACTGACTCTCGGTTGCTCTCTATCTCTCTCTTTCTGTAACAGAACTGCAATACTAAATCACTGCAAAAACACAACAAACAAGATGATACTGTTTCCACTCAGCAGCTTACCTTAGATCTGACTTCCAGCTTCACAGACCGCAGCCAGTCAAAGGGTGTCCTGCCTTCTCTATCATGGAGTCTGATATCTCCTCCTGCATCCAGCAGGCCACTCACCACTGAAGGGTTACCAGAAAGAACGCCTGCATGGACTGGGGTACACCAGTCCTCACAGCGACTACAAGAAAGTTGATTGTATTTATATCCACCTTTGTGTTGTGAAACAGTGATACAAACAGCAGAGGAGGGACAAAGTCCTCGTTTTGCAGGTCACGAGTTAGTCTCAAGTCTTGCTTAGAACGTCATGGGCCATTATGTGCCCTTCGCCAATTATGATGTCAATACATATTTTGGAACTAGAGTTAAGTTATGATGATGAATATGGATATTGGATTACAGAGACAACATGGACCAGACAAAAGAAAAAATAAATATTATGGCCTTTTGAAAACTAAGTATGTTTGGACCTTAAGTCAAAATGAATTAACAAGTCAGAGTTTCAAGCCTAGTGGAGTCTTAAGTAATCTGATTAATGATCAGAGTTCAAGTCAAGGGACCATGGCAACATTTTTTGACCATTTTTAATACAACTCAAAGCTTTTTAAACAAAACCATTCCCTCTTGATGACTTTAGCAGCAATCCGAATCAGAATGAATGTTTTCTTAGAATTGGTGCCAGGCCCACACTTACTGGTTTGGGTCAGCTCCGTAATGCAGAAGCAGCTCCGTCACCTTCAATTGGCCGGACAGAGCAGCACAGAACAGTGCAGTCTGACACAGATGATTCACACAGTCCACATCAACACCTGAAACACATCAGAAAACATTGAGACCATGTTTTGTTTTAGGTTAGCATTGTCAAGCTTAAGTATTCCTGTAGTGAAAGCATTGAGGTCGACCTAAGTGTGATGTAGAGAATAAATAATTTGTCCTTATCATCCTGATGGCAGTCTAGATACAAAACAGGTGGTATCATTACAATAGTAAAGTTACATACCCTCATTTAGCAGTTTCTCCAACTTGGTCAGATTTCTCTCCAAAGTGTATTTGTGCAGTAGAGCGTGTGCACGTCCAGTGGTGACAACCCCCACATGAACAGGACAGGGGAATGGCAGCGCAGTCATCCTCTCTCATCCACTCCACCCAAAACACCAGAACTAGGCTATATTATGGAAGATCATTACCATTGGAACACAGATTTTCCCGTCCTACAGGAAGTTACTACACCAGGGTCATATCCAAGACGGCTCAACAGCGGCTTTTCTCCCTCCGCAGGCTGCGGAAGTTCAACATGGATTCCAGGATACTCTGCAACTTCTACAGGTGCACCATCGAGAGTATCCTGACTGGCTGCATCACCTCATGGTATGGCAGTTGCACCGCCCTCAACCGTAAGACTCTACAGAGGGTGGTGAAAACTGCTCAGCACATCACCAGGACGGAGCTGCCATCCATGGAGGACCTCTACACCCAGCGGTGTAGGAAGAAGGCCAGTAGGATATTAAAGGACCCCCATCACCCCAGCAACAATCTGTTCTGTCTGCTGCCGTCTGGCAGACGGTACCGCAGCATCCAGACCAAGACCACCAGACTCATATATATATATAGGCTATATGTTATACACATCTGCCATAAATATCTGTTTATAGTACACATATCTATATATTATACATATCTGTTTATAGTACACATATCTATATATTATACATATCTGCCATATACATCTGTTATACGTAATATATGCATCTGTCCATACCTCCTCATTCAACAGTGTAAAGTATTTAAATATTTTCAGGTTTAAGTATTTCACATCCTTAAATCTTTATTGTTGTTATTGTAAATATTCTTCTCTCTTTTTGCACTATTTTATTTATCTTATTTGCACCATGTATGTTGAGTTGTTGGAGGAGCATGGGACATAAGATTTTCATTGCCAACATATACGTTGTATATGCTGTGCATAGGACCAATAAAACCTTGAAACCTTGAAACTTAAGTACATTTTGAGGTACTTTCTATTTCCTTGAGTATTTTCTATTATAATTTACTTATGTACCCAACTTGTTGTACTTCTTAGAACATAAGCTAAACTTAGGCAACATGTTATGCAATATATCAGTGTTGTGAGGATTAACTTCACCTAATCAGCTAATTCATCAGCAATAACAGTCATATTATAATTTGTAATATTACATAACACTTACAACAAGGACTTTCGAAAATTAATGTTTCCCCCACTGTCATTATAAGCAACTTAACCCCATGTTCTGCCCTCATTGAATTTAATTCCAGAAATCACAATTTTGCCATCAGCTTGCCCTCTTATAATCAAAATGTTAAGTACAGTGGGTAAAATAAGTATTGACTAAGTCACCATTTTTCTCAGTAAATATATTTCTAAAGGTGCTATTGACATGAACGTTTCATCAGATGTCGGTAACAACCCATGCAATCCACACAAGCAAAGAAATCAAACCATAGATGTCCATAAATTAAGTTATGTGTATTGAAATGGAATGACATAGGGAAAAAGTATTGAACACGCTTACTGAAATGTATTTAATACTTCGTACAAAAGCCTTTGTTGGTAATGACAGCTTCAAGACGCCTCCTGTATGGAGAAACTAGTCGCATGCACTGCTCAGGTGTGATTTGGCCCATTGTTCCACACAGTCTTCAAGTCTTGAAAGTTCCATGGGCCTCTTCTGTGAACTCTGATCTTTAGTGTTTTCCACAGATTTTCTATTGGATTCAAGTCAGGTGATTGGCTGGGCCATTCTAGCAGCTTTATTTTCTTTCTCTGAAACCAATTGAGAGTTTCCTTGGCTGTGTGTTTGGGATCATTGTCTTGCTGAAATGTCCACCCTCATTTCATCTTCATCGTCCTGGTAGATGGCAGCAGATTTTTATCAAGAATGTCTCTGTACATTTTTCCCTTCATCCTTCCTTCAATTATATGAAGTTTGCCTGTGCTGTATGCTGAAAAACCGCCCCACACCCTGATGTTCCCACCTCCAAACTTCACTGTTGGTATGGTGTTTCTGGGGTGATGTGCAGCGCCATTTGACCTCCAACGATGGTGTCTTTTATGGTATCCAAAGAGTTCAATTTTGGACTCATCTGACCAGATCAATTCTCCCAGAATTTCACAGGCTTGTCTAAATGTTGTGCAGCAAACTTTCAACAAGCTTCAACATGCTTTTTCTTCAGCAATGGATTGTTGCGTGGTGAGCATGCATACAGGCCAGGGCGGTTGAGTGCATTACTTATTATTTTCTTTTAAACAATTGTACCTGCTAATTCCAGGTGTTTCTGAAGTTCTCCACAAGTGGTCCTTGGCTCTTGGACAACTCTTCTGATAATTATTTTCACTCCTCTGTCAGAAATCTTGCGAGGAGCACCTGGTCGTGGCTGGTTTATGGTGAAATTATGTTCTTTCCACTTCTGGATTATGGCCCCAACAGTGCTCACTGGAACATTCAGCAGTTTAGAAATCGTTCTGTAACCAATGCCATCAGCATTGCAACAATAAGGTTGCGAAGGTCTTGAGAGAGCTCTTTGCTTTTACCCATCATGAGATCTTTCTTGTGTGACACCTTGGTAATGAGAGACCTTTTTATAGGCCATCAGTTTGGACTGAACCAGCTGATATTAATTCGCACTGACAAGGGGCAGGATTGCTTTCTAATTACTGACAGATTTCAGCGGGTGTCTTGGCTTTCCATGCCTTTTTGCACCTCCCTTTCTTCATGTGTTCAATACTTTTTCCCTGTGTCATTCCATTTTAATACACATAACTTAATTTATGGACATCTATGGTTTTATTTCTTTGCATGTGTGTATTGCATGAGTTGTTCCCGACACCTGATGAACATTTCATGTCAATAGTGCCTTTAGAAATATATTTACTGAGAACAATTGTGACGTGTTCAATACTTATTTTACCCACTGTATATGAAGTACTATTGAGTATTGGCGCTACAGTATAAGCTCAAAGGCTTCAATAAGACCACACAGTCCGTCATGTTTGACGACACATGAAATGTTGAAGGTAAAAAATAATCAAAAAGTTAGCAAAACTGCTAATAGAGGCTAGCTAACTGTGTGTATGTACAGTTTCAGAACAAAAAGAAAATAATTCACGATACTTTAAACCAATGCTCAAAGTGTATTATTTACCACAAGCTCTATAAAGAATATTGAGGAGAAAAAGACTTACACAGGCAAACAGTTGTGTGTAGCTAGGTGTCTGATTTCCTCCCTGCTTACTGCTCTCTCCTTTCTCCCGCCTTTCGGCTACTCAATGCCGCACAGAGACAGCGACAGGCGCCTTCTTTGCAAGTGTGGATCAGACTCTATGATGTGGATAAAGTAGCCTATGTGTTTGAATCACAAGCATTTTGTACTTTTTGTACTTCGTACAGCACTTGATAAATGTACTTTTAGACCACTGGTCCAAAAAGGTTAAAGGAAGACTAATCTGCCACCATTTTATTCTCTTTATTAGAACTTCCCACACTCCAGCATAGGGGGCGGTAACGAGACTTAACGCTTGTTGTTACTACCCGCCTTCAAATAGGACGAATACATTAGCATTTAGCTTGACAACCGTGTTCTACAGTAGTGTTTGGTCTGCTGTGAACAAGGTCAAGTTACATGGCGAGAAGTACGGCCACCATGGACCCTTTCGTGAACGCTGGATAAAATGTTAATAACGCTGTGCTACGTCTATCTGTGGGTGCGCTTTAACAAGTGCTACTCGGTGCTCATCCGCAACAGCCTGTCCAGACTGAACAGCAGCAGCTTCAGCTTCGGCTTCAGACTGTGCACCAGCCCGGCCTCAGCAGCTTCTCCGACCGGAGCCCGCACAGCCGCACCACAGCAGCCCAGCCCGCCTCCTCCCGAGGACAACGTCTTCCTCCAGCTCGGGGACCGGGCTGTCTATGTCACGGAGCCTCAGGTTGGATACTAGATCTAGTGCTGAATGACAGGATGTAAACACTGTGTGTGACTGATCCAGGGCCTGGCACAGACCCACAACCTTGTTTTCATGGGTCATTTAGCGTCAGAAGCAGGAATCACTCAGATATTTGAAGTCAGTGGAAACAAAAATAAAATATGATGATATCTATAAAAGTCCTGCGATAAAAAAAACTTGACTTTTACATAAAACCCATTGGCATAAAGAAATCCCCTAATGAACTAAACTGTTGTTGGCCCTTCATAGTGTGTATTGGAAAGATAGTCTATATCTTTCACTGTCAATATGTATATAGTTTACTTTTTTGTTTTATTTTCTATTTTTCTTAACTTTATGTGCAGATAGATAGATAGATAGATAGATAGATAGATACTTTATTGATCCCAATTTGGGAAATTATTTTGTTACAGAAGCAGCATTGTGTTCAGACATTTAAAATGCAATACTTAAAAAGTGGAGTTGAGTTTTAGTACAAAAACTCAAACTCTACCTAGCCAGAGGTGAGGTAATATGGTTTGCCTGTGTCTTGTTATGTAAAATGCATGCAGCTTGTTTGTCATCATGTCACTCTAACTTCACTGCCTCACAGTTTCTTCACAACTATATGTAATTCAAAGCCTTTGATGACTTGTGTTACTAACTACTAACGGATGTGTAACAGCCTTGTATTGTTCTTTTCTGTGCTGTCTGTATTGTCTGCAGGCATGTGATGACCTCAGCAAATGGACGGTGCTGTTGGGCTCTTCTCTGGTTTGTGGTCCACGCATAGAGAATATTTCATTCATCATAGAAGCAACAGGACACAGAGTGGGCTACCATTCTCCTCACACATCCAATCAGAAAGTAGGCACCACACATTGTTATATTCCAAAAACAATCATATAAAATCAATAAAGCTGGCTTTAAGCAGACATGTTTTGATTTTCCCAACACCCAATGATATTATTTACTCTTCCCATTTTTATTTTTTTATTTTCATTTCATTTTAGTTTTTATATACATTTGTTGTCCATTTATAGTTGTAAAAAAACACAAAAACGACGTGCTGGTGCTTGGAGACGCTAACGCTAAAAGGGATTTATTGTGAGTGATGTTGTCTCCCAGTAGCTAAAAACTTCCAATATTTTTACGGTGTTTCAGATTCAACAGTAACAGATCACAAAATGATGTGCTTAAGCAGCAATATCAGAGACTATGTTAGCTTACTTAGTAGTTTTAATCTCAAGATTTCAAAGATTTAACTACATTTGACTAATTCTGCATTCAGCACTTCATTTGACATTTTACTTTCACACATACAACAGGACATGTGTACTGCAACATCGATCTATCTGTTCCCTTTTATGCAAGTGGCAGATATTTTTGTTTTGGACAGAGCATGATGAAGTGATGTTATGTATTGGTTTGAAACCCAAGTACGAACTAGTAAGGGGTATTCGTGTTGTTATGACATGATGAAAGTGGCTCTCCTAGCATGTCGGGTTGGTTTTAACATGTTTTATAAACCATAGACCATGTCCTTTGCATTTGAGCATCTCATTTCGCAGCATGTTTTGCAATTTCCCGCAAGGCTTTTCTCTTTTTAATGCGCTTCGTAACGCCTATATTTTTCTCTTTCTCACCTTCTCTCTTTCTCCTCATCTGTCCATTATTTTCCACCAAACACTGATTGAATGTTGCTTTTGTCCTGTGTTGTTTGTGTTTGCTTTGATTTACCCATGTCACATTGCATTTTTAACTCAGACTTAACACTCCAAGCCTTCAGGTGGCTGCCTGCTGTTTTAATCTGTGTATATACAGTGGGGCAAAAAAGTATTTAGTCAGCCACCAATTGTGCAAGTTCTCCCATTTAAAAAGATGAGAGAGGCCTGTAATTTTTATCATAGGTACACTTCAACTATGAGAGACAGAATGAGAAAAGAAAATCCAGGAAATCACATTGTAGGATTTTTAAAGAATTAATTGGTAAATTCCTCAGTAAAATAAGTATTTGGTCACCTACAAACAAGCAAGATTTCTGGCTCTCACAGACCTGTAACTTCTTCTTTAAGAGGCTCCTCTGTCCTCCACTCGTTACCTGTATTAATGGCACCTTTTTGAACTCGTTATCAGTATAAAAGACACCTGTCCACAACCTCAAACAGTCATACTCCAAACTCCACTATGGCCAAGACCAAAGAGCTGTCAAAGGAGACCAGAGACAAAATTGTAGACCTGCACCAGGCTGGGAAAACTGAATCTGCAATAGGTAAGCAGCTTGGTGTGAAGAAATCAACTGTGGGAGCAATTATTAGAAAATGGAAGACATACAAGACCCCAGCTAATCTCCCTCCATCTGGGGCTCCACGCAAGATCTCACCCCGTGGGGTCAAAATGATCACAAGTACAGTGAGCAAAAATCCCAGAACCACACGGGGGGACCTAGTGAATGACCTGCAGAGAGCTGGGACCAAAGTAACAGAGGCTACCATCAGTAACACACTACGCCGCCAGGGACTTAAATCCTGCAGTTCCAGACGTGTCCCCCCGCTTAAGCCAGTACATGTCCAGGCCTGTCTGAAATTTGCTAGAGGGCATTTGGATGATCCAGAAGAGGATTGGGAGAATGTCATATGGTCAGATGAAACCAAAATAGAAGTTTTTGGTAAAAACTCAACTTGTCGTGTTTGGAGGAGAAAGAATGCAGAGTTGCATCCAAAGAACACCATACCTACTGTTAAGCATGGGGGTGGAAACATCATGCTTTGGGGCTGTTTTTCTGCAAAGGGACCAGGACGACTGATCCGTGTAAAGGAAAGAATGAATAGGGCCATGTATCGTGAGATTTTGAGTGAAAACCTCCTTCCATCAGCAAGGGCACTGAAGATGAAGCGTGGCTGGGTCTTTCAGCATGACAATGATCCCAAACACACCGCCAGGGCAACGAAGGAGTGGCTCCGTAAGAAGCATTTCAAGGTCCTGGAGTGGCCTAGCCAGTCTCCAGATCTCAACCCCATAGAAAATCTTTGGAGGGAGTTGAAAGTCCGTGTTGCCCAGCGACAGCCCCAAAACATCACTGCTTTAGAGGAGATCTGCATGGAGGAATGGGCCAAAATACCAGCAACAGTGTGTGGAAACCTTGTGAAGACTTACAGAAAACGTTTGACCTCTGTCATTGCCAACAAAGGGTATATAACAAAGTATTGAGATGAACTTTTGTTATTGACCAAATACTTATTTTCCACAATAATTTGAAATAAATTCATTAAAAATCCTACAATGTGATTTTCTGGATTTTTTTTTCTCATTCTGTCTCTCATAGTTGAGGTATACCTATGATAAAAATTACAGGCCTCTGTCATCTTTTTAAATGGGAGAACTTGCACAATTGGTGGCTGACTAAATACTTTTTTGCCCCACTGTATATATATTTGTTTTTACGCCTTCATGGTGCTTCATGATAATACTACTTAAATGCATCCATTCCAATGAAACGATACGTATGAGTTTCAGCTAAAAACTAATATGTGTGTCTGTGTGTTTGTCTATGTGTGTGTAGGTGCTGAAGTGGTCTGACTACTGCCGTCCTCTGGCCTGTAGCCCTGGGCAGCCCTTCAGAGCGGTGGCTCAGGCCAGTGTGGATAACTTCAGTCGGCTAGGAGTGGCTTTTATTGAAGACCGCCTTCAGCTGGACAATGGGCTTAAGCCTTCAAAGATAATCCGTATGTAGCATCAGTTATATTTCACATTTACACTTTATCACAATCAGAATTCCTTTATTCGTCCCACAGGGGGTAAATATACATTTTAATGGCAAAAGTAAATATAGACACAACAAAATAACATTTGATAAAGGGTAGGCACACAATATTTGAAATAAACAGTTATTACAATTTACAAAGTACTCATTCGGTTAGAAAAGCAGCAGCAATATTTATAAAATAATTTAATGTGGTAGAAGCTAGATAAATGTAGTAAAATTATATATTGCACAGGGTTACTTACATATTGTTGTTAGAGTATTAACATTTTCAAACTAAGAAGGCAGCCCGTAATGATAATAATTTAAACCCTGTACATATTGTGTCTTTACTCCATTGTATTTCCATATCACCAACTCAGAACATCTGACTTGTGTGCTCATTTATTTTGCAATGCATATTTCCTTTGTTTGGCATGTTCTACTTTGTAAAGATGATTTAATAAAATAATGAAATCGCTTTTAATTCATCAAGACTGCAAATCAGAGCTGCTGGATGTGTCGATAGAAGACCACATGTAGTTAACATGTTAGTGTATTGGCCAAAACTATACTAATACTAATCTAACATTTATATAATGTTAGATTAGTATCTTAGAGTAGACAATATAAAAATATGCAGAATAAGTTAGATCACACTATAAATAATTGACCTACTATTAATGTGTTTTAATTACATTTAAATGGAGCAGCAGTAACTCACTCTGTAGGGACTGTAGGACTTGGGAACCAAAGGGTCCCTGGTTCAAGTCCCGATCACACCACCTTCAGGGATTAATAAAGTATGTCTTAAATGATGTGTGGTAAAGTGCGAGTACAATATGCACACCTAATTACCCAATTAATATTATCTATATGCTAAGGTCTTGTTAACATAAATATAAGTCACCATATGAGTCACCAGATTGCACTGACATATTTGTGACCTTCCCACAGCTGTCCTCCTCCAAGAATCCACTCTCAGTGAACTGTTGGAGAAGCAGTGCCCAAAGACTGCGATCTCCCTCTTCACCCACACTGGAGGGGGTGTTGCTGAGCGTCGCCCCCCGTCAGACCACCAGCTCCTCCAGTGCCCCAAAGGTAGTCTTCTCCTAACCCCTGAGGTGAAGAGGAGGCTAGAGGAGCGACGAGGGTCGGAGCCGCTCCACAGCAGCAAGGATCTGGGAGTTGTCTGTGACCAGGAGGACCGCTCCTTAGGGAATCACCACCATATGGAGGGCCACAAACACCACCTCCACCTGTCCAGCTGCCATGAGTGTTTGGAGCTGGAGAACAGCACCATCCTCTCTGTCAAATACGCCTCAGCTGAGAACATTCCAGACCTTCCTGATGATGACTCAGGGGGGCTGGGGAGTGGAGATGAGACTCTGGATGATGTGGAGCCCGATGGAGGATTTTCCAGGCTGAGTGACTGTAAGAGCAAACCTCCAAATGTCCTGCTGTACACGGGGGGTTGCCAAAAGCGCTATGAAGCTGTCCGCCAGCTGTTATCGGAGTGTATAGACATGGAAAACAATATAATATATCCCCTCCAACCACAACAGGCTCTGAGCGACCCCTGGCTAGAGAACACCAGGCTCCTGGTCCTGGCGGAGGAAGAAACTCTCACTCCCCAACTTCAGACCTGTTTTCTCACCTACCTGAGCAAGGGGGGCCGGGTGTTGGGGCTGGCTTCCACTCTGTGCCCCGCAGGCCTTTGTCTGGAGGTCCGGGAGAGGCAGCGAGGGCAGGTGAGCCGGCTGAGCTTCACCCGGGAGGACAGCACGGAGCTGCAGCTCAGCGTGCTGGCCAGTGGGAAGGTTTACATCAGGGACACTCAGGGAGGAGGGGAGGTGGAGCTGTGGGGGGAGCTGAAAGGAAACGTCCCTCATCAGAGGGATATGGTTGTTGTCAGGGTAACCCACGGAGGAGATGGTGGAGAAGCTGTCCTTTGTCAGGTAAGGACCTGGGAGGGGGGAAAAAAAAAAGTAAAAAAGAAATGAGCGCTTACGTCATTAATGCTCACGATTAATCTGGAAACCTTTATGTGTACAAAATAGTTTTTATTTATTTACACCCTCCCCCTGAAAGAAAGAGAAAGAGGGAGAGTGTTGGGGTCAGTTTGGAATTTGGCTGTAGTGTGTGAGAGAAGTTTGGCACAACTCGCTTTGTCAAAATCTCCAGTCCGGACGAGGACAGCATCCGGGTACCTGTTCAGGCCCTGTCACAAATACCATTAGCTCAGGCAAGGCTGCGTTCACAAGCCTGTTACAAGAGACAATAATGAGTACTCGTACTACATGTAAGCAGTTGGTCAATATTAATGTGAGTCTGAGTTCTTTGGAAAGCTGCTCAGAGCAACACTGGAATATTTAGTTTTAATTGGGGAATGTTTAATTAAGCTGTCTGGGGAGACACTTTTTTGGAGTGGTGTGAGCGCTAACTTTTAAATACATTGTGAGGAAATGACTAAACTGCAAGTGCATAGAGATCAAATGTATGCTTGTATTTGGCATTGCTAAATTGGTCATTTCTTACTTCCTGTCTGCAGGCCCATCTGGAAATTGCTCCTGACTCCCAGAATTTAAAACCCGAAGGTTTTGATGAGCTGAAAGTCAGCAATGCTCTGCGGTATGAAGTCCTGACAGAGATCCTCACCTCTCTGGGCCTCAGCTGTGAGCTCAGCCAGACTCCCCCCCCGAGCCCAGTCCACCTGCTGGCTACGTCTCAGGTAAGACCCGCAGTGATCATCTGTCGACTTCACAGGGCGCTGGGTTAGATGAGGTCAGAGTGACACCAGTGAAGCTGACACTTCTTTTAATTTTTTATTCCAACTAATATACAATATTCATACTAATATATTTTTTTTTTTTAAAAAGAGAGAAAAACACGTATAACCCTATTTAATCAGTCTGGTTTTTTATTCTAGAAAAATGTATGAATAACTGTAATAATGTTCAATTTTATAATTGGGGATCATTGTGATCTGTTCGTAAAATATTCCTTAACTCTGATGATTTGAATTGTTGATGAATAATACTTGGCATCATTAATGTAATCCATTTGTACGAGTTTCTCCTGGACTATTTTCAAATCAGGATATAGGCATTAGTGGGAGTGCACGGATAAGAGCTTTTCTGATTTGTTCAAAGTATATTATTTTTCAAAAGAATGTATAAAATCCACAAAATGTTTTGTTATTTTTACCTTCTTACTCACATTCTCAGCCCTCCTTGCGAACAAATATCTATTCATCCATCATCTAACCATTCATCCAGACATTTATTTATATACACACTCAAACACACACACACACACACACGGACAAAGTGAGCACCAGATTGTTTTTATTAAAGTTAATTGTATGAGCGGCAGCACAGTTGCCCTGCATGCTTCACACGTGGAAACACTTTTGCTTTCTAAATGTATGCAAATATATGAGCATATATGCAGCAGGCTAACATCAGGTCTGCACAGAGGGCCAGCACAAACCAGAGGGCCGCGAATCAGTCTTTGATCAGCTGTCACAGGGACCGACCGCGGCTAGCTCAGGAAAACCTTTCACTTTACAAGTTCACTTTATCTCAAGACAATGCCTATGAAGATATTTTATAGACCTCTCTTGTGTCTTTAAATAGAAAAGACACATCTTTAAATTTGCGATGCTTTCCTAACAAAACTGATTTGGCAGAAACTACGTAGCAGATATTTTTGTTTTAAATGCTGGCCTGTATTTACGGAAAAGCCATTCCGAGATGTATGTTGGCAGGTAGGACGCAGGCAACCAGAAGAACTTTGCGGGAGCTGGTCTTGGTTCAGGATAACTTCAGTCTATTTCACACTTGCATACATGTAAAATTAAAGAAAGTGCCTCTCTCATTTATAAGAAGCTCAAAAAAGTTTATTATTATTTAAAACATTTTTTAATTTAAAGTGAGTTGGTATCATATATTGTTTAACTTAGATAAGATTATAAAATGGAGAGGTTATCAGCAATAGTTTTTAATGATACATGTGCTGCAGAAGGACCACTAGGGGGAGGTGGAGCTCCAGGTTGCCCTATAGCAGGTATCAAGCATCTCTTGTCACATGGCCCCGTCGGCGTCACTGAAGTGAGGCATCCCATTCCTCCTTAGAAAAACCTTACAAAACAAAATAGTATAACGATAGTATAGGTAGAAGTAGTATTGTAGTGCTTTTTTCTTTATTGTTGTGTATTTGGATTGCTGTGTGACCTTTGACCCCGCTGCCCCAGCCACTTCCCGGCCGTGTCCCAACAAGAAGCAGGCTTATGGTAATTTGGGGCTGTAGAATTGTTTCCAGATTGATTTGAGGGGAGCTGGTAGCCGTGTCCTCAACATGTCTCTGCTCTGAGTGCGTTACACTACACATAGCTTTTTAACTAGACCTAAAGTTGGCGGCTTCATTTTGTCCCTCAATATTATAATCTTGAGTGGCTAAAGCACGGTGCACGGTGATGTTGTCAGGAATTACTACTTGCTCTCAGCAGGTTAGGAATTCTTTACCAGAATAAATAGAAGTTTACAGAGTCCCTATTCATGTGTGAAATATGAGTAATATTCTGGTATTGGATTTAGAACATTTATGTATCTCAAGCCCTGAAATCTAATCTCTGTAGGCTTTTCTTTTTTTCTTGAATCTTTATAATAGCCAAATTAATTTTTGTTGGTTTTGTAAAGTTCGGTAGACAAAGTTGGGCTCTAAGACATTCTGGACCTAAAAAATATAATCACTTTTTCAACACTTAGTAGACTAAATGATTTCAAATAATCCACAAAATATTTAAATACTTACTTAATACTAGATGCAACAGACAGACGGACTGTGTGTCCCATGTTGCCATATTATCGGACAACTAAAGCTTCTTTACATCAGATAGGATTTAGAAAAATGTTTTGATTTTGGGGAAAATTAGGTTTAACAATCACTCTAATTTTAGAATTAAACAAATATAGGAAATAGATAATAAAAAAATGAAGATTACAAATATTTGTATCAACATGAGAAGTTACAGTAAGAATTTTCAACAAATATATCAAATTAAATAAAGATATCTATATAAGCTTAAAAAGTAAAGTGAGAGTAAAATGCCGGAGAAAAGATAACTAAAAATAAACTAAAATACAAATATTTATATAAGAAGTCGGAGTGAAAATGTGCACACTTTACTACAATATTGAATATGTTGATAACAATATATACAATGGTGTATTAATAATAATATGATATTATTGCTGACTTGCACAAACTAATGTGTATTTATATCAGGCGAATTAGATCCTATAAAATATCCACGAGTAATTCAAACGGCACCGTTTACGGACACAATATGCACACATGTCACCTCTGCCATTTAAAAGTTTTCTCTTTTTAAGAAAACATGTCAGTTGTGTAGTTTCCAGCAGTATGTTACCGGGCTGACACCCACAGTGCTGGATCCCGCAGCAGCTGTAGGGCTGACACTCTGCTAGTAGCAGGACTCTCTGCAGGTGATGAAAGCCGTCTCAAACACACACTAATGTGTTCAGTGTGCTGGTGATCCGCGCGGCTGACTTCCATCACTGCTCAGTGGGTGTTCCTGTTCTCAGCCATGAGCTGGTAAATCCCCATTTCCCTCTCTCTGGAAATGAAGTGGCTTCTCCAGTTAAATAGAATCAGGATTGAAATGGATTTGCCAAACATCCCCATTTATTTTTTTGTTTTCCTATTATAGGATTCACAAGTTAATGCAGAGGCTTAATGTGTGTCAACGCTTGTTGGAGTGGATGGACTGTTATTTTCTTTGGTTACTGTAATCTTCAGGCAGTAAAATGTGTTTGAGCATTGCTATAGAGACCAGTGTACATGTTATGTGTTGGCCTACCATTAGGCCCGGCAGTGGTTATCAGGCTGTGCTGTCATTAATGTAATGGGACCAATGAAAATCTCCACCATTCTCTATCTTACCTTAAAGCGTCCATTAACCCCTACCCCCACCCAAGCAAAGAGCACACACTTAAACTGTCGTTGTAAAGAGCGTTGCAGAAATGAGTCCTAAATTTAAATCTGTGGTTAGTACAAGCTGAATAGATTTGTTCTACTACTTAAAATACCTCAGTAAATATCCCACTGGTGAGTTTCCGAAGCTTCTATGTGACATTAAAACAGCGGTTGCTAAATAGTTGCTATATGAGACTACTAAACGTTTACTACTTCTTCAGCTTAGCGGTGGTGATGTGCAGCCTTGCAGATGTTAATGTAATTGCACCAAAAAAAAAATACATTGCCACTATTCATACAAATAAAATATTAAGAATGATAATAAAAAGCTCAATACAGTTTGGAGTAACATTCTCATTAGTTCATTTGTATAAGCTAAGCCAGCGCTCTGTGTATTTGTGGCTGGTTTGATTCCTGATTCAACATCTATTTCCCACTATTTTCATCAAACTGTAATTCTTGTAGCAATGTGTCAGTTTCTCTGTTGTTTGGATTGAGATATATTATCTCTTCCCATTGTTCTTTGGTAGGCAGTTTCAGCTATTATTATAAGTAGGTTAACTACAATAATACTTCAATTATCAAAAGATACCTGACTCTCATTTGGATATTTTTTTCATTAGAATGTACCATGTGTGTGTGTGTGTGTGTGTGTGTGTGTGTGTGTGTGTGTGTGTGTGTGTGTGTGTGTGTGTGTGTGTGTGTGTGTGTGTGTGTGTGTGTGTGTGTGTGTGTGTGTGTGTGTGTGTGTGTGTGTGTGTGTGTGTGTGTGTGTGTGTGTGTGTGTGTGTTCTCATTCTTTCCAGCTTTACAGATTAACATATTATTCTTCAATATATATAATTAATTCCATATCTAGAATTGTTGGAATATTGATTGATATTTTATTTAGCTCAATTATCAAGCACATTAAGATATAACAATAATAATAAGTAGTTTTGTATGAATACCACCAAAAATAAATACATTCAGATTTTAATCTTACAATTTGGCAGTACCTCTGCGGCCCACTAGTTGGTCATCCCACAAATTGAGAACAGCTGCCTTACAAATCTATGGGCAGGAATACTTTATGGAGTATTGAATTTTTAGTTGTGTTCAATTTATACAGTTCTCCATTGAGTTACACTTTGACTTTCAGGAAAAGCACGTGTGAAATCCGTTGTCTTTAGATGGTGCCTTGTGTGGGTCTATTCACCTGTCTTTTTGAGAAATATTGCTTCAGATGTGAAACTTGAGACATTGGTTTTATATCAACTTAATTTAATCCAACGATATTTTCTTGTCTCCAATTGTCTCATTGTAAAGTTGTACTGTTTAATCTTATTTATACAACCTGATACTTAGTAGATAAGTGATATCCTAGAGATTCTTGTCTCTTTTAAGTCAAGGAAAACTGTCTTTACTGTTTTAGTCTTTTTGAAATTCTACTTTTTTGGTCATTCAAGACCAATTATTATTGTCTATAACTTAGATGAGAACTAACTCTGAGTCCACCTGACCACTGTTTGTGCTGCTGATGAAGTTCTGACATGGCACGTGCCGCCCAAGGAACAAAACTGCTGGATTTCATAAACAAAAAAAAAAAGGTCTTTAATATTTAGCCTTATCTTTGTTGTCATTACAAATAAAGATATTTGGATGGACAATGGCGCCTAGAGTAAGTTAAGTCAGACAATCCATGTCATGTTATCCACTTATAAAGATGTTTTACAGTCATGCTCAGCCAATCATTTGACAGGGTTTGATGCGAGTCCATGGCTCATCTAAACTATCATACCGTGCAAACCATATCCTGTTATGTCTTGGGAGGATGACTTCTTGTTAATGTCAAATTAAATTAAATAACATCAACTTGTGTTTATGTTCTACAGTATTTCAGATTTCTTTGCATTATTACATCACTTGCATAGGAGTTTATACCAGTTGGGTAAAGTCTAATAAGAGAGTAAAGGTAGGCCATAACAATATACTATATTCACCATAGAAAGAAGATAGTAAACATTAAGACAACATGTGTAGTGTGTGTAAGGACACAGGAGAGAAACCTGATAAATGTGAAGTGACTGGAACAGAGCACACTGGGCCTTCTGCCTAATTACACCATGACATTGATTAGCCATACATGCGTGCACACACACACACACACTGATGAACTCATCCAGCACATTTATTTCTAACGGAACTTCCATCAAATACATTCAAACTCATATCTTGCAAAATCAGAAAGGTCTCTACAAGCTTGGAATGAGAGATGGTGCCTGATATGAAAGCCCAGTTAAATACAGTAGGTGTCTGCAACATGATTATTTGGGCTGAGTTATGCAGGTAACAATCATATTCAAGTGGTAGCACACATTTAAAATAATGCTACTGGCAGTGCTGGTGAAAATCAAAAAATAATATTTTTATCCAACGCTTTGTTTATTTTTTGTAAATATTGCATTCCTCTGTGCCAAAGACCTTCATATTGTCCACAAACTATTAAAGACACCCTTTTGGCATTTTACTCTACTAGTAGTGTGTTGTATAGGTATTTGTGCATGTAAATGGTCTCCAAAGGCTAAAGTCTCCAAATTCCACACACTCCCCATTGCCTGAAACGCCTCCATTGGACTCCTTTGCTTACTTCCGTTACGTAGTGACATCAATATGTAACACTCACATTTCTTTTGGCCATCGCTCCAACCCATTGTACGTCATAGTCTAAGGGGTGGGCCTCTCTAAGTGGTTGACCAATGACAACAGAGCTGGCCAGCTAACTAATCAGAGCAGACTGGGCTCTTGTTTCAGACTGAGGGTGACAATCTTTTTAAATAGTGCAGAAAATTAGAGTTCTGGCACAAGTTGATGATACTTAAATGTTTTGTTTAGCAGAATAATGTACACATATTAACACCACTTTTAAGATTTCTGGTAGATAAATGCAAACTCCAGAAATAAAAAAAGTAATTTTAGGGTGTACACGGACCACATCACTGTCACATGGCTGCTCATCACCACCGCTAAGCTGAACTGACTGCGGCTAATGTTTGGCACGATGGCCTTTCGAACTCTCATTTATTTACTTACTTTACTTACTTACTTTAAATACCTGATTTTATTTCTGCCTCTGCTCACAGGAGGCCAAGGCCAGCTTTGTGAAATGGCTGCAGACACATGCAGACCAGAAGGGTCTCCTCAAATCATCCAACGCCTCCCTAAAGATGGTGTCCTGCTCTGAGCTCCAGGATGCTCCTTCGCTGCCTGATGGCTCTCTGGCCCTCGTAACCAACTCTTCAGAGTCCCAGAGCTGGCCTCAGTTCAGTATGGAGACATACAGCAAGAACCTGAAGAGCAGCCTGCTGGGACACACCCTGCTGTACGCCGAGGTCGCCACGTCCACCATGGACCTGTTACAAGGGTAACACATGTTCCTCTGAGCCTGTTTAATGTTGGAAACTTACACTGAGTCTGGTAGCAACGTTTTCTCACACTCACAACTGTAGCTTAGTGACCTAAAGACATACAACATTTGCACAGGCTACCCAGCTGTTAAACAGCGCCTGAAAGCACAGAACCCTGCAGCTAGTTTAATAAACTATTTCTGCCTACTTGCAGTAGTTATGACTATAATCAAAGAACCCAATGTTCCGATGATATTTATGGCATCATGTGCTCACAGATGCTTAATGGACTTCAAAAAAGCGTATGCATATCGCCCACTGTTGTGTGGTAAGGACACCATAGGTTTTCAATGGGTCACAGTTACAGGTTTATTGTCACCCAGAAGAAAATGTGTGTAAATGTAAGCTGTATTTGTATCATTGGTTGTCACACACTAGGACTAGCTATGGTAATCATCAATGCGTTGACCTTAGCATTAGCCTCCTCTTTCAGAAAAGACATACTGTAACCATTTTGTGTGGCTGTTCCAAGTTGACTATTTATGCCAGGAACACATATTTGAGTTGCATTACTTAACACAATTACTTAAAAAACATTATCAAAGTGCCTTAGGTCTTCAGTTTTTAAGAGTTTGTAAATTCCACTTCCACTTTAATATTATCTCCACACCTACGCGTTTACTGCTTCGTGTTAATGTCTTTTGGTTCTTTTTAAAACCCAGAAATCTTCTTTGAAATGAAAATGGCCTTGAAGAGATCTAACTTACAACTCTGATTCTGATAATGTGATTTGATTAATCAATGAGTGACTTCCGACAGGGTTGGCTTGGCTCTCCCCATAATGCATCAGTGTAAAAGAGTTTGTTTTAAAAGAGGTTAAACAGAAAGGTAAGGTATACAAAAAAGCTATATGAAAGAATACAACTAATAGCTTAGAGATATAACATCCTTACTCTGGGCCAAACGTCTGGCATGTGATTTTTTCTCTGTGCATGGGTCAGGTTGCTCTGTGTATCTCTACAGTTAACTGTACAGAGTAACTGTTGTCAAAGAGATTTTCATGTTTAAAATTCAGCCACTACTTTTTGAATGGAAATTTGATTCATCAATATCAGTAAATTACCCTGAAAACATAAAATCAAGTTACATATTATATCCTGGTTAACGCTGATGCAGGTGAGTGCCTGGTGCTGGTTTTGCTTTACCTTAGTGGGTTGCTTTTGAAACAGTAGATCATATTATTATTATTATTATTATTATTATTATTATTATTATTATTATTATAATAATAATAATAATAATAATAATAATAATAATAAAGCTTGAAACAATTAGTTGGTATCTCAGGGTCAGCTCTCCAGTGGTTGTCTTCATATTGTTTCAACAGTATCTGTTGATATCTTTACTTCCTTTAGCATTATCCATGTGTGGGTGCCACAGGGCTCCATTCTAGGACAATTTTTTCTCTTTTTTTATTACATTTGAGCCTCAATTTCAAACTGCATGATGCTCTATTTCATCATAACAAATGTTTGACATTAGGGTGACAAAACAAACTTCCTTCTTGGTGTAGGTAGACTCACCTCCTACAGGTGGATGCTGGGGTGAAGATGTTGCTATTGAATTGCGAGCAGCCATAGTATGCATGCATGTGCGTGCGTGTGAGTGCTGGGAGGTTAGGCAGGCTGGAACTAATTTAATGCCTAAGTGACCTCACTGCAGCAAAGGCAACTTGGACCTAATAGACTTCTTTGTCTGCACCCACATGTGAGTAAAAGTGGCTGTTGAGCGGGTCGATCTGGCAGCAGGTGGGAGCAATTAAAACTGTCATAAAGTTTGAAAAATGGATTGTGGAGCAGCACTGAGCTGATTGGAACAGACAGTGTTGTCATTAAGGTTATACAAAAACTAATGCCGGGTGAATGAGCAGGCCATACAACCCCAAACTTGTTGCCACAGTTTGATTTCACTGCTAATGTTTGAGTTTCCAGATGTCCCTCTGGAGCGGCCTTGATTAATGTTATTATTAAGGAATGTCTGTTTTATTTCTTCAAGCATTTCTAAGTAAGTATTCAGTTTGATACTGAATATGTTGGAGGCAATCCATCTTTCTGGTAGAATTGACACTTTGAAAGAGTATTATAGGAATGCTAGTGGGAATTAACAGAGTGAATTGCATTTACTTTTTGATTGGTGACTTATTCTTTGGTTTTACACCATTTGGCAGTAAAACTTTTTTTCTCTGTGTGTCAGTGTGGACACATACTAACCACAATACTATCGAAGTAAAAGGGGCACGATTTTTAAAAATAATAACTTGCACAAACCCTGCATTGCAGGATCGACTGTTATGGAAGTGTGATTAATATTAGGGACCAAAGACAGGATGTCTGTGCCTCTCCTGCTGCAATTTCAACACCTATTTCTTCTTCGTATCTTGCAAGTTCCCCAACTTCATTGATTTGTAATTTTAATTTGCTGGCGTATACCTTGTAAAGTGTAATTATTTTCTCACCTGATTGTAATTCAATTTAAATCTGTCTCAAATCTGAAGATGTATCTTAGTAAAGCTACTTTCTGTAGCAGTGTTCAAACTACCACAATTAAACAGAAATTATGCAAAAGACACAAAACATAGGCTTAGAGAAAAAACAGCATGAAATATAAGTATACTAAGGAAAAGTCTGAAGGGGTCTGAGCTGATTTTTAAAAAAGTGTACAAGGTGTCAAAGATCTTCATTCAAAAAGGTTAGGGTTCCAAAGTTTAGGAGCCAAAGCTTTTCTTTGACATTTATGCCTGAGGCAAGGAACAACAAACCGACCCTGATCAGACAACCTCAGAGACCTGCTGCTGACATAGGGCTGCAGTGACCTCACATTTAGGCAGGTGCCTGACCATTCAGAGCCCTGTATGTTATCACAAGAACCTTAAATTGAATTCTGAATTGGATGGAGAGACATTGAAATTAAATGAAGAATGGTTTTGCATGAAACCCTTTTTATGACAAGCCAAAAGAAGGTGAACAGAATTTTTGAACCACTTCAGAGATGTTTTGTTAAGGCTGGTGACAAATTTGAACAGGAAGACCTAAATGCGTGAATAATCATCTTTATGCCAGATTGAGATCGAGAAAGTATTTTCTGCTGGTTATAGAGGTGTTCCTATATACCAGTAAAGGTGACAACAATGTTATTAGATAAATTTCAAATTGAACATGGCTGTTCAGAAAGGGCCAGATGCTCAGCCTTTTGATACAATTTAATTTAATTCAAAGTGGAAGAAAATCATGTACCCCAGTAGCAGCACCACAGGACTCAACATGGGATTTCTCTTATTCTCATGTTGTAACAATTTTCACTGTTGGAATGGAAAATGCGGTTTGAGTCTAAAAAGGTTGCTTTGTTTCCAGTCACCACGAGTAGTAAGAGGATGAATTCATCTGCAGTTTGCATGTCACAATTTGAATATACACATTATATATCAGAGGATGTAAGTAATACAAAATATACAAAACAATTCATCACATACACCATTGTTCACTATAAATGTATGCTAGATTCAAATCAAATGGATAACTTAAAAGACAATTGTGAACAATGCAAAAAACAGTTCAATGAAGGTGTCAGTGCTTACACAGGTGAGACACTTGGCTTAAAATAAATAGCATCTCATTTAAAAAAGGATTAAATTGTTAATCAAATAAGCAAATAGTCAAACAGATGATGAATTCAGATGAGTCCGTTATTAGAGTCCTTTGAGATGACAATGACTGTGGCTTTCTTCTATCTGGAGGATAAATAAAGGATTGTGAGGGCTAATAGGCAGAGAGGGAATTGGTTTGAAGAGAAGTGCCTTCAGGTCAGTGCTGGCTGAGATTGAGGAGCTGATGAAACTCAGGTTCAGTCACTTGAGTGCTGAGGCTTGAAGCTGAGGCTCAATGGCTGGCAGACGGAGTGTTTGTCCAGGGTATTAATGCTTTGTTTGGCAGGGAGCGGCTAATAATAGCCAGTCCTGAGACACAGGACAGTGTTCTCACAAGGTCACACCCAGCTGGAATCTCAATGCTTTTAGTGAGCAGTTTCACACTCAGCAGCCCTTCAGACGCACATGTCCCTGTCACCAGGAAAACATCTAGTGAAAGGTACACATTGCAGTGAGAGTGTTTCAGTGTTGTCTAAAATGTTTTAATATATTATTTAGAGAAAGTTTTGCATTATTGGGCAGTGCTCTTATTGGCTATCAAATTATCTGTGAAGAGTTAAACAAGAAGATTGATACCACCTGTCCATTTTAAAAGAAGCTAGCCACTAGCTAGCTTAGCTTAGCATAAAACAGAGAAATGCTAGATTAAACCTGTACCACAACCACTAATATAACTTAAGAAACTGAAAACTAAAAAGAGACCCATTATGGTTACATTTCTAACTACATCTTTTAGCTACTTTTAACATTTGCATCTATGTTTCATTCTGTTTCCTGTTATTCTAATATGGTTCGTTTACGCAGTACTGAGAAGGCCTTTTGTTACACATCTCATAAAAAGGTTTGAAATGATATTCCTATTCTTTTCTCAAATTTCTAAATATATATACATATATATCATCTAAGGTATCAAAACGCATTTCATTTTGTACCAAAATGTCTCAACATGTTTGCAGCAAATATCCAAAACTGTTTAAAAATGAAAGTCATGATCAAATGCTTGCTGAGACTCTTGATTTGTTAAAAATGTTAAACTCTTTCAATTAGGCTAATCTAGGCTAATCTAATTACAAATCCAAGAATTGATTTATGAGCTATTACTTTCATCCCTGTTGGTGTGAGTGTGTGTGATTGTTAGCAAGCTGTTGGTGTTTGGTTAAGTGTTGAAGTGTTTATTTGTGAAAAAGCCAGCATAAGAGACGTTAGGGGTTTTCTAACATCACTTGGCTGCTCAGAGAGCATAATGATTCTTTTCCTGCTCTGCTGAACTTGATCCCTGCGCCTGGAGCAACACACTTCCTACTTGTTGACTTTTTCTTGTAAGAGCTTCAGGCTCAGACATGAAAACCCAAGGGCCCACTTTTACTTTTGTATTCTTTTCCCCCTTTTATTTTTCCCTGATGGATAAAGGAAGAGAAGCCCGATGGATGTAAATGTGATTCTGATTATTTTTCCTTCTCGGACAAATTCTGTTTTCCATGCTGTCTGCACATTCGGAAGATGTTTTTGGCATTTACCCAGTTTTTTCAAACACTGTCATAATGTCACAGTTGCTGTGTCTTAGAGTCACGTAAACAGCCTACAGTCACTGCAGTGTAACACCTTCATTCGGAATAGAAAACACCCTTCTTCTACTTAAAGCTGTTCCAGTTGTAGGGCAAAAGTCCTGGCAGGCTCTGTTTGTTTTGACAGGCAATCCAATATCCAAACTGACACTGTATGGAATTAGTGTCCTGTTTCCTGTGAAAAATACAAACCACAGAACATGCATGGGGGTTTGGTGCAGGGAAAATGGATTCCTCATAACTATGGCAATAGGTTTGACCATAAAAATCAAATTGGCCCAATTGACCTTGCATGCTCCACCTGCAATTATAAAAGATTGTAAGCAGATGCCTAAACGTCCCCATTTCTTATTCTGGGGAACATATGGTGCAGTGTTTGACTTGAAGTTTTTATGTCCTGTGGAAGGTATGTTATACTCTGGAGTTGTGATGGGGAAAGGTCATGAAGTCCCATGCAGGGTCCAGAGCTGCAGGTTTTCATTTCAGCTCCGAAAGACCACAGCAACCTGCCAGAATTCTGATTCTGATTCTGAAAGCACTTCAATGTGTGCAGAGACTGCATTAGTATGATGGAAACTACCATATCATCTATACAAACCCTCTTAACAACAAATTTCAATGTCAACAATTTTTACTGACTTAAATAGTTTTTAACTACATTAGTTGTTGTCTTTGTAAATATTAAGTGAATAAACGGTATAAGAAGGTGAGCATTTGTCTCACCTGACCTCTACAGTTGCAGAGTGATGGTGTTAAAAGGGGGAAATACAAGTGTTGTAATGACTGAAAAATAAAATAAATCAATGACATTGTTTTGTAGGCCGACCCAGAAGTAAGCATTGCAAGGGCTCCAACAACAAAATGCAAAAAAGAAATCTCTACGTATTAACATCACTTTTAGGATTTTTGAAGAAATGCAGTCACCAGAAGTAAAAAGATAATACAAACTAACTAAATCACAGTCACATGACTTCATGTAATGCTTGGAGTGATGACATTCAGTAGTCTCATTTTGTCACTTGTTACCAACCACTAAAGTGACAAAATGAAGCACAAAGAAGCTTCAGACATTCACAGGTGGGGCATTAAATGCATATTTTATGTCATAGAAGAAAAAACCTGAAACTGTATTTTCCTACTCCTAGCATTAACTGCACTCTTAAATACATTTAAATGTAGTTTCTCGAAGATGTTCACAGCTACTTCTGAACTTCTGGCTTGGCTTTGTGCTTAGGGCCAAAGCTAGCAGGATGTTTGTATGTTTGAACATGTTTGGTGGCTCTGCACTAGTAGATTCACTGGTACTTTTTGTTGTGATGATGATTTAGGTTGTGGTTGTTTCTCTGGGCTCTTTGTCATATCTTTATGTATCAGTTTATTGATTTGAAATTCATGTCATTTATAATGTTTGAGTTGACGTATAACTCTTTAACAATTAATAACCAGCATTTCAATTGTCTTATGATACATGAAGCAAGCCAGGCTCGTAGAATTAGGTTTTTCTGTAGCCTAGAAGGTTTTTGCATCTTTTGTTGCTTTAAAATTCATTTGCATTAAAATAGACATCCTGCCCCTTGTAGCTCCTGTTATGTGTTGTTGGTCAGTAGGTGCAATTGCTGTTAATAATGTCTTCTGTGGTGTTTAAAACAAATATGATAATTCATAGTCATGATAGTCAAATATCTCCCTTTCCTATTCTGAGCTTCACCAGCTCTTCTTCTGTAGTTATTTCACAATATGATGAAATGTACCTCCAAATTTGTTGGCAGAAGTTAAACTTGTGTCATCAGCAGTCAGTATTAACACATTTACATACTGTCAGCGCAGACCATAACACGTTTTCTGCTCATGACCACTATGGCATCTATAAATGGCTGTGATGTAGGCTGCAGGAATTCAATATAAGGAAGATTTCCTTTGGCCCAACACATTTTTAAGTTTATTTTCAGTCTAATGGATGATTGTGTTTTGCTGTCCAGAACCTCTGCCAGACCAGGCCGGCCGAGCCCAGACAGGCCGTCAGCAGAGCAAGGTCATCCATCGGTGCCTCAGCTGCCCTGTGGTAATGGAGCAGCCCTCTCTCATTGATCACTTCCAATAGTGCTATTTGGAAATGATAATTTCTGCTGTCCCTCAGTAAACAGGATTAGCTCAATTAATCACATTTACAGATTAGTTTGTCCTCTCTTATTGATCATCCCTTTGATGCCGCTGAATGATCAATGCAAACACGCTTATGCACGGCAAATCCTGTTTCAAAAATGAGCATCGATGGCAGAAATAATCTTTTAATCTGAGATATTTTAATCTGGGAAGTGAGAGGTTTTTTGGGGGGGAATAGTTCCGAAGATAAATGGCTTTCAGAAAAATTATATCTTAACCCACCACATAAAATCCAACCATTTAATTAGTTAGATTTGTTAGGACATGTTGTCATAGAATGTGTTTAATTTAACCTCTATTGGATTCTAGTCTTATCACTTGCCATTTTTTGTCAAAGAAACAGGTGCTGCTGGAAAGTATCTCTACTAGGTTTGTTTGATAAGATCCATGTAACCGAGGATTTGCAGACCCCCCCCTCTTTTCTCTTTGTGTCTGGTGTCATTAGTCTTGTTTCTGTGTGTGAGAAAGACGCTGACATGCCTGTAGCTTATGATCACAGGTCCTCCTCCACCTCTCTCAGATGACTCTGCTGGTGGGCGTTTATCCTCCTGACCTGCTGTACCTTGGACTGTGACCCCTGTGGCTTAGCTGCCCCCTAAAACAAAGAGTCCTGAGCAGGGATTTAGAGGCCCATGCTCTTCCTCTTGGGACAATGCCTCCTCTTTCTATCCGTCAAATATGCTACTTTGTAAGTCTTTGTTCTGGTCTTGTTGGAATGAGTAGATGACAATAGTCACAGAGTGATCTGAGGAGATGAAATAGATCTCAGTAGTGAGAGTAACACCACAGAGGGTCCACACTTTCCCTGTCTGGGTGGCTTTTGATCATCTTCTTTCTCAAATGCCCTGCCTTTTTCTTTTTTCTATATAGGATGCAAAAAGGTCCCTGTTTCATGTTTGCTTGATGTTGTTCCCCTACTCTGTTTGCACGAACATTTTCAAGAGTTTTGTTTAAACTGCGTTTGTGTTGGTCTTTCTCTCAGACTTTACTGACTTTTCTGTTGCTCTCAGGTTATAATGCAGTAGCTCTTTGATGTAAATAAAAAAAAAAACACAAATATAGTTCATCTTTATAGGTTAAGCAATGTTCTAAACAAGGCACCATGCCAGTGTATTTGTGGGCTCAGGTTGCTGTATTAAATATTGAGTCAAAATGGAATTGTGTGCGTGTCCATGACAATGATGGAACATGTAACCCATTACAGCAGTGTTTCAGATCTCGACAATAATGCAGCTCTATGGCACACAGATACACAGACGATACCTGTTAGAAGGTACGTTCATTCTTGTCATAGGTCTTTGAATGGGATAAGAAAATATTAATCTAAAGATCTGCCTCTTTGTTTTTTCACTTTTTTATATTTCAACTAGCTTTTGAGTCTTATTTTGGTTTTGGGATTGATTGCATGTGAATGCGAACACATATGATTTGTTAACAGCCATCTGAAACCACGAACAGACTGCTTCCTTTACTGTCCGACCACATGTCCTTAAACACTCCATCAGTGTCCAGCTTAGAGAAGAGTGAAAGAAGGAACCCTTTATATTTTCTCTTAAATCTCTATATGTATGGCAGCCATTCCAGTGTCTGTTGAATTCCAACACGGAGAAATGTTGTCAGTAGTTTATAGTATAAAACTTAAAAAATATGGTCTCTTAATTTTTGCCAGAGCTGTAAATGATATCATACATTTACTCTTGCCTCCAAGCTTGTGGTGTTCTCAGTAACATTCAGTAGATTTACTTTCAGATAAGATTACCTTTAGAGAAAAGCAGTTATCTACCCGTGTTGCAGCCTTGAGCTGGCCAACATAGAGATCAGAAAAGTACACATGAACACATTAAGACACAAAACCACAGCACTCCTCCTCCCTTATTAAAGACCCACCATTAGTGTGTTAGCATCACAGTGTTAAGAGACAAGATGTGTATTATGTGTTATTGCTTTACTTATTAGTGATTGAAAGGGCAGCTGTGGCTCAGGATGTAGATCAGAAGTTTAGTGGTTTGATGCCTAGCCCCTGGAGTCAACATATCGGCGTGTCCTTGGGCAATATACTTAGCCCTGAATTGCTCCTGATGGCATGGCCAATGGTGTGTGAGTGTGTGTGTGTGATTTGCTGAGTGCTGACTCGTTAATGATAAGCCCTTTTGAGGGGTTGCATAAACTGGAAAAGGGCTATATTAAATGCAGTCCACACTTGGATATTTTGGAGTTTCCTTTGTATTCTCCGTATACGTGAATAGCATGTATGTTTTTTCCATTCTATTGCACGGGGTACATTTCCAAATGTAGTCCCAGCTCCGTTCTTTGTTCAGCCAGTAGAAGAGGTCTTCAGAGGTGGACTCACTGTTCTTGGTAGGCCTGGCTATTCCTATTTAAAGCTCATTTCTGAAGCTTGAGGACTCCGTAGAGCCAGCTGGGCCCCTGGTCTTGGTCTCCACGGGGGTTGATTGATGGCAGAGAGCTGTCAGTCACGGATCAGGCTGATTCTCGGTGGTCCTGCCAAACAGCAGCATCCCCCAGTTACAACCTCAGCAGGGAATGGCAACCTCCTAACCAGCCTCACCCTCACCAGGGTCATGCTCCAGCTAATCTGCTGTATATTAAGATCTCACAGTAAGCGCTGGGCCTAGTTCGCCTATAGTGTGTGTTTATTAAATCATATTGAAATATTTGATATTATGATAAAAAGATTTCTACTTCAACATAATTCATTCAAATACATTTCCCCCTTTTTTCTTGTCTTGCATATGTAATAGACTTTTTTTCACAACGACTTCCTCCATCTGAGACTAAAGATGTGTTTTTGACAGCAGAGACCCGGGGTTTTGTTTTTAAAATCTTTTTTTCTTTCATTAGTGAGCACATGTTGGCAGTTACTTGGCTGCAGAAGCGCTATACAAAACGTCCACTGTAATCAGCTTCAGTAAAGCTAACAAATTCCTCAAGCTATGGGCTTTTTTCTTTTACTTCCCCCCCACATGTTTTCCTTTGCTAGCAGCCATACACGTCTGGCTGACATATTTGCATAGATTAAAGGATTTGCAAATAGAGTTGTTACAAAATAACACTCCACAGGTGAACTTAAAGGATAGGTTCACATTTATCAAGGCTGATTGAAAACATAGTCAGGTGCACATGAACATACGAACAAATTGTGCTTAGAGTCATCCCTTCTGTTCCCATTGGCTATTAAAAGATCCCTTTCTTTAAAGCAATCTGAGTTAATACAACAAAGAGGCTTACTTTAAAAACATTCAATCAAATTTTATTTATAGAGCCCAATTTTGGGGAAATTACACGTTTGTCTGTGGAAACCCATCACACAAGGAAAAACTCCGAAAGAAATTACTCAATTTACATGGAAATGATGTTAGAAACCTCGGGGAGAGTAACAAAGGAGAGATCGTACAGTGTTACAATAGCTGTCATGTTACAAAACAAATACATAATAAATGAAAAACATACATAATCCAAATTACAAACTATAATGAGAAAGTATATAAAAAGAAGGATCCAGGAGGTTGTTGACAATCTTCCAGGTGACTCCAAAAGAATGATAACATCAGTCAGGCGGCACCACGGCAACAGGCAGAGCCATGACATGACCTAGAGGTAACTTTTAATACTGTTCTGAGTGAGAGACATAAAAACCCCTGGGATGATGTCCTAGATGCTGAGTTAGTAACATGCATTTATGGGAAAGGAGTACACACAGAAAATGGTAGGGGAAGAGAGTTCAAGGTCTATTCTATGAGACAGTCTAGAATTGCCTCTGGATGGTCCAAGGAAGCCTGAGCCAGCCCTAACTATATGCTTTATTAAAAAAAGAAGAGTTAAGCCTGCTCTTAAATGATGAGAGGATGTCTGCCTCCTGAACACAAACTACAAGTTGGAAGAAGTGGAGCTTGGTAGCTGAAGGCTCTGGCTCCTGTTGGACTTTTGGAGACTCTTGGATCCATTAATAACCCTGCTTGCATAGTAGGGCTATTGGTTACTTTGAGCTAAATATCTTTTGTATAAAATTCCGTCATGCCTTACTTGGAATATTTCCCTGTTGAGCTGCAAAAAGGACAGTAAATCTTTGTAATAAAAAGGCTGCAACTTTGGAAGATATTAACTTTGTGTTACTCAGATGGCCGAAGCCTACGAGCTTCAGAGCTGGATTTTTGACTCCTATCTCGTTCAATGTTATATCTTCAACAAGGAAAGGCATCAAAGTATGTATAGAAGACCTGTCCTGTCATGCTTTTCATAACCAGCAATACTTATCATCTGTACAGAGGCTTACGAGGGCTCGTGGCTAATTTAGTCCGTAGTAACAAGCCTGTCTCACCAGAATTCCCTGAGCTCAGAGTCTAGATTGAGCTATCCATCCATCCCTTTGATAAACAGTTCTTAGAGAAGTCCGTTACAAAGCTCTATCTGGCCAGAGTTGGGTCTCTGTGTGTGCTTAAGCTGATTTACCACTGACCAACTTTGCATGACAATAGCAGAAAGGCCCTGCTCGCTTGCTTTAGCAGCTCCACAGTCTTTGTTCACTGGCCAATAGAGGGCAGTTGCATGGGGTCACTGGATCAGCTTTAATTGCATTTGGAGATGAGAGAATGTGCAAACATGTTTTCTTCAGTTTCTGGTCTCCAAGTCTCCAATGAGCGTTAATGAAATGCTGATTGATAACATTGCAAGGTGGTCATGGCAATACAACTGAACTTAAAACTGTAACTCGCATGATAGTTATTAAGAAACATGAGAAGTTTAGAGTGGTTTCCAAATGTTGATGTTTGAAAAATAATGGGATTAAATGTTTCTTTTTGTGGTTTGAAAAGAGTGTTAAACCTTTTATGGCTGCAACTTATTCCTATTTTATTATCGATTGATCTGCAGATTTCTTTATGCTTCGACTGGTCTTTAAAATGCTACTAAGCACAATGGAAATATCCTCAAACGATTTTTTTTTGTACAACTAACATCTTTCCAATATCAGAAAAGCTGGGGAAAAAAAGCTCTATCCATCAACTAATGGAGTAATAGAATAACCATTCCAGTACATGTTTAATGACAATTTGAGACAACTGATTTTTCAACCTGAATTGAATTTAGGTTTTTTGATTTTCTATTCCCATGTGTTTGTCAGATGGCAGTTTCAGGTACCCTTCACCGGGCCAATGGTTTGAGGCTTAGCTGATATTGAGCACAGTGTCACACAGGATTAGTGTTTAGTACTTGGTGTATGTCTTCCTTGGCTTCCTCCTTTGCCTGGCTGGAACATTCGATGCTGGTCCTATCTGAACCTGGGGTTGACACTGCTCCTAATGACATAATCATGGTTTGAGTTTTAGCTGTGACAAGTGTATACAGTACTTGTCAATTCGATGGCGAGACCTGCTTTGTAAATGTTCTAAAATGTTTCACACACTTCTCCAAGAAATGGAGAAAAACCTATTTGGTGAAGGTCAGTAACTGTCAATATTTGAATGTTTTCAATAGATCTACAGTAACAAACAAGGCTAAAGTAGGAGTCCATTTCAGTCACTTTAAAGGAAATGTTAACATTTCTGTGTTGTTCATTCTTGTCTTCCTTCAGTTTGACTCTGCACATACCAAAGGATGTGGGTTTGATAGCGGTAGCTGGTCGACAGAGCCAGGGCAGAGGTCAGTGCTGCAGACATCCTCACACAACTTTTACTTAAATTTAATGTTGTTTGTCAGAATTGTGTTTTGGTGTTTGGTACCTTAGTGTCCTCTGTCCTGTGTTTGCTGCTGCAGGTCGGGGCAGGAACGCCTGGCTCAGCCCTCCAGGGTGCGCCATGTTCACCCTGTCTATGCAGGTGGAGATGAGCTCGAGGCTCGGGCAGAGGATTCCCTTCCTGCAGCATCTGGTCGCTCTGGCGGTGGTAGAAGCTGTTCGCACACTTCCTGGATACCAGGTATCAACATTTGCCTTTCACTAACACCGCTTCATCAACAGTAACATATTATCTGACAGCACATCTGTCATTTGAATCTAAATACATCCCAGACATTAAAAAAGTATGTTGTTGAAAGGTATACAATTGTATTGGAAGAGCAGTAAAAGTAAGTAGTAGTGCATTGAGTGTTACAGGAAAATGTGTTCTGTTGATAATTGATGATGTTGAACATGTTTTAATCTTCATCAGGACATAGACCTGAGGGTGAAGTGGCCAAATGACATCTACTACGGTAACCTCATGAAGCTTGGGGGGGTTCTGGTGACCTCCACAGTAATAGGATCAACGTTTCATCTGCTCATAGGTAATAACACTTAATCAAAGCTAATGAGTGTGCAGGCTTTAACTGACATTTTACTTTTTCACTCTTATCTACATCAACCCTTCCTTTTAAAGATTCAACTAACTCAGCAGCTCTTTTTCACATTCAGTGTTCCGTCACCTAAAACCTACTTTTTCTATGAAACCAAGGGCCGGGACAAAAAGTCACCAAAAGTAAAAATATTGTATTTTGTAACAGTGTCTTATTAGTACCGAATTTCATAGTAATGTATTTTTGAACCTGATGTGCCCTACAGGTTGTGGGTTCAACGTGACCAATAGTAACCCCACAGTGTGCATCAACGACCTGATCCAGCAGTACAACACTCAGCACGGCTGCAGCCTGCCTACCCTCTGCTGCGCTCAGCTCATCGCTCGCAGCGTCAGCTTCCTAGAGGCCCTCATCTGCAGCTTTCAACAGGGTGGCCCCGACGCCGTCCTGCCCACCTACTACAAGAGATGGCTGCATAGGTGAGTACTGCACACACCCCCACTGTGTTTTTACATTTAATTTCTGCCTTGTTTAGGAAAAGTTGTGGAATAGCCCCATGTCATTTTTTGGTTCGACCTCAGTCAAGGTTCTTAGAAAGCCGAGCCGATAAAAGATTATGTTAAAGCACTGTATACCACAAGTCGTTAAGGAAGAATCATGACTGGTTCATTTAGCATTTTTAACGTAACCAAGATACAAAAAGTGTTTAGCAGGTGCAGTCCAAGGCTGATCAGCTCTCCTAAACTGACTATCATTGTTCTTTACACATTACATTGTGCAGTTATGATTTTCTTCAATGTTAATTAAAAAGCTAAAAAAATGTGTCTGTCGCTCCTTGAAGTGTTTTCAATTTCTCACCCTCTCACTGTATATATTGCCCTCTGCAGCTGCTATAGCTACCTCAATTACATTAACTGGACAGTGGATGGTGTTTCATTGTTGTATGGACAGTATGACTCCATCGAGGCAAAAAATAAAAAGCCCCTCAACTCCTTATGGAAACTAATGACAATGCTTTGCCTTTAGAAATGAAATGACATGCATGACACTTTCTCACTTAGATTTTGATGTTGTCATTTAATCTGGCATGGAAAATTCATTCATCTTCATTGATTCTTCCATTTAACTTGAAACAAAAAGTGTAATTATTTCTCTTGTAACATTTTAATGTTATTATGACAGTTAAAGCATGAATCAAAAAGGACCACATACATTTTGTATTGTATTTCACTTTAAATGCAAAGAAATCAGAATCAGTGTGTAGAAAGTTATGAGTCTATGGGGAGAGTCCCAGCCTTATCTCACTCTTGGCCTATGAAGAGAACAAAACAGCTCTAGAGTTGTGAGATCTTTGTTTCCCTTGTGAAAACACCCTGAAGCAGAACACTGAATGTCTCTGTGCTCCGCCCTCAGCGGGACTCGGGTGCGCCTGTGGAACGAGGACGGGGTGGAGGCGGAGGTGGTGGGTCTCGACCACAACGGCTTCCTCCAGGTGCACAACAAGGAGCAGGGTGTGGTGTCAGTAGAGCCTGATGGGAACTCTTTCGACATGCTGAAGAACCTGGTGGTCATCAAGCAGCATTAGGACCAAATTCAACAGAGTACAGAACCATGGTTTCTGTCAACATGCTGAACCGATCTGACAGAAAAGCTCATGTAACTATATTAATGTATCCATGTTTTCTAATTGGTTAATCACTTAATATGTTCCTGGTTTACAGTGCGGCTATCGGTTAGCCGATGGTTAAGTTGTTGGAAGACACACGGTGATGTGAGAGGGTTAATGGCAGCTACATGAATGACACAAGTAATATCTGCATCAGTGATTGTTCACTAGCACAAACATCAGTTTCGTTAAGATTTTATTCTGTTTTGGGACCACCAGTTCAAACCATTGTTTTACAACTTGCACCCCTCGTCTGAAAAACTAACCTGGTTTCACACTTGCAAAAGAACAGTGATCGTTTCAGCTTTTGCTGCAGAAAAATAAATATTTCCACAGAAATATGTTGTTCTTGTTTTTATACTAAGCAGCTTCACTTCACTTACCTGGTCAAAGCGCTCTGCAAAATCCAGATTAAAAGGCATAAAAAAGCAATTCCTGTCTATATCCTCATGGTTCTGTAGAGAAAGAGCTACTTTGACCTGTAATACAAAGTTAAATCAAAATTCTGGCTAAATCTTCCATGAAAATACAAACAGCTGATATAAGATGTTAGCAAAGATGTAACATTCCGATAAGTTTCACTGATTTGAAAAATGAATAAACGGTATCATCCTTGTAAAGGTACCCTTTGTGGCCGAGTTATTCAATTGGATTACAATAGATTTTACAGGTGTACCTGCAAAATAAAAGTCCGTTGATGGCTTTCAATAAAAAATTCATTGCAATTTGTTTATTTTGTGTTGACAAAAGTGTTGGCGTGTACTGGGAGAGGCTAAGGAGGTTGAGCGGTTGTCCACCTATTGTTGGATCCCTGACTCCTGCAGAAAACATGACAATGAATCCTTGGGGAAGATACCTGACCCCAAAATGCTCCAGATAGGCATGTTGTGTGGTGTGTGTGACTGTTAGGCTAAGCTGATGGCACCATGTGGCAGCTTCTGCATGAGTGTGTGAATTACCTGTATATGTAAAACAGCTTTTAGTGTCTGTAAAGACTGGAAAAGCACATCCCATTTATCATCTCAACGGTAAAATGTTGTGTGGGGTTGAGTCACCAAGTAGGCAACTTCACCACTAGACTGTAGAGGCCTCTGTTACAGGCAAAACAACTGCAGAGGAGGAAATGTGTGTGCGTGCTTGCGTGTGTCTCACAGCCACTTAAGGACACATCATTTGTCCTCAGCACCATCCTCCCCAGATGAAGTGAAAACGTCAAAGGAAGCATGCAAGTTGCTGGAGCTGGATGTAGCCGTGCTTCATGGAAACATCCGTCCTTCTCCTCGTCTTCCTGCTCTTCCTCCCCCTGTATCTCAGAAACGGCACTCCGATGTGGAAGTCATCACGGTCATAGGATGTTCTGCAGTAAGTGTTTTCATGCCATGAATGAAATACCAAAAGAAAGTCCATTTACTCTGGATTATTCACTTTATTAAATTGACCTCAAAGTGACTGAGTCAGCATAATGTACAGTAAGCATGTCAGTTCATGTGATTCCAGATTTAGCGATAAAACACAAAGCTGTAATTAGTGAGGATTTTAGATGATTCATTCTTTCATTAGGACACAGATTGACATCGTCATTTTTCAATCAATCGTCTAATTAAGACCCAGTCTGTTGATTGGGAACAACCGGAAAGTCTGTTGGTTAATGAAAAAGGTTTTATTAAAATCTGAGCAACTTGACCCCAGTCATAACAAAAATACAAATTAATTGACAATTATGACAAAAACAATATATCTAATGTATAATTATGTGTTTAGGTCACTATTTGATAGAAGCACATTAGGCAGAGGACACAGCCTGTGGACCAATCTCTTGGAACATTATTCTTTACCACATCACTTTCAAAAGAAATGTCAAGTTGGTCTTTTTTTTATCACACAATACAATAATACCAATATTTAGTACGTATTGGTCCTTCCTTTCTGAAAAGATAAAAAAATGTATCTGTATTGGCACTTTATTATTAATAAGCATGAACTCCTTGAGTCAGCTAAAGAATTTCCAATGCTTAATGCGTGTGATCATAACCTACCAAACAGAGTTATAGTAAACCATAGTTTTTGCTTAAAATAAACATGTTTTATTGATGACAGACATCAATGTGTAATGCCTTCAGGCTCACATTATACTAAACAGACTAGGCTGCCCATATATTGCACTGTATTAAGAGTGTGTTTATGCTTGATAGGTAATTTAAGTTATGCAATAAATATATAATGTTGAATAAATAGAGCCTTAATTATTTCACTCTTAAATAAAAGCTGTAGAAGGCTTGTTGCTGCTCTGCTGTGGCGGCATCAAATATGCTAATCTGTTTCTGTTTGCCAAAAAAGATTAATTTAATTTTTATTAGCGTTTTAGTTCATTGATGTATGCTTAGCATCACTTTGAAACATTTTTTATTAAAACATATTTTTTTACTTACAACATTGCTGATAGTCACATTCTGTGAAAGGTCTTCTTATTCACGCTGACTCATCACTAACACTTTCTAGATGTTCACTACCAAGTGAGAAGAGCCATTTCCATTTATGAATATTTAAACCAAACATTTCTTTGAGAAAAAAATTAGGTTCAAGCGTTTACAATGTTTGGATCCTAGGTTTGGGTTGAGTTGACTAATAATAAAATTTAAAAAGTCCTGAAAACACTGTATTGCATATACTGTATATTCTGCACTGAAAAAACTGAAACGCTGACTTTAATTAAGTGTATTGTGTCAACAGATTACACATAAGTGTTTTAGGTTGGTTGAAAGCAATAATATTAAGTTTAAACACAAATGATTTGGTTCAACTTAATATGTTTGCTTTAAACTAACCTATACTAATACAGTTATGTGATATCTGTTGAAATAATACATTTAATTAAAGTCGACGTTACAGTTTCTCAGTGTATAGAAAATGTTCAAGTTCATCTCATATATGACAGACACAAATGAAGGAAAAAAAGCTGCAATGTCCTTAGGTGTGTAGAACTATCCTGCAGATGTGCAACATGCTTACACTGAAAAACTACTTTAATAATTTATGTCAATAATTTCACATAACTATTAGGTCATTTGAAAGCAAAAATGTTAAATTGAACCCAATTATTTTTTTTATTCAAACTTAATATGATTGCTTTTAACTAACCTCATAGAGTCATGTGAAATCTTTTGACATAATACATTTAATTAAAGTCAACGTTTCAGTTTTTCCAGTGTGTGAAAGGTAATGGACCCTGGGTATTTGAGTCAGAGCTACAGCTTTACAGTCCTGATATCTGTCCTGGGTCACCTCTCGTTGGTGATGATCACGGATGTGCCGATGTAATGTGGGATCTCTCTGTGGCTCTCCGGGGATGAGCCGGAGCTGTGAGCGTCTGCTAGATGACTCAGTGTTGTAAGAGAGCCGTGTTTACCCAACACTTTATGGAAGTTCAGAGACATGTATGGAGCCTGGGCCCCTCCCACCAATGTCCTCCTGTCCTCTTCTGCAGACCTGTGCTGCAGAGGAGCAGCTCCGTCAGAAGGGTATGGGTATCCTGCAGCTGGGGGGCCGTAGGGAGCTTCCATCATACACAGCCTCCTCCTCTGCTCCAGCACCATCTGCAAACCCTGCTCACCTTTACCCAGCACCACGCCACTGAGCAGGGGACAGGCGTGGCCCCGGTCACCTGAAGCTCCCTCATGTTGGAGCGCCTGGTTTGAAGCTTTACTGTCTTTGGTGCCATGATGACGGGGGTGGGAACAAACGTCAGACACCTCGCTGTGGATGAGTGTGTAATGTTCGTAGGGCTCTTCCTTCAACCTGCTGGTAGAATGTGAGTTTGTGGAACAATCCGGATAGATGTCATCAGGGAACCTGCGGTCAGCTGCCATCCCGGGGCCTAGGGAAGGAAACAATCAAAGGTGGGAGAAGTACTTAGATCTTGTACCTAAGTAAAAGTAGAAGGACCAGAGTGTAGGAATACTCAGTTACAAGTAAAAGTCCTGCATTCAGAATGTTACTCAAGTAAAAGTACAAAAGTATTAGCATCAAAATATAATTTAAGTACCAAAAGTAAAAGTGATCATTATGCAGATTGGCACATTTCAGAATAATATATGTAATATGTTTTGATTATAATTATTGATGCATTAATGTGTTTATCAAGGTTGTAAAGGTTGAACTTTACTTTTTTTTTTACTGCTGGCTAGCATGTGAGTTTAATCCAGGTGTAACTAAAGTGTTTATCTGATCTATATCTTATATCTGAAAAGTATCTCAAGGAACTTCACATATGTTGTTGAGTAAAAGTACATTATTTATCTATAAATTGTAGTGGAGTAGAAGTGAAAAGTAACATAAAATAAAGTGCAAATAGCTCAAAAGTACAGTAGTTGAGTAAATGTACTTAGTCACTTCATACCACTGGAACCGATACTCGTATAAATGTCCAAAATATGTTCAAACTGGCAATACATACAGTATTATTCTCTTTGTTGGGGCCTTACATCGATACAGAGCCAGCATTCAGTTAGAAAATCAAGCACTGCCTCGCAATACTTGGATCTTCTATGTGCATAACACACATGTTAAACAATAATAAAATAGAAGGGATGTCTAGGTCTGAATGCATCTCCAAAAGAATCTCAACTCAAGTAATATTGATCATCTGCTCCAGATGTAGGCAGAATAGTCAAAATCCATCAAAAGTTCATTGTTATAACTTAAACTTAGTTGGATGAAACATGTACCTGTGTATCTATTGGGTGCGGGGGGGCTGCTGATGTTCCACCCCACAGAGCCTCTGCTGTGCAGCGAGCCGATGATGTGCTGAGAGGGGTGGCCGGAGCGAGGCAGCGGGCTCTGGGGACTGTAGGGGTAGTGCAGGGACAGGTTGTAAGGGGGACCGCAGGGCACCTGGCCGGCTTCAGGGCTCAAGCTGGAGCTCTTCTCCCTGCAGGGGTTCAGTGGGTACTGGGATCTCTCCTTCCACACCCCCCTCTGTAAGGAGCAGTTGGAGCGCTCTGGCTGGAAGAGGCTAGCAGCCTCCTGCTACCCATAAACATGGTTACACACTCAACATCTGAATTACATGCACGGATGATTTTTCTTTAAGAGGAGGCTCAAATCATTTTCCTTCACCTTTTGTTTACTCAGTAGGCCGACAGGAAGTCCCGCCTCAGGATAGGGAGCTGCTCTTACTTTGGGCTTCATCTTGACTGCTTTGGTTCGGAGGTGTTTGCGGGGGTCCTGAGGGGAGGATAGGCTGACACAAGGCTTAGTGGCTCGGCTCTGGTCTTCAGATAACTGCAGCTCCTTGCCTTCAATTTCACTGTGTGGAAACAGATAGTCTTTCAGTGGTGGAATGTAACTATGTATGTTTACTCAAGTACTGTATAAGTAGAATTTTGAGGCAAGTTTTTACTTTTTACCACTAAATTAAAAAAAGATATTTTGTTACCAGCTGCTTTGCAGTTAAAATCCAGACATTTAATTAACTGAAAAAATCATTATTATTATATTATTATAGGTTCAGCTACCCAGCAGTATATCAAGTCCTTTGAATAATCCCAACTTTCACCAAATGCAACATTGATATTAATACTAGTAAAAAAATGTACACAAAAAATGCTTTAAATCTGATATTGGCCATACCAGGAAATTAGTACTTCTACTATTTGTACTTGAAGTATTTTTTGATGCCTATACTTTTGTACTTTATATAAGAAAATAAGAGGTGGAAGGCATCTACTCACGTGAGGACGTAGTTGACACTGACTATACAGTGAGGTCTGGAGGAGCGGCTGTTGTGGACGATGGTGGCGTAGCTCTGCACCCACACCCAGCCTCCATGCTTTGATAACATGCGGTAGTACTTGGTGGTGACCTGACCCTTAACCAGCACTACAGGAAACACAGAGATCAGAATTAAATAGAAACATTGTCAAATCTGACATCGGTGCCTTAGAATCACACAGGAAGGGCCTCTTTTTATAAACTAGCATTGTGCAACAGTCATTGAGTAACTTTAGACACCTGTGGGCAGCAGAAACAAGCTGTGAGATAACTTTGACATCAGTTTACATGGGGAACTTTAGAGATGCAACCATTTCAATTTAAAACTAAAGTCTGACCTGCAAAATCTGATTATTTGTTTTTGTAAATTAACTGTAGGTGCACACATCACAAAAACAGATCAGCGAATATACTATACTATAGACTGGTCTGTTTATGTATACCAATTGTGCAACAGAAATGTCTACAAACCCCTGAAGCTCTATTTTTTATTCCAGGCATGTTTCATCATTGCAAAAACCTTCCTGTTTTTTCTACAATATATGCGAGACATCAGAGAACTGAATTTTATGTTATGGCTATCTGAGTAGAGCAAAAGCCCTCATTCAAACTGGTCACTAAAGACCTGGAAGACCTAAAAGATTATGCAGGCCAACTGTTACAGAACAAAAAATTACAGCTTTTTACACACTGCAGCCTAACCACATCTCTCTGTTTTGATCAAAGCAGTCCTGTAGCTATAGGAACTCGTCTGCCAATCTAAGTGATCCAAGGTTGCCTACATCATCTCCCAGCTTACTGGTAGAGGCAGGGACTAGGCCACTGGTGGATGAGAGAGAGAATCTCCGGTCTGGGCCTCGGAGAAGCTGTTAACCACCAAACTCAAGAGAGATTTAATCATTCTAATCCAGGAAGAGAGGCAGCTCAAGGCCTGTTTAACCTGGTTCAAAGACGGAGAAGGGTCAGTCACCATTCCATTGGGTCCCAAATTGTAGGGGCTGAAGGTAAATGTGATTAATTTACCTTCAGCCATCTTAAAAAGCCCTGTCTGCAAGCCCTAAATCTCCCACACTATCCTTTATGCCCTTTTAATGGATGACTTGCTCTATCTCCTGAGCCACATCCCCATGTGGAATTGTATCTTTTGCCTAGGAGTCATATGGGTTTGCTGGCTGTTTTTCTGATACATTACACTATGTATTCATTCATTGTTGATTTGTAACTAAACTAAGCCTTACCCTCCCTCCCAAGTCGGACTAAGCATTTTGGATGACTCACATATATGGTGAGCATAGCGCAGATGGAAAACGTCACAGGCATGGATGTGGTGGTAGAGCGTCTTCTCTATCAGGTCCTGGGGCTCATATCCTGTCAGCTCTGCCACCCTGGCTCCAGCACATAGGGGAGAGGACATAATCACAATGAGTTCAATTAAACAATCTAGCAGTCCAAATTGTTTAAAACAGATAACTATTTCATATTGTGTAGATATTTTATATTTTTAGAACATGTTATATTATGCATGTGATGTAGGGGGTTAGGGTTAGGGTAAAGGTTGTTGTTTGTTTTTGATACTGATTATATGTGACGGTTCTTATGATCGATACAGGGACCAGCAGGAAATCACAATATCATGGCTTTCATCTTTCTTTACAACTGCTCAGTAAAGCGTCTCTCCTACCTTGTGTCCAAGAAAATGAGTTTAAGGTCTAGGCTGGCCCGGAACATGAACATGTTGCTGTGCAGTTTGATCTCTGTGATACCACTGGGGGGCAGGGAGTGACCGACTGCCACCAGACCCACAGTCTGATAACTGGATTCATACAGCGCCATGTCCATCATGTACTGACGCACTTTCAGGTAGCCGCTGCAGTGGATGACCTGGGAAACCACAACATGACATCAGTGTCATTAAAGGAATTCAGAGGGTCAGAAAGAGTGTATCCTTTTACTTTCTAAACCAATGTTCAAGAGCAAACCGTTTTTTGTTTGTGGCCATATTACTTATGCAACTTCAGCTGCCAGTTGACCCTGAACTCGATTGCAGCTACTGCCATGTAATCTAACAATGTTCACAATTTAAGTGAACAAATGGAAAATATTCTTTGTTTATTTAAACATGTGTTACTCAGATGCCAAAATACAACTTATTGCTGGCAGCAGCACAGCCCTCTTAACCGGACTTTCCAACTCAAAAAGTCACATATCAGGCCATTTTTGCAGCCACTAACTGCTAACCCAGCTGGCTCTTTTTGTTCCATTGTTTTCTTTCTGTAACGGCACTCCTTTAGAGGATGTGCTAACACCCAATTGGTAGTGAATGCATTGATCTGTCTCTATTTTCTAAATATTGCAGTAAAAACAGGACTGTTCTGATGCTTGAGACGATAGTAGCATTTTGTCAGCAAAGAATACTTAGTTTTATGATAGAACATGATAGACATGTTCTTCATGAAGAAACAGTGGTCATGTTAGAGGAGAACTTCTAATATATCGAATACACATTTAAATACAGCCACAGATTTGTACATTTATTTAGTTTTATTTAGTTTCTGATACCAGCCAGGGCAGCTCCGCTACAGCCACATTTTATAATATAGTGTTAACGTAACCCATATTGAAAGATAACATTAGTTTAACAGCTTTACAAAACACCAGCATATAACAAATAATGAGCACACACAACCATGCATCCACTTTTCTACCAGTTTGACATGAATATGTAATTTAAACAAGCCAACATTTCTCTATTTCCCTTCAATGCTGTATCTGTCTTTTTAGCCTCTGCCTGCTCTTTCACCTGTTGCATGATAAATCACACAGATGTGTTTCTAAGGATTACAAGGGTCTCTATTTATTGCAGTGCTTGGATAAACATCCGACCGCAGCTCTAGTTTTATTTAATGAATATTCCTCAACGTAGCCACCTTCTGACCAATGAATTGTTAATGCACTCATTTTAAATGGAATCCCTTACAGACCCTCAAATAACCAAAAGTGACTGCAACAATGCAGGGGCTGCACCTACCTTATATCCTCCACATGTCAGTCCTGCATTCCGTTTAGCAAGAACACACTTCATCCTCAAGAAGAAGGAGCGCTCTAGTTCATACTCTGTCACACAAACACACAAAACAGAGGCATTACTCACATGTTGAAGTATATTGTATTTTCACAATACAATATCCCAGGGATTTTCTTCACCAGTTACATTTATTTTTTCCTAAAATCATCTAAATCTTTGCCTATAAGTTTTTACCGATGTATATCAAGTGTGCCCCTAACCGCAGTAAGCTCTACCAGTGCAGTAAGTTGCAAACCCAAGCCTAACCCAAATGAAAAGCTATAAATACCTCCAGCTCAGAATGTCATCTGTAATACCGGGAGACACGTTCTGAAACATTTGTGATGCTAACACATGGAAAAGTATTTATTTTGCAGGCCCATTAGTCTAAAAAAACTGTTGATTGAGGTACAATGGAAGCTATAAGCACAAATGTGATGCTTTTGAAAACTACTTCACTTAAATGACACATGGATAAAGTCTGTATCGCCTCTCCTTAGCAAAATAATCATTTCCAAAAATTCTCCAGCACCATGGAAAAAACCTGACAGGGATCACTTCAAGGTACTTTAAAGTGTTGGTCTGTCTCTAATATATGCATGTTTCAAATAATGGTTCTCTGTGCTGTTGAGATACATATGAAAATATACAGTGCAGGTGCAGTTCCTGTTCTAAACAGGCCGATTGCTCCGCCTCTGGTTCTGCTATTCCAAGAACCGCTTATCCAATACCCTTCACTGCATCCCTCGGGTCCTGAGCAATATCACCACCAAGTGTGATCACATGAATGGTTGCTAAGAAAATTACTAATAAATACGTCCTGTAGATCTCCAGGCTTTCCCTCTTTATCTGTTGTTGATGTGGTTTCGTCTCAAAGGTAACCCGGGATTTGCAAAAAATTGGTCAGAATTAAGACATTGACTTTGAATAGTCAGAGATAGGGTTAGGGTTAGGGTAGGTCAGCGAGTCTTGTCCGAGTTTCAGACAAACGGACAGGATATACCACACCATGTGCACAAGAGCCTGGAGCATGAGGATGTTTTAGTACCTGGAGAGAAGTGATGATGGGGGGGCTGGCAGAGACCCAGCACTGCTGTCATCTCATCATGGTCTGATGGGTGGATGTACTCAAATATACTGTTTCCTGTTAGCTCCACCTGCAACACACATATTTCCAGCTGGTGTTCGGAAATGTTGTGTAGTGAGCAACTATATAACTAACTTTCCAAAATCAAAACATAAAATAGAAATGTATTGAATCCATGAACAAATAATATTAAATTCAATTTCTGCTTCATGAAAAATGTGTTTGACCGTTGCTTGTTATATGTTACATTCACATTCTTTTTTGTCTTATGAAATTCAGGTCAGAGGGTCTTACCTGGGACAAGCCAAGGTGGACCGATGCTGTTTCAGAGATGTACATGATTTTGCCGTCAGAGGCAACAACAAACACAAAGCCATCCAGAGTCTGAGGAAGCGGAAACAAGGTAACTACTGTCAATCACAAATGAGTAATGGTAACAATTTTAATTGTTACACTTCTGTGCCAAAAAATAATATTCTGTATGATGTAAGCCAAGCCTTATACATATTTGGTCTCATGTAGCCATTCTGCGGTAGCAATTTTACTCGTTAGAATAGCTGCTCATTTGCCTTCCCTCCCATCTGTCCTGCACGCTGTTAACTCAAACTGCAGGAAACATGCTTTCTGTTTGTAATGCATAGTGACATAACAACAAAAATTCTGTCTAAATTTGCTAAAAGATCTTCTCAATAACAAATTGAAAATTGGTACAAACACAAAAATGACGAGTCAGATTAATTCAACTATTTTAAACCAGAAATACAGGCAATTAACATTTTAATTGAACCGTTTTTAAATATGATCTGTGTTTATAGGAAAACACCTAGCAACTTGTTGGAAATTCGCTTTAAAAATGAAGTGTTAAACAATTATTATTGTAAAAAATACAGCATTTAAGGGCACAAAATGTGTGCAAGAATGTATTATTTGAGACTTCCCATCAAAGCACTTGCCTTCAGATAAGAAGTGTCCCTGTGAACCAGTTTTTCATGGTGTCCAATCTAATGTATTCAAACCCGAACAACATTTCTAAATTTGAAGACAAATCTTTTTTTTGCAAATCTTTAACTTTGTACATCCAGCATACAAACAACACTGTAATATTATTTAATGTGCACAAATGATCAACAATTTGGTCGATACTTGCCCTGATTTTTGAGTGTAAATTGAACTCTTGAGCACTTTCCGCCTTCACTACCGCACATACTGTAGCTCAAAAGCCGCACATATTATAGCAGGCCCATTGTGCTTGACACTTATAATTACACATAAAGTACCTACAAGTTATAAGGTATGTATATATATATATATATATATATATATTTGTATTTCAATAAGTAACTGTAATTATCCATGTAATTATATATTCATAAATAATGCAGTTCAAATAGATGGTTGGATAAGAATCAAGTATGAGCAGAAACTTTGCAAAAGTAAAGCCTGTCTGTAGCCTTTTCAAAAATATAGAGGAGAATTTTGTCCTGCACTTGATAGGTCAAAATTAGAGAGCTCATGTGTCTTGAAAAATGTAGGTGATGTCTCTTTTAAAGCCTTTCTGAACATGCTGAAACTATCTATGGTCAGAATAACTATCTGCAGTTAAATAACACCTCAAGGCCATGAATAAAATGAAAGTGAATGTGATTTTTAAATGAACTTGAATCTTTAGTAACTGAAGTGACCAAAATCTTAAAGAACACAGAACAAAGAGTGCACTCTGAGCACTGCTTGCTGAACCCCACTCTAACGTAGCATTACATAGAGCAGCAAAGCAACATTTAAACAGCACAGCTTACACGCATACAGCAATATCTCTCAGTATTTAGCGGCAGCTTCATGCAGCACATCATAGCATCCCACAGAAGAGTAACTATAGCGGTGTGTGTCAGAGCAGTGCAGTGTGGTTTTTCCTGTACTGACTTGTAAAAGGTGAGAGCCCAGCTCTTTAGCCATGCTGTCCAGAGGACTGAACCTTGAGGTCTGACCCCATCCATCGCCCAGACCTACGGAGAGAGACACACACGAGAGACAGTCAGGGAGACAAACACTCACACTCCATGTATCATGCACGAGTGTGGAGATAAAGACACACTCACTTGGATTCACAATGAACATGCAAGTTTGACATTGTGCACATTTAGGGCAAAGAGGGCGGCCCTGTGAGCACTGCTATCATTTTCACAAGGTTTAAAATATATATATATTTTTTTTTACTTTGACCCTTATTATTCCAACTTCCACTGTGCTAACTCAATAAGATTTCCACAGTCCCACTGAAATATTTAAGTATAAACGACACGTATCCTTTAAGAGCGTGTGGTACCAGGTTGCACATTTTAAATTATAAGATTTTACATTTATATAATTACACGTTAATCTGCAGATGCTTTTATCCAAAGCGACTGACATTCAGTAATGTCGACATGCCTACAGGAGCATTTTGGGGTTAAGTATCTGGCCCAAGGATATTTGGACATGTTGATCAAACCACTGACCCTCTGATTGGTAGAGATCGCAGTCGCATAGTAAGATATTATCAGAATAAAAATCAATCAATCCCAGTTCCCAGCCATTTCACATTGATGCATGATGTATAATCCAAGTCAGAAGATTGTATGAAAAAAGGACGATATGAGAACAATAAGCCAGAAAGTAAAGTAATCCGCCTGCAGGCTATTCTCAGAAGTCAAATTTAACTCAGGAAAATACTGAAACAGGAACAGGAACATTCTTGCATATTCTAACCTGCTATATTTCCCACAAATTTTTGCAATTGTGACTTGAATCATGCTAACTCAATTGTAGAGATTCAGGCCAACAAGCATCTTGCCTGTTTCTGTTGTGATGGCCTCTGCAGAGACTTTTTAAATGAAAGTTCCACAAATGACCCATTCACCTCCAATGTATTTGACTGAGCACAAAACTATGTGCATTCAGCGATACCACTAGAAGTAATTCATGTATTTTCATAATTTGGTTGATTTGACCTGCTTATTGACCACACCAATATTTTCTTGGTCAGGTATGCTTGTTAGCTTGCTTGTCAGGCTTAGTTGGCCATGGATACAACTGTCTAAAATGCAAACCAGCCAACCTTTCTGCCTCTTTCCAGTCAGTGACACTGCTAATCCAAACTCTTTAGTTACCAACGTCAGTATTGAGACAGATGACGGCCCAGCTATTTCTTGCTCATTCTTTACTGTGCATTTTGTTAAATTGTGGCAGGTTCAGGTCTGACTTATTCATTGAATGGATGTTTAATTTATACTGCATGAAATATAATTTGCATGTATTACATATAACATAATATAAATAGTTAACATAAATCCATATAACCCCAAAAATATTCTATTATGTAAAATCTTTGTCTGCAAAAGTAAAAAATGGAGAGGTAGTAATATTCATAGCAACTGTACTTTGATATAACAAAGTGTTTAAGTAAATACTTATATTTTCCTCTCTGAGAATTACATTATCATTAGTAAAGTATTATCAAATGTTCTTGTTTGAAACTTTGATTTATGTTAATATACGTTTGCCCCCAAAAGAATCACCCACAATTGCACTATTCTGTCCTTAACAAATGTTCATTGCTGTGTAAGTTTGAAAAATAATTAAATTAGTTAACCCAAATTAATATTTTAGTCTTTAAAATAATCGTATCTTGATAATATTTCTTGAGCTACTTCAAATTGGTAGGCACACATCGTTTGCTGTAGGCTATGACTGATGTTCTTCTTCCCATAATAACTCTTTACAAAATTAATAAAATAAAAAATAAAATAAAAAAATACCAACACTAATACCAAAGGAATGAAATCACTCATAAAGTCAGAGTGAACAATATCAAATAATATACTAAATATGCAAAGACTGAGAAACTGAAGGCCCTTTACTTTGTCGCCGTTCAGTCCATATTTCTTATTTAATATGTTTTTATTAAGCGCGTCGTTTAAAGCGGGTGGGGGGATTTATTGTTGTATTTCTTTGTGGAAGCATGTTTATCAAATAGCAACGAAATGTCTCTGCAGCGGAGTTAAAGCTCAACAAGTAGCCTTCTGTGCTCCGGTGGATCCGATTTTCGCTTGCTGCATTCAAAAATAAACCAAATAATGAAAGATACTTCGTATGATCACCTGCTTTATGCCTGTAGGATACTGCTGTCCCCTGGTTTAAGTACTTCATTGTCAAATAGCAGTAGGATATTATGCTGCATATTTGCTGCAGATGGTTAAGTCATAACGCAGTAAATGAAGTGCGTCTTGGTTTGTTTTACAGCCTATCCCGTGTCCCTCCGCTCTGCATTATGGGGTTTTATGGGGATTATACGGCTACAAAATAATTCACCACAAATGGATCCATGCCTTCCGGGATCCCTGGCTCTATGATCGTTATATTTCCCGGCTCACGGAGGAGTGCAGGCCGGTGTCTCCGAGCTGGCCCGGGGAGCAGGTCCTGCTGACGGCTCCTCTCTGAGGTGGCCCGGCCACAGGGGCCCGTGTGTTCACTCTGACTTTATGAGTGATGACAGAGAGGAAGGACTATGTTTTCCTGCCCTCTAACCTGCCCCACTGCGGCTCTATGCGGCCTAATGAAATAATTCACCTTGATGAATGAGTGAGGCGGCTAAAGTAGACATCAGCTTTTAATCAGAGGGGAAATAAAACCAACACTTCGAAGGCACCTTCATTAACAGAATTGGTGTAACAGCCCGAGATTATGATTGAGTGAAGGAGCAAACTTTCACTTTCCCTGCGAGGAGGACTCAGTCTGATTCTGCGGCGTAGAGTACACTCATAATAAGCAAAAGGCAGCAACTAAAACGTTTAATTGAGTATTATATCCCTCAGAAAGATGTGGTTAAAAGGTTTCCAATTTTTTTAGCAAGTTATCTTTGTGAAAACGATAAGCAAATGATTTCAGCTTTTTTATTTTTTTACGTAGCCTACTAACTTTGTATTTAAAACTTGATTTAACTTTATTTATTAAGTAGGCAATAGGCACCTGTCACAAAAACGCTTGTTGGATATCATTGGCGACAATATAAATTGTTAATAAATTACTTACTTTGGAATCTACTAACAAGGACAGCGTGGATATCCTGATGTTTCTTTCTTATTATTGCGGGTATTTGGTTAACTTTAACATGGTATTTTGTTAATAAGCTATATGTAACGCATTAGTCAATTATTTATTGATAAAGCAAGGGAGTATGTTTTCATCCCCATTTTGATGTTAAGCACTTAAGAGACACAGTGTAAAAACTCTTTGATATTAGAAGTTAAAAGACACACGGAATTCCAGATGTAAACCATAACGAACAGCTATATTTTTAATGAAAATAAATACATTTAGTTATGTATTTGAAGTTTAGAGTTGTGTATACAATGTACGCAATTAAAATGGAAATAATTAAATAATCATTCTGTTTGTTTTTCATAATACCCTCACAAATGGCGAAGGTCGGTAATTTTTTTTGATACTTTCAGTTGACTATTGAGTGTTTATTATAGGGAAAACATGTTGTATCTAATTTGCTGTATTGTTTGTGATTCTTTCCGTTATCTGAAATGTCAAAGACCCCTGTTGATACAGTGATAATAATAATCAGTATAATAATAACCCTATCTCTCCGGTTGTTCCTACCGTCGGGGAACACGGCCCGCATCTTGAGGTAGCTGCTGGTCAGCCGGATGATGGAGGCCTTGTCCAGCTGGGAGGTGATGGCGGCGGGCAGAGGCAGCAGCTTTGCCAGCTCATAGAACTCTCCGTTCTCCTTCTCTCTGCGCGTCTTCGCCGCGTTCTTGCACTTTTCCTTCATCTCCGGAAGTTTCAGATAAAATATTCTTGCATACAAGTAAGTCTCCACGGAGCTGTTAAGACTCATGTAACAAACAAGCCACAGTTCATACTGACGGATGGAAAAGTGCTCCTCAAGATACAAAATTTTAGCAGAATCCAGAGAGCAGACCGGACTATATGCGCGTCGCCGCTCAGCGCACTCTGGACAGAGAATTAAGAGCATGGGTTAGAACCATTCTTAAAGATCGGTTCCCAGCTTCACCTGTTCATAACACACCAATGTGCAGAAAGCTGAACGCCACGTCCACTGTGCCGTCACTTCTCCATCATGTATTCATCCACCAGATGAATCCGTTGCTCTCCGGACATTGCGCAGAGACTCATGCACTGACACTAGATGTTAGATGGGTTATACTGAAACACCCTCAGATACTCTCTCTCTCTCTCTCGCTCTCCCTCTCTCTCTCTCTCTCCCTCTCTCTGTCTCTCTCTCTCTCTCTCTCTCTCTCTCTGTGTCTCACTCACTCTCTCTTTCTCTCTCTCTCACACGCACGCGCGCACGCACGCATGCACACGTACACACACACACACACATACACACACACACACACACACACACACACACACACACACACACACACACAAACTGTATTACCAAAGCACATTGAAATAGGTGGTACAGTACACATTCAACATTTAGCATTATTATCTAAAGTAAAATCAAGGAAATAAAATATCTGATGGATATTATCCAAATAGAAATAATAATAATACATTTTATATATAAAGCACTTTTTAAGGTATAAACAACACACTCAAAATATATAAAACACAACATTATCACAGATTAAAAGCAGTTCTGAAAAGATGAGTTTTGAATTATGATTTGAATGAAGGTGCAGTGACAGATGTGTTGGGGAGGGAGGGGGCAGCGATGGAAAAGGCTCTGTCCCAGGTCGGGTGCTTGTAACCAGGAGGTTGGCTCTGAGGAGTGGCGATAAAGGCTATGTTCACATGTTTGTGTGAGAGATTGCATGTAAAGACTCTGCTGTAGTGCAGCTCTCTGTGGTCTCCTAACAGGATTGAAATGTTTTTACTTCCTGTTTTTCAAATTCAGGATTTTAACTTTAACATTTTGGAAAGCATTTATCTCGGACTGGCTGGAATTTTGGGTGTTTTTTCAGAAAGTGCACCACTCTGAGTAAATACATTTTTTATGCTTGAATAATTATTGATATCAAATCTAGTTGGGTGTACAGTATCAGCTCTATGCCTTTGCTAAGTCTGAGGACATGATTCTCTGTCAGAACACAATGGATTGCTCCATTCAGGTTTTGAGTTCAATTTGTAATGTTTTTTTCTGCTTCTCTATGTACATTTCCTTGAAAAACATCATGTTTTGAAATTTGCAGTGCACCATGTGAACGGTTTTTATGTTTCTTACATATAAAGTTCAGTGTTCACATAACACATTTCTCAACTAAATATCAGTGCTTATATACATTCAAACAGCACATAAAATGTATTTTATACATCCTATTTAATCTATACATTTTAACAATAGTTTTTATAGAACCCAGAACTTACTATTCAATGCCCCACAATTCTGTATATCAAGAATAAAATATTTGTTGTCGCCCATTACGATGAAAACGTTTATTTAATAATTATATTCTGCAATCAGTCACTGTCTGTCTTTACGTTTAACTTACACTTTACAGTTTCGTTAATCACGCCTATAGAGCGGAGGAAAAATGTTCCTCTCGCTCCTGAAGGCAGCTTTCATAAGAGAGTAATCAGTCCATTTATTTGCATTGGCTGTAATAGTCTGGCTATCACTTTCTGCATGGCTGTCAGTGTTGATGGATGAACATTGCTCCAGCTGTGGAGGGAAAATCTCTCCCCAGGACACACTGTGCACTTTTACACCTTCTCTCAATAAGGAGAAGCAGCACTGTTTGTTTCTTGTTGTTTTGGATGTCACAACTCTACATTCCTGCTATATATTTGGAGGGAGCAGTTTAGTGGGTAAACCAATCAAAACACCTCTCAATTTCTTTCAATTCAATGGACCACACACTACAGCAGGGACACTCACTTGCTTGGGACACTTGCAAAATGAAAGGAAGACATTTGGATGTTTGTCGGGGATCTTTCGGTGTTCTTCCCCTTGCATCTTTATGTTTTTATCAACCGTTATTTTATGCACTTTGATACCTTATTTACAATAAAAGTACAAAAAACACCTGATGTTCATTGTAACTGCTAACCTCCTGGCACAACATGGGTATCTCTGCACCACACGTTGACTTTAATTAAGTGTATTATGTCAACAAATTTCCCACAGTTATGTTTATGTTCTTTTTTTTGACATAATATACTTAATTAACGGCAACGTTTCAGTTTTTCAGTGTATGTAAGAGAGGTCCTCTTAGTGATAAGTGGAATGTTTAGTGCTTTCTTCTTGTTTTAAATATAGTGACTGATGAACAAATACATCTAGGACAATGAATTAAGGACTCTGACACAAAGAAAAAGGTCATATAATCCTAACAGTATAGCAACTGCTTAAAGAGATATTCTCTACCATCTCCAGACTTAACGCCCCACCAGCATGTTCACCAAAGTTGTCTTTTTTTCCCATGGTGTACAAAGCCTAAAGTATGTGGCCAAAAGTTAGATATCTATATGTATTGGGAGGATAAAAGTTAGATATTATTGTCCTTTTTTTCTGATTACAGTACATTATTCAGCATACAGCTGGAGAAAATGTTTTTGTTAAATTCCCTGTTAACAGAACAGACAGACAGGCAGACAGACAGACAGACAGACAGACAGACAGACAGACAGACAGACAGACAGACAGACAGACAGACAGACAGACAGACAGACAGACAGACAGACAGAATTTGGAGGGACGCTTAACTGGGATCGTGTTTTTGTTTTGTTTTGTGCAGCTTGTCTCAGGGAAAAGTAAAATTACTGTCTTTTCTTTCATATAAACTCACCCATACATATTTCAAAAATCACCCCATTTGCTATGTATTTCTACTTTTTGTCCAGGATCAGTGTGTCAAATTTGATGCCAAGTGGCTCAATGGTGAGACAAAAACAAAGGTTCTCATAATATTACCATTTATTTGTGTTGTCATGGTGCCCTCTGGTGGAGAACCTGCATATGTCTGTCTTTCTGTTGAAAAGGTTAATATAAGTATATGTTTGTGGTGTACAAGTGCTGTAATGTCATCATTGCACACATGATTACAGGTTAACCGTGTATGTTTGGGTGCTGGCTCATTTGTTTTACAGCATTTATGGTAAAAAACCCATTTCACAGCTCTAATACAATAGAAGGTAATATATTCAACCACTTGTGAAAGCAAATACCATTTCATACAGGCTATAGTACGGTTACACAAATCACAGGACTTCTTCTGTAGTTTTACCTATGGACCTTACATAGCTATTGGGTAAAAGCAGTGATGGAAGAAGTACTCAGATTTAAGTAGCGATACTAAATTATTAATATTCTGTCACAAGTAAAAGTACTGCATTCATTCATTACTAAAGTAGAAGTACGAAATTATTGGCATCAAAATATAATTGAGGTAGCAAAAGTAAAAGTATTTCTTTTGCATAATGGCCCATTTCAGTATTGTATATTTTTGATTACTGGATAATAATTATTGATGTGTGTTTGTCAGCTAGTTGGAAGTGCTTCATATAAATCTTTATTGCCTAGGATTGTGTGGCCCTCAATGTCAGTACTCCCCACACACTGCCCTTTATTTTATTACAATGTAAAACAATCTTTGAGTGATGGTAAATAAAGAGGGTTAGAGATGTAGGCTGTCTGAATTATTAGTAAAATGATCCTGGTCCTCTGCCATTATAGAAGATACTTTTCTCCATAGTACTATACACTTTTGGTGCCCAGACTATACTCAGCTAAACACCTCTGTCTAGCGGGCAAGTGAAATCATTACATATTCAAAAAGAGGGGCCTATTCTCCCGGAGTTTAACCCTTGTGTGGTGTTCATATTTTTGTTATTCATCCAGTGTTCGTGGGTCTGGTGGACCAGCTGCATTTTTGGGTTTCTAATTAAACAGAATCAAACTATTTTATGTTAAAATGCTCAACAGATGTTTACTTCATCCCAATTAAAAGCAATATAAAAAGCATATATGGTTAATATGTGCCCTTTACTTTCGTTGGATCATATTAATGAATTAAAGTGCTACTGGTATTCTTTTTTTATTCTATCAAATGTAATGAAAAATAAAATCAATTATAATCAAGATACAAGTGAAAAAAACGCAACACAATTGCAAATGAATGTTTTTCATAACTACTGATTTTTATTTGATAGAACATGATCTGAAATTCAAGCCATTCAGGTCTGTTTGAATAACACAAGCTGAACACATACAGTAACCACGTCAGTCTGTATATAAATCACATTACCACTTATGCGTAGTACCACCCTCTCAGCGGCGTCCCCTACCGTCACACTACCCACACTGACCCACTGAGCCTATGCTGGAAGGAGTTTCCAGTCGGACATATTTAATGAAACACAGCTCGGTTCACGTGGGCCCTGTGCTGCAGAAGAGGTGAGCGTTGTTAAAGTCTAACCTCACAAACAAACGGTCAGTTTCTGCTTAAGAAGTAACATTGATGTACATGTTTGTTGGTTTATAGGGCGAACTTATATTACCAACAACACCTTCAATGTCGGCTTCATTCATGCTGACAGACGAGCTAAAGTTTACATGATGTTCACATGTATTATTAATGTCTGTAGGCTGGTTATGCACCTACTTTGATGAGTGTCGTAAGAAATTAATATCCTTTATTAAGAATTGCTGCTTGATCGTGCTGCACTCTATTAAAGTTCTATACTTAAGTACAATTTTGAGATACGTGTACTTCTACTCCACAACATTTATTTTGTAGCTTTAGTTACTTTACAGACTTAGATTAATGATCTGAAATACAATCATCACTTAAATAAGACTTTGTTTACACCGGGACTAAAATAACAGTCCACCCTGCAGTATACAAAGCCATTAAAACCTTTACCAGCTTTGATAACACTTTAATGCATCAATAATTATAATCGAAACGTATCATACTTTATATATTATTCTAAAATGGACCAATCTGCATACTGAGTACTTTGGTACTTTAAGTATATTTTGATGCTTTAACTTGTTACATAATATCCCTACACTCTGGTACTTTAACTCAAGAACAAGATGTGAGTACTTCCACCTCTGCAAATGTGTAACAAGCATCGCATCACATTCACAGTGTCAGGCCAAATCAGCCCTAAATAAAATCTGAAACATAATACCTATAGCCATTCATATTCTGAATCCATGATTAGCCATAATGTTGTTACCGTTGAAGTGAGACATACCACAATATGTGAGGTTGTGAATTGTGGTTATGTGCTCCAGTAGTCCTCCATATAACATCAATGTTGTTTAACTTGTTTCATGCACTTTAAAGTATTTATGACCAGAGGCTTGTTTTTTTGCCTTTTCCTGCTCCCGATCACACGTTTTATGGTCACTATTCATTTAGTTAGATTACATTATGTTTTATGAATCCAAAATTGGAAAATAGTTTTGTCACAGCAGCATGTTAACAAGTCATTGAACATGAGTTAAAAATGAAATTAAAAAATTGAAACGGTAAAAGAAAAAAGTAAACAGTAATACATACATCTCAACAGCAGAACGATATATATCTATAGAGTATATGTAAAATGCACAAAAAAAGTGTTTAATACTCTGCTACTGGTGAATATAAACACAAGATGCAATATACATTTTGAACAGTGTGCACGTTGCAGTTATCTAAAATGTTAAAATGTAATTAAAAGTGTGAAGGCAGTGAGGTCATCTCATTCATGATATTCTTTGAATCTTGTTTCAGAGTAAAATGCCAAAGAGGAGCAAAGAGAAGACGGTGAAGAGACGGAGCAGTGAGGATGAGCTGCTCCCTAAACAGAGCAGGGTGGAGCACAGCATCACCCCGTCCCCTCTGAGCTTCGACAGCCCCAGCTGCCTTTTTGAGAGCCTCATCCAGCCCATGGGGACAGAGCAGTTCTTCAGGGATTACTGGGAGAAGAAGCCCCTCCACTTGCAGAGGACTGACCCTGCCACAGCCTCCTACTACCAGTCTCTGTTCCAGCTCTCTGACCTGAAGAGCCTCTGTTCCCACAACCTGGAATACTACACGGACGTCAACGTGGTTCGCTGCATCAACGGCAAGAAAAAAGATCTCAACAAGCAGGGGCAGGTTAAGAGCAGCGTTCTCCACAAGAGCTTTGTTCAGAATAAGGCCACAATCCAGTTTCACCAGCCGCAGAGGTTCAAGGTGAGCGGCTTCTAGCAGAGAGGAAGTCATGGCTTTATGTCTTGTGCAGCCCTTAAAGATGCTACTTGTTAGTCCATCAATAAGGAACTAATTTCTTAACGCTGCATGAAGCAACCAACTGTAATCATTTCAGATGGATTGAAACCACCACAGCAGCACCTTCTTGTGGAATATTAGATGAGATGTGTTTGGAGTTTATGTCAGATATAGATGTGGATCTGAAGTGTCAGATCAGACAGTGGAGTGATTGCCTGTCAGCAGCGGCCCTCATTTATTCTTCCTGTGTGTTTTCAGGACGAGTTGTGGAGGATTCAGGAGAAGCTGGAGTGTTTTTTCGGAGGCCTGGTGGGCTCTAACGTCTACATCACACCCCAGGAGTCCCAGGGCCTTCCATCTCACTATGATGACGTTGAGGTACAAACATTGAATTCAGCAGCAAAAAGCCAGCTTGTAAAAACAAAAAGCAATCCTTATTCCTCAAAATATTTTTTTACTAAACCCCTTAATCACAGCTTCCAAGAGCTAAAGTATCACAGATTTTTATCTAATCAAAAAAGAATTTGTCAGATATCAATGTTTGGTAATGAAATAAATAAAAATAAGATATTGTTTGCATTAATGTAATGTTTACAATTATTGTGCTAGTTCTACTCACACTAACATAAGCAATGAATTGGTTAAATGTCAGATCATGACATTAAATGTGTGAATAGGAACAGCATGCAACGTCTGGCTATCATGCATTTTCCCTGAACATAAACTGATGGGCTCTTCTTTGTCCAGGTTTTTATTCTGCAGCTGGAAGGACAGAAACGCTGGCTCCTCTACAATCCCACTGTTCCTCTGGCAGCAGAGTACAGCGTGGAGTCAGAAGAGAGGATCGGCAGCCCCACACATGAAATTACAATGAAGGTAAAGTTATATACATCTATGTTTTCTTATTTGAAAAGGCACAATGCACATTTATTAGCACGAGTCCATTATGTAAAGGTGCCGGATTTTAATTTGAATCTGCAGTCCCTTGGTTCCCTTGATGACATTAAAAGAAAACATACAGGATCCCATAAGCACAAAAACAACAGCGCAATTAGAGCACATATTAAAGCATATATGCACAGTTAGAAGCAAATTAATACAACACAAAAAAGACTCAAAAGCACATAAGCATAGATAAAAGCTAGGCACAGACTGTTTGGGAGAAATGTTCCTTCCCTTACAGTATGTGTTTTGCTGTATAAACAGAGTCACATGTGACTCAATGTCGTGTTCTCCCTCCCCAGGCAGGAGATCTTCTGTACTTCCCCAGAGGAACCATCCATCAGGCCAGCACACCAGCGGGGGTGGAGCACTCCACCCACCTAACCCTCAGCACCTACCAGAGAATGTATGAGCGCTCCTTTTCTAACATCGTGTCAATCAGAGGTGGAAGTAGCACTAAAACTAGTATTTACTTTAAAATACTGTGTTACTAGTAAACGTCCAACATTCAGAATCATAATCCAGTAAAAGTACAAAATGATTATCATCAAAATATTTACAAAAGTTAGAGTACTCATTATTTAATTGGCTGATTTGAGAATTCTATCTATTAAATTATTGTATCTAATGATGATTTAATACAGCTTGTAAAGTTGCAGCCCATTTGAATAATTGTATATATAGCTGGGTTTTTTGTTAAATACTATCTCATAACTTAACATACATTGATTTATATTTTGTTTTAATTCAATAAAAAAAGAAGTTAGTGAATAATGCTGCAAAACAAATGTTAAAACTAAAAAAGATTCCTACAAAATGAAGGGAAGCAAAGTATTTAGTAGCATAATGTGAAAATACTCAAGTACAAATACCTCAAATTTGACTTAAGTACAGTACTTGAGTTGCTGTACTTGGTTACATTCCACCACTGGTGTCGGCACAGTGTTGATGTAGGTGACCTGTGTTTGTCAGTGATCAGAAGCCAACACACATCACTGTAATTATATAAGTAAAACAGTAGAAAAAGCCTAAAAATATGCAAATAGTCAAGCCTACGCACGTTTTTATAAAGACAAAAATAAAACAGCTTTGCCATCTCGGTTAAGAAAAACTTGTGTATTTCTCCCTCTTTGATGCAGCTGAAAATACCTTTCTTCTCCCTTCTCGCTGTCCTTTCCTCAGGTCATGGGGAGATCTGCTGCTGGATGTATTTCCCAGCGTGTTGTCTGACCACAGCAAGAGGGAAGTCAGCATGAGAGAAGGCATGCCCAGAAGATTCATACTGGTAAAACTGCTTGTTTGGATTAGTGTGACACAACTACAAAGTAGACTTTGTTTGGCTGACAAGGTTGGTACGACCTATCGTCTGCCATAAACCCCAGTTAGCCAAAGATTTACAGACTCAAAAGTAAGATTCATATATTCTTTCCCTCTCAGATTGATTGACATATATATTTTTATCACTGGAGAACAAAGCAAAATGTTATCGTGTTAATCACAATATTAATCTGTGATTAATTATGATTATTCAAGTACTTATTTTAGGGGGCAGATAAAACAACTACACGTGTGATAAATAAATGCCTGATAAGCTGGTAAGAGAAGTGAGAGGGTTTTTTACTTTATTATAACATCATTTCTGAATTGAAGTGTCTTTGAGCACCGGCTAAAGCGCTTGATAAATAAAATGTTTTATTATGATTATTGGCATGCAGTCCAACAATTTCCCACAGTTAGCTAAAGCATGGACAGTCTGTGGCTCTCCCTGCTGGTATTCCCCTCTGTATGATGTGTGCTACACAGTGCATATTATTTGTACTGTTGTCCTACTACGACCTCTATCTGTTCCTGCAGTGGAGACTCTGTCTGCTATCTCACACTCCTTTCTCCACACCTAAAGAACCTGTGCACAACATTTGTCATGGATCAGGTGTGCCGTTACACTGAGGTAGTGATGGTTATTACTGATGTGCAGTGGTGTCCAGTCATTGCAGTACATGTAGATCTACATCTTTTTTGCAAATTTTGGTAAACGACCTTGCTGGAATTACAGGAGCAATTTAGGGACAAACTTAGTATTGTCATTAAATTACTTTCCAGATTAAATGTGAGCATTAAAGTTGAAAGCCTTATTTTTATACATTATGATGTTTTGTGAAATACAGCAATAAAGTCAAATCCCTGGTAATTACTGTGGTCTATATTCAGCGGCAGTGTTGACAACTGCTGGCACTGCAGAGTCATGTTCTGGTAGGCGGGTGATTGTATTTTTACTATCTGTGTTATCATATCAAATACAATGATACAGTCGTAAATAAAAGTCGCAGTGCTTTTATAGTGGGAAGCCTGCCCATGTATCGGGCTTGCCCCTGTGTGTTGATATCAAGTCTCCAAACAAGCTCTCTCTCTCGTGGAGTTTGTAGCTGTGGGACCGGAGCAGCTTGGTGTGCAAATCAGGGCAACATGTTGTGATTTGGGAGTCGTGTTGTCATGAAATAGTGCTGTTTTGGCAAACATTTGTACATACAGCCATTTTGATGGCTTTTGATGGTGGTCACAGATATAGACCTGTCAAAAACTACGAAATATTTGTAAGCACTGCAAGTTTCTGCTTCACACTTGATATGAAAATGTATTCATTTCTCCAGCAGCTGACTGTGTTCTGTCTGCAGGGTGACGGTGACGGTCTGGACACCAGCAGGCAGATGGCCTCTCTGCTCAGATCTCTGGCTGATGAAATAGAAACAGGGAAGCAGGAAGTCCGCTCCACCCACATGAAGAGAGACTTCATCATGAACAGACTGCCCCCTCACAGCCAGCAGCACCTGCTGACACCATGTGAGCTCATGTCTTCAATCTAGAAATGTATAAGATGAATAACATCATACACTGATTCATACACTGATTCAAAGAAATGATTAAATAAATCAAGTTAATGTCTAATGGCTTAACACACAGCAACATGCAGTTATTACAATATTTATAATCACAATAAGTACAAGACACTTCACATTGACAATTTAAAAGACGACTTTATAACACACTTTAAGCAGTGTTCTTGGACATTATGCTTTTCAGGTTTTTCCCTTACCTGTAGTGTGTTTATATAGGTTTTTGTGCATGAAAATGGTCTGCAAAGGCATGAAATGACTCGTTTACTTCCTTAACATAGTGTCGTAGCACTCGCCCTCCTATTAGCTAGTGCTCCAACACACTTAACGTGATAAGCTAAAGGGCGGGTCATCTCTATGCGGTTGATCAATAACAACAGAGCCGGACAGGTAACCAATAAGAGGACACTGGGCTCTGGTTTCAGACAGAGGGTAAAAAGACGGGCAGCACAGGCAGTATGAGAGAAAGAAATAGCTTTTTGAACATTAAAGCATGGAGACATGTCACATCAGAGACAATAAATACAAATATGAACCTGAAAACTTGCATAATATGGCTCCTTTAATCTGGCACTGGTGGATTTTAAGGAGTATGCCAGGGAACAGAGTCATAGGTAAAGGTATTTAATCACACAAACACAACGTTAATCTGCATTACATTTTAAAGTGTTACTTTGTAAATAATTTATGAATTGCAATGAAGTAATTCATTTGACAACTGTAATAAACAGTGGACTATATACTGCGCTTTTATAGAATTACTGTTTTGTGAATGTGTGTGTGTCACAGCTGGAAGGATTCCTGCCCTGGAGGACACAGTATGTCTGAAGCATAAAGACCACATGGTTATAACAGTGGAGCCCAGCCAGGAAAGAACGGTAGATCCATCAGCAGTCTGACATTCTGATAACGGAACAGATTGAACCCAGTGACATGCTCAGCTGTGTGTGTGTGTGTGTGTGTGTGTGTGTGTGTGTGTGTGTGTGTGTGTGTGTGTGTGTGTGTGTGTGTGTGTGTGTGTGTGTGTGTGTGTGTGTGTGTGTGTGTGTGTGTGTGTGTGTGTGTGTGTGTGTGTGTGTGTGTGTGTGTGTGTGTGTGTGTGTGTGTGTGTGTGTGTGTGTGTGTGTGTGTGTGTGTGTGTGTGTGTGTGTGTGTGTGTGTGTGTGTGTGTGTGTGTGTGTGTGTGTGTGTGTGTGCGTGCGTGCGTGTTTCAGGATGAGGCCACAGAGATGGTAGTCTTTGTCTTACATTCTTTGAAGAACCAGAGGGAGAATCACATGATGGGTGAAAGTGCTGACGAAGAGGAGGAGGAGGACATCTCCAGGGTAAGCTCAGTCCTTTAAAGGATAACTGAACATTGCAGGGAGTTTAACACAAACTCCATTCTTTTTACATTTCTGTATCATTTTTTTTTTTGCTACTATGTTCTGACTGATTGACAGTGATTTGCTGATCCTACTGTACCCTTGTCCTCTTTTATGCAGAAAATGAAAATGATGTGAAATTATTTTTCTTTCTCAAGTTTCCAGACAATTCTCTCCCATGAGGTGCCTATTTTGTCTGATTAATTTTGAGTGTGAACGTTCAACCATTAACCCTGCCCTTAACTAGCAACCAGAAGACATTTTGTCTGTTGAACTGGTTTCACAGTACAGGCCTCTGGTAGTGTGATTGGGCCTTTGCAAAGTGGTTCGGAATGGGGGGGTTACACTGTCTCATTCTGTGCTCACCCTGTCTTGAACCTATGGTACTCTACTGGCAATGCATGGTCCTTGATGAGTATGTGATGTGTTGTCTGTGTGTGTGCAGGGCCTGCAGTTCCCTCTGTCCCACCTGCAGGCGCTGCTGCAGCTGCAGCGGGCGGAGCAGCTGGCTGTGGATCAGCTGCAGCTGCCCACAGCAGAGGAAAAGCGCAGTTTGGTGCTGTCCCTCTGGAGCGAGAGCCTGCTGGAGGTTCTATAGCAACCCACATTAAATCTATGTCTGTTGATCCTTCTGAATAATTCTAATTACTTCTCTTTGTCTTATTTATGGCTCGTCCTGAATAAAGCTGTCACACAGGATTGGAAAATCGTTTTTTACTTTCATTCCTTCGTGCTAGCCTCTGTTCCACCAAATTCTATAACTTATTATCAACTTTATCAGAATTACTTACAAATCATAGCTAACTTGCGCCATTGTAACTTTTCCCAAATAATTCGAATCGGAGGATGTAACCCTCTTTATTGTCACATACATGCACACAGCAGAGCACACACAGGGATATTTGTCCTCTGCATTTAACCCATCCTAGTACTAGGAGCAGTGGGCAGCTATTGTGCAGTGCCCGGGGAGTGGGTATTGGAGGTGTCCAGTGCCTTGCTCAAGGGCACCACAGCAGGGCCTAGGAGGTGAACTGGGACCTCTCCAAGTAGCAGTCCACTTTCCATATTTCAAGTCTGTTTGGGGACTTGAACCGGCGAACCTACTATTCCCGGTCCAAGCCCCTCCTGACTGAGCCACTGCTGGACTATAATAGTTGTGAACTGTGACTGAGAACCGTTTAACAGTTAACGTAATAACCACCATACATTTATTTATTTGTTTATTTGATAGGGATAGAGTACAATAAAGAATATCAGTGTGAAAATATAAGACTTGAAGATGCCAGAGTTTGCAAAAAATGTAATTTATACCTCGTCAAAAACAAATATAAGTGACAATATCCTAATAAAATATACAGTAATCTGGGTTAACGTATTGATTTAAGCTAATGGTCTTGAGAAGTGGGGTTGATTCAAGGCCTCTAAACAAATATATTTATTCCAAAACCATTAAATAGTTTGTAGCAATCTCTAACAAGATATATAGATTTTACTACACAAAATATTGTGAAAAGTTTGACTCCATGCCGGGAATTTTACAAATGTCAATGGATTTGGAATGAAAATCTAAATTTGTTCCGGAACAGAATCTCATCCAGTTTCACTTTAAATGAAACATGTTGTTGATTTGCTATTCTTTTAACTGCATATTGGGAAGGATTATTTACAAACATTACGGCATTGAAAAAAAAGGTTATTGAACAAGGCCCAATACACGAGATAACAAGAGTTTTAAACGTCATCTACTACTCTCAGCTAATTGAAATACAAACTCTTAGAGACAGAGTTAAATATAAATGTTTATTAATACAGATCAATGAGTCCATAGTAGGAGCTCACCGTATAAAAACAAAGGCCTTCCTTTTTATCAGCTAACTGTACAGCCATCAGTAGGCATCTGTTCCTTGTGCACTCTCTACCTACAGAGAGGATGATGTCAAGCTGCACTTTTTGTGCATCAAACATCAGACTCTTGGGGAGTAGGTCAGAGGGTCAGTGGTTTGATCCCCAGTCCCTTCAGTCAACATGTCGAAGTGTCCTTGGGCAAGATTCTTAACGTCAAATTGCTCCTGTAGACATGTTTACGGTATTGAAGTCTTTCTAAGTCACTTTGAATAAAAGTGTCATCTAAAAAGATACTTTCATGTAAAGAAGCCTATACCCTCCCATCCTGCTGTGTCCTTTTCTAAAAATACCGGGTAACCTGGGAAACGGAAAAATGAGTCGCCTGGACCTCGATGTACATCACCTTTTATTCTGACAGGGCCTACCGACGTCTGGCTCTAATACAACATTTCAAGGCAGAGCTCCTAGAAACAAAAAAAGAGACATAATCAAACAATCCATATTTATCTGTTGGTCAAACCGAGGATAATTTTTCGATGTTAATAAGCTTCAATTGTCACTCACCTACAGTAGTGCAATGATACGATTTTAGGGTGACTACTGGTAGAGTATTCATATGTGAACTACTTCTATAATACTGTATAATACACTTCTATTGTGTTTTGTATACCACTGCCCACTGTGTGCAGCACCAGAGTGTAGTAATACTCTGTTACAAGTAAAAGTCCTGCCATCAAAATGGTGTGTAACATGGTATAAATCACCAAGAAAGAAGGTTTTAGTAATGGCTAAATTAGAGAGTGCAGGATTTTAAGTGACCCAAACTTTAGACGTGTTTTTCTTAACATAGCAACCATCTTTCTTTATGACCTGACTGAAACAAAAATGTCTCATTAATCAATCTTCAAAGGTGGATGAAGTACTAAGATTTTTAGTAAAGTAAAAGTAGTAAAAGCACAGTAATAAATACTATGTTACCTTAGTAAAAGTATTAGCATCAAAATATACTTAAAATACTGTATACAAACTAGTTGTGCAGATTGGCCATTTTTGGAATAATATTTATTTTATTACTGAATTTAATTAATGATCAATCAAAGTGTTTCTCATTTTCATTTTGCAGCTAAAGGTAGATCTGACTTTGAATAGTTTCTATGCTGCCATGTGTCTTAATCCATATCAAAAGACAGTGTTGGAAGAAATACTCCGAACTTTACTTTAGTAAAAGTACAAATACTACGGTCTTAAAATACTCCACCTCAAGTGAAAGTCCTGATTTTAAATGTTTTACTTAAAAAAAGTAGAAAAGTATTGGCATCTAAACATAATTAAAGTACCAAAAGTAAAAGTGCTCATCATGCAGATCCATTTCAGAATAATATATATAATATGATTATAATTATAGATGCATTAAAATGTTATCAAAGCTGCTAAAGGTGCACCTAATGACCTTGTATACAGCAGGGTAGCTTGTAGATTTACTCCTGGTGTAAGTTCAGACTTATTTAAGTGTTTATATTTCACATCATTAATCCAAATCTCCCAAGTAACTAAAGGTACAAAATACTGTAGTGGAGTAAAAGTACACGATTTACCTTCTGAATTTTAGCGGGGTAGAAGTACAAAGTAGCACTAAATTGAAATACTCAAGTAAAATATAAGTACCTCAAAATTGTTCTTAAGAAAATGTACTTAATTAATTTACATCACTGCATGTTTAATTCTGTATGATGTATGAATGCTGACTTTTATGTAAAATACATAAAGAGTGGACGCGCTCTCAAAAAGTCCTATATTGATGCAGACTATTTAAAGAAATAAAAGTATATTCATTCTTTTGTTAAGGTTTTCCATGTAGCCTGATTTGTTCTTCTAATCGATTCTTCATCCATCTAACCAATGACAACTGTCGATCAACACTTATCACACATCCATTTAAGAGAGTGTCCTGAACATATTAGACTAATTTCTCCTGAGAAGAGCTGTGTTGCTCTGTGCGGTCAGAGGGCAGCCTGTAACTGCTGTGGGTTGTGTGGGAACTAGCCTACAGACAGTTAACATTGACCACATGTTCCAACACTCCAAATGGACCCTGTAATGATAACCCGGCATAATGACTGAGTCCTCTCTCCAAGGAATGCACTATGAATTTACGCCGCAGTCTTCTTGATTTTAGGGGGTTACTTTTTGCATGATCATATGTTTTAATTGAAGAGTTTAATACCACTGCAATAAACTCACTCCTTTTTTGCAATGACTTCAGTCTGCAGTTAATACGGTCCTACCGTTAATACTATCCTGTAAAAACAAGTGATTCATGCCATAATGCGAGTATAGGGAGGGGAGGAAGTATACTGACATTCCTATGTGGAGGAAACTGTTAGACATGTCATGACATCAGTACTGACAGATTTGCATGGTTTTGTAACATGGTATAAATCACCAAGAAGGGAGGTTTTAGTAATGGCTAAATTAGAGAGTGCAGAATTTTTAGTGACCCAAACTTTAAGCGTGTTTTTCTTTACATAGCAACCATCTTCCTTTATGACCTGACTGAAACAAAAATGTCTCATTAATCAATCTGCAGATTTTTACTTAGGTAAAAGTAATACAACCAGAGTTTATAAATACTCTGTTATAAGTGAAAGTCCTGCATTATTATTTTTCATCTTAGTAAAAGTGCAAAAGTATAAGCATCAAAAAACATACTTGAAGTACAAAAACTAGTTATTCAGGGTGGCCATTTTTGGAATAATATATATTTTAGCACTAGATTTAATTAATTATCAATGTGTTACACCACAGCAGTAAATCATTTAAATTTTGCAGCTAAATACTATATCTTATCTTAAAGGTAGAACTGACTTTCATGTACCTTAACCCATATTAAAACACTGTGTTGAAAGAAATACTCAGAACCTTTACTTAAGTAATAGCACAAATACTACGGTCTTAAAGTACTCCACCACAAGTGAAAGTCCTGATTTAAAATGTTTTTCTCAAGTAAAAGAACAAAAGTATTAGCATCAAAATATACTAAATAAAGTACAAAAAGTAAAAGTACTCATTCTGCACACTGACCGATTTCAGAGTTATATAAAGTACAGATGTATTTTCACCCAAATGTGCTTCAAGTATGAAAAGTACTCGTTATGCAGAATGGATATTTTTTTCACAGTACTTTATTATTATGGTTATTGTATTATCCTGTTTTTATCACTAAACAATACATGTAAGAGCATTTTAGCATTGATACTCAAAATACTGTACTGTACGTTGTACAATACTGCATTATAACAGCTTATCATGTGTTTAATTTACAAAGTATCTGTACAGTACATGGACTTAGTTACTTTCCAACACTGTTAAAATGTCATAATTTAGTAGTTGATTTACATTTTGTATTATTATTTTTAACCTGCAAATGAACTAGTAATTAATGTTTTCAAATGAGGAGAGGATATGCAGCCGAAATGTGTGCGCTGATCTTCGAAACAGGGGAGAGCAGGTTCCAGTCCTATTGCAGTCAGCATGTCGTTATTTCCCTGGGCAAGAAACTTCACAGCAAATTGCTCCTGTGGGGATTGTGCACAATACTGAGGTATGTATGTTGCTTTTGGTAAAAGCGTCTAACAAGTGACATGTAAAAATGAATGAAGGGGAGTAAAAATAATACAAATTGCTTTCAAATTGTAGTGGAATAGAAGTACAAAGTAGCATCACATGGGAATACTAAAGTAAGGTACAAGTGTCTTATTGTACTTCACTACAGCACTGACGTAAATGTACTTAGTTAATTTCAAACACTGCACATTGGTTACTGATAAAATGAAGGCAGGGAAAGCATTTAACAAACACACAAATAAATATGACAAAACATCGAAATGAATAAATAGACAGATTACTGAACACTGCATCCTGCTGTCATTTACTGCTTGTATTGGTCTTGATCACAATATCATTTTAGTTTTAAGCTACCAACTTTATTAGTTTCTTCCCTTCCTATAAATCACCATGCTTTTCAATTCTCAGAGTAAACTCCTGGAAACATCTCTAATGCTGCAGAACAAACTTCAGCACACCTCTATGATTAATGGCCATCGCTGTGACAGATAGTCTGTGAATAAAACTTTCAGGGCTGAGCTGTGCGTGCTCAAATACCCCAGGCACTGTTGCAATCCAACAACTGAGGTTTTATAGCTGCCGTGCACGCAGAAAGGGATTACAGCAGGCAAATACACGTAATTGCCAGTAATTTCAGACAGAATGATTCACAATTGTTGTGTCAGCAGCCTGGCTGTTTTGATTTTTTTTTAACCTGTTGGATAAAATCTGAGATGTAGACACTCTCTCACCATGCTAAGGAGTGTGTTTCACTTGTCTCTGCGGTACATGTTGACAGATGATAACAGCTCTTACTAAACCTGACTACAACTCAGATCAAACTGACACTTTTTTGTGTGATAATGCTAAAATGATTCTTAAATGCTTCATGTCTTACTCACAGACTGTACAACAAGCAATAAAGATAAGAGTGTGGACAGATATCTGCTGGGCAGCACACCAAAGAAAACCTTCAAGTGTCAAGTGAGAATTTGACAGGCCTCAGTAAGCATACAGTATAAGTACAGAGATTACATGCTGATTCTAGTGGTAGAAAGTAAGAGCATTACATTTGTTTTGGAGTATTTTCAACTGCTTTCTTTTCATTACCTTCACTGAAAAAATGGAAATGTTGACTTTAATTAAATGTATTATGTCAACAAATTCCACATAACTGTATCAGGTTAGTTGAAATCAATGATGTTAACCTGAACCTATTTAAAATGAATATTATTGCTTTCAACTAACCTAATACAGTTATGTGAAATCTGTTAAAAATACATTTAATTAAAGTCAACGTTTCAGTTTCTTCAGTGAAGGTAATGAAGTGAAAGTAGCTGAAACAGAAAATTAAAAAATCTGTAGTACATTTTCTGATATTAATTTGCACTTATATACTTACTTTAGTTATATTATAGTAAGTAAATATTAGTAGCAATCAATTAACAAAGAAATGTGAAGGATGAGGTCATGTGGTATTTCTGGCACTATACATGAACACATCTATTTCGTTCACAATAAAAAGCACTTCTATAAAACACAAGTATATACAGTATTTTCCCCCCTGACGTTAAATTCCTTTTTCGACTAATAAAGCAACAGTTTATTTATTTGCAATAAAAGATATTTGAGTATCGGAAATTAAATAACTGTCCTGGATGACAACAGATTGGCAGATTGGTGTCACTTGATAACTCTGATTTATACTGACATTTACTTTTCTAAGGAATTGTGCTGGGACAAATAGTTGAGCGGCACAGATAACCACAAGCCTTTTGTTTTTTTTCTGACTGCAGGCTTTTTATTGAAGTGAGAAAATTCCATGGCAGACACCAAAAACATGCATTAACATACCACTGCAAAGCCAAGGTTAGCAAACTTGGACCTTACTCACTTATTACCCCTAACTACCCCTTTGGAAATATACATCTATAACATTTGGCACACAGACCTCTAATAACAAGCGGCTAACAACCAGTCATTATGGGGTCTTGAGCAGGAGATTTACAAATCCTGGGTTCAGCGGCATTGGACGGGTTCCCTTTGCTTGAAAATGGTTATTCCACCAAGGGCATGGCGAGCTGCGTGATAAAATCTAGTGATTTATTCGTGGCGGCTGATAATTACTGGTGTCTTGTCACCTGTCAAAAATGAATGGACGGGGAGAGTCCGAGGTTGTAGTCTTCATGCTCTTTACACCACAGCAGTAAATCTGACATGTTTGTGAAGCCGTAAATCACAGCCTGTGAAAAAGCCTGCACATCCTTAGAGCTGAGCGGCAGGGGCTGAACATTTCAAACAGTTTTAGTTATAAAGGTATGCAAAAGATCAGCAGGGTTATTCAAAAGGCGTGGTCAGTTTCCCGGATTTGAAATAAAACAAAGACAAAACTGAATGTAATTCTTAAACATTGTTGTGTGGCTTCGGTTGCGATATGCTAAAGCTTGAACTCTGAGTTTTGTACAATTTGTTTTTACAATGATTTTGAGCTGTGTCTGAAATCCAAGTATTTTTTTAGATGTTTATTTTGTTGTGTGATTAGGGCTTCATTGTGTCAATAAGAAACATTTGCAGCTTGTATATGTATATATATATATATATATATATATATATATATATTCATGTTTGAATTACAGTTTCTGAACATCTAAAGTGAAAGACTTCCCTTTCAACTCATAATGGCAGATGTAAGCGAAATTATCTGTGTAAATAAGACTTGCATCTAGAAGACATGAGTGTGGAATGCAAGGTCAACCTGAATGGCTGTAGGGTCCAGGTCTTCAAATTTCAAAGAAAAACTAAATATGTACTTTCTTAGTAAGCAATGCAAATGAAATAGAAAACGCTCTAAAAATAATAGAAAGTATTGTATTATGCACAAATTCTGCAACAAAGAATATTCAGCTAATTAATTTCCCCTGCTCTCAGCAATATGCAAAGGTATATGAGTTATTATTATTTATAATTTATGTAGCAAAAAGTGAATCATCCAAGTCTAATCTGTGCTGATCCCTCGGACACAGCAGTAGAACAGCTTGAAAACATTCCCACACCAGATCAATAGTTAGGGTTAAGGTTAGGCTTTTAGAGCTGCAGCTCTGGGCTGTAAAGCTGGCGTCTCAGAGCTGCAACACGTGCAATAAAAAGAAGAGGGCAGGAAGGAAGCAATGCTTCTCAACGACCAGCAGTTCAGTGAATCAGGGCCTACCCTTCAGTTACCTGACCTGTTGCACTTGGCCAGAAGCAGAGATAAACTTCAGTGCCGCCACCTTTCACTGTCCACCACAACACGTACACAGAGCTGTTTCATGTCTCCACATGAGGCAGGTCTTCCCCCTTTTCCCACTGTTCAGTTTCAGACCGGTAAACAAAACAAAAGCGTCTGTTTCTTTTCTGTTTCTGGTAGTTTAGTCCTACATTTTGAAAAATGATGTCTAACTTGTGACTTAGGATTTTGGTTCTGATTTTCTCTAAATTTACATAAAATGGACATTTGTTTTTGGCACTTGCAAATAACATACATTTCACTCACAATACACTCAAATAATTGCATCTCAGAGTCTAAAAGTGAGTAAGTGGCAGTCATAAAAAAAGTGCTAAGTGGTTTGTTTTTCCACTGGCATGTAGTCCATTAAAACATCACGTCAGAGCATACATGGTGCTCACTAGTATTACAAAATAAGAAATCACTTATTATAATCAAATTGAACACATTTCTAAAATATTTTAGTATTGCAAAAATCATTTGTCAAAATCACCACCACATCTTCACTAGCTAAAGGTTGTGAAAGATCGATAGCCTAACCAGGAGCAATTGCAGGGTCTAATTGTAAAATATTTGGCCTTGTTGTTTCCCTCTTTGAAGTCTAGGGCCTTCTCTGCTCTTGTCCTCAGGTGCTGCTTGGCCCTGATTTATGGTGATGTGTTCCAAGGGAAGCTACTCTAAATTACATGGCCCTTAAATCTGAGCCGAGAGAGGCACAATCGCCACTCTAGAGACAACTAATTGCTAGGAAAAATCTAACCTGCGCCAGATAAGAGGGTTCCGCTCTTCCCAGACCTGAGAGAAGGGGGAACGTGTCTAACAGATTTGGATAAATGTGCAATTTGTCATAAATGCCCCTGAGTTAATATTGGTGTAACGCCTATTTAAATGAATATCTCTTTATTGCTAATTATGGTTAAAAGAAGCACCCATGCTGTGCGGAAAAATAAATAATTGTTTACTGATACAGTTCTTTGTAATGAAAGAAATTCAATAAGTGACTACCCTCTAAAACTCTCATGGAAAATCTCAAGTACAAACAGGTTACTGGAGTCTGGGGTTACAGGAGGAATAGTGTAAACAATCCTCAGTTAAGGTGTTAAAAAGGAGACGTAAATTGCTATCCAAATAATGAGTATGTTTTGCGTATAGGTTAAAAGATGACGTGAAGTGTTGAAACTTTTCTGTGCGATCCTGTAAGGGATGTGAGGGAGAGTCAAAGTAGGAGGAGGAGGTGACAGTGCCATTTGCCTTGAGGGCGCCCATAAACCTGGAGAGGGAGAGAGAGTGCACCATTCTTCACAGGTGACTGTACCATGTGACTTCAAGAGCTTTAAAAAGGCAGGCCAACCTGTCTTGTCAAGGTACAAGTAATCACAAGGCACCGGAGGAGTCAGAGGAGGAGGATACCTGGGCTGTCGGCGCAGCAGCAAATACCGACAGCCCCGCAAAACAAGTCCAGGAGCACCAAGGGATAGCGTCACATCGTCTCCAAACACATCAGTGCAGCTACGATACAAGTAGGAAGATTTGTCCTGGTTGTTGACACAATGAGCTGCAGCAGTGTTGAAGGATCGGAGTTCTCTGAAGAAGAGCTGGAGCTTGGCCTGCTGGGTCAGGAAGAAGACGAAGGAAGTCCCAAGGAATCTTTCCAAGACAGTGAGAGCTCTGCTAGCCCTAGTGATCCAGAGGAAGGCCAGACCAAGAAGCGTAATCGACCAGTGCGCTCAAAAGCTCGAAGGATGGCCGCCAACGTCCGTGAGCGAAAACGCATCATGGACTACAACCAGGCGTTCAATGCCCTGCGCGTCACTCTGAACCACGACCTCACCGGCAAACGGCTGTCAAAGATCGCCACACTGCAGAGGGCCATCAACCGCATCTCTGCTCTCTCAGTATTCCTGAGCTCCAACCCACCCAGCAAGCCCTGCACCCATCGGGAGTGCAACAGGTCATCTGCAGGACCCCTGGTGAATGGAGCATCTCGGCATGAGCAGACTCGGGCCACCGTTCCTGGTCTGGAGCCTCAGAGTTACGTCCCCTGGCACTCGTCCATCCCTCACCAGATGCCTCCTCAACAAGGGCCTCACCTGAACAGGCTGCCCACGGAGCCTCACGTGTACATGGACAACAATGCGTCATCATGTCCACCATCACCACACTACCCTTGTTACCCCCCTGAGGGACAGCTTTATGCCTCATATGGACACTGCGGAAGCCCCCACGACCATCCGCCCAGCCCTATGCGATACCCACAGGTGGGCGAGGGTTTGGGGTACCAGCCAGGCATGTGGGCTTCCTGCGCTCAGAAATACATGGACACTTTTGTGGAGCCTTCTCCAGCTCTGGGGCTTCCCTGGCAGGTGAGCTACATGCAGGAGCCGGAGCACAGCCTCCCTCTGGGTTCTGAAATCCTATAACGGACTATCCAGCATCACAAGCCCTAAACACTGCTGATGACAAAGTGAACTGACCTCAGGGAGAAACGTTTTTTTGGTCCTTCTTTTGCAATCAACTCAGTATTACAAGGAACATTTTATTTTAAAGCAGAGTCATCGTATTGTTATTAACAGACTTGTGCAAAGGTGCAATGGCAATCGAGACTGCAGAATGTTGTATGTATTGGGAACATTTGTTTTGATCTGGCATTTCAAAATGTATGTAAAGAATGTGTCACTGCCTGGTGTAATTAATTTTCCTCCAGAATTGTGTTTGAGTTGTCTGATTGTCATTGTTTGTTCTTCTCCAGAGGCTGAAATGATGTGACATTATTAGATGTGTGACATTAAAACTAAAAGTGAGTGATGAGGCCACAAGTAGACAAACAAACACACATGGGACAGCTTGCATTCTGTATGTGCTACACCATTATGTAACTTACACCATGTTTCCTTTAAAGTAACATGGCTAAAATTTGAACCCAAAGTTCAACATTCTTGTTTATAAGTTTAAAATGAATGGCTGTTTGTAAAGTTGTAAAGAGTTTGTATATAATTTTCTAAGGTCCAAAATTAAATGTTTTAATTATAAGATTCCTGTTTGTCTCTTTTTATAGCAACACTAGTCGCTCGTAATTGGAATTGTATGTAGGACTTACTACTGTGTGTGTGTGTGTGTGTGTGTGTGTGTGTGTGTGTGTGTGTGTGTGTGTGTGTGTGTGTGTGTGTGTGTGTGTGTGTGTGTGTGTGTATGTGTTGATTATAGCCTAAGGTCAGTAGCCTCCCTCAGAGTCTGAGATGACAGAGGTCCTTCACTCTGGTGAAAAATGTCCTTACAAGTCCATTCTTGTCATTTTACCGGGAGAAAAATAGTCAAGGTGCTACTTACACACAGCAAAATAAAAACATGGGCTGACAACACTGACACCGTGATAAGTGAGCCAAAAAATCTAGTATAACTAAAGCAGTGGTATTGGAAGTGCATGCACTGCATCTTGCATTAAAGTATAAGCCTATTTTACTTTTTTCCCGCTTGCACAAAAGAATAATTGGGTTAAAACTACTGCTTTCTTACAACAGCAAGACACATCATCCCCAATAATAGATGAGTTGTTTTTGTGCAGTAAGAGTGAAACCACAACGCCCGCCCTACTGTTCCAGCTCATGTTAGTCAACAACAGCTGCCCTCCCCCCTGCTGAGCACTATGTCATGGAAAACAGCTTTAATATTAGACTATGGGTCCTGAGCCCACCGACAGATTTATGTGGGCTCAGGAAGGAAGAGTGTGCCCCGTCATCAGCGAGGTGAAATCCCCAGTTAGGCTCTACTGGCCCCCAGGTGGAATTGGGTGTGTGAGAGTGTTTTGAACCTCCTGGAGGTCTCCCAGCAAGGGCCCCGAGACGCTGCTGAAAAGAGTTTGCCTGGGGAGAAGTACTGCAGGCTCAGGGAGAAATAAATGGTGTGGTACGACAACAATTAGCAGGCAGGAAGGAAAGGGAATACGGACAAAGAGATGAATGGAGAGGAGGAGTGAAATAATAGGAAGAGGAGGGTATGTGCGGTGACTTTTTCATAGACGTGAATCACTAGAAAACCTTGACTCACCTGTGAGAGACGAGTGAGGCTGACAGCTCAGTGACGGCATGTCTCTGCCTCCTCCCTTTCTGGCACACACATCTCTCACTGCAGTGCCAGCATATGTTGTCTGGGTCCGTATGACACTCCAGAGTGAAAGTGGTCTGATAGTACTATGTGATCCTACTGAGACAATATGTGTCTAGTCGCTGGTTTAATAAACACAGAAAGATTCCCACTACAGCAGCAAAGGTCTTTGTTTCCTTAGAAAAGGAAAAAGAAACAGAATTGATAAGACAGCGGGTTTTAAGTATTTTTTTAATGTGGAATGTGGCACATCTTAGATTGTAAATCTTAAAATATGACGATACAGCACTTTTGTTTTTCTGATGTCATGGATTTTGAACTGTTGTTCAGAAGACATTTTTATTTCCAGCAGTGGCTCAGTCAGTAGGGGCTTGGACAGGGAATCGCCGGTTCAAGTCCCCGAACAGACTTGAAATATGGAAAGTGGACTGCTACTTGGAGAGGTCCCAGTTCACCTCCTAGGCCCTGCTGTGGTGCCCTTGAGCAAGGCACCGGACACCTCCAATCCCCCCTCCCCATTGCTCCCCGGGCGCTGCAAAATAGCTGCCCACTGCTCCTAGTACTAGGATGGGTTAAATGCAGAGGACCAATTTCACTGTGTGTGCTCTGCTGTGTGCATGTATGTGACTAATAAAGAGGGTTCCATCCTCCGATTCTATATATACTTGGGAAAGCGCACGATTCTTTAACATTTTCTGACATTTTATAGACACAATGAAAATAACAGACAAATCAATCAATAAGGAGAATAATAATTATTTGCTGCCCTACAGTAAAATGTATCAACACAGTGCATGTGTTGGTTGTTTACAAAAAATAGTTTGTGAGTCATGACATTATTGACTCTCCTTGCTTTAACGTGTCAACTTTCCTGTTACATGGTGAATCACCTGAGGGTTTACCTCACTTCTCCACCATGTCAATCTGTCAGTGATGCATCTTTTATTCAGACTGTTTGGCCTCCTCGACAGACTCCGCTGCCAAGATGATGGAAAAGAAAACAAGCAAACATGAGAGCAAACGATTCCAAGACACATGGGTGTGTTTGCATGATATAGGGGATGAGTCACAGCGACGATGCATGTTGATGCTGTACATACTGCACAGGCACGCACACACACACACACACACACACACACACACGCTCGCACACACACACACACACACACACACACACACACACACACACACACACACACACACACACACACACACACACACACACACACACACACACACACACACACACACACACACACACACACACACACACACACACACACACATACACACACACGTACACTGAAAAAATGAAACATTGACTTTAATGAAATGATGTCAACAGATTCGACTGAACTGTATTAGGTTGGTTGAAAGCACTAACATTAAGTTGAACCTAATAATTGATTATTTAAACTTAATATTATTGCTTTTAACTAACTTATACAGTTCAGTCAAATCTGTTGACATCATTTAATTAAAGTCAATGTTTCATTTTTTTCAGTGTATAATTGTTTTTCTTGATTGTACATAATTGCATATTGTTAAGATGGTTGTTCAAGGTTTCACTGTTGCTTTAATTGTTTTGACACACACACACACACACACACACACACACACACACACACACACACACACACACACACACACACACACACACACACACACACACACACACACACACACACACACACACACACACACACACACTGTGTAGGTGTCAGAGAGCATGATGGTACAGACTCTGTTTCTGCCTGTGACATTTATAAACAGGTATATTAAACCTGAATTATAGTTTCCTGTTTAAGACATGACAGGAGCTGTTCAGAACATCCTCTCAATGAGCTCCTTACCTGAAAAAAATGTTAAGTGAGTTATTCACTTGATGTGATGTGAGTATGGACATAAAATTGACAGTAGTAATCAATAGTCCTAGATTTAGTCTTTTGTTTTATATATGGTGTAACTTGCCATAAAATGTTTTAAATCATAGGCCTAATTGTGCAGTAGCTTTTCTACAGGTTGATGCTCATAAATGTTTTGATTTTCGACATCATTTTACCTTACTGATCATTGTAGAACTTAATCTATATGATATGAACTCAGGAAATGGCTCTGATTGTATTCATTTCTGGCAACCATATTAGTGGTATGGTTGCCATTTAAATCTATAAACCTGGAAACACGTTTTTTCAGTTAACAAATATTTTAGAGTATAATCACATTTTTCTATTTCTTGAGAGGTTAAGGTAGGATCTTTGAAAGCGACTCTTGGAATCTTTGAGGGTTTCTTAAAGGACTGCTGCATTTTAACTTTACAATTTGCCTTCAGACATTCTGTGTTAGGGTCCCTCTGAAGTAAGTCCTAGTACAAAAATGACAAGATATAAGAAATTCACTACTGTAGTATCTCAGTGTCTTTTTCTACTAGGTATTCTTTTTTGTATTGGAGTTATATTCGATCGTTTGTCAGATTGGTGCAAAGTATAGTTCCTTGCCACAAATTAAGTGTTGTGTCCACCCTTTCCTTTTGACACTTGAGACAAGATGCAGCCTGTTTTATTGATCTCTTTGGATGCACAGAGCAGTTTCACTACTAAACACTAGATGGAGGCAGGACTATGGAGCTGCTGTGAAAAACAAAGGGGCGGAGCCTCACAGATCATCAGTGAATCACTGCTGGCGAGAATGCATGGATTCAGGCAAAATAGACAAATAGAAGTACAGCACATTCCCTTATAAAGATCTGACACACTCGATCTGTACGCATGCTCACAGCATCAGTATTATGTAAGGATATTTGACAGTAAATACAAAATAAAACATTTTCCCTATCCCACTTTCTGTCACAAACTGAACATTGAAACGTGGAAAAAACCCCAACAGCCCTTTGAAAGCTTCATAAAGCAGCCCGCTGCATGCAGCATATCATTTCCTGTACACAGTATAATTTGTTTGATTCAATAGTGTACAAGTGCAATAAAAGGGAGTAAACAAGTCAATATCATAGGGAATAAGGGAGAAATAATGTTAATAATAAATAATACATAATATATATGTTTTATGAGTTAACAACACATGGGGAGTGCACACACAATAATTAACAGAATATTATATAAGTACCCCAATTACTAAATAAAATAAAATAAAAGGACTATAGTGCTTTTATTTTATTTAATAATTGGGGTACTTATTGTGTTTGCACCTAAGAATTGCATTGTGCGTTAATGGAAAGCTTTTGGCCGAAGTGATATGAAATGTAATAATTGATTAGTATCTTTTATAAATATCTTTACATTAATCCATTTTCTAATCTGTGTTCTATTAGCTGCAGAACATGCAGAGTTGAGATGTTATGGATTGATGGAATGTTACCATATTATAAATAAAGTCAGTTAAATCTATGTAGGAGAATGAGTTCTAAAATCTGAAGCTTCTATGTGTCATAAAAAAACTGCAGTTGCCAAATAGTGTCTATGTGTCGTAAATGCACATCTGACATTTGCATTTACGCTCCAAAAATCACAGTGCTGTTAATATGTGGTGATTATCCTGCTGCATAACACATCTAATTATCATAAACATTTCAAAATACAATACAAACAACCCATAGACTATTGGTCGTGTCAGCATACAAAAAAACTTCAAACTGCTCCACTCGATTTACTCATTTGAGAATCTGTATTGCTCACAGATGAACTACTGACTATATAGTTATACTTTTATTTAGGAATAACATAGTGAAGGGTCTGCAGTATCTGTTGCCATGGTGATCTTTAAAGACAGCCACCTTCAGTCAGACTCTTAATTTAGTCTAGTAAACCTGTCTGGTGAAATGCTGTTGATATGGCTCATTAATGGCAGTTCAAAGTGTATGTGAACATACAGTGCTGAACATACTGAACATGCATCACTATAATGACTTTGAAGTCATGAAACGTATACTCGGAAGAGAAGTTTTGCTGTATCACACTCAAAGATGAAATTATGTTATGTGGCCTTCAGCATCGTGAAAAGGAAAGGATGAGGTGGCAAGAGAATAGAAAGGAACCGATAACCTTGTGATCTGTCAGGCTTCAAAAGAAAATGCTTCAAATTTACAGTTGAGCATCAGTAGACAGTTGCAGGAGAGCACCAAGGTGACACATCTCCCAATCCACCGTGGATAACCTGGCTGGCTGACACTGAGGTTACACAAACACAGAGATAAGCAGAGAATTGAGTGTGACAGCTCTGGCTCTGGGATCAGAGGGCTGTATGCAGGGGGAAAGGCCTTGGTTTTTTTATGTAGAAAAGTGAAGCCGATGTAAAATTTGGTTTCTACTTTTCTACGACCCGCATCTTTGCTTTTTGAAAAAAATCCAGACTCTTTATTTGCAAGTAAAGTTGTTTATCTGCTGTGAGATGAAACAAAATGCTATTCAGCCTTCTGTTGATATGCAGCAGGAAAGAACCAGTGGCCGACACACGCACGGTGTTGGCTATGCATTTTTATACAGTATGTAAAAAACGTTTTGTATTATCTTCTCTGCCCTTCTTTCAGCTGCTGTCTGGTTTCCTCTTCAAATTCAGCTCTGAGGACAGTCTGTTCCAATTAAGCCTACATCATGAAATGAAGCAAGGAATTGGACAAAAAAAACCAGTCTGAAAAACATGTGGGCCGTCCTTCAAAATGCCTGCGTCCAGACTGAAACTCCTAAGATGTTTGAGCTCTCTCTGCCAAAGCTGCCACAGCTTGTTCAGAAATGTTCTTCATAACTGTCACTAATGGGCACATTGATTTGGCCATCTCTGCAACATTAGAAAACATGCAAATCGGGAACACATTTTTACCAACCTCACAACCATAGACTGTATATATAAAGCTCACAACACAAAAGAGAAAATGTTGTATTTTTATGTACAGTATATATTATTCATTTTTTTGCTTGGAGGGCCACCTACTATTAACTGAGGCCAATGGAGTCCAAGTATTTCTAAAAGAGCTTCATACATGTTGAGAACATATGTAAAGACGTAGAGCTTGTCACTGGAAACCCTCCATTGCTTCTACCGGTGGAATTCTGCTCACCACTTGAAGCTCAACCTTGACCCAACAGTTGTATCCAAGAGTTGTAAAGACTAGATAAAGCGCTCATGCAGTCCTTTTTTACCATTCAATTCTTTGGATAAAAGCGCCAGCTAATGAAATGTAATATAATGAGTTGAAAGTGTGCCCAATTCAATAAGCTTTCAATAAAACACGTACACTCGTAGTCAGTTTTATCTTATCCTGTGCACAATGAATACAAGTTAAAAAAAAATCCCTCCTGCCTGCCCTAAAGCTTCAGGCTCCAGTGTTCAACTCATGCTGTGGTTTGTCCACATTGGCCTTGGTTCTGTTCACTTGGCTTCAATTAGATGAAGTACAAAGAGGCCACAGGGCTTCAGAGCCTGTGGAGTTCTTGTTTTGACACACAGTAAATGTTTAACTTTGCAACACGCACCTTAATTAAATGTATCAAAGCACTACGTTAGTATCCTTTTCTTGATTAAATAAAACTACCAAGGCACGCACACAATTACTGCTTGGCTTTTAGACAAGTGGACATAATACACAAAAGAGCATTTTTTCCCATCAATATCTTTATCAAGATGCCAGGTGGAATAAAAGGGTAATGTTGAAGCACAAAGAACAGTATGCTTTGGATGTGTGTTCAGTTCATTCATCAGAATTCCCCTGTGATTACTTGTATTCCTTCTGTGTTTTTCAAATAAATAAATGTACAAAGTAAATTACTGGCTACACAAGGGAGGCTTTATAATACAAACAACTAAGGAGAACTTCAATTTCACAAGCTGACCTCCTCCAGACAGCTATGTAGCCTTTTCCTACGATGCACTTCCTATTATGGTAAAGGTCAATAAATACAAGCCCACACTGAGTGGGCATTGAGATGCTGTCAGTTGGTGGCATTTTCAATAAAGTACTTTTATTTCATTCAATATACTTAAATAAAATAATCTGAGACTATTTTATGTCATGTTTGATTTCACCACACACTTTTGAATTTATAGGAGTTCGAATTGTTATATTCAAGGAAGTTTCCCTTTCACCATTTCCCAAAGCTTGGGCGATTAATTGCAAAAGGTAAGCATTTTTTCCAATATGTCCCCTTTAAGGTGAATTCATTGGCATGTAGTGTAGCACAGTGTAGCCCAAAGAGGGGCACAGAGGCTAGATCACTTGAAGTTGGTCATTTAGATAATAGAGTGGGTCTAAATAATTGTGAAAAGTAAATTGCTCTTTTAAAAGGTTATCGATACCCTGACACGAGACCAACTCTCAGGAATATAAAACTACACCTTGTTAAGTGATTGAACAGGCTAATTTCAGCAGCTATTTTCACCGCCGCACCTTTAATTATTTGATTTTCACCTCCTCCTGGAAGCCACGCTTTTAATGGATTGATTTTTTCCAGGCCAATTGGATTATAAAATCTCTACCAGAGATAGAGTGGCAGTGGAGGGTCGAAGGAAAGGAGGGATGAAAGCAAAGTGTCAGCTAGGAGGTGGAGAGAGAACAATGAGGTAAACAATCAGGAATTCACGTGTCAAATCAGACTTTTCACGCTCTTACAGCTTCTGCATTCTCCCTCTACTCATTTGTTTGAAAACATTATTCCGGTGTGTGGGAGAGAAACTCCCTCTGGAGGGAACACTGGGATTTCAGCCTTTGGAGACCATTTACATGCACACAAATCTATTTAACACACTACAGGAAAGGGAAAACCCCAAATAATAATAAGGCCCCTTTCAAATGACTTTTTTGCTTGAGAAAAAGCTGTGACAGACAGCTTTGGTCTCAGCCGTCATGAGAATACCAAAGAGGTTTCGTCATTAGTCATAAATAAAAATACATTATAGACCAGAGTCACTTCAATGTGTTTTTCTATGACTGAGATTTTATTTTTTCCCTCCATGACACTGAGCATCACAATTTAATCAATTGTCTTTTCTGAGCCTGAGAAATAGAAAAAAAGGCAATTACTGAAATAGAAAATATGATAAGGTTAAGGAATTGAACCCAAACTGTCAAAGAAGATGGATTGGTTTTCGGTTTGGGGAGTCAGGCAAGATTTATATTTACTGTGGATAAGGAAAAGGAATCGCAAACATCATAATGGCAGGGTTAGACTTATATAAAGCTGTACTCTACAGGGAATTAATCTGTGATGAGTGAAACAATCAGTGGACTCAATGTTCTAATTTATACAGTATGAAAGCAAATGACTCATCCCTTTTTTTTGTTAGTTGAACACCAGCTAATATCGACTTTATTAAGGTTTATTAATTATTTTATTATTTATCATCAGCAATAAAATGAAACATCCTAAAATATGATCTTTATCCATGGAATAACCTTTTTTTAATCCTATTTTAAACCAGCTTTTCATTTAATCTAAAGAAAGCTAACAAAACGGGGACAACTATTTTGAACTTTTGAGCAAAAAATGATGTCAACATGCACCCATTCACACACATATTCATACACTGGAAACAGATATTTTCAGGGGGCCACTTGCTCTGAAGAGATTAACATTCATACTCATACGATGCCATTTTACATAAGGTCACATCTCCTCAATGACTGCAGGGCTGGGGATTGAATTACCAACGTTCCAAAATGGACAACCTCTTGTAAGTCAAAGTAATTTAAAAGTATTTTGAATTAAATCTAACCCCCAACCTTATCCACTATCTTACTAGCTAAGTTACATAGCTAACAACATTGCTGCAAGCATGTTTTTGAACATTCAAGTCAATAAAGTAAGGACAAATTATTTTTAGTTTACATTACTTGTATGCCTGCGCCCTGCTGATGCAAAGCAGGAGCAATGTTTCTTTTTACATTTTCAATTTTAAGGTTACTGACATGTCCAAATTGCACATCTTGAGTCTCCAGAAATATTCCTAAGTGTGAACAGACAAACTGTTATCAAGATGTACGTGTTTTCTTGTGCAAAAATAACCAGTGCCCTAACCCTAACCCTATTTTTCTAGAACATTTATAAGGAGTCATAGAGTATTATAATTAATGTTTTATATTGTGTATTGTATTCTCACAGAAAGGAATTTATTATATTACTAATGATTGTCTGTTAATCCAAAAAGTAAGGCAAACAACAGGGATATGAAAGTATTTTAAATATTTAATTTGTTTGGTCCTAATCCTTACTGTAGGCGTTTTTAAATGAGTAGGACCCTTTACTCCTCCAATTAATATTTGATTTGAACTTTTTTTAATTAGCCTTCTCTGCCATTTACAATCGGGCTTAAGAGCTTGTTAGAGAAAAGCAGCAGTAATCTCACTCTAGCTGATTTCATCTCTTTGTTTGTTGGATGTTCACTTCAAGACAATCTTTGTCTTTGACTTAGTCAGAGAATACCATTGCACAAAAAGCTGTGGCCACTCTTCACAGTGCGACTCCAGGACCATTTGCCTTCCAGCACTCTAGTCACTTAGCTTACCATATATCACTCAGAAATGAGCTTGGCCTCCTGTCATTACATTGCACTCCTTAAAGGTAATCAATCTGAGAGAGCTGAGTGTTTGCTGCAGGAGAGACATTAAGAAAGGTGGAACTGGAACAATGCAGATGGATGCCAAAGTAGGTGTTCTGTGGGAGGCTGCACAGCATGAGCAGTATTCTTCTTAGGATGACATCGCCACAGTTCTCATCTCAGGTCTGCATGAAAGAACAAAGAGAATAAAAAGCAATGTTTGGCTATAGTGTATGACAGCACAGAAGGCAGGAAAACACTGGGGGAGATGAGCCTACTGTGTGATTTGGAATGAAATTCACCCAAACATGCACTCAGTGTTCACAGCTCCTTCTTCAACACCTCTCCGTCTCACGACTCTGAAGCTGGCAGATTGAATGGCAGCAGTGTCGCATTCACTGCCATACCTTTTGGAAGAATCTAGGTAAGCAGAGTCAGAGATTATTTATCTATTTACTCCATTTTATATATTTTGCTAACAACTATTCAGCATGCATTTTTTCCTCACTGTTCAAGAACAGCAAAAAATGTCCTGGCAACGACGTCTGCTATTACCACCAGCTATAGTTGTTTGTCCCATATCGCAAAATCAACAACTTCAAACTGGAAATCTACATCCTAAACAGAATGACCTGGAAACCAAAACACATGGTATCCGAGTGAGCCCAGCTCCATGGCTTTGCGGGTTGGTTGCCTGAAATGCCATCCACTGTGGGCATTTGTAGTGAAAGGTGATTTGACCCCCTTGTACTGGCCTATCTCTGTAAAGCACCCGGGAGAGCAGATGAGATTTTAAAATGATGATGAGAGGTTTTTTTAATCATGCGTAAGCTTTGATGTAATCAATGCAACATCTGAGCAGACCTTCACCAGGTGGACCTCAATAGCATTGCTGATGAATTGATTGAAAATTCTTGCGCTGATTAAACAACAGATATAATATCCAGGTTGAATCATTTCCTTTTACATTGCTGTTTTGCCTGTCCCCATGGTAGTTTCTGTTCCTCTCTGTTCCTGTTTCTTTTCATGCATTTTTCCTCTTTACAGAAAACCTACTTAGCAACATCAGCATAGTTTTGCAAACAATGCTGAGCAATACTTCAGGTAAGCTATGGAATCCAACTATGCTTCCAATCCCAGCAGACGATTGAACAGCTGTGTTCTCACTGTATTTTTTTTAAGTGGACTACCTAAGTTGCTTATTATGTAAATAATGATAATAAATACATTTAAAAAGCATACTTATAATAACTATCATACATGCTACCAACCAAAATACATGAAGAGTAAAGCATTCATTCATTCACCAGTTGAAGAGTCCAGACCTCATCCCCAGCACTTTAAATTCTTAAGCAAACTAAAGCAAATACTTTGAGCCGATCAGGTAAAATATTAAAGGAGGGCTTCCAAATCTGGCAGAGACGTCGTTATTGCCGCCGGATTTGGCACCCCCCCCTAGAACTTTGGCCAGGATGGTCGTAATCTCACCAAATCCCACTGGTGTTAGTTTTTATCCTTCAGTTTAACTAATCCTTTAGCAGTAAAAGACTATCTTTATTTCATCAAAGAAAGTAAACAAAGTCCGAGCACATGCCGGGATCATAATGTAGAACAGTTGTATTAGCCCTTTTATAGCAAAAGCATCCTTGTTTCTCATAGGTTGACTTTTGTGAGGGACAATGTTCCTCCACCCGGTCTTACCTTGTACCTTACAGGTGACCATTGTTGCGTTTCCTACATGTGTCCGTGGTCCCCTTATCACTATGGTCCCGTTATCACAATGGTCCCGTTATCATTATGGTCACGTTATCACTATGGTCACGTTATCACTATGGTCACCTTATCACTATGGTCACGTTATCACTATGGTCCCGTTATCATTATGGTCACGTTATCACTATGGTCACGTTATCACTATGGTCACGTTATCACTATGGTCACGTTATCACTATGGTCACGTTATCACAATGGTCCCGTTATCACAATGGTCCCGTTATCACAATGGTCCCGTTATCACAATGGTCCCGTTATCACAATGGTCCCGTTATCACTATGGTCACGTTATCACTATGGTCACGTTATCACTATGGTCACGTTATCACTATGGTCATGTTATCACAATGGTCATGTTATCACAATCTGATTACTTACTGCTACATTGTATGACATTATATTACATGCAACATATCCTACTACAACAAGGTCTCTCAGCGGTTCTCAGACAAAAGCTGAAGAGAAGAGAACTGATGCTGACTCAAGGATATGTTCCAAAAACATCCAATCATCCGCTTGCACAACAGAGAATATCAATCAGTTTGCATTGTGTTTCGGCTGGATGCACCAACATCAGTCCTTTAATGGCCTGCAACGTTCCAGTAATGATTCATTGGATTGGCTGTGTATCATCTCAGTGTTTCTAACGCAAGGCTTTAATCAGAATACTGATCAAAAACCGAGCACACTCAGGCCGTGGTCCTATCAGGTATATCATCTGGTATTCACAACAAAAAAACCTACAGTTAAAAACAGCATGAACTCCGAAAACAGATGAAAAAGCAATTGTGAGGACTAATACACACCAAAGCAAGGCAAATGTAAGTAGCCTGCAAGAAGGATTTCAATTATTCCCACTAACATTTTTTGTCAAATATCCAATGAGTCATACAAAACCAGTTTAAAATTGATTATAGGTAAAAAGCAGCGGTAACAGCTCCAGCAGAGAGCCCCAAACTTCTCTTTCCCTGGCCACATCAGCCAGCTCTGACTGGTGGATTCCGATGCGCTCCCAGGCAAGCCACCTGGTCCTAGGTCTAACCCTCGGTCTCTTCCCAGCTGGACGTGCCTGGAACACCTCCCTAGGGAGGCGCCCAGGTGGCATCCTTACTAGGTGCCCGAACCACCTCAACTGGCTCCTTTCAATGCGAAAGAGCAGCGGTTCTACTCCGAGTCCCTCCCGGATGACTGAACTTCTCACCTTATCCCTAAGGGAGATGCCAGCCACCCTGTGGAGAAATCCCATTTCGGCTGCTTGTATCCGCGATCTCGTTCTTTCGGTCATGACCCATCCTTCATGACCATAGGTGAGGGTAGGAACGAAGAGGGCCCGGTAGACAGAGAGCTTTGCCTTCTTGCTCAGCTCTCTTTTCGTCACAACGGTGCGGTAAAGCGACTGCAGTACCACTCCCGCTGCTCCGATTCTCCGGCCCATCTCACGCTCCATTGTTCACTCACTCGAGAACAAGACCCCGAGATACTTGAACTCCTTCACTTGGGGTAATGCCTCATTCCCTTCCTGGAGTGGACAGTCCATCGGTTTCCTGCTGAGAACCATGGCCTCAGATTTGGAGGTGCTGATCCTCATCCGAGCCGCTTCACACTCGGCCGCAAACCGATCCAGTGAGTGCTGAAGGTCACAGACCGATGAAGCCATTAGGACCACATCATCTGCAAAAAGCAGTGGTGCAATCCTTAGCCCACCGAACTGCAGACTCCCTCCCCCATGACTACCCCTCGAAATCCTGTCCATGAATATCATAAACAAGATTGGTGACCAAGCGCAACGGAAATCGGTCCGACGTGCTATCGAGGACCCGGACACAGCTCTCGCTTTGGGAGTACAGAGATTGGATGGACCTGAGAACAGACCCCCTCACCCCACTCCCGCAGCACCTCTCACATTATCTCCCTGGGAACCCGGTCATACGCCTTCTCCAAATCCACAAAGCGCCGGGGAAGCAGAGGTGTTGCCCACGTTGCTTTTTCGGGCAAGCCCGGCCACCAGACACTCGCTGACGAGTCCTCCTTCTGGACCTGGCTCTAGAAGGGGACCCCGGGCTTCCTCCGGGCCGGGTATCCTCGCTTTCATGTTTTCCATGAGGTCTTTTGAACAAATCTTAGTCTGGCCCCTTACCTGAGGCCAATTTGCCATGGGAGACCCTACCAGGAACACAAGGTTCCAGACAACACAGCCTCCAGGTTCATCGGGGCACACAAACCTCTCCACGATGATAAGGTGCTGGTTCTCGGAAATGCACACACACCAAGATTTAATTGAATACAGCTTCAACATCTGTGCATGCAAGAAGATGAAAGGTTGCAGAAGCCACAGTAGCTGAAGTGATACATATGCACAGTTGGAGTCCTGAAGATGAATAAGTAGCAGCCTCTTCATGTATAAGTCAGACTGTGTGACACGTAAACACTGGAGGCTATTGTTGCAGCAGAGGCAAACCGTGGAGGATAGTGATGCAAGGCTGAATGAACAAAGGCCTCGCAGAGATATACCCTCATGCTTCAAAACATGTCCTTCAGCCTTCATCCCGAGAGGTCAGGGTGTGACTCTGAAAGCCAAACAGGTCTCAGTGTCATCACTACAAAAAGAGAGGCTGTTTGATGTCTCTGTGGGAGAAAATGTGTCATACAGAATTTTGACTGTATGAAGAGAATATTGTGTTAGTCGAACTTTACTTTACTAGTTCTCAAAGTAAATAGGGTGGCACAGTGATGAGGACTTTTCAGTGCATTTTGGTATATTGTACAATAAATTATGCTGCAAACACACGTTTATGATACTTGACAAGTTTTGTTTATCAGGATAATCTTCACATATTCACACCACTGTAATTTTTAAAGGGTAAATGCAATTGCCAGTGATGGAAAAGCAATCATTAGTCTATATACAAACGGTTGCATGTCAGCGCATCACCACCGCTAAGCTAAAAGCAGTTCATTGTTAATGTGATGACATTTAGTAACCTTATTTAGACACTTTTTAGCAACCGCTATTTTCTTACATTCACCAGCATCATTTAGAAGTAGCCTGCAAGAAGGATTTCAATTATTACCAGTAAAACATTTTGTCAAATATCCAATGAGTCACACAAAACCAGTTAAAATGATTATACGTAAAAAGCCGATACCAAACCAGGTGGATCTGTCCGGTATTGACAATATGAACTGTAGTAATGAATTAGGGATATAAAGGGACATTTACCAGTGGGCTATTTACTGACGATTTATTTCCACAGAGAACACAACCTGGAAATTGTTTCAGCTTGTGTGAATCACAGACCTTATTTCAGGCATTTAACCAGAAAAAACGTTCAAAAAACTTAATTTACTTTATTATATTATGTAACTACTGGGTATCATTATGCAAACTGAGCGTAATAGATGTAAATCTTAACACAGAATATGAAGATTTTAAGAGTCAAATTAACAGTATTTTATATTTTGCTGTTGTCTCTCCATCTGATTGACAAAGGGGATGGAAGTTTACATTTGAGGTTGCCTACAGATGAAAGAAAGAGGTAAAGCATTTAGACATGCTGATTGTCTTTGCCATCTCTATAGTTTTAACTGCCTGACCTTCCCATTTGCAAATCCCTATGAGCCACTTACAGTGAGCTTGCTCATTGTCAATTTTTTAATTGTTTGTTGACTTTGTGCAAGCAAATAATAAGAGTGCTGGTTTAGAAAAAAGGCCATCTTTTGGCAGAGTCAGAAACCTGAGGACAAATTCTTATTTATCTAAAACCTGCAGGTTAAATGAAAGAACTCGCCCCTAGTTGGTGTTTTGTCTGGCAGAAAATGCTATGTGATTTTTTTTAATGTCCTCTGCACTTAATCTAATCTCCACACTTCCTTTTCTAATGTCAATGAGTGTTCATCTGTCAGAGGCTAGACATGTTCCAGTGATGACAGCCATATGACAACAAGTCAAACAAAACATTTAACAATGTCCATGAGTGGCTTTTGAAGTAGGTTACAACCCTCTGGCTCATTTCTCCAAATGTACATCTGCTTTATATTCACCAGCACATATTTAGCCATGCTAGCAGTGTTGGCTCTAGGTATAGTAATGTCTGTCCGTCATTTACTCAGTAAATCACTCAGTCCACCACTTTTCTTTATTCCAGAATGACATTTTGTTTTGGATTGCAATATACTTTGGTACACACGTTCATGTTCCTTTGAAGATGAATCCTAGTTACTAAGGTGATTCTTTAGTGCCTCCATGCAGTTGACATGATGAGCGAGTTAATGAGTCCAATAGAAGAGCAATGTGTGCTCCTTTTTCAATGACTTATTCTAAGTAAAAGAAAAAGAGGTTGTTTTGCAGGGATATTTTTTCACAAGATTTTTGCAAGGTTTTGAAACATAAAATCTGTAGGAGGAAATCCTGACAGTGAAGGTCAAAACCAGAACAGAAGCCAGCTGGTGTTCTGGGTAAGAGAGGAATATTGATAACTGCAGATTTTTACTAAACAGTGAACGTGTGAATAAAACTGGAGTCAGTTAGGACAGGAATGTAAAGGATAAATATTTCTGGACAATGAAACACTTCCACTTGTTAGTTGAGATTTTCTGGTCGGCAAAGATGCATGTTTGTTTTGAGAAAAAGGAGTATGAATTATTCAAGGCCAGATTTTCACTTCACCAATTCAGGTTTGTGTTGTTCTAGATAAAGATAACTTTAAAGAGCCATTGTTCAGACATATTCACAAATTGAAATATCTCACATTCATGTTCACAGCTCATACTGTATCACCACAGATGGCTGTTCCCAGAAACTCAAAGTAATAATAAAATGACTCGGACTGTTTTCATACACTGTTATACCTACAAAATGTATTGCATAATAATTCTTATGTAAGAAACATATCATGGGCCATTCCAGGAAGGAGTATATAGCGACAATATCCAAACAGAAAAGAGGTTAAGAAGGAAATGATAAAATAACTTTTTGTAAGATATGATATAAACTAGTATACCAGGAATCACTGCATGTGTCTGCAATAAACTTTGTAACAATTATTATTGTCAAAGAAAAACTCTTAACTGTTTATCCTGTATTAAGTTTGTCTTAAGTTTAAGAAGTTAAACCAGGGACTTCATGATCATAGGACTGCTTCTTTCAAATCTGACTTTCCTCTTCTATCTCATGACAAAGAGGACAAATTACAATACTGTGGAGAGGAGAAGGAATAAAGGATGGAGAGACTGACTGAGGCATTGTGCTGCATGGAGACAGTAGCAAGTGTTTCTGTCTTGTCTGAGCTGATCAATGTCTGTGAGGCAGCACAGAAAGGCAGAGGCGGGAGAGATGAGCTGTGGTGTCTGGACTGCTGACTGACAGCTCCAGCAACTCGTTTCTATAATGGTCTGAGTGCAAACTGACCTAAAGGGAGGAAAAAGGTTATATTAACTGCATTGTTGTGGACAGATGGCATGAGGGTGGTGAACAGAGGGATGGATGAGGATAGAGGAAGCTCCCTTTTTTGTGAGTTACACAAGGCTGAAACACTAGCTGAGGCCAATGCTGATTGGAATAATCACAGGCGTGTTAAGCTCTTTATAAACTGGATGTGAAACAAACTTACAGAAAGACCATTTTTGTGTCAAAACTCAAGGACAAAACCCAGAAGCTCAATAAAGGCAAAAAACTCTTCACTTACGAAAAGTAGAACAACGATACAAAAATACAGTCAAGCCAACAGAGGGTTAGGGCAAAGCAAAACCAAGGGGAAAAAACATGTACAAGTCCAAACATTGGTTGAACACAGGTATTGGCTTAGGTACAAAAATGGTGAAGAGCTAAGGCACGTAGCACAATGAAAATCTGGAATCAAACTGGTGGAAACGGATTGGTATAAATTCAAACGAGCTGATAAGGAAATGGGGAACTGGTGAAGTGGACTGACAGGAGAGCAGCAAATGGGAGGGGCCCAAGCTCCCAGGAAGAGCAGCTGACGTTGAAGCAAATGTCTGTAGTGGCCAAACGGTGACACTACAACGTCCTGTTAGTGCGTGAAGTCATTGGGCCAAAAATGACTTTTCCCATTGACCTACATTAGAAAAGGAATGTTTGTTAACCAGCAAATAAACTACCCAATACGAACACTCTCATATCCCTTGTTTAAATCAATGGGGTCTAAAAGTTGTAAAATGCACCAAAAGCTAAATCCAAAGGTATTTTCCCTCTCCATCCATCTGTACCATTCGATACCAAGCCTAGACAAAAGGTTTGTCATTAACAGCCCCATCCCCATCAAAGGGACTAAGTTGAAAAGAATCTGCAGCTAAGAGTTCCTCAGGATTCACACAAACAACAACACGAAGACAGCTCGACAGAAGCGCTAATTCCTCTGGAGGCTGCGGAGGTTCAAATGGACTCTATGTTGCTCCTGTAGAAGATGCAGAGTATCCTGACCAACTGCATCACACCTCGGTACGGCAGTTGCATCACCCTTCAACCATTAAGTTCTACTAGACTCAAGGACAGTTTTATCCCACAGGCCATAATAAATACAACTATATGTACCATAACATTCCATATCTGCTTCAAACATTGGCCGATCATGCAGAGAATGGTTCAGGCTGTAACATCCAGGAAATGGTTAAATCACAAACCCAAGCATAGCACTTCACTCTGCATGGGCCCATTTGCTTGCTACTCCCTCAATGCGAGTAAGACCAAGGTAACCCTCAATAAACACTATATCCTGTCCCCATTGATATCAGAACATCAAAAAGCCTACACATCTTCTATTGCAAACTAGAAACCCACCTGTTCCCACTTTATCTTGGACAATAAAAAAGTGAAAATCTCCATTCAGTATGAAATGTTTGTCTTAGTTGAAGCCATTGCAATAGCACTTACAATGGTTTGGCTTATTGAAAGCAAATGTGCTTGCAGGAAACCAGGTTTTTTTCTGATTCTTCTTCATGGTTGAATCCACTTACTGTCAGTCCCTTCGGATAAAAGCATTAACAAAATGTCATGTAAGGTAACAGTTATACAGTATGATGTATATATATTATGTACGCATGCACATCTGTTCACACAACATTTTCATTTATACTTACACTATACTGTACAGCATTTCATTCTATGTACAGTATTTTATAGATTGTACTTTATTTTGTCATTATTTCATAACTGATATTATAAATGAGGTCCTTATTGACTTATTCCTGTATTTTATTGTTGCCCCTTTAGGTTTCTGTGCTATTATATTTCTTCGTACACTATTTTATTTATTTTTTACGTCTTAAGCATATTGTATGTTGTATTGTTGCAGGACCTTGGGTTTTCTGCTGTTTGGACAGCTTTCTTGAATCTATACAGAAGTTCAAGACAGTGGGCCTAGAAGATTTACTAAGACTTGAATGATTGACTTTTTTCACAAAATATAATATAACATTTTCCTATAATATAATATTATCCTATTTGTTTCAATGTCAGGGCATTTCATGTTGTAGTTTGTCAATGTGTAGCCATTTTAAGATACTTTTTAAAATACTGGTCTGTATTTTTGTATGATACAAAGTGATAGTGCAGCTCTGCATCATATCATATAAGCATATCACATGTTGATGTATGTCAAAAGTAACTAGTAACTATAAGTGTAAATGAATAAATTTGAGTATGAATATAATTGTCTATGGAATAGTGTAAGTGTTGTACGTAAATGTACTTAGTTACTTTCCACCACTGCATAAGAGTACATATACAGTATGTGAATGCTTCAGTGTGGAGTGTAATTATCCATGACGCAGCGCTTTGTTATGCGCCGTTGCTTCCTCTTGTTGATTGCAGGAGCGCGCAGATGTGGCGCTGTTCGTGGTGCTGAAACGCTGAGACGTCGGTGGACTGTTGCATTATTCATGACTCTAGGCGAATTCCGAACATTCAGTATTTGGACCGATGTGCAGAGCTGAATCCAGTAAACAACTCTATATAAGGACAATAAATCGGTCAGAGTGACACATGATTGGAGCTCTGGATCTACAACCTATCTGATGCAGGATCCTGAAGGGACTCCAGAGATATGGATGCCAAATCAATGTACTTTTTTGCTTAATCCCTGCTCTCTTATAAAATGTAAAATAAAAAACAAAAACAATATTAGATTGGTTAAACTCGTGCTTCCATTATCTAATACGCACACAACCAAACGTCCTTCATATGGCTGATGGCTGATTTACTGTTGTTTTTATACCTCGAGACAAATGTGGTGTCAGTGAGATGCAGTTTGCATGCTGCTCGGGTATTTCTGAAGTGGTGTAGATGGGGGAGCGGGTTGGAGGTGGAGGGGGGGGGGGGGGGGGGGGGGGTGCGACACGGTGCATATAAAGCCGTGTGTCGTTAGGTAGTATAGTGAAGGCGCTGTTTATTATGTGGCCTGCTGGACACGACCCTTCCGTTTGCTCAGCAGAGGAGCTGTGACGCGTTGAGATCGCCAATGCAAATGAGACTGACTTCCCATCCTGCCCCCCCCCCCACACACACACACACACACACTCCCCCGCCCGGCTCTCTCTCACCACTCACACATCACACATTCTGCCTCCTTTATATCGCCGTGCCAGCCTTCCAGAGCAGTAGTGGCTGACTGAGAAGAGAGAGCGAGGGAGAGAGAGAGAGAGAGAGAGAGAGAGAGAGAGAGAGAGAGAGAGAGCGAGAGAGAGAGAGAGAGAGAGAGAGAGAGAGAGAGAGAGAGAGAGAGAGAGAGAGAGAGCTTATATAACACCAGCTCTGGGAAATGCTGGAGAGACCTTCACTGGACACTAAGCGGGGAAAACAGCCATCGTAACGGCGTAAACTGATCAGCGATCGATGCAAAAATGATGTAAAACCTCCCTCACCACGGCTGAAGGTAAGCTGCACGTTTAAACAGCCTCTACTGTAAATGGTGGAAGCGCAGTGAGGGTTTTTTAAGATGGAAGTCCTCCGATTTTTAAATAGGTGATGCGTTTTATTCTCGCAGCTTAGTTATTTCTCTTACAACACCGCATCGAAACAGAATCGTTTTGCGTACAAAAAAATGAGTTGAGCATATTTTGGTCACTCGAGCTTGGTCAGAGAGTCATTGTACAAACTGTTGCTTCTATCCTCGGGAGCACTACCGCACCCCTACTTTTTGGTGGGGATGGTGGTGGTAGGGGGGGTACAGTTGGGGACTGAAGACGAGAGGCCTGAGAGGAGAAGTGGAGCTGAAGGGCATGACGCTATGTGACGGACACCGACTCACCGGGGCTCTGGATATCACCATTGAGAAGCATATATGGTGTCACATGGGAACCTGTACAGGCTGGGAGTAAAATCAGCTGTATTGGGGAGGGGGGAGACCATGGTGACAGAGGAAGGGGTCAGAGCTGCACCCCCCTCTCTTGAGGCTTCATGAAACACTGCCAACATATCTCTCTGTGCATGTTTTTCTTTAATCACTCATTAATCTTTCCACAGATTGTCTGCTTAATCCTCATTTCATAAGCGCCCGTAATACGATTTCCTGACTGTGTTTTATCACATTATGTCATTTGACTATGATAACTGAGATTAAAGAATACATATTACTTGACTGTGCTGGAACGGAAAAAAATCCCTGTATTGAAAAGAGGATCCAGTTTGAAGCAGTATTAGTAAATGTTGGTGTCACCCCTTTTTAAAGTCAGCACACAGGCATAACAGGATTTATGGGAATTGTAGAACATAACTTAAGCAGTCTAAATTAAAGAAATGGCAGGAATGAAGCAATAAAGCAGCGGACTGTGTGGATAGAGTGCAAGCTGCTGCAATACAGAAACACAAGCCTATATGTTCACATCAACTGTGAATTTAATCCGCAATGCATTTTCTTTTTGTGTGCCTCAGCTTCTCCCCGAGGATCATCCTGGAGTCGGTGAACACGGCCTTGGATATTAAATCCTTCTCTGTTGTGACAGATCCATTGTTCTGCTGCTGCTGTTTGGACAATGAACAGCCAACACATCATTTCTTTACCAGATGCTGCAGGCCTTTCCCAGATTATGAAGTAGATCTCGTCACTCCTAATCCATGAAATGGCCTTTCACTGAGGCAAGAACAGGATGTTGGCGCCCCACTACAGACTGTACTGCCTGTTGAAGCGTGCTCAGATGCTGCTGCTCTGCCTTGGCATCGCCTACCTGATGGCAGGCAGCATCCTGCTCCTGCAGCGCTCCAGCATCAGAGTCTCCCAGCCCAACCTTGCCAGCCTGCCGCCTCTGCTGTCCCTCGTTGCCCCCCCCACCGCCCTCAGGACCGCTGGCCTAGGCATAAGGACGCGCTCCAGATGGGCCGCCGTTCAGCCCCAGTCCGGAGGGGGAGCCAAGGCCAGCAGACACTGGCCTGCTTCCCAGCGCTTGGGGGTCCAACACTTGCATCGGCGCTGGTTTCACAGTCTGCTGCCAGAGAGCCCAGAGCAGAGAGTCCCTCTACACAGGAACAGCAGACATAAAGGTACACATTAATTAATATATTCAAAAAACTATGCATATGTAGATGTTGAATGTCCTTACATGTTTATCAAATGATTAATTTAAGTAGGTCAGACAGTAAAAGCTGTGACGTCCATCTTAATCTTGAGGTGGCACCCCTGTTTTTGGATTGTAAACATGTTTTGACCACAGGCAAATATGTCCTAAGAGTCAGTTCAATCCAGAACTCAGGGTGATATGCACACATATAGGTTTCTGCTTTGTGTTCACATTGTTCCATTATCCAAGCCTTTTAATCAAATCTCCAGTGTTGTATGACATCTGTTTCAGTGTTGCAGTATCTGAATGTTTGTTTCCAGTCAATGCCTCAAAATAATGTTGATCACAATTCTGACCTTACAGATGTTTCTCTTTCAGTATACAATTTAAACTTAACAGTTCATATGAATAGTTAGACAGTGTCAACACATTGAGTAGAAACCATCCTGGGTTTAGTCCCAGTCTTAAATACTGTAACTTCATTAATATCACTGCAATGTTAACATGTCCACTGCCCATTACATTCCATATATAGATCCATCAGTGTACCACTGATATGTTAACCATTCTAAAGTGATAGTCAGGTGAATACTATTTTTAACCAGATGACCACTTGTGCTTTAACATTAGCTACTTTTGTGCTCATCTAAAAGTCAGGGAGGTTCACAAAATAAGGTGGTGAAAGAAACTCCCTCTGGATGGAACACAGGGATTCTAGCCTTTGCTGACCATTACACGCACAGAAACCTATATACTGCAACACACTACAGGACAGGAAAATGCCAATAAAGCACAATAGGGCCCCTTTAACATGATCAATTTGAAATACTGCGGGGGAAGGTAGGATATGTGGGATATATACTGATGAAGATGTGATTACTGAGACGCTGGTCTTTGTGGTGAATAATATAAGAAAAAGCAAATACACAATTTTATCTTCTATTTTGTGATTTACTTTTTTAGCTCAGGTGGCCTGGAGCTCTCTCTGCAGAGGGCTTCCGTGGCTCTCTCACAACAGCATCATTGACATTTATGAAGAGATAACCCTGAACATTTAGAAGAGGGTCATTATACATTTATACGACACTTGGGTGCTTTAGATCATGTTGCTGAGGGGTATTGCTCAACACTCCTCTGCAAAAAACAGAAGGAAAAACAGGCAAGCATCAAAGTATTTTTTGGGGTAATAAATTAGTATCTCTCATTAGTAATTTTGAATAAAGCCTCAGTTTAAGTCCTTTCTTGCACTCACTAACCATTTGTTCTTTGAACAGCTTCTTTGAACATACACTACAATACCCCTTAGTCACTAAAAAGGCTATAGAAAGAGGTGGGAGGAGTATTCAAATCTTGTACTTTAGTAAAAGTAGAAGTACTCAGATCTGGTACTGGAGTGCAGGAATACTCTGTTACAAGTAAAAGTCCTGCATTCAAAATCTTACTCAAGTAAAAGTTAAAAAGTACTCATTCTGCAGATTGGTCCATCTCAGAATAATGTATATATTATGTTTTGATTATAAGTATTGATGCATTAAAGTGTTATCAAAGGTGCAGCTAGTTTAATGACTTGGTATACTACAGGGTAGCTGGTGGTGATTTTACTCCAGGAGTAACTAAAGTCCGATCTAAGTGTTAATTATATTTCACATCATTAATCCAAATCTGCAAAGTAACTTAAGGTACAAAATAAATGTAGTGAAGTAAAACTACATGATTTACCTCTGCATTGAAGGGTAGTGGAAGTACCAAGTAGCAACATATTTAAATACTCAAGTAAAGTACAAGTACCTCAAAATTGTACTTCAGTACAGTATTTGAGTATACTTAGATACTTTACACCACTCAACTATATACAGTATTTATAGTATATATGATGTGGGCAGGAATGAGTTCTTGTTCAGTTACAGACATCTGGTTAAGGTTCCTTTTGAAAAGTATTTCCCATGAATCGAAAATAAATGACCCAGGTCTGCTATGCCACATGCACTGGAAAAGCAACAGTTTTGAAGAGTTCAGAGAAAATCACAAGAGGCCGCCTGTTGTGATATGATTCATATCCGTGGATTTACCAGATTTCAACTACTCTGATATAAATAAATAAACAGTTTAAAAACAAACCTCTACAGTAGCTTGCCATTGACATTCTCTCATTCCCACGTCACATTTCATTTGTTAATACCATGTGTCGAACGTTTGATGTCACTGTGAGCTTGCCAGGCAACCAGTGAAGAATTCACGAAGTCACTGCGCAGAGCTTAGAAATAGTCCAGCACATAAAACTCCATAATACCAGATCTAACCATGCAGAGCAGTGAGATACATTTTACAATGTCATGTGCTCTCTATTAACACTGTTAATAAATACCTATTAATATTTATTGGGAATTTTGTTTCTGCAATAACCCTATACACTGAAAAAACTGAAACGTTGACCAATAAGATTATTTTCATTATTAATATTGCTATCAACTAACCTAAAACAGTTATGTGAAATCTGTTGATATAGCTAATACATTTAATTATAGTAAACTTTCAGTTTTTTCAGTGTATTTATCGGCTGATGTATACTGCATGTCAGTACTTAGATAACTGTATGTGCCAATTTAACTGCCAGGCTCAACTCTGGACTACCGAAGGACTAAAAGAATGAAGAATAGTAAGATTTGAATTGACTATCATCATATACTTTGCAAAGCCTGCAGACATAATGCCTTAAGGTCTTTGGTTTAGTATAAAATCTTTGAAACTGTATTTTGCATTAACAACACACAGCCAGATGGAAACCTTTGCAAATGCATTGTCATATATTCATAGATCCATGAGCCCATTCACACATGTTATAACACTCATGAGAGGAGTGACACACTTTGTGTCTGCTGCTGGAAACTTTGTGCCTTGCAGGGATCAGTCCCGAATTCCTTGATATGTAAAGTACATATTACATGCCCAGAGATGTGAAGAGGGATCCGAACTAAGAAACATTCCAGTGGTTGCACAGTAGAAGCCACCCTTCTTTATTTTGTTATGGTTGTTTTTTTCTCTGCAGAGTTTTAGGTAGTCAGTAAGTGCAGGTGATTGGGTTTTAGACACGGGCGTAGTTTCCACTGGGAATTTCCCTCCACATTTCCCCTCATTTTATTGTTTCAGGTTTAATTCAGTAATAACAGAGGTCCCTCTGAATATGGTAACAGAGAGTTATAATACTATATTCTAACTACATGTTACTGTAGCTTATTCGTAATGGTTTTAGGGCTGTAAGCAACCTAAAGACAATACCCATAAACACTACTTAGGGCTGAAAAACAATCATGTCCATTTTTTTAAATTTTACAAAATCATTTCATCAACATTTTTCTTATACAGTATATTCTCCTATATGCTAGAATTCAGTTGGATTTTAAAGACATGAACACAAATGTATATATTAAAAATAATATGGGTTGTGGTAGGGTTACATACATTAACATGTTTAACATTCCCTCTTTATTTTTGTACTACTACTATTTTATGAAAGCAAAAACAATCTGTTTCATTTTTTGTTGAGATGATCCTCTCTCTGACCCAGCCTATCATGTGTTGAGGTCAATGTAAGAATAATTTAGACTTTTAACCTTCTGCAGCCCACTTTAATGGACACACACAGTGCACATGCTACTTGTCATTAGCCTTCTCCATCTACTCCTGTGGAAAAGAGTCAGCTCCAGAGCAGCCATCAGTCTCAGTGTTTAGGAAAGTGACACAGTGTCAGGTCTAAGTGTGGTCATTTCCATCATGTCTGGGACTTTGGGCTGCTTCCCTCCATTAACCCTCAGCGGCAGACGCCTGGAGCTTCTCCTTCACTTTGATTAAAGCAATGACCTGCCCCATTGGTTGGATGAGTTGTCGGGGGGCTCACCTTGGTGATGCCTCTTGAGAAGCTTCCTGCCACAGACCCCAGTAATTGATATATAAAATATATATTACATGCACAGATGTGCACAAATGTAGAACTAAGACTTTTTAAAGTGGTTGCACAGAAGAAGCCACCCTTTTTTATTTTGTTATGGTTGTTTTTTTCTCTGCAGAGATTTAGGTAGTCAGTAAGTGCAGGTGATTGGGTTTTAGACACGGGCGTAGTTTCCACTGGGAATTTCCCTCCACATTTCCCCTCTTTTTATTGTTTCAGGTTTGATTCAGTAATAACAGAGGTCCCTCTGAATATGGCAACAGAGAGTGCTAATACTATAGGCTAAATATATGTTACTGTAGCTTATTGGTAATGGTTTTTGAGTTGTAAGCAACATATTTGCATACTCTACTTAGGGCTGAAAAACAATCATGCCCGTGTTTTTTTTTGTTAAATAATTTATTCTCAACTTTTATACACAGTTAATATTCTCATCAAGAAATGCTAGAATTCACTTAAAGATTTGAATACAACATTATGTGTAAAAAAATAAAATGGGTAAGGGACAGACATTTAGATTTTCACCTAACATTTTGTCTTTCTTTTTTAATACTACTACTACTCAAATATTTTTATTTTTATTTCTCGAGGAGAAATAAAAATAAACTATTTTTATTTTTGTTCAGATGATTATATCTGACCCCTGCTTGGGTCCACCTACCATGTGTTCGGCTCACTGTAAGGATATTTTTGAACAGCAGTGAGACTGTTAACCTTCTCCAGCCCACTTTAATGGACACACACAGTGCACATGCTACTTGTCATTAGCTGGAGTCAGCTCCAGAGCAGCCATCAGTCTCAGTGTTTGGGAAAGCGACACAGTGTGAGGTCTAAGTGCAGTAATTTCCATCAAGTCTGGGACTTTGGGCAGCTTCCCTCCATTAACCCTCAGCTGCGGACGCCTGGAGCATCTCCTTCACTTTGATTAAAGCAATGACCTGCCCTGCTGGTTGGATGAGTTGTAGGGCAGCTTACCTTGGTGATGCATCTTGAGAAGCTTCCTGCAACAGACCTCTCAGTGCCTTCCAGCAGCAGCGGCTGTGTCCTCCGGTGTACGTATCCACAAACAAAATGGGCTCAACAATCTACAGCGGACTGTGGAGACTGATTGAATCACAAATTTGATTTGGTGATGCTCGGCATGCCAGAGATTTCATGTGTCCTTGCTCGTGTCCATCGTGCCTGTGCACCTTGCTGCCACATCTTACTGTGTCTCCGCCAACTCTTTAAAATCCTCGCCGGCCAGTTGGCATCAGTTCATTTTTATGCTAATAGCAGACATAGAAAACTGAACCTCAATGACCTTGAAGCCTTTAAAACATCTTTGAATACTAATCCATACCAAGGTTTGTGAAACAAACCTAAAAGCCATCATTTGGAAATTATCTTTATGCACACACTTGCCAAAAGAGACTTTATCCTGCCTGTTCACAAAATGCACTCAATGACAAAAACATCTAGCATGAAACCTAAAAATATAATATTCTCCGACCCAATGGACGAGATGTAAATTAATCTGCTACCAAGAAAGAAAGAAATGCGCTACCCTCCATAGAAGTGATATTTATGAAAAGAACTTTCATGTGTCAGCTGAGTTTATGTTGCAGTGTAGCAAAGACAAGGATAACATCAAAGACTGTGTTAAGGTGACATTTTATATGAAGCCGTAATCTTGTCAGCACATCATCATAGTTTATCGTCGCCTATTATGCATTTTATTTTTCTTTCCACAGGAGAGATTTTTATTCTAGTGCAAGAAAATACACTCCCAGGAAGATCAAAATAGAACATCAATGACACTAGATGGATAAAAAAGGCTTAGTCATGTTTTAAATAAGTTGGTTATTGTGGCTCGCAATACAAGCTGCTGTAAAATAAATAGTATAATAAGTAAATAGTAATAATGAATAGTAACTGTGAGCATATGTTGGCACTATTTGGTGATGTAGCTATTATTTTTTAATACTTTTTATTAATCGACTTAAAAGATTCACTTTGCTCAAAATAAATATAAACCCAGGTAAGTCACAACAAAGAAACCAAAAACAAACAAGAAAAAATAACAGAAAAACGTGAAAGATAAAGGAAAAACAAAATGTAAACAGTAATATATTTAAAGTACAATTACAGCTGATTACAAAGCAGAGATATGCAAACAGAGGGTTGGTAATGTGGAATATTATTAATTATTATAAGGAATTCCTCAAATTTGTATTTTTTTTGTAAATGTGATCAAAATAAGAAAAAATGTTGTCAATAGCTTTTTGTTTACTGACTAGTTTTAGGAAAACATGCTCTTGTAACATAAACGCACTTGAAAATTACACTTTGCCATTGTGAGGGCGCTGTCTGAATGCCTGTAGCTACAGGGAATTTCTCACTCAATCGTTTTTCTCTCACATACAGGAACCTACATTGGATGCTTTCTTCACAACGCCAGCGAACGAGCCCTGGGGGGGACCATGCTTTACGACCTGCGCAAAATGACCAGTTCTCTGTGTCAGGACACCTGCTCAGAAAGGTAATGCGTTTATGTGAAGGGACCACAGAAGGCCTGCTGTTTGAGTAAACGCTTTGGATCTCAGTCTCCTCGATGAATGCCTCCTGTGTGTGGAGCCAGCGGAGAGGCAGGTGGCTGAATGACAGTAAAAGATGAGGGGGTGGTGAGGGAGGGGGGTGGTGAAGAGCAGGCCAGGACAGAAGGCTTGATGTATTGCAGGAGAAGGAATGGGGGGGATGTATGCATGTGTTATAGAGCTGAATGAGCAGTTTGAGGATAAATCTGATATGTGCTTTCCTGTGGTGTGAATCCCTCCGCTTTGAAATGACCAAGAGCTGAAGGAAGCAAGGAGCGTTTTTAAAAAGCATTCTCAAGGAATGAACAGAAATGTTGACTTTAATTAAATGTACCATGTCAATAAATCTCACATAACTGTATTAGTTTAGTTGAAAGCAATAATAAAAAGTAAATAGGTTCAACTCAATACTATTGAGAAATGTGTTGACATTTAACTTAATATCAATGTTTCTGTTTTTTCAATGTGACCCACTTGAGTTATTCATGTTATATCTTAGCAGCAGTGGTGGAAAAAGTATTCAGATACTTAACTTGAGTAAAAGCACTAATACCACATTTTTACAAATATGTAAAATAAATGTAGTGGAGTAAAAAGTACAACACAAGTAGAAGTATAAAGTAGTATACAATGAAAATAGTCGGGTAAAGTACAAGTACCTTAAATGTTTGATTGCTTGAGTAAGTGCACTTAGTTACTTTCCACCACTGCGTAGCGGCACAGACGCAGTGTTTTCCCAGAGCAACGGAGGACAGATGGAAGCAGTCGTCGTCTCCCCCCCCCCCCCCCCATTCACATGGAAAGCAGTCATGCTCGTTACCTGAGTGGGCCAATTATCTCGATGAGTAAAAGTAAAAAGTCAAGGCAATTTATGAGGACGCTTCAAAAGACACATGTGAAAAGGTCAATTTTGATGAGTTCTCTGCCTTTCCGGAACGGGGTGAATGAAAAGAGAGGGTGAGTCACAGCAGCCTTGATATGTAAAGTACAGATCAGAGGTGACCGCAGTTCAGACGGAGATGGCAGCACTGTCGAATGAGTGGAAAAGCAGAAGCACTGATATCACGGGGGAAAGAACACACAATGGATTTAATGCTGGGGAATTTAAATTATACGTTTAAAATATAACTAACTAGATGACGTAGCCTGAGGGCAAAAATGTAGGTTAGGCATTGCCCTATGAGGAAAATAACTGATTCTGTGTGTGTGTGTGTGTGTGTGTGTGTGTGTGTGTGTGTGTGTGTGTGTGTGTGTGTGTGTGTGTGTGTGTGTGTGTGTGTGTGTGTGTGTGTGTGTGTGTTAGTGGGTACCAGTTTGCAGGTCTGGAGTACGGAGCTGAATGCCACTGCGGGAACCGGATCAGTAGCCAGCGGGCTCCGGAGGAGGACTGTAGTCTGGTGTGTCGGGGGGAGAGGGGGTCTCCCTGTGGAGGTGTGGGCCGACTCTCCATTTACAAGGTGGAGGAGCAGCTGCCAGGTCACAGAAAGTGTGAGTCACCGTACCTCAGGGGAGACAAGAACTTGCTATTTATTCTGTTTACAGCCAGAGAGCTGCTGACAAGAGAAGAAACAATACTGTAAGTCTTTAAACTGAAATCCTTAAAAGTAATAGATGTGTATGGAATGTGATCTTGGTAGAAAATGACACACTTTTCAAATAAATGTATAACAAGGTCTGGCCTAAAACAGTGTTGAAATAGAGATCATCGCTGGGTCATTGAACCCCCATTTCACACACACAGACACATCCTTAAACACACAAATCATTTTCAGCTTAATCATTGGAAGTTATGAGAAATAATGTATATAAACTGATATAATTCTCAGAAGGAAGGTACTCAAATAACATGGGCCTATTCTCAAATGTTTCCAGAAAAGGGAAACACTGTTTGTTGCTAGGCGGATTAGCAGGAGATAACTTCCCTTCTTCCAAAAATGCTGTACATCTGTCCATCACTGCTCTGACAGACTGATATGCAACTCATTCATCCGAGCTATCAGCACCAGTCTTAGTGTTATAATATATTAAGTATATATATATTATATATATACACTGCAGTCTTTATTGTACATTGCAATACCCTTGGTCTGTCCTCAAAACACCCCAGGATGCTGTAGCAGCCACTGCACTACATCGCTAAATGTGTTAATCCGTGGCTGAAAATAGTCCACAACAAATGGACGATTAATTTATATTTGAGTCTAATTTCTCGGAAAATCTCACACAGAGTTTTGGAAAATAATTTTCCCAAAACATTGCAACTGCTACTGAAATATTTGTCCTACATATGATTCAGTCCTCTTAAAGCCTTATACCAGCTCTATAGTGATGTTGGATTTTCTTGGATAACAAAATGGTCAGAATGTAAAGTAATTTAGCCAGGAGGACGAGCTGCTTATATGAGTGATGGGCTCTTTGCGTTGTTGTAGGGCCACTTCATAATTTAGGCTGATTAAACAGGTCAAGAGCAACTTCATTCTTGATTACTAACATTATTATAAGAATATTACTTTACTGTGGAGTTTTTAGACAGCGTTTCACATTGTTTACATGGTGCATGTCACAAATAGCTGTTATGCACCATGATTCAATCTACTGTTAATTTCCTTAGAAAGAACAACATACTTATCTCTAGAGTTATGTATTTGCCTTGGTAATCCACAACACAACATAAAAATAGCTAGGTGGTGATAACACTGATTATACATTCTTTTTCACAAACACTTTTGTTCTTTAAGCTATGCACCACATAATTGATGTTGGCAAGGTCAAATTCATCATAAAGGCTTCATACCATATACATTATTAATATTCATGATTGGAGGCTTCAGTGTCTCTGGAGATTTTCCGCTGAATGTATTATACACCAGATTCAGTTAAGTATGAAAATGTAATTAGAGCAGGGACACTTTGGGAAGGATTATTTAAATTCAGCCCTTATATAACTCTATTTTGAATAGAATTCACAATACATTGCTCAGTCAACCCTCGTGTTAATCAATATTTTCTATTGCTGGTCGATGCAGTTGAATCTACATATCTGTTATCCTGTTAAATGTGCAACCATTTGCTAATGTGTACTTTTCTGTTTTCCAGTCAGAAATGTTCACCACCGCGGATGCTTCAAGTTGCCGAACAGCACCATCAGCACATTCCCCATCTCCTCCTTCCAGCCCAACCTGACCACACAGTCCTGTGTGGAGACCTGCACAGATAAGGTGTGTATCAGTCCTCTAAAATAAAAGGACTGAACTGATCAGTTTATTGCACATAGCTTCCTGTAGTTTACCAGCGGTTCTCCACTTCAGTAGAGCAGACTCCCCAGATTAGAGAGCTGCCTCAGCTCCCAGGAGATCACTAGCATACTCCCTGGTTTTGCTGAATATTAACAGTTTAATGGGCCTCTAATGAGAAGTAGATCAGCTCTGAGATCTTTCTGGAAGCAGCTGTGTCTCCTCTGAAAACAGAAATGGCTGATAGAAATATTGCATCCATGCATGTATAAGGAAAACTGGATACAGCGTTGGGGATGGGGCCCTCATATTGTACTGTATGTTCGTGCTCAGTGGTGCATGAAGCCAAAAACGGCCTCACTCTTGAGAACAAAAAGTACCTGCATCCTCCTTGAATCTGGGCCCAGAGAGCATGCACTCCTGTGTTCTCCTCCAATCAAACCAAATAAATAAAGTCAAATAAATCCAGAGGGAAAATAACAGTGGAATTTGATTTTAGCTTAACAATTTAAAAATAATGATTTACAAGTCTTTCAGTGTAGTTTTGCTGTTCCTCAAAAAGAGACGCTGATTCATAGACGTCACTTTCCCAAGTTCATCAAGTGGTGACTTCATTGAGATTATTACCCAGAATGAGGTGTAAACAAAACTGAGGATGAAGTGATACAGATGTCCCCTATGAAATTGGCTGACACATTAGAATGCATTGTTAACTTTTTGTGTTTTTTGTTTGCAGGAGCTCCCACTGGCTGTGTTCAAGAAGCCCCACTGTTTCTGTACATGGACCTCCTCTCTGTTCAGTCTCAACCAGCAGTGTGTGGAGAACACTGGGCTAAACCACACCAGCAACTCCACACACACAGCAGCCCCTGAGCTCGACCACTACCAGGTCTATCACACACCTGTGCTCGGTGAGATATGTAGCAAGGTCTTGTTAAAATGCTTAATTCTGATTGGAAGAGGGAGATTGGAGAATGTTATAATTTCCTGCCGTTTCATTATTAAATACCAGCTGAGATCCCTCACCCTCTCCATTAATGTTGTGTTGTTTCCTTGGGGAAATAATTGCTCTTAAAGACAGTGTCACATCCCAAATTTAGATCAGATCCGAAACTCAACTCTGTCCCCATTTTTCACTTTTGCAACCATACTGCAATTTGTGCCTCATGACTCCTTAAGGGTCATTTTGAGAATTAGTCATTTTGTGCTTCCTGCATCATCACTATATTTTTTTGATCTGGTGCAGCTCTGCTTCCTTAACAGAGTAAAAGTGACAACCCATCTCCTTGTAGACTCCAGGTGCAAAGAGAGGATGTTTCTGCCTCAGAGATCCAGCTCCCTGGTGGCTCTCTCTAGTTTTCCTGGTGCAGGCAACACCTGGGTACGACACCTGATCGAGCTCGTGACTGGATACTACACTGGCAGCTTCTATTTTGACGGCACACTGTATAACAGAGGTGGGGCGCTCACTGTTCAAAGAGTGTTTGAGCGAGTGCTCGGTGAAATATGCCTCACAGCTGACCATTACTCATTTATTTATTCATGGCACCAGGTTTCAAAGGAGAGAAGGACTACTGGAAGAGCGGCCGCAGCATAAGTGTGAAGACCCACGAGAGCGGCCAGAAAGAGATTGAGATGTTCGATTCTGCCATCCTGCTGATTCGAAACCCTTACCGCTCCCTCATGGCTGAGTTCAACCGCAAGTGTGCCGGACATTTAGGACACGCCACAGACGCTCAGTGGAAAAGCAAAGGTAATCCGGACTGTATTACCTTTGCTTTCCCACTGAGCGTATATATTGTATATTGTAATATGAACAATCACAGTAAGTAGGTGATGAAATCATAGCTCTCTTAACTCTCTTTAATGCAACGAAAATTCAATTGGATATACATAACGACATACACTATGCACATTATGGTACCCACCACTAAGTACACAACGTCATACACTTTGTTCAATACGGCTCTACTGTAAGTATATTCTACAAAACAGTATGTACAAATTGCCATACACTACCTCCACAATACCATACATTAAATGCAATAAGCTTTATACCATGTACACTTAACATACACTATGTTCAATACAGCATACACTAAGCACACTACGCCCTACATTACATGGACAACTGCATACAGTATACGCCGTACACTAAACCATCACACTTTGTTTACCCAGTGTCCTCTGTAACGACAAACACAATAAAACCAGAACAATCTTGTCCTCTACTTACAATATGCCAAACACTTAATACACAAGACTATACACTATGTTCAATATGGCATACAGTAGGAAACTAGTCTATTAAATTTGTACACAATGCCATATACTATGACAGAAGCTTTAATTGCAACCAAAGCCAGGATCTATTAGGTTTGCACATTCTTACGTGATAACAGATATTACAGAACTTACATAATTTCCTGTAATTGACTCTTTGACAGTGTGACATCCAATTTCTCAGGAATTAAACAACGGTTATGTAACTGTTCGTTATCTACAGCTGGTGAACATGTTCTTGAACTTTCCTAAAACAATTGTTCCAAATGACACAATGGTGTACATGCTGAAGGGAATTTTGCAGAGATGGTAATTCATACAGTTCTATGTGTTGATTCAAAGTAACCATATAACATTTATATATACACCATACACTAGACCATACAATATAATAATACAATCCATACTTACACTACTATCTGCAGTGAAAACTAAAATAGAGTTAATGACCTGGTAACAAAATTTAGTAGAGTTTAGTCAAGCTAAAACCTGCAGTCTAACTTAGACATAAATGTCCTTATCGTTTCTCTTTCATTGGCAGAATGGCCAGAATTTGTCTCCAGTTACGCCCCCTGGTGGGCATCCCACGCTCTGAGCTGGCTGAAGTTTGGACGCCGCCTGTTGGTGGTGCACTATGAGGAGCTGCAGACGGCTCTTGTCCCTCAGCTCCATTTCATCACAGCCTTTCTAAACGTCTCCATGACTGAGGAGAGGCTGCTCTGCGCCCAGAGCAACCAGGATGGACACTTCAAACGTTCGGGGGGACAGAGACCCTCTTTTGACCCATACACTCCTGACATGAGAGAGATGATTGACCCCTTTATTCTTACCATTGACGAGGCGCTGAGGAGCAGGAACTTTAGCGGAGTCCCACAGGAATACCTCCCCAGATGATGATGTGAAAAGGTCATATACTTTGTCCTTCAAAAGACTGATCCAGGTGGGGTTGTGAGAGAGATGTTCCTCATGAGTATGGAGAACAGACCCACCCTGGCTGATGTAAGTGGACCACCTGACTCTTTGATAAGACAGACACACTGTGAATGGCTGTAGGGTCCTGCAGACACACTCGAGGTCATGCGGGGAAACATGACAAGTCCTTGTGAAAACCAACGGAATCAGTGATGAAAGCCCCTGTGCCAAGAGGGGCTCTCAGAGAGTCGTGAATAAGATGAATACTCAGAGAGGATTTGACATGATTTGTTGGCCTGCTGAATTGGGATTATCTGACAGTGCCCGACTGCACAAATGTGAGTTGGGTTAATCCAGGATGGACTTATTTTGATTGAAGAAGTCTTTCAGCCGCTCTTTTTAATTTTCACTTTGGGTGCATACTGTATTATATTTTTTAACATACACCCACATGAAAATCTGCTGGTTGCTACAGGTTTGAAGACACTGATGGATGTAAGCCTCACAGCTGCTACATGTGGTTGTAAGGACTCTCCATGCAACGGTTCATTGATATGTTGATCATAGTGAAACTGCTTTAAACTGTAAACTGCAGCTGGTTTTATGATTATTTTATTTCATTAAAAGCATTCCGTTTTAATTGATTGAAGTTCGCATTTCTTGGAATGTTTCACTTTAATGGACCAAGGTGATACAGTATTGCACTCATCCCTAACCCTAACCCCTGCGTCTCAACACGTGTGTATATTTAACGTTTAACAGTGAGGCAATTGCTACTATCAGTAGGTATGCATTGTAGTTTTGCAGACCTGCCACTTTAATTATTTCTAATATAAACTGAATAAATAGTGCCACCTGGAGGCTGAAGTGTAACATTGGCGTTGACATTATACTGAGGCCTTGACTAATCATCTTGTATTGTTTAATTGTATTTCAAAACAATAACAAATGACTACTCTAGTAATAACCTTGAACATTTTAGAGATTGTGTGTAATAGAATATATTTAGCAAATCAATAGAGCCTCTGCAACACAGAGACGTGTGACTGTATGATGGGAGACACAAGGTCAAGAACCATTTTTAAGCTGAGATTCCTTAATTTAAATATAATCATGAACTCAAAATGTATCATGAAGGTTAATTAACATGTGTTAATCATACAGAACCTTAACATTTCCCAAAGAATTGATTCCACGTCTGTATTTGCTCTCCGGTTCTATGATACAATGTTTAGTCACCGTCACAGAGAACAGAAAATATCATCAATGATATAAAGGACATTAAAATCATTTTGCAATACTTACAGAAGATCTCAAGAAAAAACTCTGCCACCAATGTTAAGAGAAGTCCATTTGTACAAGGTTTTTTCTGAAAATGTAAGAGTGTAGGGAAAAAAACACCTTTAGAGAAATGTTCATGAATTAAAGATGTAGAAATTCCCCTGGACAACAGGTTTCACAATGACCATACGTTTTAGAATCTAAAGTTAAACAATTGATCAATTTTGAATTTCAGGTTGAATTTGTACATCGCAGGGGAAAATATAAGGAGCAGGCAAGTAGGCCAAGGTCAGTTGTGGTGAAGCAGCACCGATTCAAGGAGGAAGAGGAAAGGAAAGAGGGGGAAGAAAGGGTACCGAGATCTTCAAAAAAATGTTTAAACAGACACTGTGAGACAAAAACATATGGAAGAGTGGCCTTAATTTAGGCATGCATGTGACCAGGGACACGTTGTATATCTTCGCTTTGATAACTCATTGTTCAACAAACACTCTCTTCATGGACAATTTGATATTTTATCTCAGTGTTCATTCTGTATTATTATGATTCAGAATAACAAAACACAAAAAAGAATCTCTGCAGTGCAGATAATTATAGTTGAAAGGAGTGAGCATATGATTGTGTTGTCTGACAGCGATTCATTAATCAATTTAAAATGATACATTGATACATTGGATTTTCTTCGTAATGGAACAGATTAAAATGTTTAATTGTTGGCAAAATTGTAAAACACTTTGGCAAATCTAGGGCAAAACATTTGAACATATGAACATATCCTGATCCAAAATGTTAAGCCAGCGTTTAGGACATTCTGTTCCATCCAAAACATTTTTTCTATTTTTCATCTCAATGAAGGAGCTCATCCACAACTATGATAATTTGACCAATTACCGCTCATGCAGATCCTACATTTTCCATTGTTGCTTTAACTAAAAGCTGACTAAACATGTTTGTGGTCTCCAATACAAAAAGTGCTTACAAAGGCATTCATTAGACAAGGGGAAAGAGAACTAGAAAGCGTTCGATGTTCAGCAGTTGGTGAAAACTGAGCTACAAAAAAACAGGGGGAAACACTTACAACCCCAAAGGCAAGCTTGTGTTCCTCCATATCTACTGGGTAAATAGGCAGCTTTTGAGCAACATTTCAGCGTTTATAGCTTGTTGCACTGCTCAAAATGGCCAAAAAATAACGGGGGGGAAATGGAAGAAACTTCAGTGAGAGCGACTGAGGAGGGATCCATCTCCCAGGAAGGACAGATGTGCAACAGTCTGGTCTGTACACAATAAACCACACAGCACAATAACTACATAGATAATGAAGTAAAGAAGTAGAAAATAGTAGTTTTAAATTAATGAAATGTCTTTAAGAAGAAGCAATTAACAGTCAGACATAATTATTAAGTAAACATTGTAAATCTGGTGGTAAAAATGCAAGTAGTTCACTGAGAGCTGGTTGACAAGCATGCAAGCTCATCATGCTGATTGTCTTTAACAGTTGTGTTATTCCCAGAGGGTTGAGGAGTTTGAGACTGAGCTTACTTTGTGAAGCACAGTCTGTCATAGACACTGAATGGACTGACAGCTAGTCTGGGATATATTAAGCCAACACACACCATCTGTTTCAAAAATATTTGATGCAAATGACATAGGATGCAAACACAAGTGATAAAGCATGCAACAAAATGAAAATGATTTTCTAAAATAATGCAGTTCCAGTGGAAGGGACTGGAAGAATGCAGAGATAAGAAGAAGGTAGATGGACTGCAGAAGATGTTAAAGCCAAAAGAACCTCCCTTTCCTCCCGTCACATGGACAGGTGTCAAGCTTGTTATTTTAGCACCGAACAGTGAGAGGAGGAATATCAAATGACACACAATGTCAATATACTTTAAGCAAGGCTTCTTTCTTACCACATAACGGGAATAAATAAGGGGATATAAGGGTTGTTTACAACATGAAACACACATTACAAGGATTCAAATGACCACTAAAAACTCACATTTGAAAGTAAAGTCCAAAGAGCCTGTACTCGGGTATGGAAACTAACTAAGATAATTTATATTAAACATTCTCAATATCCATTATAATCATTTGTCTCAATATAACTTATATCACATCTATGACTGAGGGACTGACTCTACATGGCTCTCAGCAGGTAGAGGCTAAAATGTACCCACCAAATGTTGTTTGGTTAAGACATGAGTAGTGTCTTTCCATGGGTACGTTCCCTCTTAGCATGACAAATAAATATTGGTATTTATTCATCCCTTGAAAACTTGATATCATTATTAAATGTAAAATAATATCTCCATCAGTAAAGGCAGGCACATTAAGAAAAGAGGCTTGTAATAACAGAACTCTCTACAGAAAGTCTTTACTAGGAGATTTGTTATTGAGGGACATCTGTTCTGAGCAGCTATTGGATAGATGTGAACAACTATCAGAATCACGGCCCCAGAAATAGACAGCAGGAAATTGTGTGAAAGGACTTATTGGCAGGATAAGAAATTCCGGCTATCTTCAAAATACATCATACAAAAAGTGCTTACAAAGGCATAAAAGGCCATAAAGTTAATAGGATACATCATCAGGAGAGTATACATCCCAAATTAGGGTGAGGAGGAACTCTTCAGGAAGGTTCCTGCATTCAGTGAATGAAGAAATGCAGTTGCAGTGGGAAACAAAAAATACTAAACACTGCAGTGTATCAAGACTTCTGCTTACAGGTGTGTTACTGCTACCTGCTGGTAGATCTCTGTCAGTGAGAGTAATGTCACACAAACTCACACGGGCAGCATGGCAGCCAGTTGAGCGTGTTCTTCTTCTTCAAGTTCTAAACACTGTGGTTCTCCTAATTAAATTATTTAAAACGCTCGTTCACTTCAGCACACAGCTGGCCACAATGCTATCATTGCCTATGCACGTTTAACACTATCATGTATTTCATATTATTTGTACATGAAACATAAAACATTACCAGGAGTTGGATAATAAAAAAGGGACTTGTTGCTGTGTGATACTACAGATTGATTTGTATTAGAGTCAGCATCGCTATTATTTAAGTAGAAGCATGGCTGCTTAAATGCAGTGACTCACATACTGTAGAACATAATAGTTCTCCTACTTTCAGACAGTTGTGGTTTGTAAATCCAGGTTTCTGTTTTCAGGCAGGCTATTTGTATATGTTAAAGTGTTTGTGTTTTGGTTGTTTATTTTCCTTTTTCTTCAATCATGTGAATAAGTCTTTCCCAGCATTGTTAACAACTTCTTTTAGATGAAAAGTAGTCTTTCTTAAAAATATTTGTACAAAATAAAAAAAACTGTAAAATGACTGCAGTAATGGTAAGATCTAAGATTAGCCCTCAATAAACGTATCAAAGTATTGAGAAAAGCAATGATGGAGGCCTGTTGCTGATATTTGTGACATTTAACTGTAATGTCCACACATCTACCGCTAGATGACGCCAGAGCTCTGTGAGGAGATAAAGCAGCACAGCAGGACTTTCATCCAATCAGCTGACAGTGAGTGTGCGCTGTAGCCAAACTATGGTCTGTACTGTATATAAGTATCATACCTGAGGATATTAGACCAGAGAGACATAACATTATTGACCCTTTGTCATTGTGGTGTTTTTATTGTATGGAGCCAAAGAACATCTCAAAAGGAGAGCAAAAACAAAATCTATTCCCAGAGACTTCTACTATACAGTATGTGATAGTTAGTTAATATGTAGTTCTACACAATCCCAATATTCGAAATGATGGCAAACACTGAGCAGTGTCAACCATAATTTCAAAAGAAATATATTTAGAGTTCCTGGGACATATTGCTTGACTTAAAAATTATACATTTAACCATACTTATTTCTATTGCTCTTAGTGCATGCGTGTGTCTGATGTCAGTAACGTCAGTAAAGGTCGTGCCCTCAGGAAAGCACAACAAATGCCTGCACTATGTTGGACATGCCTTTTAAATGTTGGCATCATCGTGTATCATTGCTCAGTACGTTTTAAATATTATAATATCTTCCCATTTTTTCTTATTTGTAGTGTTGTTCTTTTTATTTATAATTGTTGATGATAGCCAGATATTTGCTAGCTATAGCCATCAGTTGAGTCGGTATATTCACAGAAAAGTTGATTCTTCTTTTTGTGACAAAGCTACACTTTCTTCTAAATCAATGATAACTTGTAGTATTTATAGTTAGACATGTGGTTTTGGATACTAGTGTGAAGAGCTGTCAGTCTCTTTTCCGGTCTGTATTGATGGTTAGACTAGCCTCTTGCTGGTGATACAACGTCTCCTTAAACAACTAACACAGCAGCTCTTCTCTGTTCCGGCAGATAGCTCTGACACAGGTCTGTCCTCGCTTCATTTTCATCATGGAGCCTGCTGCAGAGATCCTGCGTCTCTGCACTGATGGATGTGTGTCTGATAGGCAGTTTCTAGCAGCATCAGCAGCAGTGCTGTGTGTTTGCTGTCTCGTGCTCAGGCACCAGTGAGCGTGTGAGGGATGGAGACATCTGTATCTTCGAGTTTTAACTCCTGCAACGCGCTTCTCATTGTGCATGGAAGGACCCGGAGAGATGCACGCTTGCCTTGTCTGCGTGGCGAGCCGTGGCCGCCATCATTGTTGTATGAGAGTTATTACACAATATTTCTTAGATTTCAGATTGTGTATTATTATAAAATAGAGTAAATGCCTCAAGAAGCTCAGAACATAGTTTAAAGAAAAATGTGGCAATACAGAAAATTATAAGAGAAATAGATCTGTGTGTGTTCCACTTAGAGGTACAATGTTACTATCATGAACCAGTGCGTTATGTAGGTTGAGAGAGCAAGATGAGTCATGACATACAAAATAAAATGAGTTTCAGTATCACTTAAGAATGAGAGTTTAAGATAAACAAAAAATGATGATGTTTGTTGGAAAATTCTGAAATAATGAAAAGAGGGAAAGTACGTAGTGAAGTGACTATGCTTAGATGCTAATGTTTTTTTCAGCTGTGTTTACCATGTTTACTCAATCATTGCAAAAACAAATGTCTCGCTGAGGTTGAAACAAAAGTAATGGGGAAGTAAATATTTTGTCCTGATGATGGCTCTGTCGGAAAATTAAAGGACTCACTAAAGCTGTTAGAATTCATCTTGTACGATCTATCCAGTACTTACCAATTCCTCTAGATGCTAAAGAAAAAGATTACCAAAACACAACAGGATTCATCCTCTGGGGATCATGAAAGTATGTCAAAGTTCAGGGCAGTAGGTGTTCCAGCAAGGTCATGGAGCGCTTGACTAAGATTGCCCTCAATAAAGCAGAACTACAAATGATTCATAGTGTGTATTCAACATGGGATGTATGTATGTGATATACAGCTTTGATCGTTTTTTTTTGGAACAGTAACGTAAATGCTGGAGGTCTTTGTTTGTATGTGGCATGGTGCATTTCCTTTCTATAATACAGGAAACAAATGTATTCAAACGCATTCAAATAAAACCCTATGTATAAATAAATATATTGCAATGATAAAACACTATGCACGTAATTATTCATGTGCTTGTGGATTTCCAAGTTGGGATAAAACAGTCATGAGATTTCAAAACAGCTTGGAAACTCCCTCCAGAATGTACAATACTGCACCTTAGCTGAGAAAGGAGGGGGTATTATTATATGGGAATTGTTTATCAAGTTGAAGCAGGTTATTTCATCCTAACATGCTGTGTAAGTTTGCATTTAGTGAGTGACGACGGTACTAGCTGCTGTACTTTGCAGGTTTATATTATTAATGCAAAACCTAATACAACTAAAGGATTTTGATGTACTTTTATGAATTAAAATACCAGGAAGTAGAAAAAGTCATTAATAACTGTTCACTGCCTATAAATGCTAGATAGGGGACTATATGAAATCGTAACAAAGTATAAATGATTTGGACAGTAAAATATGAATTCCTTACATCATTCGTTGATATAAGTGATAATATTACTGTCTTTGAGTGATTTTTACTTCAGAGTTGATCATAACATGTATTATATCTAACAAATAAGGCATTGGAGACAATATAATGAGCATTTTGGTTAAACTTTAGTGATTAATGATCTGCTGTGCTAATCCAAGAGTGTAATTAATAATCAAATAATTAAACATCTGGCGCAGGCATTGTCCTCACAGCTTTCATCATAAAAGCATGAGTTTTTTTTTATCCCTCAACAAGTGTTGCATTGTTTCATGTGGTTCAATATTCTTCAACATTCTTTATTATTATCCTTTTTTAAATTTGGACTAAATATTTTTATAGTTACATTTATACATGTTGGTGTGTTAAGCAAGTAAACATTCATTAGTAATTAGATGTAGTATATTTTAAAGATGGTACCCCGGAATGCTGAAACAGAATGATCTACTTAATATAATGTACCTGGTAGAAAAAGAAACCTAATGCTGCATATGTAAAGCGTCTGGTGAAGATTGTCCAACATTTACACTGTTCACCAGGAACAAATGTTTGTTTTGCAAAATGTTGTTGCAGCATTTAAATCTAATCATCCAGAAAATGTTTTAGAATAATAGCTCACTATCAACTCAGTTTTTCACAGCTGAATGTCATCGTTGTAAGGACACTAAAATCACAAGTGAATTGAAATAAAACTGGCATAACAAGCTTTATTCATCAAGTATATCTATGTCTCATGCACAATGTGTTAACACAGCAATAGAGTAAGAAAAGCCGATTTGACATATTGAGCAGTTTTCACAAAACATATTGTTTTATAAAGAAATATTCAGACCGTCTCCTCTGCTGGGTAATCCCCAATATATAAATATTCATACACTTACATGATTTCTCCACTAATGGATTTTGTTGGACTGAGATGAGTGCTCAGAAACTGTGAGGGTTATTATTCATTATAAATATTCCCTAACGTGTGACTACAGTTCGGTCAGAAAAGTTTTTGAACGATTTTTAACTTCCTTACTTTAGTGAAACTACGATCCAGTTACACACAAAAAACATTGATAACCACTAATTAAGCCAGCATGTCAATGTTTATTTTATGCCTAAGAACAGATACGAGAATTAAAAAACAGTTAAGAAGGATGGGAAATGCTGACACTAACAAAAGCTATAGTATGCCTGACAAAAGCTCTATAACACACTTAGTCATGGCTAACAATCAAGCATGTAATCCAGTTACAGCTATTGCCAGGAGGACTTTTATTTTGAAAATGCACTTTACAAATGAAATCCCTGCAATGTTTTAAGTATTAGTATACAATATGACAGATCCAGATAAAATCTGCTAGGAAAATAATTTCATGAGCGTTCTTTTGTATGTGGTGCTTTAAGGTGGCAATGTTTGTGTGTTCTTAGCGTGGAGTTCATGCAAAGTGTGGCTGGTCACGGCTGGTGCATGATGGGAGCTGATGCAACTTGCAGCCAGCGGTGGCCCTGTGGCTGAGCTCCATGCTTTGTTGGTGGATGATGGGGTTAATGGTTATCCGTACTGGGTGGGGGGTTGGGGGGGCCCAGGGTTTTAGAGCGTTCTGTGTGTCGGAAAATTAGGATGCTGCCTCTGCCTCAGAGCGGGGAGCTGTCTGCCACTTTCCCAGCAGCCCCTGGGCCGCTGACAGGGAGATGGATGATATCTGTTGCCTGGCTGCACTGCTCCCCCAATGCTCACACACAAATGCGCGCACCCCCCCCCACCCACACACATACACACACACATAAACACACACACACACACTTACAGTGTATGAGTATTTGTCAAATACACCTGTTTTTGCTGCCTTTGGCTACAAATCCAATATCCTACATATCAAGAGAAATGAAACCCTCACATGAAAACAATGACAATGTTTTGAGGGGAAATTGCAGGTTCCTTCATTATTTGCTCACACAGAATAGACCATTATAATTCTAAATAACCAAACACAGAACATATTCAATCGAGGCCTTTATTGAAATTACAACAATAGCAAAAAAAAAGAAACATTTTCCAATATTACATTTACTGTAAAGAGAAAAGACATTCAGGGCTTTTTGAAACGGCACCAACCAATTACATTACAGAATATTTTAACAATAAACATACCTGCAGATATTTATTGCTGCAATACCTCGACTTGCAGCAGAAAGTGGTTATGATTTTATATTCAAAGACAACAAACACTTCCACTATGGGAGGGAGTTGGGACTTGAATGAGAAAATATGGGTGTATTACAGCAGGGTAAACTGTGTGAGAGTGTGTATATGTGGGGGTGCATTAAAAGAAGACCACCCCTTGCCTTCTGCCCTTCTCTCATCCTCCCCCCTCCCTGTCTCTGTCGCACTTACCTGTTCTCCCGCTTTCTTCCTCTCTGCCGATGTTCCTCAGAGGCAATCCAGAGGCCATGTCACCTGAGCAACAGCCCCTGCATATAATGAGCTGGGACTCGACTCTGCTCTGCTTGCAGGAACCCCCCCCCCCCCACTCAATCTTCACTAATCCTCCCATCTTTCTCTTTCCTGTAAAAGGATTGTACACAAAGTAGAAGGAGAAGGGCAGGCTTGGAGAGTAACACATTACATGTAACAGGATTACGTAATCAGGAAACAAGAAGGTTACTATTATCCCTTACAGTTACTTAAAAAAAACACTGATATACATGTCTAAAAAACAGGGATTATATTGAAAAAAATGAAACGTTGACTTTAATTAAATGTATTATGTCAACACATTTCACATAACTGTATTAGATTATTTGAAAGCAATAATATTAAGTTGAACCTAATCTTTATATTATTGATTTCAACTAACCTAATACTGTTGTGTAAAATGTGTTGACATAATACATTTAATTAAAGTCAACGTTTTAGTTTTTTCAGTGCACATTATTTTACAGGTAACTAGTAACTAGAGGAAATAGTAAAACGTAGGGGGAGAGTGGTACAATAGGAGAGGAGAGGAGAGGAGAGGAGAGGAGCGGAGCGGAGAGGAGAGGAGAGGAGACAAGAGGAGACGAGAGGGGAGGGGAGAGCAGAGCTGGTGGGGAGCGGGTGTTAAGGAGAAACATCCATCACTGTTTTAAGTGAGTGCAGTGGGACGAAGCTGAGTAAAAGGTCGTCTGCTACCTCCCTCTGCACAGTGGGCACCTGGCTGAATGAGCCTGCGGGATCATTAGCTCACGCAGGCCGTCTGTTACTCTCTTTGACTCACTACTTCTGGAAGTGTGCAAGCAAATCTAGGCAGTCATACAACAACACACTGTCCTGCAGCCTCGTCTGCAAACAAAACGCATCACACAGGGAAATCCGAATCAGAAATCCTTTATTTTTACAACAGCACGGGGAATTCACATTGTTACAGCAAAGGGGACCGTGCACACGGAAAAAACTAAAACGCTTACTTTAATTAAATATATTATGTCAGCACATTTCACACAACTGTAAGAGGTTAGTTGAAAGTAATACTATTAAAATACTAGGTTCAACATAATATTATTGCTTTCAACTAAACCAATACAGCTATGTGAAATGTGTTATCATAATACATTTAATTAAAGTCATGTTTCAGTTCTTTCAGTACCGATTAAGACAGAATAAAAGTCTAGATTCACATTTCAATCAAATAAGTACACATTCAAGGCAGCATAATAATGGATAACATGCAACGGGATTACGTAATCAGGATACAAAAAAGATACCTGTATTCCCTTACAGTTACATTAAAAAAACACGTAATCAGATTACTCTTACATTTAAAAAATAATTTGGATTACTAGCAGGATTACAATGTTAGATATGTATATAAAAAAGAGCACATAGTGTTTGTTGTAAAAGTGGAAGGACTGTATTTTTCTGGTGGCTAATACTTTGAGTGTGAATCTATACGCCTACTGCCTGAATCTGCTTTATGGTTTTCACTTTCTTTGGTTCAGTTGTTCAATTTTGTATTCAGTAGGTGAACCTATCTGTTCATAAAACAGTCTGTGTGAGATAACTGTGTGTATTAAACCAAAATGTAGCATTTTCTGTCAGCTCAGATTTTATTTCTTCTTTTTAAACTGTAGTATGTGCTCATGTGTTTCATTGTTGGTGTATAGACTGATGCCTGAATGTGCTGAATGAAAATAAAATCTCTGAGCAGAGGACACATTTATACAAAAAAAAAAAGTAATATTTATTTTCTCTTGTTTTTATTTGCATAGCATTTATCCAAAATGTACAGAACGCAATCATGTTACATTACTTACTTTGTTTTGGTTACACAGATTAGGAAACTGATTACATTTGTTTTGTACAGGTCACTTGTGATTGTAACATAATTTTTGGAACATTTCGTTGAATAAGTTGTGATATATCTTACCTTTGACTGGGAGAGAGACAGACAGGGCTCCTAAACAAGATATAAACATGATAGCAATTTAGTTTAAGTACTGAAGTGGGTTCAATTAGAAAATACTGGAGGGTTCATCATGTCACCGAAAACCATTTTAGAAAAACTGTACAATGTGGCAGAAGGTGTATAGGAAACATCAACTCTTGAGTGGTGATTCCTGTAAAACACACAGTGATTATTGAAGTGTCCACCTGCCAGGGTTGAGAGGACGCATTTGAGGACACAGCAGGAATGTGTGGCCATAACCCGTTTGATGGACACAAAGCGAACCAGCAGAATGTGGCGAGGAGAGCTGAACATGTGTGTGTCTGCTACAGTTACATGGCGTTAACAAAGTGGTTGAGTAAAGTGATAATAAGGCTCTTATACCAATAAATGAAAATCGAGGAAATTGTATTTGGTCCCCCATACTGAGAAAAATCAAGCAGGTAGTATCATATAAATACCTGGGTAATGATCTGCTTTGATGGAAAGACCTACAAAAAGGACAAACAAATAAAAAAAAGTTTTCCATGCCTTTTTGGGGCAAGAAGACACATTGTTCTTCAGTTTTTTACATCTGTGATCTTCAGTGTTCTGCAGTAGTGCAATACTACAAGCTTAAAAGTAAAAATGGCTACACTAAATAAAAATTGGCTCAAAGATTGTAGGTCCACACTTTGAAAAACTCTATAAATCAACATGCCATTATAATATACTGAGGCTTGCAAGCAACATTGTCTCTGACCACCACCATGTCTTGAACAAAGAATATGACAAGTTGTCGTCAAATCAGAGATACAGAGTCCCGTGATTTGATAATGTTAGAGCATTTGTCAATGCTAAAATTAAGGAATTGTTCCAGGTCTTAAACATATCCCATGTCTTAAGTTTCTTCTCCTATTTTTTGTCCTTGTTGATGTTGCAATGGAGCTCCTGTGATGCAAGCACTATCATACAAAATAAACTGACTGAAGCACTAATGCAGCAGCAGTATGGAAGTGGTGACTGATTTGCCATATCTGCCAGAGACACTGCAGTCCAACTATCTAGTGGCCGAGGGGTTAAAAGCTTTCGTTTTGCCTGTGGCGACAATGCTAGACTGGCTATAGGTCACATTGAAGTCACAGCCCCTGGACGGCCAGACTGCAAGACAGAGCGTAATTATCCCAGCCAGTTACAGTTCAACAACTCCATCAAGCTGCTAGCCAGATACCAGGTTTCCCTGGCAACGCCTCCGAAGGGATTCACAGACCAGAGAGAGAGAGAATGGGAGATAAGACCAAACCTGAAGAGGATTGACCATCACACACACACACACACACACACACACACACACACACACACACACACACACACACACACACACACACACACACACACACACACACACACACACACACACACACACACACGAGCAATGAGTTAGCATTTAGTACTTCCGTGTTTCCTCATCTCAAATGGTTTTTCTGCATTTTCGGTCAGATGCCTGAAATAAGGTCTGTGGTTAACACAAGCGGAAGACATTTTGACATTTGGTTCTGCTTCACAAAATGCGTCAGTAAATACCCCACTGGTCAATGTCTGAATTTTAGGTATTATAAAAAGGGCAGCTGCTAACAAGTGAGTAAATGAGACTACTAAGCATCATCACCCCGAACATTAGCCGCCTTTAGCTTAGCGTGGGTAAACTGAAGTCATGTGACTGCGATGTTTGTTTATAGACTGATGTTAGCTTTTTACTGGTGATTGCATTTAAGCTTCAAAAGTCATAAAAGTGGTGTTAATATTTGGCGATCATCCTAAAGACGTGCAAGTGTCATAAATGTGTGTTTGCCACAGATATTATTTTCTGCACTATTCTCAAATCTAATGTAAAAATATATTTTCTTCTTGCTGAGGGAACCTTGCAATACTATCTCCCAGGTTACCCGACAAAAAGATGTAATGAATGCACCACCTTTCCAGTTGGTTGTGCTGAGACCTCTGGCTTCCAGGGCCGACAGTCAGCTCCTCTTGAGCTTTGTTGATTTTAATCCTCCGTCCAGGTCTCCAGACTCCTCTGAACCCACAGGCCCACCGTAAAAAACCTCAAAATCTCAGCATGGCTCGACTGTCCTTTCATAAGACACCCTCCCCACAGCACTTAGTGTATCTGAAACAGTCCCCCAGAGAATAAAAAACACAGTTTTGTGCTTTGACGCACGGGGATAATTACATTAGGTCAAGCACAGTGTACACCTTTGATTTAATAAAAACAAAATTGAATTGACTTTTGTGCACACTGTCCAGTATGTGTGTGTGTGTGTGTGTGTGTATGTATACAATATGTGCATGCATGCTTTTGTTCAGATGTTAGTCTGTGTGTGTGTGTGTGTGTGTGTGTGTGTGTGTGTGTGTGTGTGTGTGTGTGTGTGTGTGTGTGTGTGTGTGTGTGTGTGTGTGTGTTCAGGTGACTGTCTGGCCTCCTGCCGCAGTGTCTGGAAACTCACACGCACAACACCCCTAAACCCCCCCCCATTCCACGCTGCTCGGCTATCAGGCATACCTGAAGCCACCCTCCAGCTTCCCCTACTTCCCCATCCTGCTGTGATACACTGAACACTAAGCTTCTTCAGCAGACAACACAACATGACATTAATTATATTTTTCAATAAAATTCATGCCATTTCCATGTCAGTTCAAGCCCAAATACAAATGCAGAGGATCAGCGTTAATCTGTCCTCCTGACTTTTATCGGGGAGCGACGTGGCGGCGCGGTGTGTTACATGACCACCTCTGAACAATGGAGTGTAATCTCTCACACACACTCGGGTCCATCAGCTGGAGCCTTTGGTTTATCTACACCTATTCACGGTCTGAATCAATCTTTCCTGCAGGAACCTGACGAGTAGAAACCGAATAGTAAATTTGGTCTATTAAGGACAAGTGAGGATAAAACGTATCACTCCATATATTTATAATCAAAGACATTTTGATAGGGCATCGGTCACACAAAATAAAGATGAATTCAGTTTTTTCACGTAATTCTTATTTTCGTTTGTGTAAAATAATTTCATTGGCTTAGTCTAAACATAGTACATAAATGCTTTTATTGAAAGACATCATAAGCTGCTATTACACCTCCTGTTAAGTAATTTGACCTTGACAACCACTTCCAGATTTTCTTAGAATAAATCTTATTATAAGGAAATTAGAATATTTGATAACATTTCAATAAAAATATGAAGCACTGCTCTTGTTTAAAACAAAGCCATTCAGATGTCAAATAAATCTACATGATACTCATTACCAACAAGTAAATACATGTGCAGCTTGCAGAAGGACTTTCCCTGTTGCATCAGACACAGTGTGAAGTGTGGATGGCACAGGAGATTAATTTAGCAGTTGCTAACTTAGTTTGACTTTGAACAAAGTTTTTATCCCCCGTTCAGCGGACTCACAAACTAGCCGGCAGCTGATGTTAAGGGGGTGATATTTATTGGGTCCCTGGCGGAAGCTGCTTTGTTGCTGTTCGGGAAGCCGTGAGGATTTCATCAGCGGGCTCCCGTGTTCCAGACTCTGCTGCGTGTCAGACAGACCCTAATAAAACTGTCTGGCTGTTTCTGGGCAGCAGCTCCGCTCAGGCTGTGCTGCGTCTGACTGCTCAGCACTTGTCGCACTGTGCCTGGCTGTTTGGTATTCATGGGGCATGGTGCTCCTTCAGCTGTTGCTGGGGGCTCTGTGGCACAGGCACACACTGATTAGTTGGCATCAGCATTGTTCACTTAGAAACCAAATGGGGGGACGAGAAGAAAAAAAAAACATAATTAGGGAGAGAGGGAGACTGGAGACGGGGGGATGCAGAGGAGAGTATCAGAAAGAAAATCAATTGTTTTGAGCTGCATCTGTAATATGGGTCATTTTGCAGAAATAAGGTTTTCAGACAGGCAAGCTGTCTTGGGAAAAACTGAAAGTTTAAAAACCAGGTCAGGCTGTTCTGGCGAATGAAATCCCCGCATTGCATCACATGGAGAAAAATAACACTTTCCTGAAAGGGCCTAATTTATTTTTAAGGAGACAAGTCCAATAGTTCATTTTCTATTCAATGTTCAATCTTGTCATTTAACCAGCCTGTGGGGCAGAATTACAATGTCTGTTTGAGTCCTTGACTTCACTTTAAATATAGATTTACACCATTGTGGTTGAAACATCTCATCACAATGACACATTTCATCTAAAATAAGAACGTAACACAATTCATGTGGAACTAATGATCACTTAAAAAGTGGTTTATATTTAACATAAATATAAATGAAATGTATGATTTCTTTGTCCATTTTTCTTATTTTAACAATGTTTTTTTAAAGTTTCTGGAAATTACGTAAATTTAAATTCTTTAAATAAAGAAAAATGGCAATGTTCATTTGAAAGTTCTAGTTTCCATTTGTATTAAATTGTGTTAAAAAGGTCATCTGCTTTTAAAAGTGATAATACATGTTTGGCAATTTTTTACCTGGGGGTTCCGTATAATTGTAAATTATAAGGTTTAAACTTTACAACGTTCATTTAAATAACTCTTCTGGGAAATGCTGGATTTGAATAAACAATATGATTACTCTCAATATTTTTTTAATACTTTCTGACAGTTTGCAGCGAAATGCTGACACTTGTTAAGGAGTAACCAAAACTACAGAAAGTGTGTGAGTATTAAAAAACACATAAATGCGCTAGCTCTTGTCAAGGGATTGAATTCAATTAGCAAACTAATGAAAGCAAAAGTGTGTTAGCTTTAAGCAGTGATCTAAAACACAATGGTGATGGAAGATCACATATATCGGCGGTCTCTGTGATGCTGGTGACAGGGGTTCATCAGGCTGGGTGTGGTGGTCTAATTGGATGATGTGTAACTCCAATGGTATTTAAACAAAGATGTTGACACAAAGACAGATTACATGTCGTCGACGGCACCGTGAAGCGAGAGATCAGTTTTATGGCGATGACACTGCTGTGTTCATTAACAGCATTCTTGCTTAATTTCTTGGAAAAAATCAAACATGCACATTCCGTAAATATATAGTTCCATCAGTGCCACAGTAAAAAATCCTTCGCTCTTCATTTTATTCGACTGCTTCCTTTTTAACTCCTCTTACTTTCCTTGCGTCGTCTCTGCCATATATACATATTAAATCATCTGCTGCATTTTTCTGAAATGTTGGTAGAAAGTCGATTGTGCCCTCCGCCCACGTCCCAAGAGCCTAACCCGTGGTTTTTTATCAAAAGAGCTCACAAGTTAGGGTCTCAGGGAGCAGGTGAAGTACGACAGAGTCTACTGAGGAGCCGCAGTCAGCTGCAGGGCACTGAGCGCCACCTCTCTCTCTCACACACACACACACACACACACACACACACACACACACACACACACACACACACACACACACACACACACACACACACACACACACACACACACACACACACACACACACACACACACACACACACACACACACACACACACACACACACAAACACTTTCATTTCTTCAACCAATGCTTCTTAAAGCAATTCCTGCCCAAAGGCACCCCTAGCCATAAAGTGCAAGTATTTAATGAATTATGGGCTCCATAAAAATAAAAACCAGTGTGTTGGACACAGAATAAGGTTCCCATGTTGCTCCACGGCAGATAACTTGTGTTGTATAGAAGGCTGAGCTTGATTGAGCACATGCAAAGGTAGAAACAGACACATACTAAAATGCCACGCCAACAGCAGCAGCAAAAGAGATGAAAAAGGCAGACGAAGCTGTTAAGTTTGTTGAAGGAAGCCAGACTTAAATTATCTTCATGGCAGCACCCAGACAGAAGCAGAGGCTCAGACAGACAGAGCAGGCTGCTCTGAGCTAACTAGCCTTTGTGCTGAAGAGAAAAAAGAAGCCCAGCCAAACAGCCAGGCTCGCCTCTTTGTCCTAAACAGCACCGGCTGATCATCAGTCTGTATTTGTCTCCAGGATGGCTGGACCGAGACCCGACAGTTGGAAACCGACCGTCCATTTGCATTGACCGGAGAACTGATAGAACCGCCTCGATCAGCTTCTGGCTTTACACCACATGATACGATCGGATATCGCCGGAGAGGACGCGAACACAGGTAGAAATCCACAGTGACTGCACCACCCTTGACTCCAGAACATACAACCCTACACACCAAACTCTACGACGATGGCGGCTAACACGAGATGAGCACTCTCAGGCAACAAGCCGCAGTCAGACATATTAAAGCCTTTATCCAACAGAAACATAAGGAATGGCCATAAAAGGCAAAACAGCAGAAAATAGAAACTTATATTGGTAATATACTACAGATACATTTTTGCCTCTCATGTCCCAAAACACACCACTGCCCCCACCCCACATCCTCAGTCCCCCAGCCTGCCACCCGCCTCACAACTCCTCCCCCTCAGACATAAAAAAAAAAAATTAGATAGATGTCTCTGACTGTCTCCTCTCTGGGGAACGCCGGGCAAAGTGGAGGCTTCCGGAAATGAATGCTCCGCGCCACCCGACGTGTTGCCTCGCACGCTCGCTCCTCTGTCTGCCCCCCAAACCCCCCCCCAGACTACGCCTTTTGTTATCCGCCTCTGAGCTGGAGAAGAAGAAGAGGAAGAAGAACAGAGGGGAAAGCGGCAAAGAAGAAGGGAGTGCAAGAAAAAGATGGGGGGGAAGAGTTGTCCGCGGGAGGCTGCAGCCAGACGCAGGTCACTGAGGTGGGACGCCCCCCCCCCCCCACCAGCACAGCAGCACTTGCATTGTCAGCTCCATCCCAGCATCTTACCCCCCACCACTCCTCCTCCTCCTCCTCCTCCCTGCTCCAGACACCAGGACCATCAGCCATGTCTTGACACTGTCATCTACTTTTATATTTTTCCTCTATCGCCACAGGTCCAACACGATGAAAGAAAAAGAAAAAAAACAGCCAAAAATATTAGCTTCCTCCGCCTGCCACCGCAACCCGCTACCTTTTCCTCTCACCATCCCCCCTCCCACATTTGACCCTTCCAACCCCCCCAAGCCCTGCCTCTCCAGCATCTACTGCCCTCTATCAATTTCTCCACACCCCCCACCCGTCCCCTCCCATCACGCCAGGTCTGTACCTGTCTGCTTGTTTCGCTTGTCTGTTACTCCCTGTCTGCAGCTGCTTGCCCAAAGTGAGATACTGCAGCAGGAGTCTGCAGCGACAGCCCTCGCTCTTTCCCTCCCTCTCTCTCTCTCTCTCTCTCACACACACACACACACACACCCTCCATCCAGCCTTTGCCGGTGAACACGTTCCTCCCTGTGCTGATCAATTTCTTCTCTTTTCCAGCCGCACACAAACACACACACACACACACACACACACACACACACACACACACACACACACACACGCACACACACACACACACACACACACACACGATGCAGCGAACGGGCTGGCCGTGGAGGAGGATGCACCGCAGCCATCCCGTTGTCGGAAAAAGGAATTCAGCTCACATGCAAACACTGATCAACAGATAGAGCCTTTGATACAAAATACACACATCTGAGACACACAAATACTGACCCACACACACGCATGCACGCCATCAGACCCACACACACGCACGCACGCACACACACACACACACACACACACACACACACACACACACACACACACACACACACACACACACACACACACACACACACACACACACACACACACACACACACACACACACACACACACACACACACACACACAGAGTTGGCTGCACAAACAAGCATGTCCCTCTAAAAAAAGACAGATGCCCGATGCAGGAGAGCAAAAGCAAGAGACGGGATGACACTACGGCGGCTCAGTAGACAGTGTGCTCACTGCAAGCATGAACACAAACTGTCACTGTCACAATATTGTGACCGAGCCTCGAAAACAGCAAGCACTAGCGTAAACCACACATCAGTCCGAGTCAGATCCTAGTGCTTGTTAAGGTGTCAAAAATGTAACATTTTCTGTTTGTAAAGTACATGCGCATGTATAGCTCGAAACACCTGCAAATGTAGCACTACAGAGGCACACAGGGGCCTTTACATACAGTAAACCCTGTAAACCATAATGGGGACTACCATCTGAATATTTAAATATACTATTACACATACATCTTCTATGACATACAGTCTATATCATATATACATCTTGTAGGATCACAATTGCCGGGGGGTATCTTGGATATAGTTAGCTTAAAGTTAATTAACATTGAAGGGATAACATTTGTTGTCTGGTTGTTTAATTTTAAAAAAATTCTTTCACAGCTAAATATCCACTTTCTCTACATAATGCAAATGTGCTAAATGTTTTTTTGTAGTGTGTAATATTTATTCAGCTGTGGGGCAAGGCTGTAGAAAAAATAAACAAAGAAGACTTTTTTTTTAATACTCCTTCTGTCTGAACGAGATCTGCCCTTGACAGCTTGTTCTAATCTCAGAGTTTAATCACCCTCAACACCCCGGATAGATTAGGGTTATGACCCCATGTGACACGTGGGGGCAGGGAGAGAGATCTGCAAATGTTATCATTGATTGATTATGCCCTTTAATCCAAATGGAAATGGCCGCTTTTTAACTCTGCTGCACCAGAAAAAAAGGCTGAATTTGAAAATCTCACCAAAGTTGGTCGGTACCTTTCTTTACTATGGATAACACGCAGAAGAACGGCAAGCCGAACACCGAAGACGGGATGAAGTAAATCCTGCTGCCAATGTCAAAACCGTGGCCAGGTTGAAGTCTATGGGGGATGGTGGGTCTTGGAAGATTGGCTCGGTGATGGCGGCGGTGACGCAGAGGCGGGGGGGGGGTTGGGAGTTTGCTGTATGCTAAAGCCAGCGGGGCCAGCAGGCGGCCATATAGGTGATCAATCAGCTCCATTACAGCCGTTTCACTGCAGAGTCTGGAGCTGTCGCTGCATCCCACCCATCACCCCTCCACGCGCACACACACACACACAAACGCACACAGACACACATACACACACACACACACACACACGGTGTCTAGACTGCAGATACAACCTATTGGTGTGATGAAATCGGTCCAGATGAGCAAATGGCGTACAAAAGATATATAATCCTGTTGCTGTTACCTTTTCAACAAAAGCTGCGTATCTTATTACGGTTGGATATACCGTCGAACATAGGAAACTGAGTCGAGATGTTTTGACAGAGTTTCTCAATTTTACCAAGATGTTTTCAAAGCACCCATGAAATAGGTCAGGCTCATTTGTGATTGATAAGCAACATGCACAATGAGCCAAGAGACGCTACGCAGCAGTGATACCCTTCATTTATGAGCGCAAATATCATTACTCAGCCCAGAGATGCAAATCTGTGCCACAGATGCCGGGCAAGCATCAGACAGGTATCCAAACAATGGACTTATCTCAGTCCGTGCAAGCAGCACCGAACAAGAACATGGAGCGGTAGGAGTGGGAGGGGTGAAGGTGGAGAGCGAAGCAGGAGGAGGGAGCAGGAAATTTGTGATGCACAGCGCCTTGCCAGCCAGCAAGCCAGCCAGCGGGACATTAATGACGATCATGTCTTGTCTCACTAGCTGTCGGGCCAGTCAGCAGATCCTGCCCTTGTCCCTGCCCTTCTCGAATCAATGCCATTGATCTGTCCCAGGGGTCAAGGGGCAAGAGCGTATCAATAGGGGGAGAGTGGCTGATGCAGCAGGCGGAGAGGGGCTGACACCAGACAGATCGATGACACCCCCCGTCTGCCATCGGTGTGTTATGATTATTCATTTGCCATTAACCCCGAGCACATTAAGGGAATATGTTTCCTTTGGAATAAATAGGGCTTGGGGCTGCTCGCTTTTATAGGGAAGGGAGGTTTTATGAGTTAGGAAGCTAAAGTAGCAGTCTGGCTAGAATGACAGTGTTTTTGGTCTCAGACGATTTGTTACCAAGGGTTCCTCCTATTAGTGACGTCAAGAACCAGAAGCCAATCGCTGCACGCACAGCAGTTACAGGCGCAAGAGGCTATTGGCTGATTTGACAAGTATTTTGTCAGTAGACTGTGTCACTTCCTGTGATAGATTTGGTCAGATATCGGACACTTGAGGTAGTATCGGTAAGTTTATGACCCTTGAATGCTCGGTCGATTCCTTCTAAATATGGTTCCCCAGATGTCTAAAAAATAAAAAGTGTAATCTGCAATGTGATCACAGACAATGGATGCACTGCACTGACACTGAAATAAAGTGGCTTCAGGGACTGTGGGTTTTTGCTGCATTAAGTTGAGGAGAGTACTTCTGCTGGAGCTATAAGCAGTTTTGAATCTTCTCCATCTACTTTTTTGCCTTTGCTATAAAAGACAGCAGACTAACTGATGCGTATTCAACCGACCAAGAATGAAGAAAAGAGAGGAAACAATGAGTTGATAGTGCTTTTTGTTCAAAGTAATGAGATGAGGCAGATTTTATATAAGAACTTTGTGCAATAGATACTCACTTAATAATATGCAGTGTTTAGGTTAATTGTTAACTGCTTTTTTAGAATCAGTGTGATGTGATGTCCGGTGCCTTGCTCGGGGCACCACGGCAGGGCCCAGGAGGTGAACTGGGACCTCTTCAAGTACCAGTCCACACTCCATATTTTAGGTCTATTCGGGGACTTGAATCAGCCACCCTACAATTCCCAGTCCAAGACCCTACTGACAGAGCCACTGTTGTTTCTCGTCTAAAAAACATGGTGTAAAGGTGACTCCTCACGTTATTGTAAAGCTTAATGACATCACTTCCTGCTACACCTAATTTGGACTCTAGCTGTCACATTCAATAAAGAGAATTCTTATTTTCTTAATGCTTAAAGTCAGCTGAAGAACCTTGAGACTCTTGGCAAAATTACTTCTCAAAGGGGTTGTTGTAGCAGTGGAGACAGAACTTGAGCCAGCCCTAACTAATCCTATAATTTATTTGTTGAACCATCCCATAAAGGAAGGCGCATCTGGAACCAATGACTTTTAGCTGTGCTGCTGGACAGGGGAGTGCTGAAGCAGCACCGCTCTCCTCCACACATCTGGAGGAACCATTGGAGCTCAGAGGTGAGGAGAGATGAGGAAAAACAAGGTTCCTAAAATAAACATCCCCATGTCAATTTGTGAGAGCTAAGGAAGACAAAAAACTTGTTAAATGATGTATTTTTTGAAAAGAATCATCCCTTTTTTTGATCGTTCTTTGTATATTCCCTGGAAAATCCCATGTCTACTGCTTTATTTGTTGTTATTTATTAAACGTTTTGGGTCCCTTAAAAAGATTGAACTGTCAACTGACCTAAATGCTATACAAATGCTATGTGACCCCAAAAAAAAAAGACATATATTTCTGATTATTTCAAGAATTTCGATTCACTTAAGATCAGCAGAAACTCTGGTTATGTTGGTTGAAATTATGAGGAGTGAGCTTCCTGACATTTTAGGAGACAAAAGGAGTGCTTGGGTTTCCAGGGATTTACCGGCCTCAGATTCCCTCACAGAAACTTGTTTGAAGACAATGACTATGTGAGACCCAGCAGCTACAACAGAAGTGTTAGTATCTCTCCAGATTGAATTACTTTCCTGATCTAAAGAAATGACAGAATGAAAGAAATGTTTCCACTTGATCCGATTCAGTTTGTGTTCTGATAGGAAACGCATATGGGGTTTTCCAGAGCTGTTTACGGGTCCAAGAGGATTTCAGGAAATGAAATTCAAAGACTGTTCCGTTAGTCCCTTGCTGTACAGCATTGGGAGTGACCTACATTTCTTGCTATTACTGTGAAATGAAAACCCTCACTTGGTTATTATTATAAGTTTAAGTCCTTTAGCCAAAGGGAAGAGCAAACAGTCAAACAGAGATAATTGTATGATTATAGAATTCAGATGGGTTTTACAACAACACATATGGTTGATATGACTACAGAGGCATCCAATACCCCAAACCAAAGAGTTAATTAGAAACAATTATAAAGTTTGCAGAGGAGATGTCCACTTAGAGAGCAAAAGCCGTGCCATCTCACCAAAAAATGCAAACTCTTTTTGAATAAGGACAAAATGCTGTGCCACTTTTCTCCTGGGTGCTGCTTTGGAGTCATTTTACAAGCCATGGCTCTGTGCCAAAAGATGAAGTTGGATGAATTCAGCCGAGCACACAAGTCTGCCAGAATCATAGACTTTAGAGTCACTGAGTCAAGCCCAAACCTGAAACTAAACCTCTGAACAAAGTTGTTTTGAACTGCGGACCATATATCATATATAGAGACAACATTTAGCTTTTTCCCGACTGACAACAATAATTGCTGAGTTATGCTGGGGCAAACAGCCTTACATATGTTTGTTAATGTCAATTAAACAAAAATCCTAACCTGAGTCAGCTATAGGAGAATATATAAATACAATTTGCAAAAAACTATGCGGTGAAACCACAGGGCCTGGAGAATCTATTAAACACAACAAGTGGGATTTATTAAGGTTATTATGTTTCCTATTTTGTCTTTGTATTAAACCAAGTGCATCATGATGCTTGGTACACAGCTCACAGTGGACATTAGATGCCACACTGACACTGTATTAACATGCCAAATATGGAGCAACATTTTACCAACCAATTACATCTTAGTGTAAAAATTCTAAACTAGAATTTCACTGTACTGTATTTCACTCTACCATCTTAGTTGTGTACAGCGTTGCTTCAGCAATTTCATTGTAATTGGGCCTATTTACTTGCACCTATCCATTATATTACTAACAAGACTTTTTTCATATGTCATGTAGACAGAGGAAAACAGCAGACTACATATTTGTTTATTTCTGTGCGTACTGCAGTTAAACGAACACTGTGATGCATTCGATGTTGCGTGGTTACTCCGACTAACCATAATGCATTAGGTCTAAAAATACAGCATTTGTCAAGCTAATGCTAATTGAAGGTTTTGAAATGCAGCAGGCTGAAGGTCAGCTATGAAATCAGATCCTTAACTGGGCAAGGATCACATTAATACAAAGACCATTAACAATGCATTGAGTCTTTTTAAAACATAATGCCCTTAAAAAGCCTATATTGCATTATAAACAAAACAGACTGATGTCATACGTGTACTCCAAGGAAAGCTAGAAGGTTGTACAGTTAACTCCCAGGATGTAATTCTAAACCATACAACCTACTACCTCAACCCGGATGCACACATTTTCAACTAGGGTTCCTAGTCTTTTATTATACATAGTATATCATCCTCTAGTCATAAGGAATCTTTGTTGATCACATCTAACACAAACAATACCACCAGCATCATATGTCAAGATAATGTGAGGTTGCAGAACCAACCTCATCATTTCCTAAATAGATTGGACATACGATTAATATACAATGTACACTTAAGATCCTAAATGGCCTACGTTTTAAAGCAAAACATAAAAAGAGGTTAAAAGGCGACGTTCACACCACAATGACAAAGACCCACAGAGGCGAGCTTGTGCTGTCAGATTCGCCACAAGATCGGATCTACGGGTTTGTGCCAAATGGTTATAGCCAAAGTATGAACATAAACAAATAAAGTATTAAGTCTAAGCACTGTTGTCTCTGATAATGTGAAAAAGAGCTATACAAGTTAACAGGCGTGACCTACTACCTCAACATGTCCTTCCCTTATGTACCGAAAAGTGACAGTGAGTGGAAAGTCAGTTCACTTCAGCTGACATTTAGAGAAACTGCAGCAGGAGCATTTGTTGAGATTCAGCCAAAAAATGAAAGTTCATCAGACAGATGGTGAAAGGATTGTTATAACTTACCCCTCAGGGAAGTGTCTCGCTTGGGGGGTTCTGCTGCCATGGTCAATTCTGATTTCATTTCCCTAAAAACAGGAAAAAGAAAGTTAAAAAAAACAGACACACAAACACTGATATAAAAAGGGACAGCACTTTAGGAAATACTAGCAACTTTCGGTTTCCTGAAAGTTGCTAGTATGATGTGTGATGGTGAGAAAGGAGCATGCTACATGACTTCTTACAACACCAGATCCACATGGGGAGGGGGTGGCATTTAAACACTGAAAATGTATACCATTCTGTGCCCTGTCTGGGAGTATCGTATGACTCAGCAGTTCCCAGATATGAAATAAGGTCCATAATAATAACAATTATAAGTGTTGCTATGCTAAACTAGCCGCAGGATTGCCATAGCAGTGCTGTTCCTGGCCAGCAGCAGTGAGGCTGTGGTGAGAGGTTAGCTCAACTTAGCCAAGACCGCAGAGAACCGAGCCTGAGAGGGATGCCAGTGTAATCAAGCATGCTACGGGGAGCTACCATTAACCGTGCCAGTGCCAGAGAGCTGTATTCTTACGGCCGCAATGCGACAAAGTAAGGAGAGAGTGAAAATTCCACTTACCCAGATTTCTATTATCCTGTCTGATTCATTATTTCTCTACCCATACAGCGAGCGTTACAACCGTTGGTTTTTAATTTAGTTTTGATCACTTTTTGGTTATGAAAGGAAAGACCAAGAGGCACTGATAATACAGGTTCACTTCAGCAGTGCTCTGAACGCCATTTTCTCCCAAACAAACAAGAACAACAGAAGAAAAAACTGGTTAAAACGACTCGCCGGCATCATCATTCCCTGTTTCCCTCTTTTAGCCCTCTGTGTGTCTTACTTGCTCTCGCCTGGCACCCTCACAAAACCTTGGCAGGAGTGATCACATGATTTCCTACCAGAAAGCCACAGCATTCCCAGTAAGTATTCTGCTGACATTGTGAAGACATCTTTTGTTTAAATCAAAATGTTAGATGGGCGGGGGGCTGGGTAAAGGGTGGTGTTAGGAGTCATGGCAACCTCTACCTGGCAGGCTGCCCAGCACCCCGAGGTCGGGGAAGTAGGGGCTAATATGGTGTGGAGCAGGAATGCTTAATGCTTTCCAAAGTCAACTCTAGGGGCGTGCTGGTTGCTTGAGATTTCAGCTCTGAGGCCAAAATTACAGTAAATACAAGAGACTGAAAGCATGGTAAACAAAGATTACTCCTCAAGATTTCAATATATCTGAACACGGGCTCAGACCAGAAGATTTCTGATGACGAGACGACTGAGATGATCTCGTTTATGGTAGCTTAGCTTAAACAGAGCCTTTAGTTTTCACAAAATGGCCATGTAGCCCTCTGCTCCAGCCTCCATTAAACAGTCTCATCTAACACAGTTCCAAAACATTCTACGACTGAGAGGGTCATTTCATATCCTGAGAGGCAGGAGGCCGGGGTCAAAGTTCAAATGAGAATGGAAGGGGGGGGTCTTCCCTTGAGCATTGGATATACCATTGCACACGAGACAGGGGTGAAAAAACCAGACAGACCTCTCAACATGGTAATACACGAGATGTGAGAAATCTATAACCAGTGGAGGAGGGAGAGATGGAGGAGGACACAAACAACGCTTCAGCACGGATATATAGAGCTTCATCATATAATTGAGTCTAAATGTCATCATAGGCTCACTTTATGAATGACTACATAATTATAGAAAATATTATCAGAATGCTGGACAAGAAAGGATTGGGACTATAATTGCTTTAAAAAGAAAATGTCCAGCTGTCAAGTCAAAACTCTGTAAAGCTATTCATTTATTTGGGGCTTCAGTTAGGGTTGTTAGGTAGCCATTATCACTGTAAATCACTTAATTGATCAGATGAGGGCAATTTACAGGCTGGAAGGAGTGGCTATTATTTTGTGGCATAATAGTTTGTGACTTGTAACTGAGTGTATTAAAATTTCGAAAGATATCAGTCCTCTGGACAACAAGAGGTTAGCTGAGTATAATTGCTTCAAAGATTATACTTAAAAGACCCTATTCTGCTTTTTGGGGTTATCACTTTCCTGTAGCGTGTTCTATAGGTTTTTGTGATTGAAAATTACCTGCAAAGGCAAAAATCCCTGTGTTTTGTCCAGAGGGAGATTCTATCCCACCCGACCCCCCCGCCTGAAACGCCTCTATTGGACTTGTTTGATTACTTCTTTAACATAGTGACATCACTTTGTAACACTCAGGCTTTTATTCGCTGGCACATGATAGGCTAAGTGGCGGGACATCTCTAAGCGACCAATGTGACCAATCACAACAAAGCCGGCCAGCTAACCAATCAGAGCAGACTGGGCTGTGGTTTCAGACAGAGGGTGAAAAGAGGTGCTGCAGCACAGGCAGTATGAGTACACAAATACCTTTATAAACATCGAAGCATGGAAACAAGTAAAGGCACAAAATGCAAATATGAACATGACAATGAGCATAATATGTCCTCTTGTAAATCATCATTTGAACCTAATGCATCAGCACTTACAATCAGCAGGCTGGCAGATTACACATAAGGAAGAGTTTTTTGTTTTTGATTCTCCACAGGCAGAGACATGTTGTTATATTTGGCTCAAAACTTGTATCTCCATTTAACTAATGTTGCCTCAAGCTATGACAGATACACAGTCAACAGGTCCATCCAAACAGAAGTTTATACAGTTCAGTTTAATGACAGATGAACTCATCCAGTTGTTTTATTCTGTTTCAGTATGCGACTTGACTTGCAAAGGATGGAATAACACAACACAGAACCCACAATGCTGAAATGAAAAAATCCTAAATAATATTTTTGGATAACTGTGCAGTTATTTTAAATATTGGAAGAAAGACAACTGCAAACTATGACTAGTAATAAGAAAGAGGGCTGAGGCTGCACACAGAATTGACTTTGTTTCCCCTTTAGAGGCTCTTGTCAATGCCCAGCCACGAGTAAACAAGATTCACAAATATAGAAATATTACTTCAATCCTAGAACAAATATAATTTGTTGACATGAACAGCAAGTGCATAAACTATAAGCAAATCAGATATAAGAATGAGATTAGGTTTGTGATTGCATTATGGACCATTCAATTGTATAGATCCTTTTTGGCCAGTTGAGCTTTTATTTTAGAGATAGATTTGAAAGGAGATTACACGTTCAACAGGTTCAGGGGCAGGATTTAAACCCACAACCCTGAACTGTTTTGAAATCCATGCACAGGTCAAAATCAGAGGCATACAAGCTTCAATGTTTAATAAAATACAGCTTAATGCAAAATCACATTCTGGTTCTAGAAGACAGTTAATGCTCACAAACATGGACTCTTTAAAAGGACAGAATGATGTTTAGTAATGGGTATCCCAGGCTTTCGTGTTGCTTTAAAAGCTTACAGCCGGGGCGACGACTTTCCCTGACCCACCTGTCTGTTGATTCTGCTGCCTAGCACCAGACACTGATATTTTTACCAAGCCTTATTGGCTGCAGCTGACTAACCGGCAACCAATCAGAGCGCAGGGAGGGATGGAGGCCATCAGACAGTTGTTGTAGAGGGGAGGGGAGGGTGTGCAGAGACAACCAAACCTCATCCAAACAAGGAAGCCGCCAAGACAAAAACTGCAGGAAGATCCCTGAACACAAAGGGTGTCTTTTGGGGTAAATATATAGAAATAGTGCCTCTTAATTTAAAGACACTTAGCAATAGAAAATACATTTGCCAAATGCTGATGTATCACAATAACACAGTAAAGGGCATGTGCTTCTGAATGGTGCAGAATTGATAACCTGGCTCCAGACAAGGCAGTTATCAGAACGTGCGTCGCTAAAAACGGATCAATACTTAATGAATTCTTCACGGCGTAGTTTCAGAAACATAAATGTATCCACACGAGTGCATAAAGTAACCTCTGAGGATCGATGAATATGACATTACACACAGCCGAAGGAATGCATCTTCTTGATTGACCGGAGCATTTTTGAATTAATTCAGACAAGAATTAAAATGGATCGGACTGCACGGCACCTTGGTTCGTCCTAGAATCTTTTTATTGTGTGCTCGGCTCATCTCCTGACCTGGCCTTGCGTTTTAATTACCACTGTCTCCTATCAGGCAGCTCAGGCAATACGACAACAACAATGGAGAAATGAAAGGCTTACTCTGGCACTTTCCCAGTGAATTAGTGCTCTACAGAGATAAGGTGGGCATTGTACTGAAATCAAATGTAATTAAAAAGCACATAGTAGCAGGAACCTGTGATGGATCTCAGTCAATATTTAAATGTTTTCGTTTGATTCATTGTTTCTGTGCTTTATTTTCATGGCTGTAAATAAAACCAAATTTATGTTAAAAATACTAATGCTAAAACTTTCTTTTTTAAAGGTTCTTGAATGGTAATAATCAGCAATTTAAAATGAAATGTTTGCTAATTTTATGCTCAGGTGCATAGGTACAGTGGTTTTGATTTGAAATTTGGCTGGGTCATGCCATTGGATGAGCTGCTTGTGTAGATAAGATTTTCGTGACTGCAAAACAAGCCTAACAACTTCTAATATAGAGGCTGAATCAAAGCATGGGTCTGAATACTATGAGTTCATTCTACGAATAATATCAAACCATGAGAGAATAAACAGGTGAGCTAAAACTCAAGAGGTTGTTAAACACAGCTTATTCAAAACAATGACAAAGTTACAGAAGAATACATTATCGCGCCAGCTATCTTTTAATATGTAACCCTTATTTGAGGAATCCGAACATATGCAGTCAATTTCTAATCAACATCGTCAAATGGTCTTTCTGCTAAGGTCTTGGCGACAGGTGTGTATATTTCAAAGAAACCCAGAACATTATATTGCACACATAATTTTCAACAGGCCATCTTCAGAGACCATTATCAGGCTACATCAAGGATGACTTCTGATTGAAGAGGCAGTTATTATAATGATACATTTTCTCTGCCAGAGCTCACCAAATGCTTTCCCAAAGATAATTCCTCTGCACAACCTCTCATTATAAAAGCAATTGTGTGACAATGGGGAGAAGAACACTGGAAATTACGTGAATTAGCGTAGGACTATGTGAAAATGATTGCTGATTCAAGCTTTAATTAGGCCCTTGCAAAACAATCAGAAACAATTAGGAGGTAGGAGTCAATGAGCAACAACTCATGAGCAAGAAGAGATTCATTTTTATTTGATGATGGTTTTTAAATGCTCGTTTGATGCATTTTGCTCACAGTTGGGTACTAGATACAGGAAAGTGTGCACAGATCTTATTGTGGCTAATAAAGCAGGTGACTTGCAGGTAAACCAGCAGGTGAATCAGCACTGCCTTTCAATAAAAATGGCTATTAAGCTGGTAATTGACTTCCAAAGCATCGTCTGACTGGCTCTGGAAACATTCTCTGAATTCTAAAGACGTCACAGTGCACCATGCAGGTCTAGCCAGATCTAACAACTGGCAATATGGACATTTTTATAGAAACACACTGGTTATTAATGCCAAATCCTGGTAGTATTGCCAGATGTGTTATAAAACCAACAAGAAACATAACCATCACTATATTTTTCCATAAAATGGACTGACATTATAAATGGAATATTTGTTGTAATTATTGAAAACATTGCCTTAACTTATTGCCCAAATGTTTGACTAAGTGGAAATTAAACCAAAACGAACCAACCTAAACTGCCAGTATTAGTGAGTATTATTGAAATTATCAAGCTTTATAAGACAATTGACATGGAAGTGTAATTATGAGGTTGCTTTATGGTTTCTGGTTAGATATTACCAACAATATAAAGTTTGATAAGCAAAACGTCTTTTTTATAATAAGAATAATGATGGTCATAAATTCCCATTCATTTTATTGTTAACCCACATTTTTTGAGGGCAAAAATTGTGGTATTAAAAGTACCACGGATAAAAGATACTGCAAATTTCACCCTATATTATGTCCTGGATTTAATCCGCTAGGCGTCTATGAGCTGCAGTATACATAGGACACATGTACACCTACAGTGTACTGGATGATACTTCTATATACAGCATGATGTTTGTCGGATCAGGATTTACTACATGAAATCACATGCAGTGGGTTGAGACAATAATTGAAGACATCTGTCCAAAGTTCATGTTCGTGTTGCATTACGATCATTCACTCACTTGAAGAAAAGTATATATGGAGGGTTGTGTGTGTTGTGTGTGTGTGTGTGTGTGTGTGTGTGTGTGTGTGTGTGTGTGTGTGTGTGTGTGTGTGTGTGTGTGTGTGTGTGTGTGTGAGCTGGTGGAGGCAGTTCTGCAGAGTTGCGCTCCAGTTGAGAACATGTGGCTCCTCTCACCCAAAGCCATGTAGGCTCGCAGAGCACATGTCAGTGAGGTGGGGTGGACAGAGCAGGGATTATAAGGCAGCCTGGTGTTTCCACTGGGCGCCCCCCCGCTGGGCTACATGCTCTCAGCTTCCTTTGTCTGCTCTTAACCCGTTAAATCCTGTGGAAGAGCCCATTCACAAATGTGTCACACACCCCGGGGATGCATTTTGTGTGGAAGAATGATCTTAAAGGGGTTACACAGCACTGCCACTGACTCCAGCCCCCCCACACAAACACATTCATTTGTTTCCTGGGGTGTTTGCGGTTTCAATTATTGTCAACTCCTAATGAGTTAAATTCTGGCTTAGGCCTTAAAACAACATTCTCTAAGAGGATGTGACAGTCAGTAGTTGATGTGTAGTCAGTCCACACCAACACAGATCCCTAACCCCAACCCTAACTATATGGACGTTTATTTTGTTATTTAGATGTTATACCTCCTATTACTCTCTGGAATGAACACTGAAAAAACTGAAATATTGACTTTAACTAAATGTTTTATGTAAACACATTTCAAAAACTGTACTAGGTTAGATAAAAGGTTAAAAAGTTAAACCTAATATTTTGAAATTAAACTTAATTGTATGCTTTCAACTAACCTATTGCAGTAATGTGAAATCTGTTGACCATACATTTATTAAAGTGAAAATGTCAGTTTTTTAAGTAAAACCACATTTGGTTTGCCGTATTCCAGCATCAGCTACTGCTTTACAGCACTGTTGTGTTGAGCATACTTAGCAGCTGACTACATCGCGACTGTTTGTGTATGGATGTGTTATGGATACAGATAACACACGCGGGAAATTTTGCGGTTCCACTCAGAGAAAGTGTAATTATACTGCAGTAATGCCCTCCATGATTAATGATGTGGGCCTCTGAAACCAAACCATCGCGCCAATGGCAAATTACCACTATAAAAATAAACCATGATGTGAGCGGGTCAGCGGGGCCAGAGCACAAAATGTCTCTTGGTGTGTATTTATACACGGTGTGTGAGCGACTGCTCCAGTGACCCGATTAGTGTTGGACCTCTGTTAGAGACCAGCTCCATCTAGATTAATGGTACGCAGCCCTGCAGTCTGACAGAAAAGTGGGGTTTGTTTATGTTTTTGAGAAAAGAAAAAGTAATATTTCTTTAAATGAAGTGCTAAGATACACCTTCACTAAGAGAAAGAGAATAAAGAGAAAGAAGCCGTGTCTAAATTACTGTTGACATTGTCCCGTGATCTCGAGTCTGAAATGTGGTGCAAATGTACTACTGCTTAGATCAAATTTAAAAAAGTAGCAATACCAACAAAGTAAAAAAAACTGTTAAAGGAAAAGCATGTATTCAAAATCTTACATAATGGAATATATGATGTAGTATTTGCATCAAAATACTATACTTCGAATACCAAAAGTAAAGTACTGATTAAGTATTTCGGAATCACAGATATTAAATGACTGGATTATGATTTTTATTGCATTAATATGTATAGTAAAACCAGTAAAAGGGTTGGAAATGTGTTATTACTGTACTCCTGCTGCATGTCATTACCTATAATTATATGTCAATGTTTATTTCATTTCTTTTTTGATATATTGTGTGATAATCTACATTTATTAGCTATTAGATTAGTGACTAAAGGTGTGAAAAAAGAAAATACAATATTGGCTTCTAAAATATAGTGAAGTATGAAGCAGTATTCAATGGAAATGCTCATGTAAAATACTGTACTGGAGTTACTTCAGTTTTAAGCAACTTACATCCAAACTGCTCCATGCTAAGTCCCTCACAAAGGTCTTGGGAGCACTGCAGTCAAGTTCATATTTCTTGTAAACACTGCTTTGCGCACAACCACATATGATTAGTCCTCCACCCAACAACAACAACACACACACACACACACACACACACACACACACACACACACACACACACACACACACACACACACACACACACACACACACACACACACACACACACACACACACACACACACACACACACACACACACACACACACACACACACACACACACACACACACACAGTCTCTTCTTGCATGGAGAGCACTTGACTCGTTCCCAAATTGAACTCCTATGCACTCTCCTCGTATGAACGAACATTTCTTTTTGTAGCCAAACTGCAGTAGAGTGCTACACTGAGCACAGCCCTAAAAGTAGCAGGGATTATGTGGTTAGGAATCAACGTTTACAGACGCCTGGGATGGTGTCATAAACATATGTAACACTATGCAATTATTGGCCAGCACACTATGATGTCTGTCAGATATATAGTCTCTGTATTTTCCAGTAAATCAGAGCCAGAGATCATTCAGAAAGATTAATTTAGGATAAAGTATTTCTAAAACCTGTCATTAAATCAGATTGAAGTGAGTGATAAAAGATAATAAAACAAACGTACACTGAACACACTAAAACTATAAGGACAGGGTTACAGCAACAACATAATATTTTAAGCAGAGTAGGAATTGATCCATCAACAGTAGATATGTTTCTTTTTCTTCTGCTGAAATCACCTCTCAGATCACAGAGGGAATTCCTGAGAAGTAAATAAAGATCTACCTGTCTGGACTTCATGCTACGCTAACCATTACTCCAGTTATGACAGTGATTTTGTTTCCGATAATTCATTTGTATGGTTGAAACTGGACTTTCACAATCTTGTCAGCACACCTTTAAGCAGTGTCTTCATAAATTCCAACAACCTCACGCTTAATGAAAGGAGCTAAGAACAATGTTTTCAACACACATCCATCCAATCAGTCTAGTTTTATTGCACATTCAAGCTGATAATTAATGAGCCATTAAATGCCAGGCCTGTGGTTTGTTAACGGGCATGAATTTGAAGTGTGCATGCATCTCAGTATCAATCAGATGCAAACTTGACAAACGGCTCCGTTCCTTTTTTATTAACAATAAATCAATGCATGTACATGGCTGTCTCTCTGACAGAGATAATGAAAAGCAGAGGGAGAAATGGCCAAACATCATGTCTTATGTCCCAACAAACTGAGGATCAACTGTTTCCAATTAGGCTTACAAAGAGACGTGCAAAAAATAGAATGAACCCATCCACCTTGTCTCCCTTTGCACTAAAATAATAGTTTACAGGGCACGTTGCTGTTAAAAAAAGAATTGTTCTCTACACTGAACGAACTGAAATGTTGACTCTAATTAAATGTATTATGTCAACATTTTTCACATAACTGTATTAGGTTATTTGAAAGCAATATTCTTAAGTTTAAATTCAAAATATTAGGTTCAACTTAATAGTTTTGCTTTAAACTAACCTAATACAGTAATGTTTAATTTGTTGACATAATGCATTTAATTAAAGTCAACGTTTCATTTTCATTTCTGTTCATTTTCTCTCTCAAACAAGATATGAGAAAATGCGCCCAAGTTTTGCTTTCTCTTTCCTTTCACTGCTGTTTAATCCAGTCACATCGGCTCCCTGAGCAGGTGAAGTCAGCCGGAGACTTTCCCACGGTCTGAGAGCAAATCCAACGCCCCGAGCCCTTCCTGAGAGCCGGCCATCTGTCCGCTCTGTTTGGAGTGTGTGAGGGGGTAAAAGCGTCAGCTGCATGACCAAATTCAACGTTCCAACACACCCCTCCTTCATGAAGAAAAGCCCAAAGCATCCATTCAACTCCACACACAGCTTGTGCTGCAACACAAACAAATCAACAAACAAACAGACAGATGTGACTCCTCACACTGACAGATTTGCAATCCAAAGCCCTCACACACACAGTTATTACTACAATTAGTTTGCCACAACTGATCTTATAAAAGTGCCTTTAAATATTAACACAAGCTCACATTTTTAAGATCATTAAAAAATAAAGAAATCCAGAAGAACAGAGGCCCAACTGATTGTTTCCTTGCCCCTCTTTTTCTGCGTAAAACATGAAAGTTGCTGTTTGCAGAATCCTCATTAGTATTAGGTATTGGCCTCTCAACAAAGCAGTTCAGCACATAAACCTTGACCTTTGCTCCCTGCGAGGATAAATCATCTGACACCCACAGAACAAAACAATCTCACCACAAAAGCAGCTCAAAATGTAGCCCCGGCAAATCTGAGAACATCATCGCAACATCTCACAAGAAAAAGAAACACATCTTACTTTGAATTGCCACGATCATGTGACGCATTTCTTTCTTTCGCGAGCACATGCTGCCACCCCCATCCCCAAGCGTCCCCCCTACTCTTTTTTTCTTCCCTCCTCTTGCTGATCATTTTATTCCCCCTCTCAAAGGGCGACTCTGCCGCTGGTGGATATGGTCCTCGCCCCGGCCTGATGCATTTTTAAAATGCGTGACATTGCCTCTGTGGGAGCATGAGAACGAAGCTTCCTCAATAGTAGGGTCCCCATACCCGGCCCGTAACCATGGAAGCAGATGCCTGCCCTCCCGGCCCTCCTTACCTCCTGTCGATCGCAGGCTGTGAGCTGCTTTGGCTGTGAAAAGAAGCTGCGCCTGCCTTTCTCCTCGCTCTGACCGAACTTGCCCCACTCCTCAAAAGGAGCCATTGAACAGGTCACCGGTCTAGACTTGTTTGCACGGTCCAGGGAGCAGCCTTGATGTAACCCTTGCTCTCTCCTCTCTCTCTTTCTCTCTGAGCCTGCCACAGCAGCCGCCCAGCGACTGCAGACTGTGGAGGGGTGGCGGGGGGACATTGGAGACGTGGATTTGAAAAAGAGCCCGTCCGATTTTGCCATTGTGCCTTTTCATTCATCGATCGAATGAATATCGAACCTTCTGTCCCTGTGTGTGTGAAATGGATAGCTTAGCAAGCATTTTTCCCCCTCTCCTCGCAGGTCTGTGGGCCAGAGCTGTGATTTCTTTTACCACTAATTGTAAGAATGTCATCTTTATTTGAAACATTTTTTTCCTTTTTAATTATCCCTGCTGCCTGATGCACCAAAATACACAAAGAAGGTTTAATGCATTTTATCATTTTGGATAACATGATGAGTTTCGTTTTCAGTGTACACTTATTCTTAATTGAATGTAGTTATAAATCAAATTGTTACATCTATGCAAAATACAAAAATCATGTAATAATGCAAAATAACTTGACATTGTTTTGTTAGAATGAATCAAGAAATAAGCAACTTACATTTGAAGCATTCCCAAGCTATGATATATTTCATTTTGAATGGATTTGCAACATCTAAAAAAAATTGGAACCTTTCATATTAAATACTGAAATCTTCTAGGGGGGCAAACAAGCTCTAACTTAAAACTGATGCTTGATTCCTAAAAGTTGTTAGTTATTTTCTTATCTGCCATTATTTTTATATAGAGAGAATTAAGATCAATGCTAAAACGACTGCACTTCCCACAAAAGTGTATTTCAAAATTAAGTCAACAGACCAGTGATTATAATTTCAATTTAAAACACACAAAATGTTTCAAGTTCTGCAAATCAAGCACAATGACTAACATATAAGGATGATTTCAGGGCTGATATAATGATTGGTTTGTATCATGATCATAAAGCAGTAAATGATTAAAGGTGAGTGTTTGTGCATTTTACAAGGCGACCGAGAGGGAAGGCAGCTTTACTAAAAGGTGAGATTATCAATGCCAACATATCAATAAAGTGCAATCAGGGATGAGGCCACTGATACGGTCACTAATATCTCACATAATCTCATTCCTAACCCTAAACTCATTTTGTTGTTGAATGGACATTTTATTTTATTACTTGGCACATTATACTTTTTCTTTAATATTGAACCTGATTTAGAAAGAAAAACTACTCGTTCCTGTTATTTTTACTAACCTTACACATGTATTTTTTGTAAAATTAATATATTTTAAATTAATTTCAAATTATTACAAAGCGAGGTTAACCAATATATATGTTTCTATTTCATTATGTTAACATAATTTATATAAAAATGCAATACATTCTAGGAAATAAATATAGTTCTGTGTATGTGTGTTTAATTTCATGATGACAGTTAAAAAACACAGCTAAATAACGTTGGAAATAAATTGTAAATCTTGTAGACACAATGCTGAGGAAGAGGAGCAGGTTCAGCTTCCATGCTTCGTTTGACAAGTTGTTATGCAGGGGCCAATCCAAGGGGGTGGGGGGACAAAACGGGGCAGAAAATGAGCAAATTCAAAGGCAGAGGAAGGAAAGCAAAGGAACCAGTGAAGTAAGAAGGCAGAGGCATTGTGTTAGCACGACAATCCAGGCTGCTCTCACACTGAGCCAGGCCGGCCTCTCAAAATACATCCACCACCACAACCACATCCCTCCTGCAGAAACCTAAAGGCCACAGCAGGAGGAGAAAAATATGGCTTTATGAGAAAATGCATGGAATAATTAAACAGACAGAAAAGCAATGTTTCAGTCAGCCGCAAAAACGATTTGATTTAGAGTTTGAGGTTTACGAGATGACCATTTAATGAGATTATTATCTGGTAAACAAATCTTGACACACAAAAATTGGACAATTTAAATTATTCTTTGTCTGCTAGTTATGTATTGTGTATAAGAAAGGTGTTATATATTAATACAGTGTAATAAACGAGAAAAATCCAGCAAATCGAAATAGTTGCTATTTTTCAACTTGTTTGATAAAAATGCTGCAAAAACACATTTTAAAAAGTGCAAGCATCTTACCAAATGTTTGATTATTCAATATAATAGCTGTTTGCAATCCCGATACTTAAAAGAGAAAAAAAAGATAGGGCGTAAACAATTATAAATAAAGAAAGAGCATTTCAAATCATTTTGGTTAAGAGAGAAGTCAGAGCTGTGATAAACAAATAGCAAAGCAGTGTGTAGTAAAGAGAGCTGGCTGAGTGTAGCAGAACAATGGTGGAGCAGGGGTGGGGGGGGGGGGGTGAGGAGACGTCTCACACACCGACAACGACACGCTCAACCTTCCTGTCTCATATTACACACACACACACACACACAACATATTTTACTTAGTCACAACACACAAAATACAATTGTAAAATGGGGGGGGGGGATATGTTCAACAGGGAATCATGTATATATTCCATCTGAAATTATTATTATATTAACCACAGCTTTTTACTAATTCCAGGTTATTTCCTGAACTTGTCATTTGATGCAACATGGTTGAATAAATAAAGATTTACCATTCTAATGACTTTAATGTGACTTTTTTCTTCATCCTATTAAAAAATCCGGGGGGGCTTCAGAGGAGGGGTTATACAGTATGGATCTGCAGTTAAATATTGTATCAATTGCATTTGGGTCGTCACTAAAAGATCATTAGAATCAGAATACTAATCTCATCATACATTAAACAAGAGAAACAACAACAGAAAAACCCAGAACAGTGTTGAATTTCTCTGCAGCTCACACACACACACACACACACACACACACACACACACACACACACACACACACACACACACACACACACACACACACACACACACACACACACACACACACACACACACACACACACACACACACACATTTTGGCATGTGTGTTCTGGGACAAACAACCAAACCCCCCCCCCGGCTGGAGACGGTGGCAGCAGAACGCTGTGCTGCTCCACCTCTACCTGGTGTCAACAGCCCTCACACATCATTACAAAGCAGAGAATCCCACCAAAGAGCAACGTTTGTGGAATGAGGGGTCCCTGCTCCCAATCTCTGGTGGCAGACCCCCCCGACACCTTAGTTTTATTGAATGCAGAAACGGGGTGAACAGCAAACCATGTGAATCCCACTCACCTGTGACATCACTGTTAATTTGTATATCTGTTAATTGCCCTTGTATCCGCATATGGATAGAAAAATACAATAAACTGTATTATTTCTACTCCAAAGTCGTACAATTTACATTCTATTTTATGCATTCATGTTTTCCTATTCCTGCAACATTATGTGTCTTGCATTGTTCTCCTTTTTATGTTCATTATACTTTTCGTTGCATTGTTAGAGGGCATTAACAATTAAAATGTTCATTGCCAAAACTACACAATAGCTGTTGTGCATATGACAAATGAAGCCTTTGAATCTTTTCAAACTGAATCAGTGTTAGCTGTGAATAGGAGAACAGAGACAGTGTTGATTTCTGCTTTGGGTATTTAGTGTTTGACTATGAATATATGTAAGAATTCACGAGTTAAAGTCTGCAGTAAATAGAGCCTCACATCTTTTTCTAATATATTCAGTAAAATATTAGGAATATGGTACTTGATGACATAACACGCATTGATTGGTCGACTTTGACCTTGTTAACATTTGTTATTAATTTCTGTTATTTAACTAACTATTATATTAAAAATCTTTACATATCACTTTTAAGATAATGCAAGGTTGCATAGTCACAGAGTAATATGTCCATTGAACAACATAATTAATTTTTGGTTGTGAATCATTGAATAAACATCATTGATATTTTGACATTGACATTGATACTCTCCCCTGCTTTCTCTCTGAAAAATAAACTCACCATATGTAGTAAAATAGGAATTCCATTAGTATCAGGGTCTTAAAAATGTCAAAGGCCTCTCAAACAGCATTAAGACTAAAATGGCCCTGAAATCTCAACTAATGAAATTCTTTGAGGGTTGTCTGGGTGACGGACTACGGTGTGAAAAAATCCTGGGAGACATTATGCCATTAAATAAAGAAATTCAATGACTAAATTAATAATCAAACAAAGGAATAAAATGTCTGAAGAAAAGTCACTGCAGTCTTTACAAATAGCTGCTGTGGTCAAGGAGGAACATCTGGATTAGATAGAAGTCTAAAGTCTAAAGTCTACCCCCACAGCTACAGATCAGAGCACCACAATAACTTGAAATCTTGCCAAGTATATTTGTCTAATATTCAGTCAGAGTATGTCTTTACACTTGATATAAGACCCAATAACTTAAGAATTAACAATGCAGTGAGATAAAGGCCATTTTTTTAATACAACACATTTTAAGTATCTTGCAAACATCTTATTTTAAGTTGTATCTCAGATGAAAAGGGTTTTTTTTAATTGGAAAAACAGAACACTTTTGAGCATTTGTGGCTTATTTTGCAACAGACAGTTCTGATTCTTTTAAAATATAGTTCACAATAAGTTTTCCCAGCTCACAACAAGATCTGATTCATCTAAATGTACCATTTCATTTGAAGGGATCTTACCAAGCAGATTTTCACTTGTTCTTTTGGAGGATTATTTTATTTATTAAAGGCGAAAAAACCTTGTTTTTATTATTGTTTTCGAGCAGCATTGTTTCCAGTGTTTTGCACTGACAGTGTCTCCTCCTTTCCTTGATCTGTCTCCCTTCTCAGGACACAAAGGCATGTCTCCCCCCTCAGGTCAGGCCCAGAGGCTGCTGCACGAACCATCATAATGTCTTCACCTCCCTGAATCCCAAACATCTTCATTATACTATCATGCTCCTACTATTCCACTACATTTAGCTTCTGGAGCAACGATGGACACTTGTGTAGATCACACCCGGGGACGAGAGGCGGCTCCAGTTATTTGTGTCTCGGTGGCGCACCATCACTGTCACTAAAGTCAAACATTAAGCTGTGGAAGGTGAATTGGAACAAAGGGCCCCTCACCATAACCACTACTTGAAGCACTGTTTAATTAGGTGTAGAGCAACAAATCCTCCCCATTCAGCGGCCGGACACTTGTGCTGTTGGAGTGGAGTGTATGGTGGCTGAAAGACCCCCGTCATAACACTTAGAGGAGTGTCCCCTCCCTCACAAAGACACACACTGATTCACTAATGCGTGTGTGTTAACAAGCCCATCGTCTGCTTCTCTAACGCATTGTCTATTGAATGGGTGCTAATGGAGAGACAAAACAGCTCACACACACACACACACACACACACACACACACTATGAGGCCCGCCTGTAACGCGCTGCTCTTTTTATAGCCTGAGAACAATTGTCTTTATATGTTGAGGGATATACCCTGCTTCGGCTTGTCAGATATGTATGTATACATGTATACAATGTAAGAAAACTACTAATAATTAAATATAACAAAAGTCATACTTTACATAAAAGGGAAATAATATCTGAAGCAATTTTGTGAAGGAAATTTGCCAGTCAATTGTTGTTAAATGTAATATTTTATATAATTTAATATATTCAAAACTAAATACAAATATGAAATCTTTTGTTAAATTAAGAATAGGTCTTAAAATATCACCTAATTTTACAGCAGACTGATATTTTTAATTGAATAGGAAAAGTTTCATGGGGGATTTTTAAAATTTTATTTCGTAAATCACTGAAATAAGCCAGAGATAATTTCAAATATGTTGGAAAGAAAATAAAATGCTTATTCGTTTCTATACGAATTAAAACTCTTCAGGCACTTGTGGGCAACTGTGCCTGAAACACAAAGTAACTTAGTTTAGGATTTGGGAGGTGGGCTCTAATCCTGAAGGACAAAACAGGAATATCCACCGAGACAAATCTGGTTTGATGGATCCCCGCTGCTCGATCCAGTCGCTCCGGTCCAGTCTGGGAGGCCCATTGTGTGGTGAAAGAAACACACTCACAGTGCATTAGAAACAGGACTCCTCAAACACGGTCAGAACTCACAGAGAGCACAGTAACGTGATCTGCCCGTGCATTCTCAGAGGGGCGATGCACAACTGTAACATAACTTTGACAGTATTTATGTGGTGCAAAACCACTAAAAATAACATTATTTAATGTCCCACATAAAAGATGTTTTAATTGCAGCTGTTCTAAAAAATATATGAAAAAACATTTTATGGCATTCTCCTTTTAATCTAAATAAATGCACTAAAGTCCCATTTAAATGTTACATTTATAGTAAAACTGTAATAAAATAAAATGTGAACCCTCTTTAAATTTTATGTACGTCATCATTTGGGAGGTACATCATTTTCTGGCCAGTTCAACCATAAAATGCATTTTAAATAAACTTGCAGTTAATTTTTTCTAATTCCTAAAAGGAGTATCATCATCTGGATATTTTTCTTTTTTTGGGGGGGCAGCAAAAGAGCCAAGAAAGGGTTAATTAAATAGAGGATCTGAGGGGGAAACAGAGGAGTGTATTGCAACACAGGCGTCTCTCTGGGATTTAGCGAGGCGGTGTGTGAGACAGTGACAGAGACTGTGTTCACAAGTGCTCAACTGTATCTAATTGTGTGAGTGCAATTATGAGCATCTGCTTTTTTCATCTCTACTGTAAGCTGTGTGTGTGTGTGTGTGTGTGTGTGTGTGTGTGTGTGTGTGTGTGTGTGTGTGTGTGTGTGTGTGTGTGTGTGTGTGTGTGTGTGTGTGTGTGTGTGTGTGTGTTGCAGCTGAAAATGTGCCGGGCTCTCAGCTCCGAAGTGCGGGGGCCGAGGCCGGGCAGTGCCTTTAAGACAGCTCGAGGTCAGCCCAAACACTGGCAGCTATTCATGACCAGATCAAGTTGATGTGAGATTCTGTCCCTCCTCTGCCCCCCATTTCCATATGAATGTGGAATATGCTAAAGAAAAAACAAGCAGGATCCTTGTCCCATGCAGGGAGCCTCGGCAGGCTGAGAAAACACCCATTTTGTAGGAAACACCGTACATCCTCCCCCCTGGCAAATAACAGTCATATTGGCATCATAAGCACATTTTGATAGAATAATAAAAAAGGGGAAAAACAGCATCTACTTACACACACACACACTCTCTTTCGCTCTATCTCCTCTCCACACACATTTAAACTCAGCCAAGGTCAACGCAGCTTATCCAGCCAAACACAATTGCTTACACATATTTAGAAATGCTTTATAATGAATAGACAACCGCACACAAGAACAGCTCTAAGCAGCTCCTTCCCAGCCACGGCAGAAAGGCGTTAGCTAGACAAAGGGTTCGTGCTGAAAGACAAACAGCAGGGAGCACTGAAACGGCAATGAACATGATGCACAGACGACCGCATGGAGCAGAAGCATGAAGCTATGTTTGAGTAACAGCAGACATGCGAGTGAAAATGAAAAACAGATCTGCATACCCTGAGTGTCCTGTATCCTCTGCTACCTGCATCAACACACACCACCACGTGCGGCTACTTGATGTGGGCCTCCGCTTACACACAGACAATGTCACAATATCTAGCTGTTTAAAGGTGGGCTCACACCCGGAGAGGAGGCCATCTATTACCAGGAGGGATGGGAGGGGGAGGGGGGGGACAGAGTACCCTAAAGGTACATCAGTTGGGAGCCCCACATAAAGATGAACATCCAGATTTACTCATGTTTTCTGTAAAAATAATAACACGTTTTTCCCTAACATTTAGGAGGGCAGAAATAATAAATACCTGTGGAGAAACGTGGTCAAAATGTATTTTTGCAGATGTTACAGCCGTTATTGTTCACAAACCAGAATGATATTCCTTTTGAATTGGGGGTTATTTGACTTCTGATTAAAGATAAATCAATTTAATTTATTAACTAAATTATCATAACCAAGAACAGCTTTTTCAGCTTGGACCAACATCTATTTTATTGTAAGAAATTGTGTTACATAAATCTGAAATAATCAATTTGGTGCTGATGATAGTAATGGAAAAGGATAAAAATAGATATTTTTTTTACATTAACATCTTACAAGGTATTACAGTGAAAAAGCATATAAATGTCCTTTTGTTAATTAAAAGCAAATGACCTTTCACTATGTAGGAGAACAATCCAAAAGAAAAGAGTTAATGCAGGGGGTTTTTCCATTCCTGGCAAAAGGGTTTAGCATTGCTATTTTGACCGGAAATCTGACTGGATTAACAAAGTAACAAAAACAAACTGTAACCCTAGCTCTCTAAAACAGAGTCAACAGCCTGCTTTTTTGAAACAGAATTCCTGAGTAATTTTGTTACTGGCAAGTAAGTGCATTAATGTAAATTAAGTTAAACTCTGTCAGAGTAATGGCTCTGACACTGTTTCACAACTGAATCATGGTAAATGATACGGCTCAGAAGTTTCTACACTAATCACTGGGTTACAGCCGTATGCACATGTTCATGTTTTTACCTATGAAATAGCCATTTAGAAGGCATTTTGTCCCCCCGAATTGTAAGACAGTGATATGTGTAAGATCCATTGTACAGAACCAGGAGATATTCAACAAGTTTGACTAAGCCTTGTTTAAGAAGGTTGTTTCCTTTTCTTGTGTGATTTACTGTGGAGCTACAATGATCAGTCCAATAAGAGACAAGTCAATTCCTTTAAAAATATTTGTTTCCCTCCCAAACAAAGCTTCAATTCTTTATACATGGATAGCATGAATGAATGTCAGCTATTTAAACAGCAGTGGATGCATCAATGAGGCATTTGAAGATATCATCCCAGGCTAATTTTAAAAGGCATTTTTTCAGTTGACATTTTGAAGTCAAAATGATTAATCAAGAAAATAATTGGAATCATTGAAAATGATGGATAGTTTCGGCCCTACTGTGATATCTGCAGTACAAACTTTCCTGTATGATGTTTCAAGGACCCTGACAACAGTTTGAAAAATAGCTTCCTGTGATGTTACAGCAGTGATTTACTGGTGCAGACACCAGTCCAGTCTGGTTAGCATCAGCCCAGCGGCAGCACCTGTGCACAGGCCGTACTGTATTTACCTTATGATAATCACAAAGGGGATCGCAACAGATTGTATTTACAGTGAGCGCTCTTTGTAGATAAAACATAAAGTCTTATCTACAAAGAGAGCTCACTCCCGTCCGGAATCAAAAAGTTACACGAGTCAAACAGATTAAAAACATGAAATGTTTGTACAAGATTTTAAATCATCATGTTCAAACACAATCAAAGAGAACCCACAGAAAAGATTGTGGAGGGACAAAAAAGGGAGTCTTGATTTTATCCTGGTCTTTGGACAATGTCCTACTGGGCTGATCTGGTCTCAACTGAGTCATAGTGTGCGACCTCTGCCAGCTACACAAACAGTGAGAGAGAACATGACATCAGCCCTCTATCATGCACTGGATACACTCGAGGCTCACGGTTCAGCCGGTTCAAAGCCTGCCTGCAGATGGACGTTAGCATTAAATCCCTAAGAAAGATATTTGGACTACTAGGGTTCACATCCTTCTGTACAAAGTCTTCTTGAGGAAGACATTAAAACCTGAGTTACTCTCAAGGTTGTGTTGCATTAGTGACATTTTGTTGTAGGCTGACCCGGTAGTTAGCATGGCAAGGTCCCCTCATTTAACAGGATTTAACAGGCAAAAACTAAAAGCGAAAAGCTAACATCACGGTCGCATTCAATACCGCTTATCTAAATGTTATCTAACGGTTACATTTTTAAAACTTCACCATTCACCTGCATGCTTAGCACCCTTTGAATGTCATAACAATTACAAGGGGATCGTTACAGTTTGGTCTTAAGCAGATTTTTTTGGGACACTAAGTTGACAGGGAGATTGACAAAAGTCATGCTGGATATTAATAGTAAGAGAGAATACCGTATCTTCGCAGGTATGTGGAGGATGCTGCTTGCTGACCTGTAACAGGTACGACTAACCTCAGCAGGAGTAAACACAGACACAAATCTCTCTTCCCTTTGGCTGTCCAAGCATGAATTCCAGACAATCACCACGTCTGTATTTAAACACATTTCATTACTACCACCCAATGTCACACCCTTCAACAGCTAACATGCAGAAATGATTTTGTTAGTTTAATAACCAGCACCCAACAGATTCTATGACAGTGTATTGGTTTTTTTAACCGGTGAATCAGGTGTCATTATCACAACATAAAATCCATGACCCTGTAGGCCATTTTTCATTTTATCTATAACATGGAAAACAGCAGTTTCTGACAGGAAAAATACAACCTTGTCTAACTGAAGGAGAGTGAAGGCCAGTTGGAGAAAAAGGAACAAGGGGAAGAAAAAAACGGTTCAGTCGCGATCTATTCATTGCTCCCGTTTAATTTCTTTCGGGTGCATAATCCTTTCAGTTTCAATGGCAAATTTAACAGTCCCCAAGGCCTTAGCACCAGACTGGTCAATACAAAACCAGACAACTAATTACTGAGCGCACATTGCTCTCCTCTACCTCCCCCCCTTTTTTTTTTCTCTCCCTCATTCCTCCCTCTTTCCAGCAGCTGTGGGGTTCATGTACACAAGAGCAGCAGTCAGCCAGTATTAGGTTTCCACTTCCCAGATCTCCCTTAAAAGCCTGTCCCATAATGGCCCTTCAGTCACACAAACACGCATAGGGTTTCATACAAAAAAAAAGCACGCACAGTTGGAAAACCACATGTAAATATGTACAGACATTCACTCCAGCCATATTGAAGATTTGTGAAAAAGCAGGCCTGTGTGTGTTTCTCCGATTTATAAAAAAAATGATTTTTCCTGATTTGAAAAAAATACATTGGACTTCCTATTGGTTTAACAACGCTGTCGTAAATTGTCATGTTTACAACCAGAGAGACAACCAAACAAATCTCCATAATGTCTAGCAGTAAAGCAGTAGATTTAATAGCGTGTAATTAGCACGTAATTGAAGCCTTGTTTTCAGGTAATAAATGAGCACAACTTGACAGGCTGTTCCGCTAATAGAAATACTAAATGCTGACCTACACCTGAGCTTTAAAGTGGTAGAGCTGAAACCCGTAGACAATAAATCCATCAGATAAAATGAATCAGTAGCTAGTTTGATGACCAATTCAATCATTTGTACCCCTAAACTAGCATTTGAGCTATTTTAGTGGATGCATACGGTGTGGTAGCTGACCCTCTGACATTCAGTGCTATGGTGGTTTTGGTGTAGATGAGAAAGAACTTATCCTGTGCCTCCCATGAGTAAACACCCCGGCTGTGACAATGATAACACGGTCATGATAGCATGCTCCTTGTGTTGTGTGGTGTTGTGACTGCTGTGCTTTACAGCTGCCCTCTACAAACAGCTTTGATCAAGAAGCAGCACACAAAGCTACTCAGCACAGCCCCTAATTTGCTGGTGGGTTTTAGAGTTCCCCAGTTAAGATCACTTCCTTAGATAATGGGAAGAGTAGGGCCCCTGTGACCTGAGCAGAGTGTCCTTTGTCTCACTCCTAATGTTTGCCTTAGCCCATTGTGTCTGCATTATTCAGCACCTCTACCCCCCCTCGCAGAACAGCTTTGAAGCGACAACCCCGCTGCACCACACTGGACTTCCCTCAAAGAAGAGTGTATGGAAGCCATTTCCCAGTGTCCCCCACCCCTCCATATTCACGTCTTTGTGACCACCGAGAGGTTGACATGGTCAGAGAAGCTGAGCTGCTGAAAATGGTGTAGAGCAGACACACACACGCACACAAAAAAGAACAACACTGATGCGCGAAAATATGTGAATTGGATGTACCAAAGCAAAGCACGACAAACGAATATACAAATTTTGTTAAACATTTTAATGGGACGACCCAGAAGTCAGCATCATAAGGGCTCACTCATCAAAAGGAAATGGGATTTTTCGATAGGACTATTGTAGAAAATAAGATCTTTGGCAAACATGTTTTGTTCAACAGGATAATCTCTACATATTAAATCCACTTTTTTGAAGCTTAGATGCCCTTCAGGACGGTCACATGGCTTCATGTCGCCAATGCTAAGCTAAAGGCGAATGTGTGTTTGGTATAGTTACGTAATTACGTTTAGTAGTATCATTTAGACATGTGTTAGCTTACGCCGTTTTTATGACAAATAAATGTTTCAGGAGTTCTCTAGTGAAAAACTCTAAGGCTTGTGTTACCCACAGAGCTTATTTAAGGCATCGAACCAAAAACCCTTTCAAAAAATGTTGACTGAGAAATTCTAAACGAGGAGGCTAGAAATACTGGGCTTTACACAAGTACACACACAAACATCCACTCATGCATAGCACTGATGTGCAAAATCATGTAAAATAAAAAAAACGAACATCAGCATTGTAAAAAAAGATGTTTGAATAGATTTGATTTAGCGTCCTTACACTTTCCATAAGAACCTTTTAAAGGCTGAGAAAAGGATTCTTAAAGCAGGTGGGGAGACTAGTCAGCGTTCCTTCTTTCTTTTCCCTTTCCTTTCTTTCTCTCTGCTTTGTGTCATTTAGGACAGCTGGATCAGAAATGGATCACTGGCAAAGGGACGCAGTCGCCATCACAGACATGACATCACCCCCTTTATAACAAACCCATTGGGGGCCATTTGTGCCAGAATTGAATGCTGTGTCTGTGTGTGTGCTTGCGTGTCCATGCATATAAGCTGTAACTTAGCTGTCTATGCAACATCTTTTTTGATATCACTTCAAAAGACCAACATATGTTTTACTTTTTCAAATTTATATGTTCATAATAAGTTTAATTGAAAAATGAAGCCATAGGGTATACATTTATTACAGAAACCAATAAACATCTGGGTTTTTTTCCACTGACAAGGCCCAGGACTTGGCTCGAGTCATCAATAATTCAATGAAGAATATGCCTTATGATGAATATCATATGTCATCATTATCTTAGTGTTTAATGACATCTTGCATCCATCTGTCCTTGAGAAAAGTAATCAGAGCAAGTTGTGCTAATGTTCCCTTATGGCATGACTGTCATTCACCCTATGAATGAGTTTGTTCCATCAAATACCAAAATAAATCCGAAACATATCATGGTGTTGGCCAGTTTTTTATTATTGCATATAGCTTTCAGATCCATGTTGAGGTATCACTGTGGAACTGTACATAGGGTTAAGAATATAACATATATTTATATATTTTTTACTTACCATTTGAATTCACCTGCGACCACTCATTGGTGGTGTTACATTAACTGTGTGACTACTCATACCCTTTTCCAATTAAATGAATTACATTTATTTGCTGGTTCTAGTTCAGTTCACAGTTGGTTCAACTTTCAAACCACTGCTTTTCCATCGACCAGATTCTGAGTCAGTCACGTCATGACGTCACCATTTTTGTTTCTGAAACACAAGCATGAATATCCCTGCCAATGGCGAACGACGTTTTGCTCATGTTGCTATTAAACTTACAAAACCAAAAATTGAATTGCAAACAATTCATGGAATGGTGAATAATAAATCCAGCTCTGGGACCACCTTGGTGAAAGTTGTAGTCAGAATCCTCTAATCCCACACAAAGGCTTTCATCCTGATCAAGTTGACCACAGCACTGCTCAGAACTGGAGGGAAATAAAACCAGAAGCTTGTCCAATAAACACTAATGCTACTCTTTTGTCAACCAACTTTGGCTGGACCCTCTGCTTGAGCACAATGATATGGATGGTCGTGTTGGGAAAACACTCTCAGAAGGTGTTTCATCAACAACCTGAAGAGGTCTTTCTGAAGAAGTAAATCTTGTGTCAGTCACTGTCGACACTGTCTTGTTTTCTCGTCCACCTCGGACAGCATGAGCAGCTGCATTGTTGGAGCAGTTATTTGCAAAACGATTCACTTCGTATTCCTTCCTGGAACAGCAGGGATTCAGTCACACACTGTGTTCCCACATTAATCAGCAAAACTCAACATGAGGAAAATCCCTTTGTCCAGTTTCAAGAGTAGGTTGTGTCTGCCATTAGTCTACTACCTTAAGAATACCTCACATGTTCTTCCCATTCACTGAATGAAAGCCTCACAGAGTCAATTCAGGTTTGTGACTGAAAGTATTCCTTGTTCCACAGGAAGGGTTTTTCTGCATGAATACTTTTAAAAGTGACATAACAAGGGTCTTACAGGGTTCTCTCTCATGGTGTTTAAATGCTTTTTAGTAATGCGATCACAACCCAGGGTAAGGCAATACCGAGATTATTGTGACTGACAAACAAACATTGTGACATAATGATCTTACTTGCATTAACGGGGAAATTGGAGAAGCCACAAATGAATTTACAGAGATGGATTACCCTTCCTGTGACTCTAAACATGTCTGCTCTATTTAGCCTTTCTACTGTAAGTGTGCCGATTTTGCACACATGCTACAAAAGTCGGAGAGTGAACCACATGCACAGCAGTGTCTTTAAAGAAAGAGCCTACAGGCGTGATAAAATAAGAACGCTGTGTTAATGTCATGTAAAAGGAATGAACACAAAGCAACTTCCACATTCCAATATCTCTGTAGGTGTTCACAGGTCCTTATGGCTATCAAACAACTCCTGTAGATTAAGGATTTGCACTATTAACACGCTCTCTGCACGACATAATATTCCTGTGGAAGGAATACTAAAAGTTAAATCATGCTTTTTTTTGCTTGCTTGAGTGGCAGAAAAGGAAACCACCTCCTGTTTCCTGTAGAAGTCAGATCCCGCTTGCTTTAAGGGTTTCTGTTTTCATCGTGAATGGACCTCTGTCATTCACGAGGCAGCAGGAGGCTAACAACTAATAAATCACTGCTACTAAGTGAGCTTTTCCTTTCACTGCTTGCAAACAGCAAACAGGCTAATTTATAACCAGAGGAGGCATGAGGGAGAGGCTAAAATAGGCAAAGAGGTCAGGCAGGTTATCTTGCAACATGTATTTATTTGCATAAAGGGAAACTAAGATGGTGTTTAGACATACACCATTATCATTAAGGACCTAAAATACACATCCTAAAAATAAATAATCCAGTCATTTTCTTGAGGCAGTTATACTGCATCTAACATGTGTATGGTTTTAGTAATGCTCACATATTGCTCATTTTAATTTAGAAAAATGTAACTGATGAATGTCCCTCAAATTGAAATGTATATAAGCAATACAGCCAACAGAACATTAAACTCTCCAAAAACAAAATTACCAGGCAGAAAGCTTTGGGATGGCATTGATCAACTAAAAGTATCCAAAAATACTATTTTTCATAACTGGGCAAGCAATGTATGCTTTTATAGTTTGTCATGTTATATATCTGAGACAGGAGAGCAAGGCTGCAACTCTTTGACAGTGACTTCACACGGTCTCACTAGGAAGGTATGCAAGCGCTGCTTCATTAGCCTGTGACCCACATGCCCAAATTAAAGAACTAGATTCTGCTGCAGACAGAGTTTGAGTGTATTTAAGGAGAGACTGAAATCCAGAAGCTTTCCGTCCATACTTAGTTAAATGAATTATGGTACACAGAGAGCAGTGTATTCATACAGCCACAACTAAACTCATTTTTGTGTCTAATGCTGTCTTTCAAAGAAAAAAAAAAGTCCATTAAGGCCAGTGAGGACACTTCATTCCCATGCCACCATGATGTCTAATGAACAGAGGGACTGAGGGAGGCACAAAAAGAGCCGGTCAGAGGGACGGGATTTGATTTGAAGAGTCCAGGGAGTGAGGTCAAAACCTTAAACCGCCAAAGAACCATCGAGGGGAGATACATAAATCACATCACTCAAGTTCAAAGCTTCCTAAAAGGAGAACAAGTGCTATGATGAGAGAAGGCTATTCATTCTTAGAATTTAGCTCGCAAGTGTATTTGGGGATAAGACTGGTAGGTTGTTTAAACAGTTGTATCTCAGGGAATGATTGTGCACAAACCTCGACTAAAACCTAGTTAAAAAGGGTCAAATTGTTGCAACATAAACTATTTTTAAGTGAATTAAAAAAAAATGTTTGGGGAATGTTATTTGCAATATTTCCTCATCAGAAAAAAATGCTGTAAAATGGTTTCATGGTGGTATGCCGTCTAGTGCTTAAAAGGTAATGAGTATATTTATCATATAATGCCAGTCAGTCTGCATGCATTTATTTGCTCAGAAAGCAAAGTGTAACATGACCTTATTCTACTGAGATGAACCAACAGCTAATCATCCGGAACAAGTATGTTTTTAATAACACTATCCTCTACATTCATGAAGTAGAAAATCGTCTCCTGATGAAATATGGAACATGGATCAGTCTACCGGAGATTTTGTGAACTTGGAATCTTAAGTTTATATCTCCATGCTTTATCAACGCGGGGGCAATGCATTTCTCCTCTACGGGGTGCCATTTCTCAAATAAAAGAGTTTAAAATATAAAATTAGACATTAAAAGTGCTTAACAGTTTTGTCAGATGGTATGGGTGTGTCAAAGTTTTTAATGTCGAAGAACTAAACAAAACTTTTAAATTACAGCCTTGTGAAAAAAGGGTGACCGCAGAGCAGTTGATCAATTTCATGTCCTAAATAAATGATCTTCGAAATAAAGCTCCAACAAGCCGGCTGGAACATGAAGTAGTTCCAAGGCACATGTTCCGTAGTGAAAATGTCATACTAGTAAAGTTTCAGAGCCTTTGTGCTGGCTGGGCCAAGTGCCATTCATTCTCTTTGACCCCTCCATATTCCCCTCCCCCACTCCATCTCGCTCTACCTTGACCCTCAACACTTTGAGCAAAATCAAATGCAAAGAGCTCCTTTTGTCACAGCCTTCAAATTCATTGTAGCAATGAAACATAAGAAGTGAAGCAAAATGTTTTCCTCTTGTTTTCCAACTGCCAATTGAACAGTACAACTCAAAAAAGGTAACTGCAGGAAATCAAAAGCAATGAGAATTCAACGGAGCGGGAACCCAGGCATACAGAGGTTCTTGGTAGAGGAGAGAACTTCTAGAAAGTGTTGAGTGAGAGAAAGAGAGAAGCACTTACCACGTCGAGTCCATTATCCGAGACCGAGAATGACAGATTCCTCTCTTCTATCTCTGATCCACTTCCATTTCTCTCAGCTCACTTATGGCACCCCCCACCCCGAGAGGCAGAAAGCAGAGAGTGCAACAGAGGGAGAGTCTGAGAGAAAAAGAAGAAGAAGGGGGGGGGGGGGGCAATAGTCCAAGTGTAGAGATGGAGGGGACTGTTGCAGCTGTGCACCCCCGTCAGTATGTCCTCAAATCCAATCCTCTCCTCTACGAGTGTTCTGCAGCACAGCGGAGAAAAGGCAACGGAAACAAAGTGATCCTCTTACACACAGCCCAGAGAGGAAGGGAGAGGAACGTAGAAAAGGAACGACACAAAGTGAGCTGGTTAGGAAGGCCCAGGCGGCTGGAGAGCAGGTTCAAGTTTTGAGCGCTCCCCTTTCTGTCGTAGGAGTGGGAGGGAACAAATGGGACTTTGCAGAAAGCCGAGAAAACAGTGCATAATACCTTCCAGCTTCTTTCTCCCCCCTCTCTCTGTGTTTTTCTCTCACTCTCTCTCTCTCTGGTAATATGCCTGGCTGCAACCCCCCCACTGTCAAGGTACGGTCATGTGATCTGGTGAGGCAAAGCTGGCCCAACAAATTTAAGTATACACATATACCCCCCCCCCCCCCCCCCCCCCCCACCACCACCACCCCCACCTCCTCCGGGCGCTGGAATGTAAGGCAAGAGTTTCAAGGGGCCCAGTTAGACAACCCTCAGAGTCACTGCACCTTGACCCCTGGGTCAGACAGTGTGTGTGTGTGTGTGTGTGTGTGTGTGTGTGTGTGTGTGTGTGTATGTGTGTGTGGGAAGAAGGGGTGGGTTACTTTTGTGTCTGTGTATACTTAAATTTGTGGGGCCAGCTTTGATGGCCAGATCACATGACCGTACCTTGACAGTGATTTTACTGTGGGAGATTTACTCCGCTGAAACAAGTCACAATCAACGTCACACACACACACACACACACACACACACACACACACACACATACATACACACGCACACAGCTGGATCTCCTCAACAGGAATGAGAATAGAGCTGTTTTATATGTGGAGAGGATACTACCAACCCCTATTCTTCACTTTTTAAATTGTTTTTTATTGTGGTCACTCATTATTGTGACTTTTGCGAGTTTTTGCGGCATACTGTATCATATAGCTTGCAGTGTTTTTTCACCATTTGGCCAAGCACATTAGGCTATTTTAAAATCTTTATTTTGTGTTATTTTAATAACCAATCATGTTTTCCAAAAGAGATTGGCTTTGAAATGTTTTTTTAAGGTACCTTACATTCAGATAACTCTTTGATTGAGCTTTTCACAATAAGTATCTTCCCAACATATTAATTGTATATATTTATCTGTCGACCATTTTTAAACTGAACCCAAGTCAAATATTAAAAAGTGTGAATTTAAGGTCAATATTGTCCATTTTGGACATTGGTCAACAAGCTTGCAGCATATAGACAATAGAAAAACAAATGTAACTGAAAGTTATTTTTCTTTTGCTTCACTACAAAAATATAGTGAAACATTATACTGATTTAAACGGAAGGAAGGACTTAAAAGGAAGACAAAATCACCTCATACTCATGTCTTATGACAGAGTTGACAGTAAATTCAAAGACTGCATGGAACATGCTCTGAAAATATTCGGGTGGGTTCCGTTTTAGCCGTTCAGTAGCAGCAAAGCTTAAACCACTGGACTTCGTTTTGTTTGGGCGCTCTGGTGTAACACGTTTTTGAATCCCTCCAATCAGGCAGGTTTGCATCGTTTGAATTAGAGAAGCTGGAACTGTCTGCCAGTCAGAGTATTGTGACCTATTCTTCAAATTCATTCAAGTGTCCCAGCTAATGCGGGTCCCTTTCTCTCTGTCTGTCTCTCCAATTCAACCTGCTTTATTGGCTTGAGCATAACGACAACCTGTTTAGGCAAAGCAATGTATGAATGGTGACAATTACAATGGACATCTACATATTTTGAATATTCTGCTAATATATTGTTTTGTGTATATATATTAAACATGGTTAAAAACTTCAATAGAATAATTAACATGATTCTTTACAAAAATTCAGGGTGCTTTTAATGAACATCAGATTAAACTAAAAACACTTTTTATTTGCTTAGTCAGGAAATAAAAGTGCGAAAGACTGTTTGTGAAGTTTGGAACAAATTGTTCGATGTCAGGTTTACATTTTGGGATCTTTGGAAAACCCCTATCTATGTACCATTTGGCTGTCATTCATTATTTCAGGGAGATGTAGGCAGTGGGAGTGGCAATTGTTTAAGTTGTCACAATGTCTTTATAAGCTTTCTTTGTTTAAAATCTATTTAAAGCCCAAATTGACCAAAACTGGAGTATTTTACTTAAGGCTACTACATCTCGAAATGCACCGTTGTGACTATTTTTATAGAGCGGGTTACTTAAGCGGTTTTAGATTCCCTGTGGAGACGGATGGTCTTGCAGCCTTGACTTGCTTCCAAGTCCCCAAGAAGTGAGCCACAAATGAATTTGAACACATTTTCATAGTGGCCAAATGGTGGTACCACAACTACTGTGTCAGTCTGTGATGTCCTGCGGGCTCAAAAAAGTCTTTTTTACCATTGACTTAAATAGGAAAGAGATGTCTGTAAATCAATGATTGCATATTTTGCCAAATTACTCATCATGCCTAGCTGTCGAGAGCAGAAATACCCGTATGTAGCTCATGTAGCTCATTCACCTCAGTTGAGTTTACCATTAAGCCTCGCCTACAATCTCCCTAATAGAGCTAATAGATCTGGATTTGGCTTTAAGTGCATTTCACAACATTTAAACCTATTGATTCAAATGAGGGAAAATAAAGTGTTTGTGCCGGGTAGTTTTTTTTAGTAATAAAAAAAATATCTGCTGATTTACAGATGTTTCTTTCCAATGTAAGTCATTGGAAAAAATGATTTTTGTTCCCAGTGACGTCACGGGCTGACACAGAAGTTGTCATAACGCCATTTGGCCACTACGAATATGTGCTTCAGCGTCTGGCGCACTTCCTCTGGGCTTGGGACGAACACACAGATGGGATTAAGGGCTTAAGGAAAACACAAGCGTGCATGCTTAATGGTCCCAGATCCGGGTATTTTTCTACTTGTGTCAGGTTGTTTTAGCTCAACTGAGCAACTATCATTGGAATAAACTGAGCTCCTCTCTAGACACCGCAGGGCTCTCTGCTTTAGGGCTGGCTTTGGTTTAGATGTAGCCTATATTTTATTGATCGTTTTTGGATTTTTAATAATAATGGAAATTGGCCTTATTGAAGTCTACAGGCATTGTTATTTCTTTTCCTGTTCACCTGCAGGACGCTCTTACAAAATTCCTTTGGGGCATTTTTGATTTGATACTATTCCCATTTGCCCCACACTTAGCTTCCATACAGCAAAATGGGTTCTACTATTGATTGAAGTCATTTGAGTCAAATCAAAATTTGAACCTGAATGTGTGTCTCCGTCTTTCAATCTCCATGTCTGTTTTATCACTAGCTCGGTCCGTCCCTTTCTCTGTAGTTGTTGAAAAAGCGAAACTATGTGTGTTAATGCAGTTAAAGTATTAGTTCTGCAAGCACAAACCACCCCTCAAAGTATAATCCATGGGGAAAGCTACTGTCAAATCTTCAAAATATTTACTAAAAGAAATGCTGACGTTTTTAATTTCCTTCTTATTCACTGACATCTAGTAGAAAATGCATGTTTAAGGAGTAGAGATTGATTTGGACATTTTGGATAGTCTATTCAAAGAGTGAATATGTATGTATGCATTAAAACAAGTTATTTTTCTTTTCCCAATTGAAAGGGTAGGGGTTAGTATTAGCCACAAACATCCAGTTACTGTCGGGTTTAAGATTACACTTGTCACCTCTACTACAGAGGGACAGGAGGACAATGGTTCCTTTCTTTCCAAGTGTCCCACTAAGCCATGACAGTGATCCACTATGCATAATACCTGAATCCTGAAATTAGAGCAGCTAAATAGATTTCAGCCACCATTTGTACTATTTTCACAAAAAACTGTTGTGAAAATGTTTTTTTCTGCCAGAGCTTATTAGGACTCTGAGATATAATGCAGACATGATTCATGTTATTATCTTTTTCCTATAGTAAAAAGATGTATGCTGCAAAAATGATCGGTTAATACCAACAAAAACTGCATGAAGGAAAAACATGGTGTTGTGTAATTTGAAAAGAATAAGCTTAATAGGCTTTAATCTATAGGCACTTTTAGCATATTAGAATTGCAGGATCCTTTAACCCTAACCCTTGGGGTTGTTCTCCTTTTGTATTCTTATTCTTTACTCAACACAACATGCAGCCTTCATGCATCTAAAGCCTGCTGCTGCCCTCCACAGGTAATAAACAGACACACCTATTCAGTCCTAATGGTGGAGGTCTCCTTTTTACATATGTTACAGAAACAGCAATACATTCACTCCTGTCTACATGCATGTAGCTGTTTTGGGTATATTGGAAGTTTGGAGAATAATAACACATATAGCAGGATGGGAAATTGTCAAGGAATGTTTAGTAAGATAAAGTGAATTTATCTTCTCGCTGTTCTCTCATGTTTCGGTATCTACGAAAGAAACTTTTTTTAAAGGAAGGGGAACAAAACAAAAAGAGTAGAGAACAAAGGATACTGTGCTATTTTATCATTTCCAGTTATACTAATGGTCTGGTAGGGCCTGGACAGAACGGTGTAGAGAGCAATCATCTCTGGATGTACTGCAGTAAATGAGACCTTATCAGAGCGGTTTCAGGTTTGCAATGTCTGTTAGATTAACTAGCTATTATTTGATTATATTGTTTCGTATTTCAAGTTAAGGAACAGGATTTTTCTTGGGAATATGAGACTAATAGTCTGGAGATGTTTTTGGACTTTGAAACATGCCTAATGGAGTGATAAAGGGGGCTATGTTGAGGCTATGAATCTCGGACAAATTGTCTGGTGGTGGTTGTCTTTTGCAAAGGAGCAGATTGTGAAGGTGTTGGTGTCTGTAACCCATATGGTGCATTTTGGGAGTGGTGAGGCGTACTCTGTGAAGGATCTTGAATTGAATGAGTTTGATTGGAGAGTTGCGTTACATGGAGACTATGTTGTTACAAATGGTTTTTCAGTCAGCCGATTTGTATTCAAGTTAGATGATCTACAGTGGATGTCCTACATCCCTCTGTATGCACTGAAATTGAAAGCGGTGGGTAAATTGTTTTTTTTTTGTTTAAGGAGTTTGAGGGTTCAGACAGAGCTCCCACTTAAAAGTTGCCCCAGGCTGGTAACTCCTCTTTAATTTTATGTAGGAACATTTCTGTGTGTCAGAGAAGAAAGAGGTTGTTTTATGTTGAGTTAAGTTACTGTAGCATTCCAGTCAAAATGTTTTTTAGAGGCAATAAGACCAATTGATAAGGTATCCAGAAACCCTGCTAAAGCTGATGGTTTTGTTCTGTAAAGACAAGAACCATCTGCTTAAAGACTGATGTATTCTGTTCTGAGTAGCCTATAATGCTGTCTTTTTGTCTTGTAGCTGTTGCGATTGCTCAAATTAAAAGTTAAAAAAGTATTAATGCCTAGTGTCTAGTTACTGTCTTCTGTTTAGGTTGAATAGCTGAGATCATTGTTTTCCCTGTTAGTTATTGGGGAATTCGGCTTCACAGCAGCTCCAAAAACAGTGAAAGAACATGGGGACATGTTCAAAATGAGTTGTAGTGCTTTACCTATGTTCATCCGGTGGACCAGTTGTGCCTTATTTGTCTGTATGGTGGATTCAGGGTGGACATAAATGCAGGACTCAGAAACGCTTTACAGAAAATACCGTTAACAGCAGATACTCCAGGTATGGCAGGGCAAGGTAAGGCAAAACAAAACAGAACTCTCCAACCCACTACAAACAAGTATCTGACTAAGGCTAAACGAAGACTGGAACTTAAATACAAGCAGAACAAATCATAAGGACAAGACACAGCTGGGGATGGCAAGCAAAAACACAAGGGCAACAGGTGAAAATAATCAGTCAATCACACAGGCGGGAATACATAAAGACAGGAAGTAAAAACTGAAATAACTGAGGGAATGAACGTTTTCTAAGTAAAAAGAGAAACACAGTTTCAAGACGGACCACGACTCATATTTTTCCCCTTTAAGCAGCCTGCAAAGCCTGTTTGCACTTGTCTGCACAAATGGTTGTCATCAAGTCCAGAAAACGTTTTACACTGGTGAGGCTTGTCTCTTTTAGTGATACGTCAGTGCACTTTGGAAATGGATTGTTATGCCTATCTCCTGGAACAAAAAAGGCCACTCCTCTGTGAGGGCTCGCATATCTGTTTCTGATTGTCAATCTCATTGATAGTGGCCTATCTCAGGGAAAGTATTCAATAAGCTGATTGAATGCACCTGTGGTAAATAGGTGCAGTATCACCTGTGTGTGTTTTCATTTTTGCCATACTTGATGAGCCTAACAATGTGCAATAACCACAATACCTTCTCAGTATACACTATACAATATTCAGAATAAGGTAGAATACACTGTAATAAACCAATTTACTTAATTTTGAATAAAATAATACAAAGTACAATAACGTACAACATATATACATAGGAGTCTATATACATTACACAAGTTGATTTCTTTAAAAAAAAATGTAATGACGATAACTGTACGCAGCCTGCCTACACTTGTTGGTAGACAGATCTGAGATTAGTGCATGTTATGTTTAACATTCCTAAATAACCCTGACACAATTTTTTCACTGTTGATATTTTTCTTTATCCTGGTATTTCTTGTGGCTCTATTTCAACAGCATTATCTAATTAGACAAATGTCAGAATGGGGATGCTAAGAATAGGGTTTTAACAGCCACATCACTGTTCATAGCGATACAGACATCCACACAGACAGGTCTGAATACTCTGGCCAATAGTGCGATGTTCCCAACTTTTGATTGATCTGCAGGAAATTTGGTATGCATGCTTTAAACTGGGCTGATGGGATACAGCTGCCAAGTTTCGAAGTGAGTTCCAATATCAGTTTGAAGCTGGGGTTTTAGTTCTGTCGTCAATGACAATGATTGATTTCCACAGTGGATTTATTCACAAGTTGATGCTTTTGGCTACATGTAATACGCTTTTTATTAACATAAGCATTGAACTAACAACAGAAGAGCACAATTGCGGATAACTTATTATGTTTTAACCTTTATAAAATATTGTTGCTTATGTATTTCTATGTAACATGCAAAAAAATAGACTGCCTGACTCAGGGACACTACGGGGATGTGTCCCAGACCAATGGTACAAATGACACTTCTAATTGGGAATGGGTTTAACCATGTATTTGCCACTACAGACCAGAATGTGTTCATACTGTAGTTCTTAAACATTATCTGTCTTTCATGGAATTCAGTCTGTTTGAAAGCTACTGTAATAAATACATGTTGGGTATTCCAACCAACATCAGTCATTAAGACAGCATCTTCACAGTTACTGCCAACGGTACGTTTGCCGTTACATGCATTAGCCAAAATGTTGATATAAAGAAAGGTTATTTGAGGACAGCCTCGTAATAACTTTAACACCGCTTACTCCCTCTTCCTGCCAAAAAGCTGGAGGGTTCTATATTAAACTAGATATGCCAAGTGAGTTGGCAGGAGGAACAATGCTCTTAGTGAGTTCCTCAGTGATCTGGGGCCACAACTTGCAGGAGGGAAAGCAAATTGAAGAAGAAAACTGGCCTGAAAGGGCTTAGGGTAATGATTTACGGCCTTGGGTTTCAGTTAATGTTTCTTTATATATTAAAAGCATCATTCCTTTTCTTCAATGACTGAAAGCCAAGACTTTCTAGTTTTGCTGATTGTGACATTAATGGGGAGAATGAATGCTGAAAGTGTGGAGAAATCTGAGATGTGCATGCTCCATGGTCCCCTTGAATTTGGAATATTGTCTAAAAATCCAGGGCCGATCTGTGGATAATTCTGGTATTTTAGTTTTCGATAGTCCTGCCATTTTGGCTTCATGCGTCACTGACTTTCATATCAATAAAGGGGGCTTTGCCTCCAACGCTGTCTCCAGTTCTCTTTATGCATCCATGCTTTCTTCCCCTAGTCTTCAAACTTTCTGACAACACTGACCTGACAGACCGATCAACTGAATTGAAAAATCTGCTAAAACAAAAAGGCAAGTGTCTTAAATCATGCCCAGATTTTGAAGAGGTTGAAGTCAAAAATAATATCGCATACAATCTAAAGCCTGCTATTAACAGTGATATATCCCAGGCAACAGAGCAAACAGCAACAACACTGCCAATCCCACGAGAAAAGATTTATTCTCAACACCTCTCATTAACACCACAAGAAGATTAGCGGTGCCCTCACTGACGGCCCAAAAGAGCCGATCTCAGCAGTTTGCTGAGTCTGCTGGGCTTCCAGTAATGAGGCAGTCAGACAGCCCCTTCACCCTTTGTTTGTCCCCTGATGAAAGTCTTGTTTGGCCCAGCTGCATCTCCATGGAAGTGGCACATTGAAAGGCAGCCCCTCCTCACCTCAGACCCCTTCTCCCACCAAGTTTCTCATCACATCCCGGTGTGAGGCACCAGCCACTGGCACAGGGCCCAGATGGCATTTTCTCCATGCACAACTTCCATCTGACCATAAAACACAACCCAACAAGGGCAGGTCTCCCTGAAGGCACCATTAAGTGCTAAATGAACAGGCAGGCATTTGAAACCCTTTTCTAAATCAGCTATTCTCTAACCTGAGTCTAAAGACATGCGTGCCGATTAAATATTCAGTTGAGACCCACTCGAACAAAGATGCTAAATATGTGTTCAGAAAGGCCTCTGCTGCTTTCTATTCATGCAACCGCTGCAAATTGCTAGCAGCGTGAACCTGGAACGGTCTGTGCTGTGAGTCCGCCACTACAGCTCCCACATCACACTTATTTTTTTGCATATTTGTAAAGCACAGATTGCCAACAACCACAAAATGCTGACTCAACTGAAAGGTGGGCACGTTAATTCTGAAGGAGGTAACATTTTTTAGCTGCATAATATACACTTTAAATGTTTTCCTGCCTGTCACTGTACAGCCTGCTACAGCAGAGTGGGGTGAAAGGGTGGGGTGCATGATGCTACCTGCCACATGTTTGAGCTTGGGAAACAAACCTGTTTTTTGTTTAACAACAACACGGTGACTTAGATTGAGAACAGAAATGGTTAAATTACAAGTAAAATAAAAGAAAGGAAATGGTGGTAATAAACTATATTATTATTGTTGCAGTTAAATGGACCTAATTGTAATTTAAATATGTTTTTCAAATGTATTGATATTACTACTGCTGGCTAGCTTGTAAAATGGTCCGCTGGTGTACAATACAGCCAAATAATATCAACATTCATTTATTGGTTCCTTTTTGTTAATCTGACTTTGCAAAGTAGTGCAGTAAAAAGTATAAATATTTGCCCAAGTTGTATAAAGAAGGCTATCAGAAAATAGAGCGAGAAAATGTGTAGTTAATTAGACTTTGGAGGCATCATAGACTTTTTCCTTCGAAAAGCCAAAGCCAGGGCAGCCTGCAATAAACTTGCAAAATATGCTGATCCTACCCGCCAAAAGCAATGAAACTCGCTTTGTTCAGGACAATCGTTGAGCCCATCCTCATGTACGGTTCCGAGACCTGGACCCTCAATGCTCAACCACATCATCCTCTCGACTGGTGCCTTTCCAACCTCCTAAAAAGGGTACAAATCTATCCTATACAGCAATATGCCAAGTGTAAGTGCCCGGATCAACAGCTGGCCGCGCCAAATCTCAACTTGTTCCAGATCTGATCCAATGGAAGTCGTTGAGGGGTTGAAAACTAACCTTCACAGATCTCCTGATGAAAGTTAGTGTATTTCTCAAAAATCTTCAAATTGCCATGGGCAAACACAAATGCTGAAAGCCTGTAGTGTGAGGTCTCTCAAATAAGTTCGCCCTATGATAAAGATGAACTAAATAAATGCACATATAAGCACTGGCAATTTTAGAATACTTGAAAATGCTATAACGTTAACCGATGCTAGCTAGGCGTACCCCAGTTATCATTACATGTTAGAGTTGAGCTTCATTATTTCTGTTGCGTCTGTATGGCAGCTGCCTGAACAAAACAAGAGCCACACTATAGCCTTCAAACTTGTGAATGCATGATCATGTTTCCAACGAAAACAAAAGCTTACCTCAGGAAACGTTAATGATGATGGACATAAGGAGCCTCTCCCTCCTCACTCACTCAGCCCCCCATTTTAAATACGGAAGATACACGTTTCATGTGAATAACCTGTTGACATGTAACACTGCGTTTGTGACCAATAATAAATAAATAAAAATCATCCTTTTTGCTCCACAAGTACAAAGTAGCTAGCTTAGCTATGTATGATTAGGAGATCGGATGAATTGCTGCTGCTAGGAGAACGCTGCTAGTGCTAACAACCTAGACTCCTTTATGAAAATACATTCATGAAATGTGTGTGGTGAAAAGTTAAACAAATATAAACTTACCTGTTGATACGTACTCTTACATTTGTTTTCGGTAGTTGGGGGACAAAAGTAGTAGTAGTGTCTTAAATGTTGCCCAACTCGTACAAGATAAATCGAGCATCATAACTGCTGCTGTTTTATAAAATGCTCACCTATTAACATGACACATCAATAAAAGCCAACATACATGGATGTAAAATAATTGTGCATGTTAATTAAATGACATTGAATATATATTTAGATTAGATGTATATTAGCGACTTCTAGCACCTGCGGATGATTAATTGGCTTATTAGGTTTAAATGTGGACGCTGTTGGGACCTGATGAAGCAGCCTGTCCGCCATCAGTATGATGGACTGTACACTGCCACTGTTTCTACTCTGTAATCATCACTGACCGACTTCAATTCAATAGATAAAAAGACAAAATTAGGAGATGCAGCTGGCATTAATAATCTACTTAAAAACCTCCATTAGGTCCAACTAGAAGATTGTTTCACACATACAAAGCATTGATTTCTAGGCATTTAGTGTACTTTTACATCCAAAATGATTGTGAAATATTTTGCATAACCAATCTAAAATAAGAGCTCACAGATTCTGTGGACAGCTTGTGATGATCATGCTGAAGAGACTTGTCACCAAAGCTGTGCCATGTACTGAAAGGAATAATGCTTAGATTCCGCCATAGGGATTTGTTGTAAAAGTTCAGATTTAAAGCGAGTAACATTGGAGTAACATATACAGCAATTTTTTTATTTGAACAGTTATAAAGAGGGCTTCTGAAAGGTGCTTCCCTCTGTTAATCCTTGGGTTGCTTGTTCCCGTAAATGAGTCCAGAATTGCAAAATAAAAGAAATAAAAACATACCTCAAAGCAGCTCAAATAATTATTCCTATTACTTCGGCCAGGTGTTGTTTGCTTTGAGTTTGTATCTTCACATTGATGACAGTTGGCTTCTAAAAAGCTGCATTACAGCAGCTGATAAACCTCAAATTACCATCAACTGCCAGCAGCTCCATCACCTTAATGTCATCAAAGAAAACTAATGATTAACTTCCGAAAATGATGAGCATTGTCTATGATAATCATACAAATAATAATGTCAGTGTAAGTTATGGTTGTGCAAACAAAGGGCAAATCAACGTCAGGCAAAAACATTAGTTTATTTGGCCTAAAAGGGCCATAAATAAAACTTTATTCTCTCGATTTACAAGCCACAGGATGTCCATGGCTGTCTACCACAGCACTGAAAACATCTCATTCTGGCGCAGTCCACAAACACACGAGACCCCTGTGAGGTCCCCTGAGCCGCTGATAAATCTGAAGGCTCTCTTCCTTACTTCCTTAGAAAAGTAAAACAAAACGTGTTAATACTGTACCAAACTGGAGGCAGAGCAGCGGGGAGAGGAGGGGGCTTTAGAAAGGGCTGTGAGTGCGGTGGGGAAGCTGGAATCAAACTGCAACAACAACAATAATAAACTATGAAAAACCCTTGTTTATGTTTGTTTTTCTCAAAGCTGAAGCACAATTTGCTTGGCTTTTAACCACTGTACTGCCACTGTTCCTCCATCTCCTTTCTTCAACAGTCCATCCTCCTTCCTGTGTGTTTTGCTTAAAATAAAAAGGAAATCATTTTTATAATGATAAAACCTATAGCAGCAAAAGAGTAACAGAGGAATAAGAGCTAGAAGCGAGAGACCCCTGGCTTTAGAAGGAAGGCATGGGTTAAGAGAGGTCCATGGATGTGTGCCTGTGACGAGGGAGGTGTCCGGCCGGGCCCCCCCCGCGCTCATCTCCCCTCGGTGGGCACTCTGCCCATGGCGGCCATTACGCGGCTGAAGCGCTCGCTCAGCTCCAGGGTGGAGAAGGTGGGCAGCTTGGGGGGGTCGTGGAAGCTTTTGATCTCCGTGGAGCAGTCCAGTAACTTGGGGAGGAAGTCGGTCAACTGTTCCTGGAGGTTGGCTGCAGCAGGAAGAGGAAACACACAGAGAGGAAGTCAATGATAACAGTCTTACATTACAGTTTGCTGATTACTAAACACAGAAGTGGCAGGGTAAATATTTCCAGAGTACAGTATGAAAGCATGTTCCACCAGAGGAACAGATTGTAGAACTAACTAAAGAGTCTGGGAGATAAAACAAAGCATTTCCTGAACAGAGGCCAGGAACTCTGTGAGGACTGATACTGCAGCAGACTGACAAAACACTGAGTCCTCTTCAATCCCGTTTCTCTACCAAGAAATGGTTTCATTATGTCTGACAGCACAATGAATATAAGAATTGTGCACAGTTGCCTCAGGCAGAGCAAATTTGCATCCATTGCATATACTTTACATGTGTGTTTAATTACAAATGTGAGGTACTAGGTTGCTTTATACTTTAACTTCACTACATTTCAGAGGGGAGTATTGTAATTTCTACTGGACTACAATTTTAAGATGGCTTTAATTACTAGTTACTTTACAAATCCAGATTATTTTAGGTTAATCTTCATAGCAACAAGAAAAATAAAAGTAATTCAGATAAATCTTTCAGCTGCAACTGCTGAACACATTACTGCCTCCCAGATATTTATTGATTAATATTAAAGCATTATTCTAAAACGTGCCTTCTGCATGATGAATGCTTTGACTTTTTACATTTCAAGTACTTTTTGATGCTAATACTACTGTACTATGCACTTTATTTTGAATGCGAGACTTCTACTTGTAACACTATTTAGTAATGCAACTTTTACTTAAGTAAAATATTTGAATTCTTCTTCCACTACTGCCAACATGTCTTGTGATTTATTAAAGGTTAGACCTTTGTTGCTTTAGGATTCATTAATAAAATAATTAAGGATTCACATTATTATTAAAACTTGTCTCCATGTGTTTTTCTGGATAAAACATTTAGATGTCCCCAAAGGAAAGGCCTTCCCTCATAATGAACTGAGCAGTGGCCTGATTATGATGACCTTTGTCAGGTGGAATGTACGAGTGACCTAATCCTTCATGTCTCCAGAAATACGTGTCCTCCCCCTCCTCCTCTCTCGGGGACTCACACTCCATCTCCTGGCCCAGGTAGGAGCACCAGCGGTTCCTCATGTCCTCCACGGCCAGCAAGTCCCTCTCTGTGTCATGGATGAGCAGCAGAGGGATGCAGGGCACCACCAGCTCGTTCATGATGCCCAGACCCGTGTTCACCTCCGCCTCTTCTCCAGACTCAAACATGGCCGCCGCCTGCTCGTTCAATTTCTGCACAGGAAATATACAGAAGATTATAAGAGTGGCTAAAACCACAAATACATTCAAAGGCTTTATCTATTAATATCAATGGATTTGGAACTCCTGTTCTTCTACTTCCATGTCTTACTTGGATCATGCTCCATATTGTGCATCTACAGTTTATCCCTGGTGGTTTGAAGACATCAGATGTAGAACCTTACATGAAGTATATTTTACGTCTTTTAGGCCCTGTGTTCATAACGTGCCTTTTGCAGAGCCCAAGTGTAATTTGTTTTAATTGTTTGCAATGAGGAGTGAGCACATGTGGCTCCCTTGAAACAAGGCGCTGCTGTCCTTTTTTCTATGCGCTCAAGCGTTTTTGAATAGCCCCCGCCTCGAGTTCAAAATATTTGCGCTGGTGCAGACACTGCAGAAATTGGAGGAGAAGCTTGTATTTGGCTGTGTCTTTCAGACGTAAACTAACAGAACAAAGACGGAAACGATTGTTGAAGATCAGCTGAGCGGACACTGGATGCGGCTGCTGCTGCTGATGGTGAGTGGGGGATACTTATTGGCGCACACAGATTGTCCGTCTCGCTCAAAACAAATATAGAGTATCTCAAATCGATGCCAAGATAGTGTTGTGATAGGAACAATAAAAAAGTGTTTTTTCTAAGCAGGAGGCTCTGTCCAGCACCTTGCAAGCAAAAGACAGTATCTGGCCTAGCTGACTTCATATTCTTTTAATATATGTATTATTTTGTGGTACTGTTTTTATTTCAAAAATATTCTTATGTTTCACTTTATTTCCCAATTTTGACTCGTTCTCAATTTGTTCCACTGATGATTACTAGACTGCTAATGTTATCCAACAGACATTATTTAGTGGGTACTGAGTTTACTTTCTTCCTGTTCTGGGCCAGAGCCTCCCTGCCGTCACAGACAAACTCCCTGACCTCCTCTCAGACGAACCACGTGTTTCTTTAGTTCTGAATCGGGGGACTGCGAGGCGGGATTTGCAAATCATCCAAGAACATTAACTGTGTCAATGTTAGCTGTGTTTTCAGTTAAAACAAGAGCCGGAGGTAAACTGCTGAGCGGACCCCGCCGCAGATCTGGCCTGAGATCTGAGATTGAGCTGAGGTTTGCCGAGGACGTGCTTGTGTCTCATGCTAATGTGTTTACACTCAGAGCCCCCTCTTCCTATTCCCACTCCGATGATTACATTACGAGCACAATGCTGGTGTAAGGTTAGCGAGTGCAGCGGGGAGAAGGCTGCTGAAGTGTGTGGCTGATCAGACCAAAATACCCCAAGCCCTAACCAATAACACCACAGCCTGGAGCTGGGGTGAAATGAAAAGAGGCTCACATCACACCACTGAAAGGATTTTCATCTGCCAGTATCAGATGAAAAAGTGGGCTGCAAGCAAGCCAAAGCAATATCTCAGGAAGGCAATTTGATTATAGTCCAGCAGCTCAGCATCGAAGGGGGAAAGTCTGGCTGTGTTTTGCTGAGTCACTAACACAGGAAGTTTGAAAGAGAGGTAGAGGAGATCAGAAGGAAAGACATAACAGAGGTAATGCCCTCTTTGCGATCACTGTTAGAAAGTAAAAATGATACATATCCTTGCTTCAATGTAGCGCAGTGATGCAGGGATGACTTATTTTTGTAGGCCAATCAAGAAATTAGCATTGCAAGGGCTCCCTCGACAAAAAGAAAAGGGATTTTACCATTGGATTTTGGAATATTGCAGAAAATAGGAGGGATAATCTTCACATATTATCACAACTTCATGATTTTTTAAGTGTAAGTGGAATCTCAAGCTAACGTTAAGCTATGAAGTAACTACATCACAGTCACATGACTTCACGTAACCACCACTAAGCTAAAGGCGGCTAATGTTCCCTGTGACGTTTAGTAGTGTCATTTAGTTACGTGTTAGCAACCACTGTTTTAAGACACGTAAAAGCTTCATACATTCTGTGGAGTATTTACTAACATAGTTTATGTTGTAAAGCAAGACCTTATTTCAGACATATAACCAAAAATACATTCCAAAGCTGTTGACTAAGAGACGAGGGAACCAGAAGAGCCAATATGCTAACTAAATTCCAGGATTCAGGACTCATTCCTGCGCCACTCTGTTTAGAAGTTGTACGAATTAGATAAATTGTGACTCATGCATTGCCTCACCAGCAAACACTGCCGACGGTAGTGACCCAGGAGCTCCTCGTCGTGCCCCCTGTAAAGCCCTTTAGACAGAAGCTCCTTGTTGTACTGGTACGCGTAAATCAGATACATCAAAGCGTCTATGTAACTGAAAAGAAAAAGAGATAACACATTCAGATATGTTGGTATCAAAGCTGCAGTGAGAACTTTTGAAGCGAACCATTTCACAGCAGAAATAAACAGTAACTAAGAAGTATTTTAACTTAGTTACTTAAGTATTTTAATTTACTGCTACTTAATACTTCTACTCCTCTACAATTCAGAAGTTACATTGTACTTTTTACTCAGCTTACTTTGCATTAATGATAGATAAACACATTAATGAAGACTTAAATTATACCATGGGCATTTCTTCTCACACTATTACCACCCTACTATCTTCAAATGAGCCATTCTGCAGTACTTTTTGAGGTTTAGGTACATGTTGACGCTAATACTTTTACTTAAGTTACGTTTTTGAACGCAGGAGTATTTCTACACTGTGGTGTTTCTACTTTTACTCAAGCACAGTACTTCTTCCACCTCTGGAAATGAACTTGATGAACTCACTGCACAACTATAAAGAGAGCGCAGACTGTGCGCTGCTGCCCTCTGCAGGCCACATTTAACATTTGCTGGCTGATGGGAAGCAAACTGAAAAGAGTATCGTAAAAAAAGGGTTGCACTTTTTATGTGAACTCATTTGACTCTCTCACAAACTAGTTGCAGATTGAGGTAATGTTTTCTAATATTAGATATGAGCAGAAGCACTGGGAAGGTGCTGTCATACTTTGTCTTCTGGAAGAGCTCCAAGCCAGTCATCATGGAGATGGTTGTCTCGCGGAAATTCCGGTAAGCCTGATGCCACATCTGTTAAAGATAAACAGAAGTCACTTAAATACAAGAAGAAGCATCCACATGCATTAAGTTGGATTGTAATGATTAACTACGACAGGGAAAAGGCAATGTGGAATACTGCATTACAGGGAGTATAAAAATGACTTGGAAGACAATGCTGCTGACCTCATATTCATCCATGTTGACCTCCTCAGGCTTAATCAAGTCCAGTTTTGCACGTGCCACATTCATTATGCTCTTACATCTGTGGGGGGAGGGGGGGGGATAGCGAAGAGATGATGAGTCATTGCGAGGTACTCCACGATGAAACAGTCCTCCCTGCCCGAGGCCTGAGCATAGCCTAATGAATCACTCTTTACTGCTGAGAGGAGAAGTGAAACACTCCTCCTGAGGCTCCTATTGAGGCCACATGCACACATAAATCTAATTATCTGGCTCAAAATAGCGGAGGAGGGAGAAATCAATTTTCAACTCATGAATATGGATCGAGGCCAACAAGCGTAGTTTAAAAGTTTTAAGAGATAGTATTACAACCATAATGACATCAAGATCACAACGTTAATCGGGAGGGAATCCTGATTTTTCTCATTGTTGGACATGTCTCCTAAGATTTGTGTTTGAACAGAGGGAATACGAGCCTAGAGGATTTGCTGTTTGTGCTGACAGTGAATGTGTCAGAGGGAAGCTCTCTGCTGCTCTCTGCAGTTCATTTTGAGAAGTTGATTTGATTTAAATCCTCTAACATGATTTTTCAAGGGGCTTAACAAAGAGAATATATTTAATTGTGTTCAAAATTTGTTCTGAACAGCCAGTTTTCCTGGAGTGTATCAGATATTTTCCTAATTTATCCAAGTGAAAATTGGGTTGTGACAGTTGCTTTATTTTAGAATGAATGAAATAAAAACAGATTAAAATAATCGAATAGACATTTAAGTTAAGAATGTGCAACCAAACAATAAAATACAAATAAAGATATGTGTGAAAAAACAGAAGTAAAAGGAAACATTTGCAAAGACAGTAAAATATCCAATGAAAGATTAAAAAACAGAATATAAATATATATATATATATATATAAACATAGGAAGTGAAACTAAGAATGTGCAGTAAAAAGATAAAACAAGTTCTACATCTAGAAGTTAAAGAAAAACTATCCAATAATTAAATACAATTCTATTTATTTTCATATAAACATAGGAGTTTAAAGTCATATTTTTCAGTAAAACATAAAATAGGATACAAATCATCATAAAACATAAGAAATTAAAGTAAAATGTTCAACTGTACTACATTATATAACTTGTTTATTCAATATATCATGTTGTGTATTATTAAATGCTCAGCTGCACAGTGTGATGTACCTCTCATCGAAGGCCAGGTTCCTGTCAGCAAACTGTGTGAGCAGAGTCCTCTCCAGAATCTTCTTTGGCGCCTGGTTCTGGATGAAGTAGACGATGATGTGCTGAATGCGGTAGTCATTCTCAGGAGGAGTGTCCTCTTGGGCGAACCTCAGCAGACGAGCGTACTCCAGCTTTATGGCCTGCCCGGAAACAAAGAGGCGAGGAGAAACTAAGACTAAAGGTAAAAGCGGTCTGGACATGCAGACATCTACTGACTCAGGTCCTCTAGAGTCAGGTACTTAAAAGTAACTTGCAAAGAGTTTTTCATTGAATTGAAAATGTATTGTTTATGCCAGATCATAAAACTGTCAGACAGGTGACATGGAGTTGATTTGTTGAAGTTAAAAAACACCTTTTAGGGCTCATATCTCAGCAACACATTTGTACTTCAAGAATTTGCTCACAAATGGATTCTACAAATGCCAGATCAAGCCATTGTCAACATTATGCACAATCCCTTTGTGCTGTGGAAAAGTGATAGGTTCCCTGGGTATTTAGAGCATGGATATTATTCCAGAGTTCTGCAGCGATGTTGGTAACCATCATTCATCTAAACAGCCAATGCATTAATGATTCAAATGCTTACTAGAGCATAACGTCTTTTATTGATCTTGCTATAGAAATGCACAAGATTCATGAATTTAGCTTAAAAAGGAACCAAACCCTAACCCTATGCATGATGTTTCTAAAGCAAATGAGTAATTGTGTTAAAGAATCATGATCATATTTCTCTGCATATCGACTTGTTTCGCCGCTAGAGATATATCTTTTTTCCATTTTTCTTCACCATTCATTACCAGAATGTAGAGTTGTCACCTGTCCTCACTAATATCCGTACAGTGATTGGAGAGGTATATGCTAAATGTAAGGGTAGTTCTACAGGCATGTGGAATGATCAGAAAGTTTAAAAAAAGGGAATTTGAGGAAAATAAGATGTTTTGGATGTGGATGAGTTTAATAACGTAACATGCTCTAAAGAGAGTTTGTACAGCCTTCCCCTGAAACATCAGCCTCATGTGATTTGTAAAGTTTAAATAACTATTTTACTGATAAATACTTTATTTGCAACTTTCTCTTTAACTTTTTATTGACCGGAAGAATGTACAAAGGGTAAGACGAAGAAACAGAGACACATGAAAAGGATGGAGATGGATGTAGATGGGGTGATTTAGTGTGGAATGAGGAGACGTGAAGGAGAGACGGTGTGTACCTTAAAAAAGGCCGCCTCAGGCCCACTCTGTTCAAACACGCTGCAGGATTTGCCAATGGCCATAATTACACCCTGCATGTTGGGGGTCATCATCGCCTGCCCAGGAAGCAGGAAGCATGTCAAACAAAACAATGGGTCCATGTGACGCACGGAGTAAAATCAACCACCATGAAGCACACCAGAGTGAGTGCATGCCGGGCATCAGTCAGCAGACCATGCATTGGTTAGAGTGACCCATCTGTGAGGGACACAGCCAGACAGTTCAATGGCACAATGCGCAATCCTCACAAGGATAATGTGTGGAAACCGAGGCAGCCATAAGGCAGCTGTGTGTGACAGAGAGGGAACAGTGCAGGAATACTGAGCAGCAGCTGACCCACAACCATCCACCCCAGAAGGAAGCTTTGCACACTCTAAATCCTCTTCTGTGGGGGCTTTATCTGCAGGTGAAAGGTAGGTAACATATAACAGCATGCTCAGTTTCAATATGAGCCTGTGCTCTAGTCTTTTTTTTCACCGTACAGTGAATTGTGTGAACAAGCAGAGCGAAGCCATCTGCAAAAGGTCAACCAGCCTTGGTGCCAAGATCCAGACTAGCTCAAGATGAGACTTGAGAAAAGAACGAAGGCCAACAAATACCCCTCTTCCACTGAAAAGAATGTTGTTCCAGTTCAATGCTGGAGCGAGTTGGGTTTGCAGTTGGTTCAACTTGCAATCCACTCAATAACTGGTTTGCTTTTCGACTGGTTTGCTTTTTGACCGGCCAGTGTCACCGTTAACCGTCAATATCCCTCAAAATAAGAACAACAGCGGACTGAGCTAGATTGCAAAACAAGCATGACTCCTCCAACTTTATTCTATTCTTCAAAGTGACATGGCTAATGTTAGTATGATTCAGCAGCTTTATGCAACTGCTGGAGAGATAGATTGTGAAAGGAGTATGTTCCCTGATGCATATTATGTATGTTTGTTCAGTTTTAATTGACAGTGTTTGGCAACATTGCTCTGTCAATAAAGTACCGTATACGTCTCTCTCATACAGCTCTGGAAAAAATGACGAAACCACTTCAGCATTATCAGTTTCTCCAGTTTACTATATGTCTTTGAGTTACATGATTATTATTATTATCAGCTACTGACAACATTTTTCTGTGTTGGAATTCAACAGACACTGGAATGGCTGCCATACATGTAGAGATAAATATTTAAGAAAAATGTGGATTGCTCTCTTTTTTTCCAGAGCTGTATATCATGGATGACGTTAGCCTAGCCACTATAGCCAGTCTGACTCATCACTAACAAGATTTAGAGCAAGCAAAGTAATTATAACTTGTATTACTTTTGGTGTGTTTATTGAAATAATGCGACCAAACATTACACAAAACTTAAAGTCACTGTACATTAACCAATCAGATGTATGACATATTAATTATTCACCATAATGCCTTATTTAACGTAAGGTGAAAAATGAATATGTCAGAGGTATGCCTGGTTAATGTTGCGTGACAATTATATGAATAATGTGTGGTCGCATTCTAGCCACTCAATGTTGGTGCGTCTACTTCCGCAACAACTTTCTACTCGCGCCATGAACTGTTGCTGCTACAGTGTTAAAGAAGGAAAAGGGGTGAAAGAAGTCAGTCCTAGTGCGTGGCATTTCCCAGCCTCAAGCCTGACCTGATGTCAGAAACAGGTGTGAAAAACCGTTCAGCCGCTCAGTCCACATATCAAAAAAGGCACACAAATCCCAGCACAAAAAGGGAGAGAAGGTTGGATGGGGGCGAGCGCTACCTCGTCATCGTACCCCCCCTCCTCTGTCTCAATGAGAAAGGTCCCCACATTAGGAATGGCCACCGTGCGCTGGCAGAGGGACTCTTCCTCTGTGACCAGGTCAGGAGGAGGGGGGGAGGGGATGCTCAAATGGACATCAGGCTGAGGAAGGGAGGAGGAGGAGGGAGGGGGGGGAGACTGTAGAGAGAATGGGACACATGAAACAGAGGACTGATGGAAAGGACATGAACATTAAAAAAAATGTTTAGGAATATTTTGAAAGCAGATAACACATTTCACCGATTATAAAACAGACTTTTAGTTCAGTTTACCAAGAATATTTATTTATAAAATAAGAAACAGACGTTCATAGTTTTTAGTTCATCTTTCAAAATGATTATATATGGTTATAGTAAATTGTATTGTTGATCTGTATGTGTACTATACTTTTTTGGTATTGTATTATTATTTTAGACCCTTTTGAAAATTATTTCCTTGAGATTTTACCAATTTTATTAATACATAAAAAAGTTTGCAGTTATCTCCCCAAAAGATGTGAGATCTTTGACCAAAAACGATTTAATTGAATAACTCATGCTTCAACTTACTTTTTTTGTGAACCTTACGTTCATATTATATTATAGTAAATATTTAAAAAGTAAAAAAAACACATATCCTAATATCATAACAATGTTTCCAAAAACAATATCTCATCATGGTAAATAATGAAGAACATTTTTTTGCCAAAATCAAACAGCTCTACTAATTTGACTGTTGACTTGTTTAGCCCCTGCAAATATCCCTCTCTTTTGTTTAACCATACAAATGTCCCCTTAAAGAAGTGGAATATAAAGCTGTGTCTTTATTCTACTTTTTGCTTGATAAGAGAAGAGGAGAAAAAGCTTTAGAATATTAAAAGAGCAGAACCCATCAAACATATAGATGAAATAATGTTCAAGACTCAATGGGCACAACTGTGGACAATAATACTGGAAAACTCCTTAGATTTGATTCTGTGCTAAAATGCATTACAATTCCTAGAGTTATTGCATTATAGGAAGACATTTCCTCTGTTGGATACTATCTTTAACAGCAGCTCAGCAAAGAGAGTGAAACATTTGGAACCTGTTAGTTTGACCTGCATTAACTGACTTGTTGGCCAGTGAGGGCTGGTGGACAGTGGCGGCCATTTTTCATTGAGAGTCTTGTTTCTGATCAACCTGTACAGAACTCTTTACTTTAAGCTTTTGGTCTGTTTTTTTGGCTCGTCGATGAATCTGTTGTAGAGTTTCTTTCCTGGAAAAACAGCTGAGCTCTGTGAGATTATAATAGCTGTGAGGTGGAACAAAAACAGTGAAGGTGCTGGTCAGAACACCTAAACTATAAGCTGAAAAGCCAATAAAGACAGTAGTAAATGGTACTGGTGTTACACTGTGAATGGGGATGAACCAAATTTGTTAATTTCACAATGTTGTTTTGCCAGGAGCCAATAATGTCATTAGTTTTAATAAATGGAATAGGACCCTGGGCAAAGTATAACTTCTAATTAGAAACAAAGAAGACTCCATGCAGGTATTTTAACCAACATGAACAAACTGGCATTAAAGAGTAAGTGAGAGTGCTGCACTGCATGCGTTACATACAGCGTTTAACAAAGCTTCGGGGCTCCTGGCCTCCTGGTCAGCGGCGGCCCTAGAGATGGCCCTCTCAGTATCCTCCTGCAGCTGCTTGGAGTCGTTGGTGGGGGACGGCTGCTCCATGTACTCTGGGTCCTGCTGGGGCACTGATAGAGGAGAATGACACTATTAGAGAAACACATGGTTCTTGGGGCTTTAGAAGATTTCTTTTCAACCAAGCATTTTGAAATGATTTCCTGCATGTTTGTCATCCACACAAATGCCAAAGTATACGAGTGTGAATAAACCTTATTGATTGAAAACACTAACATTTCATTGACTCAATGAATTAACAATAAGCAATTAACATTTATAACACTGCCTGCCTGCGTTTCATTAGTGCTTCTCCTCTCACATTAATGAACGAGCTGTCTTCCTAACAGATTGCTGGTAGGTTATCTCTCATAGGCAACACTTTGTGTTTCTTTTACGACACCAAACATTAATACATTGCAGTACCCTTGTACTCTTTCTGTGACACTTCACTGAGTCCCAGTGCAAACACAGATTTGCATTAATATGAGACATGGAAGAATGTTTTCCATAGACATCTAAATATCTATTTCTGATAAATTCCTCATCAGTGTTGGGAAGGCTAGTTTTAAAATGCAATAGGTTACAGATTACTAGTTACCCCGTTAAAAATGTAATAAGTAATGTAACTTTTTGATTACTTCATTAATGTAATGTAACTTATTACATTTGATTACTTTTCAAACAAAGGTTTTAAATAAAGCAATAAAGCTGAGAAGTCCTAAACAATTCTCAACACTGATTTACTGTCCAACTTGTATTAAGAGTTTTCAATATAACTTGAAATAAAATTGGAATGTTTTGATTTACAATCTACAATGAAGTATAATGACCAAAACAAATCAGAAGCATGCAGATCACAAAAAACCAACACTGACTGCAGTAAAGGAAAAATGTAACCATAACGTCAAACCACGTGAATGGTTATTTTTCAATATTAATTTTTTATTTACCTACAATTGGGAGGTTGTATATAGATTTAAAATAAACAAAAATCTTTGCATAGCTTCTTAATTTTTTTTTTTTTAACAAAGAAAAAATGATGGTCAGAAAATGACATTCAGCAGTGAATACTATTCAGGGGTGTAGCTATCAGTAGGCTACGCATCACGAGGCGTACAAACATTGTCTGCGTGGCTGTGTCTTTAGTTGAAAGCTCAGTGGCAATCTGTTCATCTGTCAATGGTCAAACAAAGCCATCGAAAATAATATGACACACTACAGTATGAATACTTCTGGGTCTCTCTGTCATTCAAGCTCATCTGTGTGTGTGTGTGTGTGTGTGTGTGTGTGTGTGTGTGTGTGTGTGTGTGTGTGTGTGTGTGTGTGTGTGTGTGTGTGTGTGTGTTTGGCTCTAGCGCATTTTGTGTGAGTGCGCAAGCGAGAGAGAGCACACCGGTATCGGGGATTGTTGTTGTTAGCATCTGGTGCTAGCTGCGCTAACGGATATAAGGAGCTGTTTCCACAACAAGGTGGAGGGAGAGTCCTCTCCTGTCAGACTGAGAGGCTCTGATAACTTCAGCGCAGGTGAGGTACAGGACTCTGAGTGTATGGATAGTTCACTTTAGTCTAAGTTATCTCAGTGGCTCTCAAACGGTTTGGTCAAGAGCATGCATGCGCGAGTCATAGGTGCGCTCCGCAAACATTTCCTCTTATTTTTGATCTTTGCTTTACTTAATTCCTCTTACTATGTTTATGTATGCACCATTTTACACCAAAGGATATTCCTTGTATGTGTGACCCCACTTGGCAATATACCCGATTCAGACTCAAGCTAACACAAAAACTAAGCCACATTGCCTAAAAACTGATAAACTACCAAAGACCAAGAGCTGTTGAGCTGCAAAGTTTCATTTCAATGTCATATCCTTTAATGACTACAGGGAACAAATGCTTTTTGCTGTGTGTATCCTCCTACCGAGTATTGATTATCAATGACTTACTCTGCTGAGTATGTTGAGAGTCATGACCCTGACCTGAGTTGTCTGGAGGGATGGACTCGATACTCATTGGCTGAGGGGAGGAGGAGGAGGTGGAGGTGCTTGATGCTGCTGCGGCTGCTGCTGCAGCTGCTGCTGCGGCCAGGGCCAGCTTCTCCTGCTGGGCCTTGCGGGCTTGCAGGGTGTCCCACTCCAGGATCTCCTTCTCAAACAGCTCGTTGTCCCCCTTCACATACAGCTTCAGGTCAGGAGGCAGCTTGTCCATGCCGCTGAGGATCTGTCCCGTTTCTTTATCAAACTCCTCTGCACAAACAACAGAGACAGTGGTTGTAATGCGGTCTGCTCAGAAAGGTGACTTCTGGGCTCTAATGAGCGCTTTGTAGATTAGTATTGTTTTAACCGAAATGGCTACTTATTCTCAGTGTTACACTTTGATAACTGAAAGTAAAACAGCTTTTGTTATCAAATGACTTACAACTCAAAACTTAGGATTTCACTCAAATGTAACAAAATAATAAAACATTATTATATATATATATTATTTTTTTACTATTTGTATACACAATTTTCATATTTTTGAGTAATTTTACAGTTTTTGACAAACAGAAATATTGTTTTCTGGCATCACTTTAAAATGTTACGGGGAAAATTGGCATTTTGGTATGAGGGCACACGCCGAAAGTAAGAGCGCAGCGCACCAGTTTATACAAAACCCTGCTTTATTATTGTTAATATGATTGTAATGATAAATAGGTGCTGAGATATCAGTCGATGCCTTTTCTATTTAATTATTACTTTTGTTGTCGTGTACATTTCCTGTTGTTGCCTCCTGTGTGTCTTACAATGTTGAAAGTAAATGATATAATAGAAAAAAAAGAACTAAATTCTTCTGTAATGTTTAGTCATTTTCACTTCAACTGCAGGTCTTGACATCACTACAAACTGTTCTACAGGAGATATGGCATCAGCTTCACACCTTTTTGAAGTGATTTATTAAATGAAGTGTTCAATCAACAGAAAGCTCAGGGGTAAGGCTGAATAAATACTACGCGTGTAATGCAAGTTTAATTCTGTATCTGTTTATGTCACAATAGTATCTGAATTATGAACAAAGGCAAACAAGGCTAGCCTACAAATGATCCCCAGTGCTGGCTAAAGCGGGGTCCCTGTGTACCTTCTATGAGGAAGGGCTTCTTGTCGTTGATGTACATCAGACAGTAGGCACTGGCGTTGCGGTAGCCTCCAAACGAGTCCCTGACCAGCTCCTCCCAGGAAGACTTGGTGACAGAGATGTCGTTGTACTTCATCCAGCAGCGCTGATGGGGGTCGTAGATGTAAGCCCAGTAGTGGCCTGCATTGGCCTGGCCTTCATGGACGAGCACTGCATGGAGCCGGTATGGAACCTGGAACAAGACACAGGACATTAATAAACATGCTTAACAAGCAGTTGAAGTGAATTGAGAATGTGACTGATTATAGAAAAGTGCTGCTCACCTGCATCATAGATTTGTCAGAGTACATTAGCTCAATAGTTCTGTGGATTCTGTTTATGCTGCCCTGCAGATCTGTGAAGAAGGAAATAACATAAAATATCTTAGTTATTTGCTTTCTGCTTTAACAGAGCTACAGGTAATTCAAGCAGCGCAAACCACAACAGAAATGAGCAAAATAGAAGCCAGGTAAGACCTACCGCGAGTGTCGTTCTCCACTTCACTCCTCCAGCGGTGCAAGCAGCCTTCGAGCACCCTCAGCTCTTCATCCGAGATGTGCCGCGGGGCGGGGTGCATGGGGAGGTCGGGGGGTAGCCGGGACTGGGTAAAGGGCTTGTGGATGGGTATTCTGTGCTGCTGGGCTGCAGTGGGAGCTGTGGGGGGAGCTGAGGCAGGGCCTGAGCTCTCTGCAGCGGGCAAGGAGTCCGGCTCGGTTGTGCTGCGGGGAGAAAGTAAAGTTGTGTCAGATAGAATTTAAAAAGCATATTTATAAAGGGTCTGTCAATAGCAGGATTTTTGCCTATAGTTTCTAGGTGTGTGGGGGTGTATTGTGTAAGAGACCCTGTGATTATAGATCTTATCGGTTATCCATTTATGATAATAAATGGAGCACCCTTCATACCACACTAAATATTAAGATTTTACATAAGAAAAATTGAGATTGAGTTTGTATTTAAAGCAAAACTATAACAACAAACCATAAGAAACACACAAAGCGCTATTACAAAATTATAATACAAATATAAAATTCTGCTTCATATTTTTCTAATTTCTGTTCATTATTATGTATTTTAAAATTGCACAGCTCTATCAATTGTAATATAATGCACATGTTATTTTTCAGACCCATTTTTCATATTCTTGGTATTCTCTTTCTTATTTTAAAATAGTTATTATAATTGACTTTAGTTTTACAATCTAATTCCTCCAACTGTATTTATATACACACCATTATACACTAAAGAAAATTATGTACGTGTCAACCTACTTGGGCAACCAGATTTTGATTGTGATGATTACTAATAAATGAGAATATGAGACGCTTGCGTCAACACAGCGAGTGGTGGAATGAGGGAAAGCAGTGACAACAAACAGCGGGCTATCTTTAATGAAACCTGCCTTTGTGAGGGCAGCGGTTGCCCTGTTGTACCACCAGGGGGAGCTGATGTGTCGATGTCTTCCACTGGGGAGGTGCACACAGGCTTACTGGAGGCAAACTCCATGGCATACTGGAGGACATCTGCCAGAGGAAACCTCTTGGGGCCTGAGCCATAACTCAGATACCTGAGAGAGAACAGAGAGTCACGGTAAGAGTCAACGAGATGCAGGTTTATTTATTACACAGCTTAGATGAATACTGGATTCAATTTGGACATTTACTCTTTCTTGATATTAGAACATTGCCAAGGACGTTCTTTTCGAGTCACTATGTACATCAGTTTTGTATTTCTCTATCTAAAACCACCATAAATTACTTTTTGAATATACATGTTTGGGTTGTTTGGTTGTGTGGCTAAACTGTCCACAGTAAAGAAAAGAAACAGAGAAGAAGAACAAGAAAACAGAGCAAGAGAAGGAGAGAGGTTAAAAGTCAGAGTGCTGGATGACAAAGAAATCATCAGCAGATGACAGACAGGAAGTAAACACTAACGGGAACAGAAGAAGACAGGAAGTGACACTAACAGTATGGGCTCTGGCTGTGTTTAAAGACTGGTTAATGGAAAAGAAAATGTGAACAGACTTGGACCGACTGCTGCGTCACTTTAAGATACGTTTCTGCCACTGCAGTTTACCCGTTACTACACAGTAGGATGCCTATTTGGTCTTAGTGATAGGAATACAATCATTTCTAAATCAATAAAATCATGTTTAAATCAATATGTTGTGTCAAATGATTGATTTATTCAGTAAGTAAGAACCCCACAGGACCCAGACGGGGAGACTGCTCATATTTTCCCTTAAAAGGGCTTAAAGGCAGGCAAGGAGAGGGCATGCTCAGAGAAACAAATGACTCTCCATTACCGTCTCTGTTGACCTTTGCTAAAACAGTTATTGCTGAACACTGGACAAGAAGTACCTCTCCAGCCGCTGTTGCAGAAGAGTCAGATGCTCTTTCAGCCTCCTGATCTCCTCCCTCTTGATCCTGGTTATCTCCCTGTTCCTGTCCATGTACCTAACCAAACAAAAACACATCACAGGTGTCCATCGTTTACTGACTGGGGATTCATTGTTATATACTGCAGAGACAAATACTGCAATTCCTCGTACCTGTCCATGTAGAGCATAGAGGGGAACTCCAGCTTGTTGTGGATCTTCTCAGGGCGTCCCAGAGCTTGGTTGAACTCAAACCTTGACAGTTCAAAGGTCAACACGGGAGGGAGCTCTGTGAACCAGTGCTGAAAGGATGTGGATATTGAGATTCAATTACAATGTCAACATACAGAGTTTGGTACAGACGTTTTCCCTTTAGAGAAGAAGTTGTCCCACAACCAATGGTAACTTGTGGTTTAGTGACGTCCCTAAACTCTTTTAAAGTGCTTACATTTATTATAAGGGGCACTGAAAATATAAGGAAAACAACATTACTCATCTGATTTAAACTATTTACATGCAGTAGGCTCAAGATGAATCCTAACATACACCAACACACAGCCCCGGAAAAAATGAAGCGACCACTCCTAATGTTTCTTAAATATTTAACTCTACATGTATGGCAGCCATTCCAGTGTCTGTTGAATTCCAGCACAGAGAAATGGTTTCAGTAGTTTATAGTAGGGATGGGAATTCGAAAGCTAATTTATATTCAAATAATCATGCCCCAAAAAAACGGTTAACCGATTAATCGAAACGTAAATATCCTATATATATTTATATATATATTTTTTTTTAAGTAAAAAAAAAAAGATTAATTAAAAAAATGTTTGAATAACAAACACATGTTCAAATAAATATTGAAACCAAGTCGAATTTGTCCTATCTATTGAACAGTTGACAGCTCTTGGCCTGCAGCTTTCATGCTTAAAACATAACGGCTTCTGACTTCTTATTGCTCATTCTTAAAGCCAAATTAAAGGAATGCGTTGCATAGCTTAGATTATTACAACAGAACAGAGATCAACAACATGTAACAGGGCCTATGCACAGTATGCAGCTATTTTAACACTCATTCTTGGGTCTCTTTCTTCGATCTTTTTCTCAAGATATTTAAAATGGCACTGTTGAAAACATTTAAATAATCCATTTGATAAAATGTCATCAACTTAGGCACCCCTCCCATAAAACAAATATATATATATACAGTGGGGCAAAAAAGTATTTAGTCAGCCACCAATTGCGCAAGTTCTCCCATTTAAAAAGATGAGAGAGGCCTGTAATTTTTATCATAGGTATACCTCAACTATGAGAGACAAAATGAGAAAAAAAATCCAGGAAATCACATTGTAGGATTTTTAATGAATTTATTTTCAAATTGTTGTGGAAAATAAGTATTTGGTCAATAACAAAAGTTCATCTCAATACTTTGTTATATACCCTTTGTTGGCAATGACAGAGGTCAAACGTTTTCTGTAAGTCTTCACAAGGTTTTGACACACTGTTGCTGGTATTTTGGCCCATTCCTCCATGCAGATCTCCTCTAAAGCAGTGATGTTTTGGGGCTGTCGCTGGGCAACACGGACTTTCTACTCCCTCCAAAGATTTTCTATGGGGTTGAGATCTGGAGACTGGCTAGGCCACTCCAGGACCTTGAAATGCTTCTTACGAAGCCACTCCTTCATTGCCCTGGCGGTGTGTTTGGGATCATTGTCATGCTGAAAGACCCAGCCACGCTTCATCTTCAGTGCCCTTGCTGATGGAAGGAGGTTTTCACTCAAAATCTCACGATACATGGCCCCATTCATTCTTTCCTTTACATGGATCAGTCGTCCTGGTCCCTTTGCAGAAAAACAGCCCCAAAGCATGATGTTTCCACCCCCATGCTTCACAGTAGGTATGATGTTCTTTGGATGCAACTCTGCATTCTTTCTCCTCCAAACACGACAAGTTGAGTTTTTACCAAAAAGTTCTATTTTGGTTTCATCTGACCATATGACATTCTCCCAATCCTCTTCTGGATCATCCAAATGCCCTCTAGCAAACTTCAGACGGGCCTGGACATGTACTGGCTTAAGCAGGGGGACACGTCTGGAACTGCAGGATTTAAGTCCCTGGCGGCGTAGTGTGTTACTGATGGTAGCCTCGGTTACTTTGGTCCCAGCTCTCTGCAGGTCATTCACTAGGTCCCCCCGTGTGGTTCTGGGATTTTTGCTCACCGTTCTTGTGATCATTTTGACCCCACGGGGTGAGATCTTGCGTGGAGCCCCAGATCGAGGGAGATTAGCAGTGGTCTTGTATGTCTTCCATTTTCTAATAATTGCTCCCACAGTTGATTTCTTCACACCAAGCTGCTTACCTATTGCAGATTCAGTTTTCCCAGCCTGGTGCAGGTCTACAATTTTGTCTCTGGTCTCCTTTGACAGCTCTTTAGTCTTGGCCATAGTGGAGTTTGGAGTATGACTGTTTGAGGTTGTGGACAGGTGTCTTTTATACTGATAACGAGTTCAAAAAGGTGCCATTAATACAGGTAACGAGTGGAGGACAGAGGAGCCTCTTAAAGAAGAAGTTACAGGTCTGTGAGAGCCAGAAATCTTGCTTGTTTGTAGGTGACCAAATACTTATTTTACCGAGGAATTTACCAATTAATTCATTAAAAATCCTACAATGTGATTTCCTGGATTTTTTTTTCTCATGTTGTCTCTCATAGTTGAAGTGTACCTATGATAAAAATTACAGGCCTCTCTCATCTTTTTAAATGGGAGAACTTGCACAATTGGTGGCTGACTAAATACTTTTTTGCCCCACTGTATTACAATACAAATATGTATAACTCATATTCGAATACCTGAATCATTTCGAAAATTCGATTATTTGATTAATCCTCCCCATCCCTAGTTTATATAATACAATAAAAAACTCAAAGACAAACCTATAAATAGTAAAACCAGAGAAACTAATAATGCTGAAGTGGTCTCTTATTTTTTCCAGAGCTGTATTCCCTGATCCTCTAAACTCGGTCACTGGTTCCTTCAAATACCAATAAAGTGCTCAGGGTTCTACACATTTAGAACCAGTCCAAGCCAAATAATTGACATGAGCTCACTATTTTCCATTTTAATATCAAATGAAATGAACAGCTTGTGAGGTCATCACCTGACTGTTTTTGTGCGAGCGCGTTCCTTTGGGAAACCCTGGATTGGATTGAGTGTCTCTAATGCTCCCTCCCTTCCTTGTCATGGCTGCAATGGGTACTTTACTGATCTGTGTACTGGCTTGGTTATAAGCTGCTTCCAGGGCAGTGTTGGTAAGACTTCAGCTAAACAGAGATCACATCCAGAATAGCAAAAGGTGTGACAAAAGGGCAAGCCCTTTGAAGAGGATCCACCACATAATCCCAGAAAGCCCTGACAGTTTTCTCTCATTTCTAAGTCTTTGACCTGGTGTTGGTCCACCATGGAATTAAGAAAACATTTCCATTGGGGACAAACTGTTCTCCAATATTACAAACGGAAACAACTGGTGGCACTGACCTCTTGTCCAGATCTCGCTGAGTTCTCTGCAGAGTGCAGGGACTCGATCTCGCCCTCGATCATCGCTGCCTCCAGACACTCGTGCAGATCTTTGAAGCCGTTCACCTGCAGCGGGTACTGCCCAAACATCTCTGTGTTTTCAAACTTTTTCCCTATGGAATTACACATGTACAATAGTAGTTAACAGATGAGTATAACTGATGCGTTAAAAAGTGTCAGGGTGGCCATCGTATAGCTCAGTGGGTAGAGCAGGCGGCCATATACAGGGGTTTGAACCCCATGCGGTGGACCCAGGTTCGAATCCGGCCTGAGTCTCTTTGCCGTGCCTCTTCCCCTCTGTCTCCCCGTTTCTGAACTACACTACATTAAAAGGCACCGGTTCCAAAAAATTGTCAGGGTTATCCTTAAAAGGTAAATATGTGATCACCCTGTGAGAGAGAAAGTATGCTTCGTTGTTCACACAGCTCCTTATTTTGAGTCCAAGCATCTTTTTTTATTTGTTATTAATGAAGAGTGAGTACATTCAGTCACATGGAGATAAAGCGCTGCGTCCATCATTTATTTTCGGAGCCCTTTTTCGCAAAAAAAACCCTCAACTTCCTGTGTGTTTCAGACAGAAACTATCACATCCAATAGGCGAAAAGCTTGCTTGAGCTGATCAACTAGGCAGGCCTTTTTACAGGGGACAAGCTCATCCATTCAAGCAGAGTGTGAGAGCAAGCTTATTCAGGATGGCGCTCATGGTGGAAAAACAACATCAAACTAATATAAAGTAGTCCAAATGTATCGATAAAAGCAAGGCTAGTTTGTCATATGTGATGAGGTTTCAAGAATCATAGAACTTATTTTTTTTAAAAGACACCATATGGACACAGGGCCTAAACTGTATAAATGTCTAATGTAGATCAGAGAGGTTAGTTGGCGCGAGTGTGGAAGAAAAAGCAAGAACATGAGCTTTTCACGACTGTTTCATCCAAGCTAATTTCAACTCATCGGTCAGTCACTCATCATGAACCAGCTGCACGGTCCTCCCTGCATCCACTTCTGATGAGAAGCCCAAAAAAGAGGAAGGGAGGAGTAGCTAGGGGACATGCAGCTGAGGCATTAAGGTCATTTATGAGCAACAGAGTCCACCGGCCCAGCTTTTGGTGGCTCTGGGCCAGTATTGTCATGCATAATAAGCACAATGTCAATCAGCCATCAAGGACTTCCACGATCAATGCAACCGCTCTCCTCTTTTACATGGCCCACATCTCATTAAGACAAGGTCACCTTTCATTACTGGGGGCAAGGACTCGCGTGCTTTCTAGCTGCAGCAATCAAGCCATGCTCATGCTCATGCTCATGCTCACACACACACCCACACACCCACACCCCCACACCCCCACACCCCCACACACACACACACACACACACACACACACACACACACACACACACACACACACACACACACACACACACACACACACACACACACACACACACACACACACACACACACACACACACACACACACACACACACACACACACACTTTCATTTACCCCTCACTTTTTCTCTTTATTGGCTTTAATTTAACAGCTCCTCTCACCTTCCAGGACACCCACAGCAAGGAAGCGACCGTAGAAAAGCTCCACCATCGGGTTTTTGGGCTTCTCACCCTCCCTAAAAGAAAAAGAAAATGGAATAAATTAAAGTTTTTTTCCACATGGGGTACCTTTGATACAGTTCCATGTTCAACTCTCAACTGATTTAAATGTGCTGCCCTATTGCAGCAGCAAGCATTTGTCCACCTTATGTCCAATCTTTGAATATTGACCTTTGGATAGAGGGAGAATAGTTACCGGTCTTCTTCTGCCTTCATCTGGAAGGCATCCTCCAGCCAGTCAAGCAGCTTGTGGGTGAACTCGCTCACATCCTGCTGTTGAGTAAAACACAGGCATACAACATGAGCTAATACAGGAAAGCATTTGGGACATGGATGTCAGAGTTTCAAACTATTGGAATGTCCAATGTAGCGTCGGTCATCTTTTGATATACGCTGAGCTTTAGATTTTAGATCACAGATTTGTCAAGCGAAACATGAGGTCATATCTCGCAGACATCAATGGCAGCCGATAATTCAGGTCAAAGCCTATCTGACTCACACACAGTGCAGTGACATGAACGATGAGCGCAGAGGACAGAAGGCTGACCTCCGCTCAGAAACTGGCGTTGTGCGAATGCTCATGTAAAGATAACACGCGTGTGCATCACATTATAGGAACCAAGCACAAACAACTACCTCCTAGTCAATATTATTTATTGCAAAGTTCAGAGGGGTGGAATGGGCATTAATTGTTATAGATAAGAGATCAAAGTCAGCTGAGTCAGTAGAACAGCAGTGAAATGGAGCAGCTGTAGGAAGTTATTTCATACTTAAAGGATTTAATTGGTTGTGTTTAAGTTAACTTGTGTTTCTTTAAAGTTAAGAAAATGTTGTCTATTGACATTTACAAGACACGTTTACTATGACAAAACAACATAGTGTTGACAAGTCTGTTGCTACACTTTTGAATGTACTTATACTTGCAGTGGATTCTTTTACTTCAGTTAAAGGTAAAACTGTATAGATAAATATAACTATACAACCAAAGCGAATTATATATTTATCTTTTAAAGCCACAAGTTGTGGTACTCTGGTCACATTTGTATTTTGTGCATATCTCCAGGCTTTAGAAAGTTCTTTATTTTCTCATGCTGCCTGTGCTTCAGCGCCTCTTTTCACCCTCTGTCTGAAACCAGAGCCTAGTCTGCTCTGATTGGTTAGCAGGCTGGCTCTGTTGTGGTTTGTCAACTGCTGAGAGGTGTTCCACCCCTTTGCCTATCACTTACAATGTGTTGGAGCGCTAGCCAATAGAAGTGCAATTGTTACACAGTGATGTCACTATGCAATGTGGGGGAGAGAAACTCCCTCTGGAGAGGACATAGGGATTTTAGCCTTTGCAGACCATTTAGATGCACAAAAACCACAGGAAAGGGAAATTTGTGTGTTGCAGAAGTTAACTTGCATTTTGTCAAAGACAAATTGTGTATTGTAAAAGTTATACAACGTGAAGCCTTCTGCTAGTGCTATCTGGGGTAAAATGTTTGCAGTCAACTTGAGATCCTCATGTCGGGACAAAAACATACTCTGATCTGCTGGTAACAATGGCGTTGTGTTCATTGAACTGTGTGAATGTCATTTTGCCCAGCAGATTACGGCAGATAGAGGCCTACCTGCTGCGCCTCGCTGGACTTGAAGGCGTCTTTAAGGATTTCCACAGCTCGTGACGGATCCACATATTTCCTCTTGGAGCCCACCATGAGGGAGAAAAGGTTCCTCAGCTCCTGCATGAAGGGCAGGTTCCTGTGCTCCTGCTCACAGTAAAACAATCAACTATGGAGTGAATCCAAATACAGTCTAGGCAGTGTAGCCTTTAGAAACTAAAAAAGATATATGATCAAATGTTACAGTGAAGCAGCATCAAACAGAGGAATTGTTATGAAATTACAGATTCTGGAAGGGAGTTCCTCAGACAGGCTGAGGAATTTGGGAAGCACTGAGAGACCAACTATAACATCACACTTTAGTGTTTAATTCCAGTGGGCTTGAATTAAGATAAAGCAATTAGCCTTTAGACAGTTCTTTCCAAAATATTTCCAATTTGTGAAGTCTACAGAATTTAAAGATACATGTCTTTTCATAATTGTGTGGTTTGGTTTGGGAGCTATGGAGCTAGTTATTGTTATAAGATGATCAGCAGAAGAGAGGAAATGATTGCCATTATTCTCCCGGGGTAAACTGACCAACTCTTCCTCACTCTGGCCTTATTAGCTAACACTTTGTATACCATACGTACTTATAGCTTTTTCGCCAATGACAATATCTGATTTAATCGACTCAAGGAACTTTCTGAACACACTCTCTCTGCGTGTTCATTTCTGTCCGGTTGGAAGAATACAAGGTTTTCATCAAACGTTTAACCAGTGGTGGGAAATCCTGCATACTACTATCAGGGACAACGTGCCAAGCTAAGTCATGATCACGCAGCACCTGAATGGCATCTGACAAAAAACACTACACTGAGCTAACAGTCTTTACAATGCACCACTCACACGTGTTAATGCTACTTCAGTTTCCTTTGTTGAGGACCTGGGGGGGTTCTTACCTTTAGGTTGCGGGGCACATCGTGGACCGGGGGTGAGTAGTTGAGCACCAGCCTCTGGAACTCCAGCAGGTTGAACAGAGACTTGAGGTTGGGAAGAGGTAGGGACATGTTAGTAACATCAAAAGATAAAGACTGTGTAAGCCACCTCTACTTTCTATAATTTCAGAGAAAAACCACGATAAACTGCAGGGAAAAATGAATGTTGCCTCAAAGAAAAGAGGCCTTGTAGGTATGCCTGCTTTATATGCCAGATTTGACTTCTTATGTACCTTTTCTCTGCATGTGGTTTTGAAAATAAAATGTTGTTTACTGCCACAGGGTCAGGTTCAAGCACGGCCTTCTTCTCAAAGGGTTTTATTACACACAGCAGCCAGGCCCCATGTGATGGTGTATCCAGTGTTCATGTGGCAAAGTCCAGCTCAGGTCGCATTCTACAGCTGACTCATCCAGCACATAAGAAACAAGTCTTTGTGACAGCCGGGCTAAATACAGACCATTATTTTCAAGCATATTACCAACTGGATAATTCTCTTATAAAAGGTTATCCTACCCCAGCTCAATGGAACCAACACTGCTATTTCCACACGGACAGAGTTGGAATTTTAATGCCAAAACATTATATCATTAGCCCCCGTCATTTTTTTGAGGGTGCTTTTGATTGAGCTGTTCATGTCACACTGCAGTGTGGCTTTTATTCATGTATTTTATACCTGTTGTGTTTTTGTTATCATCTTTGCTTTTCAAAGCCAGTTTTGAAATGCCATTTTATAATGTGTTTCTGCTGCATTTGTTTCTAATGTCTTTTATTTGATATTGTAAAGCACTCTGAATTGCGATGTGTTGAAAGGTGCTATATAAATACACTAGCCTTGCCTTGGCTAATCAGTGAACACAATATGAAACACATCAATATAAGGAAACTCTAGAGCTGTACAGAGGAGTTGGAAGCTTCATCAAAAACGGTGATATTTTGTTGGTTTGATTCATGTTACACCCAAAACAAATAATAATGATTAATAAAAAGACTCAATACAACCCCTCTGACCCTTGCTTGCACCCGGTAAAGACTCCTTTTCACTAACGTGGAACACAGTATAAAGCATTTTCCTCATAGGGGCTATTTAAACCTCAATCAATGCTTTCGACTTGGACCATCAGTGTGTGTGTGCGTGTCCCACCTGTATGACAGCACTGAACCAGCAGGTATTGCCGACATTTTTCAGCCCCACGGAGCAGGTGTCCACCCTCTTCCTGTCGTATGGGTTGGGGGAGTCACTCCATACTTCGGTGTGGGTGCGCTTCAGACTCGCCTTGTTCTCCGCTATGCTGGCCTCCAAAACTCTAAAGACATAAACCAATTAACAAAAGTAATAGTTGTTGTTTTTCTACTAATTGCCCATTGCCAGAACTTCCTCTCGCAACCTCTGAAAGGTCATGCTGAACCCATTTGATCTCTTATTAAGTTGTGTGATATTATCATCAAACTTCTTTTATCTAATTCTTCATGTTTTGTAAAAAATGGAGCCAGTCCTCCATACCAGATAGCATCATTTACTGAAATACAAAATGATTTAACCAAAGGAACATAGAAAGCCATTTGAGGGGCTCATGTCCGAGGGGTTTCATTAAACTGCCAGATATTGTACTTTTTTATTAAGGACTATGATTTCAAATGTAATAATCATGAGGATGTTATTCTCAATTATCATGATTAACTAATAACATGAATAGCAAGGTAGGTTAATATTCAAAAAGCCCTAAACAGTGAAGGAAAGGAAAAATATGAGGTTTAGTGGTGATTAAAAATAGTCTTTATTACTTTACCCTCGTCTGGAAATGTCCAAACTATGCAGGACCTGATGTCCAAACTCCATTTCTTTCCAGACGGAATGGTTGTGTAACACTGTTTATTTGTCTCTTTGACAAATTAATTTTTTTGTTACGTAAAAATATTAATATTATGTGAAGTAGGGGTGTCTTCAAATAAGAACTTTCATAGTCAAATCTGATTGGTCATTTTTTGTTTTCTTCTATCGTCAAAATCATTTAATTTAAGACCATGTATCAATAGAAAAATATCAAACTCAATAGATTATTTGGCTTAGGTACACCAAAATTAAACCAAATATGCTTTATATCATGATTTATTAAGAGAAAACAAGCAACTCTATGTCAAATCAGACAAACTGCTTCCCCATTGCCCTGAATGGAAGGATCCTTTGCTGGACTTAAAATAGCAGTGAAATCAGGCTCCTTTGATTGAATTGTTGAATATGCGTCTATTTTTGGGTCACCCATAATGTAATGTATCAGCATGTTATTCAGGGTTGAACATGGTGTTACAGAGGGATGCTACTTTACCTCATAAACAATATTGCGCACAGATATAGCAGAGGGCAGATAAAACCGACAACAGCCTAATGTAAAGTTGTCCTGCTAACAAGTTACTCTTAAATGAACATTAATGAGTGACAGCTGCTAGGTCAGCCATGGGGGATTTTGTTTTTTTTTTAAACGGTGATATAACAGAGGAAGTCAAGAGTGAAAACAAACCTTTTTTTTCTATTCACACACTTATGTAATAGTCACTCGCAAATGAAGCAAATAACTTGCAGTGAAGAGCGCAGTTGGCATTAAGAGGAGCAGCGCTGCAACACTAGCTGAGGGAGGTAGAGGGATTATTTTATCAGCTATGATCCGTTATAGTGCTTAAAATACACTTGCATGCGCCACATTATGATACCTAGACCATATCAGGAGATTGATTACAATAGGTTGTTTTTTCATCTAAGGATTGGTGCAAAGAATTTATACCAATCCTACGATAATTTTTTTAAAACTGTCTGAACATGTTGTTTAACTGTTTGGTCGTAGTGAAATTTCAGAATCAGTGTTGCTGCTGAGCCCACCTGCTGATGGCCTGCTCCTCATCGGTGATGCCCGTCTCCCTGAACGCCCGGCTGGACTCCTCCAGGCTGAGGGCTATGGCCCTCTGCAGGTCATCTTTATCATCCCCAGTCAGGTCAATCACATCTGCACATTTAAAAAACACAGACACAAAAGCTGTGATTTAGGTTGCATCTTACCTCCATAGCTTATACTCAAACAGTTTAGGTAATTATCCAATTAACCCGCTTGTTCTTTTACATTTCCGTTGACCCTCTGGGTTCAGCTGACACAGGGCGTGTGTACTTCAGGTTTCATTTGAAGTCTTTGTGATCACTGCTCTTTGTGAGTATGGAGAATGACTGACTGACTCAGTGAGTGAGAAGGCAGGGAAGACAGCCTCCCTGCCTCTCCCCATGTGTAACTGATAGATTTGTGTTTCTGTTCTGCCCCTCGGCTGTGTTCTTTAAGAAGGGCCTAAAATCCTTTCTTTAAAAAACCCTTTTATTAAAATGTGTGTTTTAAAATATATATATATATATATATATATTATTATTACAATTTTAAGGAAAAGAACAACCGATGGTTACAAAATCCCAGAGGATCCACCCACCAGCTCCTGATGACGATGGGTAAGTTTATTCATTTTCCAAATTGTTTGTCCTGCTATTTAACAGAATTGCATAGTGTGTGTAAATGTGAACACGGCTTTGATAAATGCTGCATTTGAGTCCAATATGTAAAATTGTTAGTCCAGATTTTTTCTTTTCTGTTTGTAAAAAAAAACTCTACTCTGTGTATAAGCTATTATGTTAAGTAAAATCAGCTTCTCTTTCAAATAGCAAATGGATACACGGTTATGTTTTACCCATTTTCTATTTGTATTATCCATTCTGAGCAGATAATACTTTTTGATCTATATCCTCACAAATATAATTGTGTTATTATATTTATGTCTTATCAATTACGAATAGTGGTCCCACATCCCCATTATCTTCATTAGGTGTGAAGGGGCATCAGGAGGGAGAAAGGGAGAGTGTGTAGAGCATGTAAATATGAGTTGGAGGCTACACTTATAAACCGAAAGTGTCCAAACAGCAAAAGAAGAGTCACAGAAGTCATAGTTCCCTCATCACGGAACGGGAGTGTTGAAAGTTGACAACAAGGTGTGGCAGACGTATTGATGCCAAACTATTTGCTAATATGGAACCTGATTAATGTAATGAAGCAATCTGGAAGTGTTTGATAGGAAGCCATGAGAGGACGGTGCAGGTGCAGATGACCTCATTGTTACATCCCTATATGGAACTACTTGTAATTATTTATAATGTTTTATACAATAAACCTTATTGACAAGGCTCAAACAGGATCATAAAACAGTGATCATATTAATTAACATACAGAAATGTTATACGGCTCTCCTAAAACTTTAGGTAGGCTGCTCACTTGTGTCTGCCTGGCTGCCCACGCTGATGTATCGGTCGCTGGCCACCTGCGACGTCTGGTAGTAGGTGGTCTCATCCTGCTGAGGAACCTTGGCATTCTTCTCCGTCAGAAAGGCCACAGCCTCGGCCAGGTCTCCATTGCTTACCTGCGGGCACGACGAAGACATACTGCTAACTGACAATAGTTTAAGAATATTTAAAAAAGCCAGTTAGATTGACAAAGTGTGGGCAAAAACCAGAAAGCTAAACATTTTATTTGATGCATATCTAATGTTAAACTGTGTAACTGTATTGTTGTGACGAAGGGTTCCAATATCCAATATCATTAGTGCAAAGTGAAAACATTGGTATAAATAGTCATCAATTTATGTCTTTATTTTGAAATTCCCATGTGCACGGGCTAAGAGCGATGCTAGCCTCATTAACGAGCGGCACTAGCATCTGTTTGTGCGGTTGAAAGAGAGTGTTTGTGACGCTAAGCAGCATCAACCTTATATTTGTGAGCAGAAAACATGTCTGAAAACATCTAGCTCTCCAATAACAGGTCCTGTATGTTTATTCCTTTTAACACAAATAATAGATATTAGATTTTATTTAAATGTGTAGAGGAGCCCACTTATAACACTGTCAAATGATATTGTGGTTTGCTTTTTTGTGAGTGGATTTAAAGGCAACAGTTTGTGTTACAAGGGCACATTATAACCGTTCATACTGATAGCCAGTTCCTTGTGGCAGTCTGTATTGTAGGTAAAATATTATACGTTATCAGAAATTGAAACACATCATGAAGAAACTTGATTTACACCCCTGGTAGCCACATGTGTGGAACGTCCGCCGGATATTTATTTAAATTTCATGTCATGTTGAGTGCCTGAAACAAAAAAGAGAAAACAAGGAGTACATTTTAATATTTTAAATGCATGTTGATGCTTTACCTGCAGGGCCTGCTGTAGCAGCTGAACATCTGTGGTGCCTGTGACTTCCCTCAACTGGTTTAGTAGAGTCTGCTGGTGCTATTGCAAGAAAAAGAGAATACGAGGCAGTTCAGAGCACAGCATCATAGAGACAAATAGTTTAGAGCAGGTTGAGTTTTTTTAAACAATACCAATGAGCTGTCTAATTACACTCCTATATAGTAACATCCAGGTGACTTTAAAAAAAGGAACTGTAAGAACAATCTCTATCTAAAAGTGTAGCGGACGGCTTATTAAAATGATGGGGCTCTTCTCCTTTTTAGATTTATGAATTTATTTTAAATACTTAAAGATTGTGAGATTTTGCAGTGACACGAATGTTAGGCTTTGATTGACAACAGAGCCAGTCAGCTAACCAATCAGAGCAGACTGGGCTCTGGTTTCAGATAGAGGGGGAAAAGAAGTCAGGCAGTATGAGAAAAATAAAGAGCCTTCTGAACATTAAAGCATGGAGACATGTCACAGTAGAGGCACAGAATACAAATATGAACCTGAAATTAGCATAATTGGGCCCCTTTAATACAATGGCAGCCAAACAATGCGCGGATCTGTAACTAACCAACGCCAGACTGACGAGGATCATCATTTGCTGCGTTAATTATCTACTCTTCTTTCAGGCGATGTGTATTAAAATATTGCACTGATTCTGTATATTCTCTGCTCTCCTTTACTCTGTGTGTATTTGTGTGCCAGATACTCGAGACACGTATATGAGCGAGTGAGATTGTAGCGTTGACTCTCGTAAAATGTGTGTAGTGGAGAAATGGACCAATCTTAAGCTCTGGGGAACGTTTGACCCGACTGTGAGGCGTTTTCTCACTGTTGTACCAAAGACTGACAGGGAAGAAAAACAGATAATCTACTGATTCGTTGGTCCTCACCACATGACAGCCTGTGCGCTACTATTTGACTGCACCCTGAAGAATAGGAGCTAGAGCGTGCCTTTCGTGCATCTAAATGGATTTATCAAACCTAGCTGAACTGCACGGATTTAGAAATCCCACTCCAAGCTGCTACAGCCACTACATAAAAGGCAATAGGAACCAGTCAAGTATAAAATCAATCCGAATACAAATGATTATATGTTCATTGAATTCCTTAATTCAGTTTTAACAGATACTTACCTGTCATTTTAATGTTAATTGTATTATCCTGTGTGAAACTATACTGTCCTGTTTTGCTTTCTTATTCTGCTTTCACTACTGAATTTCCCCATGGGGATTAATAAAGTTACATTTTGTTATTCTTATTCTTGAGAAAATGACATAAAGCAACACCATCATTAGAGAACTAATGCTTTTGAATATGAATAAAGGAGAACAAATCTGGACTAATTAAACATTACATATCCCAACTGACCAGCAGTACTGCACTCCTAAAGAAAAAGGCCCTTACAGCTGGGATAACTAGCTCACTCTTTGGTCACAGTATGACCATGACCTGAGACAACAACACCATCTTTGGTTGGCAGGGGTTCAATATGACTTGCTTTCAGCAGCAATAACAGTGTTATGATTTGGAAATGACACCTCTAAAATGCCAGCTGGTTGTCAGAGGGAAAAAGTAAACGGGACAAAAATAGGCTTTACCCTGTGGTTATTTAATATGAGCTATTACCAGAAAACACAGTATAACATGATATAGCTAGTTAGTTGTCGAGATGTGAAATATTACCAAGCCTTTAAAAAAACATCTTGTCAACATCCCCTGTGTATAATTGTACATAACAGTGTTACTCATGCATGGGTAAACACTCTGATGGCAGTGTGTTTTGATCACTGTCGGCATGCTGGTTTGTTGACACAGAGGGTGGTGACGTCAGTTCAGTGTGAGGAAAGTTACACCTGTAACTGATTTGGTCCAAGTCAAACACAAGCCAGTTCTTCAGACACCCACACACACATACTTCTCTTCTCCATGTGACATGTCTGGCATGGCTATTTGTCACATGGATGATTAAGAGGCATCTTGAATAACACATACTTCTCTGCATGGCACAAGGAACTACTTTGGGTCTTTACAGCAGGTTAGAGGCAGGGCATTCCCCATGACTCTATGTATCAGGTTGCTTTGTACGTGCATGTGAATGAGTTGCAAAATTTTAAAAAATTGTACACAAAGGAAGTCTAACGCAAATTCATCTGCAGGCCATTACATGAAAAGTTGCACCACACCCTGCTATCATGAAGCACAGCACTTTAATAACTATAGGCCTAATGCTATCCTACTTGTATTAAACAATTTCAGTAAATTATGAATTAAATATTACTAATTTGTGATTCTACTTATAGTTCTTCAAGCAGCTGTGGCTCAGGCAGCATATGGGCATCTACCAATCAGAGGGGTCAATGTCTAGGTGTCCTTGGGCAAGATACCTAAATTACTCGTAGACATGGTCAGTGGTGTTTAAGTGTGTATAAGTCGCTTTGGATAAAAGCCACAAAACCTAAAAGGTTCAGACTGCATAATACGGTTTCTGTATTACTGCTTCTTCTAAGTTTTATTTTTGCCTAAGCACATGACTGCCATCAACCAATCAGACAGCTAGTTTATGATTTTTAGTTAAATGAGTAACGGCGTATGATATGGATTGACAAGCTATACTACAGAACAGAGTTACTGGATTGCTTCAGTGTGGTAAAACACGACTGTGATTATATCGGAATAACTATTTTGCATTGCATTGGTATTGTTACATTTGTATTTATAACCTAACTTTCGTTTTAGCAACATCATCATGAGTGGCTGACTCAACAGAGCTTTGCAACATAGTGGCATCGACCCTGAACGCACTTTCGTAAACTGAGAACATGATCACATGTAACCTAATAAGTCCTCAGTTATGAAGCATCGCACACTAAGCTTGCTATCTGGCCACTCCGCCCAGCGTCAACACTGCTGACCCACTGCCCATGCTTGGTAAACACAGATATCAGTTATGATATTAACGGTAACGGTAATCTAGAAAATATCTGCACACAAACAAGGAATATCCAGTCCTCCAAACTAAACATCATCGTTGGTGGAAAGGATGCCAAGTTGACGGCATTAACATAATAACATATGACCCTGTCAGTTGGCCTTGTTTATTACACTTGCAGACACAATTAGCCCATGATGCCTGTGTTAAAAAGCGAAGCAGCATCCACATTAATATGTTTACTGTGCAAGTTATCGTTAAAGTGACCCAACTTACACATCAGTTCGAATGTTAAACTTCACGTTAGCGTTAGCTCAGTGGTACCGTTAGCTTTTCGTTGACTAGCAACAAAACATTGGATAAGGCGTTCACTAGGAGAGCGGAAAGCCTAGCTTGAATATAAGCAGCTACAATTTTCAAGCGGTGGCTCAAAAACAGTCAATAACCACTATAAAACCACAATTCAATTTGAACTCATCTAACGAAGAAGTTTGCTGACCAACTATGTGGGAAACTGAGCCATAAACCTAAATAGCTGCACAGCTAGGCTAAAGTAAGCTAGCTACCAAGTTAGCTTCTGGAAGCTTACCTTCTGAGAATGCTGCTGAAGGACATTCTGCTCCACGGTCATGGCGGATTCAGCAATAAATGTATTATTAAATTCAAACCAGGGGTAGCAAAATGCAGAGGATACTTGTAACTAAAGCGAATAAAAACACGATGCTATGATGTGTTTTCCTTAATCAGCGACATCACGGGCGCCATGGCAGAGAGACTAGCGCAGGTCGTCAGGAGGAATGAAAACATTGCTCTGCCCTGCCTGAGTTCTGTGATCGATTACTCACGTCTGCTCCAACTGCAACTACGTCACGGATTAGATGTTTGGAAATCTTAGAGATAAAATAATTTAGTGGCAAGGGTGAGAAGTAATCAAGTAGGCTACATTTACTCAAGTACTGTGAGGTAAATGGTGTACTTTTACTCCACCCCATTTATTTTGTTCCTTTAGTTACTGTGCAGATTTGGATTAATGATTCGAAATATAATTAACTCTTTAATCAGAATTCAGTTACACCTGGAGTTCATTCCCAAGCTACCCTGCAGTATACAAAGTAATTAAAACTAGCTGAACCTTTACAATTTTGATAAATACTTTAATGTATCAATACTTATAATCAAAACATATAATATATATTATTCTGAGATGGACCAGTCTACATAATAAGTAGGCTACTTTTACTTTTGGTACTTGAAGTGTATTTTGATGCTAACGCTTTTATACTTTTATTTGAATAACATTTTGATTGCAGGACTTTTACTGGTAACAGAGGTACACCACTCCGTTAATAGTTACATTGCTTAGTTGTGTAGGCTCTGTATTTGATCCTTTTATGCACCAATGGTTAATGGTTTGTTTTCACTTAAATGACGTTAATACTATGTTTGAGATCTCCTTTCATTTCTAAATATCTTAGTCATGCGTTATAGGCACCATGACAGCAGCAGGGGAAGAGAGGACATGCTGTTGAACTACAGGGTTTGGGCTATTTATTTAATAATCGCTTTTCCCGGTTTTTACACACGGATAGGAATCTGCTTTAAGGTTGATATTGGCTTGATTTTCTTTAGTTTCACCTGAGAAACACATCAGTGCTACACCCTGCCCTGTTGTCAGTATCTTTAATCTGGTGTGAAATGTCTTTATCTTCAGCTCCTTTATGTTTGGTAGCATATGGCCTTCAGTACACACTAAGAACAGCTGATAATGAACATGTTATGTTAAAAAATAAAAAGAAAGAGTGTTCATGATGAATCTAAAATGACCATGCCGACCATTTTTGGCTGCTTTTAAACAATGCATGAAGGTAACCCTCAAGTACAGTTTTTAATAGCAATTTTGAGGCACGTTCCTTTATGTTTATGTTTGGAAACAAATACTGCAAACATTTTTTTAAGTTATATGCAACTATTACTAAGTCATAAAAGTCTTATTTTCTATAAACAAGTGTAAAAGCCAAAATCAACATTCTTGAAGTTAATTGTCAGAAACAGGTTAGTTAAATATAACTACACTGGCAGATGTATATACAACAAACCATACATCATGATAATTATAATAGTTAAAGTCAGTTTTAGTAAGCCAGCCTTACAGTCAACATGCTGCCTACAGTTTAATGCATAGGTGATACAATTCCATAGCCTTACATGCACATTCCTCTGTATATTTTGCACATTTCTGCACATTGATACCTTTTTGAAAACTGCACAGCTCTTCCACTTTTGTAATAGATTTGAAATAGTTGTATTATAGTTGTATATCTTAATATTCCTGGTAATAAACCTGATTCTGATACATTAAAAAAGTTGGAAAAGCGCTTGTTTTGCAAATGTGTATTTTAAATAGTTTGATTATATTTTGTATGCAATTAAACCTAAGTGTAATGCATAAAGTTAATTAATTGAGCTGCCCAGTTTCTGTCCTTATTTCTTCTGACTGATAATAACACCAGCTTCCGAACTCAGCGGGCTTCAGACATGTCAGCTGTGACTCACTGAGTCCTCTCACTGAACTGGGTCATCCTTTAGATGTTCAGGAATAGCATCGTGTAATAGTTATAACTGAAGCAGTCAGCATACTCTGTTACATGAACTGTGTCATTTAACTAGTCCATATAAATATTAATGGAGAACTCAGATCTTTGTGATGTTATTGGTGGAAGGATTCAGCAACAACAACAGCAACGGATGTTATGAAGGAAGATTTCATCAAGATACATTTCACAGTTACATAATCATCATACAAAACAGTCTGTAACCCCACTGTTTGGCAATGTTATACACTTCTTATGTGCAATATGATTTTACAATTGATTCTTATTTTACTAGCTGCTACTTCACATAAGTTGTATAATATCTATATATACAATGTACATATTTAAAATGTGTATATAATACATTGTATGTTTAATTCTGTATTTATTTTATTGTATTTTTACAGATGTAAATGCCTGTAAAATGCTGCTTTGACAAAATAATTATATTTACATCTAATCTAATCTGTTATTAATGGCTGTCACGTCATTACTTTTAAGGTTCACTTACTTTTATAATATTGTTGTTGTAATAATGTTTTTATTTTATTTTCATATATAATACTTTTAACTCAAGGACAATAACACGCTACTCTGCCAGAATAATTGGGATCAATACATAATATATTACTAATTGAATCTATTATTTACTACTGTAATTACAGGCTGCTATATCATTGCTTGTACATGTTTGCCTACTTTATGATAAATGCTGAATGCTATTTGACTCTACATCTACCTTCACAAACATATAGTAGACATCAAAACATTATTTTTATTCTTTTATCAGTACAAACATTTTCTGTTCAATGTTGCGCTGCCGTTCAGACCTTCCCCAGCAGGTGGAAGCATTTCCTTTGGAGCTCCAGTTTGCATAATGTCAGACCCTACAATGGAATCAGGAATGTGCAAAAGGAAATGAATCATAAAAATGATTCCACAAGGTAAAACCAGAAGCGTTAGTAATCAAAAATTCTATTTCCAAATTTCAGCACTGCACCATTATCAATATTTAATACATGTAGGCACGGTGTTCTGAATAGCCCTACAAAGCTAATTGTTTGTCGTCATAATGGCTGTTTGTTTACAAATGTGTACTGTTTATCATTGTAAATTATCTTCAAATCAATAAGTTTTTCTGTAAAATGTCAGAAAAGTGCATGTTGATATTCAATAAATGTTGCTTCCTTTAGTATATGTTGGGCTTATAACTGTGCTTATTTCAAGGCATTTGTCACTTTTCTAGGATCCAGAATTTGTTGTTATTTCAAGAATAAAAGTTATATTTTAAATGTCTTACTGAATTAAGAAACATACGACTGGTTATATTTGGCTGATTAATGTTTTTATGTGTTTCTTTTCCTGCTTATTTCAAGACATGCCACTTTTCTATTGCATCTAGATGTATTTCTTAGTTCAAGAAATCTTACTAAGTCCAGTTATCTGAAGGCACTGACTTGCTTCAAATTATGTATCTCCTCAAACAACATTTTATTTTATTTTCTTGTTTAAAGATGCTCTTTGCAGTGTATTGACCGCCCTGCTGTGAGAGCAGCCACACCACAGTCTGACCTCCAGGTAGGAAGTGGAGCTATCAGTCAGAGGATCTGTGAAGCTGTCAGGAAACCAATCAGAAAATAAGTTGATGAATTAATTGCTGCAGTCGGAATCATGTGATTTAAAGAGCTCAGGCTTGTTTGTTGATCTTCAAAGATCTTGAAAGTGAGCCTGAGGGCTGAATGAGAATCAACGTTTAAAATGTCTTCCCCTTCTGTCTCATTCACTGATCCAACACAGAAAAAAGGACATGAAATATGTTCTTAAATGAAAATGTAGGAAATCAGCGATGATAAAAATCATAAAATAAACTAGTTTGCTAATATAAAGTATATTCAGATGCAGCAGTTATGTTTGAAAAGTATCTGCAGTGGATGTGTAGCTTCTAGGATCTTTGATGATGGGGTGCCCTGAGGCATAGCACACCTTTAGCCTGAAGGCAGATTGGAAAGAAGTAAACTCAGATATTTTTTACTAGAAAAAGCATAAACTGTAAATTACTGTGTTATAAATAAAAGTCCTGCATTCACATTCAGTGATGCTATCCATTTAGACTATAGTATATTATTATGTGTTGTGGCCCATTTCAGAATCATATAAATATATATATATATATATATATATATATATATATATATATATATATATCTTAAATCAAAGGAATATGTTTGTATGACGATTGATGCTAAAAGTGTTCATTACAGCTGGTAAATTAACTACTTTGTATACAGGGTATCCTAACCTTAATGTCATAGTTTATATATGAGTCTATTTATATTTTGTATTATCTCATAATCTGTATCCAGTGTCGGAAAATGTATTCAGATTTGAGTAAAGGTACTAATACTACACCGTAAAAATATTCAAAGTACTGCATCCAGAGTGGTACTAAAAGTAAAAGTAAAAGTAAAAAGTATCTACGTACGATCAAAAAATGTACTTGACGTTTTAGAAGTAAAATGACGAATTGGAGATTAAAATCAAACAGTTTGTAAATGTTTTTTAAATATTTTAAAGCAAAAGAGTCAAGTCTATATGTCATAGTCATGTGTTTGAACAAAAACCCTTCCTAGCAACATGTCTGCCAATTCAATTTATGTCACCAGTAAATTAATTGTGTGTCAAAATATGAATATATAAGGTAACTAACACACAAAACTGTAACATTGGATTCCAAAATATAGTACAGTAGAAGTAGAAAATAAGTAGTATAAAATGAAAATACTCAGATAAAGTAAAGGCACCTCAAATAAGTGCTTGAGTAAATGTGGTGACTTTCCACCAGGAGGAGAAATATAAAGTAGCATGAAATAAAAATACTCATGTAGAGTACTTGTTTAAATATACTTGATTACATTCACCTACTGCATTAATAAGAAGATACATATTTTATTACTTACTTAAATTCACCCTCTCTTGTTTCTCTTTGAGCACTGCCCAGGTTTCATGTTTTTCTCCCAGATTTTAGAGACAGGCCGGGCTCCCAGGCTGCAGATGGAAACTGTACAGTTAATGTGACTGAAGCTATTTCTTTTTATTAACTAAGGGCTTGCAGCAATTACATGTCTGTGAATCTGGCTGACAAAGCATCATCCATTATCATCCGCCCACTCTGGAGCGGACCATTGTACTGGTCACTAGAATTGATTGAGTTGTGATCATTTCTGCGAGTGTCATATGGCTTCATGTTGAAATGAGTTGGCTCAGCCAATATGGAATAAGATATAATTGTTAGGATCTCAAGCATACGGAAAATCATTAGCTTTCATTATTTTAAAGGTACCCAGAGTGCAACTGCTTAATTGGTAAATCTCAATATCCAATTACACATCATTCTGATAACTTACTCTCTAATATGAGGGTTTTTTATATATAGGCTTAGGGAGGAACGGATTACATGTATCGGGATTACGAAACCAGGATAGAAAAAACTGTATTCCCTGACGGTTACGTAAAGAAAAAATGTAATCAGATTACTCAAATTGGTTTCCTTACAGGATTAAAACGTGTGAATAAAGATCAATATTTTATAGGTAGAAGTACTGCCTGAATTTTCTTTTTGGTTTAATTTAGACAACTTTCATTCTTCTTTGTTAAAATATCTTTAGTAGGATGACACCTGATTTAATGAAACAAAAATACTCTTTAGGTCTAGCTTACTGTAGGTCAAGGTTAACACACATTTCTGATCCTAAATATCCTGTTTTTTTTATTTTCTAAGGTTTCATTGTTCTGATGTCTTACATAATATACTTCAGTAAAAATTGTATTTTTTTTCTCTTATTTATTTGCATTGCGTGTGATGTTGCAATAAAAGTAACGAGGGTAATCAGGTTAGATTACTTTTATAGAGTATGTTATTGATTACATTTTTTTTTACAGGTAACTACACTTTATTACTTTAATTGAGTGTATTATGTCAACACATTTCATATAACTGTATTGGTTTAGTTGAATACAATACTATTAAGCTCATCAAAATATTTTTTATACAAACTTAATATTATTGCTTTCAACTAACCTAATACAGTTAGGTGAAATCTGTTGACATCATACATTTAATTAAAGCTTCAGTTCTTTCAGTGCATTGATGACAAGTATCCCTCCCAATCCTGTTTATATATAGGAAAATAGAACATTAAGTAGGTACACATTGACAATAACCATCACATCTGTAGAAGATGATTTCCTGGAGAAATATCCTAGTCGATCAATATTTCAATCAAACACAGCCCCCGTTTTCCTGCAGCGGAGCCCAAGGTTACTTTCAACACTCCTGATTCATAGTTTTTCGACAGGATATTTATCTGTCATGAAGCATGAAACCATAAAAACCGATATGAAAGCACTTTTTCTCCAGACTGAAGCATGGAACCACATATGAGGTCCGGGTCTTCATATGAGCATGATAAGCCTCGTGTGTTCTGCGGTCAGAGGAAATTGCATCGCCACATAGAGATTTGAGATGCTGATCCTCATATTTAATATCAAATGCTGACATGGACGTCTATCATAGATGTTAATATGCGATATTGAAATATGAACACAGCATACATGAGAGGCACAGCAAGGATTTTAGTCAGGGCTTTGCTGAAAGCAAGCAAGGCAGGAATAATATATAAGTAATTTCATTATGAACAAAACTGATTGTGCAACATTAGCATTGATTTGTATCTACAGTACAGCACTGTCATGGCTGCATGTGGAACATATGGACAAGATCTCTTTGTTTGGGAGGATTTACCCCAATTTTCCAGGTTTCTATGTTTTATTACATCGGCCATGCACCACCTCTACAGTCAGGCCGCTTTAGTTATACATTATATTTCATATTTATCATGCTTTTCTAAAGTGTCCCAAACCAGAATTGACGTAAATCACCACTGAGTGCTGAACTGTTATCTACTCTATTCATTTTTGTGTTAAGTGTTTCACCTGTGTTGAGTAAAAATATTGTATGTTCAACATTAATTTAAAATGTAGATCGTGAAATTATTTAGAAGGTAATAAAAGTCACATCAAATATTAAAAAAAACAAAAACAAACATGTACAGAAATCAAGGCTACAGCCATGCTATTGGCTGGGTAAGGTTTAGTAGTGTAATGTAATGAAGTACATTTACTCAAGTATTGCACCTAAAATTACATCTTTGTATTAGTTGTACTTTAACTGAGTATGTTTAATAATGCACAGTAGTTCCATATTTACCAGCTGTGTCTCATACATTAATGCATCAATAATCCAGAAATGTATTATTAATGATTTTTAATAATTGGCCATTATACTAATTTGAACAATATAGCATTGCTTCTCCCACTTATAAATACAATTTAAGTACATTTTCCACGACTGGTGAGGCGGTACAATGTTGCTTAGAGCAACATGCTAACAAAAGCATGGCAACTTGCAGGTAGAATGTTAAGCATGTTAAGCATATAGATATTTTTGAAAAGTCAAAAAAAGACTGTTAAAAAATTACATTTTATTCTAAAGTTTTTGCTGAATTCTATGGCCAACAAACCTACAGTTATTTAAATGTTTTCAGTCTTGACCAAGGTGGTAGCCATGCTCATCTTACAGCTGGCTAACCTAACCCTAAAAGTTTAATTTGAAATATTGATGTCCTATTCTCATATCTTATTTTTTATTTTTCGCATTCATTGTGTCAAGTGCTCTTTTAATTGTTTTTGAGATGCAGCTAATTCCTTCTAAATGTCAAATACAGCTTCAGTTTTTTCTGCATAACTTCAAACTGAGTGGAACACCAGAGCACAGAGGAGTTAAATTTGGCATGTTCGTTGTAAATAGCCTTCGCCCCCGCAGCAGAGTTCACATCCCAAACTGGTCTCAGCCAGACTGGTTGACACAGAACTGCCCTTCCTCGCTCTACAGGGGATTTTCAGAACTGTTTACGTGGAAAGTTCATGACCCTGCACATCAACCACAGTCTTCTTTCTGATGCAACACACAGGAAATGAGAGTTAATACATTTCCTGTTGAGTTTCTTTTTTATGAGACTTTGTTTTTGTGAAATCTTTGCTTTCTTTAGGTTTAAATAAGGTGTCATCAAGCTAATACCATGTACTTAAGTAGAATTCGGAAAGACTTGTACTGTACTTGAGTATCGTTATTTTTTTGCTACTTTGTACTTCTACCCCATTACAATTCAGAGTTAAATTGTGTACTTTTACTCCACTACATTTATTAAATACCTTTAGTTACTTTACAGATTTGGATTGATAATAAGAAATATAAGCATCACTTAAATCAGACTTTAGTCACACCTGGAGTAAAATCACAAGCTATAATGCATCAATAATTATAATCAACCATATTATTCTGAAATGGATCTTGTACTGCAGTAGAAGAAAAGTAGAATTACCAGAGTGTAGGAATACTCTGTTACAGTAAAAGTACCGCATTCAAAATGTTACTCAAGTAAAAGTACAAAAGTAATAGTATCAAAATATACTTAAAATACCAGAAGTAAAAGTACTCATTCTGCAGATTGGTCCATCTCAGAATAATATGATATATTTTGATTACAATTATTGACGCATTAAAGTGTTATCAAAGCTGGTAAAGGTGCAGCTAGTTTTAATGACTTTGTATACTGCAGGGTAGCTTGTGAATTTACTCCAGGTTTAACTAAAGTCTGATTTAAGTGTTGAGTATATTTCACATCATTAATCCAAATCTGCAAAGCAACTAAAGGCATACAATAAATGTAGGGGAGTAAAAGTACAGTATTTACCTCTGAATTGTAGTGGGGTAGAAGTACAAAGTATAAAAAGTAGTTTAAAATTGTACGTAAGTACAGTACTTGAGTAAATGTACATAGTTACTTCCCATCTCTGTTGGTACTTTAAGTCTATTTGATGTCAATATCTAGTTGTATTTGAGTAACATTTTGATTGCAGGAATTTCACTTACATTCTGATACATCTACCTTTACTTAGATAAAAGATCTGAGTACTTTTCCCCCCTCTGGTAGGATGTCATTGAAAAGACCCAACAAGAGCATGCTTCCTCCTCTGAAGAGTAGGCAGAAGAAGACATTGGCAGGTGGGGGACTGACATTGCTAGTTCTCCCCAGCCAGTTTGTAAAACATTTACCCTTGCGCTTATCTGACAAGGCAATATCATCCATGTTCTTCCAGTGTCAGCCAACATCCCTCAAGCTGACAGGCTGCACTGTGGCACAGGGGCTCTCACTCTTCATGAATATTACATTGGGTCTATTTGCCACACATGGCCACCAATACGACCAATACGGCTTTACAACACAGCTATCAATAATCAGATTAAAACCTACAACTAAACAACTGTATTAGGTTAGTTGTAAGCAATAATATAAAGTTGAAAGTACCTTTGTGGTTTAAGCCTAATAGTATTGCTTTTAACTAACCTAATACAGTGATGTGAAATCTGTGGACAAAATACTTTTAATTAAAGTCAACCTTTTGTTGTTTTCAGTGTATAACGTCTTGCATTTTACTCTTTTGTCTTAAATCTAACGGCCACTTGTGAAGTAGTCTTTCACTTCTTGTTACCGACCCTTCTGCCGACTCTCTGCACATCAAGCTTATTAGCATGACTAATCGCTGCTTCATGTATGTGGATAAGGAGGCCACGGGAAGCAGCAGGGGGGCAAGAGGATATCAGGCATTAAGGGAAAGAAAGGACTTGCTGCCACTTGTCATATTTACACAAAATGTCAGTAGAAAGGGCTGGAGAAGAGGTCGTATGCTGGTGGTGTGTGGAGGAGGAGGAGGAGGAGGAGGGGAGGGGTGCCACAGCTGCAGGCCAACAGTTGATGCTGCCCGGGGAAACAGGATCATCCAGGTCAGGGCAGAAAGGGAGGCAAAAGGTTGCGACCCCGGGGGGTTAAGGAACAGACTTCACAAAGAGGTACATCTTCAAACGCAAAGGCCCCACTGGGGGAACCAGGAGAAGGTTACGAAAATAAACCAACGTGACCTCTCTTTTCAGATCACCAGTTTCACAAGGTGTTTGCTCTTCATTGACTCGAGGCCCTCATGGCTGTAAGAGCGGGACTGTTACTTCAGGTCACAGTACAGAAGGATTTTTTTTACTAGTATCTTTATTGTAGGAAATGTATGTTATTTTACCATTTTTATTATTATATTCTGCCTTCAAGCTACTCCAAACTGGGTCGTGCAACCCATACGTGAAGATTTACATTGTGTGTTTGTGTGTGAGTGTGTGTTTACATAAGTGAGGTCAAACCATGTGCTCAGAGTTCAATGACTTGTATGAGTTGATTGAACATCTGTGAGCATATTTATCACACCAATCACCATGACAACTAGTGACAAGTGTGAGCTCTGTATGGCCTCCATGTGAATAAACAAAGCACCTAAGAAGAACGTGTCTCATTACCACTCACATCGTGGTTAATGTGTTGTTATGTAGTTAAGGCCTTTAAGTCAAAGCAATTAAATTGATAGTCAGAGACTGAGAATCTGCACCAGCAGGAAACCGTTTTTGGAGGCTAAATCTATGAAATGCCTGTTGTGGGACTGGCTGGTCCTCAGTGGCCTGATGTGCAGAGCTCACTTCCTGTCAGCCTCATGCTGAGGTCAGGAAATCAAAGCGAGCAGCCACAGACAAACAGCCGATTGTCAAGTTTTACACCTTGACCTCAACTTAAACTTGCGACTCCCTCCTTTATGTTCGCCGCTGCTTTGGCAATCGGAGGAAATCAAGGGGTTACTGGCAGTTCAGCCTTGATAAGGATCTTGAAATGGAGAAGTTCACAGAGGGGAAAGGTTACTTGGAGTTTAAAGAGAGTGCAGCCAGTCATGGGGAGTATTAAATAAAAGGGAAGTCAGCGCTGAAGAACTGCGCTGCGATTTTTAAAAGTGCACTGCAGACAAAAAGCCGTCTGTTCGCTCACTGGACTTCATATTCAAACACAGTGCAGGGGAAGTTTAGCCTGAACTCATCTTCACCTTTGGGTAGTCTCACGCTACAGGCTGCTTCTCTCAACTCAAGGAAAAATTGAAAACTTTCTACAGCGAGCACAAGAAATAAGTTTAGTGTTGTACCATTGGATCCACAGGGTTCTAAAAAGAAGATACTGTTCCATTTTGTAAGGCACATCCTTGGGCATTCAGTCCACATGCAGTGACCATCATGAGTCCCCCCCTCCTTTCAATGTATTTCCTGCCTTTGTTGCACTGTAGTGAACAGCAGCCTTCTCAGAAGCAGTAGTTTTAAGTCAGATGCAGGCCATCCTCTCACTCAGACCAAAGTCTTTGATTATACAAAGTGCAGTTTGGCTTTGATGTCGTACTAAGAGGGGATATGGCATAAATGGTGCCAACATATCATAATAAGTTACTTTATATTAGTTCCTAAAGCCTTTCTACGCAAAACACCAACAGTCCTGCACCATGTATGTGGAGTTGTTGGAGGAGCACGCGACATAAGATTTTCATTGCCAACATATACGTTGTATCTGCTGTGCATATGACAAATAAAACCTTGAAACCTCCTGACAGCATTAATAGCCACCGTGAGTGATGATGTCACAATAGGGTCTAATTAGCAAACAAGCTTCACATTTTTAACCCCTGATTAAAACAAGTGACTGCCTCCATGACTGATATTGCTGCTCATGACCATTTAACAATAACATAGGCTAAAACCCATGTTTTGGTGGGATAATGTAGACATATATAAACACATTTTATGATATTGCTTGAAAGGTTATTGCTGTCCCCAGAGAACAGGTCGTGATGTATAATAAACTTGCCCACATCCTCAGTTTGTCCGTAGAAAAAACACACTTGGCATACTAGAAAAGAGGAACACATTGATACTAGGTCATGCATTTTAGTACTTTATTTTTGAGATATCAGTGCAAATGAACACCAAAAATGAAAACATAAAAAAATGAAATAATGTTTCAAGTCTTCACATGAAAAAAATGAAACATATTTTTTTTTATATTTGCTGCTACAAATGTATTTCTTAGATGCACAATGCAGATCTATGATTGTACGTCAATCCCCCCGCTATAGCCCCGAGCTCTCTCCCAGAGCTTTGTTAACCAGTAACAGAAAAGAAAATCACAAAAATATCCAATGCACGTTTATTTTTCACACAATTTAATCATCTTGCTCGACAGTCTGTGGTTATTTAGGGACTGTTCATATTCTAAACGAACCTCTCTGTGATAAAAAAGACCTATTTTAAGACTTGACATTTTCCCCCATCACCAGTAGGGATACACAGGTAGTTCCCATGCGTCTGCATGCAACAGGCAGCAGTGAGGAGAGTCAGACATTATTACACAACACAGCGCAGGATAGATTATCATAACCACATAGAGACACATGCAAAGAACAAACCAACCAAAAAAGATGGGCATAGCATCCTCTGCCTTTGTATGTACACTTGTACGCATATAATTCATATTTACATATCAGGGCATTAAAAACTAGGGTATTATCTTTTCTTAAACATTACAAAATAGTCATCTTTCATACTGAAAGTACTATTTACACAAATATATTTAACCATTGTGAAAATGTATTGATAATTGAAGAGGCGTACTTCATAGGTATATGTAATAAAAAGATCACAAGACTAAATGAATAAGCCGTGTCTGACGTTAACTGAAAAGAATACAGTACAATCAAAATAAGGAGCTAGATACCAGATATCCCTCAAGACAGCGAAATGCTGTAGTGATTATCGGGGCCAGGTACACATATCCAGCTGTTTAGAAAACAAAGATGTACCTGTGGTCTTCTCTTAGTTATCATGCAATTGTTTTGTGAGTTGAGAGACTGCCACGAAAACGAAAAAGATGTCCAAAAACCACAACAGTTAAAAAATGATGAAAAAAAATCACAAACTGTCAAATTCTCAACAGATCACAATACTGACTTTTTTTTAATTACATGCCATTAAATTATTCTGAAAGAACACGGGGACTTCGATAGTGCAAACTTTAGGTGGTGCTTTGTATGAAGAGAAGAGAAAAGAAAAAGCCATGTGCTTTACACTTTTTGTGTGCATGAAGAAAATTGGTGTAGCTCTACCCAGGATGGTGAGATATGTTTCTCAGACACTGCAGCCTGTTAACTGTTGCTCTAGAAACCTGTTTTACACAGTTGCTCAACCGTAAGCACTACACACACTCTGTCGACCCATCTGCTCGAAACTGCACTATCTGCAAACACAATCTTCACACCCTGAGTTTGCACTGTCGAATATTGCCCTTAAAAGTTCCATTCAAATGAAAGCACTGAATTGTGATCAAACCTCCATTAAAATATTCCCCCTTTATTGGTAATCATGCCACGCTGTGAATCTTGAGAAAAAAACCAAGACAAAGCATCCATCATGGTAGGATCCTCCCTTGCAGTGTGTTTCAAGGTCCTCCTTTGAATGAGTTTATCATGTACATTGTTCTAATAGACCGCTGTGTCTGCCCTAGAATGACTTTATTTGGAATCTTATCTAAAATTGATGGGTCTATCTGAAAATGTTCTGATGGAGAAAAATAAATAAATGTCCACTGTGCTGAGCGCTAACATTTTTGGTGTCATCAATAATAAATGATGCTTGAAATGTTCTTTCTAAATGTTTTATGCCAGGCAACAAAGGGGACATGGAACATTGATATGTTTACAATTCAGATACAAATAAAAAGTGTTGAACCAAATTGTAAAGGAGTACTTTGCTGCATGATAATCACTGATGGGAAAGGTTACATTTGTGAGTTAGACAGTAGTTTTGGTTGAATCAATTTAAGATTTTGCTAGTTAGACCTGTTTTGTACCATTCCATGACCTCAGTATTTAAAATTGATAAACCAATGCAAGTATGCATATGAATTTGAACTTGCTCTGTTACACCTTAGAAAAAACAGTTTGTATTCTTCGTTATTTGTCCCATCAACCTAATTTGGCAAGTCATTCAAAACAAAAAAAAAACAAAAAAAAGGGGGGGGGGGGTAAAGTCAGTGAATTTGATTCCGCTTTGTATTTTTTTTTTGTAGTTGATACAACTTCTACTCATATGATTGGCTCAGCCCCTGGCTCTCATGGCTGTGCTTGTCATTGTGGTTGGCTGATTGCGGAATGGAGCTCATACTGTGTTCATAAGCATGCAAGTCACTGATTGGCTCTTCTTTAACTCGGACCACAGACTGGGTTCCCTCTGCCTGATCCTGCACCTCCTTCCTCAGCTGGATGCTGCCCTTCTGCAGCATGTAGTACAGGATGGGGTTTGAACGCGAGAGCCGTGGAGAGTCCAGGTTTGAGTCACAACCCTCGTCCTCCTCCTCCTCATTCTCCTGACTACTCCATCTAGCAAGGCTCTCAGGCTCTTGCTTGACTAGAGTAGGGGGGTCCCGTTTTTGAGTGACTGGCCATGGAGTTGGGTGGTGACTCCAGGGGATGTGGACTGGGCTGTCGCTTGCAGGGGGGGTGGGCAGTGGTCTGAGATTACTTGGAAGCCCTGAGTTGAGGGAACCATGGGGTTGCCAGCCGGGCAGGTGGAGGAAGCTGTGATTGTGGGAGGGCTGACTGAGAATGCTGCCATTAGCTTTGCCATTGCCCTGCGGGACAGAGGGACTGGGCGACCCCCGGGGTTGCTGGGATAGCTCCTTCAGGCAGTTGTCGGAGAGCAGCAGCTGTTTGAGCACATTGAAGCCCCGACTCTCTCTGGTGAAGGTTTCGCTTGGTGGAGCCTCCTCTTCCTTCACATTCCTATGCTGGTCAGGCTCTTCCTGAAAAGCAGAAGATGCAAACATGTGTCTGTCACCACTGTCCACTGCTCTTGGAGAGATGGTATTGTTCAAACTGTCAGTCCGTTCAGAGCAGAGGCGTCTCTTCTTAGGACTGGGGCTCGGATACTCCCTCTGTTCCTCTTTAACCTGCCTGGGCTGTGGCTCGGCCTGCACAGCAGAACTGGTATAGTAGGTAGCAGTCTGTTGTTTTAGCAGCTGGCTGAGAAGGCCATATTTTGCAATGACCTCTGCAGGCCGTGGTTCTATTTTTAAGTCCTGCTGAGAATTTGAGAGGGGGCTATTCTTCTCAGAGCCGCTAGGTCTCTTTCTGCCACTTGAGTCCTCAGACATGGCAGAGGACGGTCTCACATCCTCCATAAACTCAGTCTTGACCTTTATGTCCAAAGGGGTTCCATTGGAGCTGTCGCAGATGATGGAGGCACCAGGGCTCTTCTCATAGCACCCCCCTGAGACCTCGACACTCCTCCGGCCACTGCCACCGGGCCTGTCTTTGCGGCTGACTGTAGCAGTACTCGAGCCTGTTCCGAGAAGTAGCTGCAGCACTGTGCGCCTCTCTAAAAGGTTCTCAATCTGTGACGAAGGAGGAGAAGCTTCCTTCTGACTGTAAGGTGTGCCGCTGCCTGAGGGTCCGTCAGAGAATGGAGTGGTGGCGGTCCTGTTGATTGGAGCATTGAGCCTTTCTAATAAGGCGATGGGTCTGCTGGCATCAAGCTCCTGAACCAGCCCTTTGCTGGAGGGGATGGGTGGGGAGGAAGAAGCTGTGCCACACTGAGCCAGATTTTGTAACAGTTTACTGGCGCTGAAGGCAGGCTCCGAAGTCTTCTCAGCAGGGAAGGGTTTAGACTTACACAAATCCAATGGGCTAGACTGGACATGGGGGGAGGGGTAGGAGTAGGGGGATAGTGCGCCACTAGGGTCACGGCTAAGTGAGTATAGAGGTTGGGCTGGGGCTTCAGATCTATCAAGGGGGCTCTTTGTCCTGGTCTCTTCCCAGGGCACAAGCCCCTTTGGTTGGCCTCGAGACATGGTGGCCATAGTTATATCAAGTGGTATCTCGTGGCTACTTTTGTTTTTTTTTCCCATCTCATTGTTTCTGCGCTCAAGAAGAAGCTGCATGAGTGTGACCTTAGAGTGTGACTTTAGGTCCGGGCTCATTTCAGGCTCCTTGTTGTTGCACACATTTGAGGCTGATGGCTCTGGCTTCCACTTGTTTAATAAAGATTCTGTTAGTTTTTCTAGGGAGGAGGTAGAGATACAGGAGGAGGAAGAGGAAGAATGAGCAGTGGAAACAGAGGACACAGCAACAGAGGATGGTGAAAAGGTGGCGGAGGGTTGAGCTGAAGCACGAGGAGAAAATGCAACTGGGGGGGAGGAAAATACTGTTGTAGAAGAAGATAGGGCAGAGGTGAAAGAGGAAAGGGAGGAAGAGGGGACAATAGTTTTTGGCCCCATGTCTTGTGTATTGGCCCGGCTTCTCATAGAGAGGTCAATGGGAGAACAACTGGAGTAGGAACTCTCTGCATCACTGCTATCTTTTGTCAGACTCCTCTCCTGGATGGAGCACTCGCTGTCCGATGTGACTGAAGAGGATCCACTCGCTGGCAGGATGCCACAGCTGTCCTCAAGGTGACCGTTCTTGGTCAGCTGTTTCTGGTTGTTGTGGTTGTTGAGCAGCAGCAGTAGCAAGCTGCTGCATGTCTGGGGGGGGCGAGTTGGACGCGAGTCAAAGCCACGCTTCTCCCTAGGTGGCTGGCTGTGAGTGGGGGTTGGAGCCTTTGGGGGAGTAGGTGGGGAGCTTTGGCTGTGGCCACGCAGCAAAGAGGGGCTCTGAGGACCGGACAGGGCCGTCCGAGGGAGTGTTGTTGTCAATGTTGTTGTTGCCGTCATTCCATTTTGCGTTGTAATGGGTTTTAGTGTATCTGGGGTACCGGGCAGACTTCCTCCCACACTAGGCGGCCTTTTCTCCGGCCCTTGCTGCTGGTTTGCCATGAAAGCTAGTCTCTCGCTGGCAGATCTTCCTGAGAGCTGGGCTTTAAGTGCATGCTCTCTGGAGTACTGCTGGAGATGGGCTTCACTGGACAGCAGCAGGGCCAGCTGACTACAGGCCACACTGGGCTTGGGTGAAGGTGCTGGACTAGAACGGATTTTCACCATGTTTGCCACCGCCTTCAGACGGTCAGCACAGGACACTGACTCTGCAGTTGTAGGAGCAGAGGGGGGCGTGGCACTGTGCGCTGACCGAGGGGATTCTGGTGGTCGGTCCTGGCTGTGTCCCCGGCGACTGTAGGGTGTGATGCTGTGGTTTTGAAGTTTACTCTTCCGCATTAGGCCCTTTAAGCGGCTCGAGGCAGTCCCATACACAGGGCGGGGCTCTTTGTCTACAGGTGGGGCCTTGGAGGGAGAGGAACACTCAGGTTTAGCAGAGTGCTGAGACAATGCCACACTCTGAAGCCGTGAGCTGAATGACTGAAGCAGTGAAGCCAACAGGGTGCTCTCCCCAGCATGAGGAGATCCCTCTAGCCCTCCATTTTGCAAGACTCCCCCTTGGCCATTCAGCTCCATTGGGGGTGAGCTCATCCGCTGGGTCCCCGGATCATTCCAGGCTCCAGAGCGCAGTAGGCGGGCCTTCTTCAGGTTCTGCGAGGAACCTAGCGTAGGCCCATTGGTTCCAGTCTTAGGGGCGGTGGGGCCATGGTTGGGCAGTTGGAAAGGCCCGCCTACCTTGTCCACCTGCTCCTGGTTGCTGTGGGCAGCCTCAGATCTCCCGCTTGCCGTGGCCCCAGGCCCGGCTACCACTGGATGCATCAGTAAACCTTCCAGATAAGTTAGAACAGCTGAATCCTTGTGTGTCTCAGGGCCAGGCTCCTCTCCATGAGTCATGTTCAATACTATGATCCACTCGTATGGTTCAGCACTGCTACTGGGAAACAAATGTCCACTAGGTCATCTGGCTGACGGTGTAATGGACTTACTAAGTACCAAAAAGAAGGTAGGGAATTGGAAAGTGAGTCTGCAGGGTTGGGGGGGAAGCACCAGATGTGATCCCTTTCTGTAGTGGGCAAAGTCAGCACTGTGGTGTAACAGCATCCATGTTTGCAGGCAATCTGGGGCAGGTGGGCCCCCCAGGCATTGTTGTATGCCTTGAAACACTGTAGGATCCCAGAAGGCTGAGCTCCAGGCTTATATGAGGAGCAAGCGAGGAGTCAGCGGGATTTCACCGCAAATATGTTGACACATTCCGTGGTTGTGGATGTTTGGGATGTCTGTCCTAAGGCCTGGCTGTTGTTCTGTCAGTGGCGCCTTGCAGCTTGGCAGATCTCACATGGGGGACCTATGGGAGAGAGAGAGAGAAAGAGAAAAGGGGGGAGAAAACTGTGTGAGAAGCAGGGATTTGCACAGCACTATATCACATTCATTTCACCACCTTGTCTGCCATCTCTGTTACTTAGCAACATTTCAGATTGACTGCACACGGCTCCTTCTCTCTGCACTCTCCCCTCGCAGCCACAGAACAGACGACAAATGTAGATTAGACCTGATTGGTTCCAAATGGAGAATTCCTAGCCCACTACCTTGAAAACATTTAGGTCTTGAGCTATAAGCCCCTCACAGCAATGTCTTTCAAAAGTGAAGGGCCTTGTAAGAGCTGTGAATAATTTCATATGCAGCTTGTCATTTCAGTGGATTATCCTCCCCTGCCACCTCCTGCTCCTTATGCACTTGAGCAGCATCTCACATGAAACAACCCTCGGTCCACACAAAGCCGCAGCCACCCACCTACGTGCCCACAAGAGTAAACACAAGCATGAATATGCACATGAAGACGTGCTTACATGTGCATGCATACCGTTACACAGATTAAGTGAAAGTCGCTCTGGTGGCTGCTTATTCTCAACCCAGCATTGTGTTTATTAACACCTGGCCACCTGTGAATCGTTGAGTAGCTTGGTGCTTTTGAGCCTGAACTGTTTTCAAATCAGAAACAAGATCAAAGCAGAACACTGAAAAAACTAAAACATTGACTGTAACTAAATGTATGTCAATAGATTTCACATAACTTTATAAGCAATATTACTTTTAAATAAGAAATATTAGGTTCAACTTAATACTATTGCTTCCAACAAACCTAATGCAGTTATTTTAAATGTGTTAACAAAATACATTCAATTAAAGTCAGTGTTTCGGGTTTTTCAGTGTAACTGACTTGATGTGATGTGACTCCTGTTTACAGTTATAGTAGAAAGGCAGTGGAGAATCACAGCAAGGATATAGCAAACAGACAAGCAGTACTAGACTGTCAAGTGTGTGTGTGTGTGTGTGTGTGTGTGTGTGTGTGTGTGTGTGTGTGTGTGTGTGTGTGTGTGTGTGTGTGTGTGTGTGTGTGTGTGTCTGTGTATATTGAGGGCTCGGGGGTGGTTTAAGGATCAGGTGCACCTGTCACACCACACCACTGTCAGTAGGGCAAGCCAGTGACACTGGGGTGAGCTCTATGCCAGTTGCCATGACAGTGTCAGTGGCGCTGCCCTGGGAGACCTCTGCTCTGAACCCTGTCAGAGTGGTTTCCGTGGATACAGGACACCTCCGACAGTCCTGGCCGCATCCCATAAAGGTTAATTAATACAGAGTTTCCACCTCGCCTCAGCTGCTGTCTGTGTCCTTCCCTGATGCCGCCCTCACCTTTAGTGTCCACTGAGTAGACCGACATAGCGGGTCACACACCAGGACAGCAGCCACTGATTATGACGAAAGGCAATGGCAACCCAAACGGCCACTAGCCTAAATACTTCACAGAGTTCAGTAGTGAGGGCCAAAAACAACAAGGCAGTAGGCTTCTAATCAGGCTGAAATCCATCTATGAGGCCAAGGTCCACAGGTTGTCATGACAGTAAGGGCGACAAGGTGGCACTTTAAATGCCACCTTGAAAATTAGCTGGGATTAGATGATGGATTTAGGTGGATCAGTGCGCAATTAAGTGTGAGTAGCAGTAGGAAAACAATCGGGTTGGACATTTTAAGACGGTAAAGTATTGTATAAAATTGAATTAGAGAGGGGGCTATTCTTGTTTACCGAAATTGGCCCATAAGCGTCAATTACAGTCGAAGGCCATTTTTTAAGCTCATGACCTAAATCTGATGACAACAAAAGCCGACCTGGTCATACTGGGCCATCTGACGTCTGCTGTCATGCTAATCTTAGATTGTCAGGATTAGAGCTATTTTCCCACCAGTAAGCTTGGCGCAATTATAATAGAATGCCCTGTAACACCGCGTTTGATCAGCACAGTAAACAGATATTTACCTTCAATACAGCTTGGCAAAGTTACTAATATGCTGTTATACAGCCTCACCCCCCCCCCCTCCCCACAGTTATTGAGAGAATAAATGTAAATGAAAGACTGACACGGTTTCAACATGGGAAATTGCGTTAATCTCTCTGCTGCTCGCAGTGAACCTTTGGAATTACAGTTGACCTTGCCTATGTTTTTGCCCAAAGAAACTTCAGAACCAAGCAGACATTATGACTGCACTTTATTTAAGCATAATAAAATTAAAAAATAACAACGTATATTAACTTAAATTAATGTACCACCTTTCATAAACCCAAGGACGCTTGTTGTATGACAGTGTCCCAGATGTTAAGAGCTTCCTTTTTAATAAAGCCTATAGTAAGAGCTGGTTTAAGATTATTATTATTATTATTATTATTATTATTATTATTATTATGTTTGTCCTCCTGAGTCCTACATTTATTATGTTTTATATTTATGTATGTCTTTTTGTTGTATTTTATCTTGTTTTATTGGACGTTCTATCATGTCTTTTATAATGTTGTGGTAATTTGAATTGTTTTTTGAACTGTCATCTATGTTTGTTAATCTGTGAAGCCCACTGAGACAAATGTGTTTTGTGATATTGGGCTATATAAATAACCTTTGATTTGATTATAGACAGAGCTGCTGCATTCACTATCTCCCGTAAATAACAATAACTCTTTAAACAAAGTGCTCTTGAGAGACGCATCATGACTGAGCCGGGTGTCACACAGCAAGGGCAAGAAGAAATAAGTTGTCCTCGGTGACAGAGCTCTGCTAACAGATAAATGACCTTAATATAGGGAAAGCTGTCCTCTGAGCTGAGCCCTAAAGCATACAGCCCTCCTCCCTACTACTCCTCACCATGTGTGATGTGTGCATTACTATTGCATTATCACCCCTGGTGTATACATTGAAAATGACCTTACACATCTGTTAACATGTCATCTCATTCATGGTGGCACCCAAAAAGCCTGACCTCCAGCCCCCTACCCCCCTCCTCCACCGTGGGACACGAGAGCACCAATGAGGCGTTTCCGTGGTGATTATCCATTATCCTTGACAATGTCAGCCAATGACAGAGCAAGCACCATTCTAAAGTGATTTTTACCCCTACAGTTGGCCACGTAGGTACATGTGGGAGGGAGGGCAATTGATGGGGAGGGGGCATCCGTTCTGCGTCTATTCCTCTCTCTGTGTTCCTCTCCTCTTGTAGTGAAAAGACACCACAAACAGGAAAGGTCACTCCACTCTCAGTCGCTGTCTAAGTTACACAGAATTGCCAGAAGGCCAACATAAAAATGTGCGGATGCCGGTGTCGTGAATTTAATCTCAACGTGACCTTCATTTCATTCATTCATCGACCTCCAGATTACACCCACTCCACCGTCCACACACACACACACACACACACACACACACACACACACACACACACACACACACACACACACACACACACACACACACACACACACACACACACACACACACACACACACACACACACACACACACACACACACACACACACACACACACACACACACACACACACAGGAAGGAACTCACTTGCTGGTAATACGGCCTCCTTTTTTTATCTTAAAAATAAGTGGCTTTCTGAATGACCTTCATTGCCTGGAATGGTAATCCACTTAGGCCATTTAAAATGTATGAGACCAAACAAAAGAATTAAAAAAGGGGAAGAGCCAAAGGAGTGGCAGTTAAAGCCAAGGTCATTCATTCCGCCAAGGCTTTTTCCACTTGACGCAACAGCTGGTGTCCATGCAAAGCTCTGGGCGTTAATAAAAAGTGACAATGCTGCCCAAGCGGTGTGTATTACTAATGTCTGACACCAGCCTGGCAGATGTGTTCTCCCTACATTTAAGGGGAGTCAAGGTTAAAGGAATTTAAAAGGAGAGGCGATGCCTAAACAATATTATATCATGTAATCTGCAGCCTAGCTCTGCTGCACACTCTCATCGGGGTAGCTCACTTACACATGCGGCGTGACCGCTATTTGTAAATTCAATATGGCCTGACATGATTAAATAAGACAAAACACAAGCTACCTGACCAAACGTGGTTGTTCCGAGCCTTCCACAAGTGCATGAGGAGGAAAGTTGAATTAAAAGCTCTTGTTCACCTTGAGAGGGGTAAACAAGAGAATAACACGGTTCCGAACAGCGGGAGAGCTACAGCAAGGAAATGTTTTTTTGCAGATAAGTCAATCAGGACAAAATACACAGACCTATGCACACCCACACAATGAGAACTAGGGCACGGTGACCCACTTCTAAGAATGCATTGACCAAACAAGTCATGCATAGCAGACATGCCTCCCCGTGCAAAGCCGTGGATGTACCACACATAAAGGAAATGTGATATGCTGAAAAGTCAGACCTGTTGTGTTAAGTAGCACAGGCGATCCATTGGGAGAAATCATCCCACTCAGAGCGCTCCGATGTGAGGAACAGTGTGTGAAGACCGAATGCTAATATCTCAGACAAAATCGGACAGGAGTGCTAAAGGCTCAGCCTGCGAATGGCCTTGGATGAGGGGGCGGATTTTAACTCGATCTGTACTCATCAGTACAAAGAGTTCTTGGGGTTAGGAGAGAGCATGGAGGAATTCATACACACTGATGAGTCATCTAGCCAGTTCATAGCCCAGCTGATGGGGGGGGGGAACCCAGCCAAAGTAGCCGGTGGAAATGATATCATGGCACGGATCAGAGGCCAGGACAGTCGCTCCCCTTACCTTACATGTCCAGGCTTGCATGGATCTACTTACGGAAATGTTTGTGTCCATAGTAAATATTTGTGTGCCATTTGGAAGACCCACCCAAGGGCCATTTCCTGAGCGGCTGAGAATTAGTGCATCAATTAAACACACACACACACACACATTCTTTCTTAATGAGCCGTGGCCACTATCAATCTATACCTCATTCATTTCTATCGGGCTCCGAGGTAATCTTCTGCTTACATCGTCTGTCCAAAATGGTGCTCATTTCCCTCTCGAAACAACACACATCTTCCATTTGTAAACACGGTGCTGGAAATAGGAACAGATGATTGCCCCACGGCCGGCACGCCAAAAGGCAGAGCGGGGCTCTTGAAACAGACTGCAGTGGTGATGTCTGAGGGAAATGGGCCACTTTGCAATTGAGATCAAATGCTCCACTGTCAGGCTGCCCTGAAAGCTGGAGAGAAAACCAGCTTTTCCATAATATCCTTGGCATCGGCCCTAAGAAGGCTTTTGCCGTGAGTCAGCAAGATGTCTATCTTTATTGGGTTAAAAGAGTACTGCTTTTTTCTTTTAACGGCAAGTCATTCGGGATGCTCTGCAGATATATGGCGTGTGACAGAGGTCTAAGGGACAGAAAAATAAAAGGGTACATCACTGCTTTCATTTTGCCTTTCATAACGCTCTCATTGACCTACTTTCTATATTTTAAATCATCCTAATGCTTGCTCTGAGTGACTAGGAAATGATATTACAGGGCAGGATGGGTTGGTTAGGGGGACATTCCATTAAAATCATTAATATTAAAAAATATCATTAATAATATACGATATTTATATTTTACTTAGGTAAGAAGACAGTCGTATTTAATTCAGTAAGAATCGAGTTCTATTGAATTAGGCAGTCTGGTGAGGGTGACACAGACATGTCTGCACACATGTAAGCAGTGTTGGTGATCTACCTCAATGTCCCCCAGCACCTGAACCCATCCCCCAATCTCAGTGCTATAAAAAGACAGTGTAAACCCCCCGTCAGTATAAATAAGTCGACAGGTTTTGTTATTTTTTGATCTAGCTTAGTTAAAGTAACCTCTTTTATGACTCCTCTTTACGTCAACATGTGTTGCCCCAGTCGGAGTTCTTCTGACAGGTAGAGTTTCCCCACTTACCGTTACGTGTTCACTAGCTGGGTGTAGCTACTGTAATTATTTTGTTGAGTTGTAAGCTATTTACTGAGTTCCCTCCTAATGAAGTGCTCTATGGTAGGAAGTGATGCAGTGTTTATGTCTAGGGCTCTCATTATGAAAATTAAATAGGAATTTAGTAAAATGACTCTTTTGCATGCTCAGTAGGTCCTGCCATTACGAGTTGCGCACACACTGCACTGTCTGAGCAGACGGAAAACACGCTTATGAAGGTTTTGATTACATAAGTGGAGTGACTATATTTTATTGTGTTTTTTATTATTTTATTTTTTAATGATATTTCTGTGAACCAGCAGACAGTAGCCAAAAGCAAAGTACACAGTTTATAACTTGTTATCACCTTCTGTTGGTTGTTGTTAGCTTCCTGTTGCCATGTCGAATGAAGCTTGATGTTGCATCAACTAGGATGTGCTTCGAGTTAATGTTAATATAATATCCTGCTTTATATTTTGTTTTTGTTTATAATTTTTTAGTCCGAAGTGTATTTTTTACTTTCTTTTTAAATGCTATTTTATTTGTATTGTAATTTATGTTGCTGCAACGCAAAAATTCCCAAATTGGGATCAACAAAGTACTTATTCTATTGCACACACCCCACTTTGTCGGCTCAGCATTTCAAAGCACCTTGCTTCATTTCACACTGCATGCTTCAAATGAGCCAATCATTGTTTAGCAAAATATCCATTTTTTCTTTTTATGACAAGGGCTTGGCAATATGAAGATATATATGATCAAAGTCGTATATAAATGTGAATCGTTTTCTAAGCAATGTTGCAAAGCTGAGGCCGAAATGCCTTACTGCAATCCTGACATCATTAGGACAGAGCTTTTCATTCAGATCTTTGCACATGGAAACGAAGTCGGAGCGGTGGATTTAGGCAACATTTTCCTAACAGGAACAGAGCACGACCTGCATGAAAGCAGTGAAACAGTCTCTGCCGTACCAAAATAATAAAGCTTGTTTGGTTACAAAAAGTCTGAAAGACAATGAAAGCATCCCCTGCTAAGTTTGCTGCACGCTGATTCCCACTAATGGGCATTTTGGACTGCAGGCTATCCATGGTCATTAGCTGGCCTTTGTTTTCCTTACTTTAAACGGAACACAGAAAGGCCTAAACCCACTGTTTTGTTTCTGGCCGCTTTAGTATTTTTTTTACTACTTTTGCTCTAACTTACAGCAATCACAAATAATCCCTTTATACTTTTTTAGTCCTGTAATTCACATGGAAATGTTCCAACTTGAATAGTCCAGGGCATTTTTGCAGCCATAGTTCTTAACAACTTTAAATGCTCCATGGGGCAAAAACCTTTTTTAAGTTGTGAATATTTTATATTCTGAAAAAACGCTATGTCGTAATTCAGTTTAAAACCTGAGCCAACACTTGACTAAAGCAGTTAGTAAACCTGACTAATACAAAGGACACCAGGGGAGAGTCCCTGTGACATTACTTCATGAATCAACTCTACTTTTGACTAATGCATAGAATCTAAAAAGTAATTGTAAATGAAAACACAGAATACATAACTCTATTATTTGACATGAAAAACTTCATTTAAATCGACATCACAAGAAACTCTTCGGAAGTTTCCACCTCTACAAGATAATAGGATGACTGACCCCAATTAATTGGGGTTCTAAAGAGGATTTAAAATAATATCTTTGTATCAAAAGAAAGAATCTATGCACTTGACAAAATAAAATACAGTTTTCTTCAAGGATTAAATAGAGCAGGGAGTAATGCCAGTAACCATAAACTCCAACAAACACTCTTAAAGTCCTTTTCCTGATGTGCGCAAAGTTCACCATGATCTCCAATTGAGTTAGAAACAAATCCATATCTTATAGACATGAGGGCAGAACCCTCTTGATTTATCTTGACCCCCTCCTTATATTTAAGCCTTCCGTTCAAAAGGAAGTATTTAAAGTTAACACACACTATTCTTTACTACATTATGGTAACTATAGCACTACCGTAGAGACAATGTGAGACCTCTCTGTGCTGCTCAGTCTTTCCAGTATTTGTGGATGAGATACTCTGGTCAGGAACTCGCTGAAATAATACTTTTAGATTTTAGAGTGGTCATGATTATGTTCAAGCAGTGAATATAACACTCCTTGCAGTGACACACAATGGACAATTTGTGCTGATCAGGGTAATGGCTATGAACACAAATATCACCAAGAGAAAAATAGAAAATATAATCATTTAGAGCAGGAGATTAAAAAGTAATAATTTGGTAATAAAAGTAGAGCAACAGAATGAACCAACCACAAGTACTATATCTCAGTCTGTGGGTCTCAATTGTGTGTTGTCATTACTCAAATTGCTGCTGGTGATCTATCCAGGCAGAGGTTAATTGCAATGAATTGCCTTCACCTGGCAGACCAGGTGTCATTAGTCCCTGTTTGAGTATCTACAAAAAACAGCATCGCTAAAAGCCCAAAAACTACAAGTGAACCAAAAATAATGAATAGGTTGTAGTTGGAAAGAATCAATTACATTTCACAACGTCTGTGCTTCCTTGAAATTCATCAGGTTGCCTTAACTGGCAACTTACACATGACATTTTGATATTTCTATATGTTTCTAGTTATTGTGCTTGTTATGTTGCTTTTAATCATTGTATTATTACTTTACTCCTATTGTATTATTCCATATTGTATTTGCTCCCTGTACAGCACTTTGGTCAACTGAGGTTGTTTTAAATGTGCTATAAATAAATAAAGATTAAGATTGAGATAGATAGTACAATACTGAATTGTAAAAATACTCTGTCACAACTGAAAGTTCTGCTTTAAAGATCTTTCTTAAGTAAAAGTACACAAGTATCAGTATAACATTTACTTTAAAGTACTTGTTGAGCCCTAGGGGAATATCAGAATCATATATAATAAACGACTGAATTTTGGTCATTGACAAATAAATGTTTTCATCAAAACTAGTAATGGTGATTCTAATTTGGTATTTTATAATATATATAAACTACTGCTGGATATCTTAACCTACACAAACATGTCAATATGTATTTATGCGTTTATTTACATTTTGTATTAGTTTATAATCTGAATCTGTAGTAGCTGAAGTAGCTGAAGCTGTCAACTTAATGTAATGGATTAAAAAGTACAATATCGGCTTCCAAAATGCAGTGGAGGAGTAGTTTAATATCTTATAAAGTAAAAAATAAACACATAAAGTACAAAGAACTCAAGTATAGTACTGGAGTCAATGTACTTGCAGCTAACTGAAACTGGTCTGTTTGGTGACGGAGATGGAGAGGACACAGAAAGCGATCTGGTCGTAAATGTAGTAAAAAAAGTTCCCAACAAACAATCCACCAGAAGCTGGAGGCTAACACACCTATAGAGCTGTGTAGGAGGGGGGGGGGGGGGGGGCACACACACACGCAGACACACATCACGCTCCCGTAGCTTGTCATCCTTAGCTGTGGAGGCTGATACAGGTAAAGTGCAGTAATCAATTTGCTCTCCTGGCAGGAGCGCTCCTTTGGAATACTAATCAGCCCCCCAACCTCCCCTCTTTCTCGCCATCCCTCCTCCACCGCCCCCTCTGCTTTTCTCCTTCCTTGTTCACCTTTCTCATGACTTGACACCCCCCCCAATGCCCCAGACCTGACCAAATGCTGGTGGGGGCTGTCTTCTGCACAGATAACTGCTGCCACTAATCAAGCCTACGTGCACCGGGGCGTGGGATTAAAAGAGCTTGCGCAGCTTGACTCAGGCACTGAACGGTGTTAGTGTGCGCGGGCAAACACACACACGAGGTCAAAATAAAAAAAACCTTTAGGGGAAGCAAGCGGCGTCTCGTCCTACAAACACACACACACGCGCGCGCCTCCACAAGAGCAAACAACACAACAAGGTCAACTTAAAAGCTGATGTTAGGTGAACATTCTCAGGCTATAAAAGAACACTCACAAGGAGATTAGATCTAAATTTACTCGGCCAGTCAGAGCGGGACAGTGGCGAGCTATCTCTCGGAACACATGTCACGCAGGGAGCTGCAGTGTTGTGCGCATCGAAAGCGGGAAAAAAAGGAACAAACTCAAGCGTGAATCGACAGGGCCGCAATTCCTGTTCATTTCACATGGGGGGGGATGGCTTACAAGAGGAGGGGGGGTCTCTACACCACCACCATATCAAACATACCGGAGTTGCCTGGAGGCTGTAACAAAGCGTCATCGATGTTACACGCACACACACAAAGGCGGTAGAAGTGTGTGTGCGTGTGTGTGTGACAGGGGCAGAGAGAGAGAGACCATGCCAGCCTATGCATCAGCAGGGATATTTCATTATGTACATAACGAGTGCCATTAATCGCTCTTAACAAGAGGACACAACCTCACCTTGGCAGTCTCACACACACAGCAGGAAGGTGGGGGGGTGCGGGGGGCCACGAAAAAAAAAGGAAATCTACAGTGCACACAGAAATTAAAATTCACCACACTCGAGGATCCGCCGCCTACTTTTGACCGAGCGCGCCGCGGGCCCCGGGGTGATGTGGAGGGGAGCCAGCAGGCGTAGAGGAGCCGCTCATCTGAGAGACACATAAAACACATAAAAGAGCGGGAAAAAGACGAGAGGAGGGGGCAGGGGGGGTAAATATATAAATAAAAAACGGAGGGGAAAATGCCGCAGTGGCGGTTGCCAGCGGGGGCTCGTGCCCTTGACATACTGACACGGGTGGAGGGAGTGGGAGGGGGGAACTGTCATGTGACACTCTTGTCATTCGCCTGATCACCCGCCTGGCCACCTGGCAAACCCCCCCTCCTCACCCCAATATCTCGCCCACCTTCGTGCGACCTCATCCTCCCCTGACCTGTCGCTGCATGCCACTTGCACCCCCTTTCCTCTACCTATGCCCACCCCGCCCACTCTGCCCCTCTGCAGTCCTATAGCACCCGTCCGCCCCACCCCTAGCGCTGCGTTCTCCCCCCCTCCCCTCTTCCCCCGCGGCTGTGCAGCAAGGTCAGGCAGGTCACTGTGTCCTCATCTGTAATCCGCTGCCATTCGTCAGCAGAGAGAGGGGAGAGGAGAGAGAGGAGAGAGCGGGATAGAGCGGGAGAGAGGAGAGAGAGGGAGAGAGGTGGGAGTGAAGCAAAAGAGGAGCGGAGGGAGGGAAAGGGGGGAGAGAGGAAAGAAGCAAGAAGAGAGGAGAGGGGAGATAGAAGGAGTGAGAGGCGCTCGGACGAGGGGAGAATGCCCAATTAGGAGCTGTCACACACACACACACACACACACACACACACACACACACACACACACACACACACACACACACACACACACACACACACACACACACACACACACACAGCAGGAGAGGAGGAGGGAGGGAGGGAGGTAGCAGACAGAGGTGGGACTACATGCATCCTCAGCTGTGAGTGTCTGTGTACTGTTATGCGTGTGTATATGTGTGTGTACGTGTGTGTGTATGTGTGTGTGGCTGCTACCTGAGGTGTGTGAACAGGAGGGGAGCAGGGTGTGCAGACTTTGAGGATACAATAGTTAAATACAGTGTTACAGTGTGTGTTCTCTGTAAGCACAGGAACATGATCTGATTGGTCGGGGTGGGGGGGTCAGGCCTTTCTAAAAAAACGTTAAAATAACTGAAACGTTGACTTTAATTCAATGTGTTATGTCAACATATTTCACATCACTGTTTTGGGTTAGTTGACAGCAGTAATATTAGGTTTAAATAAAACATATTTGGTTCAACTTAATATTATTGCTTTCCCCTGACCTGATAGTTATGTGAACTTTGTTAAAATAATACACTTAATTAAAGTCAACGTTTCAGTTTTCTCAGTGCACGGCAGACTGTGGATTTGAAATGTTGCATGGCACTGACATTCTTTACAGTAGCAGACTAGCAGCAGATATCAAATGGGTGACAAATATCCAATAATTGGGTCATTCATCACCACAGAACACATCTGTTTTGAGTAATGGGAAAACTAATCAGCAGAAATGATACAGAGACGACTCCATGCCAGGCGGCGGGAAGATTTATTATCGAGCGATTCCGGACTCAAGCCTGTACCTATTGATTGTTTAGTCTAAATGCTTTTTCATTTAATCAAAAGAAAGAGTCAAAATGGTCCTGTGCCAGCCGGGCGGTGAGCGGAGTGTTCGGAAGCTCTCTTCACACTCTTTTCTCCCTCAGCTCCTCTCTGAATGTCAAAGTTCATTAGGGTTCAGCGCAGCTTCAAATCCAGCTTTGAGTGGTCAGTGTGCAAACGGATTGCATCACCAGCGCAGGGGACACTTATCTGGTAAATCCTGTCTGAGTAGAAAGTACAGTTCATAGAGACTTACTTTACATGTGATGCAGGCGGGATACATATGTTCCTCCACCTGAGATATTCTGTGTGTGTGTGTGTGTGTGTGTGTGTGTGTGTGTGTGTGTGTGTGTGTGTGTGTGTGTGTGTGTGTGTGTGTGTGTGTGTGTGCGTGTGTGTGTGTGTGTGTGTGTAAGCCTGTCCTATGCCAGGCACAGGTGAGCGGGTTTGCAGTTAATTAAAGGCCCCATTCATAGAGCTGGGCTGTAAAAAAAGCAACATGATGAGCAGTGGTGGAAAGTAACTAAGTACATTTACTAAGCACTGTGCTAAAGAACATTTCTGAGGTACTTGTACTTCAAAACGCACATTTTATGCTACTTCATTATCCATTCCACACTTTTTGGAAGGAAAAAAAACAACCGTTTACTCCACTACAAATAGTTGACAAGATTAGTTACGTCCTTGTTCATTTTCCTATTATAAAAAAAAGTTTGTACTATTATGAATTAAGATGCTTAGGAGAAAAAATGGCAATGAAGGTATTTCCACTTTTAAAATGTTTTTAACTAACGAATCATTACTGTATGTTACTCCAAACATCACCATTACATAAGTACCTTGAGTATAATTTTTAAAGCTTGAATGCCAGACTTTGACTTGCAATGTAGTATTTCTACACTGTGGTATTATTACTTTTACTTAAGTACCACTGGTAATGAGTTATGAAATGTACTTTTGCTACTGAGAAATCTATGATGTAATTGCATTCCTTTTACAAGCATGTCATCACTATTTGATTAAAGGTATCTTTTACTAGCCCAACACTGTTAGAATGGGAATTTAGTGGATATTAACAAATAGTATAAAGAAGTAGTGCACATGTGTATTAGTTGGAATTTATAGAAAGACATAGTCCATTTACTGGAACAACTTTACAACATACCTCACATTGACTTCAATGTACTGCAGGAAATTTCAGCATCAACTGCATTTTCTGAAATCAATGTAAATGATATCTGCAAATACATGTGCCTTTATAATGTGAAATATGACCACACAAGGCACCTATATAAGAAGCTCTATCCATTAAAATGTGTTGACACTGTTAAGATGAAACAGCACTGGGGATGCACAACATTTTCCATAACAAAACGGCTAAAAAAAAGTCAGCAAGTACCCGGCTAGGCAAACCAACACTTTATGTAGAAAGCTCTACAAAACGACCATTAAATCGCACAGTTTATCGATAAGCGGGGAGAAAATATGGAATGAACGGAACCCAAATCTTTCAAATATTATAACAACACAAATCAAAGCTTAGGAAAATTCCACTAAGAGACAGAAACGTATCTTTATCACAGATTCTCATATTGATTAGTTCCGTAAACCAATAATATGTATTTCTTGAGGAAAAAACCCTGGATATTATGGTTTTTGGTTCATCTTATAAAATAATTACATATAGTTATAATTTCATGTTTGTTTTTTTTAATGATTATTTTAGCCTGTGTACATGACTTCGTTGAATTCTTACCCTGAGACTGGAATTTATTTACATTATTTTAGTTTAAAACGAAATAAATAACTTAATAAGTTTGGAGTCATATCAGCACAAGATCTGTTCTTTTAAACCAAAAACAATATGTTAGATAGGAGGCCTTTTTTATTTTAAACCACGCTTCCTGCCCCATTACATTCTTGAAGCTTATATTAACATTGAATTAGTTGAATAACAACAAAAAAAAATACTGCAATCCACATTTAAACCTGAACTAATAATGTACTTTGGAAATAAATACTTACATGATTTGTTAAACAAGAGATGCTAGAAGTTGGATAAGGTCGGTGCAAAGTCCCAGCGGACCACGGGACCCGATAGGAATACTTAAGTCATTTCTGTCTGTGTATCACTGCGCCTCCGCCCATCTCTCAGATTGTTATTATAATGACTCAGTGTTTTGTTGGCCAGTTTCTTGCTCTGCTCTTCCAGCACTGAAAGTACCTAAAGTGCTCCTAAAGTCTTAAGATTGTTATCTGTGATGTCATATTGATGCATAGCCTGAAGCGGCTCCATTAGCGGCCTGGGAGACTGACTTTGTGGACTCATACAATGTCTGCCTGTACTTTTTACACCTACAAGGAAATTTAGAAGATAGAAGGGCTATTAGTTTTGTTCCAGAAAAACATAGCCTTATCTCTGTCCAAAACTCCGACCTTTTGGTGTGAAATCATAGATCAGGAGGCATTTCTCATTTCTGACTATAGTGTATTAGTCTAGAGGAATCATACACTCTCAAGGCCACATTAGCTGTATAAAAGAAGGAAAAGATAAAGCAACGAGGCAGTGATGATAGTGAAAGGAATCCCAGACAGAAGTGGTTTTGAATCAGCCTGAACGGGTAAAATTGGTCACATTGCTTCCACGACTTAAAAAAAGCCCATTTTATAGCGTACCATTGGTGGAGCCGCAGCGATAGCAGCATAACTTCACATGACGTCAGCACCAGAGGTTGCGTTAGACTTTTTGTTGTCCGTCATAATTCATTATTATCCGTCATTTTACTTTTCCTGTTTAATGATGAGACATATTTAATGTTGATGTTTGGGGACTAAGCAGACGCTAATTTTGCATTCTTTTTTTTTTTTAAATATAATTCATACACAGAACTTTTAAGGGCATTGGGAGAAAAACGATGAACAGAGACACCGAACGTGCAGTCACGTTTCATGTCAACATGCAGATTAATGATTTTTATTTTTTCCTGCAGTGCTTGCTTGTGTGTAATCAAACACATGAAGGGAGATTGCTGCAGAGGCGATTGTCATTAGGTGTTGCGTCTTTGCCGCTGAGAGACGACTTCTCATGGCCGTTTTAATATTGTCCTGAAGGCTGAACCCGCCAAAGTTTTGATATCGGAAAACATTTCTCCCAGGGAAGTGATCAGAAGTTGGAAAGACTCTCTGAAAGTGGGATTTCCCGATCCTGCAAGCACTCGCATCACTGGGAGGAAATCTCGCAGCATGCGCTCCTTCTGCACCAGTGGCGCAGCTGCATTCCTTTGTATGTTCTGAATTTGTTCTAATCCATCAAAATGACAGACTGCTTTCAGATTTTTCCATCTTTGTTAAAAATATTCGGTTAACGCAACCACTGGTCAGCACCTATCTAGGTTTTTGCCTTGTAACTGAGCAAGTCTGTTCCCATTTTCCATGAAGCAGTCTTCAAACACTGACAGATACTGTGTTCCCTTTAGTGCCGACTTCCCTGTCCTCCGGCTCTCTGTCTTTAACATCTTTACTACTCTTGTGCCTTTTATTTACTGGGGTCACTACAGTCAATGTGAATGTTTTGGGCTTTCCATATTGAATACTGAATATCCAAAAACTATTCCATGCTGTTTTCTAAAGGAGGTGTTTTCTTGGCAACAGCTGAATTGACTGCTGATTGGTATCACAGCACATAGTCCCTTAATCAGAGTGCCGTTAGCAGCTGTCTGCTATCGAGAAAGAGAAGATCAGTGAATGTCCCATTGACCAATTAGAATCGAGAATTCAACTAATAATAATAATAAATAATGGGACACTTTATTGAGACGAATCCTCATTGCTTTTCTCAACACAGGGAGGTCAGAGGTCATTAACTTAGCTGCTCCTGTTGACTGGAGCTGGAGTCATCTCTGTTTCTATTCATGACAATTCAATGTAACATTCTGCTGCAAACAGGGACTTGAACTCATCCTCAGACTAAAGACCCGCAGCCTCTCTTTGCCTGATGCGCGATCCTGATGTGTGTGCTGTGGTAGGACAAAATGTACGGCCACGATGTAATGGGAAATGCAAGTTGATCCCTAATTAACCGATTGATAATGACTACAACGTATTAGTCTATACTCCATTTCTCATACACCGGCATGATATTCAGTTACGCCCCCCCCTTACTTTACCCCTAGTATTTTTCCGACTTGTGGGAAACACTGAAGTTGAAATGAGCACTTCAGGAACCCACTGAGTGTGCAGGTTAACCTAGTTTCGTAGGCTTGACATAATAACTGTTCAACAAATGTTTGCACATTGCATGTCATTCAGCTGAGCCGGCTAATCTCTGCGACTTACGGTAACTACGGTTACATACAGTAAACCCCTGGACAAGTGTCCACAACTCAACTGCCCATTTGAAACCAAGTGCTGGTTAACTTCGGTTAGACCAGGGGTGTCCAAACTTTTTTCCCTGAGGGACACATAAAGAAAAGCATGCGAAGGGCTGGGCCCCTCACTAGAGGTGGGGTATATTGCCTCATAAGTTAAGTTATACGTTAGCAAAATCAATCAAATGTAGGTAAATTGTTCATGATACTTGAATATGTTTTAAGAAACAACAAAACTCTCCATTCATTTATTTAGTCTGCAGCTCATTTCTTAAAACAGAATCCTCAGATTGCTTATAATATAGGGGAAATATAAAGTTTCAAGCTTGCTATGTTAATAAGTTATTGGCTTTTTTTATCAATTATATTTGTTTGAAAAATTGATTGAATTTATTTGAAAATTGGGCTTATTAACACATGAATACTACAGTGTCATATATTATTTTTACATATTTAAGAAGTAGAATGTAAATAAAGTTTCAGGTGTGGGCCATATTCGATTATACTTTTATCATTTGCTGAGGGCCAATTAAAATTGGGCCGTGGGCCACATTTGGCCCCTGTTCGGCTGTAGTTTGGACACCCCTGGGTCAGACTGTACAGAACAGTGTTAGGGGTGCTGGGCTAAATGACGGTGTGTATGGTACAGACCGTACATACAGTCTGATCAGACTGAAATGTTCCTGCCGGTTGCCATGTGACACACCGTTTATACGGCTGTTCTCATTAAATCCTGTAATTCTTGTGTGTTTTTGTAAATTTCATAAATGCAGCTTCCTCACAAGGTAATGTGATTTATCCAGACAGGAAGGAGGAGGCTGACTGATAGCTCAACTGGTGGAGCTGGCAGCCCATAACCTGGGGATCAATCCCTGCTGCGGCAAACCCAGGTTCAATTTCAATCTGTGGACCATTTACGCATGTCATCCCCTCTGTCTCCCCCTTTCAAATCTGCTCTATAATAAAGGCAGTAGTAACTGAAACATTTTAGAAAAAAAAGGAGGCTTGAAGGGAAAGGAATACAGAGTAGGGGGAGAAAGAGGAAGGACTGTCACATGATCACAAGACATGTGTACTGTAGTTCATTTAGTATATTAAAATGAAGCTTCCTAGTGATTTGTTAAATGTCTTTGTGTGCTGTGCCGTGTTCATGTGTGACAATAAAAAGTTGATGTGATCCCATACCCTAAATTACATAAAATAATTACAAATACATTTTATATTGCACTGGATGAAGTCAGGCTCGTGTTTTATTAGCAAATGTTAACTTAAAAAAGTAACACTTTCTTGGAAATGATTGTTTCCAGGATTCATAAAGCTTTTATTTTTGAAAGAATTTGAGTCACTGTTTTCAGAATTCCAAATAAAAGAAGAAAAATTAGGGAATGGGAATAAGTACCGTATGGCTGAACCATTTCTTTTGAAAATTGAATTTGAAATACAGAACAATTACTTTGGTCAAAACTTTATTCACACATGCACACACACAGGGTACTTTCCCCTTACAACTCAGTTATTTATCAGTGTGTGCCTGTCTGTGGTTGATGGTTTCTGCCCCCCCCCCCCTCATGTCCCCCCCTTCCTGTTCCTCTTTAATGTCACAGGGCTGGCTCATATGACCTTGAGCAGCAGCGTTGGCACAGTGAGAGAGAGCTGCCTCGCCTGCGGGCGCCCTTGAACTGGATCTACAAGACAAAAAAAAGCCTTCACGGGGCCTGATAGACATCTCAGCCCTCCTCCTACACCCCACCCCCCCAACCTATCCTCCCCCTTTCTCCTCAGCTCTTTTATTCAATCTACGCCACTCCTTATCTGTTCCCCCTGGTGGGAAGAGATTTATCAGAATGCTGTATCTTTAACCTCTCTGTCAGACTGAGATAGAAACAGAATTTCAAAATGTCTGACCGGCCTGCACAGATTTATTTTTAAAACCACCTCCTCCTCCTTCATGCACAAGGCCCAGGCCATTTCAGGAAAGGGTGGGAGGGGGGGTTGAGGGAGTTCGAAATACACCTGTGTGATGAGACGGCCATTCACTCCAGAGGTGTTTTTTGTTGCAACTTTGAGCCATTTGCACACACCGACCTGTAGCTTCAAAACCAATTTGTTTCAGAATATTGGCCAATCACAGCTCCCAATCTATATGAGGGGGGCTTTTGCTTCGGAGCCAGTGTTTTGACAGGTTGATGATGACCTGCCCGGGTCCTAATGAAGAACACTGGTGTTCCAAAGTAAACACCAAGGTCCGCAGTCCAAAGTCTGGCTCTGAATCGTCAGCTGAGAGCAGCTGAGCGCAGCCTACTGTAAAAGCACAAAGAAGGGATTTATCAGTGTGCAAATATTGCAGCACCCTCTCAGCGACTCAGGTCACCAAGGTTCAAGTGATACGATAAATATTTACATTCCCTGTTAGAGGCAATGTGTTCAAAACTGGCCGTTTGAAAAACCCTAGTAGGACTTTGAAAGGATAACTGCACAGAAGTGTGTGTGTGCGGTAGGGGTGGGAGGCACACCAGTTACACCACCGCCACCAGTGTCACGTCCTGCCATGACATGGATATTGCAATAACTCCCTCACGTGACAGGCCCACACATGTTGTGGTTTTAGCACACAGAAGGACAGACCGCTACCTGTGTGTGACCTGTTGGCTGGCTTTCCTGAAGTGTGTGTGTGTAAACCTCTACAGATCACTCCTGTCGGCTGCTTTAATCATCATATCATGGGCAAGGTTTTTTTTTCTTCAACAGCAGCCATTTGTCTTTGTAAATATTATGTTCCTGTTGGTTAGATTATTGACTGTGTATAGTCTTTAAAATGTATACATTTGGGAAACAACTTAGCCTACGGGGGACACAAGTGAATCCGGCCTGTTGACCCATTACATGTGACATGGTATAATGGTTTTGCTAAATTAAAAAATACACAAATATAACAGATAACAAATAATAAACAAAGCAGGAAGAGGCAAATAACCCATTTGGGCTTATTTTAAAACCTAAATAATGTTACAAATCAATATTTTATAAAACACAAGATCAAGATACAATCTATTGCTTACATTGCACCCCCTCTTTCTTCCCCTTTCAATCTCTCTAAAAAAGGCCCATGTTTGTCAGCTTTGTTTCCCTCCGCTTAAAATATGTAATTTACACATGTTGTATTTATCATTGTTTTATTGTAGGACAAAGAGCACATGTTTACATTTTCTTTATAATATTAATTCATTTATTTAGAGAAGCTTTCTATTACACATTTTACTTAAAGTTATGTTCGTAAAAAATCTTTCTATTTCACAATATATAATTTGTAATGCACATTAATAGTTTAAATTCTTCTTTTATTCATATTTTATTCCATCATTTTATCTACCATGTTTGTCTACATAAAAAGGCACATCAGCTTTTTTACCCTCCCGAGATGTTGATGTAGTGTAATTTACTTTCCCACTTTAAATGACTTTGTTTTGATATCTAACATCTGTTTTTACTATATTAAGATATTCCGTTGTTTTTGCCAAAAGAGTCAAAACACTTAGAATCTTATTTTCAGTAGAGTGTCCCAATAAGTTCTGGAAAACCAAGATATAATACCGGGCTATTAATGTGAATTTCCCTTCAAATGTTCCTCCCTTAGTGCGTAAAGAACTATATTGGAGGTTCGGACACTGTGAGCCTGGCATAGCCCTCCGACTGGCTCTCTTCATGCCTGACCTTTCCAAACTGTAATGTTATCACATGTCACACGCAGGCCTGCTGGAAACCATCTGCTAAAGGCACTGCGATGGCTCCCGACCGCCGAAAAAAAAGGGAGAGAAAAAAGCCCAACACAACACTGGAGAGGCCAAGTGCTGGTTCTGCCTGCTTTACTGCTCAGCATGCCTCACCTTCACACATAGACACTCAGAGGAGGGCAGACGGCGTACACCCCCTCAGAGGCTGTTGTTGAGCGACATGAGCCATGAGCAGTCTCCTCAATTAGCGTTAAGGGGCTTTTGCACAGAGACATGAAGTTCTGGGGCTAAGAATAACATGGGACAGGTCTGCTACTACTGACGAGGGCCGGGTGTATGTTCTAACTGGAGTCTGGCTGCTAATCCGATCCCCAGCCACGTTTAGCCCAACCTTGGAATATTTGGTTATGTATGTTAGTGTGACACTTCTATGGCTAATATGGCCTTATATGGAGCAAATACAATATAATAAACGTTACCCAGGACTGAAAAAGGGAAAAAAATAATGAACTGTGTGTTTATTTGCAGTGAAATCCCTCAGATTGGGGTGAAATGTTATCAACATCATCATATGGATTAGGGCAACATTTATATCGCAGGTAGCACAATCAAAGGCAAAATATGTGTGAAGCTGCCGGGATATTCCAGCCTGCAAAAGTGTTCTAATAACTTAATAAACATAATTGTTTGGTGCACACATTCTTAAATATGATCATCAAATAATAGCAATTAGAGATTTTTTTCGAATTGTGCAGCCCTACCTCCCTTAAAAACAAATCTAGTTTTCATATCAGGGAGATTGTTGTGTTGACATTTTGAAAAACACAAGAATAGCACCCCCACCACCCCTGCTCAGCTGTGGACGCACCACAGTGTCCTAACAGATTCATTACAGACAGATTTGTTCCTCGTAGTGAAATATGAGTGAGCTCTGCTGCCTAGAAATTGCATAGCTCTATAAGGAGACCCCTATGCAAGAATAATGATGCTCAAATCTGAGGTCTTTCTCTACTTCTAAAAGAGCCACAGCAGTTATCTGGGGTGTGGAGGTCCCAAAACGTAATCACATTTGCAAAACGAAATGTGTGTAAAGTACAATTTTAATGAAGTATTGATGAGTTGAATAGATGTTCAGGCCTTCAAAGTGTATTATACAGAATTAACAAAACATGTTTTAAGGGAGAAATATCATCCAATCACCCCATATTGTAATTGCAAAAAGTTATTTTTTGCCAAATTAAGGCCTGATGGTACGGACCCATGTGCAATCGATATCAAAAATATATGGTGACTGCGGATAATGTCTCCCCTATGGCTGGAGGGCAATTTGCCAAAATCCAACATGGACAAAATGTACCCAGGACTCAGTCTCACAGAAGATTGGTGATGGGTTTTTCAGCCAGCACTGCACACACATGGGGTTCCTTTAAAAGGTTCACCAGGATGACATCAAATCTTTCTTTTTGGTCAGAAATATATCTCATAAAGGGCCCATGAAGGCAAATGACCCGTTCACATGACTGCCGTTGGCACAGATGATGCGCAAAGAGGTCATTGCAGCTGAATAAGCATCTGTATTTCCAAACCACAGTTGAACTTGGTACAGTAAATAACCTGACCTGAATAGAGTCAAATCTGGGAGAAAAGTGGGCTATTTTTAGCAGACAGCCACCCGTGTGTCAGAGAAAGAGAAATGTGAACAGATCCTGTGTGTGGCTCGGAGTTTTGAGCAGTAATCAAACGTTATTACTGAGAGGGGAAGAGAACTTATAGGAGGGGCAGTGCTTCAGAGACTCCTGCTTCTGTAAGGCTTTTATGTGCGTGTGTTTTCAGAAGTGCTGGGGAGAGACCTCAGTGCTCAGCTCGGGGCGTATAATCTATGGTTCATTTGCAGCTTTTCTCCCCAGTATGACAAGCCGTTTACAAGATGTAGCCTCTGCCGCTGACCCAGTTCTGAGTGGCTGCGTCTCGCGACAAGGCCCTGCCTCCCCATCAGGCCCTGCTCCTCGTCTAACTGACGATAACACCGCCACCCTCTGCCTCTGTGAACTGTGGGGAAAAAAATAGGTCGCCCTGACCCACTTTTCTTCTATTTTTTTCTCTCTCCTGCCTAACATCGTGCAAGGAGTTCTGCAGAGCATGATCGAGGGAGACAGCAGGAGGCAGGGAGGGAGGGAAACAAAGGGAGAAAAGAAATTCAAAAAGACACTCAGAGACTGCTCTGTGATGAGTCCACGCATTATGGTGATACTTCATGTGGCTTTTTATATGTGGAAATGCTGTACGTTTGACCTAATACACAGCAGCTACAGGCTTCATCAGTCCACCACCTCCTCACACTCTTGGACATTATTATCTCATGTCTAAAATACTGAAGCTTTAAATATGTCATTTAAATATTTTTTAAATTTGATTTATCATAGTTTTATTGTTTAAGAGCACATTTATACTTTAACCTTTATAACATTTTTTTCTGTTTTTATTTTATTCATTTTTTAACTACACATTAATCCATCATTTTCTTATCCTTTATTTAAATATTTTATTCTATTGAAGTGAACCTTTTTATTGCACATTTTACTTTAAAGATGTTAAAAAATCTTTATTGTATTTCATACTTTAACATTTCTACTGCACATTAATACTTTACATTCTTATTTTTAGATACATATTTTATTCCTTTTCTATTATATTCTATCCTTTTATTTTCCATTTTTCTTCAACTTTGAATCCCTTGTAATTATTTGTATTATATTTAATTGTGTCTTTTAACCAGAGATTTCATCTTTAACCTCTTATCTTTGGAAATATTTGTATTCTATTTTATTTTATTGTAAAATCGAAGAAGTGTCAGATGACCTCATTTCTCATTGGGATAAATAAATATTCTGGTTTTGATGATCCTGATTATCCAACACGCTCAATGGAATCCTCTACCTTTCTCACTGTTTTTTGACTCATTTACCAGCTATTATAGTATGACATCTCTTCCAGAAAAAGTGATGATGCCTTGGCTATATATTCCGGGGCTGGCTGATCAGGGATCTGTCCTTATGTCTGGTAGCATTACACTGGCCCAATGCCTGTGTGTGTTAGGACAGCTCATAATATATTTGATCACGCACCGGGCTCTCATGCAAACCGTTCCCTCATTAAGCCTCGCTCACTCATGCATTGCTTTTGTAATCCCTCCATACATTAAGCATGGCTCCTGGACACACACGTTCCTCTGACAGCAGCTGACACTTTCATCCATTTACAAAACGCATCCTGCTGCCCTTTGTATCAGTGTTTGAAAGCCATTTTGAAATACCTAATCAACGCACACCTTTGACTGCTAATTTAAATATTAATGTGCCGGGCCAAAATCATCACTCACTGGTGCCTTGGTGTCGCCTAGCAACCATTGTTTAGCTTCTGTTGAAGAGCTATATCTGGAGGAGTGAGACTGACATTTAATTATCACACTTTACCTGGACAGAGAAGTGGAGTCCACAGAGTGAGGTACATCTTTATTATATCAGCAGCGAGACTTTTGTCACTACGGGAAGAAATAACCTAATATTTTGAATGATATTGCAATTCTGATAAATTCCACCATATTGGCGCAATTGATAGTTTTGAAATAACAGTATTTTATTCCTGTACAGTATTTAATTTAACATTCCGTTTTTAGCTCATCTTATATTTATCATATCTTCATTTATATAGTTTACTTAATACACATTTAATGCACATTGGTCACTTTTTATTCGGTTTCTTTTTGCACTATTTTTATCGTTTCATGTCTTACGCCGTGGCTACACTGGAGGCTCAACTGAAGCGCAGCGCACGTTGAGCGCACGTTCTGCGGAATGTATCATTTTACTGGCTACACCGGCAGCGCACATACAGCGCAACGTACCGGCAAAACAAGACTTTCGTTGCCTTCAGTTTTTGGATCCAGCAGGACAAAAGTGAAACTGCAACACCGAGTTTGTGTTTTCATCCATCGATCGTGACAATGGAATCGATTGTTGCAACGTGCGCTCAACATGCGCTGCGCTTCAGTTGCGCATCCAGTGTAGCCACGGCTTTTATGTGTCTCAAGCATTGTTGAAAGAGCCTGGGAATTACATTTTTCATTGCCCTAACTTCACTGAAAAAACTGAAACTTTAACTTTAATTCAAATCTATTGTCAACAGACTTCACACAACTGTATTAGGTTAGTTGTAAGCAATAATATTAAGTTTAAATAAAAAAATGATTAGGTTCAACTTAACATAATTGCTTTTAACTAACCTGATACAGTTATGTGAACTGTATTGGCATAATACATTTAATTAAAGTCAGTTTTTTCAGTGTGACAGTAAAACCTTCATCCTAAACCTACAATTTTAAATCTTTATTATCAGTGAAAAAAAGGTAATTATCAATGTATTTATTTTTTATATTACGAACTGTATCAAATAATTATGTTTTATTAAGATATTTCTGCAGCTCCATAATTGTTCATCCAAACACATATTTTTAACCTTTTGCAATTATCCTTTTGTGCTTCATGGGATTTGAATATTGCACTAGTCCATACGGCGATACAATGTATTTGTATTGTATAAGTGTATTAGTGATTTTACACATAGCCCTTCTGAAAACACAGCATTGTAAACACACGTTTTTTGTTTTTTTTGGTTACACAAACCTCTGACAAATAGAGTGTAAAATAGCTCTGTGAACATTAACAGGCCTTATGTAAGCACTCTATTGCCGCACAGTTTCCCTGCGCAAGAACATTAGTCCCACCAGATGCTAGCCACTACATGAGTTAGTGTGTGTGTCCTCATTTGCATCAGCCACAGTTTGACACTCCACTTTAAAAACCAGAGGAGGGTTGACCTGCCGCTAAACTCTCACCAGCCTGGTGCTAAGCCTCTGCGTGCTAATGGTGACCCAGTGCACGCAGCCATGTTGGTGCCACGGAGACGAGTCATGAAGCCCTCTGCTCCACTTTCTCTGCTGCCAGGGCAAACACACGGACGCTGTGCTGTATATCGATTTGGTTTGGAGCAAAAACGACCAGAGACAGAGAGAAACTGGCCTTTAAATAAAGAGAAAAATGTGTGTCTGGTGTGTTTATTTGGAGGGGGCTGGTGGAGTTCCAGTTAAGGAGGTGGATGTAGGTCAAGCCCTGCCTCCTCATAAGCAACAAGGTCAACTGCGAATGGAAGGGAAGGTGGCTTACAGAGAAAGAGGCCCTGGATAAAGCACGCATTCGTCTGGCTCTTGTGCCAGCAACAGCCCCAGACATGTAAACACATTTACACAAGCTCAAAGCAGAGTGTGTGTGTGTGTACTTTACTGTAGCCTCCATAACCTTTAAAGCCAAACAAGGCCCAACTTAAAATAACATACGAGTTAGCCACACTTGTGTTTTGCTGCTCTATTTGGACATAACTGTTAACAGGGAGGGGGGCACCCCTACTGAGGCTGAAATCAAACTTCCAAAGCTACAGGTTCCTCTGGCTCCTGTGTGTGTGTGTGTGTGTGTGTGTGTGTGTGTGTGTGTGTGTGTGTGTGTGTGTGTGTGTGTGTGTGTGTGTGTGTGTGTGTGTGTGTGCGTGCGTGCGTGCGTGTGTGTGTGTGAGGCAGTAAATTAATGTGAAATCCTAGCAGAGGATCACTTTTATTTTAGTTGTGAAAACTCTGCACAAAATTAAGTGAAGGCAACACTGCGCTAACAATGTCAGGATTTAAAGTGTGATTCCCACTGGGGCCATCAATAATAGACAGAGTTTAATACGCACAATATTTGCCGTAATGCGTAATGAGTTGTATACGATACGCGTCTAAAGTGTTGAATGTGGATCCGAGGCTTAACACTCACAACATTAATCAATAGAAACTCATTAAGACACCAACACAGAAATAGATGAGATTAAATATTATATTGTTGCAGAACAAACACAATATTAGGGAAAACACTACCTTTGCTCTTAAGCAGTCAATCGCATACAGTTACCTCCAAATAATGCGGAGGATCCAGGTTGTTTATATATTTAGCGATCATATAAGTAGTCGTATAGACTTCTGTCTTTTAACCTTGGGAGGCGACACGTCAGTCTTACTGTCCCTTAAGGTAAAACATGTCAAAGATGCTTGAGGAATTGCAGAACAGATGCTGAACATATTTACACACTTGCTTGGAGAAACTTTGGGAATAACATTAGAATTATATAACTTAGATTGCATTAACAGTGTCTTGAACTACTACTACCAATACTGAAATGATAGAGGAAATAAACTTACTTTAACAGAGTCGATTCAGGCCGTGGAAGATGTTAAATATAAGCCATGAAGCAACACGGGTGAATTATTGTATCATAGTGTGTTGATACATTTTGATGGGCTAGAGAAATCTTCTTTAAGATCAGTTATTTACACCTCCATCTCCTGTAAGAGTCTTGCTTTGTCAGGTAGTTGTGTCATAAAAAGCCTTTTATGTCAGATGCAGTATTAAATCATATCAGGGAATATATTTTGGTTTGATCAGATTCAGTTTAGAATCTTTGAACATACAGAAGCTCAACTGATAAACCATCATTTAGCTGAACTCTTTTTAATCCAGGTCTATGTGTTTGTTTTTCACATTACTGTGAGTCGTTTTAACTCACAGTTTTAGATTTCAGTTGTGGCTCAACACGTTAACAACTAAATTGTAAAATGTTACCCTGATTTCCCTCCCAAAAATAAAATCATAAAACAGGATTCACGTTCACTGACTGTATAAATATTTGACATGGTCATCGCCCCAGACATACAAATGTAAACAATACTGTAAAGTCGGCATACCAGAAACTAGGAAACTTTCTCTAAATGTATTTAAGGAAAAAGCCTAGTTTTCTGTCACAACACAGGTTATATGAAAGCTACAGCTAGCCTACAGAGACCTCAGGGAAACAGTTTGTATCTCTACTGGATGTCAATTGATATTTTGTATACTTTCTGGGTACTCTGTATTTGAATGTTGAGTCCTGTTTGGTATATGTGGAAAATCAATACAAATATTTGAATAATAAAAATATATGTAAGGAAAAAAATAACCACAAGAATTATGATTTAAGTTCATATCTTTGATGATAGATAGGAAAAATGTGTGAGGTAGACAAAAAACCTACCAATTACCAATGGCCCTCCTGTTAAATGTGACAATGATAGTACTTATGAGAATCAATAATGTATCCATTATCTGTCAACTTCAACCTATTCATTTCTGTTCATTTGTTGTTGTTGTTGTCGCTTGTCTTTTTTTCTCTTTATCCGATGTGTGGATAGCCATTTAGTTGTTAAATGTATTATGTATTTCAATTTGTTTTTGTATGCCCTGTAAGTATATTATTTCATAAAACCCCAACTCCTTAAAAAGAAAAAAGGATATATTATAGCATGTTTCCACAAAGTAGACCGGGCTCCTGATTTACCCAGCCATATGGTAAACATATCCAGGGGGCAGAAATGCTAACGTACTAGCATAAAAATACTCTGGAGCAGAGACAGTGAGCCAGCGTGCTTCAAACAGCGGGGCAGCTGTAGGGAGGGAGTGAAGGCAACTGCAACAACACCGGCAGCCGGCTCACTGTGGACATGAATCACTGTGGACATGAGACGACCTTTCCCTGACATATGCTGGTATCGGTGATTGAGAATTGAGAGGATGACTAAACCTGCTCGTCACCGCGCTCCAACCGGGTGGAAACTTGTGAGCGGCTGTTCCCAAAAAATCCAGCTGCATTGCTCCCTGTGACACGACCTTGAACCCGTTTGACCTTGGACAGATTACCCGATTGAATGACAGCCCCGTGCATGCCTGTGGCAAGCGTCTCCACCCCCCCCCATGGCCGTAGACATACAAGGTCAGGAAAGAGAGGATAGGGGGTGAAGCTGGTCACATGATTGGATCTCCTTCTGGAGAGTTACTTAAAAAGCCTCCTCAGCAATCAGGTCAAGGTCATGCTCTAGCCCTAATGCCACAGGAAAGAAGAGAAGTGAGTGTGTGTGTGTGTGTGTGTGTGTGTGTGTGTGTGTGTGTGTGTGTGTGTGTGTGTGTGTGTGTGTGTGTGTGTGTGTGTGTGTGTGTGTGTGTGTGTGTGTGTGTGTGTGTTTGTGTGTGTGTGTGTGTGTGGAAGAGTGCAAAAAGAGAGTAGATAGAGGAGGCCTGTACATGTTCAGCAGTCCTTGATAACTTCAAAACACAAGGTATGATTCTATTAGCTGCATTAATCTTCCTGCTTAGTGGACACTTTAATTCAAAGTCACTTACACGATTATCACACTCGCACATCTCCTTCTACAGCTGGATATTTACTGGAGGAATCCAGGTTAATTGCCTTTGCTCAAGGGCAGAGGGTGAGCAGAGTATGAGCCAGCAGTCTTCTGGTCACCACTCCATTTTCCCAAAGTAATAGGTCATCCGGCTGCCTCCAGTCATCAGCGCTCTCCATCTCCTCGTAAATGGCCTTTCCACTACGGCTCGCCTTCAACACAGCCATGAGAAAACTGCACTTGTTTACCGAGCTCTATAAAGACGCGCTGAATAACGCCACCTCGCTAATGGATTTACAGGTTTACAAAGGGACAGCAGATATTCAAGGAACCTCTTAGACGGGGGCTGAGGTTATGCAAAATCTCCCCGAGTGCTTTCATTTCTTAATTTAGAGATTTGCCACTTATTTACTCATGCCAAAAAATGTATTGCAAGTCATTTATGTATCCTTTGACACCTTCAAAATAGTGTGAAGGTATTTGTAATGTCACCCTAACCCTAAAAGACCCCCGGACGAACACGTCACCTAGCTGGGAATAACATACAAACTCAAATATTTAAGGGGATTCAGTGACATTCCTGCACTGGGAAGCCATGTAATGTGCTGCAGATCTGTCTGAACTCTCATAGCTCCAACTCCACGGCCACCTGCTCAGGTCTCTTGTTGCCCGGCAACAATTCAGCTCATCACTAGAAGCAAAAACGTGACACAATTACAGTTCAAGCCAAAAGGGTTTGAGGTGAGGGGCATGAAGCGTTATTGAGCAAGTTATATCCAACTTCTATAGAGGGGTGCAGGAACGAGTCCCAAAACCCGGAAGTGAGTTAGCATGTACCACGTCCGGTTCCCTCGTCTCGGAGTGAATGGGATGTCTCCATAGGATTTTGGAAAATAGCTCGAAATAAGATCTGTGGTTGACACAAATTTAAGAGACGGATCACGTTTTTTCACGTACATTAAATACATCAGCAGTGCAACACTGTTGATTTTAGAAGCGTTTACGTGTCTGAAAAACGATGTTTGCTAACAAGTGGCTGAATAGGACTACAGAACTTGTCGGGGATGTTGTACATCATTACGCTGATACGTAAACCCTCCCGCTAAGTTTGTTTGCCCCTGTCCTGCGCAACTTGTACAATTTTGAATCTGTATTTTTGAAGGTCAGTTGAAACAACCTTAAGTTGGCGTGACGTTGAAGTCGTCACGCCAGACCATGCTGTACTCCTCTGTAGTTCGTTAATAGCATAACGTTAGCATTTTGCTTCTGGCGATTAGATTTATGATTTGAAAATTATAAAAGTAGGGTAGGGTAGGACAAAAGGTGCATTTATCAAACAGGTTTGTTTTCCACAGATCTTATTTTTCACAATATTCCAAAATCCTATGGAGAAATCACATTGCTTTTTTGTCGAGGGAACCCATGCGCAGCTTACTTCCGGGTCGGGCTACAAAAATACGTCATCGAAAGAACGAGAAAGTGGGGAAGCCCCAGCTTTTTTTCCTCCCACAGTTTCACTGAAAATATTCCAAATATTGACGGCAGAATGGCATACTATGAACCTTGAAGGGAACAGCTCTCAGGTACAAAGTTTATGGCAGAATTTCCTCAAACTACCTCCCGTTTCGCAGTGCAAATAAATCTCACAGCATATACTGCATATGCATCGCCCCCCCTTTCCTCCTTCCCTCCCCCCCTGTTCCCCTGTCATCCAATGCAATATATCCATCATTCATTCATAAATTCTGAAAACTCCTCTTTAGTTAATTGCCTGGGAAAATTTAATTTCAAACAAAAGCTTTTAAAAGAGAAAGATATAATTAAGTTGCAGGAATCTCTATGCCCCCTCCTTGTCAGGGGGGAGGGGGCCGTGGGGACATGAGCTGTGAGCTGTGCAGCTCTGCACTGCACTGCTCCGTGTCAGGGAAGTCATACACCCATGTTTAAAGCAGAACGTTACGTAAAGCCCCCCCCTCTGCACAGGCTTACTGCACCAGACGCTGTGTCCTTGCCTGGGCTGCTCAAGGTTCCCAAAAGGACAGGCTGCTAAGAAGTTGGGAAGGACGGGCCCTGTGATAGCCTGCAAAGAAGGGGAAGGGAGGGGGGGCGAGGGATGGAGGGAGGGGAACAGGGAGAGAACTGCTTGCCTGTGACAGCTCTGGACTTTGAATTCAGCGCCAGACAGGCTCATGCATCAATCCCTCAACTTACAAAGACAAGCCACTAACCTTGACGAGGCCAGGGACTCTTCAGGAATGAGTGGCATTTTCACTTAGCCCCAGCCTCTCCCTTGCACTGCCGCCACGTAACACGCATAAAATAAGTCACAGTTTAATAACAGCCAACCTTAGTTTCTGGACTTTGTGTCACGTTGTTCTGGCGTTCAATCCTCATGCTGCCTTCATACGATACGCTCACCGCCATGTTGGGCACAAAGCTAACAGCTAGTTAGTTTAATTTCTGTGGTTAGCTTGTCTGCTAGCTTGTGCCACTTCACTTGACTTTAATTAAATGTCAACATAACTGTATTAGGTTAGTTGAAAGCAATAATATTAGGTTGAACCTGATCATTTTTGTTTAAAAGGTCCCCACTTATGCAAAATGCAATTTTTGCTGCCTTTTATAAATAAACGTGTGTCCCCGGTGTTTAAGGAGACTCACAAAGTGTCAGAAAATACAACCCTCTCTCTTTTCCTCCTTACCCACATCTCTAAAAAGCGGGGGACAAACGAGCTGATCCAGATTTGCTTCGGCTATGACGTCATAACCGAAATGTGCGCTGGCTTTACATTGAACTCCTGGCAACATCCCGCCCACTTGACACGTCCCAACCTATCGTCCGCAGTATACATTGGGTGAGCTGAATCCCCTCTGCAGCACCTCCCTGTCTGTGTGTTCAGCAGGATGTCTGCAGGAGGGACTTAGAGTTGTTAATATAATACATATAATGTCACTGTTCTAGTGTTAAACACTGATAAGTGTTTCAGAAATAATACTTGATGTGGTTTTGAACATAATATGGCGTTTAATCCCAACAGTGTTTAGCTGAGTTTCTCCATTAAAAACTCCTTTCTTCAGACATAGAGCTGCATGATGCTCCATAGTTGCGTGGCCAGCTTCAGGTCAGCTCAGATTTTGTCATGTAACGGAAGCTTAAGGCTTAAGGTGCTGGAGATCAATGATGTACACTGAAAAAACATTTAAATGTATTATGTCTATAAATTTCACATAACTGTATTAGGTTAGTTGAAAACAATAATATTCAGTTGAACTTAATCTTTTTTATTTAAACTGAATATTATTGCTTTCAGCTAACCTAATACAGTTATGTGAAGTGTATTGATATAATACATTTAATTAAAGTCCACGTTTCAGTTTTTTCAGTGTATTATGCAGTCTTAATTTAGTACAGGCTCTGACTGTTGCTGAAAAAACATACAGTCAAGCGATAGAACAGAAGCTCATCACATGTTCACACAAGCTGGGATTTCCTCTTAGCTTAGAGCGTCTGTCCTCATTCCCTTTGCAGAACACCCACTCAGTCACGCCTGTGACATTGGCCTGCTTTTGTCAAAAACCAAAGACCTTCCCCTTGGTCTGACTGCAGCATCCTGGCTCCCCACAAAAAGGTAAAGAAACCTTCGTACTGCACCTCCACAGCCTGGGGGGGCCGCAGCTCCTCCGCTGTGACCAGGAACCGAGTCAGCTCCTCTCACATCAGCCAGGAGGTTTTGCTCCACACTACATCTCACTTACCCAAAACAAAATCAAATATGAAACCGAAAACAGTCATACACAGAGCCATGGTCAGCTGGAAGTCATCGTTGGTCCAGGAAGATTCCCAAGTACACTTCAAAAGTTTGCTAAAAAAATAATTTTGTTAACTGGAACCTAACATTCTACTTTACACTTCACATTTATATTTTATTTAATATTTAATTAATTGAACTATTATGTATATAATATCCTGCTTTATTTAGTTAATTTCAATAGTGTTTACTTGTCTGACAGTTTATAGATTATTTATCTTCATAGTCAATACACACATCTTTTCTGTAATGCCACTTTATTTGTATTTTTATTTCCATTTCTTCTTTGATATGTCTATACTTTAGAATTGTTTAGTTCTTCTTTTTATTTCTAATTATTTGCTATGGCTTGTATTGTATTATGCTGCTGAAGTTTGGGATTAATAATGTAATTCTCATTTTATCTCTATCTATCTTAGAAAAACATAATTGAATCTGTACAATTATTTGTATTATTTCTGTTTGGCTTAATGAGGGTTAAGATAGGATGATTTTTTTGGTTTCACTTCATATTGATTGTGAATTGCATGAAATGATGAGCTGTATCCTGTTTTGGTTTTCTGTATATTCGACTGTGTGGCCCCAAGAAAAACAGTCAACGCTTAGCTAGTGCGAATGGGGATCAAGAATAAAAAGAAGTCTTTACTCGACGTACCAGAGGCTAGGCTGCTGAGCTGGTAACTCTGTTGTCACATCTGGAGGTAGCGTGATGCAGTCTCCGTGCTCCTCCTCATTGATCGCGACAGTCAGGCTTACACAGCTGTTGTTTTCCAAACAGGCCGATACTTCATGTGGGTAACATGTAATTTATTGAACCCGGCGATATCTTCCTCTTACCTCCTCTCTAGTGCACAATTTCAGTGAAGTCTAAATAATTCATGGCAATTGCAATCAGCAGCGATCAATCGACGGAGATAATTGAGGGGCCTGTCATTGCGCCAAGGCCAAGGTGAGGGGTGGAGGTGAGGGTGAAGAAGGAGGAGGAGGAGGCGGGAGGGGAGTCATTCAACAGATGAGCTCGGGCTAGTATAGCTCTCAGGGGTTGTAACGGAGGTGTCCATCTTTCTTCCTTGCATTTTGTCATTCCAGGAGGGATGGCTGTAAAGACGCATTTAGCACTTCCTGCCTTGTCATCAAAATGAGTCCCATTGACTTTGGTCGCCTCCCGTTGATGACAGAGGCACCTACAGGAGCCGGAGTGATTGTCTCTGAATGAGATAGTGAACCGAGAGCCCTTACTGGAGCTTTTCTTAAAAGCAGCAAACAGTGGGAATACTTGAAAACTGCCCACACACTGTTCTGATGTAACAAAGCACAAATGACTTCAAATGACTTGTTTTCTTGAAGAAATCTCATTATTTGGGGACAACATTCTGATAAATTATACTAAGAAGAGTTTCCTCTCTAACATAGGGGATAGTGGAGCTCCATTGGTAGTGTAATGTTTTTTTTTTTAATGTTCATTTCATTAACTTTTCTTGCCTTCATCATTCTCTTAACACTTTAATCACTCAAGCCTTGAAACATTAGCCTTCTTCATATCCATTTCCAAACTAATTATTTTCAAATGTCATGCAACCTTGCCTTATGTGGTATGAAAACTGTTGTGTATGATGCCCTTATCTGTATTGTATTGATATATATTGAGTGTGTTATCTCTTTAGTAATAACAGCAGCAGTATTTAGTAGCAGAGAGCGTCTGCTGAATGCACAAACAATAAAATGATTAGGCTTAATGCATGCTCCACACAAAGACTAGAGAAATGAGATCGCGGCCAATAGGTCTCTGGTTTGAATCCTCAGTGGGCTGGGAGTCTGTAAGTGGATGAGAAATGCTTCTATTCCTCAACATCTTCTGTCAAAATGCCCTTGAACAATTTTCGGTGGCCAACAACACAAGTGCTGGGCAGCTCCCAGGTCTATAATAAATCAAAAACTCTGCAGTAAATGCATGACACTTGTTCTGGTAGATTGCACATTAGTTTTTTTTGCCTGAGTCTCAGCTATGAAGAAGCGGGATGCCACCCAAAGTGTTGTCTGCGGTGTGTCTAAAGCTATAGTGACTGACAGATTTACAAAGGGGAGGCTTTGAGTTGGCACAGTGGTAGAAGAGATTGTTAGTAAAGAAAAGTGGCTGGGTATGCACTCCTGTGGCATGTTTCTGTATAAAAATACCAATAATACATCCAATTATTTAAAACGGGAAGAGACTCAGTAATACTAGGTACACTGATAAAACTGCAACGTTGCTTCTAAATGTATTACATCAACAGATTTCACATAAATGTTAGTTGAAAGCAATAATATAAGTTTAAATACAGAAATATTAGGTTCAACTTAATATTATTGCCTTCAACTAACCTAATACAGTTGTGTGAAATTTGTGGACATATTACATTTAATTAAAGTCAACGTTTCAGTTTTTTCAGTGCATTGTGATTTAATGCTATAGTGAAAAATATCTTCCACATGAAAAAAAAATCTGGATGAGCACGAGTACACACACTTGTCAAAAAATGACCCTTTCACACAGCAGCAGCAGTGTTTTGATGGCCGATAAGATTTGCTGTCATGAAAGGCCATCATTGGATAAGAGCAGAGTGCAGAGTCCAGTCTTGTGACCGAGTCAGACGCCTCAACATCATTTGCATTTGGCCATTTCCATGTCAGGTCTGGCTCTGCTGCAGGTTAGTGCACATCACTCAGCAGCAGCTCTCTGCACGATAGCAGATGGCCCGGTCAAAACAGAGGATCTTTTGAGTTACAGCGCACTGTGCTCCAACATAAACTTTAAAGTTGGGCTATAAATGTGCAGGTTTTAGTTATCTGTGGCAAAAGAGGACACGCTGAACTACCTTGAACATCCTGTGTAAGTTCAGGTCAAATAATTAAGCAGCTTAAATGCTCAACAAAAGAAAGGCTAAAAGGCAGTCCTCCAGACACAGACAGTATTTAGAAGGCTTTAAAAAGTTTGACTTCCCTCCATGTTGCTTTTCACTTCAAGTCTTAGTTACGGACAGTGGTTCTATGAAAGGTAGCATAGTGACTGAACTCTGTGTGTTGTGCTTTCTATCCTCATATTACGACATCCAAACAGGTTGCCGCTGGGAAGCTTTGTAAGTTGCCCTTTTGGAACTTGAACTGGAGTTCTCTGCCCTCTTTCCTGTAACTCGCAGCGAGCCTCAGCCCCTGACCTTTTGCGTCCACGCTCATCCAAAGTCCAATGAAGCAATAGGACATCTGAGAAAAGGCACACCTACACAAAGGCCACTCCAAAAGATCCCTCCCTGGCACTTACTGAAAACATCCAACCATCAAAACATATCAGACATGATGCCACAGTGATCTGACAGGGCACTGCACACTGGACTGAAATCTTTTTGGTATAAAGGACCTGCCAGCAGTATCAGACAAGTGGATATTGTGTGTGGTGCAGGCAAAACAAAATGACCATTATTGAGGTTAACTAAACCATGGATCCAGATCATGCCTGGGTATGATGCAAATGTTACCTTCATACTGATGTAACATAGACTTGTTGCAGATACAATGCTTGGGAACATGTTTACCTACCACAGCCTCCACTGTATTTATTACTGAACATGCTAGGGGGTTATTGTCACTGACTTCCCGAGTCGCACTGCAAAGTTGAACACAGAAAGTGACACTATAGTGGCATATATAGATATATGCAAGGCACTTATCAAAACTCTTACACACATTATACCATCTGGAAGCAATTTAAAGCCAAAAGAAACTAACAGTGAAGTCTGGTGCACATTAAGTATCCATCCAAATGTAGGCCTACCCTAGACAAATTGACATTCTTACACCTCAGAAAGCCCATTAGAACTATACCTAAGTCCTTCAAGGTCTTGGGGGTAATTTAAAACCCTTCAGGGTCTTTTTTAAGGGGCAGGACCTGCCAAATGTAATTTACAGAATAGTGCAAAGTGTTTCCCATTGGTGGTGCTAAAACTACTTCAAAATATGAGGCTGTCTACTGTTTTGACCCAATGTGATTGACCACATTAACTGTACTAACGTTGCACTACGGCCCCCTTTGACATGAACAGAAAGGCCTAGTGTATTGTTCGGAAATAAGCCATGGGGTGGTATTATTTGCTCAGTGTGACAGTAGCGTTACAGTAGCCTTAGATACACTCAGAGAACTAAAAGGGCGCTTTCATTTTGGAACGGTCCGTATATGACGATACATTCAATACAATTGGCATTCATTGCATCAGATTTGGACACAGATACATGCCTCTATAGAGGGCCTAATTTACCGGTCATATGGTAGCCAGGAAATACAGACAGTGGCTGTTATTACAGCGCTTATGCAGCGTCAACGCTGTATCCATATGCGAGCCTAACGACACTCGACAAAACGCGTTATAATCTAGAATAATTCTTAACATTGCGTCCGATATGTGTGTATTGTTCACCCCCCGGTGTTAATAATAATTTTCCAGATATGACAGTGCGTTTATGTGTAGCACGTAGACCCCCTACCTGCGGTGTCCACCCACAGTCAGCCGGAGAGGCGCATCGCTATTATTCGACAGGAGGAGGCAAATCCAATGAAAACGCTCGTCTTGACACTTCTGGCAGGAATCAAAAAATGGCGAATCAGGCTTTGAAAATCAAAATTTAAGTCCGAAAAAATGCCTCGTTTTTTGTATATGCTGCGACTGTGTTCTCGCGGAGGTCTAGCGTGCAGTCTGTGGGAACTGTTTATTCTCGGAGTCCCTGGGCTGAGAGCAGAGCCGAGACCGCCTCACTCCTCCTCCTCCTCCGCCTCCTCCGCCCAGTGCTGCTGACACCACCCTTAAAGGAACATGCCTCCACTCAGCTGCTGCTGAAAACATAACGGAATAATAATAATAATAATAATAATAATAATAATAATAATAATAATAATAATAATAATAATAATAATAATAGTATGTTTACATTCGTTTATGTTGATGTAGTTGTTATAAACTATAACTGTATTTTTACACTTTTTCATTATAGTTGAACAGTAATATTACATGGCTCAACATAAGATTTGATATAAACTGCCTTCTAATGTAGTTAGCAATTCCGCTTGGTCCGGTGCTATTGCTCTTTCCTACGGAAAACAATGGCAATAAGTTCACAGGGCCATTTACCACTGGTCATGTGACAATAATTGCAATCAATGAAGGATACAAACTCAGAAGCATAAGAAACATCCAAGCACATTCGCTTCAAATAATCCAGAAGTACTGTAAAATGTAAATGTTAAAGTCCAAGGTGCACTCAGACTTGGGCAGTAGTGACGTGCACAAATGAAGGAATAAAACGATTAAACAAAGCATTTAGTGTCCCTTACCCGGTTAAACAATAGGCCAGCAATAATTCAATAATTTAAACTACATTTTCCTCCCTGCATTTACTTTTTTTTTAAAGAGTCACAAGGGCCTACGATGTTACACATTACTTCTTAATAGCAAACAACCAAAGAAACAAACGAGTAAGGTGATATCTTTACTAATGTTAACTTATCCATGATGACTGCTAATGCATTGAAGATAAGTTATAGGCGAGTGCACAAGCAGTTGAATGAGCAAGTTCTATTGTAGTGTCACGGAGAAACTGAGGTCATATTGTACAAAAAGTATCAAAACTTGAAGGGTTCGAACCATTTAAATGTATCAACTAGATGTTGTCAATTATTCAAAAAGAGTCGGTGTGCACATCACAGAGTAGCAGCAGCTTTCACAGAAGCAGCAGTGTATTGTAAAGAATAACTTAAAGGCCCTGACAGCAAAGAAGTTCCAATGAATCAGATTATTGTGTCATGGATCGCTCCAAATTGACCAAAGGCCGGTAATGGACTCAGTGTATCAGAGTGTCAGAACATTAATAAGGGTCTCCATAGATTTGAAAGCAACCGTTTTATATGCACGTCAGCCTGTCATTACAGTTGTTATATTTCTTCTTTCGCTCTGAAATTTCTTAAATCCATTATCAGGGTTAAGACCGCTCAGTGCTTGGTACATTTCAAACAGAAATCCTGAGTTTCAGACTGGGGCAATGTGTGCATTTACCAGGCAGGAGAATGTCAAAGATGCTAATAAGCAGCATAAGGGAAAAAGTATGACCCTTAAGAAGAATAATGATCAGAACATCTCAGCCTCAGCTACATCTATTTAGTTTTTATTAATGAGACCAAACTAATAAGGTTGTCTAATTTTTGTGATTTGTTAGTGTGTTATCGAAACCAGTTTATTTTTTCAAACAAGCACCAGCACAAACTATAATCAAACTGGTTTTCAGTGGAAAAGGGGTATTACTCAGCATTCCTTAACACAGCGTTAAGCCTATCCTTGGATGAGGTCCAAGATGTCACTCCCTCCACCCTACCTCCTGCACAGAATTGTCCATCCAAAACGTAGCTTCATGACTCACACTGTGCTGTGTTTCTCCGGTTCTCCACTCAAGTAATAATATTTGATTCCATTATTCATGACGTGTGAAACGCCACACCGCAGATTTGCTTTTCGCATATATTAATGCTATACCTTTACAGTTAGATCTGAGGTTGTAATGTTGACTAAGAAATGAACTGACTAACCAAACACAATGACCAAGTAAAGTAAAACACGTCATGAAGGTGCGCCCCCCAGGTGTCAACGCGTGACACTAAAGTGTGAAATAGGGTGACATTTTTACCACAGATGTGACTATAAACCATTGTTAAATGACTTGAAGTATAACTCCATGTTTTCAGTCGTCATGAGTCGTTAAAACCCATATGATTGTGCTTCCAAGTCATTTTTATTTATTTATTTTCTGACATCTTGCGCTAATCTGTGCTATCAGGTCCATAGGCCCGCAGGCGTTACTTTCCACGTGGCCTTGAACAAAATGTCTCAAAGGACCTGGAGAACATCAGAGTTCCCATGAATAAGAACACAACAACATAACCTACTTCTACCCCTCCCTGTCCCTGTTTCCCTTTCACATCTAGAATGGGGGGTAGTTTTTGTGTGTGTGTTTGTTTGTGTGTGTGTGTGTGTGTGTGTGTGTGTGTGTGTGTGTGTGTGTGTGTGTGTGTGTGTGTGTGTGTGTGTGTGTGTGTGTGTGGCTGATGAGTAGCTCCTCCCTCCCACTGCTCTGCTATCACATCATGCTGTGTTATTGGCCACTTGTCTACAGCCAGTTGGATACCGAGCCTTCTAACCTGCAGCAACCCCGCCGAGGTGTTTAAACAGTAATTCAGTTCATTGTCAGTAGTATAAACAGAGGCGGCACTTAACATGTCAGTCAGGTAAATTGGATAGTTTTCTTTTACAAGGCTGTTGTTCACAAAAGGTGTTACCTGCAATTTGCATTTTGAGTATAACAGCAGTTAAAAGTCTGATCAAAGTCCCGGCCAAAGTGCTATTCATAAAAAGTTGATGTCGCCTCGTTTATTGTTGTTGTGTGATTGCACCACGAATGCTGCTCAGGACATTATTTTTGTTTGGGCAGTTAACATCAGCCTTAACTTAGCTGAGCAGACTAGCTCAGCAGTTTGGATGGTACATCACCTCGTAACCTCTGAACTGGCGTGACCTTTCATCTTTGAACTCTGACCCTGAAAGCCACAGAAATGGAGATACAATATCCTCCCTTTCATTCCTTCCCCCCAACTAGAACAGGCTGGACATTGCCCCTGAAGCTTTTCACAGAAATGTGGTTCGGTAAACTCTGTCCTTTGACCTGGAGTATATAGGCCGATTGTGGCTAACACAGAAGTCTGAGGCCCGTTTAAAAAAACGTTGTCATGATTTCATGCGTGTGATTGAACAGGGAGGGAAAGAAAGCTGTCTCACATGTTAACAGGCTGGTTAAAGTGTGGCTTGATACAGCTGTGGTTAATCACAAGAGACGTGAAGAAAAAGGAAAAAGTGTGACGAATTATAAAAGGGAGGTTAACAAGTATTTAAACGTCATTAGGAAACGGACTTTGTTGTTTTACAACACTGAGTTTTTACAATCTTGTAAACACAGTTAACAGTTGTAGTAAGTAAAACGTGTCACATTTTGTGATTTAATTTAATCTTTTTAAAAAACTAACCAAAAGTTATAAATTGCATTGAAAATTGAAAATTGCAACTTTGAATTTGAAATGACTAGGAAAAGGGAGAGGCTTTATTTAAGTCAGGAATAAACAGATCTGTCCTCATCCCTCTTTACCCTCTCACTATCTCTAAGGCTCTAGTGGAATCAGTTTGAAAGCTATTGTAAAGTAACTGGTCCATGTCAAACCAGGTCATGCTAGCTTGTGGGAAATACTGCTTAAACCCAATGAAGCCCAATTTTTACCAAGTAGCCATTTCATTTTAGTGAGGTCATCATCTGAAACTTGACCCTGACTGAATGAGCTGTTGTGAGCTCATTAAGTAATAACCAGAGCCTCGTTAAAATGAACAATCACCAAGTCGAGAAAAAGGTTAATCAGAGGATGTATGCATTTGCTATATATCTGCACAATAAGGGAGTTTCTGAAGAAAACAATTTCAGGGAAATGCAATTCTTCCAGAAATCTCCAATGTTTTAAATACCTATAATTTCTATAATCAAAGCATACATTTTGTATTGGTGCTTTAAGGTGGTATTTTGATGACTTCAGTATTCGATAATATTAACATTTGACACCAAATCTATGTAACATATGATATCAACACATAAAAGGCGGAATAGAGAATGAAAATTGCAATCGTATATTTACATTATAATATACACATTTATTTAAGTGTGCACATTCTATTCTAAGCCCTCATGCACTTTTACTATTTATTAAAAAATATACTTTTTCCTCCAACTCTTCTAAAATATGATTGGAGGGGGGTAGGTAAGAGGTTATACAATTATACTGTACTGCTCTGCATGTTTCAAGCTAAGCAAAATAGATGGAAAACACATGAATGCGTGGGCAAAGGTCGGGCTGCAGTGTGGTTTTCCCGGCCCGGCAGTGCAAACACAGGAGAGTTTAGATTCAGACGCCTGATTGTCTCACAGAGAGGGAGCTGGAGTGTCAGCAGACATTAACCCACCAACTTTGACCTCTACTCCCCAATTTCAGCTGCAGCGTCTCCCAAGGTTGGGAGTGAAGGAAGGCCCTCTTGGGGAGGAGGAGGCAGGTGCAAGCTGCAATGGGAGGGCCCGCTGGAAGTCACACCATACTGTAACCTTTGAACTGGAATGAGTATGAGATGGTTGTGACATTCCCCACGTATACAGCTGCAGGGAAGGTTCTACTTAAACCATATGACGAAGATAAACCTGCCTTCAGTGAGACAGATGAGGACATAGGCTGCAGGTGAAGATCCGGATAGGGAAGGATATTTGACTAGGTCACTTAATTCAAACACCACAGAAGACTGAAAAAACTGACATATTTACTTTGAATAAATGTATTATGTCAACAGATTTCACATAACGGTATAAGCTTAGTTGAAAACAATAATAGTAAGCTTAAATAAAATAGATTAGGTTCAACTTGATATTATTACTTCAACTAACCTAATACAGTTGTGTGAAATTTGGAGAGAAAATACAATTATTTAAAGTCAAATGTTAAGTTTGTTTAATGTACAAAGAGTATACCAGCAATGCAATGCACCTTTTAACCAACAATAACAAAGAGCAAAGGAGCTGGTTGTTTATAGCAAGTGATAATTGATTTTGACGCAACAATCAATAACTAGTAGATTACTACACTACAGCAAAACCAGATTAAATTATGCTAGGCTAAGAAACTAGTGTCACACAATTGAAATGCAGCTGACTTATTGTTTATAATATACAACAATTTAAACACAACAAGTTACATGAAATTAAATTACCAAATGAAATGCATACAGCACGGTTTGTTCTGTGAAGCCTATCAAGAATGAAACTAAAACATGGTTAGCGCTCTGATATCGGGCATTCTTCTGTAAACATCTGATATTTAGAGTTGAAGGACATAACAATGCATTAACGCAGCAGGCTTATATTCCCTTACAGTTACATATTGCAATGATTTGAGGGATTACCAGCAGGATTACAATGTAACTAAAAAACTGAAAAGAGCATCTAGGGCCCCGGCCGTGGCGCAACTGGCTGGGGCACCTGCACTGTCGATTCCCGACCCGTGGTCCTTTCCAGATCCCATCCCGACTCTCTCTCCTACTTACCTGTCACTCTACACTGTCCTATCCGATTAACGGCAAAAAGCCCCCAAAAATTATATTAAAAAAAAAGGAAAAAAAAGGGCATCTAGTGTTTGTTGCAAAAGGATCAGATGTTATTTCTTCTTTTTAAGCTGTACTGTTCTGTAGGCTAATACTTTAAGTATGAATCTATTCTCCTATACTGCCTGAATCTGCTTTATAGTTTTCACTCTCTTTGTTTAATTTGTCTTATTTTTAATCAATAGTTGAACCTATTTGTTTATAAAATAGAGTGTGTGTGTGTGTGTGTGTGTGTGTGTGTGTGTGTGTGTGTGTGTGTGTGTGTGTGTGTGTGTGTGTGTGTGTATGTGTGTGTGTGTGTGTGTGTGTGTGTGTGTGTGTGTGTGTGTGTGTATGTGTGTGGGTGTGTGTATGTGAGCTTAACTGTAAGTATTAAACAAAAATGCAGCATTTTCTGTTGGCCTTATAAAGCTTAGGCCACATTTTGAATTAATAAACAAACAAAGGAATATGCTTGTACATCTAAATTCAAAGCAATTTTTTACCAAGGTTGGTGCCACACATTGTCATGAAAGGGACATCTTTTTACAGGCTACAATACTGGCATTTTGATGAGTGGATTATTCATTAACGAGTGAAAGTGTCTTTATTGGCGCAACAAACTGGAAAGAAAATGCGTGACCTCTGTTCAAAATAAACAGACAAGAGTGATTATGACTGGATTATGGCAGATATGCTAAACAGCCATCTCAGTTGTCTCAGTAAATATTCCACTTTTGTCCTTGAAGAGTGTCAGGGAGATGAAACTACGTCTGATAGACGAGACAGATAATTCCCGCACTACGCACTGCGCTCACAGAGGAGATACATGAAAGTCACAGCTGCCACTGTCATAAAAGGTGTGCCAAACTACTGATTCAGTAAGATGACCCCATCTCCCCCATTTCACATTATTCCCTCATCAGACTCACAATCAGAACGTTCCCTGAGTTATTTAAGTGTGCGCTGCCAGGAAAATGGCTCCGGGAAAGCAACATTATATTTGAATGAGGTCATCATGGGACGTTGAGAAATGTCTTCTGGGTATTGACGCGCAGACAGTTGATATTACTGTTACCAGGTATGTCAGGGTTATTTAGTGCAGCAGCTCTGTGCTGAGTTTCTCTGGAGACAGAAACTCAGCACAGGGATATCATGATGTTGGCCTCACAATAGAGGTGGTGTCTGTTTTCCCATTCAACAGTTTCTTCAGTCCTCCACTGGCAGAGAAAAGAATACGCTTCATGTACAGCTATGGTTTAACAAAAAAAAGAAAAACTCAAAGGCCTTCTGCCCTGGAGCAGAGACGTTGCTCTACATGACCTCAATGCAAATGGCAGTTATAGGTTATAGATCAAACCATTCAAAAAGGACTTCCTCCCGTAATAAAACTGTTAATTTCATCATTTATTGCTTTTACCCAGCCTAGCAAATGTTCTGCCCGGGATTCAATTGTGAGGCTGCTGACAGCAGTGGGAATGTTTACATCTCCCTACGCCTGTCCTCATATCTGATGCCTAACCCAGACCCACTTGCTATGAAAAAGAAAAATCAAGGGGAATTTTGGAGTTGTATTTGGATAACTGTCAAAGTATGGGAAAACAGGTCATTGCGTTAGCACGGCCGCCTCTGTGAGCACTGTGTGTGTGTGTGTGTGTGTGTGTGTGTGTGTGTGTGTGTGTGTGTGTGTGTGTGAATAGGATGAGTTGCCTCACGTCCCCCTAACACGCACCGGCCCTGCATCTTGTTGACCTAGTTGGTGCTCTTTGACTAATCCCTGGCGGTCCTGCGGGTGGTCTGGGAGGAGCTCTCCTCCAGTTTCCTCTGCATTTGAATATCAGATGGCAAAGGAGGGGCCTCGCAGAAAAAAACCCCATCTCTGAACTGCCAAGGGATTTGACTAGAGTGCCTGCCAAGACAACATGCAATGTTTTCAGTGCGCTCTGCATTCCCTCACTTGTCCTCTCTTGTGTGCTGGCAAGGGGCTTCTTCTTCGGTCCACTTGTTAGACACAATAGGCAACAAAACACATAGTTTTTTGACCCACTGGTTAAAACTGACATTGATACTTTCTTTATTGTTTCTTCTATGTGATTATTAGAATAAGAAAGTCAAACTACCAGTACCTATTTACATTTCTAAATATGTAAATTGAATTGAATTTACCGAGTGACTATTTTGTATCCTTCTCTTTGCTGCTCTCACTGCCTTTATAAGTGCTTTTATTTATTTGTTTATTTGTATTCATCAAGAGAGATCTTCTGATTCTGATTCAGTGGAGAAATGTACATTGTTACATCAAAAGGACAATGCAGATAACATGTTAAATAAAGTTAGAGGCAAGTAAATACAATAAAAGAAAAAAAAGGTGAAAATGTAGTATTGAAATAGCAGCCAGTGATATTAACATTTTTACAATTTATTAATGTTATTATGGCTGCTACTTCACTTGCTTCTTATCTTCCCCTTTCCTAATGCTGATTTTTTTAAACCATGGATGCATACTTATTTGATATATTGTATTATCGTGTATTTGACTCTTCATATATATGTCACTCTACTCATTTTGTTTTGCTTTTAATCTGCACGGCCCCCTTTGCTGTAACAGTGAACATGTTCCCGTTGTGGGAAGATTAAATGATTTCTGTTCTAAATAAATTGAAGAAAAGTGTATGGTGTACATATTACCTCTGTACAATGATGTAACAGTATGCGGTAGTGTAGTAAATGAGAGGCAGTGTTGTATTCCTGATCATGCAGACATCCACACCCCTCAGCCATCAGTGTGTTCTCTCAGCTTACACATGTAACTCACAGCTGACATGCAGTCTTTTTGTTTGAGGTTTTATGACTAATGTTTGGGTGATCCAATTACCCTTTCACTTTGTTTCAGAATCCCCCAATACACACTATGCACACACACCTCACATTTACGCACATCATGTGAACAATTTCTCACACACCATACCTTGCATATTTTTGCACAATGCCACCTCTTTAAAAAAACTGCACTGCTCTTCTGTTTTATATTCTGATATACTGGACAGATATTATTAATTTACTCATATTGTTATTGTACTGATTTGTATATTGTTTTTATTATTGTACATATTTCTTTTAGTATTTTACTTGTGGTCCTTTACAATAACATAGTTTTATTTTTTCTCCTTAAAAAAACACAATTCCTTCTACTGTGTTTATGTATGCACCATTATACCAAAGATAATTAATGTTATGTGTAAAGCTACTTGGTAATAAATGGGTTTCTGATTTTGATTATGGTATGCAATGCCAGATCTCTGTTGAACAGAAACAAGTTCAAAAACAGGCCTACCCTTTGAAGCTTTTATCAAGTTTCTAATAGCGATTTTTGATCTGTTTTCTGATTGGATAGTGGACACATGATGTGCATATTTGTTTAACATGTCTCTGACACATGTAACAGCAGCGTAGGGCCTAATCTGTCAGAGTTACTGTGTTGATGTTGGTTTTCCACTGGAGCAGCTGCTTTGTTTGACTGAGGCTTTACTGGGAGGACACAGCGGGGGACGGGCTAAAGAGTCAAATATCAGGGACAGAGGCACCTTACTGTCCCTGCTGCTCTCATACACACGCACACACACACACACACAAAAAGATGTCGGTGATCGAGGACAGTAAAAACACAGCTCAGTGTCCCTGGCCCTCGTCCTTCCTCCACCCATCCACCAACAGCCGTTCCCACGGGGCCGTCAACATCCTATTGACCCTGCTCACTCATTATCAGATCAGCATGGAGCATACTGGGGCACTTTAACCCTCTGTGAGTACACACACACACACACACACACACACACACACACACACACACACACACACACACACACACACACACACACACACACACACACACACACACACACACACACACACACATTCTGACACTCAGTGGTCCATCGTAATGTAGTGAATTTACTCAAGTATCTGCTTGAGTACTATTTTTACACAATTTTTGTCTTTTTCTTTGATGAAACTGCAATTACCTTTCACAATTGTAGAATGTGAATTGTATGCTATGTTTACACTTTGTTAGTAGAAGGTTAGTCTACTAACTTATTCTGCCTATTTATATTGTGTATTCAATAGAGATACAGTTATAGATATTTCATTGTTAAAATTAATATATTTACCTTTTTATTGCTACTTTTACTTAAGTAAAGAAATGCTTTTTCCACCGTTGCTGACACTCCACACACACTGTTTGCAGATGACAGTGCTCTGTACCTTCAAACCCAAAAACATTAGGGCGACAAGCTACATCCCTCATCAGTGTTGTTGTGCCCACTGCTACATCTCCACAGATGCTTGGGGGACCCTTGGGACAGCCACAGCTTCCCAGCATCCCCCGCTGATTGTCAGTAAACGTGTTGACATAAATGTATGGTGGCCACTAATGAGCTGCCAACCAACAACCACCATCAGACCTGTCAATACGTCAATGAAGACGATTTTAGCTCATTACAGATGTCTAACAATAGATTAAAGAATCAAGATCACAGTATTTTATTCATATGAAAGTCGGTCACATTCATTAGAATGCAGCGTGGACATGTGTAGCGTGTGACAGCCCCTTCCAGCAATTGAAATTCATGACAGGTCCGAGGTAGTGTGATCCTCATGTAGGCACAAAGCCTGCACATCTAATGTTTATTGATAGCAAAGCCTACATAGGATGTTATTATTTCAAGGCAGTGTGAGAAGGCTTAGTTTCAGTGTCTGCAGATGTGTGTGCGTGTGCTGCTTGCGAGTGTGTGTGTGTGTACACGGCCTCAGTGTTTGTTTGTGTCAGTCACACAAAAAGCAGATTAGTGAAAACACTGAGGTAAAATAAGCAGCCTGACCTTGCTCTGAAACTGAAAGGCAATCCTCTGAATGATCCGTGGGTCAGTAGCTTTGTCCTTCAGACAGTTAAAGTCTATCCTTCTACTCCCCCCACCCCCTTGCTCCCCACTGCAGTCTCACTTTTTCCTCCTCTATCCCTCTTTCTCTCTGCTTTTTGTCACTTGCATTCACATTAAAAACCTCTTTTCATGCATTTCATTTAATAATTATTCTCCTCTTTTCTTTCCGTCTGTCTTAATGTGACACACACACATTCAGAACTCTTGATGTGCATGTCATCTCTTTATGTCTGGTCTTTGAACACGGCTGTTTGTGTTATTTCGAGCCGTGATTGTTCTTCTTGTCACACCGGGATGGCACTGATGTGTAAGATCTGCCGCCGCACCTCAAAGGCAGACGAGCAAGATGAAAAAAGGCAGCAGCAGATACTAGCAGCCATATTAAAGACTTCCCCCGCAAACTCTTTGAGCCGTGGAGTGTTTGACGCTTTGAGAGCGTAGTCAAAGTGGGTTGCCAGGCGGGCACTGGCTACCCCCCCTCCATCCCGTCATGTATAGGATGCCTCAAGAGTTGCCACATTCACTGGAAATTGCAATTGTGTCAGCAAGTTCCAGATGTCAGTTATGCAATGCCTAATTACAGCAGGAAGCGTGGCATGTTGTGTTACTAAAAATTATGTGTGTGCTTATATATGCATATTTAGAACTCATCTCATTAGAGTTTATGGTTGAATGGACAGGCTTTTATTAAGAAATCTATTTGAACAATTGTGATACATTTTTTATAGTTAGGTTGGTATTTGTTTGAATCAGTCTATTAAATACATTTTTGTCACATGAAATCATAATTTGTTCCTTTCCGTTCATTCAGTGTGTGTATTAAGAAGGAGTTATATTAAATATATAAAAGTAGTAATAGATATAATTATGTGTTTAACTTAAAGCATAAATAGTTAAAGACCTCCTCTAGGACCCTAATGGTCAGTATCCAGTACTCAGTTCCCGACCTGAACGGGTAGAGAATGCTGTTATTGAGCTTGTAGTAAGAATCCTTTTTGATTCTTAATGACCCTTTCTTGCCACACCAATTCTCAAAAATTCTTTAGGCAGATAAAAAAACAACATGTTGTATGTTCATTTAACCAGAGCACTCTGCAGGGCCTTGAGCCCTGCTAATCTTTTACAAGTCATTGCTTACTTTAAAGCAAAGTGCCATTGTTCATTATAGATTATATCATAAAACAGCAGAAATGTCTTTTTTCCACGAGCTGGAACAAAAACCCCGCAAGATATACAGTCCAGGAAGAGTTACGCAGCATTTGGTGTTAACACGGATGAACAGATCATTGAGAGGTAAATCTCCGGACCATGAAGGACCATTAGCATGCATTTCTTTAGCTTATTTGTAACCCACTAGAGATGGACAGATAGATGGATATCATGTTCTTTATCAAAGTAAGATCATCTTTAGATATGCCATTTATTTGATGTAGTATGCTGTAGAGGTCGTCTTGGGCATACCCAACCCAAGGACCTAAGACACCACCCTGGAACTGATAGTTTTCGATCTACATTTTAAACAGTCCATATGTTACCTTGGGTTCTAAGTCTGTAGAATCAAGAGTAATACCCAAGTGGAGCTGAGGAGACCATGAAAAGCAAACAATTATCATGACTGAAGTGCTGTGTTGATCAGATAGCAGAGGTTCGACTCAAATTAGCAATGCTAATATTAGCAGCTATATCAACAAGCAATTGTTATTATATTGTAGTTACCCAGTGCAGTCAGTTGAAGATATCTTCATAATGCTAAATGTAACAAAACATAAAAGCTGATTCTGAGTTGTGTTGTCATCTATCATCTTGACGGCAAGTGGATCTTTAGCTGTAGTTATGAGTTAAAAGACCTTGGCTTTTCAATCTGAAAGACAAGATTAACAGTTAACACTTATGCTTTGTTATAACATGACAAACTATCTTGTTAAATGAGCAACACATCCTGTTATAACAAAAACAGGTCTCTTTAAAAAATGATAGGAATCTGCTTTTCTTTTTTCTGGTGTGCCAGCAATTAGCTGCTGTACCAAGTCAGAGCTGTTGGTGCGCTCTGACTCACCAACAGTGTACAAGTTGCTGACCTCTTCCACTGAATCTCGACTGCAATAGGAATAAATCTGATTGGCTGTTCAGCTTAATCAAATCAGTCTAGTAGAAAAAGATTCAAGGAAACCCAAAGTAAATGAATAAAGTCAAGAGGGTACATACAGAGTCTGTTTTTATTTTCATCTCATCTGATCATTCTAAGATTTGAATATTTCCACAACAACATGAAGCTAGGTGAGTGAGAGTGTTGTGAAATGTTTTTTATATTTGCATAATAACAACGGCTTATATGTCTTGTATATCTACAATCCTACGGTTTCTGGTTTTCCTTTTCTGAATGACACACAACAATTTGCTCCTTGTTTCCACCGAAACAAGTTCTTTGATGTTGGTTTGGTGCCTTTGTAGTGACCTTTAGCTGTGTTGGTCTGCCTACTGCCCACAAGGAACATCAACAGAATCCATCTATCACTTGAAATGGAAAAAATCACCCTACAGAGCATGAATGTGTTACTTCATGAGGGATTACTGGAGGAAATCATATTCAATGTAGACACAGAGCCTTTCCCCTGTATGTTTCAATAGATACTGTAAAGTGATGGGTTGATCTACTAGGTTGTCAGTGTGGTTATATATACAGCTGCGTGTGCTGATTGTTAAAAAAGGCTATCGTGTTATTAGAGCACACTGACCCCCCCCTCCCCTGGCTAACCCCCACCACCTCTACCACTGCCTCAGAATGACGGATCGATGGAAGAGTGACAGCAGTGAGGAAATAGAGAGATTCAGGATTTACATCGTCCTCTGACACGCTCATATAAACGCCCCCCAATGATAAAGAGACTACACTCTGACAAGGACACCAGTGCTCGTTTAGATGCTCACAAGTTAAAAGATTTGCCATCTCCCCTCCCTCTTTCACTATCCCTCTCTCTGTCTCGCTGTGTTTTAGCAGATTTCAGTGCAAAGCATATAACCTTTGTGAATTATTTAGTTTATTGACCTCTGCAGGGAATTAATATGAAGGTCGTTTCCTGCTGGCAGAGCGAGCGCCAACGGGGTCCTCAGGTGACACGGCCAAGGTCGCCCGTCTCCCTCCAGTTAATAATATATTTGTCACACGCAGTGTGTTAGCCCCCGCCACAGCGCTACTGCCTTCCACTTGATTAGTGCAACCAATAAGGGCTGCCAAAGATAATAAACTAGACATTGGCTTAAGGAGATGTGTCAAATGTCCACAGCATCTCTCTCTATCTCCCCCCCACACACACCGAAATTCACACCCTCTCTTCTCCTCCTCCTCCTCCTCTCTGTTCTTGTTTTATTGTTTCCTAGATGAAGGTTAAAGGGAGATGCTGAACAGACAGAACAGCCTGAGGGCCTGGCTGCGGCAGGCGGTGTGTGGGTACTAGCAGCAGCCAACCTCTGCACCCTCTGCACCCCCGCCCCTCCCTCCACACGGCCATGCAGCGCTCTGGTGTGTCAGAGGGGCAAGAGGGTGAGTCGGCTGGAGCCACAGGGTCAAATGGGTTACAGCATCTGATGTACATGGGGGGCAGTAGAGAGCTGCTGGTCGCTGACCGCGCCTGTCACTGATAATAATCACAGAGAGCTATGGAGCCTTATTAGCACTGCCGTTTGGCTGAGACAAAATGGCGCCCCTGAGGTGAAACCCAGGTGAATTATGGCAAGGGGAAGGAAAGCTTTATAGTAGGAGTGGAAAATATATTCTGGCTCGGTTCTGTAATGAAGTTGGTGTCTGTGAGGACGTTGAGAGAGGGTTTAAATCTTTAGGGGTGCACCATTATTGATTTCAATGTATGAGTGCAGGTGATAATGTACTGGAGGCCCAGCAATGACTGGCAGATGAAGGTGCTGCAAAAGGTGCTGCAGGCTGTCTCCTGTTTTCCCTTTTTATGAAAGAGTTTGCAGCTGGAGGTCAATGGAAGGTGAGTCTGACAAGCATGTAGGCCGACAGACAGCTGGAGATAACAGCAGACAATGTTATCACCAGGCAGGAATTATAGACAGTCAGGTATGCACACAGACAGACACATGCAGTCTGTCCGTTGGAAAGCTTGAAGATTTTGTAAGACCCATTGTACAATAAAGTATATATTTCTAAGAAAGTGGAAGCTAGTAAGCTTAGCATGCTAGCAGTAGCATTAGTTCATTTTTGTTATGTTATTATGTTATTTTATTTTATTATATATGTTATGTCATTATGTTATTTGCTTGTTATCTTATTACTGAGAAGCACTTGTCCAGTTCCGTTACCTGTTAGCTTAGCAAAAAACACTGTTTGAAACAGATCCAACTGAAGCTAACTGTCGTTAGGAGTTAGCTGTCAATTAGGGTATAAAGCTTGGAATAAAATGTGTTAAATATAATAATAAAGAGTAAGTCTCTGCAATCACGAGAAGTCTACGGGCATACAGTCATAAACATGCCCACAAAAAGTATGTAGATGGTTGCTGCAATATTGGAGATTAGCTGTGGACAAGAGAGGAGACGTGATCACACACACACATGATCCCATCGACCAAATAACAAGACAGGACCAATTGGGTCAAATCAAATACATGCTGATTTCTTCGAATTTCTGTTTAAATAAATACATTTGTTAGTTACTCATTTAAATGATTAAATGTCCTACAAACTGAAGTGATGACAGCAAAAAGAACCCGCCCCCAGTTTTGGTGCTTATTTACAGTTTGCTGACATTTTTAATAAAAAAACAAAACAAAGGCCCTTTACAACCATCAAATGTATGTTCGCAGTGGGAGTTGATTATCCGATGTCATCCCAAATTAAAGAGTAGAGAGCAAGTCAAGATCGGAGGTGAAATCTGCCATAGCACTAGCATGATCTATGATACGACTGGTGAAAGGACACAGTACATTTCCACAGAATGAAGAGATTTGTCTAGTCTATTAATGACCTTCTATTCTCGACCTTTTACTCTATTATACTGCACAGTGCCATCCATAACTTGGCCGATTCATATCTTATAAATCATTGTTCCTGTCCCTCTCTTTGCTTTATCAGGACAATTAAGCTCAATGCTAGGATTTGTGTTTGCTAAATCCAGATTAACTCCTGTATCTACAGAACGTATGAGAAGGACTAATGGATACGAGGCGTTCCATTATATTTAACACTGTCTTGTGTCATAAGGGATTACCGTTGAAGAGACCTTTAACATGAATTATCAAAAATGAACTTCCCTTTGTAGACTGAAAAAACTGAAACAACTTTAATTAAATGCATTATGTCAACAAATTTCCCATAACTATATTAGGTTAGTTGAAAGTAATAATATTCAGTTTAAATAGGTTTAACTTATTATTATTGCTTTCAATGTAAGTATTTCTGTTGCCAGTATAGTATAGTAGTGAGCATGATGCTTCCAGATTTGACTCGCCACTGCTGTGCATGTAAAGATAATAGCAACCTGGTGTGAGCATCTCTCCTGCACCCCCCCAGGCATCCAAATGGAGAGGTCACCAGTGCAGGCACTTATTGGCCTATTCATTAAGGCAGGCTGGGGCAGAAGGCTAGGCTAAGGTCTCCACTTCCAAAGTAACTGTGCAGCTCAGACCTCATTTGCAACCAGACAAGCCTATTGTAACAGCAAATAAAACAATATTGATTTTGCAAGTGGCAACGGGGCTGTGCATCTTATTGATCAGGATCAAGCACTTATCACTCTCCAGACCCACAGTGTGCCAATGTTAAGCGCAGGTCTCAGGTCTTAATTAGGACGGTGGCCTTTACATGTTTCCTCACATAATGATGCTCCAATAACACCGCTGTGTCTGACCTTCCTATCAGCCAGCCACACAAAGGTGCTGTTCCTCTTTCACAGGATAAAAGGTAACTGTTCAATCATTTTATAAACAGAACAGTCCCGTGTTTGACCTTTGTGTTGCATGCTCTTGTTATTTAATCTTTAATGTCTCTCCTTGGTGTCGTATCTACTTACAGTGTTTAGCTCACTCTCCCCGTCAGTGGAGATCCACAGATAGCTGTGAGCAGGAGAGGTGTCAGGGCGACCTTGTGCAAAAAGTGACTCCTATGTCAGAGGAAGGTTACAGTCACGTGTTTGACCCCTGAGCAGAAGCGGCATATACTTCTGTGTGCTCAAGGGCAAAGAACTTAACACTTGTGATTTAAACAACTAAGTATTTACTCAAGCAGTATACTGAATTCTGACAAATAAATATTCCATTTATATTTGTTCTCTACAAATATTACTCAAGTAAAATGTTTCTCCTCTATGCCTAGCTACAGTGATACAGTTCAATATTTTGTGTTAATGCATCAGACATGATATTTAGTTTAACTTAAGTAAAATCTTGAATGAAGTATGTCTTAGTTTTAGAAAAAATCTGCAATTAAATACAAATTATTACCTGTCTGTTGTAATACCCATCACAGTTTAAAGGCAGTTAAACAAATTGCATCATGGTCACATGACTTAATGTCAACACCGCTAAGCTTAAGGTGGCTAATGCACTAACTTTAGTCGTCAAACTGTCTGATTCAATCTTTCCCCTTTGGTTTCAATTTAAGTGCTGTTGAATTGTACACTGACACAAAAAGGTTTTAAATATAAAATATTTTATATCCCTCAGAACCCAAACATGAGATAAATGCTTCAAAATTATAGATTTTTCTTATTGCCAAAACATCCTATGAAGATGTAATTTACACAGTGGCTGGTTGTGTGTACTTTCAATTTTTAGGAGGTCGTATCATCTCCTAGGTAGCAGACTACTGTAGCTTTAGTTTATGTACTCGAAAAGCAATAATTGTGTATTTGATGGGAACTATTTTCAGCTGTCGATGAATATTTGGTGGTTCAGTGAGTATTAACAGCGGCAGTATAGTTTTTGTATTTGGATAATAGTGTGTGTGTGTGTGTGTGTGTGTGTGTGTGTGTGTGTGTGTGTGTGTGTGTGTGTGTGTGTGTGTGTGTGTGTGTGTGTGTGTGTGTGTGTGTGTGTGTGTGTGTTTGTGTGTGTGTGTGTGTGTGTTCACATTAATTAAGGAGCACCCAGTGTAACAGTATGACCATGGAGCTTTATGACAAAGAGGAATAACATATCAGGCTTTGAGCAGACAATACTTTGTGGGAACATTACGTTGTTTGCTTTCGTATTACCATAGGATTGGGGTTGCTTGAAAATTCTCTTGAATATTTCCAGACATATGCTTAAAATGTAGAGTAAATGTCAGGGGGATTATGTGTCAGGCTGAACAGACTGCATACACTCTTTCCCTGAGAGTGTTTGGCCTCTATAAACGGCTTGAAATCGCTGCAGTGCCAACTCAACAGTGAGTGTTAATGCATCTCCAAGATAAAAAAAGTGTTTTGCATGCTGTGGTTATTAACTTGTGTTAGAGGCTCTGTAAGTCATCTCACTTAAGTTCACCTCTCAGTCTACTGTTGCTGAAGCCTTGGCAGATGACCCCCTTCACAAATATGATAAAATGCTTTTTTCCTTGGATAGACACATGCAAACTCATTCTACCTTATGGTAATAAAATTGGTCTTTTACATAGCCATTTATGTTATCTGCATTAAAGCTAAAGAAGTATGGTTTTGATTCTCAGAGATGTCATGATGCACTGCATTGTGGAATGAAATAAACCATTAAAAAACTCATGAATATATTTAGTCAGCCATGCCAGGTCAACAAACGTTGATAAGACCATGAAAGAAACAAACATACTGCATGGGCTGTCAACTATAATGTGCCATAAGTAGAATATATTCAAAAATAAGTCGATGTATTAGACCTGGTTAAGATATTCTTATTGGTTTATTCAGTGTGACAGTGATGGGTTTTCACAAGACTACATCTCCTTTTTTCTGAATGTTCGGAAAGGATATGTTTTGTCCTCTATCTGTAAGGATTTATAAAACAGAACTCCCTGCATGTACTGGGGATCTCGGTCATAGATTAGCAGCCTGAGAGGGAGCAGTGCCACTCAGGGTTCTGCTGTCAATCGTTGAATCTCGGTACTAGGTCAATCAATGGTTCCTCTGCTTTTTTCTCCCTCTCTTTTTTCCCTCTCTCTTTCCAGTGATCTTCTCAGATCATTGGAGGAGGGAGAAAAATCAATGGAGTAAAGTAATCACTTGGCGGAAGATACAGCGAAGGCCTGAGGCCCGCCCAGCTACCTGAGTTCCATTTCACGCATCAGCAGCTGCAACACAAACACACAGCGCAGGCCTGTACTCCCATCTTAAACAACACGAGCAGCCCGACGCCCGCACCCCTGGTGACCTATACCTCCCCAGAGGATACTCCCAGATTGCACTGCAGCACACCGACACTGTCTGCCCAATAGTCGGCTATTGATCCGCAGTCCTACACACTCTGCTCTGACAGCACTGGCTGTACCGTGTTTCCAAAATGCCAATTGGTAAAAATATATGCCTCCCTGCTTCTGACATCATCCGCTAATGTATACAGAGACAATGTCATATGGCACGTGTCGATATCACAGTCATTTTACACTGTGATGTGTACAAAATGGTGCAGAGAGTAATTTGATAAATTAAAGAACGGTTCCATTTAAATAAAGTAAGTCACCATTAAGTTGAGTCCTGCATATTGATGATGCTGCAAAGTTACTGAAACTTATATCCTTTTTGTTGAGTTTTTCAATTCTTGAACTCTGACCTCATCCTCCCTGGCTAACATTTGGAGCAGCCCTCAGCGTATGCCTGCTATTACCTCTGGGTTGCTTGTGAAGAGAGGGTGTGGAGGGTCACAGTGGGTGGCAGGGAGAAAGAGCCACGGGTGGGTATTTGTTAAACAATTCTAAAATGCAAATGATTGTATACACTGAAGAGCTGCTGTACTAACAAAGGACCTAAGGAAGAGGTCAATGGTGTTTGAGAAAGGTCAAGCAAAAGAGGGATGGCCTCTGCGTGAAATCCTCACCAGAGAGGTTTCAGCATGTCCCCAGGTCTCTGTAGCCATGCTGTTTATGTATGGAGTCTATACGGGCCAATCTTTCCTGGTGGGGTTATCCATTACATTTACTTTATTAGCTTGCATGGAACCAGTGGTAAGGGTTCTGCAACTATGAACTGAGGTGATGTTTTGGAAAAGGGTTAGACATGATAAAGTTATGCTATGAGTAAAATAATACATATTCTATATTTGTTCAAAGAGGTGCACTAAAATAACTGAAACGTTGACTTTAATTAAATGTATTATGTCAACAAATTACACATAATTGCATTAGGTTAGTTGAAAGCAATAATATTAGGTTCAACTAAAAAATATTAGGTTCAACTGAATATTTTTACCTAATACAAATACGTGTAATTTGTTGATTTAATACATTTGACGTTTTAGTTTTTTTCAGTTTGTGACAAAAAGAGTTCTAATGTAGTCCTCTATTGTTGTTACTGTCAGGGATGTTCAGGAAGGCTCTGCAGCGACGTTATCGGTGACGTCTTGACATTGCTCTGCTTGGGCTCTGGTTGGTGGAAAAGCAAAACTGGTTCTTAAGATGTTCTGTACTGTTCTCAACTACACTAAAACAACTGGAAACGTTTACCTAAATAAATATATTATGTAAACAGATAACACATAACTGTATTAGGTTAGTTGAAAGCAATAATATATCATTTATATAGAACACAAAATAAGTTCAACTTAATATTATTGTTTTCAACTAACCTACAATACATTTACATGGAACCTGTTGACTAAATACATTGAATTAAAGTCACTGTTTCTTTTTTTTTTCTAACACATTAAGCATAAAGTACATTAATCCATGAGGTGGTGAGATGTCATTATGTGGGCCACTGCTTTCAGATTTGTATCTTTTGGTTTGATGTATGCTCATTTATTCAGGTCATGCTGCCTTATTGTTTAATTTCCCAAGTCCCTGTGACCACAGATAGCTCTGTCCTTTACAGACTAATGAACATCTTGATCAGGCTCTTTAAGTTTAAGTAAGGAGTTTGTTTTTGCTTTGATGGTAGATAGCCTCCATTACAGCAAACTTAGATGTATATCAAAGCAAGACACCATCTGCTGTGATGTTTTTGTAATGATGCTTCCTCAAATCCCACCGCTTACCTGCATGGAAAATATTTCCCCATCGTAAAATAAGTTCTGAGTATTCTTTAGTCTGTAGTCTCCAGTAAATCTTGCTGTATGAAGGTTTAGAAAGATGTATATTGTTTCCTGCTGTCCGCTCAAAGAGACTTGGCAAAGCTCTTTGCTAAACCATGCTTTACCATGTCAGGCAGTTTAGAGAGCGCTGTGGCCCCGCGCTGCTGCAACATCGTCACTGCCAAGGCTGAGTCCCCAGGATGTTGACAGCAGAGAGATTACTCAGCAGCAAACTTTGGGCTTCTCCTTTAGCTTATAGGCAGAACGTGTTCCTGAGTGGCGCAGGGTCACCCTGATCTCTGATGCCTCTCCTCCTCTCTCTCCCTCCCCCCTTCTTGTCTGTGTTTTTTTTGTGATGTTATCTTTTCATTCTCCTCCCACTCACTGCTGTTCCCTGAAGCTGTCTCGGGGATGAACGCCTCATTGTTTTTGTCCTTGCAGTGTTTTTCCAAAAGTGTGTTTCTGGATGTTGAGCAGCTTCATGCTCCGTTTGACCTTTTCCATTTTTGAAGGGGGGCGGGAGGTCATGTCCAGGCCAATAACACTATTCGCAATTATAAATTGTACTTTGAATATGTCCAAATAAGGTATCCTTCAAAAGTTGTAATAGTTTGTACCCAGTTCATGAGCTGTTATGTTTTGTTTTATTTCTGTCTTTATGATATAACCATGTTTATTTAAGCAGTTCAGCTTCTATTTTACGTTTTTATCTGCAACTCTACACATTCACGTATGTCAATGCAAAGTATGTTTATCTTACAGAGCACCATATTGTTTTTGACAACTGCCAAGTTTACTTATCAGTTGCATTCCAGTTGTTGCATGTTCTCTGAAGCTGTCTGGCGCCACATGTTGAGGTGCTATCCATCTGTTTACCCAGGTTGTGTCTGTTTTTCTTTTTTATTCTGATCATGCACAGAACCGGGTTTCACACAAATCAAATGCACCTTCACATGTCGTTTCTCCACGGGGGGCTGAGTGATGGAGGAAGAGATGCAGTGCCGCCTCATGAGGGCTCTAAAATTGATGTGCCCTTTTGGTTCTAGTGGGGGTGACCTTAAAAAATCAGAAACACTCAGCAAGTGGCACAGCCGCCGCCTCACCACTGATCAATCTCAGTCCTCCACTCAGCTCTCCTCTATGCTATTCAGACTCTGGAGCACTCAAATACCAAGTGCTCACAGGCTTAAAGTCTTGTTACGTGCGAGCAGGTTGACAGGATGCCACACAGCCGTGCAGGCAGATACTGCAGTGTGCGCTTGGATGAATATATTGTGAATGTCTTGTGCAGAACTACATTATGTCAAATAGTTAGAAAGCCCTGATGGAAGGAGAAAGCTATAAGACTTTATGAAGTAGCAGATGTTCAGAGAATTCAGATGTGGCAGGCCCTATCTACGACTGACAATCTTCCAGCATCCTCCAAATTGGTGAAAAGCTTTGACAGGTTTTGAATGTTAATTGATAATAAATGTTGTCTCTGAAGGTTTCTCATTATCGTGTTGACCTTGGGGAGGTGCACGCACCATTGTCATTTTAACTACAGACCAGAGCGCACTTGCATAATGCACATGCAGGGACACTCTGATCGCATTGTCCACTGAGAGCCAACTGGAGCGGAAAAAGCAGTGGAGGTTCAGGAAGCGTGGATAAAAAACTGAATGTGATGAAGTGCTGCAAGGGCAAGACATCTTCAACGACCCCCCCCCCCCCCCCCCCCCCCCCGCCTCCAAAGACACACACACACACACACACACACACTAGCGAATTCCAGAACACATGCATGCTCCCTATAGCCCATTACCTCAACCTGGCTCTGCACCTCCCCCTGACCCTGTCATCCCGCCCTCCGACACATTCCTCCCTCACCTCCTATCCACAGCCTCTCTCCAGCCCTCCACCTGTTCTCCCCTTGTCTTGTTCTCCCATGCTCCCGCAGGTCGGCTCTCTGTTGATATCCACACAGGCAGCATGGTGAGTAATTCTCCCAGTGATACCAGCCCCTGACCTCTCATTGCACCTTAAAGAAAGAGGGTTTTCTCTCCCTCCTCCTGGCGTCACTCTTCATCAGCTGTGACGGGTCTCGTGCATTCTGGGGCACGGCCCTGGACTGGGACAAGGTTCGTGGGGGGCTGCTTGTGCTGTCAGGACATAAGTGTCAGGCATGACCCCCCAAGGTGGACTACAGGCTGACAGCAGACTGACCTGCTATTTGTTTCCTAAAACACCTCTGAGGAAGATGTCAGGTGGCATCACAGCTGCACATCAGCTTCCCCCGAGGCCCCTCTATGAACTCCTCCTTCACTTTTATGAGCAACCTCAAAACATACACCAAACGTGACAAACATCACATCAACAGAGTATTGCAGGAATGGGTAATACCTAAATATGAGTTAGCATGTTATTACTTCTGGTTCCCTTGACTCAAAGTTGTTTTTCATCATGTTTTTTTTGGTTAGATGCAAGAAACATTTGATTCAAGCTAAAGAGATGTTCACAATTTAATCTAAAACATCAAAAACATCAGTAAATACCCCACTGGTGAATGTTTGAAACTTTTACGTGTCTTAAGAACGGCGGTTGCTAACAAATGGCTAAATATCATCACGCCCAACATTAGCCGATGGTGAAGCACAGTCAAGCTAAAGTGCTTTGCTTCATTTATACACTGAAAAAAACTGAAACGTTGACTTTAATTGAATAAATAATGTCAAGAAATTAGACATAATTGTATTGGGTTCAGCTTTTAACTAACCTAATAAAGTTAGGTGTAACTTGTTTAGGTAAAACATTTAATTAAAGTCAAATTTCAGTTTTTTCAGTTTAGCATTTTACTTTTTGCCGATGCTGATTGCATTTATGCTTAAGAAATGTGGAATAATATTTTGAGACTTTCCTGCTGAAAAGAACATGTAAGTATCACAAACATGTGTTTACCAAAGATCACATTTTTGGTAATATTCCAAAAGTCACAACAAAAATGATATTGCTTTTTGTCAAGGAAACCCTTGCCCATGCTAACTTCTGGGTCGGTGGTGAACTGAGAGAAGTTGAGTCAAAACATGGAAGTGTACGGGAGCATCTGTGACTGCAGTACAGTTCACACAGGGGTTAGGGCTGAAGGTTAAAAACAGAATGAGCAAGGAATTCATTAGAGATCCTGTCTGTGTCTTCCCCTCCTCCTTCAAAGCCTCTTTTCTGCAGCTTCTCCTAATTTACCCTGAAACAGAAGAATGGGTAATTGTGAGCAGAAAACAGGTTTATTTTGCTATCCTATTAAAAACACACATGGTGACAATGTCCTTCCTGTGCGATCACAGAGGCAGCACTAATGCTCTTTGCTTCACACACTTGAATACACAAGGTAGGGGTGGGAATCTCAAAATTAGAAGTGGGATCACACTGGTGGTATAACAGCTACAGTTTCTCTCTTTTCTTTGAGAAGAGGGTGTATGGTTGTTGTACAACCTCTTGTTCAGGAGTCCTAATTCCCTCATGGTCCCACAGTGACATAACCTTTGTCAGAGACTTCCTGGAGAGATAATTTTTCATTTTTGCTTTTATTCCCAACAATGGAGCTCACACAGGGACAGAAATGGGTCACAAATGGATTATGTAGTTTGTGTTTGTTTGTTCTTCGACACTTCTTTCATTACGTTCTATATTTAGATGGTGTTGGGAAGTGTTTCATTATAGTTCCTTTGATAAAGTGACTGAGTGGTGCAGACCGTCTGTCTGTCTGTCTGTCTGTCTGTCTGTCTGTCTGTCTGTCTGTCTGTCTGTCTGTCTGTCTGTCTGTCTGTCTGTCTGTCTGTCTGTCTGTCTGTCTGTCTGTCTGTCTGTCTGTCTGTCTGTCTGTAAGTGACCACAAAATCTCTAGTTTCTTTACATAATCTGCTCATAAATAACTTTATTTATTTTATTTTATGTTCATTCATATGGTCCTTTATTTAGTTGAATGATAAAACAACAACAATAGCAATAATAATAATATTAAATCAGAATACACCATTTATTCTGGATGACATTTTTGTTTTGCTACATTTCTGTTGCTTAAATTTATAATAATATATATATAAAATTATATAAACAATAGAATATATTAAGAGTGTAGAGTAAGTGTAAAATCACATATATAATAAATATCAAAATACAGAATTGAAATAATATAACATATAAACAAAAGAAGGTAGTAAGAGTGTAAAATAAAGAGTGTTTGGGCATTTACTTGGCATTTTATTATACACTAAATAAAACCTATAACAATGATAGTCCTGGTATTATTATTATTATTATTATTATTATTATTATTATTATTATTATTATTATTATTATTATTGTGATTATAATTATTATTATTGTGATTATAATTATTGTAATTATTACAAAAATAACAAATCAAATAAAAATAATAATTATAAAAAAGAAATGGACATATAAAGTGCTTTTTAAAATAATAATTTAATGTGAACATAACTGTGGGCTCCTGGTTCACTGCACCACTGGCCAAACCCTCTTCATCAGCACTCTTGCACCACTAAATGAGCACCAGCATTACAGTGGTTTGTCATCCTGCTGCCATTTCTCCTTTTATGGCCCTCCCAGACACACAGTGTGGTAATTAGCCCGGTTGTCACCACACCAGTGGGAATGAAAGGGCAGCTCATGACCTGTGGGTCAGGCTAAATCAGAGGTCGCTTCAGGGCCAACCGTACGAGAGGTGAGCACACATCACATGTACGCTCACACACAGAATCTCACACAGATCTGCCGCCCCTCATTATATCTCTCAGTTTATCTTTGAATTTAACGACCTGCAGTGACACTTCAGTCAGTAAAGGAGGAGTAAACAGCAGCTTCTGAGTGGCGGAGAGACGAGGTCTGGCTGCCCTCTCCTCGTTGCTACATTACTGTAAGGTTGAAGGGTGAATGTGGCCCTGGGGACACGAGCCAGGAGATGGTGATGGGCTTACTGAGAGTGACATTTAAGATAAAATGACATCAAGTGTGGCACCGCTGTGCCCTGTGGCAAGCCACCACATGGAGACAATGTCAGCATGATCTGACTTAGCCCAAAAACACAGCCCCCCCATCACACACACACACACACACACACACACACACACACACACACACACACACACACACACACACACACACACACACACACACACACACACACACACACACACACATACACACACACACACACACACACACACACACACACACACACACACACACACACACACACAAACATATCTCTTACACACGTCAACTGCATCTCATGTCAAGTGACAGTAAACAAGATCTGCCACCTTCCAGATGTGGATGTGCTGTGCCTCGGGGGGGGATTTAGCTGCATGAGATTTATTTGATATATACTAAAAATGTTCCTTTTATCCTTTTTTTTTTTAGCATTGCAAGCATTAAAGCTGAATCCACATTGCTACATTTCAAATAGTAGTTAAATTCAGCCATATCCAAGCTAAACGTGCTTAGCATGAGCAGAGATGTCTCACCAGTGTTCTGTCTTCATGAAAATATTTCCACAACATATGAGAGCAAAACAGGAACACTAATGTACAATCGTTGGGATGAGTGACAACATCATCAAGCCTCAAAATTCACCATCTTATTCACATGACACAATAATGTGGCACCTTTTACATTGATTTGCGTAGAACTCACTGCAATAACTGCTATCTGAAAACAAGACAAAACATTTGATTTGATTACTTAAAGATCTGAAACAAGTGCATTAATCTGCCAATACAGGGAGATGATTAAACCTAATAAGAATTCTTAAAATGAGAATACAAGTAATTCTTGTAAAAAGAAAGATATCTGGATGAGTTACAAATGTCCTGTTATAAGCAAAATATTCTAACAACAAGATGTAAATTCTACTTGAATCCCTTCTTTGTCTTTGTCTTAATTGATGTTACGGTATATGATCTTAACACCAGGACGTTTTTAATTTTTCAAGAAGTAAGATGGATCAAAACAATGACAGACAATGAAATGTCTTGAAATAACGTGATTCCAAGCACAGTTATAAGCCAAATATACCAACTACAAACTGTTTTTTACCGTTTGTTTATTTCTTAATTGAAATAAAGTGATATTATACGGTAAATTGATATTGAGGATCATATTGAATGAGCCTACGAAGTTAAAATAGTGTTGGTGTAAATGTGAAACACACATTTAATGTGGACTTAAATCAATATATGTCATTATTTATTTTTTCAGTCCAACACATTGATTTCCAAATCTCAAAATCATATAAGACTCAATACCTAAAAAATGTGCTTTCTATTTACTCGCCCTCTACCACAGGAGGCATGGAAATCTTTGCTTTTACTGAAAGCTTATCTTGTAGTGCTCTTTAAAAGAGATCTGTTTTGTGTCCTACATAAGTCATCCGAACTACAACTCCCAAGGATAATAGCGATCAGATAGGGGGGTCCGGCATCAAGGACAGGGAAGCCATTTAAAGGTGACATTTCAGTCAACGCAGCAGATGCTGCCAATCTGTCTCTCCTCAGCTCTATCTCGTGCCTCCTTCCACATCCCTATCTCTACCTCTCTTTTGACTTTCCTTTGCTTCCCTCCTCTTTCTCATTTTGCCTCCCCCCCTTACCTCTCCCTCCTTCTGCCTTCCCCCGCTCTGAGAGGCAGCAGGGAGGATGCAGTGTAATAAAAGGAAGCGCTAATTAAAGGTTGAGTGGGGTCAACACACTCACATACCTTTGCCGGACAAGGGGGAAGAGAGGTCATTCATTCCAAGGGGACAAACTGTTTCACTTTTTGACTTGTGGGTGTCAAGAGTTCACCAGGTCGCAATAAAGGACACCAGGCCATAACCTCCGGGCTGCGATTCTGCACGTCCTGGGGTCAGGGGTCAGCGTAGGAATGCTGGGTAAACGATAGGTTAGGAGCAGGGTCAAAGGTGAGGTCTCCACCCATATGAATGGAAACATCAGAGCAAAAGAGAAGTCACTCTGTATTATTCATATAAAGGTCAAAACCTACCTGCAGCAGGCATAGGCCTTTGGTCTCATTCCATTTTAAATGTACATGTCAAAAGAATGATTATGGCGTTTAATGAAAGGATAGCAGGAATAACTGTTGCTGCATTGTATAAAATGTATGTACCTAATATAAAATCCTATTATACTTGTGTTTCACAGCCTCAAAATGTAACACATTACATGCAGAGCCCAACTTATTTAAAAACTGACATGTTCAATGAATAATAATATCATTACATATTTATCTATATAATTTATACATTATATAAACAAGATAAAAGCTAAACATTTTAGTTTCCATCCATTTCTCAGTGACATAACTGATTGGAAAATATTAAAAGTAGTTACCAGAACTGAGCTCTTTGAGCACCTTATAATTCAGGAGGTGGGACACTGCCATCTACAGGGGACATATAAAACAGGCTTTGCTACTTCAGAAGAATCCAGTTCCAGAGAAAGATATGCTGTGTGTTTCATGCAGTAATTAGAGTGGGATTGTGGGAAACAAAGTGATGAATCATGCTAGTTTGATTTAATTACAGAATAAATTGGACCTGAGTCTAGTTGCTTGTAATATTTGTGAACGACAAGCTTCCTGCTCACACTGCCCAATTCAAGAGTAAACAGAAAACAGGTTCAGCAATAACATTGATAATAGCCAATGAGATATTATATTTGTATTTATATAATAAAAGATGTCCTTATTATCAGGCTGTCCCAATTCTAATTATTCTAATTAAGTATAATCAACATTGTATGGATCATCATGGTCTTTGTAATTGAAGAGAATCATTTTGAATTACAGTCTGTAATTTACAGGAAGCCAGTCTAGAACAACTTGAATGAGAGAAATATGATCAACGTTTTTAACATCTAGTGAATACACATATGGCCGAATTCTGGATGAACTGGAGAGTCTGAAAAAGAGCATAACATCTTATTACCACACTTGAGCTTTGCGTTCCCAGCATGGACCTTACCTTGAACCAGCCCTTAATTTTAAGGTTTTGGGGAGTTAAAAAACACATGTTTCAGGAAAACCAGGAAAACCAGGAAACCATAGCATGCTTTCAGTTCATTATTGAAATTATATATTTGTTGGTCCAATACTTATAGGTTCCTTTTTAAAACACATTATAAGTGGACACCTGATTCGCTAAACAAAAAATACTGTGTATACTTTATATATAGATTATATTTATTTACTCTTGTTCTTTATTTGTTTTGCGTTTCATTTCAAATAAGCATTTGTTTACAGGTAATTAGTAATTGCAATGAAATACATTATAAAAGTGCTCCTCCCAACCTCGATAGTTATGCTGTGATTAGTTTAGACTACACTGAGACTCTTCTCCCTCTCTATCGCTTTTTGTATACAATGATGTACAATAAATGCAGGTTAATAACTCAACTTCCTGGGATGACTCCTAGGAATCTATCCCTCCCATGTTTAATGGCTTAGTCTTACCTGGACAGAAAATCCAACAACAGAGACTTTTTTGATGTTTGCTGATTAAACGTTTGGAACAGTCATGGATTGAAGTGAGGCCTGCTGAGTTTGTAGAATGATGTATTTCTTTCCAACCCCTATAGAGGGCAGTACACGGACACACTCTTCAAACATAAAAATGGCCAAAAGATTTCTTTATTATGAAACTTCACAATACTTGTTACCATTTCAGGTATAATGTAATGCTCAAAGCCGTAACAAATGAATTGAAACCCTACCTTTTGTCTTTTGGCAATATCAACAAAAAATAACTATTTTTCAACTGATCACAAAGTTGAAGGAAACACAGACAACTCCTGACGGTCAGTTGAAGTTGTTGGCTAAACGTCAAGGGAATTGTAGTCCTGGGTATTACAAGTTAAAGACTACAGAGACAGTCAAGAAACATTAAGCATATCAAATAAAAAAAGGCTAAACACAATCAAATAACTGAAGTATTTTTAACAAAAAGGATTCTTATAATTATGGAAACATGTTATAATACAAATTATACAAATATATAATACAAATAATATTTTAATACAATAGGAATAATGCTCATGTAAATAATTTCAAGCAGAGATGAACATTCACCCTCACATCTATAATTCTAGTTAAGTTAGAGGAAGTGTATTTGTAATGTATAATTACTGAGAAACAGGTAAATGTTTCTGCAGCTTTCTATGGAAACACACACTGTTTGAAAAGAATCCAAATCAGATACTTACAGAATTTAATAAATAACACATAAATGAAAACATTAAAATAAAAGTAGTTTAAGAAGGGGATAAAAAGATAAAATCAAATAAAAAATCAAATGAAAAACTATATTTTTAAACATAACAAGTTCAAGATAAAATGTTTAAAATTGTTATTCATCATAGAATTTATGTAATGGAATGCAATTGTCTCCAAAAGTCAAATCCATATGTTAAGAAAACCATTGACATAATAGGATTTTAATAATTCCTGGACTGATTCAAACTGTCTTTTGTACACCATGGATTTAACACACACACAAACACATTTGACAACACGTGACAAACCTGTTCTTCATGATTGATCAGTCAACAGAAGTCTAAAGCTCACTCAGTGATTACTAAATCTCAGTCAGGTCATTATCATAATCATTTCAGACACATGGCAAACAAAGGCGGCCTGTTATTGTCTTGTTGTTTGGACCGGCCGCGCCCTCTCTGAGCCTGGAGAGAGGACTCACTGCTTCTATTGGATTACGTGAGGGATTTGAAACCAGGATTAGGCCATTGGACTATGGAGAGCATCAGGGCTGCATCACAGGGGTGTGTTAGAGAGTGTGTGTGAAAGTGTGTTTCCAGAGGCCACACACCATTGTCTTTGGCGCGGACCATCAAACATGAACTTGTTCTGCTTCACTCTGGTAAGATTCAGTTTCTTTACAACTAGTGTCAACTTTAGCTGTGTGTATCTGGAACATTAGTTTAGTCCCTGCTGCCTAAAGGGAGCAGAAGAGGGGGGTCAGTGTCCCGCTGTGTGTGTTTTCTTGTTGACAGGAATGGTCCTTCTTTGTAGAATTCATTAAGCTCTTCCTCTGCTGTACTTTCATATGTTGAGTGTGTGGGATACTTCTGTAAACATTAAATGCAATATCTTTTGTATTATTAGTGTCATTATATCATGCTACAATACTCCTGTCAACAGGACACATTGTACAGCAAGTTTTTAACTCAGCCTAAACCAATCAAATGTAATGTATCACAAATATTGAATTCCTCATGAGAAAAAATATAAATGCAAGGATGAAAATGCATTTGCTTGGTCTTAGCATAACAAAACTCAATATTGACATAATGACTGTGTATGTGTGTGGTGGAATGAAGATTTTTAAAATCAGTTATCTCGAAATAAATGGTTGTTATTGGAAGTTTCCACATTTACAGCTGTAACATGGCTGCATATGCTAAGTTGTTAATACATAATTTGATGGCAAGGCCAACAGTGTGTGAGCGAGTGTGTGTTTGTGTGTGTGTGCATGTGTGTGTGTGTGTGTGTGTGTGCGTGTGTGTGTGTGTGTGTGTGTGTGTGTGTGTGTGTGTGTGTGTGTGTGTGTGTGTGTGTGTGTGTGTGTGTGTGTGTGTGTGTGTGTGTGTGTGTGTGAGAGAGAGAACGTTTGTCTCCCTGAACAATTGGAACCTTGCATGGTAACCTGAATGGGTGAATGATGACTTGAATATGTAAAGCGCTTGGAGGGGTTGTTCATAATGTAAGATGGTAGCACGCTGACTCCTCTTCCAGTCAATGACTCAGGGCTTTGCTGTCAGGTAAAAACTTGAATTTGGCAACACACACAGTGTGGGATATAATCAGACTTTTGGATTCAAAACTTTGTTAACACAACACCTTTACATGAACAGAATGTAACAGATTAATGAGTGTTTCCCAACTGATCACATTAGTGACATCTGAAAACTGTATGAATTAATTTAAATGTAAATAATATGAGTAATATATAATGTGGATATGATATGTTGAAAATATAAATACAATTAAAAAGGGGGGTAGGCTATATTAAACAATTAAAATTCCTTTTTTAAATGTTTTGAGAATTAAGATCAATAATGTGAAAACATGTTTTTAATGGAAAATGGACTGCATTTATATATTACTTTTCCAGTCTTTATGACCTCTCAAAGCACTTACATTTAGCAGTCAGAATTCATAGATTCACATACTCACACAGAAGCGGAGGCTGCCATGCAATGTGCCAGCCCCCCCCCCCCCCCCCCCCCCCCCATGCCATCAGGAGCCATTTGGACTTTCTTTAGACCCAATACATTGACATGTTGAATACAGAGTCTGGGATCAAACCCATGCTCCATTTAACATAGTCTCTAGTTTATTTAAAGGTGTTTTCTTAAGAAGATCACAAAGTAAAGCATTGCAGTCAAGGAGCCTGCTAGCTAGTGATGAAGATGATTAGATGATTGGATGACTGAGCCTCTTACCCATAAATCTCACCCTGCTTTGTAAATAATATAGTGGCTGTTGAGACAGCACTGATCCCACAGAACACGTCACAAGGGACCAATCCACAAAGAACAGAAGTCTATACCCCTAAGAAACCCACACACAACCAACTACTAAATGGTCTGAATACTATTACTCAAAATGTATTTATTTAATATATATTTAATTGTATTTTTGTGAACATTTAATTATTGCACACTTCATTATTGTCTAAATGTTGTTAAAATCCTTCTTCACACTAATATTTATTGCAGCTGGGGAATAACTTCTACTTTTAATTGCTTTCTTCTGTTAAATCCTTTAAAAAATAATCACAATTTTAAATATTTTGTCTACATATGCAGTAAGTAGTAAAGAGTTCTTTACATGGTATTAGGGGAGAGTGGGGTAAGATGAGCCAAATTTGACTTCTGTTGTCATCTAGGCAAGGAAAAATGAGATAGTGACAACAACAACAACAACAACGACAACTTCTACTTCAGGATGTCTTCTTTCTCTCAAAAATAACAATAACTCCCCAGTTTTTCTCTTCGACTTCTTGGCATGATCTCTTTTCTACAATGTTCAAAATATAAAAAACAATCAGTAGTGTAAATCTACATTGAAATACACATTTTTACACAGTGACTTCACTTAAATGCAGTGCCTCATGCAGGGGTTAAGTTGAACCACTGGCTCCATTGACCCCACAGCATGTGGCTCACAGTCACTAGACATGTCAGTTATTATATCTGACATGTCAACAATTACTTTAACAAGCACAACATGGTTTACATGGTTTATATGTACATGGAAAACAAATGTGCACAGCTCCCTAGATAAAGGGATGGGTCAACTTACCCACTGGCTCATCTTACCCCACTCTCCCCTACACCTGTATACATTGAAACCTCCACACAAGATGTTGCTTCGTTCTTTGTTTGACTCTATTACGTTTCAATAAACATTAATTTGGACTTACGTATGAGCATATTTTTGATTTCAACCTGCATTACCCTCAGGCTGTGGAATACAAAAACCAAAGTAAATAAAAGTGTGATGAGTATTGATTGTAGGCCTATGTGTTTTAGTGAGAAGCTTAACATAAGAATAATTACGCAGTGTAAATGCCAGACCATTATTTTACAGGACACATCTCTCCCTGATGTAAAGCTTTTCAATGATTTTGTATTGTGCAGTCAGACTGATGATTGATTCCTGACAATTCTTCCTTGATGAGCCTCAACATCTGGGTTATCTCGAGTCTCTCTCTAATCATTCAGTGTGCTGTAGTAATTAAATCTGGCTGCTGTCACCATGCCGACTGTTTTTATTTCCCAGGAGGGCTCGTCAGAAAGCATATATGAAGCACCCTATAGAGAAACACGTAAGGAAGTCCTACCAAAGCACCAGTGCAGCCCTTCTCTTCTGAGGCCCCAGTGGGGCGGCTCAAATCCATCCATCAGTTCTGTGAGTTTATCATCTTTATGTTTTATTCAGACCATGACCTGATCAAACACAAATGAGTTACATAGTGGACATTTTCTGAACATTCAAACCAATTTAAAACCACTTAGAAGACTTGAGTTCACTGACTGCTACACAAACAAAGAGTGTCTGTATTCAGCTCTGCCAAGGTTATCTTCTGGAATTCCAAAGAGCCGCTGTTGATCAGGCATGCTCAATATTTCATAGCTGATGCAGGGTCTTGCAAAGGGAAGAATATTAAGATTATTTAGGCTTGCTAACAATCTCTAAGACACTTGCTTATTAGCACTAAACACACAAATCGATGAACATGTCACTAGTATTGTAGCTATTTGGTCATTATCAAAGTATCTGACTTATCTAAGAAATCTAGGTTTTACCCTGTTGATGTTACTGAATGAAAAGCTCATTCGGTAACATTTTTGACCTGCTGGTGATGTCGTATAAAAATGCAGGTGATCACCAAATGATTCAGTGCATTTCTATACTAAATTACATGCCAATGCATCCAATAGTTCATGAGATATTTCAGTGTGGAGTGGACCAAAGTGTTGCAGTTGGTTAAACACCAGTAATTTATTTACATATTTATTGTTTTTCTGATTTAATGTTATGTTGTCTGTCTGTATTCCAACAGGTCCGACCAAAGAGTACAATCAAAGTAAAGAGGAATAATAGAAGGTATGTGAGTTTTGTTAATTCATAAAGGGCATTGCTAGAAAACTATACCACGATTCCTTTGCATTTTCTATAGCTGTATTTGTATTTCCCTCATTAAATTGAAATAGGAAAATAAAATCATTATAATTTGTCATTTTAGGTCACATGTGCCAACATCACCTTTGGAAAATGAAACATTAGGTTGGTACAAATGAATCACTGATGTGCTTAGTTGTCTTTTTTTGTTTAGAATTCATTGAATATTAGCTTACTTTTATACAGTTACAATGTCCTTCTTCCCCTCCTACTTGTCTACAGACATTGACCATGCCGGCTGGATGTCATCAGGCCACAGACAGGACTTATGTCATCAAAGGAAAGGTAAAGACATATTTCTAAGTCGGCAACTCAAAAGTGCTTATACTATTAGATGAAAGAGTGTAGAACATCACAGAACATATCAGTGTATGTCAGCTGAAGGACACCAGATGCACAAAATAAAATGCTTCCAGTAAAACTAGCTGGTGTTATCTACCTCATATCATAGATTAATGATATTGCATCTTTGACAGTACAGTATGTTAATAAGTAGGAACTTAATCATTGTGTGGCCTGTGTGTATTGATCCTGCAGTGATGTGTGAAGCTCCGTGTCAGAGCAGCACGCTGACGAGGGATGACAGGACACGGACAGATCTATCAGCTCAGGTGAAACCACATGACTTTCACCTTAGAGCGGCTTTAACCGTCCAGTTGAGCACATTATGGTAGGCTACAGTTTGCAGGTAGACCTCCAAGGGCTTCACTTTGTGTGATAAGTGTTGGGGATATAGGGGGTTCAGGCATTTCTAAAAAGACAAGACACTATTTTAAAAAATGCTACGTTTTACTCTTCAGTAAATGCATGATATTTTGGTCATTAAATAATGAGTAAACTAAGGGGAATATGTCTTTGATGACAATGCATCAAGTCATATATTCTATATTTACATTGCATTTTACCAGCCAAACATCTTTAAGTATCTTAAAAGTGCACACTCCACATTAAAATATCCTCTGTGGATTATGTAATATAATACTATTAGACTTTTATAGAGGTAGTTGTAGAGGTGGGGCTAGTTTTGACTCATACTGTATAGGCCCCAGGGATCATTTTAATATTCCTCTAATATATCCCTGAATATATACTTTCTTTATTACAGGGTGCTGAAACTGCTGAGACAGCAGAATCAATATACTCCACAGGGAGCCTAAAGAGGTTAAAGAACCTAAACCTGCTGCACATTAAGAAGGGACACCAGAGTGGAGCTGCAGAGAGAAGAGGACCTCTGAGAACAAAGGTGAGTGTTTGTGGATGATATTCTACAACCTGGTCTAGAAGCTGTTATCATTAACAATCATTTCTATTCATCTGTAGATCATGTGGCAGATGAGTTTGGTAACAACAATCCAGTGTTGGGCTGCATTGGCCTGGGGAAGAGAACAGAGAGGAAGCCTTCTAATGCTCCATCACCACAACACCACCAACAGGCCAAAGATGTCCATGTAGATTCAGAAGAGGAAGGAGTTTGGAGCCCACAACATAGAAATGATCTGTGGAACCCCTTTGAGTATCCGCAGCCCTGGACTCCCTTCCACCACACCTGCCACCAACCAGGACATGAACTGCTGGTCTGCAGGGGCTCCTTGACACCACACGGGTCGACAGAATGGGATCGTTTTGAGAGTTTGATACAGGAACTCGACAGCAAACAGTCTGATCTGTATCCTCCGGAAATGACCCCCTCCATCACAGATCTGCATATCTCACAGGACATAGTACGTTTCTTCAACTGTGCAAAAATATCTAGTACTAACTACAAACATGCACAATGACCAAGACACCTTTGTTAGCACTGTCTTGTATCCTTGATCTTCCTTAGGGGTGTGTTGGTTCAATGCCCTCTTCCTAGGTTTTATTATGAAATACAGACTATTGTGAGCTTTCTTAACCAGGGTGGAGATGTATGATGACCGTCAGAGCTTGCTAGAGTACACCATTTGTGGGCTTGGAGACTACAAATTAAGTTGCATTATGGGGAGAGGATGATCCAGCTTTAGCAATTATAATGACTAATGACTTAAAGTCTGGATATCTCTGCCTATAGGGATTCAATTCTGAACATTCTTGTATTTTATATTTCAGTAAATGTCATACATACATACTTCTATCTTTGTAACAGGTTAGCCTTAAGTTTAGCGTTAGTCGGAGAGATAATTGTCTTACCTTTTTCTTCTGGTTGATTGGAGTGTTGCAGTGATATTTTTGTAGGCTGACCCAGAAAGAAGCAAGTAGTTCCTCAACAAAAAATAATTTTCTATTGAATTCGTAATACTGCAGAAAACAAGATCTTTGGCAGACAAATGTTTATGATACGAACACATTTTGTTCACCAGGATGTTCCTCACACATAAAAAAAACAAACACTTTTATTATATTTGAAGGCTAAATGCAATCAACATAAGTAAAAAGCGAAGTTTGGCCTTTAAATGGTACTGACTTAACTCCACAGAGAGCACTTGATTATATGTTTCACAGAGATACTAGAGATACTAGAAATTGCATTGGTATGAGTGTTTCATATGATTTTAGATAAGAACAATACACACCATTATATCCATGGTTGTAAAATGTGTTTTAAAAAATCTAATTATTTATGCTTATCCAACCACTTAGTGCATTACAGCAGGGTATCACTCCATTAACGGTCAATGTTGGGAATGAGCCAAGAGCCACTGTAACATATGTTCTGAGGACAGCGCTGAATGACCGCTGAACTGTTATAAAAAACGGAGGTTGATACATACATGATCAGCTCAATGTGATCAGTCAAATTCAAGACACTCGACCTGGAAAATGAAAAATACATATCTAAGAACTATTTGGTGGCCAGGGTTTAACCTAATTCAGAAAACCAATCTGAAACAGGGGATAAAAACAAACCGTTTTTTGTTGTGGGGTCACAGGGATAATACACACACTCATATAATGTGCCCATCTGTCCTTAGAGAACACTCATTTTAATCTCTTTCACCGAAACAGTTGAGCGGGTTCGGGAGATTTGACGCCGTCAGACAGCCCTCTCCTTTAATGAAACCCCAGCATAATGAAAGCACTCTGGTAAGAGAAACAAACTCCTAATCTGCTAGTTTTTTCCATCTAGCAACACACCCAATCCAAGTTTTCAGAGAGATATACACACCACGTTTATTATGCAGATGTGAAGGATATTTATTTACAGTGTGTTTTGTTTCTAATGCAGGGGGAGAGCTCATCAGACTGGAACCACGTGAAGATCTCACCTGAGATAACGCTGGCAGCCATCACAGTATGTCATGCCATCTACAAAGCTTATGTTAATACAACCACTTTAAAGTCACCCTGCATTCACTGTGGTTCACACCCACCAGAAAAACATCTGCAGGCAGACACAGCTGTCAGCACAACACCTGCTCTGCCAGATTGCAAACTATCCATCAAGCTATCGTTAGCCATTTTACAGACAGGGTGCTTAAATTAGCAAAAAAAATGTCCAGCAGCTACTGACACATTCAACATGCACATGGATGTTGTGCCATCTTATGTGGTTGATAAACAGCAGCTGGAGGTACAGTGATCGTCCACCAATGGTAGGGTCGGTGGTTCGATTCCCTTCAGACAAAATGTTGAAGTGTCTCTGAAACCCAAATTGCTCCAAAAGGCACAGCCAACATTGTGTGAGTAGGTTTGGATATAACCTTCTTATATAGTAGCTTCTACCCCTGTATTATGTGTGTGTGTGTGTGTGTGTGTGTGTGTGTGTGTGTGTGTGTGTGTGTGTGTGTGTGTGTGTGTGTGTGTGTGTGTGTGTGTGTGTGTTGACCTGTGTTAAAGCAAAAATCTTTTTGAGTGGGAGCAAAGACTGACAAGCTTTAAATGATATGTTAAAAACACAATCACACAGCCATGGGCACAGGGCAACAAAAGAAGGGCACATGGACAGTTCAGTGATTTAAATAGATACAAAAGCTCATGGTGATGGGGAGCTAGTCCAAACATAAATTGTAAGAATAGTAGAATAGCACGAAAAGCGCAGGGAAAGTACAAACAGGCAGGCAGAAAGATAGCATATGGTAACTTTAATTGTCTGGATCAGGGAAGGAATTTGGGCTCTTATACTGTATGTTGGTAAGGGATGAGATTGAGGAGATGTGGTGTGCAAGGGAGTCCAGGCAAAGCAGATGAGGGTAGGGCAACAGTTATATTGAAAACTCTAAAAGTCCACTTAACTGATGACAGGTACAGGTTTAAATGACTATTCTATAGATATGCTGCCTAGAGACGCAATGTTGTGAAAGTCCCTGTACAGGAAGAAGAAGTTAAAAGCTGAGCACAGGTCGCTGGGGATTATGCTCGCCACACACCTCCTCAGGTCTCAGCTATAAAAAGCAAGGCAACTCTTGCAGGATTAAGTATATTTGCTTGCCAGAAGTATCCCAGCGTAAACTGAATATTGAGCTGTTCCGTCAAATGAGAAATCAAACCCAGCAAATAGGGGTCTTAACTCTGGTTGGTAGCTGTTTCTTGTTTGCCTATATGAGTCAAACAAATGGCAGGGATCCACAATTATATTAAGCAGAATAACACTGTGTTTTTACTGCACAGACTGGAAACAAACAGAAATATGAAGCGGAGAAGAGGAAAGTTGGTGTTGGGCGATCATCTCGTAAAGCACACAGGCGGTCCAGAAACTCTCTGGAGAGTCTCTACAGCCTACACAGTGGACAAAGCTCCTCAAGTAAGCACCCTCAGCCACAGAGCCATATGTACTTCACACTACAACCTGATGAATTATGCAATCCTTGCTTGCACAATCATTATCCTGTTACTTGTTTTGGATGCAGTAATTTGAGCTACACTTACCTTAACAATATAGAAAAGAAAATCTTCGACTTGCCTTCATCTGCATTATTATTGACATTTTTAAGGACTTGATTAGAAAACTGTAAAAAGCGAATACAATAATTGCATTGCCCTTTATCAAACTCTTTTGCTCTCTTCTGGTTCACAGGTGGAGTCACCAGTGGGTCAGACTGCTCCAGTAACAGAAACAGTCTGAGGATGGAGGACGATCTATTGTGCACAAGACAATTCTGTGCTCGAGCAAAAGTCCATACAGACTTTGTGCCAAGTCCATATGACACAGAATCTCTCAAGCTTAAGGTAAATAATTCAGGAAATCAGATATATATTTTTTTGTGCCGGGGTTACTTGTGTATGAATGACATTTAGGCCAAAACATAGACTTTTCCCCTCCTCACCCGCTATTTTATTAAAGCCAAAGTGTATCATTTACCCATCTCCATATTGTCTTTTGGAGGCAGAAATGACCATTTTGGTACAAGCAGGTGCCTTCAAGCGGCTTGCATGTTTAGCAAAGCGCAGGTGTAATTAACGAACTGTGATTTTATTTAGAATGTTCATTTTGGCTGCTGCTAAACCAATAACATAAACAACTGATTGCTTACAGTTTCTTTTAATACAACCAAATAATGAATAATGCTGTGAGAACAACACAATAGCAAGACCACTGTTGTGGGGGCTTGATAATCACAAAGTAGCCCCGCCATAAAGCATACCCTGCCTTATCGTCTTTATAACTGTAAATGGAACCAATATTTACAACATAAGCACCACGCTGTATTGAAGAAGACTCAAAACTATAAAGATTAAGACCATGAACTCTGAATGAAAATGTATAATGAGATAGCAAATTAAGTATGCAGTAGGGTCCTTTTCCCATAGAATGTCATACAATCAGACCTTTTTAACAACCACGAGTCCCCCCCTGCTGGATATTATAGAGAATGCAGGTTTGAAGCACTTCTGAATTGCCTTCACCAACGTAAGTAAGCATATGTTGTTGGGTCTAGTGGATCCACTAATTTGATCCAGACTAAAAAAGACTTAACTAACATGTATTAGAATGCCATGAAACTTTGTTCAATCATACAAAGTCCCCAGATGATGAATCCTACTGACAAAACAGAAAGCATTACACAAGCACCACATGTTTAAATGTTCTTTTGGGCAGCTGACTATAGTTTAAAGTCACTTTTGGAGCATTTTAACCAATTTCCTTTAAAATAATGTCCGGACAGATATTACTGGATAAGCAGCAACATGATATTCAGACGTCATGGTTTCCGGACAATGTATCCTTTCCCCCTCATGCCACTACAAGGTTAATATTTGAGTGAACTGCTTTCATAATTATTGGATGGTTCAAGCTTTGGCCTGTTCAGACACTATGTGACAGCAGCAGTATGGTGCTCTGAAACACTTCATTTCTTTATGGTTGTGCTGGACCAAGGCGGCACTTTGCTGTATCAAGCAAAGTTCAACCTGTTTAAAACCTTGACCGCCGCACCTGTTACTGTATGTGCTCTCTCTGTAAGGGCAGTCATTATGCAATTAGGTACTGACATGTATTTCCCCCTTAGGAGAATTCGTAATATCTTTAATAACATCTAGTGCCACCTTCCAAATGTTAATTTTTCCCACAATTTGATTAATGTATAGTGCCTCAGCTGCACATTGTTAAGTGCTTACAAGTAAATGTTAAGATGCTAATACACTGAACTAAGATGGTTATCATATCTGCTATACGTCAGCATCTTAGCATTGTCCTTATGAACAACTTGCTGATGTAAGCATTTAGCTCAAAGCATCACTGTGCCTCTGAGAGTCTGGATCTTAATAATAAATGGACAATTTTCTTCATCATACCAGTTTTACTTAATTTTTTTCTATGTTGTATTTAACTTGTATCAGGCTATGTCTATCTGCCCATTGTGCACACCATTGGACAGCAGCTATGTGGTACAAAGCATCTCATCTTTGTCTATGAGATGTATGTGTTTTGTACAGGCTACAAGTAAAATAAATGTCATGAAACTAAATTACATTTTCATTTTCAGGAGGGAGATGTGATTCACATAATCACCAAGCCCCCCATGGGAATATGGACAGGCATGCTGAATGGCAGAATCGGAAATTTCAAGTTCATTTATGTGGATTTGCTATCAGAGGAGGGTCCTGTTGCACACAAGGAAACACAAACAAACAAATTGAGACAGACATCAACTGTCCAGGGAGTTCTAAAGTGCCTCAACTTGGAGGTATTTTGTCTTTTAGAGTTTATGTAGTAACTATCAACTTCCGTTTAATAGGCAGATACTTCAGCTTCTTAGTGGTCTCTTTTCCTTTGCTTCCCCAGGTGTATTCCTCGTCTTTTCAGCAGCATGGTTACAAAACAGTGGATGACTTGTTGAGGTTGAGGGAGCATTGCCTGACGGAGCTGAATGTGACTGATCCAGAGCACAGACATTGTCTACTCTCCGCTGTCCGCTCCCTGCAGCAACCATGCTGTGAGTAATGCGAGACACAGAAAAGGTCATCTAAAGACGGTGTCAAAACACACTATTTGTGATGTGATAAATCCAGAAAAGTCCTGCAGAGAGGTTTAAGATTCACAAAGTAAAAGGGACAGGTGACACTGCACCTCACATAGGCTCCACTGGGACGTGCAGGCCACACGTAAAGAGGTTAAAGATAACAGGATAACCCCAAAGAGTGTTACTGAGAATAGAGCAGGACACACAAGGATGTCAGCTGCTGACAGATGAGCTGTTGAGCCTCAATGCATAGAAGTAATATAGTGGTGCAGGAATGAGTCCTAGACCTGGCAATGGGTTAGCATTTTAGCCCTTCCATCATCAAGTCAATAGATTTTTGAGCAAGTCTTTGGTTAGATCTCTAAAATAAGGTCTGTGGTTAATACAGGCTTACAAGATGTTCACATTTTGCACTGTGACATAGAAATTGTCAGTAATTACCCAACTTGTGTATCGCTCAAGTTTTTGTCTTAAAAAGGCGGTTGCAAACAAGTGAGAAAATAAGACTGCTAAACTGGTAGCTGGAGAGGTGCCAGTTCACCTCCTGGGCACAACAGAGTCATTGCCATGCTAGCTTCCAGGTTGCACTACAAAAATACGTCATCACTGCACCACCCTATATATTTAACTTTTACTGTTCTTTTATTCAACTCAACTCTGGGATAGCACAGTCAACAAACCTTTCTTCTCTGCTTCACAGCTGATCATTTAGAGAATGAGTCCAATCAGAAGGCTGGAACCTCCGGCGAGAACACAAAGGAAGATTTGATCAACTGCCCAAGAGATTCCGGTTGCCACATGCCCTCTGACAGCACCAACAACATCACAGAGGAGCCAGAACTGGCCTTTATATCTGACTCCGAGTACCCTCTACCGACTGAGAAAACCACTTCATAACCATCATCTATAATGTATCCGTCTGTTTCACTCGTAATGCTGAATTTAAGATGACTTGTGAATAAAACACAGTTTTTCATTCACAGAGTTATGTCATTTCTCATAATGTAAAATAAATTGCCCAACCTTTACCACAGTTAATCCCAAACACTTCTGTATTTATAAATTAAAGGATGCAAATGTTGTTCTAAAAAAACCATGTTATTACATTATTGTTAAATTATTGACAGATGTCAACCTCATAGTTGGCACTCATAAAAATTCCTCGTCCAGTGACCATAGATCCTTGAACAACCAGAAGCTAATGGCATAATCTGGAAAAAAAAGTGGACGCTCAGTTGCACTGCGAGCCAAAAGGCAATGCTAGGAATTCTGCTCAGAAAGGTGCATGAAGCTCCGTTTTCTGATCTATTGTAGGAGAATCTAAGATATTTTGAGTATATTATAATATATGTAAGTAAATAATAGCCCATTTTATTTCAAATCAAACACACACACAAAACCACATCACATTTTTTTAAAGAAGAAAAGACAACTTTATTGTACAGTCAACATGTCTGCCACTAAAGCTGTAGTTGTAACTTGAAATTTAAAAAACACTACAAATATTCTACAGTCTTCCACCAATACATTAATTCAACGAAAAGGCAGCCATGTGAAAGTTGTTATAGATAACAGACTACACAGTAAACCAATCATGGCATGACAGAGAAGAGGCAGAAGAAAAAAGGTTAGAAAATATTCTGCAGTATTCTCTCAAACCCCCCAAAACTACTAATTGGAATTCCAGGAAGTACATATTACAGTAATAATGATTACACATGAAAACAGAAAATACACTGTTAATGTCCAAACCATAAAAAAACATCATATTTACATCAGTGTATAATACAGAGCACTACAGGGTCAAGTTCCTCAAATACAAAACAACAGAGAGGAACGTAATGTGGATCAATACAACATTTAGCCTTTATGAGCTCAAATGTAACTTTTGAGACGCTCATTCAAGCAAACACACTGAACGTATGTTTTCACTTTTTTCAATCAACCCACAAATATTAGTTGGGAATGTTGTTGAATGACAGATGACAGGATTCTACATTAAAATGTGACATGATGTTATTTCAAATGGTTAACTGCATCAGCAGGAAAAAACAGTGATGGGTCTGCTGACCACTTTTAACCAATGACACAGATTGTGTTTCAAGTGAATACTTTCTAAAACCTTTGTGCTCCCATTAATAAGAAAAACAGTAAGAAAAACATTTCTTAGAGCAACTTGAGAAATGCTGCAACGACCTGTCAGTATATTAAGGTAAAAACTCACAATCAAATTAAATACATACATATATTACACATAACTTGCACATAAGCATGTGTGTTAACCTTAATTGTCCATATTTTAAACATGAATGGATATCCATTCTGTCTTGAATGGTTATCCATATCCGTGAGTAAAGCTCTGTTATCAACATCCACAGCTGTAGCAGAGTGCTCAGTCGCTGAGGCTTCCATGAGAGTATATGGCATAACCATTCTCAGGAAACAGAGAAATGTCCTCTGTGCTGCTCAGCCCATTGTTGAGTTCTGAAAGAGATGACAGAGAAAAGATGAATGGTGCTACTTTGTCTTCAATAAACACATTCAATGCAACGTAACCGTTTTCTCTCCTTTCTTCAAAATGGTGGAACGAGCTCCCCATTGACATCAGGAGGGAATGAAAACCCACCTGTTTCCACTGCATTCTGAACATAGCAATTATAAACACTTCAAACAAGCCTATTAAGTACTACAGTACTATACTAACAATTTTGGCTTATTAAAAGCTCAATTTTGCTTTTGGGCATGGCCTTTTAATCAGAACCAGTAACAGAATATCTTTACCTTAGTGCTCCATTTTAGAATAAAATATGAATACATAAAACATGTAAAAAAATATTTACACAAACATGAAAAGTTAAAGTAAGAGTGTGCATTCAAAAAATATAAAATAAAATAAAGATCTGTATAACATCATAAGAACATAAAATGTAATATATTATATATATATATATATATATATATATATATATAATATATATATATAAATGAATAAAGAATCAAATTAAGTCAGAATAAAATGTCAATACAAACATAAGAATGTTAAACTAAAAATGTGAATATTGTACTTCAATTTATAAAGTGATGCATTAGTACTAATCAGATATTAATGCTTATTATTATAAATTGTATCATATATTAGTCTATGGACTCAGAGTGCCTGATTATGTCTGACTACTGTATATCTGGGCTATTTAAATAAGCCTAATTTGATCACTCATCAGACTGTTTTAGGTTTGAATGTAATCAAATGTGCACCTGAGAATATGAGCTTTTCCTTCATGATGTTAACGTCCCGATTAGACCGATTGGCCACAGCGCTGAGCACTATCTGTTCCGGGTTATAGTTCTGCATCCCGCTCATCCTCCACCTGGTACAGCACACACACATAAACAGCATTACATGGAGGAAATGAGTGTGCTATTAAAACCATAACGTGTATTACTTCTGGTCTAGACTGGGATACATATAACATTATATAAAAAATAAATGGAATGTCCTTTCATAAACAAGAGCCAGACAAGTAGAGAGAACGAGAGGAAGGAGTCGGCCTTGAGGTGTTTGTCAGGAAACACACAAGAGGGACAGAGGAGGCCGAGAGAAAGGCCAAGGCAGAGGCAGCAGGTACCTGATCATATGATAGCTGACAGACGCCGAGGGGGCAGGAGCAAGGTTGCATGCAGATCAGGCAGAGCACAGGACAAATGTTAAAGGAGAAGAGAAAGAGAGGACAAAGAGAGGTTATAGCACGGAGGACACACATGGAGACATTGAGACAAGGAAAAAGAAGAGAGAATAAAATGAAGAGTTAGTGTAGAAGCTGAGCTCATGTCCAATCAGATCACAGGCTGGTGCACACACAGTGCAGTCACTCTTCATGAATTCACACTGGTGCTGCTCCTGATAACAGTGAGATCATTTACTGTATTTCTACAGGACTTTAGAACAAAACATGTTTTTCTTTCACAAATAGACTAGATCATTTGTGTGAAAACCTTTTGGGCATGTGAGCCCTCAAAATTAAAAATATGTTATCCTTGCGACTGGGTTGCACATGTCTGGTTTAACCAAATAATTAGATTTGGTATTTATTTAATTCAAATCCTTTTTAACTGCCCAAAAGAGATAGAATTTGCCAGTAATTAAAAAGAACTAGGCAAAGATTAGAAAAAAAATCCTGAACATTTTTACTCCCTATTTTCTTTCTATCATTATATAATTTTGCGACCATAAAGACCCTGTCATAAGGAATCAAGAAAAAGGATATTATATTATACATTTGTTTTATTTACTTAATATGCATTCACATATTATATGAATTTGTTTTTGTGCATTCACATTATAATTTTTGTCATTTTGATGTTTCAATTTATTATTTTGTATAACATCATTCATATTTGGTTGATCTGTGCAAACTGTGAAGCCCAGTGTGAGAAATGTATTAGTTCATATATTGGGCGATGTGTGTGTGTGTGTGTGTGTGTGTTAATATACATCTGAGACATTCCACATGATCACAAAATAATTACTCACTTCTGAAAACAGAAAATCCCTATGACTAAGGCGATGGACACCAGATCTGACGTGATCCAGATGAAGCGGTAAGCGCTCCGACTCTGCAAGAAAAAAAAAGAAGAGCAGTTTTCAGTCAACGCCACTGGAGGTCAACATTAACATGCATGTCTCCTGAAGTTACACAACACACGGTCTAGTCAGCAGAGGTGGGAAAAGTACACAGATCTTGTATTTCAGTAAAAGTAGAAGTACCAGAGAGTAGGGATACTCTGTTACAAGTAAAAGTCCTGCATTCAAAATGTTACTCCAGTAAAAGTACAAATGTATTGGCATCAAAATCTACTTAAAGTACCAAAAGTAAAAGTGATCATTGGTCCATTTCAGAATAATATATATGATATGTTTTGATTATAATTATTGATGCATTAAAGTGTTATCAAAACTGTTCAGCAAACTTGTAAGTAAGAAAAGGTACTAAATAAATGTAGTAATAAGGGCAGTACTTGAGTAAAAGTACACCGCTGCTAGTCAGCACAAACTGCAGCTGCATTCTATCTCTGATCTGTGCCCTTGTCTCAGACTCTTTCCCAGGGTCTTGTTGTTCCCTAACGCCACGCTGAGCCCTCATATCTCTCTGCGTCCTCGCCCTTCGAGTCTCACTTGGCCCTCGTCAGTCTCTGTCCTCTCTCCTGCTGTCCTCTCTTCTCGCTGTATGACTTTGTATGTGTGTGTGTGTGTGTGTGTGTGTGTGTGTGTGTGTGTGTGTGTGTGTGTGTGTGTGTGTGTGTGTGTGTGTGTGTGTGTGTGTGTGTGTGTGTGTGTGTGTGTGAGTGTGGTGTCAGATGAGAGACAGAGAGCAGAGAGCAGAGCTGTTTACCATGAGCCAGATGGGGTAAGGCACCTTTCGAAGGACTTGTGGGGCATCAGAGGACACAGAAGGCACCCCACTACACCACAGGACGGAGTAGAGCCAGGGTGCGTTCACTGCATACACAGTCACACTCACATTATTGGCCAGATACTCCCTGGGGAAAGGAAAATAAATGTCAAAAATGAAAAAAACAATCCTCAGATTTGTATGTCCTCTAATAGAAATGAGTAGAGCCCTTTCTCATTTAAATAACTGTGAACCCTGCACAGCTCTTAACCCATAAAGTTGGAAATACTTCACATATTATACTGTTTACAGCAACTCATTTTTCTAACTTACCTTTTCATATATTTTCTGCATATTAATATTTCCTTTAATTGTAAAATAGCTTCTAAAATAGCTTTTAAATAGTTCTTTATTTGCCTATTTTTTACAATTTACTTTGTCTTAGTGTATTTTGCATCCACCATTATTATGTATGTGTAGTCTTGGCAATACACCTGATTCTGATTATGGTTTGGTTTTATTTCCTACCAACATTTGTCAACAAGTTTGGCTCTTTTCACTTTTTGAAGTAATGGAGCTCACTTGGGAAAAGGAAATGTTACATATATTTTCATTCAACAATCTCCAACAACATATGCTTAAGTGGAAACTGTAGGTTGACTTACAAACACTTAATGCTGAGCCTATATATTCTAGAGAAGACTAAAAGCTTCCTACCACTTCTTCCCTCACGCAAAAATAAACCAAAACAGGAAATCTGGAAACAGATTATGCTTTAAAAGGGCGGGACTTCTCTTTAACACAACATTTCTTATGCTTAGTATGACATTTATCTTGATTTAGTTACCATATTTATTTACGTCCTTAATCAAGTCAATGGGACAGAGCCAAGAAAATTTAGTTGCAAGGGAAAATGGAAGACACACAAAATATAAAAGGATGTAGAATAGTAAAGTTTAGTTTTCTCGAGAAAAAAAAGAAAGAAAAAAGGCACCAGATTATTCCTTGACTTGTTGTTGTATCTCTTTTTTTTTATAGTGATTGAAGCAACAGACAAGACTCCCTCTTATTTCAGTTTTTTCCAGAGCATTTTCCTTTTACCAAAGCAGTAGATGCTGGCTCTTACTGTATGTCTCTGTGGCTGGCCTTGCTGTAGTGCAGGGTGAGGCTTGTTATTCCCCTCTGCCGTATCTCTTCCAGTGACAGCTTCTCATTTGCACTCTGCGGCAGCCCACGTACCCTCCCCCTGTCCGTGTCGGGGGTCCACGTCACCTGGCGCAAACACATTTGACATGTACAGACCCGGGTCAGGCAGAATGCACTGCTATCAAGAGATGTAACACTTTTACAGAAAAAGGCACTACCTGTAGAATATAACATCTTAATTTGATAATAACTTTATGACATCTTTCCACCTATTATTTTTTGATGGTTACTTAGTTGACAATATATTCCTTTGGGCTTCCAGCCTAACCCTAACCCTAGCCCTCACCCTTCATTGGAAAATATATTTATTTGGGGCTTTCGGTTCTGAAAGCACTATACAAATCATTACAACTAAAGGAACGTATATATTATCAGTGCACTGAAAACACTGAACATTGACTTTAATTAAAATGATTATGTCAACAAATATCCCATAACTGTATTAGGTTGGGTGAAAGCAATTCAATTAAGTCAAACCTAACCTTGCTTTCAACTAACCTGTTATGTGAACTCTGTTGACATAAAACATTTAATTAAAGTCAATATTTCCCTTTTTCAGTGTGACAGTTGTTGTTTACTGGGGTTAATACAAGCAGCACGTTTTAGTAATGAAAGGATTATTATGAAGGGACCTACAGTCCTCACCCTCTTGGGGGAAATCCCAGCTTTCTGCACGGCCCACAGCGTGTCCATGAACCAGCTGCGGTGGCGCGGATGCTCTGGTAGAGGCCTGTGAATGTCGAGCAGAGCAGAACTGTTGGCCCTGGCTGCCAGGCGCAACATTTCCACCAGACTGCAAACCGTCTGGTTGGCTATCCTGATGCGGTCCCTGGCAGTCAGGGTCTCTGCGGTCCAGTAGGGGTCGCTCTGGGAGCAGAGGACAGAATAGAGTCAGGCACATAGATGCGACCTACTATTTTATCTGTAGACAGTTAGCATATGAAATGTTTGGTACATGCTTGGTTTATCTTAATGCTTTAGATTAAGATTAGATTTAGACTTGTTGTCTTTATATCTTCCTGTTTGTCTTCTAAACCAGAAAGTCAAAGAAAGTGACAAAAACATATTTATTAATATAACACTTCAAACGTGTTGAACGCTTTACTACATGTTAAATTCCTTGGACCACCAACTACAGTTGAACAATTCAAAAAAGTTATTTTCCTACATAAAATTGCATAATTCTTCTAGAACTCCATTCAAACTTTAACTTTTTAATCCCTGAATAACTTCTTTGTAGTAACAGAATACGGGGAATATCGTAGGGTTATTGATATCTAATTGATATAATGAATGTGAGATAACAAAAAATGGTTTTCAGTACCTTCAGAAACCACTGGCCTGCGTTTAGAGAGCGAATCTCTGTCCAGTTAAAGAAAGAGGCATCCTCATACTGCCGGGCTGGAAAGACCTTCCCAACGTCTGTGGTGCGTCTCAACGTGCGGTCCCGCATCAGGAAAGGAACACCGTCTACACTGGAAGGTGTAATGGTCAGGAATCATTTTAGAACTAAAAGTAAGTATTTATTCTAATCCGTTCCTAACAACCAAATCTGCAGCTCAGTATTTATATTTTTAAATAGCAATATTTAGCATCTATCTCATTAAATGTAAATGCTTCTATTTCTAAACTGTGAAACTTCAGAGCACTCTAAATTCATAAAATTAATAATCCATGATTAAAATGTAATAGTTTAAGTGTAATTAATAACCTGATACTGACGTCTGCCTCCAGGGAGCTGGCTCCATTCTGCAGAGCTCGGTTAAAGGACAAGATGGTGTTTTCTGGGGCCAGCTAGAGCAAAGGGGGGACTATTGTTAGTCATTGAGTGTTGAAAACACACATCAAGAGGACGGGATACAAAGACACATCTAAAAAACATGTCTTTTGAACGAAAAAAGAATGTAGTGTCGTGTTCTTTACCATGCATATTTACACACTGCACACCAGGTCTATTTTCTTTCTTTTTCCGATAAAAGCAATAAATCTTCTGCTTTAGCACACCAGCAGAGACTCATTGAAACAACAAATAGAGTTGCGCAGTCATGTATTTTTGCAGGTCAACCTAGACATTAGCATTGCAAGGGCACCCTTGACAGAAAGCAATGAGATAATCGAAAAGATATTGCATAAAATAAGATGGCAAATATGTTTATGGTTTTGGAATTGTTGAAGCATAAATGCAATCGCCTGGAAGGGAATAGCTTATGTGATGTGGCAAACACATTACAATGGCCCAAAACATTTCCATTAGGAGAAATGCTCAGCAGTTTCAAAAACATTGCAAATAAAGGAAAACACAAATATCCAAAAACACTTGCAGAAAATAGAGTAAGTAATAAAAATAAAATAAAAACAGAGCCACTGATCCATCAGCAGATCATGTAAACAACATCTGAAGGTGACACGTTCACACAGAACAATGAACTCACCATAGGAGCTCCCCGTCGACCAATGATGTCTGGCCGAGGTCGGAGTGTGTGACGGTCCATGATGCAGGGGCAGCTGAATGTGAGTGGTGCCAAATAGACAGCCAGAAGGATGATGGCGTAGATCAGCAACACCATCACCTGAAAATCTAAGAGGAAGGTGTAAGGGGCTTTTTATCTTCAGCGTATCTCAACTACTCATTAAGACAAGAAATATTATGCTTTGTCAATGTTGGTGAGAGCACCCCAAGAGTAATCTGTTAAGGGTACCAGTGGGTGAAGATCTTTTTTAGAAATATGAAATAATTTTACTTGATAGAACCTTGTAATAGTGTGGAAAGCTATAATATAACGTTTTTGTCATAAAAATGATATTCTTCATTCCTGACAACTATTCATATGCCAAAGACATTTCAATCTGTGTGTGCCTGTGTGATACAGAGTGGACTTACTGGATCTTTCTCTGCGGACCACATATCCAGCCACCAACCAGCTGATAGCTGTGACTGTTGCAAGGGCTCCAATGTGCAGGAAAGGTGCTGTTGACTGGTAAGAACACAAATATAGAACACTGGCGTTAATTGGTGGGAATTTATTATTAGAGAGAACAACAGAGGAGAAGTTCTCATATGTCCACCGATCCCTAAGACTCAATACCCAACAAGGGAACTTAATAGGTTGGTGTCAACAGTTTATAAAGTCGGTGGGGCCTGGGTCCCATGCTAAAATTGTGGGTCCAGTCTCTGTTTTGCATTATGTGTTGTACCCTAAACGATCTGAGCAGACCCAGATGGGATCAGACAGCGAAGCTGATCATGATGGGTGATGCTGTGTGCGTCAGAGATCAGACTCGCAGATGATAGCAAATTAGCAATGCTAAAGTTAGAAGTCATCTACATGCTAGATGCCAAAAACAGCAAAATCTTTCTAAACAAGTGGTGTTTGTCATCCGTCATTGTGACACTAGTAGACATTTTAGTGATAATTATCAGTGTTGCTTCAATCAGCAAGACAAGAATAACAGAAAATATGGATGGATTTCAACAACTTTCTTGGCAAGGCTAGATTATATGCATCATTGCCAGGCACAGGGGAGAGGACGTTACATTAGGGACGACTCAGACTTGTGTTTTGACAATTTATAAATTAACCTTAAATAGTAATAGCAATCAGCTGGGAGAACGGTGCTGATTGAGTCTGTCTCTACCAGTGGCATTTGTTGTTGTGCATTGGTCACAGCTTGCAAATAACAAACAGGTCTGGTTTGAGTCTGGGTCATGCATGACCATGTTTTTTGAGTGTGGGCACACATTTTTGGAGCGATGCTGTATGTTTATTGTAGATTCATATAATTCAAATTGTAGACCAACCTGCAGTGATACGAGCAGGATGTCCCACTCATCTCCCCATATGTCATCAACAGAGACAACACCAGAAATAGTGGTGAACAACGTCGCCAAGACTCCAATCTGTGGAGAAATGCATTATTATATAAGTGTGTTAGGAGCCAATCCAGAGAAAAAATATGCAATTGTAAATCACAGCACCTTGTGAACCCAGTAAAGGTTGAGCTGCTGGCCCAAGGATATATGGAAAAGTGCTAAGATCTGAAAAAGAAGACATATTTAGTTAGTTATGTAATTAGCATGTTTGCGAACATCTAGCCGGTTAAAGAAAAGTGTTACCATTAAGAATGTGATGTAGCTGAATCCCACAGTGGTGGGTGCGAGGATGGGGATGGTCTCATCGCTCCAGGCTCCAGAGCGATTGTATACTGACCTGTGAACAGGGAAGGTATGTCTGGTTAATGCTGATGGTTAAACTTAAAGGAGAAGTTTGCCTTGACTATTACTATTCAGCCATCAAATATTCTTATCACATATCGGGATAATTGACTCACCAGTTGAACTCATTGAAATCATTTTGAGCCACCAACCAGAAGTAAGCCCAAAAGAGAACCAGTAGGAAAGAACTGCACAAGATGATGAACCATGTACACTCCCACTGTAAAAGAAAAACAGAAGCAACAGATTACCTTTTGCAATTGTCTACTGACACTGATTCACAAATTCTATATACGTAGGAATATCACGAGTGTGTTCAAAGCTACTCTCCCAGGAACTAACAACCAACAGACAAAGTTAGCTGGTGAACATAGTGGAGCATTTTGCTGGAAAAGAGACAGATTCTTCAGTGCTTGTTGGAGAGTAAAATCTGAGCTAAAGGGGACAGAAGATTGGATTTAAATTCCTAATGAATGCTAAAAGATGCTTTCTAAACACTTTAATAACTTCTCGTAGTGGAAACTCTACCTAACAAAAGAAAAAAAGCTCTGTAGATGGAGTGATAAAAACAAGTTAAAACATGTTAAAGATTGGACAGATAACCCCTTGATGAATAGACTCCAAACCATCATTGAGCGGGCACTCTTTTTACAACATCAGTTGATACAAAGATAAAGAACGACAAAACAGGAAGACATCTGGTTGCGTTGTGACAGCAACACTAAGAATAATACTACTTGGAACTTTAAAATGAAGTAAGTTAAGAAGTGAATTTCTCTACCTCTTACATTTAAAACAAAAAACATGTAGTGTATTGTATTGAAGATTTTTGGTGACGTATAAAATGATATGTGATCATGATGTCTTTGCAGGCACTTGCATGAGATCACTTTTCTATCAGATACTCACTTGGATGTTGTCTTGGTTTAAAGGGGACGTCTTTTGTGCCTCTGCTGTGACATGTTTCCATGCTTTAATGTTCAAAAAGCTCTTTATTTTTCTCATACTGCCTGTGCTGCAGCACCTCATATCACCCTCTGTCTGAAAACAGAGCCCAGTGTGCTCTGATTGGTTAGATGGCCGGCTCTGTTGTTATTGAGCAACCGCTTAGAGATGACCCGCCCTTTAGCCTATCACGTGCTGTGTGTCAGAGTGCTAGCCAATAGAAGCGTGAGTCCAATAGAGGAGTTTCTGTCAAGGGGAGAGGGAGTGTGGGGGAGAGAAACTCCCTTTCGAGGGAACTCACGGATTTTAGCCTTTGAAGACCACTTACATGCACAAAAACCTAAATAACACACTACAGGATAGGGAAAATCCAAATGACATAATAGGGCTCCTTTAAGATTATGTTGGTTGAGCCCTCTGTTCATAAATGACTGCAGTTATCCCTGGAGTTATTATTCCCACATCTATTATTTTCTCAAAGCCATCAGCTTATGATGACTTCCTGTAATTCCTGTTTCTAAGAAATAATCATAACAACACTTCTGTAATTACTCATGTATAAGAATAACTTATACATGTTTTTTCTCATTACCAGGTTTTCAACCCCCTGCACAGTGCTCTGGCTTGACATGTGTGACAAAGGTACAAAGGAGAGCCCATGCTGCACTCAAGGACTCTTCCCTCCAGTAGTTAACATGATTACGAGCTAAAGCCAAGTGAGGGGAGGTGTAGAGTATGATAGGCCAGTCAACAGATCCTGTTGAGCATTGAACAGCTTTTCAGCGCATCGTGCCTGGACTTAAGGTTTCCTACGGCTTATGTAAGACGTTGGGGGATAATTAAGGTAATTGGTGTTTACAGTTAATGAGTAAATAGCTGCAGTAATCAAGCAGTTGAGTTTAGATGGAGCAAAAAAAAAAAAGCAGCTACCTGATTTAAATGGATTTACCAGATTTGATGGAATTGTTAGCAACGTCAGTCTTTTTTTAAATTCTATGCTATGTATAGGCAACAAATGGTTTGGAAGATTAGGATTCAAGTTTGTGGCATGGTCACAGGTAAGGTCAGAGAAAGGTCTAGACTAACATGTCAAGCAATCCCTCCTTTGTGAATAAAGTAATGATGAGATGAAACCTCTAAGGAACTACCATCAAATCCCTTAAGGACCAAGCTCCTACAGTGTGAGTAAAGATGTTTGAGGGTTATTCGAAACCTTGAAACCTTGTAGTGTTTTCTACTAAACACATTTACAACATTTCATCCATTCATTCAAAGTCTGGTAGTTATATCGATATCATAGTTTTCAAGCTGTAGCAGGACGCTCTCATGGTGCATGATTTGTCATCGTCAGGGAGCTGTGTGTTTCTAAATGTGCCACAAGGCCTTCAAAGGTCTCCCTATTTCTCCAATTAGAACTGTTGGTGCACATCCTCTGACAGTGCTCATAAATCCTGATCTCTATGATGATTTCACTACCCCTCCTTCTTCCCTCTACCTCTAATGCAGTATGCAGGTATGCAAATATTAAGTGTGGATATGGTACATTTCAATGTTAAATGTAATACCGTTGCTATATATTAAAATGGATATATCGTAGCAGAAGCAAAACAATCCTTTTTATTATTATTATACTTAAAATTTCATTTTAAGTATGACTGAGTGGTGCAGGAATAAGGCCTACAACCCCAAATGGGTTAGAATTTGACCAGTTTTGCTTCCCTATTTTCTTTGGACCTGATTTTGACCAGATGCCTGGAATAAGGTCTTTGGTCACCACAAGCTTTGGAGATTTTTCTTGATTTGCACTATGACTTCAAATGTAAGTAAATACCTCAATCGTGAATGTCTGAAGCTGCTATGTGTCATAATCACAGTGGTTGCTAACAAGTTTCCAAACGAGACTACTTAATGCCATAAAACTGAACACAAGCCTGGCTTTGGCTTACCGGTGGAGATGCCCAGCAATGTGATGTAGTTAGTTAGCTTTTGACTTCTGACGATTGCATTTACACTTCAAAATAATGTTTGTATGGAGATGTTTGAACAAAGGTGTTACAGTAGTTCAATAATTCTTCTTGCAATGCTAACCTCTGAGTCGGCCCACACATCATACATACAGTATGTCACCACTCTATACTGTATAGAACATAACTGTGTAATGCTCATTTGGGCCACAATGTCTTAGTGAAATGTTTCCATTACACTCACTGACTGAGTAAGATGATTAGTGAAGAGTCCCCGATGATGTACAAGACAAGTAGTAACTATTCAAAAAGGACTGCGCTTAATAATACAGTCACACATCACTGCACGTGTTGCTAAGCTCTCTGCTTATGTGCTAGCACTGTGTGACCACAGAAGGCTTTTAAAATAGAGACAGTGGGGGGGGGGGGGGAGGCAGCTGTGTGCTTGCATTTTTCCTCCTGGTCAGCAAATCATCAGTGCCAGCCTCACACATTCAGTTAATGGACAGATTTACTGCAGAGCCCTGGCCCTTGTGATAAAGCAGACATCCAGCAGCAGTGTCTGTAGCTGCCCAGCACAAAGCTGGGTGTGTGCCCTGGTTTACACATCCATACTGTTTCTGTTACTTGCCTTATTGTGAGGGATCTTTTCCCCCAGTTACTATGGCCTGCTCTAAGAGTCACTTAGGAATTCAAAAACAAAAAATACTTCTGTCGCCTCTATTCTAAATACTCTCATTTCTAAAGTATCCAAAGATTTACTAAAGTGAATCTCTAATTAATGAAGCTCAACATGTATTGGATGTATACTCTACAAAAAGAATGTCTAGAATATTATCAGATTAAGGGGGTTTAAAATAAATGATTTGATTTTGATACAAAAATGCTCTTGGATACTGCCCAACATCTTAATGAACTCTCAAAGAAAGACCTTACATAAACCATTGGCTTTTCTTTTCAAGCCGTGCCCGATGTGTTTTTTTTTTTTTTTTTTGTATGATGTGTCTATAGAGCGTTGTACAATACAAGATGTGCTACTCAAGAAAAAGACTGGAAAATGTAATTGAGCATTCAATGCCATACTAAAGTGACTGGAACTGCACTTTGAGTTACTGTTGTGTCATTTTTTGTTTTCGTACGAACCCTGACCCACTTTCTGTCCTGCAGAACAACAAAAAGGAAAACAGTTCATTTATTCCTGAGGTTCGATCAGGTTTCAGTGCAGTCAGCAGGATTGTGTTGTCTCATTAGCAGCCTCTATGTTGCCCTGGTCCACACTAATACAGTAGGCTATAGGCCATACACACTTTACCCAATGTACTCTCTGGCACACAAAAGGGATGTGATTAATATAAATTAAGAGAACGATACCTGTTAAGACTGGTATCAAGCTTGTATCATACAATCAATTATACATGATGTGTTCACAATCTTTTTTTGTTTGTTCGTCTCATTTTGACCTACAATACCTAATTTTACATTTTATGCTGCGAGTCAATTTGGATACTTCCCTTCGTACGCTGTATGTGGTGCACCGGTAAAACATGCGCAGTGTGTGATTTCAATTGTGTAGTATTGTCTCAAATGGCTAACTGATGCCATGCCCTCATAGGAAGTGACGGTCGCTGCCATTAGCTAGCTGTGTAGCTAGCATTGTTATCGTTTGCATGAGTGAACGGTGGCTTCTTTTTCAACAACAGTGGTATGTGTTTTTAGTAAATAGTTAAAAAACACACAAGTATAACTTTCATTAGTGTAATGTTGTGTTCTTTGGCGCAACCGTAGGCCAGCATTCCACACAACTTGTTGACTGTTATGATTGCACCTTCAGGGTTATCATCATACATTGCATCGGGACTCAATTATGCACTCGAATCCGCACATGTAGATACAGAGGAACATGGATTGAAACACATCATTACTCATGCAGAGACATACACTTCTGCTGCAACTCTCCAGAGGTCTGTTGACCGAGATGTAAAGCAGCCCCAATATTTAGCACATCCACTGTAAATACTATGGCTTAAGCACCTATGATTACCATAATAACCATTGTTCTTCACAACAATTACTACAGTTGAAGTGTAATAAGCAGTTTGGATGTTTGTTTATTTCATGACTTAAGTAAGGCTTGAACTGACTTGGTGGAGCCTGGGTTAGAGTTTGGGGGGTGGGGCAAGCTGCTACCAATGTGATGTTTAAAGTTTAACACCTTTAGCTTCCTTTGTTCAATTAAAAGGCTAATAAAGACAATCATGCTCAAAGTAAGGTATCAAAAAAGGTCCCTAAATTGTAGCACAAGTATTTAAAAATGTCTAGTAACCATCATAAATCAAATGTGACAACCCATCTGCAACTACATACAATAATAATAAAAGTAGTATCAAAGTATTACAATGACGTTGTGGCAGTAAAATAACTCCTGCTATGTTTTATATACCAAACAAGTCATATAAATAAATGTATGATATACAGACTCATGGGTCAAAATTCAGTCTTACCCTTGAGCTGTCTTCTTGGGAACGCTGGTAGCGTTTCCAGCGGCAACCATATATCCCAGTGACGAAGGACACAAAGAGCTGCTTCTCATAGACCTGTAATGGTTGGTGTTTCACCATGCTCCTGCAGCCAGTCTCTTAACATCCCACACAGGACTGGGAACCCTGTAGAAAACACAACACACTTTCAGAAAATAAACTCGCTTTTCATACATACAATTATATATTCCATCAACAAACAGTGTCACGTCATGTTGCTCAGGTGTTTTTCACAAAACAAAATTGATATGTTGACAGTCCTGGGCCTTGTTTAGAGTTACAACACCTAGGAGACACTCAACAAACTATTTCATAGTGAGTCACATCAGGGACAGACATAATGATATGGTATATGCTTTACAGTCAATCTTAAGGTAGGCAGCTTCTTTCCAGGTCCAGCAGTGGCTCAGTAAGTAGGGGACTGGGAGTAAGTAGGGGACTGGGAATCGTAGGGTCGCCGGTTCAAGTCCCCGAACAGACTTGAAATATGGAAAGTGGACTGCTACTTGGAGAGGTCCCAGTTCACCTCCTAGGCCCTGCTGTGGTGCCCTTGAGCAAGGCACCGGACACCTCCAATCCCCCCTCCCCATTGCTCCCCGGGCGCTTTACGATAGCTGCCCACTGCTCCTAGTACTAGGATGAGTTAAATGCAGAGGACTAATTTCACTGTGTGTGCTCTGCTGTGTGCTTGTATGTGACTAATAAAGAGGGTTCCATCCTCCGATTCTATGTGTTGATCCTTTAACAAGAAGATCATCGGTGAGAGGGAAAGAGTGAGATGAAGTCAGTGTGTTGCTCTCATACTCCCTGCTGCCTCAGAGAAAAGCTTGTTGCCTTGGTGGCAGGTAAAAATGTCTTTCAGCATTCAAACAACTTAATTCATCCCAAGTAGAACAAGTTTCTTCCAGCTTTAACCAGTCCATTCACAACATCAAAACTCACAGGGAAGGAATTTTTCCAACAACAGTAAATAAAAGTTCATATATAAGCACATTTTCTTGAAGGTCTGTGCCATGTCTCTTTTTTTTGGAATCCTTGTTGCATTTTAAACCCATTTATGTATTTAGAAGCTTGTATACAATGCATGATGGTAGCACATGTAACATACACTGGACAAAGCATGTGGCCTGGGGGGCCTTTCTGTTCAAATATAAAACTGTAATGCCCTGGGTGAGTGACAGTTAAAGATAATGATGAATTACAAATAATGATATATATTTTTAGTTTCTTTTAGCAGCATGGTGACATTCCTCAACTTAATTCAGACCTTAATAGCTCAATGAATATTGGGTGGATTTAAAAGAAAGTGTACAGACATTCATGGTCCCTAGAGGATGAATCGTTGTAATGGTAGTAAATTGTTCTATTCATTTTTATTTTAATAGTTTGCTTGATTTGATTCTTCTGCATTCAGACCTGGCCACTCCCATTTGCCTGCTCTCTCGTCAGTACATTCTCTTAACCTGCAAGTCATCTCCCCTCACCTGCTCTACATTCCCTAATCAGCTTCCCTGTACATGTATATAAACCAATCAGACACTGACCAGATTGTCTTTGTGCCACTTGTCTAAACTTTCCAGCATTTTCTGTATATTAGTCTGACAGTATATGTGCTCACCTTTGCATGTTTTTTCTCAGATTTTGCCTAGTCCTAAACCTTAGTTTTGCTCTACTTTTTGCTGTTAATTACTTTTTTGTTTGCACCTGCCTTTGCTTAAATCATGCTTTGGGGTTTTGTTCCTTGAGTTTCGATAATTCTAATGACTTTGTCTCAATTTTTTAACTTTAATCCATCTCAAACCAAATACATACACATACCCATCAGTATGAGGTTAGTTGTACTCAGTCACTTTAATGAGGCCACTGCTTTGGTACAGCACATATGACGAGATGAGGGCCGTGTGTGGCATTGTCACTCTAACAGAACCATTTGTTCCTGTGGGCTCCTCTGTTCTGGTCAGATAGAGGGAGATAAATGTGGGTTTCCGGGTCAACAGTCCTCATCAACAACAAACTACCCCTTTGTACTTATCGCTTGTCCTTCAGCAGTTGCGAAATTGCACCATGACAGGGCGACCAAGCTAGTTGTGTTTCTGGCTTGCACTGTTCCACAAGGCTCAAGGCAAATAGTGAAAGAAACTCTTGATTCACAAGCAGATCCATAGAGAAAAAAGACCTGATTCTACAGCCATGAAGCAGCTCTGTGATGCTGCACTGAGGCGTAGCAGAGCTTAGAGCTAAATGCTATCATGCTAACAAGGTAAATACCATTTGTAGCACCATTCGAGTTTTCCGACACACACAATATTCCTGGATCTAGCACTTTCATCAACAATTAGCGGAACACAAAAATGTGTGCAGCAAGTCTTTGATGGAATGTATTTAACACAGATTAATTTTACAGTGAAAACACTGTGACACAGACAACTCAACAAACTTTAGACCTCACACGTGTGTTTCGATTAACATGCATTTACCTAATTAAAATATGCATTAATAATGGTATTGTACACATATAATATACATTGCACAATATAAGTAAATACATATACGGTATGTATGTATGTGTGTGTGTGTGTGTGTGTGTGTGTGTGTGTGTGTGTGTGTGTGTATGTAATCAAACTTTAGACTTAATAGATATTTAATTAGAATATCCTTTTCATGATAGGAATCATTGAGATAGGCAGAAAGGAACAACTGACCATCTTCATTTTTAGGAGGCACCTTTGTTTTGTGGAGACAAGCATAGGAAATGTACTTTCTTGAACTTGCACCTCAGCCAGGTTAACTCAATTTACAACAAAGCTCTTGGAGCTGGCCTGGGATCAGTTCTCTCTCATGATCCTGATGCCTAGGAACTACCGGGAGACTTTGAACACACCTCCAAGGCTGCAGGAACCTTACTGTTTCATAGCTGTCATTGAGTAAGATGTATGTTCTCATTCAATGATAATACAATAATCCACCAAGTCTCAGCCAACCAATTGCCACAGAGCCTCTGACAAACGAGTCTCTTATAAGGCTTTTATCTCGGTCACGGTCGCCTCATTCCAGGCTTCCATCTTTCACTCCTTCATGAAATTTATATATCCATGCATTAAAAGTGTCCTTAATCTTTGTGTGGATTAATCCAAAAATAGAGTTTCCATTAGTGCCACTAGCTGATTAATCATGAGGCGTGTGAGGGCCCACAGACTGGAAACAAAGGTTTATGTCAGTAAATACTGATGTTTTCCAGAGCCTTGTGCTAACCTGTGTCCATATACTCGACACAAGCTTCTGTTGGTTAAATCGTGTGTCAGTCGTCCTGCCCTGCACATCATCAGCAATTTCTACCTTAGTTTTATTACAAATGGTTCATTCTAATGGATGATGCAGCAGGTGGCCTAGCAGGGACCCAACCACTGACTGAGATGCCTATATACTGGTGCAGGAATGAGCCCTACAACCCAGAAATTAGTTAGCATTTTAACACTTCCAGTTTTACGCAAAGTCAAGGTTTTTTTGTACATGTTTAAGCTAGATACTTGGAATAAGATGTGTGGTCAATCTTAATGAGATTTCAACATCAGTAAGTATCCTGCAGTTGCTAACTGACTAAATGAGAACACTAAACATCATCAACAAACATAAACGGTGGTGACACGCAGCCATGTGACTGTGATGTACTTTGTTTTTTTCTGGCAATTGCGTTTAAGCCTCAAAAACCATAAGGTGTTGTTAATATGTTGAGATTATCTTGCTGAGCAAAATGTTTAAGTATCATTAACATGTGTTTGCCTAAGATCTTATTTTCTGCAATATATCAAAATCCAAGGTAAAAATTCCACTGCAGTATGTCATCACTGCTAACCACATTTAAAAGCACATAAAGACACATATTAAAGCTTGGTTCATTGGCTTATCAAAGACTTGACAACTGGATATTTGCAGTACAAATGGATTACATCATAGTTTCAGTAATTAACCAAAAATGATCAATGTTTACCATGCCAGAAGTTGCATCCAAGATGGGACATGGAGTCGGATGCAAACCAGTAATGGAAAGCAACTGAGTACATTTACTCAAGTACTGTACTTAAGTACAATTTGACATTCTGGTACTCAAATAAGATCACTTTATGCTAGTTATACACTGACATACTATACATATACTTCTACATCACAACATTTCAAAGAGTAATAAAGCATTTTTACTGGACATCATTAGTAAAAAAACAAAAAAACACATGACAGACGTTTAACATTATGCATCACTGAAGACTTAAACCAGAAGAACAACTGTTACAAACTGTAGGAAATGTCAAATATATTACAAAATGTATGAAAGATAGTCCTACCGTAAACATGAAACCGTTGTGTATCCTATACAATGTTAAAAAAAAGTAAACCTTTACCTGATGCAACAACATAAACAATCTCATAATGTCATTCCATATATAATAATATTTCTCAAATGAAGGACTTTTACAGCAGGATGAGTACTTTAAGTACATTATTCTGACAATACATTTTGAATGCTGTAATTTGACATTGATATATTGGTAATTCTACTTAAGTAGAGGTCTGACTACCACTCCAACCACTGATGAAAACAATCCGGCCCAAATTAAACCATTTCTTACTGTTGTGTACTTCCAAACATTGACCTTCCTTATTTTTCTGTACCAGTGTAACGTACACTGTACTTAGTAAACTGTCAATACTGCAGGAGAACACATGGGGACTGATGGTCAGTTTGGTCCCGATCACAATGAATAATAATAAAATGACCCTAATGCTGCTGAAATTAGCGATAAGAGCACATGGGTTTCGCACTTGATCAATCCGTCACTTTGTGTTATGAAGTAGTGGCGACATAGGTGTAGATTTTGAAATGGTCTTCAAATACACTTTAAGGCAATGCAATGTTAGAGATCAATTTGACCAAGATTAGGAAAAAAACAAGGAACATTGTCAAGGAATGTACAAAGTGACCAATCACAACATGCATGCTTTTTGGTCATTTTATGATGAGAAACACGGAAGGATATTGTGTTTAATTGATGATGTTGAACATTCATTTAATCTATATAGTATTTTGTCTTTTCTTATTGTGCAAACAAACTAAACTGTGTTTTCTAAAGCTTTGGGCATGTGTTACTTAACATTTCTTGGAGCAAAGTTCCTTTATTCCATTTTTAAAAATGATGTGACACAATCACATAGGTGTTTCGGACACGTCTCCCGAGTCCCCACTGTAAATGACAGCTATGCAATTTATTTAAAAGATAATACATGCTTTAGAACTTTTACAGCTGCCAGTGAGCACAGAGCACTGATCACAGTGACAGCCGTTCAGATTAAATGGAGATAATCCGATAAAGTGCGCACAACACGCAGCCTGCCTTACCTCCACGATAGCCTTTTATCCCGGACAGTGTTGAAGCTCTCGGTTACTCAGTTATTTCCATGGTGGACATCATGTCTCCCTCACAGTTGGACTTTAAGGATGCATGCAGGTCTTCAGAGAGACTTTCTGCGGCTGCATGAGGCAGGTCGGCGGTGCACATCGAGAAACTGCAGGATTTTAAAACTCTCACAGAGTTTGTCCTTGGACACACATACACACACACCTCTCAATTTCACTGCAACAGAGCCGTAATCCTCCGACACTGTGGGTGGAGCTGTGCGGCACACTGCAAATAATACTGCATATAATCAACTTTAACACCGAGCACAGGGCTCAGAGAAGGACACTTCTTACAGTGTGCATGATATCAGTGCACAGGTAAATGCACCTGAGCAGAAATACTACTGCTGGGCCTGGAGTAAGAACGTTGATTTATAATTCGCTTAAGTACTTTTTAATGTCTCTTCCAGACAAATTATTTCATATGTAAAATTACAATAGGGCAACATAAGAACAAAAATATTGAGTTCTGACCAAATGTGATTGGTTTTTAGTTCTGAAATTAAAGTCAGAACCCTTATCCCTTGATAAGACTGCTACTTTTTATTTTTATTAATCTAGGTTTAATAAAAGATTTACCATTCTGATTATAAGGAAGTCCTACTCAGATCCTGTACTTGAGTAAAAGTAAAAATACCACATTGTAGAAATACTCTGTTAAATTCAAATAGTTACTTAGATAAAAGCACAAAAGTTAAAGTATCATAATATACTTTAGGATCTGGACTTAGAATTATGAGCATGTATACACTCATCTCCATTGCTTCACTAACCTGCCATTTGTTCCCATTAATGACTTATATTACTTGTTTGCTAATTATTACTGACACCATAACTTTTAATGCATAGAATAAATCCTTTCTAAAGAGTACTTTATTGTTTATTTTGTATAATTTCATTCAGCTGTATACATTATTCAATTCACTATTGATTTATTTCACTGCAAAACATATCCACTCAGTGAATTCTCACAAATAATTGGCTCAATATAGATCAATACTCTGCAAAGTGTTTATAGGTGTTTTGAAAGAGAGAGAAAACAGGTATTTTAAATCGGGCGAAATCTAAGAGTGATAACAGAGAAACAATGTACTGAAACCTCACCATGCATCTCTAGGAAATGTTTCCTGGAATGCACCAAGAAGAACTGCATTAGAGAAAGAGTCGGAGTATACTGGCCGGGCTTCGTGGAATTGTAAAGTTTCCTTGAGCCTATAGGTGATCAGAAAATACTCTCAACATCAAGTCTCATTGTTCCAAATCCTAATTGGATAAAATCAGTGATCAGTGATCTCTACATTCTATGAGTGATCTGCTCGTCTCTCCTTTTGCTGCCACTATTGAGATGTCGTTGTTTTGTTGTGTTTGTAGCTCACTTGACACGACACAGGAGCCATCTATTACCAACACATGTAGAGAGAAGATTCAGAGCAACGAGTCACGTCTTGTAACAGATCTATTCCAGGCCCAGCAGTCAGAGATTAACCCTTGGCCTGAGATAATTACGTCACGTCCCTTTAATCCGAAACAATTTAGCAGCGGCAGTCAAAAGACAAATGTCAGCAGTGGACATGTGGAAACATGTCAGGAGAGGAATAGCAATAGAACCTAATTCCAGAAGTTCTTCCTATGTTTAAATGTGTGCTATAAGTCAAACGACCACTTTACAACTGAAATAATGTCTGTCTTGTAAAAGTACGTGTAAAGTATGATGCTGATGATAAAGGTGGCAGTGACAGTACCAGAATCCTCCTGAACAATAGTAAAAAAGTGTTTCTAATGTTAGCTCTATGTGGACCTCTCGTGGTCAGAAAGGGAACTGACACTCACAGCCAACAGTTAGTATTTACATGTTTTAACCAGCAGAGGGCGCATGGTTCTGCTGCCCCTTGTGATCAAGTGGAAATCATCTATGAATCTTGGTTTTGTAGTTTTTTTTGTGATTTTCGAATCACAACGAAAAGGTACTACACTTAACTAGCTATAATATTGCAAAAAGAATGCAAAAAATGCAACAATATGTGCTTTGTTGCATTTTTTTTGGGTCTGAGGCTTCACAGTTAGTGTTTGCCCTTTTCAGATAGACATAGGATCACTGTGATCTGATAGTGGAGGGAAGCCTCTGTGAACTGTAACCCTACCAGTAATGATGTACAGATTTGTAGAAGTTGTGCACCACTTGTGTTTGTATTTTATCAAAATATTGTCTAAAAGAGTTCAGGAAGAGGATAGCAGGTCTTCTCTCTTGTAATTCAATTCAATATGCTTTTTGTAACAGAGGGTGTCGTATTCTATACAGACTGCTGAACCCGTGGAGCAAATGGGTAATCGGTGATGTGTATATAAAAATAAAACTGACTTAATGTAACAGGTGTTAGAGGGGACATGCATCCGCTTCTTCAGGAACTTCCTGCTGCCTGATCCCTTTCCACAAACACACACACACACACACACACACACACACACACACACACACACACACACACACACACACACACACACACACACACACACACACACACACACACACACACACACACACACACACACACACACACACCAGGGGGAGGATAATCATAACATCTAATAACATCAGGAAGAAGAGCAGGAAGTATTCATGGGAAAAAATGCAACCAGGGTGTTCGGTTGGCAAATCCCTTCCCACATCTATCTATACATAGCTATCAGGCTGTACTGATGTATAATGGATTGCATCTTTTTTTTTGTTTATTAAAAACTGAATATGGAGTATGGATTTGTACACATGTATTGTTTACCAGCTATTATAATAAATGTGTTTATACTTACTATTTCATTATTAATAAACGTTCCTAGTCATGTATGAGGATTTTTGGGACTAGATTAAGTGGAAATAGTTTTTCTTAGTGATAATTAATTATATATACATTTTTTTATTGGAGGAATAAACAGTGATGAAAGTGTTTTATATCTTTAGGGAAAACTCAAGATGACCTGATTATGGTTGTATACAACCATAATCAGGTCATATGGTTGGTTACAACCATAATCAGTGAGTAATACAGGGTAGTTTCATACATGTCACTGACGGGTGGGTGGCTCCAACAACTTCAGGCTTTAGGACCATGGGGGGAGGATTCTTTTCTCTCTCACTACTATGGGCGGAGGGAAGATTCCTGAGCAGAGATTTTAATGCTCTGGGATCTGGGCAGAGCAATTCCTGCAATTGTGTCTTACAATTCTATTTTAGATTGTCATATACAGTACATTAACCTCACATACAGCAGATTAGTGGGGGGCAGCTTGAGGACAACCTGCTGAACTGTTAAAAGAGCCCAGTAAGGTAAGATAAAAGTTCTGGAAGTAATTGGGGGAGGGAAAGCAGTGTAGTGTTCAACTTGTGCGAAATGCCCAGGAATGTGAGAAGAGGCCACTAAGTCAGATCTGGGATAAGGAGTCAAAAAAATCTATTGCAGTCCTAAGCTGTGTGGTTCTTGCAAATTGTTTAAAAAATTTACAAAACGTGAAAGTATGTTGCTTACAAATAGACATGCACAAGAGGTCAGACACTTAGGGAGGTGGCTGAAGAGCATGCAGAAAATGACGTAAAAAACAAATGCATTTTCATTTGAAGAAACATAGTATGGTTTTTAAAACACCAATAACATGCTATTCAGATAATATCATCAGCAGTTAATGAATCTATTCATCCTTGATTTTTCTGTTCCTGTTTCTGTTCTGTTTTCTTCCAACACTGATTGTTACTTTTAATTACTCATAACTACTAAAGTTGCTGTTTATTAACTCATGCAGACAAGAATCTCTTTAACTGTTAGCCGTTTGCCATTGATCTCTTTCATACACATTGAAGTAAGCACATCTGTAACCCTCACCCTAACCCTGGCATTGGTTGAGTGTGTGTCAGCATGTGGTCACTTTGTCCACATCGTGGGTAGCTGATCAGAGTCAAACAGACTCTTTCTTCTAGAGATTATTTTTGAAATCTTAAATCTTGTGTGTTGCCAAAACATGAAGAACTCGTAGCTGGCCGCATTTATTTCTGAGCTACATCCTGCAGCTGCCTACGTGGCTGTTTTGCAGGTCTGGCCTTGAGGTTTGAGATGTTTTTAATGTCAAGGCTTAACTGAACTTGCCCTGCTATTATCCTTAAAAAATGCCTTCGAGATGACACACAATGGCTCTTAATTTGGTTAAACAAGATCTGTGAAAGTAGAAGAGCCAACATAAGAGTTTGTCTCTCTCCATAAATGAGTAGATTAATAATATTTGTCTTTATATCTTTTCATTAACTTTTTTTAGCATTACAGCATGTGGGTGAAAAACCTGATCGCCCTGGTCCTGCTGGCCACTTCAGCTTCAGCTGCTACCTCGGCTTCACCAAAAAAAGTCCTGAGTAACCACGCCACCATCCTGGCTGACAACAGCGCAAAGTTTGCCTTCAGTCTCTACCAAAACATGGCTAAGGAAAAGGATATAGAAAACATCCTGATTTCCCCTGTTGTGGTGGCCTCCTCTTTGGGTCTGGTTGCTCTTGGGGGCAAAGCCTCTACTGCCTCTCAGGTGAAAAACATTCTGAATGCGGCTAAAGTTAAAGATGATCAACTGCACTCCGGTCTGGCAGAGCTCCTGAATGAGGTCAGTGACACCAAAACCCGTAATGTCACCTGGAAGATTAGCAACCGTGTCTATGGACCCAGCTCTGTCACCTTTGTGGATGAGTTTGTCAAGAGCAGCCAAAAGCACTATAACTGTGACCACTCCAAGATAAACTTCAGAGATAAGAAGAGCGCTGTGAACTCTATAAACGAGTGGGCGTCCAAGTCTACTGACGGCAAACTGTCCGAAGTCACCAAGGATGTGGAGAAGGCTGATGGGGCGATTATCATCAATGCTATGTTTTTCAAACGTGAGTCTTCATTAAACCGGTCGATGGGCAGTACTATTTACTAAAATCTTCTAAAATTCAATGATTTTTTATTTTCACAGCTCATTGGAATGAGCAGTTTCATCATAAGATGGTGGACAACAGAGGATTTATGGTATCCCGTGGCTACACTGTTTCATTACAGATGATGCACCGCACAGGTAGGTTACGACAGTCCAAATACATGTTCAGAAACAACAATTGTGATATACAGTATTATGCATATGATATTTGGGGAAATATGCTCAAAGGTTCTCAATACAACATCAGAGCAGCAAAAAAATATTTTATATGTAAAGATATAGCGGGGTAATACTGAGCAGTGTGTTAGATTTTCCTTGCTTTAGTTAAGGAGCCAGTGAGTCCTGTGTTATTTTGGTTGGAAGTTAGCATTGCGCTAGTTTTCCTGACAAAAAGCTAATGAAGGTTTTGTATGGATCAAACAACAAGATATAGATTGTTAATTAGTCAGCTAAAGAGGTGTTGGTGGACACACATGTACTTCGGCCAGGATAGCTGCCCCTGTCTACAATCTTTAAGTCAAATTACAAGATAGGCTAGGAGAAACCCAATAAAACACCAAACAAATGTAAAGGAATTAGAAGTAAGTTAAGAGAAGTCAGCAGTGATGTGGCAGTGCAGTATGTGAAGTGTAATTGTCTGTGAATAAATGCTACATCCTTCCATCTGCTGATTAAAGTGAGTGGGCTCTGTTAGCCCCCGAGCTAGCAGCGACAACAGCTCAAGATTAAGGTGGAATGACATTTAAGGTGGACAAGCTATTCCCATGTGACAATCCACCTTGCTTTCAGTCTATACACAACAAAAACAAAAAAGTAAACCTAAGAAACAGAGATCGTATGAACAAAAAAAGATCAATTTAGCAACATAAAAAAGTCTACACAAAGTTTAAGGGATTTTCTAAACTTTATTGCAAGCAGATAATGCTTATATGTGTAATACATTTTATTTATTTCCACAGGTATCTATGGCTTCCTTGATGACAAAACAAACAAGTTAAACATCCTGAGCATGCCTCTGGCTCATAAGAAGTCCACTGTGGTATTTCTTATGCCCCACCATGTGGAATCTCTGGAGAGGCTGGAGAAGTTGCTGACCAAGAAGCAGCTGGATAAGTGGATGGGCGCGCTAAAGCAGACAGCAGTAGCTGTGTCTCTGCCCAAGGTCAGCATGGAAGTCAGTCACAACCTGCAGGTAAGAGACTTCAGATGAACACATCCCTTAACTGTTGGTTTAATGACTGTTTTGTACAATTTGAATTACACACTAACTTCCTGCTCCCATTTATAGAAACACCTCGGGGAGTTGGGCCTAACCGCAGCTGTGAACAAAACCAAAGCTGACTTGTCCAAAATGTCTGGGAAGAAGGACCTCTACTTGTCCAGTGTTTTTCACGCCTCAGCCCTGGAATGGGACACTGATGGAAACAAAATGGACACGAGCCTTTTTGGCACAGACAAGCTGAAAGACCCTAAACTGTTCTATGCTGATCACCCTTTCATCTTCCTCGTGAAGGACGAGAGCACAAAGTCAATCCTCTTCCTCGGCAGGATGGTCCGGCCAAAGGGTGACAAGATGAGAGATGAATTGTAACCATATAAAGTAAAGCTGAGCAGTGTGTGTATTTTTTGTATATATGTTTTATTTCCCACTAGAGCATTCCTTTACATCACAGGCCGACAGCATTCCACAACACATGGATATGACAGAGATGTGTTCAAACATTTCATCCTGTGTTTTAGTGAGCAAAGCCTATTGCACACCTATCCTTTTTATGTTGTTAAGTATTTCATATCACTATGTCCCGTTTTTGTTTGCATTGGCAGCCCACATTACGCACTGAACACTTACATCAATATAATCCTCCTGATTATTGCATAAAATGTAAATGCATTGATATTGTGCCAGCACAAAAATGGTTTCAGTCTTAATATTTTTTGTAAAAGCTGTACAATAATCTTACTTTTGTAGGGAGGTGAAGTGTGATCCAAAACGTTTGTAAAGCACATTGTTTTTTGTGTCAACTCCAAGGATGTTCAACATTTTTCAGACATAATTTGCACTGCTTTCCACCAAAAGCATTACAATATTTATCTTTTACCAAGAGGTTTAAATGCTATTATAAAGTTATTGATCTTCTCTGGCTGCACTCATCTACACTTGAAAACAAACCAAATTGTGACACATTTAAAGTCTTATCTATAAAACAATGTTTGTGCAAATTATTTGACAATTTCAAACTTGAATGGTTGTACACTGTTACAAATGTCCAGTTTTTGCAATAAAAGTATAGAAATAACCCAAAGGAAAAAAAGAGGTGTCATCCCTATTTAAGATATTTGCTGTTGATATTTTTCCTTTGTGTAAGTTAAGACTTGATGTTCACAATAGCGGTTTAGCCTCCGGCAGGGCTGTTGCTTGCAGTAGGATTATCCAGCTGAATAACATGAGAACATTCCAGAGAGGGGGGTTGTGTGACCCCCTGGGCAGCCTTACTTCAGCAGGGAATGTGATAGAATTGCAATGGTGCCATAGTAAACATTGCCTCTTTATCAATGAACTGTAAATATTTAGACAAAACAACATATTTAGGAACATCCAGCTGGGTTCGGCCGCTGCACAAATGAGCAAAGCATTTTAAGTACCACACCACCTACATCCTACCTGAGTGATTGCATTAGGTTACCAATGAAAACTACAAGATTAACAGTGAGAAAATGCTTTATTATTCATAGGAAAGGGTTTAAATAAAAGATCTGAATATTATAATCTAGTTGGCTAGGGAGAAGACTAATTGTGAGATTAATAAAATCAGTTAACATGAGAGTATGTTGTATTGTCACTGCAATGTGTTTTGTGAGCTTTTTAGTATATCACACCATCTAGAGGACAACTGGGTTCATGATAGAACAATGATTGTTTGTGATCTAGTGGACAAATGTCATGTGTATGGAATAATATATCATAAGACATTTATTTAAGCTTTGAATAAAAATGTGCATTCTCAATTAATATATTACAGTATAATACATAAACAATGATAAACTTAACGTTTACAAATGTCATCCTGTATCTTATTTCAAAACTATTCAAAGTAAAACAGTTAATTATAGATCCATAAGTCATAAAAAAAGAATGTGACTTTTCAAATCAAATCAAACTTTATTTATAGAGCATTTGTCATACATAAAGGAGCTCAAAGTACTTCACAAAACAAATACATACAACATTAACCACTCTTTGGTGGTTTGGTGTAAATATGTAAGTCCTGTATGTAATAAAGTAGGAGTTTCTTTTATTTTTAAAAGGTGCTAATTTCCCTAGAAATTGTGCTGTTAACATTACGGCCTCACTCTCTCAAACCTTTTATAACAGTGCATTTAACCAAACAGCAGTATTGAAAAGAACGAGAGTTTGTTATAAGGTATTTAATGGTGACTGAAAAGAAATAGATGGGATGGCAATGTGGGGGGATGTTTACAGTCCTGTACACAACCTCCCTAAAACATAATTACATAATGACATGAAAGAGTGGGATACAAAATATCAGTGAATGTTGTTAAATGGGGAGGGTGGTGGTGGGATACTTCTATTTTAAGGTCAGCACTTGAGCCTGAAGCCATCATTCATTTTCAAATTCAACAAGCTGTGTTTATACTGTCTTCTTATACCCTCTTTTATTACTGATGTACTTCCCATTTGCTTGTATCAGTTTCATAAAACACAGCCTGTTTCACAAACCGTACTCTGTGGGTGGGTAATAGTATGATGATTTATATACACCAAAAGTGTTTATTATTTAATTGATTACAAGATCAGAAACATTGTGATTATAATATTTGCCACTACCATGCTTGATAATGTATACAAAACAATCTTAAAAAAGAGTGGATGTTAGAAAATGTATGTGCATATTTGAAAATGTGAAGCCTTTTCATTAATTCCGTTTGAATGTAATTCCTAAATTTCAAAAAATTCCCATTTTGGGAAAAATAAAATACTTCTGATTCTGATCTATTGTTCTATTGATGCCCCAACCCCCATCAACACAAAGCCCACCCCCATTTTAATTCCCAACATAACCCAAAGCTAAAAAAGACTTTTCTTGTGTGCTAATTGCCAGCACTGTGATCCCAGGAATGCTGAGTACCCCAAAGCTTTCTGTAAACATTTATAAAATGGGTCCCTGGCATTAAGAAACTGCCAGATTTGTACTTGTAGAAGTTGGGCAATTTACACAATTAGCATACATGGTGATATTTAGAATGAATAAGCATACTCACGTATAATATGGAAAAAAGTTTTAAAATAGCTTGACCGATTTGGACAATATTGGAGTGATGTTGGGGTTATAGAGAACGCCAAATCCATTTCTATTATGTTTTATGGATCATATGCCCATGCAAGTAAGCATCAGGCAGTTTGCAATTGCTGGGGACCCATAGGCTACTACCCATTTCCATTCAGATGTTTTACTTCAGTAAAAGTAGCATTATTAAATTGTTCAAATACTTTGTTACAATTAAAAGTCCTGATCTAAAATGTTACTTAACCCTTAGATGCACGAGTGACTGGACCCTACACTCTTCCATAAGTGGGTCAAAAATGACCCATATTAGAATCAATGTGTTTTTATGCCATTTTTGTCAATTTGGTTAAGAATAATCACTTGTATAATATTTAGTGTTATATTCAGGACCACACAAGAATGATTTCATGTTTGAAATATCTTTATTTTTCACTTTTTAACATTTTTGAAAAAGAAAATTACCCAGAACAGCAATAGAAAAATGTGAACATCCATTGTGTGTGTGTGTGTGTGTGTGTGTGTGTGTGTGTCTGTGTCTGTGTCTTAGTCTGTGTGTGTGTTTGTGTGTGTGTGTGTGTGTGTGTGTGTGTGTGTGTTTGTGTGTATGTATGTGTGTAACTGTCTAGTCATTGACAGTTCCTCTCTCTTTTCCCTGTTTTGCCTTCTTGTCTCATCACTGTATGCAGTTCAGACAAACTACCTGTTTCTGGCTGTGATCATTGCACACAGGTACATTGCATTTCCCACACCTATTGTTGACTTTGCGATCTTTGTTACTTGGGCAGATCTGACACCTCTTTCTCTTTGGTTGGCCCTGTCTGCTTCTTTCCTGTGGCTGGGTTGTGGCTTTTGTCACCCCACACCTTTCCGTTGCTTCAATAATCGGGGTTTGCAGTTGGGGGCAGCCTTCCAGTCGACTCCTCATGTGTGGTGTGAAAAGCTCCTTTGACAGCTCTTTGAGGAAGAGCCGTCGTGCATTGGTGATGCCGCTCTTGAATTCTGGGTGCTGGTCCTCTTATCATTGAAGCGCAAGGTACGGCGAATGTCTTCAAATCTTCCAACAGCCATAGTGGCCTTGTACATGGGATTATGTAGAGGACTCCCAAACAGCTCACGGACTGATACATCCCAGTTCTTCTCACTTCCTGCAAGCAGGGTCAATCCAATGAAGGTCATGAATTCTTCTTTGGTGACATTTTTCCATTCTTTTCCTCTAGCTGTTGCTACTCTCCGTCCTTCCAAGTTTGTGCACTTCATCACCTCTTGTATTATATCATCAGTGATAAAGAGCTCCCATGCATCTTTTGGTGAGACAGTGGTGCTAAGCCCTTGTGCAGGCCCTGACCGACTTTTGAGGATATTGTGGCTCTGTGTTCTGCCCTGGGTGGGAGGTAACTCGCTCCAGTAAGAGCCCTTCCGACTCATTCTGTTGGACATGATTTGGACAATTTCTTCTTCAGAAGACACAGAAGAGGAATATTCTGAGTCAGATTGATCCTGTTCAGTTGGATTTCCAGGTGGACGACTGCCACTGCCACCTGGACAATAGTCTGGGTCCTCATCATCAGAAATTTCAGACTCGGAGTCCAACCCCGTTACTGCCTCTCCATCATCCAGCATCTGTAGGACCATTTCAGCTGTGTATCTAGCAGCCATGACACCTTGGATGAGGAAACATAAGAGTAATGTTTTCAATAGATCAATATGTAGCTATATAAATGAATACACTCACACACACACACACACACACACACACACACACACACACACACACACACACACACACACACACACACACAATACATATAGTAATGTTAGCTATCTTAGTTAGCTAGCTAGTGTTAGCTAGTTATAAAGTAGGCTAATTTGTTGATACATAATAATAACAACAGTCATGAAACACACACACACACACACAATATTATATGAAGATAATACTTACACTTATCAGCTCTTGCTGTGTAAAATAATCTTCCTGAGGGGTGACACTTCAGATATAGTCTGTGTGGTCCACAGTTAATGTATTCCTGACAGCCACAGTTGATAAGAATCAAAGGTTCCCATTGGATTCCATAGAAAATGCATGCGGGTCATTTTTGACCCACTTATGGAAGCTTGGGGTAGTAATACAAAAACTACAATTTCTTAAAATGTATAAAAGGTAAGTTAAAACTGTAAATGGCATTATATCAAAAACATGTTTTTTGAGGAATACCTGGAATATGAAATGATAACAATTTTTCATTACGAAGATATTTCAAGAAAACAACCTCACCGGGTCATTTTTGACCCACTTCTGCATCTAAGGGTTAAGTAAACAAGTACTAAATACTCAGAAGTATAGGCATCACAATACTTAAAGTACCAAAAATGAAAGTACTCATTATGTGGAAGTGAGATCCTTTCCTGAAATAAAAAGATCAATATATGTATGTCAAAATACTCCATAAGGAAAACGTCCTACATTCTTAAGTAAATATATGACATTATTAGATCGTTAAAATTGTTTCATTACGCAGCATCTTACTGTTGCACACAAACAACGTTTTGTAATATATTGTATAATTTAGCATTGCACTTCGAGATAGTACTGGACTTCAGTATGAACTCTTTGACTTTCCACCACTGCATTTCAACATAAAACATTCGAATACTCAACATTTCCGGGGTCACAAGATGAAACGATGTAGGGCAGGCACTGCTGTTATCTGTAATCACTGTAACAAGTTATCACTGTTATCTGCCTTCCATCGTTGTGCCGGGGCAGGGTGGCTGTGCTCCGGCTGTGATGACACTACAGATCCGTTAGCAGCGTGCTGCAGCCTCCACCTTTCCATCATGGCTCCCTCCGCAGACAGGCACGGATACTGGGGGCAGCCGACCTCAACGTTGGACTGGTGCGAAGAAAATTATGTCGCCACTTTTTACATTGCGGAATTCTGTAAGTAGAAAGAAATGCATCTTATTAGTGACATTTGTGAATGTTGCAGTTCGTTTAAAGAGTCTTTGGTTAAGGACGGCCATCATGTGTACGTACAGTAGCCTAACCCCTCGATAACGTAAACATCAAGCGTGAGTAGCGGCTGGTGTTATGGTATTAGCCCGGCGGATAATAGTTTAAGCCAAATGTTAGCTAGCTCTTATGGCATTATAATACTAAATGCGGAAAAAGAAAAGCTTTCCACCGCGGTTATACAGTCCACCTGTTCTGTGTCGAGCGGTTTAGCACAGCTTTACTGTATGTGAGTGTTAGCAAACGGTATGACATGCACCACAGTTTCACTTCATTCCACGCTGAGAGCGATTTGTAGTATTTCAGTCCACTATTGAACGTGGTCCTGAACGTCTCCCTTTGCAGTGCATTCACAATGCAACACATGAAACGTGATAACGCATTCCCTCAATGCTATCAAGGCTTAAACTGGTTCTGCAGGATCTGTTATCTTAGATTTAAACGTTGTTTGTGTCAAACAGTTAAAAAAACACCATGTCAGCTGGACTTTTGACACATGACAAAGGGTTTTTCTATCATGCTTTTCTTCAAAAGCACGAACCAAACTACATTGGACAAATACTAGTCATTCCTATTCTAATACACATTTTGAGTACACTATTAACTGTATGTTAGGGACCTTTCAGTTATTATCTTATTATCAATGAGGTTAAAGGTACTACGTGATGCAAACAGATAGTTCAGGGTAAACAGAAGCTAAGTGGGTCAAAGTTGAGTCATCGAGTCATCATTTAAGAGTACTAAAAGTGCTACTTGTAGGCTGAGGTCTGGAAGTAGAATAGCCTTACTGCATCCAGCATACTCTATCAATTAATATCATTGAAAGGTTTTTAAACATTGATGCTGATGTAAATGTCACATCTTAAGGATACTGACAGATGAAGCTTTTGTTTGCACTAAAGACATGCTGCCTAGCTAGATAGTTGTTTCTGTAGCTAGAAATTGTTTGGCATTCAAACGTTGATTCAGGTTACAAGGAAAAAAACATTGGAACAATAGTGCATGGTGACGGGCGAAAGCCACAGGGGGAGGCAAAAAAGTGTCTCTAGGGGGGAGGCATCTCAGCATAATCAGATGTTTGTAGTTGATATTGAAATTTGAAAAAGAAAACACTCACATGATGTATTATTCTTTGCATGTTTGCATTTATTATCACTCAACACAGTTCACACATTTTAAATGGCCTTTCCAAGGTCTCAGCCTTTATCAGACACCTGCAGATTAAGCAAAAGGGGCAACATTCCAGGAAATTCAGTATTAGTTCTCAAACTACTTTATGTCCTGGTTAGCCTGAATGTTTTACACACCTTAGTTTATCTAAAGCCACACCCAGGAGAATCGCAGGATCAATGTTGCCCTTTTTTACGAGGTTCTCCGTGGGCCTGATAAGTATTCATAGTTTAGTAAAAACGCAGCAATGGCCTGGCCTGATGAGATATGCAAACACAAACGCAGTACAGTTCTCAACAATGTCCTTGAAGTCCTTTTCATTTGCCCGTCCCAGGTTTATCCGCTGATTTTAGGATTTATAGCATCACTGCCGTCATTACATTGTAAATAAATAAGAGACGCAACTAACAATTGTGAATACTGATTTATATGCCAATTGGTTTTACCCTAATTTATTATTGCTAAGTCTTTAAAACTTGAAGCAAATTCAACAAGGACAAATGCCCATCACAATGAATTACAGACCAAGGTTACATCATCAAATGTTTTCCAACCAAATCCCAATCCATCGTACCCCGATAATATTCATCCATTTATCCAGAGAGGCAGGGTAAGCATTAACAGGTCCCCAGTCAATCACAGGGCTGGAACACACAGACAGTCACTCAATTCCAAATTCCAAACTCTCAATTTAAATAGAACAGGCTCGGTATGGGGGTACTCAATGTGGGTATCAATATAAAACTGTGAATGACGAATAATAGAAAAAAAAGAAACAACAGCCTAAGAAGTAGAGCTAAATATAGCACATATGGACTTGTTTATTTATATTCAGTTTTTATTATTCCCATTCTTTTGTAAAGGAAGACATCGTCTTTATATTTAAAAATCCTTCTGCAGACCCCGGCCGTGGTGCAACTGGCTGGGGCACCTGCACCGTACGCCTGCAACCCGGGTTCGATTCCCGACCCGTGGTCCTTTCCGGTTCCCACCCCGACTCTCTCTCCTACTTTCCTGTCACTCTCCACTCTCCTATCCGATTAAAGGCAAAAAGCCCCCAAAAATTACTTTTAAAAAAAATAAATCCTTCTGCATTTCATTACACAACAATTTCATTACAAAAACTATGTATACAGCCTTTATTATAACCTTCGTTTGTATGAAAACGATTATTTTGGTTTAAATAACTCAATAAAACCTTTTTTATTGATATGATCTATGATGTGTTTTATTTAATAGTGACATTATAATATAGTGCTATTTAATTGTGTTATTGTCAAACTATTTAAAGTGAATCAATATTTATTTACTTGACAAATGACTTCAACAATGCAGACCTAGATAGATACTACTAAATGACAGCACGTTTTAGTGGCAGTTTGCATGAACCCTTAGTGCAGTAATCTGCTTTCTGTGGTACAACTATGTTCATGCTGGTGTTGTAATGATCACTACATGTAACCCAGCCTGTCCCCCTCTCAGGTCTCCCATGTCACCCATCACCCATCAGAGGTCATTCAGAGTTGTTCAAATGTCGTATACAAGGTGTCGCCTGGATTTAATTTGTCTGTGGTGTCTTGTTGAACAGGGAACACTGTCAGCAACCTGATTATGATCCTTCCTCCCATTTATGGGGCCATCCAGACGTTTCGAGACGGCCTTGAATTTCGCTACATCTGCTCTTTCCTCGGACTGGCAGGTAAGTCTGTTGAAACCACAAATTACCCGGCTACACATTAGCAACCACACCTTTAGTTTACATATTATAGCTATTAACAACCAACCTTCCAGGTGTGCTTCTGATCCCATTAATCACATTGGTTAATAGTGTCCTGACTTTGAGTTTGAATGTTTTATGGGGTTGTCTGTCCATTATCCAGCTGTTGGCGTTGGTTCCTGGTGCTTCCACATGACGCTGCTATATGAGATGCAGGTGGGCTTCAGTGAAACATGACATTGTTAATATATCAGCAAATGTACATAAAGTAATGATCTCAAATTGATGAACATATATGAATCAAATATAGTCTTAAATGTACTGATACAGTATGTGGTTTCTTTGTGTTCTCATTTGCAGTTACTGGATGAGTTGCCAATGATCTACAGCACATGCGTCTTTGTCTACTGCCTGTAAGTGGCTCAACCTTTTAGATCTATTGCTGTTTAAATGTTAAGGACGTTAACTGAGAACATATTTGTTGTGATTGTAAAGTAAACTAGTGAATCCCTCACCTATCCCTTGATCCACTGTAAGAAAGTACAGTGTTTCTTTTTCTTGTGGCTGTGAAGCATACTATATTGTAAAGGACATATCATTTCTAATCTGATTGTAGACTAACAATTTCGAGTATATGTTAAGGTTTCTATGTTAAAGGATGAAATAATTGGAGATTGACAGACCTCAAGAGGGTTACTCCTACCTGGAGAATGGAAGCTGCAGCAAGGGAATGTAGAGCAAAACATTATTTTTTCAGGGGAACTCACCTGCCTTCCTCTACTCCATATACAGTGGGGCAAAAAAGTATTTAGTCAGCCACCAATTGTGCAAGTTCTCCCATTTAAAAAGATGAGAGAGGCCTGTAATTTTTATCATAGGTATACCTCAACTATGAGAGACAAAATGAGAAAAGAAAATCCAGGAAATCACATTGTAGGATTTTTAAAGAATTTATTTTCAAATTATTGTGGAAAATAAGTATTTGGTCAATAACAAAAGTTCATCTCAATACTTTGTTATATACCCTTTGTTGGCAATGGCAGAGGTCAAACGTTTTCTGTAAGTCTTCACAAGGTTTTCACACACTGTTGCTGGTATTTTGGCCCATTCCTCCATGCAGATCTCCTCTAAAGCAGTGATGTGTTGGGGCTGTCGCTGGGCAACAGACTTTCAACTCCCTCCAAAGATTTTCTATGGGGTTGAGATCTGGAGACTGGCTACGCCACTCCAGGACCTTGAAATGCTTCTTAGGAAGCCACTCCTTCGTTGCCCTGGCGGTGTGTTTGGGATCATTGTCATGCTGAAAGACCCAGCCACGCTTCATCTTCAGTGCCCTTGCTGATGGAAGGAGGTTTTCACTCAAAATCTCACGATACATGGCCCCATTCATTCTTTCCTTTACACGGATCAGTCGTCCTGGTCCCTTTGCAGAAAAACAGCCCCAAAGCATGATGTTTCCACCCCCACGCTTCACAGTAGGTATGGTGTTCTTTGGATGCAACTCTGCATTCTTTCTCCTCCAAACACGACGAGTTGAGTTTTTACCAAAAAGTTCTATTTTGGTTTCATATGACCATATGACATTCTCCCAACCCTCTTCTGGATCATCCAAATGCCCTCTAGCAAACTTCAGACGGGCCTGGACATGTACTGGCTTAAGCAGGGGGACACGTCTGGAACTGCAGGATTTAAGTCCCTGGCGGCGTAGTGTGTTACTGATGGTAGCCTCTGTTACTTTGGTCCCAGCTCTCTGCAGGTCATTCACTAGGTCCCCCCGTGTGGTTCTGGGATTCTTGCTCACCGTTCTTGTGATCATTTTGACCCCACGGGGTGAGATCTTGCGTGGAGCCCCAGATCGAGGGAGATTAGCAGTGGTCTTGTATGTCTTCCATTTTCTAATAATTGCTCCCACAGTTGATTTCTTCACACCAAGCTGCTTACCTATTGCAGATTCAGTTTTCCCAGCCTGGTGCAGGTCTACAATTTTGTGTCTGGTCTCCTTTGACAGCTCTTTGGTCTTGGCCATAGTGGAGTTTGGAGTATGACTGTTTGAGGTTGTGGACAGGTGTCTTTTATACTGATAACGAGTTCAAAAAGTTGCCATTAATACAGGTAACGAGTGGAGGACAGAGGAGCCTCTTAAAGAAGAAGTTACAGGTCTGTGAGAGCCAGAAATCTTGCTTGTTTGTAGGTGACCAAATACTTATTTTACCGAGGAATTTACCAATTAATTCATTAAAAATCCTACAATGTGATTTCCTGGATTTTTTTTTTCTCATTTTGTCTCTCATAGTTGAGGTATACCTATGATAGAAATTACAGGCCTCTCTCATCTTTTTAAATGGGAGAACTTGCACAATTGGTGGCTGACTAAATACTTTTTTGCCCCACTGTATGGAGACAAAACTCCCTTGAGCTAGGTTCAATGGCACATCAGAGGTCACAGAGCCTCCCTTATGCCGTTCCTCTGTTTTGGTCCTGCATTCGCCCTTACAGAAGGTCCAGGTGTAAGAGCCTTAAACTGGTGGTACTGATTGGCAAAGATGTTTTGGTTTATGGCAGTCTTTTCCATATTTTTCACTCAGGGGCTCATGGTTTATTTCCTAAGGTCTTGTCAGGCCTTAAATTAACGATAGGCCTTATGGCACACTTTATTCTAATATTTGTGCAATGGCCTCTTTGTGAACTCCATAGATATTCAGGATACAGGACAGCAGATGGTCCACAATATTGTCTGTCATAGACTGAAAATGCACCTTTTCTTTAACTGTCTTTAGCCTTCAAAATCTAAAAATAGTGCGAAGGAGTTGGACACCGGCCTTGGATCCTTTTTGGCCAATGTGTGGCTGTTACATAATAGGCTGGATGGCGTTGGTGCCTGCGTCTCTTTTTGAGATATCAGTCACTGGGATTACAGTTGATTTCACTGGATGCTGCCGTTCAGCCCTCTTTTTCTGTGTGATGATCTGTCAGAGCAGATGACTCTGAAAAACAGATGTATTAGGAGCTGTAGTTATCTTATTTCACTTAGGTTGTGACATCATGTGGCAATTAAATTGATCAACTTGATTGTCGGGTGAGGAGATACTCTCTACTTTTCTCTCTACATTTCTTACACATGTATCCTTTCATTATTTGCTTTTTTGTCTTTATGGTTCCTAAAGCTGAACATTTAAAATAAACTTGTTTTTCTATTTTAGATACGAGTGTTTCAAACAAGAGAACACCACCAGTTTATTCCCCATTGCATTATTGTTAATCTTCAGTTTCTCAGTCACATTGGTGAGTATCCACTTTCACTTTTACAGTGATTATTATGTTTGAACCATAATGTACATAAAACACCATACCCATCATATCTTTTTGAGCATTTTCTGTATTTCCTCCTGCAGGTGTACTTACATTGGAAGGAGCCAGTCTTTCACCAGGTAAAGTTTAACTTTGTGCCTTGTTCAACTATCAGATTGCCTATTGTTTGTTATTTGGGCGCAGCGTGCCTGGAGTCATGTCAACCTTGAGCAAACATTGGGCTTGTCAATTTAGCAAACAACACTTATTGGATGTTGTGCTTTTAAACACAAAGTAGAATTTTATACCAAAGACAATACGCATATATTCAAAATACGTGTACATTTTGAGCTACTTTTTAAATGGAGTTTGCACTTTTATTTTACACTTTAAAATAAAAAAAACATCTTAAAAAATGTTTCTCTAAAATTCCAAGGGGGGGAGTGGAGTTAGGCCCAGCAGAAACCCTGTATTTAACTTTTTAGAGTTAGGGTGTAGCTATTAACACAAATACAATGCCCTAAACTCAACACACAGCCACGTCTGCTATACTCAGTTAAGGTCATGTGACAGAGCAGCCTTTGTTTACTAATCACACTGCTGTTTAGTGGTTTGGAGCCTGACTTTAGCTTTCTACTTCCTTTAAATAGAGTTTGTGCTGAGTGCATGTACTTATTTTTCAATGTTTCCTCGTGTATGTGGATATGTGGAATGTAACAAAGCATTACATACTCTCTTGTCTATTTACTGAAACTCAACATAGTTTTTCACAACCTGTTTGGAAAACCTATAAGAAAACCTATAATTGACATATGACCCTTCAGATTATCATTTTGTGTGGACATGAGTTGGTATATTTCATCAAAACATTATTACATAGTTTCATTGTAAGGATTGTTTTACCTAAAGAAAGAAATAAACAACAAAAAGATAACATCTTATATATAAAAAGACAAAAAAATCAATAGGCCCTATGCTAATTACACGCAAGGAAACAGAACTGAATGATTAACCACATTTGAGAGACAACAATGCTTGTATAGAGAGGTGCAGGAATGAGTAATGTAATGATTTAGCATTTGACCAAATCCGGTTCGTCTCTAAGTCAACGTTTAAAAAAATAAATAATTTCAAGCTTAAGAGATTCTCATCTTTTATTCTACGACATATGATATGTCTGTAGAGATCCCCCTGGTGAACATCTAAAGTCTAACCGTCCTGTGTTAACCACCACTTTGAGCTTAGCGTTGGTGACGTAAATTCCTGCGACCGTGATGTAGTTAGATTATAGCCTAAGTTAGTTTTTTACATCAAGGGAAAATCATTTTGTAAGGGAGCCCTTGTGATGCTTACTTCGATTTCGGCCTACAAAAATACATCATTACTGCACCACTCTAATCTATGCTCAAAAGGCTATGCTAGCTGACTGTGTCAACAGTTTATCAATAATCTCAATGTACATTGGCTGCCTGGAATTCAGTAATGGGTCCCCACCAGAGAGCCTATAAGGTCATATAAATGTATAAATAGTTGGGAGACTAAATGTTCATTTGTCTTGCCCCGTGATTCCTTCTCAACTTTCAAGGCCAAAAATAATCAAATTTGTCTTCTTCCAGGTCATGTATGGTACTCTAGTAGCTTGCCTAGTGATGCGATCTATCTTCATTGTTACATGGTATGTTTGCCAAGAGTGTTAAATGTAAAACATTTATATATCAAAAGAGTGATTGTTCATCAGTCTTCTGTTTAGGAAATAACTTGCTAATGGGTTTTCTTTGTGGTTTTTGTTTCAATGTTAGGGTGTATCCATGGCTCAGACCGCTGTGTTACACCTCCTTAGGAGTTTTTATGTTAGGGTTCCTACTGTGGAACATTGACAACATCTTCTGCAACACATTAAGGTGAGTATTAGCAGTGGAACTATAGTAAGGGCCCTCTTATTATGTAAGCCATGGGTGTCCAAATTAGTTTCAAAAAGGGTCAGATTTGATAATGTGAATATGCCCGGGTTTCAATAGTCAACATAACAGTAACAACAGAAGTAACATACAAATACACTATTATATAACAATTTTCATTGGGAGTTCTGACAGCAGTTTTAATTCAACTGTGATGTGACTGTTGATGTTAACTAATGTTAACATCAACAGTCTGTTACTTTAATCAAGGACAAGTTGGAGATATCTCTCAGGTTATGTGAAATAAGAGTCTAAATATGTAGGGTCAGATCAGGCTCATAATACACAAATGCACACAGAAGGATTCACACTTGTATTTCATGATCCACAATGTTGAAGTTGACCTGTCAGCTCCGGACAGCGCAAAATGCGGATATGAAGCACTACATTATGAAAGCAAGAAATCATACCCTTCCTGGGGGCGCGCTCATGTGATTGGCTTAGAATGGAAGAGACATCTGATTGGCTATAGATATAAGACATTACAAGTACGATTTGGGTGACCGTCAGGGGAGTCTCAAAAAACCCACACACGAATGCATATAAATAGAACTGTATTTTCTTATCCAAAATGCAGAATGCATGTTTAGATTTTGATTGGTAAAAGTACAAACATAAAACTACATTTATAAAGACAATGTATTAGCCCCCTCTTTAGAAGAACCCCGTACTGTTGGAGATACAATACATGTTTTTTCTGTCAATCAGAGCCAGTAGACACAAACTTCCCCCCGGTGTTGGAGTAGCAACACAGTTCCATGCCTGGTGGCACATCTTCACTGGCCTTGGATCCTACCTACACATACTACTCAGGTAAGCTCCAACGATGAGTTTTCATAGAGTGAGCTAGTTAATTCATATATCTTAAATCTAATATTCACCTTTTTTAGCCTGCAGATCAGGTCAACCTACCTCAAGCACAGACCAAATATAAAGGTAGGTCTAGTTCCAGGCCTTTGTAATAATCATAGCTTTTATTTGATTGCATTATTGAATTTATTCAGACATTTAGTAATTGCTCCTATCTTCGTTCAGTTTGTTTGTGGAGTTTGGCCCACATTGCACATTGAAGCACAGAAGACGAGCTGAAATGAATGGATGGTGACCAACTGAAGGATGGTGACTGCCATACCCAGACACCATGGGAACAGGGAGCTGCCAATGCTCACTGCTGGAACCTCAGCCAACAGCTAGGGGGCAGGTGTACCTCAAGGCACTATCCTAGGAACCCTTTGGTTCTGCACTGTGGCGATTTACTAAGAGCAGTAAAGCACTGAGTCCAGTTCTTTTTAAAATCACAAATGATTCATTAGACTAGCGTTTCTCTGATCTTATTGAAGTTTTAATGCAAAGATGATGTGTAATCTTCTGAAGTGATACATGTTAAAGGGGACAGGTCTTAATTAGGGTTTGGGAAAATTGAAAATGATTCAGAATTTAATTAGCATATTTATTGTTGTATGTTTCAATCTGTGAATGTTTGAATCTCCTACGTCTAAACATATTTAAATAAGTCCTCAATTATGATACCTGTGACTAGGTATACCTAGCTTATGTGTAGTTTTACAACCAGCTGAGGGTGCTCAACTCATAACACAGTGTTGTCACATCCTTTTTCAAGGCGTATTGTTTTTGGATGTGCTCATTATATATGGGATAGAAACTGCCTACTAGAATGTGGAAGTAGTACCGCGTTATTGTAATTCAGAGCTAGATTATATTGGCCTAAGCCATTTTACAAATGTTGCTATGAAAACATGCCATGACTGGAATATACATTTTTCTTTTTTTTCATTGCCAAAGTTGTTCTGGATTTAAAAAAGTCAACCTTAATTTGTATTTTACCTCATCATAACACAACATTACAGAATTGTTATTCTGTTAGGGACAGGGCTGAGATTTCTCCATGCACACAAAACAAGTTGAACAACTTTGGACAGCTCAAGTTTCTGTGTCTGGTGACACACGTTAACAGTCTTTAAAGATACTGCACACAGATTTGTGCTCTGTGCAGGATTAAAGTTTTACTGCCACTCCTCAAGTCCATATGGTTTGGCTGTTGGCTATCAGAATTACATTGAGCTTCCCTCAGGGTGTCTTAGGTTGAGAAACCTGTTTGTTGGCCTGTGACCAGAATCTGGATAATCTGATCAGCCACAAATAATGCAAACAGAGAAGCATCACTGGAGATCATCAGTTGGTGTGTGCAGCTAACTTGAAGGGAATGAAAAGATACATGGTCATAGTTAAAACTAATTTATAAAAGCCAGTCTGTTCATATAACTAAATGTTAACATAAAGCCGAATGACCAGGTGAACACGTGGAACATGTCTGAATCTTTGCATCCACATAAGCCGCAGGGATGGGATTCAACACAGACAGTTTGTTCTCCTTTTTACCTGTTTTCACACTAGAGAAAAATAGAAATAGTATTTGAGTGTTCTCCCCTCCTATTAGAAAAATACTTTATCTTAGTCAAGAGTAAACTTTGATTTTGAAGACGTATAAGTACATTTTAATCGTGACACTGATGCATTGTTTTTTTTAATGTCATCACACCATTGCATAAAGGTGGAGAGTCCAATGGCACATATGTTGATGAAACAGTTTATTATACAACCACTCAAAATGTATTTCCCTTTTATCAGACATTGCCAAACATGCCAATGTGAATGGAGGAGATGCTTTCTACCAACTGTAGAAATCTGACTTCATGTGCTGGGTCTGTGGTGTGAAATGAAGGGCTCTTGATTTAAAATGTCTTGCTGCAGTGCAGTTGTGGATATAAAATGGTAACAATCTAACCCAGTGGAGGATACGGAGGTATTTGTATTGGTGTGGTCTCCTTAACTGCTGTGTGCTCAATGAAAAAACTGAAATTGTGACTTTAATTAAATGTATAATGTCAACACATTTCACATAACTGTATTAGGTTAGTGGAAAGCAATGCCATACAGTTTTATTTAAACTTAATAATACTAACCCAATACAGTTGTGTGACATTTTTTGACATTTAAATAAAGTCAATGTTTCAGTTTTTTCTGATGGATTAGCTCATGTGTTCATTTTTCAGTACACTGAAAAAACTGAAACATTGACTTTAAATAAAAGTATTATGTCAACAGTTTTCACACAACTGTATTAGGTTAGTTGAAAGCAATGATATTAAGTTTGATAACAAAATATTAGGTTCAGTGTATATTATAGTTATATAAGTTCATACAAGGTTTCAGTTTTTTCAGTGTATGCATATATGCTTTATCACTAAAATCTAAAATGCTTGGGTCAAGCCTTAGTGTGAACCCAGTTTTACAAATATTCATAAGCACATTGTATGAAAGATAAGTGTTAACTTTGGTCAAATTTCTGAGTGGAATATTCATTGTCTGTTATTATCTTGGCATTCCTGCTCATCAGTAGAGCAGTTGTCAAAAAGGGTGCCTTATTGTTATCTTGCAAGTAATCCAAGTTGCCTTGATGTTCGTGATCAAATAATCATTCTACTGTCCCATGTGTTGTGCAGTTTGCCCATATCTCTTTCTAGTGCTAAATCTGTGCCTGGTTCTTTGGCCTCCCATTCATTTCATGTGTCCAACATTTTGGTTACAGTCCGTTCCAGTGATATTAACCGTATCTGTAGGTGACTAACGTTCTGTATCCGTTGAGGCCAGAAGAGCAAACTCTGCCATCAGTTATGTTTAACTTTGTCTTTATGATGTCTTGTATTGTAAAATAAAAGTACATGCAGACTTTATGTCTACAGAAGAAATTAACTTTGTCTTAGTCCTCTATTTGACGCCATACACTGAATTTCACTTCATGTTTATAACATTTTGATTTTATAACAGCACAACAGCCTCTGCTGTGATACACAAACTGAAAGCATCCTTGGCTAGACATACCAGAGGCAGTCCAATAATGGACCTCAGTATAGTGTAAATGTAGAGTTTGAAAAGATTGCCAGAACACAGGGGTTTACCCATTCATCCAGCCTGCACCATCCAAAAAGCAATGGTCCCACTTTGTGACAAAAAAGGCAAAGCTGATCAAAAATACCCTTATCTAAGTATCCTTTTCAACACCTCCATTGAGAGCGTCAGATCACCCACCTGCTTATGATCTGTCGCTCATGTTCAGTGCTACCCAGCATGCATAAGCAGCTTCAGTCTCAGTTGGTCAGCGACAGAGATGCTCATGCTGGAAAAAAACAACAACAGCTTAAGAAAAATGATTACAACAGGTCAGAGGTCATCGCTGCATGGAGGACATAATATCCAATTCCAGGGTCATGGATACTGAAAACCAGCAGTTGTCAGCTGATACTGAAAGATAATAGCACACTCACACAGCTGAAGGACAAGAGTACAGACAAAACAGTATCAACATGCCTGGTTGTATGAATTTGCTTGCCTAGATATACTGTTAAGCTAACACTGGACAAATATTCACTATTCTGGTGTCATTGTAAATATGTATTAAAGGTAGCTTCTATGTGACTATTGTATGAATTGAGTGAGCAGTTTACCATGTTTCAATCTTTGTCCTATATCAGCGTTTAGCCAATAGAGGGTAGCATAAGCCAGCTTCTGTTAACCTGTTCTGCTAAATAACAGATTGTTGAGCCTGAGAAGCAAAACATCTCCTTTTTATACATCCTACTTATCTTATTACATTTGTTTAATTTACGTTACTTTATCATTTGTTGGTCACCATACCTTCAGATGATAGAAACATCTGGCAGCACCACAACAGCAATATTTGCATAGACAGTGTCCCTAACTCATGTTTCTGTAACACTCCCCTGACGTTAGGTGGTTTGCTCTTTCCCTGCATTAGCTATCATTAGAGTGTATTAACATATTTTCTCTCAGAGGAATGTTTAACTACTGAGCTTCAGAGTAAAGTAGCAGGAACATACTTTTGATAAATCAGAGGTGGACTCAGTACTCAGATCTTATACTTTAGTAAAAGTATAAGTACCAGAGTGTAGGAATACTCTGTAACAAGTAAAAGTCCTGAAATTAAAAGGTTACTAGAGTAAAAGTACAACAGTATTACTGTAGCATCAAAATCACATTATGCACACATTATTTTACAAACATTCCAAAATCTTGTAAAAAGCCTTCCCAAAAGAGTGGAAGCTGTTATAACTACAAGGGGGGGGGCACTTCAAATTAATGCTTGAGAATGTGGAATGGGATGTCAGCTCCTGTAGGTGTAATGTGTAGGTGTCTCAAAACGTTTGTCTATATAGTGTACCTCCATTTTTTACTTAAGTAAAGTTCTTAAGTAAATGTACTTAGTTACATTCCACCGCTGAAATTAAGCTTCTTAAAATGACAGAGCTTCTTGTGTGACTATGTCAACACCTTTTACAGTCACACAGCCACTCACTAACCACTGCAACCAACTTTAGCCTGCATAAATTGAGGGACTGCACCTTGAGGAAGTATTATTCATCACTGCAGACCATAAAACCACATCACATGGAAAGCTGGTGTCACATGGACTTAAAGGATTCAGTTACTGATTTGCTCCTTTAGTCACTTGGCTCTGTCACTATAACCGCCCACAGATATACGTGTGTGAGTAGACTGGGGCATGTTTGGACAAAGACAGCCTATAAACACAAGTCCCTTCACAAGTCCTGGTTATAATGATAATAATACACTTAAATAAAACTATTGCACACTTTAAAAGTGTGACCCGTTATGAAATAGCACACATATGTATGTACGCATATACATATACCGGTACACACAGGTTTCGAGGAGGTTAGTTTAGGTCTAAAATAATAATACAAAACCAAAACAATTAAATGGTAAAATAGGGTAGAAACAAAAGGTAAAATAAGAAACTCATACAAGTACCTGTACAGAATGTCTGGACAAGTCTAAATGGTTTTAGAATACAATCTATTATGTCCTGTACTCTTCTGCCCATTGCCAAAGTCCCTGGTAGAACGCACACAATACAGACTATTGAGATCTGGTGCACCTGTAATGTGCAATATACTCTTTTTAGGCAACTCCACTGAGCAATACCATGATCATTTTTATGTGCAAAACATCATTGTTATATATCTCAAAGCTTAATATGTTCACTTAGCTATTTGATGCTGCTACTAATTTTCAAGCCATAGATGAGTAATACATTTGTTATTACTGATGTGTGCTTTTTCTCCATATTTAACTATCATGTTGGCTACTTTATTATTGCTTGCCTTTTAGCTGCTATGTCACTTTTGCTGTAACACTATTTCCCTGCTGTGGGACTTATAAAGGACTTGTGATTATGATTAAGAGGGTCAGCTGAGGACCTGCAGGCTCATCTGGCTTTTGCAACACTTAAGAGTCTCTCAAACTATACATTTTGCACAATATTTACATCTGCTCTGTATTTTTTTTACAGGTTTTCCTGAACATCCATTTACTGTAAGAACAACAAGTTTAGACAAAGTTTACTTCCAACATTCATAGGCTACATCACATTCCTCTCTGTCTATCATACACTTGGTTATGTTAAGCAGTTGATGTTGAATGTTCCATACGTGTTCTCCTTGCCACGTACTAAATCAACACAAATGCACCCTTTCAACAGGATTTATCTATTTGGTAAGCTATAGAAAACAGAGCTGCCATTCATAGATCCAGATAATGTTGTTTTGCTGGACACACCTCAGTCAGGTATTGTATAAAAGTACAATACACACACAATGTCGGTCAGAGTGGCAAAGAGAACGCCTCTGAACTCCACAGAGATCATAAAGTGTCATTACAAACCTTTTAGAGACTTTGCGAAACACACACGCACACACACACACACACACACACACACACACACACACACACACACACACACACACACACACACACACACACACACACACACACACACACACACACACACACACACACACACACATTCCAACCTGGCATTGGTTTATTGAGACATGGAGGAAAAAACCTTTTAAACCTAGTGAGAAATTTGTAAAATCCCCTTCTTTCTTCAATTGCCTGGCTCCTCCTCCTCCTCACTTTTGCCATGGGTTTTAAAACATTGATGTGATGCCATTTACTTGTTTATTGAATGATTAATTTGAAATAATTTGGAGTTTCTTCCTTGTGTTGACAAAAGGAGTGAAAGACAAAACAGTTAAATGTTCAAAATAATTTAAAAAAAAGAAGTACGCAATGCTGATGCAGAACATAAGCTCTGGTAAAGAGACATACAATCCACCCAATCGGCAGTGTATCAAATACTTGTTCTCCCCACTGTATACCTTCAAATCCTAACCCAAGTATTACAAAACAACATCGGTTCACATTGCGGATCCAGGTATTGCCTGCGGGGACAGCAGGAAGATGCAATGACTCAGTGTAAGACAGTCCTAATGAGGGTCATTAGAGGATTTTTCCCATTGTTCCCGCTTCCTTTGACTCACTCACACAGTAGTAACAGCAAAAATTAGATCCTGTTGAGGATCAGGAGCACCTGTGCAACGTCAGCACTGACTGACTCATGTTGGGAATGCCTGAGTTATTGAATGACGACTAGGCTGCTTGTTCTGACGTCACTGCTGCTTATGTTGATGTTTTTTTACTGTAACTTTTAACACAGACTTAGATCTTGTAACATTATGTGTATCGAGCAAGCTGAAGGCGGAACAAGTACGAGGCAACGTGTTTTCACTTCAATTCCCTTGACGCAGATACAGCTAATTGGGTTAGGTTTATGTGTCCCCAAGTAAGACAACTTGAGCATGCATGGGGGGCAAACCCGCTGATTATATGTATTTCCGTATTCTCCACCAACATGACCTGCATCTCTGCTCATTCCTCACCAACATGTCCTGGCACGTATTGGAGCAACTTTGTCCCTAAACAGGAACTTACACCTGGCCTTACTTTCCTTCTACCTTCAATGGAAATTTTGAGTTGAGTTAATTTCAGTCCATATAACTATTGGGAAATCTGTTCTATCCCCCTCGCCCTCAGGCACCCGAAGAAGGGAGGAGCTGCTCTGGTCTCTGGTTGCTCTCCAGCCATTGCTCGCTCAGTGCCTCCATGTCCCTTGTTTTGGCATGCCTGCACTGTTCCCAATGGCTGCCAGTGGGACACACTCCACTGCAGTTGGTGGTGGTGGAGTTGTTTTCCAGGAGTTCAACACCATTATGCAGTCTTTATTTTCTTTTAAAGTTAACTATATATGAATATTATTCAAAACCTGAATGGGTACTGTCAATATAATGACTTCTCTCTACATATTATTCAGTTTTCTTGCACAGCTACTAAATAAATCAATGATTTGACTTAACATATTGATTTAAACATGATATTACTGATTTAAAACAATTGTATCACTAACACTATAACTGCTACGATATTGCAACCTAACATTACGACAGCAACTGAAACGTTTAAGTTTATTAACGTCAACAAATCTCTCATAGCTGTATGACGTAAGTTGAAAGAAATATTATAAAGTTTAAATATAGAAATACATTTAGGTTCAACTTAATATCATAGCTTTCAACTTAACCTAACAAATGTATGTGAAATTTGTTGACATCATTTTATGTTTTTAATTAAAGTCAACGTTTACGTTTTTTCAGTGCACAGCAGACAGCAGTTCTTCAAGCTAAATGCTAACGAGAGAAGGCTAACATGCTCACACGGAATGCTAACATAACAGAGCTGTTTAGCAGGAATAATGTTTATCATTTTCACTATTGTAGATTAGTTTAAGGATTGAGCTTTGATTTCAGAACAGACATGAAGGCATCCAGTGGCATCATCATGATGAATCACAAACACTAGCTGTTGTGCCTTCAAAGCAACATTATACGTTTCTTCAGATCCAGGTCATCAATCTGATGTGAAATGCCTCGCCTCTACATAAAAAAACCCAAAAAACATTAGAGCTTGTCTTCAGTTGAGTTATAGTCTTCACCCTAAATATCATTGTTTTTATTGGAGACGTTCCCTATATGGCATAAATACCTCACAAGAAAGAAAAAAAGTGTGCAACAAAAAAATTCACCATGAATATTATAATGATCTAATCCCTGTGGGCTATAACGCAGACAGTCTATCTATGTTTTTAAAGTCTCAATAACATCCATTAGGAAATGATATTTTAATGCTCTTAATTCAGCATAAAAATCTGTAGTTCCTTCAAACTATAGCTTTATTTTCGCAAAAATAGAAAAAATTACACACACAATGTATGAGATGGCTTACATTAACGGCTGGAACTGTGGCAACAACAACTTATTTTAAAAGGATGGCAGTTCTGATCGAGGTTTTATGTACCTCTTTTTTTCTCTCCCTTGAATGTTCTTTAGCAATTCTCCTTATTTGGCTTAGCAGCGGTGTGTTTCCAACGTCTGAAATGTCAAAATTGACCAATCACAATCAGATAATCCAACTAAACCGTGTAATAAAGTTTAATATTTGCAGCAGTAGAGTGAGGTAGACTCTCTTACCCAAAACTCCCATGTGCATACTGTCTTTGTCGCCACTGTTCTTTCGCATAAAGTGTGCAGGAGACAGGGCCCCTTTACCATGGTTCCAAATGTTTTAATACTGTTACTCCTAAATCTGACACCAAAGACTGAAGATGTTTCTTAATTTTGGGCCAGTTAGGATTATATTCCTACTCGGAGCTTGGTGTTTCTTTGAAGAGACATTAAAGAAGACCCTTGCTCTTGTCGGGACAGGAGCACACATAATTAACAGGTGGCCCACACAGCTGCACAGCTCAGAGACAGGCTGACTTGCTGGGACTGCTGCCTGTTAAACATGAAGATGCTCTGGCTCGGTCTACTGACTCTTGTCACAGCCTCACCTCTCCGAACCCCCAACCTGCCCTCACAGCCCCACGCCGGACCCTCTGAAGCTGACCAGGAGTTTGCAGAGGTATTTAGGTGTGCATGGAGGAGCCCTGTCGGGTGTGCAGGTGTGTGTGCAGGGATTATATAGCCACACTACCTCAACCAGAGAGGAGCTTTGCTCATGTATGGTTGGATGGTTGGTTGGTTGGTTGGTTGGTTTAGATTTCCTTAAAAGTTCTAAATTGACCTTTTGAGCTTCTGATAGGATCTGTCTTGATACCTTGTAATCTATGGCAATTTAAAACATCTGTGGGATTATTTATGTGGGAAATTAAAAAGTAAAATGTATATATATATGTGTGTGTGTGTGTGTGTGTGTGTGTGTGTGTGTGTGTGTGTGTGTGTGTGTGTGTGTGTGTGTGTGTGTGTGTGTGTGTGTGTGTGTGTGTGTGTGTGTGTATGTGTGTATATATATTTTACTTTGTAATTACTGTGACATTTTTTTTAATGAAGTAAAAACATGTACGCATTAAAACAGGAACAGCAATATTACTTATGTTGGAAAATGTTTTGATAAATTCATGATTTGTAATGGATGCATGATAAACATGTGTCAGATGATATTTAGTACTTTTTGTCTTTTGGTATAAGTTTAAAAGAAAATAATTGTGTAACGAACTACACTGAACAAATTACACTGAAATGTTGACTTAAATGTATTGTGACACAGATTTCTCAGGAATTTGTGAGGTTAGTTGAAACAATAATATTAAAATGAACCTATTTTTAATTTAAGCTCAATATTATTGATTTCAACTAACCTAATACAGTTTTAGGAAATGTGTTGACATAATACTTTTAATTAATGTGAACGTTTCATTTCTTTCAGTGTATGTTGACAGCTGCTAGTGTCTTTAAAAATAAAATCCCATAAAAGAACTGCAGTGAAATCAGAGGCTGCAAGTGTCTGTGGACCACGCAGTTGTTGACACCTACAATTACAGTACCGTACTGTGACATTTGAGCATTATTATTAAGGGTTTGAGAAAATGTTTGGAATGTTTTCTGTAAAGACTGTAAGGCCAAGTTAGCGTAACGGTTGCCCATCACCTTAAACAATAGGGCAATTCAAAGTGCATTATCTGAGACAGAAAGGCAAGAGAACATAATACAAAAACACAAGGCCACAAAACATAGGCTATTGAAAAGAGTAAATGAAAGTAATAAAGCGGATAAAAACCAACTGAAGTAGTGTACGAGACCAGGCCATAGAATGAAATGTACAGTGCAGGGGAATATCTTAACAAGTAAACCTAAGTTCAACATATGAACATCCATCCATCCATCCATCTTCTCCCGCTTTTCCGTCAGGGTCGCGGAGGTAACAGCTCCAGCAGAGAGCCCCAAACTTTCCTTTCCCTGGCCAAATCAACCAGCTCTGACTGGGGGATTCCAAGGCGCTCCCAGGCCAGTGAAGAGATATAATCCCTCCACCTGGTCCTAGGTCTACCCCTCGGTCTCTTCCCAGCTGGACGTGCCTGGAACACCTCCCTAGGGAGGCGCCCAGGTGGCATCCTCACTAGGTGCCCGAACCACCTCAACTGGCTCCTTTCAACGCGAAGGAGCAGCGGTTCTACTCCGAGTCCCTCCCGGATGACTGAACTTCTCACCTTATCCCTAAGGGAGATGCCAGCCACCCTGCGGAGAAATCCCATTTCGGCCGCTTGTATCCGCGATCTCGTTCTTTCGGTCATGACCCATCCTTCATGACCATAGGTGAGGGTAGGAACGAAGATGGCCCGGTAGACAGAGAGCTTTGCCTTCTGGCTCAGCTCTCTTTTCGTCACAACGGTGCGGTAAAGCGACTGCAGTACCGCTCCCGCTGCTCCGATTCTCCGGCCCATCTCACGCTCCATTGTTCCCTCACTCGAGAACAAGACCCCGAGATACTTGAACTCCTTCACTTGGGGTAAGGCTTCATTCCCTACCTGGAGTGGACAATCCATCGGTTTCCTGCTGAGAACCATGGCCTCAGATTTGGAGGTGCTGATCCTCATCCCAGCCGCTTCACACTCGGCCGCGAACCGATCCAGTGAGTGCTGAAGGTCACAGACCGATGAAGCCATTAGGACCACATCATCTGCAAAAAGCAGTGGTGCAATCCTTAGCCCACCGAACTGCAAACCCCCTCCCCCACGACTACGCCTCGAAATCCTGTCCATGAATATCACAAACAGGATTGGTGACAAAGCGCAGCCCTGGCGGAGGCCAACCCTCACCGGAAAACGGTCCGACGTGCTACCGAGGACTCGGACACAGCTCTCGCTTTGGGAGTACAGAGATTGGATGGCCCTAAGCAAAGACCCCCTCACCCCATACTCCCGCAGCACCTCCCACAGTATCTCCCTGGGAACCCGGTCATACGCCTTCTCCAAATCCACAAAGCACATGTAGACCGGATGAGCGTACTCCCAGGCCCCCTCCAGGATCCTTGCGAGAGTGAAAAGCTGGTCCGTCGTTCCACGACCAGGACGAAAACCGCATTGTTCCTCTTCAATCTGAGGTTCGACAATCGGCCGGACCCTCCTTTCCAGCACCTTAGAGTAAACTTTCCCGGGGAGGCTGAGTAATGTGATGCCTCTGTAATTGGCACACACCCTCTGATCCCCCTTTTTAAAGAGAGGAACCACCACCCCGGTCTGCCACTCCTTCGGTACTGTTTCCGACTTCCACGCAATGTTGACAAGACGTGTCAACCATGACAGTCCCTCAACACCCAGAGCCTTCAGCATTTCTGGGCGGATCTCATCCACCCCCGGGGCTTTGCCACTGTGGAGCTGTTTAACTACCTCAGTGACTTCCCCCCGTGAGATTGGAATTGATCCCCCTTCATACTCCAGCTCTGCCTCTAACATAGAGTGCGGAGTTGTCGGATTCAGGAGTTCCTCAAAGTGTTCCTTCCACCGCCCTAACACACTATCAGTTGAGGTCAACAGCGCCCCATCCTTACTGTACACAGCTTGGATGGTACCCTGCTTCCCCCTCCTGAGGTGCCGGACGGTTTTCCAGAACAACTTTGGTGCCGACCGAAAGTCCTTCTCCATGGCTTCTCCGAACTTCTCCCACACCCGCTGCTTTGCGTCGGCCACGGCTGAGGCTGCTGCCCTTCGGGCCTGTCGATACCTTGCAACTGCATCAGGAGTACCCAGGGATAACATATCCCGGAAGGCCTCCTTCTTCAGTCGGACGGCTTCCCTAACCACCGGTGTCCACCACGAGGTTCGCGGGTTACCGCCCCTTGAGGCACCTAAGACCTTGAGACCGCAGCTCCCCACCGCAGCTTCGGCAATAGAAGCTTTGAACACCGCCCACTCTGGTTCAATGTCCCCAGTCCTCCACAGGGATGCCTGAAAAGCTCCGCCGGAGGTGTGAGTTGAAGGCTTCCTGGACATGGGACTCCTCCAGACGTTCCCAGTTCACCCGCACTACACGTTTGGGCTTACCAGGTCTGTCCAGAGGCTTCCCCCGCCACTCGACCCAACTCACCACCAGATGGTGATCAGTTGACAACTCCGCCCCTCTCTTCACCCGAGTGTCCAAAACATGCGGCCTCAGATCCGATGATACGATTACAAAATCGATCATGGACCTTCTGCCTAGGGTGCTCTGGTACCACGTACACTTATGAGCATCCTTATGTTCGAACATGGTGTTTGTTATGGCCAATCCATGACTAGCACAGAAGTCCAGTAACAAACCACCACTCCGGTTCAGATCAGGGGGGCCGTTCCTCCCAATCACGCCCCTCCAAGTGTCTCCATCATTGCCCACGTGTGCGTTGAAGTCTCCCAGCAAGACTAAGGAGTCCCCTTCAGGAGCCCCATACAGGACTTCTTTCAGGGTCTCCAAGAAGGCCGAATACTCTGAACTGCTGTTTGGTGCATAAGCACACACAACAGTCAGAGTTTTCCCCCCCATGACCCGCAGGCGTAGGGAGGCGACCCTCTCGTCCACTGGGGTAAACTCCAACAAAGCGGCACTCAACCGGGGGCTTGTGAGTATCCCCACACCCGCTCGGCGCCTCACACCTTGGGCAACTCCGGAGAAGAATAGAGTCCAACCCTTATCCAGAAGTAAGGTTCCAGAGCCGACGCTGTGCGTAGAGGTGAGCCCCACCAGATCCAACTGGTAACGCTCCACCTCCCGCACAAGCTCCGGCTCCTTCCCCCCCAGAGAGGTGACATTCCACGTCCCCAAAGCCAACTTCTGCCGCCTGAGTCTGGTCCGTCGAGACCCTCTGCTTTCACTGCCACCCTTCTGGCAGCGCACCCGACCCCATCGTTGTTTCCCGTAGGTGGTGGGCCCGCGGGACGGAGAAGCGGAGGTGTTGCCCACGTTGCTTTTTCGGGCTGTGCCCGGCCGGGCTCCGTGGCAAGCCCGGCCACCAGACGCTCACTGACGAGTCCTCCTTCTGGGCCTGGCTCCAGACGGGGACCCCGGGCTTCCTCCGGGCCGGGTATCCTCGCTTCCAAGTGTGTTCATTCATGAAGTCTTTTTGAACCAATCTTAGTCTGGCCCCTTACCTGAGACCAATTTGCCATGGGAGACCCTACCAGGAACACCAGGTTCCAGACAACACAGCCCCCAGGTTCATCGGGGCACACAAACCTCTCCACCACGATAAGGTGCTGGTTCTCGGAAAGGCATATGAACATATGAATAAGTGCTATTTAAATTTTGAGCTTGTGAGGTCATTATAATCATCAAATAATTTCAAAGCATGCAGTAATATAATAACACCGTTTTGCATTTCTTTATATAGCTTTGTGCACTCATATAATTTGCATTTGTGTATAAAGGTTTTGTGGCTTTAGACATATGTTGTGTATGCATGCATACTCATTATGTATTGACATTATATTTATAAGAATGTTTGACCTAATGGACATCAATGGGATGAATATCAAGTATTATAATATATTATTGTTTCTAGGTTATAACTTTAATGTCGCATACAACAATAAGAAATGTGTGTCTCTGAGACTTTGTGAAACCTTTCTGTTGAGAATATTCCTGCACACATTATAATTATTATTACATAACTGCAGGCTACGTTTTTTTAGTGAGAAAATCTTATCAGAAGCTAAAATATGAATCACTGTTATTTACTCTACTATGAGAAGTGATGTGACCCATTCTCAGTGATGATTCAGCATTCTGAGTCAAATCAGTAGAATATTGAGTCATCTTTTTACTGTAATTCAGAATACCAGTTGTGTTAATGCTGATGGGACATAAGTTTTCAATATGGATGTTTAATTATGAACATACTTGGATTTTTGGCCTGGTTTATGCTCTTTACTGTTTGTCATGTAATGAAAATAAAATAAAATACCACACTGTATCAGCATATCGATGGTGTACAACAGCCAACCATACATGCATTAACTTTTCATTGATCGCAGTAATGCACTCTTTTGAATACCGACTTATCCGCAGAAATATCTACGGCACTTCTATGGCTACAAGACCAAGTCCGAGAGACACAAGAGAACTACAGACAAAAATGAAGGTGCTGATTGGCAGACCGGACTCTGTGATAAGATCCAGAAGATGCAACGCTTCTTTGGTTTGCTACCAAGTGGAGAGCTGACCAATGAGACTCTGGCAGTGATGAAGAGGCCACGCTGCGGTCTGTCGGATGTGGAACAATTTGGGGAAACAATTCGCTGGAAGAAGAGCACACTCAGCTATAGGTAAAAAAATGAAGTGGATGTAATTTTTAATGACAAGCAATCATCAGGCTAAATAACAGTGGTATTCAAGCACACCAGTAGTTTTAGCTAAATGCTAATACAAGCATGGCAACATGAACACATTTTTGTCGTAGATGTGTTTACCAAGTTGCATGGCAAAGTTGTTGGCATTTCACTTAAAACCAATGTGAACCTGACAAACCTGATGTAAAAGGAAAAAGCAGGGTGAACCACCATATTCAGTAGGATTTATCCTCAGGAGATGATGAATGTCTGACAAAAAACTCCAATCCATCCAAGCAATCCATCCAAGCATTGCCAAGATGTTTCAGTCCGGACCAGAGTGGGGTCTGGCTGACCAACAAATGGACTTATCCATCCATGGAGCAATGCATGACAAAAGATTTAGCCTGTAGCAGATGGATGAAAAAATTAAAAAGACAAAAAGCACTAAATGCATCAGATAAAGTATTAGTAATTAGTAAAGAATAATTACATTACGTAGTTCTTAGATGATATCTTTTCTCCTCAGGATCGCTGGCTACAACCTTCCCTTCTCAACCTCAAAGGCTCAAAAAGTCTTCAGGGCGGCGTGGATGCTGTGGTCCAACGCTGCACCGATAAAATTTCGCAAACGGAGCAGGAAAGAGGCTGATATCGTCATCTCATTCCACAATGGCGGTGAGTATTACCGACAGACATGGCATACAGGAAACCAAAGTGTAACAGTGATTTGCCTTGTTAATAACAGATCATGAAGACGGCTCACCATTTGATGGCAAAGGAGGAATTTTGGCTCATGCCTTCCTGCCTGGGTTTGGTATTGGTGGAGACGTACACTTTGATGCAGCTGAAGACTGGAGTCTAAATTCTACGGGTACAGCACCAGAGTTAGATCTCTCACATAAACAAACAAGTACATTAGGTTGACTTAAGGGCTGGTTTGACATTTTTCTCTCACTGACATTTAAATGTCAAGTGTAACCAACCCTTTTGTTGTCGTGTTCCTGCTCCAGGTTTCAACCTTCTTACTGTAGCAGTCCATGAATTTGGCCATGCAATTGGCCTGCCACACTCTGATGATCCCGGAGCGATCATGTACCCTGCATACAACTTTGCTCCCAATAATGAACTTCTCCTCTCCTTCCGCGATGTCACAGATGTTCAACACCTGTATGGTGAGTTATATATCAGATAGAGTGTGCATATGAAATTATAACATGTGCTTTAATAACATGCACGAAAGAAATTTACACAATGAGTCTTATGTAATCAAACATATTTAGTTCGCCATAATATTTCAATGCTTTGTTCCCACAGTTTAGAGTGGTGTTGAAAACTAAAATCCACCACATCCTCTTTTTTATGTTTCATCATTAGACGTTCGAAATGTCTTCAGTAACAGTGAAGTCTTAAGTGGTTAGTGTCAATACTTAATTCTCAACGCCAACTACTCACGGTCTTATATTGTCTATCTGCTGTCATATTCTGACTGTTTTGTTGCCTGTTTTTAAAGCATATCTGAGTGTTTTGTTTTTATAGTCTCAAAGTGACTTATAAACTCATAAATGCATGAAACTTTAGTAATTGCAAAATGGTTAAATCACATTAGCATATGCAATTTATTTCATACGCCAATAGACAGATTTCATATGAAAGCCTACAAATACACTTCTTGCAATTGAGCTCACAAAAGCAGCTCAGGAAGAATAAAATCTTAATGGGGTTGCTTAAACTGGCTTCTGTCAAGGTTTTGCTATGTTAAATATTTGACTGAAAGAAGATCAACAATGTTATTCTCTCTGTAGACTTCCTTGATTCTTGCTTTAAATCAATTATTTGTAAATGATATATCAGTCTGAAGTACTATTCTTGCATCCCACTTTTTACATTAATAGTTAAGCCATTGAAAGACTGTAGGCGTAGTAGGAGATCTAATCTTGGTACGGCCTGACTCTGGGCCCGATCAGCACACTTACTGTGGCTGCCGTTACATAAGTTAGATCCAGCACTCCCACTGGGGTTTACACTGGCTGAATTTGAGTTGATACAGGCACTACTCTATCTCTGAAGCCACACCCATTCTCCTCACAGCGGAGTAGTCTCAGTTGCAGGGAGAGAGGGACTGCATGGTGTGCTAGCAATCTCATTTGTATCTCATTTGTGGTCTAATAAACAGTAAATGTATCCAATTCAGTTCTCCAGATCAATATTTTCCAAGTTAATGTAGCTGTCCTATTTCGCTAAGAGTTACAACAAACTCCAACGTGTGAAAAACATTGTGATATTGTGGTTTGAGCTAACATGTTAGTTAAGTACACTTGATGCTAACGTAGACAAATCTCTATAGCTAGATTACGTATAAAAATACTGTTTTGAGTTCACTTAAAGTCATAGACTCTTTGGGATCTGGCTGACTCGCGAAATTGGCTAGCTTGCTAGTGATGTATATTAATGTAACGTTATGGAGCAAAGCAAAAGTGTATAGCCAAGAGTGATTCAAGGCAAGGGCATCTAAGTTTACCTAACTTGTGTAAATTAGAATCATTTTCTGATAGTTACACCAAGAACATTTTCTTGAATAGAAAATAAGAGCCGGATACTTTTTAAAGGCCAGGGTCTTATTTATTCTGTCAAGAATGTACCTAAACTGTATACTTCTGTTGCTGACAGGTATCAGTCCAAAATTTGCTTCAGTGTTTTCAAAAAGACCTCCTCCAAGAACACCTGACAAATGTGATCCACATTTGTCCTTTGACGCTGTTACAGAATTACAACAGGAGGTCATGTTTTTCAAAGATAGGTATGTAAATGTCCCTGTCAAAGTATGTTGACACAAAGGGTTACAGACAGACCTGTTTTTCCCTGCTGCTTTGTACGACAGACAAAAGTTTAAAATTGTGTTTGAAATCACTTATTTTCAGATTTATGTGGCGCAGACATCCTCAGTTTGATGACACAAGGATCACCCTGATTGGCAGTCTTTGGTCAGAAGGTGTACCTAACTACTTGGATGCTGTCTATGAGAATGTGGAGAGGAATGTAAATGTGTTTTTCAAAGGTAAAATAAAGTTTCCTGGGCACATGTACTGTATATACAAATGTATAATGGATATAAATATACTGTATCTTTCAGGTCATCAATACTGGGTAATGAAGCAATTAAAACTTGAGGAGGGATTCCCAAGAAACATCTCGGACTTGGGCTTCCCCTCCAGAATAAAATCTGTAGATGCCGCTCTTCACTTCCGACTAGGCAGCTACACTATATTCTTCACTGGCCATGAGTGTTGGAGGTATTTAATATCCCACCGTTTCCCAACTATAACTATAAGTACTCTTTATACACTTATGTAAAATCATTTTGTGACTGTTGAATGGTGCAAGGTTATCAGCAATTTGGTTGAAAATGATGTGTGATAACAATGAAGGAAACCAGATTCCCAGTCTGTGTTGAAGGAGCTTTTATTGGTGAATTTGATCAAACTGAAATATCTCTCAATTCAGGAAAAATCACGTATAATTTTGCCTATCACAACCAGAAATTGCTTTTGAAAAACATCATTAGGTGCAATATCCAAATAAATGTAATGTGCTTAATGGTCATTTTACTTTAATCATAATCCCACATTTATCTTTAAAAAAATTGCATTAGTGTTATGATTAGCTTTTGTGCTGTATAGCCTCTCAAAGAATTGTCTGCTACTATATTTAGAAATAATGTTGATGCTAGCCTTTGACTGTAGTCATTTCTAAGTAATAGTATACTTATAACCAACGTTTTCGTGGCAAAAATATGTTGGTAAAACAAAAACATAAATGGCTTTCTGTGAGTTGCTTTGCGATTTCTTACTTGGGTTTTAAGCTAATTAATCATGGGGATTTTTCTGATGTCATTAGACACAACAGGCATTGTGGTTTATCATGCAACATTGTAACCTCCTTGCCATAAAATGTGGAGACAATGCTATACAACCTCATCTTTGTGAACTTTATATACTGTAGGTACAATGAGCAGCAGAAGACGATGGAGGGATCACCAACACCTATAGAGCATCAGTGGCCGGGGATTGCAACTCCCATAGATGCAGCAGTGTTCTTTGAGGGTAGTTAGATCTCCTTCTTATTCCATCTCTTCAATTCACCATGGACAACATTGGGGAGTTCTCGTCATTAGATAAATGATTTTGTGTCACAAAAAGTATCAAGTTAATAAAGTGGGCAAGACTTCCTGCAAGGAGTGGGACTGACGGTCACCTCTGCTTGCAAAGAAAGAAAATATATTAAAAGTAGTGGATCAAATCTTATAATAAATTCTGGAAGCCAACATAAATATGCTTATTCTTGGGATGTGTGATTTCTCATATTTTGATGACGTTAACGTCCAGTATCTAACTCTGAAGAAAACAGGCATGAATCATTTTTGTCTGTCAGACTAGACCAAGTTCCTCCTGTCTGCAAGTCTTAATTTACTTTGGGCAATATATTGACGTACATGCATTGGTGTGTGAGTGTGTGTTTTTGACAATTGTTTATGTTGATGAGTAGTGATGTGTGTGAATGGATAAATGTTGGCATGGGGTGTAAAAGTGCTTTAAATGGTCTGAGGTTAGACTTTTTAAGGTTATTTAAATGTAATTCAATTTATCAATTCATAAGGCTGACCTACCTGTCTACCTAACTGACTCCCTACCTGCCTGCAGTTGTGTCCAGTAATGTTGGCCAAGTGACAGGAGAGAAAAATGAATGAATGTTCCAACTTTTTGACTTTGTCACTAAATCTAGCACATTTTGAAGTTATTGCTGCTAGCTGCTTTCATTGGAAAAGAGTTGGCAACAGTGTGCTTTGTTTGTCATCACATAATACACGGAAAAAACCGAAACGTTGACTTTGATTGAATGTTTTTATAAACAGATTTCATATAACTGTATTAGGTTGGATGAAAGCAATAGTATTTAGTTTAAATAGCTTCAACTTAATATTATTGCTTTTAAATATCCCAATACAGTTATCAGTTGATATAATACATTCAATTAAAGTCAATGTTTCAGTTTTTCAGTGTACATATCTTTTGTGGAAACCACAGACTGATATGCTGCATTAAAAATATCTGTATAGATGCTGGTGCCTAGGAGCACTATGCTAAAACATTTACGAGACAATAATGAATTTCATTCCCCAACAGGACTTGTGCACTTCTTCAAAGGAAACGTCCATTACAAATTTGACCCTAACTCCAAATATGTGACCACCAGCCCTGCCAATGACATGCTGGACTGCAAGAAGAAGGACGACAATGAAATACTGAAAAAGAGGAGATGAGATCACTTGTATTTGCTGTGTGTGAATACGTGTTACAAAACATTTGCAATCAGCCATAACCGCAATGTACCTAAAACCAAATAGGGAAGTGATGGATGATTCCAGGCAGTGGTTAAAAGTCTTACAGTATCTCATTGAGTTACGCAGTCTTGTAATGATGTAATTTGTATCAAAGAACAGTTTTCTTCTGTTGTGTATGATTTTGATACTGATATTTTATGGTGCTTCTGAAACTGCATGACTTTGTGTTTATGTTATAATCAACATTTCTTTTAAAGATACTCCAGAAATCATTACACTTATTTCTGCGGTTCTACCTTTTGCTTCATTGTGACATGCTTTTCTTGCAACTTTTTCATCCTCTCCAAATGTGTCTTCATATACTGGTGTTGATCAATAAGCCTGAGAACAATATAGTTGAATACATTACTGCTCCTCCGTGTTCACTATTATGAAACTGTTACAAAAATGTAGCTTTCCACTAACATTGGTGTACAAAGTGGGTGTTGATTATTAGAGAACTATCTCTATGGATGGAAAATAACCACCTGGAGCTGACTCACAATGATCCTCCAGAAAAAAAGTTAAATAAGCCTTTGCAATATAACACTCATTTATATGTTATACAATAAACTAAAATGTCTTCATAAACCCAATGCGAGATGCAGTAGAAACAATGTTTAAGCACAAAATATTGAATAAATATAACGGCACAGCATATTGAATGAATATGAATGAAAAATAAATGGACATCAATCACATAATGGCAATCACTGCTGTAAAATGTATCCATGTTATTGGCGCCCTAAAAAAAAAACAATTGAACATTTTATTCAACCTTTGAGAATATAATATTATGTCTTTTTATTCATGATATATAAGGTTATCATTTGTGGTTGTGTTTGTTAACTGGTTCCAGAAAAAAAAAACATCCTATTTACAAATTGAAATTGTTTGTAAGATAAGATAAGATGAGACAAGACGGACCTTTATTTTTTCCTCGTGGGGAAATTCAGGAGTTTACATCTGTATATGTGTTAAAAATTATGCAAAATAAAACACATTTCAAGCTAAATCTGAATGTGAATCTTATGATGTCTTATGGTAAGTTTATGTAATTGTTACAATATTATTTTCCCACCAATAAAATTCCCATGAATAACATCCAAATACAAATGTTATTTCATCAGACCGATAGTGCCTTGTAATGGGATTTTTTTTGGGGGGGTGAGCAATCAAAGCATAACTTCCTGTCCTAACCATAAAAGGAATATTGAGTCACTCACTGAAGGACGTAGTTGCTCAACACGCCCTGTCGCTCTGAAACCCTCTGCCTATATAACAGCTGCCCTCAGGACAGAAACACAACATATACTTGAGATTGAAACGAAAACATGAAGACTTTCAATCTGTGCACCCTGCTGAGCCTGGCGCTCACAGTTTACTGCATGCCACTATCACAGATTACTGAGCAAGATGAGGAACTTGCAGAGGTATGTAGGCCTATGCTTGCTTTATCTTTTATTGCCATAAAGTCTAGGTGAAACTTTACCCTTCTAAGAATTCTGAATGTGCTAGCTGTACAGGAAAAAGTCTATCTGCTGTCAACAGTTTTTTGCATACTAAAATACAGATTCCTTCTTCCTAGACAAGTGTTTATAGATTTTGCAGGTGCAGTAACTATCAAACGTGTGTTTTCTCTCTTGCAGAGCTACCTAAAGAAATTCTACAACCTAACAGAGGAGACCGGTCCTTCTTCCAGGCGGGGGGTCAGCCCAGTGAGCAGGAAGCTGAGTGAGATGCAGAGATTCTTTGGCCTCCATGTCACCGGGACGCTGAATGCTGACACCATGGCAGTGATGAAAAAACCTCGCTGTGGTGTTCCGGATGGAAATCTTGCCAGTTACTCCACATTTGGAGATCACTCGTGGCAGAAAAACAGCCTTACCTACAGGTGACTGATCTAAAGAGAGAATGTGTCTGAAAGAGTCTCTTTAGGAGGTCTAGCTCTAAATTCTGATTCTCATCTGATTCTGTAGTAATAATGTTCTTGACTTTTGATCTGTCCCTCAGGATAGAGAACTACACTCCAGACATGTCTGTGGCAGAGGTAGATGATTCTATAGAGAGAGCGCTGCAGGTTTGGGCCAAAGTCACTCCTCTGAGATTCACAAGAATCTACAGTGGCACCGCTGACATCATGATCTCCTTTGGCCGGCAATGTGAGTACAGAGAACTTCTACTTTGCCTTCCGCAGTTATATACTATGTCTTTGCGCAGGTTATTGGTTGTCCCTTCCCATTGAGCATCCTTCTCTTAACCTTAGGGGAAAACCTGTTTATGATTTGCTGTTTTTTTTTTTTACATGTATTTATGTATTTATTGTATGTCTATTTGTTTGGCAAAACCTGACCTGAGTATGTTCTTGTTACCAGCACACGGTGATTATTACCCCTTTGATGGCCCTGGTGGTACTCTTGCCCATGCCTTTGCCCCATCCCCTGGCATTGGTGGAGATGCTCATTTTGACGAGGATGAAACCTTCACTTACCGTTCAAACAAAGGTCGGTTTGCTATTTATGTACAGCGTAGTGTGTCATGCTAACTACTGTCAATTTTGACATGATATTATCTTGTAAGGCTAACCTGTATGTGTGTTTTCTGCTGTAGGCTACATCCTCTTCATGGTGGCTGCCCATGAGTTTGGCCACTCCCTTGGCTTGTCTCACTCTGATGATGCTGGTGCTCTCATGTACCCTACGTACACATACAGAGATCCTGAAACATTCGTCCTGCCCCGTGACGATGTCAACGGCATCCAGTCTATCTATGGTGAGTCCAACCTGCTGAGCAATTAATGCTTACACTGGAAAAACGGAAATGTTGAATTTAATGAATGTATTATGCCAGCAGAATTCACATAACCGTATGAGGTTAGTTGAAAGCAATAATATTAAGTTTAAATAATAATATAAGGTCCAAGTCAATATCATTGCTTTCAACTAACCTCATACAGTTAATAAAGTCAACGTTTCCGTTTTTTCAGTGTATTTGCACTCGGACATTCTCTTCGGGATGCCGCTCAACTGTTTGGGCTTTTTTGAATTGTAAATCTGAGCTTTCTGAATACCTGGTGACTCATTTTGTTTATCCTTCAGGCCCAAACCCTGATATAGATTCTTCTGGAGAGGAACCACTGCCCCCCACCACTCCTGATGCCTGTGACTCAACATTGGTCTTGGATGCTGTCGCCACCCTGCGAGGAGAGACGCTCTTCTTCAAGGACAGGTAACAGACATCCTGCAGAATGCTCAAATATCTGAAACCTGACGTCCATCGTTTTCTCTTCATTCAAGAGCTGACTTACTCATTCTTGTTCTTGTGTGTTCTCAGCTTCTTCTGGCGAAGCCACCCTCAGAGCAGCGCACCTCAGCAGAGTTTCATCACAAGCTTCTGGCCCGATGCTCCCTCCAACATTGACGCAGCTTATGAAAGCCAACACTCAGACAAAGTCTATCTCTTTAAAGGTTTGTTTTATCCTAACATAAAACTGTTTTTAAGATTGCATTATTCATCTTTACATGCATATAATAAACTATTTTTATTGTCTTAATCTCTATACAGGAGATAAAGTTTGGGCTTTCAGTGGATATGATTTTGTAAGTGGCTATCCTAAACCAATATCCAGTTTTGGTTTTGCCAAAAGTGTGACGAAAATTGATGCAGTCTTTCATGACGAGGACTCTCGCAAGACTCTGTTCTTTGTAGGAAGCAATTACTACAGGTGAGCTCAGATTATGTGACATTTTTCAGGTGAATTATTAAGGTAATGATGACCGTTTTCAAATGGTGAATTGGTGTAATGACTGTCTGTGTTTCCTCAGTCATGATGAGGTCAAAAACACTATGGACAAGGGCTTCCCCAAGCGAGTGGATACAAAATTCTCTGGCCTGACCGGCAAGGTGACTGCGGCCTTCCAGTACAGACGTGAGAAGCATTTTTAGTCAAGATTACTGAAATTAAAGAAAAACTTGATGCAGAAACTAACATTGAGTATCTGTTCTGCAGATTTTACCTACATCTACAGTGGAAAACACATGTTTGAGTACAGCCTGAGTTCCGGGAAGCTGTTCCGCGTGCTGAACAACAACTACTTCCTGCCCTGCACTAACTTCTAAAGCACTTTTTATGTTGTTCATGTGACCAATCCGAATGACGATGAAGGAAACAGTGTTAATTGGATTGCTTTTATATAGCATTTTTCTACTCTTAGCAAGCACTCAGAGCCCTTAACACAGATCACCTGCAATTGGGGTTAAGGTTTGATCCAAAGGTCTATAATTTATAATAATATATTTTATCATTTAAACATTTGATGTTACACATTCCCGACTATATACTGGATATATTATGCTCTTCATTGCTTAATTATCTGTTTATCTCAGGCTATTAATGTAATTTGCACTGATTAATTGTTGCTATTATTGCTGTTATACTTTTCTATTGAATGTATGTTAACTGTGGAGCTCTAATTCTTCTTTCTTTTGAAACATTGTCATTGCCATTTGCACATGTATGCACACATTTGAAAGGTCTAAATAAAAAAAACATACATTTCTAAGTATGTTTTGTTGTTATTTTACGTATGGGATCAAACAATCCTGTTTGCCAGTGCATGTGCATTTACTTGATAACACTAAGAATAACATACCCAAGAGTATATAAAGAACAATGTTGCTACTACAGTGAGTTTACACCTAAATGTGTTGATCATGAATACAGCCAATGTAAGGATGATACATTGTTTTAATATTCTGGTCCTGTTTGCATTCACAAAGGGGAAAACTTAAGCTTTCCAAAAAATGTAAACAAAAATTGTCTGTGGAAAAAGATATCAAATTATTGGTAGTACCTAGTTAGCTCCTTACATAACTTATTGGTTGTCTTGAGTTCAGTGATCTAATTTCCCACACAGTGACAAGACAATGCGTCCACTAACCCAAACAAACTGCACCAAAGGGGGTTGCTTCAGGGTTCAGTTACACAGGACTGCACAACACTATTGTGAATGTGCATTAAGGGACTATTTTGAGCTGCAGGTGCTGGTAAACGAAGTGTTAAAGAACCACCAACGTACTGTAACAGGGCTGCACCTTCTGTGATACTTTTTGTTGTTGTAGTAATCCAATCTTTTTCATGTTAGAGTCAGTTTCCTAAAGCTGAATGAAGCTAATACCTCTTACAATGCCTGTTTAATGTAGTCAATATGATTAACGACAGACTGTGCGACCTTATCCTAACGTTTTTGTCCTCACATACACACAGGGAAAAGGATTTTACAAAGGGTATAACATTCCAATTTACTGTGAATTTACCAGATGGATGCAGAGGTCCTCAGGTGTGGAAAGGGATTGATAATACGACACTAAATTCTTAAAGCAGAACTTATGAAACCAATATGTCAGATAATGGCTGTAGACTTAACGTTTACTTTACTCTGAAATTGATTTATATTTGCCGTTATTTTACCTATATTTGTTCTGATTTTTAGAATTCGGCCCTCCGAAAAGGCTTGACAGGAAGCACACTGAAGCAGTAAGTCGTGTTTTTATCCTCTGTCTTCTTTTATTTTATTATAAAATGACCACAGGTGACCACAGGTCATAAATCTGAAATGATCAAACCACATACAACAGGTTACATAAAATTGCTTACATTAATAATAGCTTAATGCTAGCAAGACCTAGCTCAGCGCTAGCCTGGAATACTAATAGCGTCAGACTATTATGCTAACCGGAGCTAGCTGCGAGCGCTAAATAACACTCTCTCAAGACTGCCTAACAGTGTGGCAAACATCAACACATTATATTTATAAACTACACATCATTAGCAGGCTATTTCCCAGCTAGCTGCTGCTTACCAATGGGCCGTGTGCTTCTGTTGAAACCTGGTTACAACTGCCGTCATCGATAACACCGGAAGCCACACAGACTTTTCAAAATAAACCGAAGAGGCACAAAACCCTTAAATAAATTATTCAGAGCTAAAATAATGATAAAATAATAAAGGTCTTGACAATATTTGTCGGTGCTACTTACTTTAAATCGATGTTAAGGCTGATTAATCAAATGCTTTAGACCATTTAGTTGTCAGGGTTAGTTAATTGTAAAGGATTTGGTTAGTTTGAGGAGTTTGTTAAGTTTCTGTATATGAACTTTACAGTTCTAGATGAGATAATAATATTTATTGTAAATGTTTATGTTTAGAGTCTGGGCCTCTATTTTCAAGGTTCATATAGCTTATCGGGATGTCCCATTTCACACAATTCAAAATGTCTTATGAGTGTATCTTTTAAACTTGTGGATAAATGAATTTATTAATAATAATTGAAGTCCTGTGTCTGACGTTGGCTATTTGCTTCTGCTCTACACTGAGGTCATATTGCGGTTTTTGCTGGCAATTCAATACCAATCAACAACATTGCACTGTTGCAGTTTGCATTGTCTTCGCTGTTACCATCATAAGCTGCTAGCCACTGTTTGAATCATAACATGTTTCACACAGACAGGGTTGGTTCAGAGAGTTCTACAGTAAGGTACAATCAGTGCAAACTTGCACTAAAAATGAGTCGGTTGTCCGCCATGTTTTTTCTTTTCACACCGGGAAAGTTGACGATCATGTGACATGGGAACTGGCCATTGGACATCTGTAGGAAACAATTACAGATTGGGTTGAATTACCATGTATGCAGTTTGCCCCTCTGGCCAAATGTTTTAGTATCCCGTAATGTAGAATTTGATTGGCTGTTGCCCTTCTTCCTTCCCTTTAAGAATCTGGTTTAATGTTTGATCGGGGTCAGATCCTTGTACTACTTTGGTTGTGCAGGTTATCTGGCCTCCAGCTGGAATTGATTCTGTTAAATGCTCTACTTTTTATTAAATAACACAACTTTGATTTGAAGCTTGTTGATTTGTTCTGTTTTTAAAAGAAGGTGTGGAATTTCCACAACAATTGTGACTGCCCATGCTTAGTATCAAGTTACCTGAAAATAGGTTGTGGTTGTTGGGTAAAGTTGTAAAGCATGACTATTTATCTGTGGCATCTACAAATACTCCCATCAGCTGTCGGAAGGACTTGTTCAAGACTTGACGCAACTTGTCTGTTTCTCACAAACATGCATCAGCAGCAACAGTAGCCTGAGGGTTATCAAAGACACATAGTGATTTAGTACCTTTTATTCATGATAGACTGCTGTAAAAATCTGAATAAAATATAAGAATACCGCTCAGATAATATGAAAAAGAGACAATAGGTTATGTATGGGAATGAAGCAAAACACAGATAAAAAATGAACTGAATTCATCCTCTGTATAGTATATGTGTTTAAATCCAGCATTTGCCAGGTATCTAGCAAACACTTCCATACATATCTTGTTTTTCTGTTTTGGGGATTTTTTTTCTTTGGCTAAGCAATCAAAGCTGATCTCCTCCTCTCATCTTAAAATGTAATCACTGACTCAAGAAGGTTGTTACTCAACCAACACATTCTCACTCCCAGCTTGTCATATGTTGACATGTTGTCAGGATCCCTTTTGACTCAACACGCCCACTCCTAATCGCCCCCACTGCACCAACATATATATATAGCAGCTGAGGCCATCAAAAAAACACAAGTCCCATTCAACGAGGAAGCATGAGTCTGTCTTACAGTCTGAGCATCATTCTAAGCCTGGCACTCACAGTTTACTGTGGGCCTGTTTCACAAATCAATGTTAATGATGAACATTTTGCAGAGGTATGTAGTCGGGTATTAATTTTTCTACTTGATGTGTTACATTTTTGCATTTTGGAAAGATTCCAAAAATTCTGTAGACCAATACCTTTGCATCTTCTTTTACAGAGCTACCTGAAGAAATTCTTCAACCTAACAGAGGAGACCGGTCCTTCTACCAGGCGGGGGGTCAGTCCAGTGAGCAGGAAGCTGAGTGAGATGCAGAGATTCTTTGGCCTCCAGATCACTGGGATGCTGGATGGTGACACCATGGCAATGATGAAGAAGCCTCGCTGTGGTGTTCCGGACGGAAAACTTGCCCGTTTCTCCACGTTTGGACGTTATTTCAAGTGGCAGAAAAACAGCCTTACCTACAGGTGACTGATCTAAAGATTTAACTTGTGGGAAATAGTTTTTTTTAGAAAGTCTAGCTAATTAAAACGACATTTTTTCTGTCCCTCAGGATAGAGAACTACACTCCAGACATGTCTGTGGCAGAGGTAGATGATTCTATAGAGAGAGCGCTGCAGGTTTGGGCCAAAGTCACTCCTCTGAGATTCAGTAGAATCAACAGTGGCACTGCTGACATCATGATCTCCTTTGGCCGGCAATGTGAGTAAAGAATAACTTCCAGAAGTGGAAAAGGTTCACTTCACTTACTGTAAGTTAAATGCAGAAATACCATCAGTTAAAAATGTTTTAAAAACAACATAACAAAATTTTTATGTTAATTATATTATTATTATTATTATTATTATTATTATTATTATTATTATTGTTATTATTATTATTATTAATATTTAATTATTGTCAATGGTCTCAGAACAGTTACATAATGTACATCAACAAAACAAAGAAACAACATCATTCCACTGGCATGCCAGGGCTTGCACACATCTCAGACATTCTTTACTATTTTGTAAGGGCTTAGGGTGTTTATCTTGGCTCAGGTTTGTGGTTGTGACATCTCACGAATACCCCTAACTTACACACATTGGTGTTGTGAGGTACAATAGATTTAAAATGGTTTCTCAATGTTGATTTGTTGCTTTACAAAAAAATATAGTATTGCAGGACAATATAAAGTACATTTGAATGCACAAGCACTTGGGTTCTGACCTGAGTATGTTCTTGTTACCAGCACACAGTGATTATTACCCCTTTGATGGCCCTGGTGGTACTCTTGCCCATGCCTTTGCTCCATCCCCTGGCATTGGTGGAGATGCTCATTTTGACGAGGATGAGACCTTCACTTACCGTTCAAACAGAGGTCAGTTTGTTATTTATGTAACTACTGTCAATTTTGACATGATATTATCTTGTAAGGCTAACCTGTATGTGTGTTTTCTGCTGTAGGCTACGTCCTCTTCATGGTGGCTGCCCATGAGTTTGGCCACTCCCTTGGCTTGTCCCACTCTGATGATGCTGGTGCTCTCATGTACCCTACGTACACATACAGAGATCCTGAAAGATTCGTCCTGCCCCGGGATGATGTCAATGGCATCCAGTCTATCTATGGTTAGTACTAACTGGCTGGCAATCTCTTGCACAATAATTGTGGATTGCTTCTCAACTGTTTGGGCTTTATTGCAATGTGATACAGGGATGTCTCAATACTTGGTGACTCATTTTGTTTGTCCTCCAGGTCCAAACACTGATAAAGATCCCTCTGTAGAGGAACCTCTGCCCCCCACCACTCCTGATGCCTGTGATTCAACCATGGTCTTGGATGCTGTCACAACCCTGCGAGGAGAGATGCTTTTCTTCAAGGACAGGTCAGACATCCTGCAGAATGCTCAAATATACTGTATGAAACCTGAAGTCCATTCCAGTCAATTTATCTTTGTTTTCTAGAGCTGAATTACTTACTCATTTATGTTTTTGTGTTCTCAGCTTCTTCTGGAGGAGCTACCCTCAGAGCAGCACACCTCAGCAGAGTCTCATCACAAACTTCTGGCCTGATGCCCCCTCTAAAGTCAACGCTGCTTATGAAAGCCGACACTCAGACAAAGTCTTTCTCTTTAAAGGTTTGTGTTTTCATAACGTGTCCACAGCTCCAATCTAAAAGTGTTTCAAAATGAACCAACTGTGTGATTTTTCTGGGTTTTTTTCTGCCTGTAGGTCATAAAGTGTGGGCCTTCAGTGGCTATGATCTTGTACGTGGCTATCCTAAAAGGCTAACTACGTTTGGTTTCCCCAGACGTGTGAGGAAAATTGATGCTGCCCTTTATGACGCAGAATCCGGCAAGACTCTGTTCTTTGTAGGCAGCACATACTACAGGTGTGTTCAAAGATTTTTTTCTGTTGTTGCGTTGAACAATTTTTTTGCATTTAACCTCCTAGAATCTATCTAATGACTGTTGGTGTTTCTTCAGTTATAATGAGGCCAGAAAGACCATGGATCATGGATTCCCCAAGAGAGTTGATCAGACCTTCTCCGGTCTGAATGGCAAGGTGACTGCAGCAGTCCAGTACAGAGGTGAGTGGCATACTAAGTTTCCCCAAGTCAAGATCACTGAAATAAGATGTTCACAGTTTTCCCTCAAATCCCTCCCAGACCTTCACACAAATTATGTTTGACGGAGTGTATTTATTAGTTTTCTTGCTCTCACTTTCTTCTTTCAAACAGGAGGCAGTTATCATCTGACACTCTACACTTAAATGAGTGTTGTTAGTGTTGTTCCAAGATAAAGAGCATGCTATTTCTATATTTTTATATGAATCAACACAGTTACGTTTGAATATATGAAAGATATCTTTACTATGGTATACAGAACACAAATTGTGGTGTCTCTTGCTTATCAGTAAGGCTGATAATGTAACAGATATATATGATGTGGCATGATAGCCTTTAACAATACATTTATGAAAATATTTTTTAAATATTTCATTATTTAAATACCTGGTACTGGTTCATTCCAATTGAAGAGTTGACGAACGATCCAGTTTTTGCCAATGTGCATTTCGGCTCTCGGAAAGAACACATCCTTAGCTACTGTGTGACCGATCCAGGCTAGCTAATTTTGCTGCTGACCTGCTAAACTAAGCTAACCCTATCAAAGCTGCGGCTTCATATTCATGAGAGTGGAATCAATCTTAACATCTAACTCTAGGAAATAACGGGATTAGGAATTTTGTTAAAAAGTTGAATTACTTCTTGAACTATCACAGGAACTAAGGTTGAGGGCCATCCAGTTGCATGTAGCGGATCAGAGTTTGAATCTGACCTGCTTGTCATCCCCTCTCTGCTTTCCAGTCTTTCCATATAACAAAAAGAAGAAGAAACTAACATTGACTTTCTGTTCCGCAGGTTTTACTTACATCTATAATGGACCCTACATATTTGAGTACAGGTCCAGGACGTTGAACCGTGTGCTGAGGAACAACTTCTTCCTGGCCTGCAGTTACTTCTAGACCTCTTTACCAAGTTGTTTATGCAGCCACTGAATGAGAATGAATGTGCACTGTGTTAAAAAGCACATTTAATTATTCTACCAGAAAGAAATATATTTTCAAAAAGTGAATTATATCAAATGTATATCTGTACAAATACAGTATTTAAACATTGTGTTTATTTCTATATAGATTGTTTACATGTCTATTTTACTTGGCAGTTTTTATGTTGTGTATGAAACTCTTCCGCCAGGAAAACAGATATTCAGTTAAGTTTTTTCTGAAGGACTACTGTTTCTTCAAGACTTCTACTGTTCTTTATGGATATAATCGAATGATATTTTAGTTGGAATAATTGTAATGAATGTAATTTGATAAAATCGGAATTACCAAATTCTTATAAAGATGCTGCTAATGAATACAACTAATTAAACATTTAAACAAAAAGAACATTCGAGTATCAAAACTATCATTCTTTAACCATACGTGTTAGATTTCAGATTGCAAAGGTTTTGGGTTAAATTTTGATGTCAAAGCAAGAACAAGGCAAAGAGGAAGAGACTTCACAGAGTGTCACGAATCAACACAAAATATGCATTTCAATTCTACATCATATGTTTCTTTACATTTGATGTAAATAAAGATGATACATTGGTTGACCAGCTAAATGCTTTAGTATTTATTTTGATGAGTATCCATGACAAATGCAGTGGGTAGAAGATGGTCTTCCTAAAAAGTAAAACGGTCACTAAATATATTACCGAAGCGAAAATCTTTTCCTGTAAAACAATACTAATACATTACAAGTCACTGTTAATAACACTGGGGTTACCTGTGCACCCCAAGTCTATATTACTCTTATTTAAAACAAAATCCCAGTGATACATGTATTACTCTTCCCTCCCTATTCCGCCAGGTTAAATAACAACCAAATATAATATTTTTCAACATGATAGCCTGGGCTTTAGAGACCTCGTCTTTGCTGTGTGAAGTTCAAAGTCTCCCAATATGCATTTGTTTTTGCTTCTAATAATAACAAAAAAGATAATGAGAAATGAGAGTCCTGCATGGACATGATGTAGATTTGAACATCAGGAAATTAATTACAATGTTGTTGTAGCTTTATCTTCTTTTCCATTGTCTTTTTGGACATGCGTTATCATTAAATACATCTTTAAAAGTGAACAAAATCTAAAATAAGTACAATTCTTATTCGTCATGTCTTAGTTTGTGGATTGGGATGAATAGAAAATCTGGCAACTATAGTGTGTGTTTGAAACCAGGTTTGAACCCAGGTATGATTTATAGCTACCCATTACTCTCTCCAGCATGATCTCCTAACAGTTGTTGCAAAAGTGAAACACTTGGGTTTGAACTTCTCACTCATATTTGATTTCACATAAGCACAATATGGGAACTGATGAGAAAGAATGCCTTGGCTTGTTGTTCATTTTCTTTATGAACAACTTTCTATTAACATTTTAAAACCGCTTAAAGGAAAATACTTAAATATCAAATATCCCACTAGCAATTGTAGGTCTAGTTTTAATCAGGTTTCCTGTAGTATGAGTTTATAATGTAATCTCTATTCAATTCAATAGGACAGAAAAATATTTCAAAACAAAAATAATGTCCGCGGTGCTATTGTTTCCCCCTGTATTGATGCTTATTTTGATGTTAATAGACTAATAAAGAAGGCCAGCTCTGTCCTGGGGATTCCTCTGGACACTGTGGAGGTGGTGGGAGACAGGAGAATGGCAGCCAAGCTGTCCTCCCTGCAGGACAATGTGTCCCACCCCATCCAGGACACCCTGTCCGCACTGTGCAGCTCCTTCAGAGACAGGTTGCTGCACCCACAGTGTCTCAAGGAGAGATACTGCAGGTCCTTCCTTCCTACAGCCGTGAGACTTTACAACCAGCATGGCCCCTGGTAGACCCCTCATACATACAACCCCCCCCCCCCCCAAAAAAAACAACTGACTAGTTGTGCAATAACAATTTATGTGCAACATATACACATAAATATGCCATTATCAATAACTGTGCAATATTTACCTGGCTGCTATATCTCCTTCAGGATGTGTGTTTTGTAAATTGTGAGTTTTTATTTATCTTGATTTTTTTTTTAAATGCATATTTTCTTTTGTAAAGCTGTCTTTGGCTCTGTTGCTGCTGTAGCAAATTTTAATTTCCCCTCTGTGGGACGAATAAAGGAATTCTGATTCTGAAATATATACAGTGGTATGCAAAAGTTTGGGCACCCCTCTGAGATTTCATGACAATTTGCTTTTCCTTTATAATAGAAGATCACAGCAACAACATTTGTTTTCCTACAAAGATGTAGACGTTTTAGTGTTTTCCAGACCAAAATTCTTAGGGTAGCATTACATAGTTTTATTATAATAAAATAAAATGCAAAAAATGGGATGTGCAAAAGTTTGGGCACCCTTATAAATAGCATTCATTTCAACACCTGTACGGATTTATAGCTGACAGGTTGCTGCACAAAATTGCTTTGATTAGCTCATTAGACCTTCAATTACAAAGACAGGTGGAACCAATCATGAAAAAGGCTATTTAACATAGGTAATAGCTGGCTGTGCCTGGCCTAGGTTCTTTCTTAGGGAGTGGCAAGATGGGGACCTCAAAACAACTCTCCACTGACCTGAAAGCTAAGATAATCCAACATTATAAATTAGGAGAAGGGTACAAAAAATTATCTGACAGGTTTAAACTGTCTGTCTCCACAGTCAGAAACGTAGTTGTGAAATGGAAGGCCACAGGAACAGTCCGTGTGAAGGAAAGATGTGGTAGGCCGACAAAAATAGGGGAAAGGCACAGGCGAAGGATGGTGAAAATGGTCACAGAGAAGCCACAGACCACCTCCAGAGAACTACAACAACATCTGGCTGCTGATGGTGTAGTTGTTCACCGTTCCACAATCCAGCGTACTTTGCACCAGGAAGAGCTCATTGGAAGGGTGATGTGCAAAAAGCCTTTCCTGAGTGTTAATCACAAGAAGAGTCGCATGAGGTATGCAAAAGCACATCTGGACAAGCCAGAAGCATTTTGGAACAAAATACTGTGGTCAGATGAGACCAAGATTGAGTTATTTGGTCATAACATGAACAGGTATGCATGGCGAAAAAAACACACTGCATTCAATGAAAAGAACTTGTTGCCCACTGTAAAATTTGGTGGAGGATCTATCATGTTATGGGGCTGTGTGGCTAGCACAGGTACTGGAAAACTTGTTAAAGTTGAGGGCCACATGAATTCCTTACAGTACCAGGAGATTCTTGACAAGAATGTTCTAGAGTCAGTCACAAAGTTGAAGCTACGCCGGGGTTGGATTTTTCAGCAGGACAATGATCCTAAGCACCGATCAAAATCCACCAAGGAATTCATGCAGAAGCACAGGTACAATGTTCTGGAATGGCCATCCCAGTCCCCAGACCTTAACATCATTGAAAATGTATGGATTTATTTGAAGAAGGCTGTCCATGCACGGAGGCCAAGAAACCTGACTGAACTGGAGACGTTTTGTGTGGAAGAATGGGCCAAAATACCACCTGCCAGGCTTAAGGGACTTGTCTGTGGCTACAGGAGGCGTCTACAGGCCGTTATTGCAGCAAAAGGAGGCAATACTAAATATTAATGGAATTATTTCTTAGGGGTGCCCAAATTTATGCACATGCCTATTTTTGTTTGAATGCACATAAACATGTTTCTGTTTGACCAATAAAAGTTATTTCACTACTGAGATGTTTCTGTTACCATAAGGTATAACATATGTTAAAATGAAGTTGCTGCTTCAAAAGCTCAGCAAGTGACAAACTGATGCAGTGGTTTTCCTAAGGGGTGCCCAAACTTTTGCATACCACTGTATTATGTGGTCAATTACAAAACATGTACTGCTGAACTGCAACAACCACAATGCATAGCAAACGATGACGTAGTGCGCACACACACCTCTCACTGTGATAGGCTGATATTGGTATCCCTCCACTGCATGGCTGAAGGTGAAGCGGGTCCAAGTCAAGTGTGTCAGCCTTTCCTGTGTCCTAGTCCAAAATGTCATCCAGTGGACTTTTAACCCTGCGCGCTCAAATGTGTAAACGCCTGGTAAGTGAGGGTGTGCAAAAGTAATGTGTGCGTGTTATCAGTCTATTGTTGTATTGCATTTAAACGCTGTAGTAACAGTCTGGCTGGTTGTAAACAAAAGGGCCTGCTCAGCTAGCATTAACTTGGTGTGTGCTGAGCGTCCTTGAGCAAAGTAATGCAACAGCTTGAACACAGGTGGCCCGAGTGCTTTCATTCATTTATCTCATATCACAACACAAGTATGTTTCTCAACTACATGTTAGCAATACAGCAACAGCAGTAGCTAGCCTAACTGACAATACAAAACACCGCTTGAAAAGTAACGTTTTACGTTTGACATACCAGTCACACACCTAGCTCAGATAGCTTTTACTTTTAGCCCATTTTTGTCATAAACCAGTGAACTCTTTTGCTTTGCTTGTGTTTGTCCTCATTGTTGGTATAACTCAAATAATGTTATGCTTGCGTACTTGCTTCTGTCGTGTTCGGGTCAAATGGGACAGATTGACTTTCATTAATCGTATCTGTTGTGTTTGACATTTGATTGCTACAAGGTCTTAGGATATCCTCCACAGTAGCCATTTGAACACAGAACATTGCTGATCACCACTTTCATTGAATTTTAAGTGGTTTAGTCATTTTTGTTACACCTATTCTGATCCCTGTCACAAATGACTGCCATAGGAAATGAATGGGTAACCCTAGATTATGTTCATCCATCAGATAATACACAACCACAAATCGACAGCATGTTAATTTTGGAATGCATAGTTTATTCTTTGTATATTCAATACAATCATTCATGTGAATCAGTAGTCTGAGACATTGTTTTCATCTTAAAAGGGAGTTAAATCACATTTAGTGATGATTTTTTTTTTGTAAGAGCTGTTAAAAGCGATTTGTTAAATTTGACCAAGAACACTAAAGTAAAGAAGAGAAACGAACAAGACCGGAGGGATAAAACATACTAAGTACGACCCATAAGGGCTTCATGTTAAACATAAGACTTTTGGAAAGATGTGTGTGGATTTAGGAAGTCTCTCCTGTATGGAAAATGATTGATGAGGTAATTTTCCTGTTATTGTAGGCTCACAAGTACCTCTCAAGAACCTACGCATCTCGACCTGCACTCAATGTAAGTACGCTAACTCACATTAGAAATTATTAATGAAATATTGGGTCTTAATACTATAATGCAGACTTTAAATGCATTTTTTTCAGGAAGTTGTTATTGTCAGTGCGGTCCGCACTCCAATGGGCTCCTTCAGAAGCAGCCTGGCAGCAATACCAGCCACCAAACTGGGCTCCATTGCCATTAAGGGAGCTATAGACAAAGCAGGTATGTTCACAGAAAACTGAATTCCTCCATTGGAGCCGAGCTTCAGATGTAACATCAGCTGATCATTATAACCAATCACATGTTTCATTCATTAAACAGTGTGTATGACCCAAACTAAAAGTGTACCTGCACACAAATGTTGAAATGTTATAAATGATCCTGTCAATCAATGGCTCTTTACAGTGACTCACAGTGACTACAGAGAGGAAGCTGTCATTGGCTAAATGTCCAGACTTTTTGCTAATTTACTGCAGGTAACATAATACAAGTGGTTTTCTCTGCAGTGATTTTACAGCCAGAACCCTCTTAAAACTGAAGTCATACTTGGCAATGTACAGTATGCACATTATTTGAAGAAATTATTAAAAACTATTTACACTTTATTCGGCTTTCTGGTGTTTTCTTTGATTTATAAAACTGATGTTGATACAGTTATGCATCAGCCTAGTGAATATGGTTTAGGTGAAAAGCAAAATGTTAATTTATTGATATATTTTCTTACATTTTATTGACCAAATGATGAATCTAGACCAAAAAACTGTCAATTTATACCCATAATTAAAAATAGTAGTTGGTTTCAGCCCTAACGATTGTACTTGTGTTTAGGAATCGCTCCTGAGGAGGTGAAGGAAGTCTACATGGGCAACGTGCTTCAGGCGGGAGAAGGACAGGCCCCCACCAGACAAGCCTTGCTTGGAGCAGGTACTGTATGACACTGCTATATTCTCACCCTCATTCCCAATATCACCAAAATATTGATGTGCATGAAACCAGCTTTACACATGCTGTCACCATCTCTGTTCCGGTACACTATTACAATCTGAGAGCCACACATTATACATTCATTACCACAGCTACAAGATTTTATATCTGAAGCAGCTTAGAGAGTTCTCATTCATTCATTCATTCATTCATTTTATTAAGAGTTCTGCTTTTATCACACAAAGCAGGTAACCTTGAAATAACAAAATACCATTGTTAATTAATCAACTCTCCTGGGCCACACTTGCAAAGCAAAGCATCACTGAGGGGTAGGGATCGACCATTTATCGGCCGGGCCGATTATTATGGCCGATATTTAGCATTTTTATAATCATCGGTATCGGTCATTTTTTCCACCGATAAGCCGATATTGAAATGGATAAAGAATGGAACGCGCTACTTTGTCTGTAAAGCGTCTCTCACTCCCTGCGTTTGCCACTCTGTGGTCGATAGCATTGTCCCACCCACTACACCATCTGATTTGTTAGTGAGCACGGATCCAGCCAATCAGGATGGAGGACTGAATGCTCAGAACAGTTTGGCTTCTCAGCGAGGCAGTAGCAGACTGGGCTTCAACGGTACGGAGCTATTTTTTCAAAGGTAAGGTAACGTACATTCATTGCTGAAGTTGCAATGAATCACAATCCACTACACTGAAGTTGCAATAACACCACTTTGTAAGCTATTCTCTTTCATTCCGGACCCATAAGCAAAGCGCCCATTTCCTCCATTTAGCTAATTCCCGATTGATGCACGTTAGTTTACTAGTTCGCCAATAGAGCCTTAATAGATGTCAGTCTAACTACTGAAACATAATCCAAACTAGCTAGCCATTTACAAAACGTAACGTTACGTTTAAATGTCTCACAATTTGGTAGTTCATATAGCTGTAGTCTATAGACCTTATATTTGTATTGAACTAATTTGGAATAATTTTGTTTTCTTATGAGTTACATCAGTGTCCGCAACGGAGGGAGCGTGGTTCGCCTGATGTCACTCGTCATTTTAAATCTACCTATCCAGTAAAAGTTTTCTGTCCCAGCTAAAATTCTGTGAAACACCAGCGATATCATTTGTTACATTTTACTCACTTTCCCTAAGCATTTTTAATAAATAGGCCTACACCAATCTAAACCTCAGTTTTCATCAGTGCCTGACAGTCACAGACGATGGACGATAGGTTTAGCTATTCGAGCTAACTTATAACATGTTTCAGGCAGTGTTATGGAGAGGGCTAGCTAGCTGTTTATCTTACCTGGTCGCAATTGACTGACGATAAATCAGATTTGTTTAAACTTTTATTGGTCAACGGGTGGATACAGCAAGATAAACGTGACATTTTTCGGTCAAAAACTTGACTGTCATACGGGCTTGGGCCCATTATTGTTACGAGTTATGACCGTCCGTTTGTCTGCAATCTGCATCGCTGCGAGTGAATGGATGACTGGTGGCGCAAGTCACCTCAGTAGGCCTGTCATATGACGTGCTTTGCTAACTGCACAAATAAGAAGTTAAAACAAACACCTCAATCACCTGAGATGTTGATATGATATGCACAATAATACTTAAATATGCGTACAGTACTCTTACTATCCATTTCAAGTTAAAAAGGAGTGAATATTTGTTCAATATCTTTTTTGATACAGTTCAATGGTCGTCTATGGAAAACATGAATGTAGAATTCCTAATGGATCTCATATCATTTTAAAGAGCCATTTCCAATCTTTAAATAGAAAGAAACTTACAATGGACACTTGTCTTTAGTTTTTATTATTCTTGGTTATTTGAAATGTTTCTCAAATTGCCCTTTTCTTTCGGAATTCCCAGGAATCTGGAGCATTGTTGTAAAATTCTGTTGGGTTAACCTTAACACTTGCCCAGGCATCACGCATGCACCTCCCTCTCCCTCTCTTGTGCACTCTTTCTCTCACACACACACACACACACACACACACACACACACACACACACACACACACACACACACACACACACACACACACACACACACACACACACACACACACACAGATTAACATGATACAAATGATTTACACTTCAGATGCAAGCTGATAGACGTGTCCTTTGATCGTTTTGCATTAGGTAGGCCTATTATGGTAATACATTAATTTAAATAGTCACCCAGGCTACAGGTTACATAGGCGATAGGCCTACTGACAGAATCATCAATGTTGTAGAGAGGATTGTGGATCCACACGTGTCTGCCATACAGTTTTTCTCTATCACCTGTGGCCCCATTTAACTAATTATATATTTTTTTCTTAATCCAGATGAGTGCACAAAAAGCAAGGCAAAAAAGTGCAGTATGGGAGTACTACACTCCATCAACAGCAGGGAAGGCATTGTGCAATACCTGCAAAGTTGCTGTCAGTATGGGAGGTTCACAGCCGAAAATTACCAATACCTCAAATCTTTGGTCCCATCTTAGGATTCATCACCTTGCCCTGTATGAATCTGCAAAGAAGCAAGAACCTGGACCTGCATCAACAGCTGGCAACCTGGCAACAGCTGTATGCCAGCCTGCAATTGAACACATGTTTCAGAACAAAAGAAAATGGACAAATTCAGATGACCGGTCAAAACATATGGACAAACTAATTACGGAAATGATGGTTACAGACAACCAGCCGTTCACAATGGTGTCTGATGTTGGCTTTCAGCGAGTCATGGCTGCAGCTGAACCGCGGTATGAACTGAGAAGCGAGAAATTTTACCGTACAGCCAAACTAGATGAAATCCATGGTAAGGTTGTGCTCAAGATCAAAGATCTTATTAAGCCAGAGAATGCTGGCTTTGCACTGTCCTTTACCACTGATTGTTGGTCTGGAGCAACAGAGTCCCTGATGAGCCTAACATGCCACTTTATTGACAAAGAGTGGCTACGAAAGCAAGTTGTATTAAATACAAAGGCAATGCAGGGATCCCACACAGGTGAATATATCCGGGAGACTTTCCTGGACATGCTCCAAGAGTGGGAAATCACCAAAGAACGTGTAGCTCTTGTTCTTCGGGATAATGGAGCAAACATCGTGAAGGGGCTGAGGCTGGCTGAACTTCCAGACCTAAGTTGCACAGCCCACACTCTGCAACTGGTGGTCAATGAAGGCTTGGCATGTCAAAGGGTTGTGATAGACATAATTGCCATAGTGAAGAAATGTGTGAATCATTTCCAGCACTCCATCTTGGCCAAGCAGCGCTTGCGGAGCATTCAGAAGGACCTGGGCCTTCCTGAACACCAGGTGATACAGGCTGTTTCTACAAGATGGAATTCCACACTCCACATGCTTCAAAGGGCACTGGAGCAAAAGCGTGCTCTAACCATCTACTCTGGGGAGTATGGTGGGTTTTCATGCCTAAATGCTCAGCAGTGGGAGATTGTGTCCAATTTGGTTGAAACACTAACTCCAATTGAAGAGGTGACACTTGAGTTGAGCAGCAATGATTCCTCTGCATCTTGCATCATCCCCTGTGTCACTGTGCTCAAGATGCTACTCCGAGATGATGGGCCCTCAACACAGGGAATCAGAACCCTTAGGGGAGTGATGAGGGAGGCTCTCAGCAAACGGTTTTCCAAATTGGAGGAGGCTAAATCTGTGGTTCTGGCATGTCTTTTGGATCCACGCTACAAAAGTCATGCATTCTCCTGCGATTCTACATTGACCAAGGCCAAAGAATGGCTCAAAGAGGAAGTGGAAGGTGAAGTAGAGCAGAATGCAGCAGAGATAGGTGGTGTAGAGCAGCAAGCTGAGGCAGGGGGGGACACTGCACACGAACAAAGCCCAAAAAGACAACGGAGAGAAGAGACACCATCTCATAGCCGATTAGATGCCATGTTCAGTGTTCTGCTGGGACCCCACACAGGAGAGGTGTCAACGGAGCAAAACTTTGAAAAGGAATTGCATGACTACCTCACAGAACCACTGATAGACAGGCGCAAGGGGGATCCACTCCAATGGTGGAGCCAACATGAGACCCGTTTCAAGCTTCTTGCTCCAAAGGCAAGGAAGTTCCTGTGTGCCCCACCCTCTTCTGTGCCAAGTGAGCGTGTGTTCAGTGAGGTCTCTGCTATATATGAAAAAACCAGAAGCCGCCTCACTGGAGAAAATGCAGAAAAGCTCTGCTTCCTCCACCATAACCTACTCTTGCTAAATTGGGAATACTAGACTTGAGTAAACCAAAGTGGTTTTTTTTGCCATTTTTTGGTTCATTAATCTACAGGGAGTGATTTTATTTATTCAATTAATTCATTAGTTTGTCATTTTCAGTTCATTAAACATCAGGGAGTGATATGATTTACTACTATTTTTCTATGATTTTACATTATATGCATATTTTTTTTTAAATGCTGCAGGCAGCTCCCTACACTTTGTATTACAAAATAAGAACTATTAAATACTTTTGAATTACATTTCTGCTGCATATCGCCTTTTTTTTGACAACTGACATATTGTTTTTAAAAAAAAAAAAAAATTTAATATCGGTTTTACATATCGGTTATCGGACTCCTTTTTTGGTAATAATTGATATCGGTATCGGCCCTGAAAAAAGCATATCGGTCGATCCCTACTGAGGGGTGGGTCAAAATAATGGAGTTGAATCTGGTTTCTTTTCTGTGGCTAATTTAAATGTGTCTTGAATCTTCAGGCTTGACCCTCGGCACTCCAGCAACAACCATCAACAAAGTGTGTGCCTCCGGGATGAAGTCCATCATGATGGCAGCTCAGAGTCTAATGTGTGGACACCAGGTAACGTCTGCATTAAACACCAGCTCACTACTACTTGTTCCAGTACACAAAACCCACGAAGATGATGGAAGACTTTGTTGTAACCAATAACATGCCTTGTTGACCATAAGATATTAGGTAAGACTTGGCCTTATGCCTCAAACTGCTGAAATTGTACAGAGACTTACCATCTGTTTCTATATTTTTACCACCAACAAAGTTATCTCTCATTATTCAGAAACTAAACTTGAAAGGGACCTTGTGTAACCTTGAAGTAATGTTAAATCGGGCACATTAATAATTACTTAATGTAATTCCGCCTACCGTTTCACCTCCCTTTTTATTCGTAACTTAATAAACTCCATGTAGCTGTCTTAACTCCACCCATTTTTAAATGAGGGACAAAGACAAAATTAGAAATGGAATATACAGTGAATACAACAATGTGATGATAACAACAGCTTGTGACACCCTTGACAGATTAATATTTACTGGAAAAGGGAACACTTGCTGTAATCTTACATTTTAGGTTGGCTAGTGACTGGCAGATTTTCCTTACTCATAAATATTTTACTCTACTATCAATTTATCAATCTTTACAAAGCTGCTTTCAAACGAATCAAATGCATGATGCTTTACGAGGGATTGACAATAATTAGGATCTTACATTTTGAAAAATGTTAATACAATGAAATACAATAAAACAAATCATTATGATCAACAGAAGTGTGTTGATCCTGGATGTGACTGTTCTTTTTATACCTCTCTTTTTATGTATAACTAAATTAAGTTCTAGTAACTGTCTGAACTCAACCCCCTTTAACTGGAGGACATAGAACAATCAGAAACAAAATGATATAAAAATCATATTAGGATATAATGATAACTACATCGTGTGACATCCTTAACAGATGAATATCTACTGAAAATGTCCCCTTTTTTGAAATGGAGAAACGCGTACCATTAAAACTACTGGTTCTATGCTTTATTTAGAGAGACGAGAATGATCAGCTGTTGAGGATTTATTACTTATGCACAGACCTGTCAATAATGTGTGATAATAATCAACTTCAGGTAGAAGAAATATGCTAACATCAAATTATTGGTGATTATAAAACCGTACAAACCACATGTGTTTTTTCCCTTTGACAGAATGACTGTTATTACAAATTCCAATAAAAAGACAGCAGGAGTGACCATATGCCTCCACAATACATAGATTACAGTACTTCCTGTTTAATGTGAGAAAAGCATGTTTTGTACATGTCACTACATGTAAGTGTATGGCTGTGTGTGTGTGTGTGTGTGTGTTTTTAAGGATGTGATGGTGGCAGGAGGCATGGAGAGCATGTCCAACGTTCCCTACGTGATGACCAGAGACGCCCCGGCCTACGGAGGAATGAGGGTGGAGGACCTGATCGTCAAGGATGGACTCACTGACGTCTACAACAAATTCCACATGGTGACTATCAACCTCCTGCTGAATATAACCTTGTTAAATATCTTTGCCACCAAGATAATTCTGATGTTTCTAAAAAAAAAAGAAAATCCCCATGTAATTGGAAGTGTTTCTGGTTAAAAAATAAGAGTTTGGGTTAGACCCAGTGCAGTTGCTGATCAGGGAAACCAGTGAAAGTGAAATATATCTTTACATTTTTCAAAAGGTACAACCAATGTTCAATGACATGATAAAATAGTGCACAAGGTGAAAGGTCATTTTAAACGTTTTTGTAATATATCTTTTTTTTTAATATAAATTGATATTGTGTATATCCTCACAGTACGTAAGAATAAAGCTGACACAGACATGTGTTTGAAAGTAAATGTGTGCATTTAAGAAATCTGCAATTTTATGCATTGGATGTTTATGGGGTGCGAGGACCAGGACAAAAAAAAAAATCCTGGTGTCAATTTCACTGCTGAATATAAAGGCCCTGACACACCAAACAGACACCTAAGAAGTAGCAGGCACAGGCTGTTGTGTTGCACACACACCACTCAGACTACAGCCAACTAACACGACGTATGTTCTATGCCTGCGTGAGAGGAAATCCCTCCTTAAACCAGCAGGCAGCAGTAGTCTGTATTCATCATTCAAAAAGGGGAAACTGATGTGATGACATGATACACACATTTAAGTATTTTAACACCATTCTTACTCGCCACTTTACTTTATGTTGTTGTAAAAAATAGTTGTTTGTTTTCCTCTATACATTTCAGATTTTGTACAATTTGATCGATTTGGTATGTAGGGGCATTAATTTGTATTTCTTATCAGTTTCATAATCGTTGTTTCCCTTTGTTTTGCCTTACTGTTTTTAACAGGGCAATTGCGCAGAAAACACGGCCAAGAACAGCAACATCAGCAGAGAGGAGCAGGACGCCTATGCCATCGGCTCGTACACCCGCAGCAAGGCAGCGTATGAGTCTGGAGTGCTGGCCAAGGAGATCGTTCCTGTCAGCATTCCCCAGAGAGGTAAAGCAGGGTGATGTAGGGCTGGCCTTAGGTCAATTTCTTCAAGAAGCACACAATATCTGATTTTGCCGATGTTTTGCAGGGAAACCGGATGTGGTCGTGTCAGAGGATGAGGAGTGGAGGAGGGTCGACTTCAGCAAAGTTCCCAAACTCAGGGCAGTGTTCCAGAAAGAGAACGGTATCAAACCTTTACTTTTATTCATTTGTTACTTTAACTGGAGAATCACTTGAAGCCTTTTCTGTCGAAATTAAACATGTCTTTCCGAATAGTCATTGATCCGACCGATTTTTTTACATTATTTAGCATCTTTACATTTTTTCTGCTACTTATTTACCTGTTTTAACTCTTTGTACTGCTGTGTTGGTTATTCAAGTTGTAGTAATCTGCTGTACATAATCACGTTTTTCAGCCAATATTTCTCTTTTTGTTCTGATTGGGGAGTATACTGTATGTAAATAGGTTTTATATAGACTTATCATGTTAAAGCACTTTGAGTGGTCAGAAGACTTCATACCGCTGTTTAAGTAAAGTCCTTTTTCCATCGGTCTCTTGCATCTTAGGCACGGTGACAGCAGCCAACGCTAGCACACTGAATGATGGAGCAGCAGCTCTCGTCTTAATGACAGCAGATGCTGCAAAGAGACTCAATGTCACTCCACTGGCCAGGATCGTCTGTAAGCACACAAATACACACACATCACGCCCATTGTCATTATTGGAGTTAATTTGAAGGATATACAGTGGGGCAAAAAAGTATTTAGTCAGCGACTGAGTTAAACCTCAACTATGAGAGACAGAATGAGAAAAAAAATCCAGAAAATCACATTGTATGATTTTTTATGAATTAATTTTCAAATGATTGTGGAAAATAAGTATTTGGTCAATAACAAAAGTTCATCTCAATACTTTGTTATATACCCTTTGTTGGCAATGACAGAGGTCAAACGTTTTCTGTAAGTCTTCACAAGGTTTTCACACACTGTTGCTGGTATTTTGGCCCATTCCTCCATGCAGATCTCCCTAAAGCAGTGATGTTATGGGGCTGTCGCTGGGCAACACGGACTTTCAACTCCCTCCAAAGATTTTCTATGGGGTTGAGATCTGGAGACTGGCTAGGCCACTCCAGGACCTTGAAATGCTTCTTAGGAAGCCACTCCTTGGTTGCCCTGGCGGTGTGTTTGGGATCATTGTCATGCTGAAAGACCCAGCCACGCTTCATCTTCAGTGCCCTTGCTGATGGAAGGAGGTTTTCACTCAAAATCTCACGATACATGGCCCCATTCATTCTTTCCTTTACACGGATCAGTCGTCCTGGTCCCTTTGCAGAAAAACAGCCCCAAAGCATGATGTTTCCACCCCCATGCTTCACAGTAGGTATGGTGTTCTTTGGATGCAACTCTGCATTCTTTCTCCTCCAAACACGACGAGTTGAGTTTTTACCAAAAAGTTCTATTTTGGTTTCATCTGACCATATGACATTCTCCCAATCCTCTTCTGGATCATCCAAATGCCCTCTAGCAAACTTCAGACGGGCCTGGACATGTACTGGCTTAAGCAGGGGGACACGTCTGGAACTGCAGGATTTAAGTCCCTGGCGGCGTAGTGTGTTACTGATGGTAGCCTCTGTTACTTTGGTCCCAGCTCTCTGCAGGTCATTCACTAGGTCCCCCCGTGTGGTTCTGGGATTTTTGCTCACCGTTCTTGTGATCATTTTGACCCCACGGGGTGAGATCTTGCGTGGAGCCCCAGATCGAGGGAGATTAGCAGTGGTCTTGTATGTCTTCCATTTTCTAATAAATGCTCCCACAGTTGATTTCTTCACACCAAGCTGCTTACCTATTGCAGATTCAGTTTTCCCAGCCTGGTGCAGGTCTACAATTTTGTCTCTGGTCTCCTTTGACAGCTCTTTGGTCTTGGACATAGTGGAGTTTGGAGTATGACTGTTTGAGGTTGTGGACAGGTGTCTTTTATACTGATAACGAGTTCAAAAAGGTGCCATTAATACAGGTAACGAGTGGAGGACAGAGGAGCCTCTTAAAGAAGAAGTTACAGGTCTGTGAGAGCCAGAAATCTTGCTTGTTTGTAGGTGACCAAATACTTATTTTACCGAGGAATTTACCAATTAATTCATTACAAATCCTACAATGTGATTTCCTGGATTTATTTTTCTCATTCTGTCTCTCATAGTTGAAGTGTACCTATGATGAAAATTACAGGTCTCTCTCATCTTTTTAAATTGGAGAACTTGCACAATTGGTGGCTGACTAAATACTTTTTTGCCCCACTGTATCTTTTATATATTTTATTTTTCATAGCTTTTGCTGATGCTGCCGTGGCGCCCATTGATTTCCCCATCGCTCCTGCATTTGCAGCACCAAAGGTGAGTGATATTTTTACGTTTTAGTAGTCCCTAAATATACAAGGTGGTTGATGATCATCTCCACCAAGTAAAGACTTTCCGTGTATATTGTAATTTAAGCAGGTAGCAGCCTTCAGCCCACAGACTGTATCTGTCCATACGGAGTCTGATCTAATAGCTATATTTACCTAAATGCATCATTGAATTACTTTGAGGACCTTTTTGACGGACAAGGATGTAAACAGCAACTGGTGGAGGACATTCCGATAGTTCAAGTGTTATGTTTGTATTCTGGTTTAAAATGTTTGAAATAAAATGTGTGTGTTTGTTAGGCCCTGGATGCAGCAGGGCTGACGAAGGAGGACATCACCATGTGGGAGATCAACGAGGCCTTCAGCGTGGTCGCGCTGGCCAACATCAAGATGCTGGACATCGACCCTGCAAAGGTCAACGTTAACGGAGGCGCTGTCTCACTGGGACACCCCATTGGGTAAGTCCTGAGAGACTCCTGAACATTGGCTGGTCCTATAAAGTAGTGCGGTGATGACAGATTGCTGTATGCCGACCCAGAAGTCAGTTTCGCAAGGGCTCTCTCAAAATAAAGCAATTGGATCTTTACAGAAAAAATATCTGTAGCTAATAAACATTTATGATACTTGCATGTTTTACTCAGCATTAACACCACTTTTAGGATTTTTTATTAAGTAAATGCAATCTCAAGATGTTAAAAGCTATCGGTAGGCTATAAGGAAACTACATCACAGTTGCATGACTTCATGGCACCACCGCTGAGCTAAAGGCGGCTAATGTTTAGTATTCTTGTTGAGACACTTGTTAGCAACTGCCGTTCTTATGACACGTAAAAGCTTTGGACATTCACCAGTGGGGTATTTACTAACGTATTTCATGTCTTAAACGAACCCAAAGAGCTAAAATGCTAACACATTTCCAGGTTTTAGGACAAATTCCTGCACCACTCAGTAAATTTACAATTCAGGCTATATTCAAACCTCGCCCAGAACCATAAGGACATCATGCCTCTTAAATAGCTTGACAAGGTTTCCAGATATTAAACTGCTACACTACATTGCAGCAGTTTAGTATTATTTTTCATATATTATTTTGTTTGCAGATAGATCTTTCGTTTTGGTTTGTTTTTTCATTAGCAGTGTGTCATTATTTGCCGCTGACTAACTGAAAAAAGGACATTTTTCACTGGCCAACTCTTCTCTTTGCATTACATTTACCTTCAGCTGACTTTGTTAAAAACCCTGTTTTTCATTAAAATTGCAAAAAAAAAAACGTGAATATCAAAAATATCATTATGGATTACAACTTAAACTTTTTCACTTCGTCCCTTCAGGATGTCTGGGGCGAGAATTGTGGGTCACATGGTGCACAACCTGCAGTCAGGCCAGTACGGGCTGGCAGGCATCTGCAACGGAGGAGGCGGAGCTTCAACGATTATCATCCAGAAACTGTAGAGAGGTCTCTTCCTGATACACTCTTTGTTAAAACTCCAAATGGTTCGGGCATCTGTTAACTCCCTTTACTGTGAACAGTGCTTCTGCTACCACTTTAAACCAGCGACCTTACTCACTGAGCAGTGTAGGGCTCGACTCATGACATCATGACTCCAGTGTTAGAAACACTCCTTTGTTTGATGATACATATTGTGCAAAACTGATTAATATTTAACTCTGGATCAAAAAAGAAGAATAAATAGTTTGTATGAAACTGCTGTCCTGTTATTGTCTAAATCTACTCAAGCTATGACCTATAACTATGATACGATACGGTACAATAATACTTTGTCTCATCTGAAAGGTGTCTTGCATCTCAGCTGCTCCATTTACAACATCAACAAGGACAAAAACAGGTAACCAGGAGACAGACAATTAACATTCCATGACATCACCAAGGACAATATTTTCAAGAACCTTAAATGCAGGGGTCTTCAATGTTTTTCAGGCCAAGGACCCCCAAACTGATTAATTGGTGCTATAGACTATATTTTATAAAATTGTGTATTATATTTTACTGCACCTAGTGCATGTATGTATATGTATATGTATTACCATAGCTACCCTGTTGTGCATTCAATATTCAGCTATTCAATTAATACATAGGTTCATATATGTATAGTAATTATTTTAAACATGTGAAAGGTTGGCCGTGCCACTAACATTTCTAAAACATGCATTTTTGGGGCCAAGTTACAAAACTATCCATTTGTTTCTGAAAAAGTGCTGCAGCATCGTTGTACCTTGGATTTTAGTCCGCTGGGGAACTGAACAGGCTCACCAATCACAGGGAACCTGACGGAGCAAGTGTGTAACATACAGCCTTGTGATTGGCACAGCAGCGATAGGGGCGGGCCCCCCTCTATGTACAGGAGGCTACCTGTGAACTGGTGCCCAGCTTGAGAGAGCTTCTGTGTATCGCTGAATGTGTGCATTGCTGACTGAAAGACTGTCTTCTGCCTCCATTTGTCCGTTCACTACAATATGTCGTATTCATGTTCAAGACATTTACATTTGTGGGGAAAAAAGGGTTAGAAATAAAAACAAGGTTGTCTAATCAAACAAACATTTCGCAACCCCCCTGCAGTACCTCCGCGGACCCCTCACTTCAGTCTCCATCCATCCATCCATCCATCCATCTTCTCCCGCTTTTCCGTCAGGGTCGCGGAGGTAACAGCTCAGCCTTCAGTCTTACATTACTAAATCATGGGACCCTGTGTCTCAGATTTGATGGCAACTATTCTCTGTTCAGGCCATGTTTGGGATCAGAGACAATGTTGTTGACCAGTCTCAGTATATTATTATGATAGTCTGATTCATAACGTTTCTCAAAGTCTGCACCTACGATCTGTGAGCAGATTTTTATATCGTGGAGCACTTTTGGTACCTGGTGATACTGCACTACTGTAGAACACTCGTAATCAGTAATGTAAAAAACAAACAAGAATAAGTCTACCTGACATAAAACATAAGGTGCAGATTAAGCCATTTCTTTGTTGTGTACTTTGCACGCAGAATAATTATGACATTTTCTAGCTGGACACTAGATGGTGCCACTTAACCAGCAATGTTGTAGGATATAAATTCATTTGGTGTGGCTCTTATTGCCTTTACACTTCAGATTTAAAAAGCTTGATACAATTGTTTTCTGATGTTTCTAGTAAACATATATATTATGTTGTTTTATGTTATATTGTTAAACTCAATCATTTGTTGTTAAAGAGTAAAAGGTTTTAGCTGCTTACTAAGAACAACGCATTTTCAAAATCTAATGTATCAGATACGGGACATAAACAATCACAATTGTCAACAATCTGGAAAGATGGGTAAGGGTGAAATTATTGAGTGATCTGGATGAACTAGTCCAAAAGGTTAGAAAAATATACACTGAAAGGATTTTTTATTTCTGTATGAAGAATTTATTCTATTCTTTGATAAAAAGCCAAACAAATATGTGATCTTTTTAAATCACCTCAACAGCTTACTATCAGGTGCCAGTGGAAACACATATTATTGCAATGCTTTATTATCCATACCCTTCAAAGGCCTATATGTTAAAACACATCAAAAGGTCGAGGTGTGGTTGTCCTTTGTGTGTTCCTCAATGGCTGTCACTTCTCGTTCCTTTCTATTCCTGCCAGTTAACACAGGGAAACACTAGTTAAACATTCACAGGGTCTGAAAGTCCTTCTACCAACGCTATTTTAAAGGCTACTTATTCACATATTTGTTTGGACGTTACTGATTAATGAGCGGACATTATTCTTTAGGAGGATCAACAATAGCAAGTGCAATGTAAGAACACCGTTTTTTATGCCTTTTCACTCAACTACAAGCTTTTATTCCATATTTGAATGGCAGCTTTCAGTTTGATCAACAAGCAGTGAGCGCCTGTTACATGTTAACTTGTTTTTGTAGACAGCAGTGCATAACATTTTCACTACTTGGTAACTTTTACTAGACAGGTTTCGTAAATGTCCAATTGCACAAACTGTTCTTTAAAATCAGAAAGAGTTGCTAGTTGTGACAAACGAATGTCAATATTGGTGCATAATGTTCCCATACACCTATACAATATGACATACAAGACCATAAAGAATGCAAGTAACAGTATATCACACAGCTGAATTTAGTTCTGAAATCAGGTTTTCCTGTCACAAATCAAGTCTGCTCATTATTTTCACTTTATTCACCTTATCTTAAATCCTGTCTCTGGTCAGCAGAGAATGAGTATCGGTGCTTGCCTTCATTAATACCTGCTGCTTGCACATGTCATTTTGAAGGGTTGAATAAATCAAGTGGCACACAACAGGCTTGCAAGAGCACACAGTGCAGAAGGTGTGGCCATGGCTGTTCATTACATGGACGAATGGTCAGAAACAGGGAGAGGGGGACAGACAGGAATAAAGCGCTACGGGAATCCCAACATAGTGGCAAACCAAGTGTGTGAGCATTTTTGGCTGTATTTTGGACATTTCGAAAGCTTGTTTCTTGAAAAACCTGAGTACTTCTGGTATGTTGTGTTCATTTTATTCGTGTTTATGTTCGTTTTTGTTTGATAAAAATTGCTTTCAGGAATTCTACAGTTTAGGTACAGGACTTACGACCTGCAAATCATTAAATGTTCTTGTAATAACTGTATAACCTCATCAAGGTTCCCCAGTCTATGTCCCCAGGCAGTGTCAGCATGAATGATAATCAGGTAAGAAGTAAAGACAACATTTGTACATTTTTCATTGTTTTTGTATATTTTCAACAGATTTTTCATCTTGTGTTATCATTCAAATGTTTCTATTCCTATCTCTTCATAGTCCCAGGCCAGTTGTCCCACTTATAACAACTTAGGCTTTCAGCATGAGGAAGGGAGACCTCCATCAGAAGCCCCCGTACAGGGTCTTTACCCTTACCTTCCACAAGAGATCCCCAGCTATGTCGCTGTTTCTCCCAAAACCATCAACACCTACCACACTGCCCCCCCTGCAGCAGCACCTGACCCCATACCGAAGAAAGGTAATACATGATTATATTTTGTCTCCAGCCTGCATGTGAAGCAATGTGTAAAACAAATCTGTATATACAAGACAAAAATCCACTCTTCTCAACGTTCATATGATCATCATTAACTCGTATTTATTTTTACTTTACATACAGAAACTCCACTTTACTTAGATTAGGGAACTTTTTGATTAAGAAATGTAATTATTTCTTACAAAAGAAGGTTTAATTAATGAGAGACATAACCCACTCTTGCCTACTTCTTTTAAAATAAATATTTGGCTGCTGCAGTTTAGTTTTGTCTGGTATGATACATGATTATTGTTAGCAAAGAAAGTCATTATAGAAAACATTAGTAGTTGCTAATAATAAATTATAAATAAATCCTTAACCAAAATAAAAAATAAAAAAAACTTTACAAAGATGCACAAGTCAGAATCAAAGGAGGGTCAACTAGTAAATGCTTGTCAATACCTTGGAATAAAAATAATAATAAAAAAGCTTTATCCATGTAGCACTTTTTATAAACAGGGTGCAGCTTAAAGTGGTTTAACAATTTGGCTGACAACACAAGACAAACAGGAAATAAGACAATTATAAAACACAAGACAATTCAATTAAAGTGAAATGCTAAAACATATAAGCACACATCATGCAACATGTGTACAGTACGTGATACATACAGGAGAATAAGAAAAAGGTAAAATAGTCGTAATAATTAATACAACAACATAATCCAGAAGTTACAAACATACAACCTCATCAGAAAGAAATCAGAATAAATACAATGTTTTCATCTGTCATTTAAGAAAGTTGGCTGAGTTTGCCTCTTTAATATATCTGGGTAGGGTCTATAACAGTTTATGAGTGTAGTGGATATAAGCCGCCTTTCCAATTGTATTTTAGGGTACTTCTGGCATATTTAGAATCCTGCTGTTGAGGACATTAGGACTCACACAGAGACATTAACTGTAGAGAATCATTGGTATAAGAGGGTGCAAGACTAATAAGAGCTGTGTCTACCTTTTAAAGGTATTTAGTGAAGACAAATACCGGGGTAATGTTCTTCTTTCTTTTATTTTTGTCAGAGGCCTGGCAGTGGAGTGGTAATTTAGCCATGTTTTTTCAATTGACTTTTTTTGAATCCCTGTAAAAATGGCTTTACAGCAGTCCAACCATCTGCACTTCTGATGAAAGCATGAGCTTTTCAGGATCATGTTTATTTAATTTAAGAAGCACATTGGTGGAAGAAAGTTGATTCACTTACTTTGCTTATATGACACGTTATCCTCTGCTGGTGATACAGAACCCACTCTCCTGGCTGTAGCAATACAATTTCAGTAGAAGCAGATCAATTTTATGATTCCCTTTCTAAAAGATCACATCCCTTCCTGGCTTTGCTAAAGATGTCTAACGAGCCCCACCCCCTAAAAGAACTACTACACCTGCCATTGATGCTGTTAACAAATTAATCTTTTTTTTCAATATCAACACATTTTAACATTTAAAATGATGGCAGACGAGTAATAAGCTGAAACCCTGTTCATTGAATAGATTCTCTTTTCAGTAGAAAGAAACAAAAGTTGATTACTAGGCTGCTATTATTACTTGTTGTAATGTTATAGAAGATGTTATAGTTTTGAAGTATGTACACATTAGTTAGAAGTTAAATGATAATATAAAAGTTCAATCAATACAAAAGATTGAATAGTGTAAAATCAAAGTCAACTTTATTGTCAATCTTTCAGTTTGTGTGTACAAACAGAAAGCTCGAAATGCTGTTTCACACAGTCCCGAGTTATAAGAACTCGGGAGAGCAGGCCACTGTGTTTGCACGTGCCGCCTACGTTAGATCAGTGTTCAAACCAGCTCCCAAGTTTTGGTAAAACGTTTGAATTATATATAAACATCATTTAGGTAGTGGCTTTAATGTGTTGATGCTTTATTATGTGTTATACTGTATTTAATATATTTATTTCGTATTAATCCAAGTGTGATTGTGCAAATCTTAGTACCACTTTACAATAAGACTACTATAAAGGGTTTATGAATAGTTTGTAATTTATTTATTAATTAGGTTGTGAACACTTTATAAATCATTAATAAGCTTTTATAAGACACGAGATAAACAGAGATGCCAAGAAACATCAAGATGGATGGGGGGAGAATGTGTTGATGTCTGAAAACTATGTTAGAACTGTATGATTAATCAAGTGTTTACAACCTAATTATGAATCCTTTATAAGGGTAGTCTTATTGTAAAGTGGTACCCAAACCATTATTAGGATTTTACTTTCACTTGATCAGATTTATCAAGGCACTTTCTTGTCCTCCCTTGCAGGACGAAAGAAGTGTCCCTGGAGTCGGGTTCTGTGTGGCTGTCTGTGTGTGCTCCTCATCCTGGCTGTTGCTGGCGTCCTGCTCTGGTACTTCTGTGAGTTCTGTCATAACACGAAATTCATTTGATAAAGTACATTTACTCAAGTATTGTACTTAAGTACTATTTCAACATACCTGTACATGCTTGAGTATTTCCATGTTATGCTACTTTATATTTTACAACTCCATATGTAGACAAATATCTTCTTTTTACTCCACAAAAAAATATCTGACATACAATTATGAGCCCAGTATTAAAACAATAACAATAAAATAATATAAAATAATATTCTACGAAAAAATAAAAATGTAAAAACACACATTCTACATTTGTGTTACTTTTATCTTTGACACTTGAGGTACATTAGGTTATAATACGTTTGTACTTTTACTAAATGTACTCTTTGAATTCAGGCTTTTTCTTGTAATGAAGTATTTCAAGTCAGTAGTATTTCTAATTTTACTTAAGTTAAGGATCTCTACTTTTTTAAATTCCTTTATCATCTCGTCAGATTCCTCTGTGCTTTATTGTGTGTGTGTGTGTGTGTGTGTGTGTGTGTGTGTGTGTGTGTGTGTGTGTGTGTGTGTGTGTGTGTGTGTGTGTGTGTGTGTGTGTGTGTGTGTGTGTGTGTGTGTGTGTGTGTGTGTGTGTGTGTGTGTGTGTGTGTGTGTGTGTGTGTGTGTGTGTGTGTGTGTGTGTGTGCACGCAGTATACTTCCAGTGTTTACTGGGGAAGTCCTGCAGAAGTGGTGGAAAGTGTTTGAGCCCATCCCAGTGGTGTGATGGTGTAAAGGACTGTTCTCATGGAGAGGATGAGTCTCACTGCTGTAAGACATTAAAATCAACACACATAAATACATCCTGTCGGTCAGTATCATGATGGCTGAACAAAGTTGTCCTCTCTGAACCACAGTTCGTCTCCACGGGACTAACTCCCTGTTGCAGGGTTACTCCTCTGAGAGCCGCACGTGGATGCCGGTGTGTGCTCAATCCTGGGACGACAACTATGGCAGAGCAGCGTGTGAGCAGATTGGCTACAAAAGGTGCTCTTTGTCCCCTCTCTTTAGTTCTATATTTGTGTGCATATAATCCATTCAAATGTAAGAAAAGAAAATCTAATCCAATTAAAATAACAAAGAAAATGCACAGGTGTGTAAAAGGAACCTTCTAAACATTCAAATTAAAAACAAATAGCTTTGCTTGACACTCAATACAGTGGTACAGTGATGACATGATGACCCAGTAGTCAGCATTGTAAGGGCTCCCTCCACAAAGAGCAATGGGATTTTCCATTGGATTTTGGAATACTGCAGGAAATAATCTATTTGGCAAACAAAAGCTTACCTCATTTTCATATACAGTAACTGTAATTAAAATGAAAAAAAGAAAACTCGCTATGTTCTTTACGCGCGCTTGTGATGATGTCTGACTCAATAAAAATCAGCTCAGGACTTCTAGGTTTATAGCCATTAGATATTATATTGCTGCCTGACAAAATCCATGCTTAAATAACAATTATTCAATGTTTTCCTCGTGTATACTTTTCGGTAATGAAAACTAATACAACACATGATGCCAACACTTACCATTGAAAGCTAAATTATGGAAAAATAGCAGCAATGTAAATCAGAGACCCACAACACACATTTCATGGGATACTTGAAAACTGCTCTTCTTACATTGGGTGGATGGTTACAAATATTTGTTATAGCTGTAGTCCGAGAGGACCCTCCATCATACACACATCGTATGACTTGACTGTATGTGATCCCCCCTCTCTGATCCTGTATCTTCAGGCAGGACTATGTGTCCTACACTAAAACCAGTGCAGGTTCTCTGTCCTCCAGAGGATACATGAAGCTGCGGTCTGGCAGTACATATGGAGCACCTATACACTCACAGCTGACTATCAGGTACCCCCCCCCTTCACTGCATCATAACTTTGTACACAGGACACACTTTGTACAGTCAGAACTCCTAAGTAAATGTTAAATATCTTATTTGGGATATGGATAAACATTTTTGTCACTCTTTCTTTTGCAGCTCATATTGCACAGCTAGAGCAGTCAAACTTCGATGCATTGGTAAGCTATTGCTCTAATTCTAACATAACAACACTACTGTCATATGTATGTCATTAAATGCTATCTCTTAAAGCTCCACAGCTACTTTGCTTGAATTCTGAAACTGCACATAGTAGATTGTTACATTCTTTTTGTACTTTTTTGTATTTGTATTTTTTTCCTATTTTTTCCAAATATAACTAACTATACTTCACTTATGTATGCACAATTACGCAGCACATCAAATACCTTGTTTAATGCATGTTATGTTTAACCTAGTTGGCAATAAACCTGATTCTGATTAAATTAAGAGATATGATCGACACTCTTCTGAAAATGGGATTTAGGCAGCCAGACTGTGAGACCTCCTCAGGATAAAGGGTCAAAATCCACGGTGGCTGATCCGTGTGAACGCTCGAGGGAAGGCTGCAAGCACAAAGCGCTGCCAGAAGATCAAAAAACAACGGAAACTGGGACCCTTAAAAGTGTTGCGCGCATCTGGGACTGCAGCGCTTGTTGCATTTGACGATTATACAGTTGATCATTTGTCACTGTTGGCATAGCGTTTTGTATTTGCAGCATTTTGTTTATGCAGCGTTTTTAGTAGCTGCTCATGTTTCATCGAGTTGGTGAATGTTTTCTAAATGCTGCCCACGTTTTGTCAAGTTGGTAAAGATGCTTCTTCATTTGCATGTGTTTTGGCACATTTTCTTTGTAGCATGTTTGCACCTGTCGGCCACCATACAATGTCTTACGAAAGGAATTTGAACTTCAATTGAATTGTTTTGGAATTGTCTAAAACAATTTTCCTCTTGCCTCAGAGTGTGGAGTGAGTTCCGCAGACCCCAGAGCTCGTATTGTGGGGGGGACAGAGGCCGTGAACGGGGCCTGGCCGTGGCAGGTCAGTCTGCAAATCAATGGTCATCACGTCTGTGGAGGCTCCATCATCAGTCCGTACTGGATCCTCTCTGCTGCTCATTGCTTCCAAGAGTAAGCTTTTTTTATCTTATAAACGTTAAGGGTCCTTATGGCCGTTTGCTTTGTTTGTTCATATTTATTTATTGATTGCTTTATTATAAACACTTTTCTTAAGTTTGACTTTTTTTTTACCTCATGGCAGGTACTCCAATCCCAGGACATGGTTGGTGTACACTGGTGATGTCAGCCTGTTTCAGATGCACTTTGGCTCTGGCAAAACAGTAGAAAAAATTATAAGCCATGAGAAATTCGACACCAAATCTAATGACAATGACATTGCACTGCTAAAGCTAGATAGACCTCTGACTTTTACAAGTGAGTACTTGCCAGCAGAAGTCATATGATTCATTAAATTATATTTTTGAAACGTCAGCTTTAATAAGAGCAAAAACCACAACCCTTTACATGGACATGATTGTGTCTCAGGAAACGTGAAGCCAGTGTGCCTCCCCAATGTTGGCATGGACCTCTCTGAACATCAGGCCTGGATCACAGGGTGGGGAGCCTTGCAATCATCTGGTGAGGCTCTATGTCCAACACTGTATGGGAACAGTGTTTTTAATACGTTTTTTCAAACAACTATCCGTTTTTCAGATCAAACTTACAACAACATAAATTAATTAGCATTCATGACCAAAGTTGTAATTGTGATTATTCATTTCTCTCAGGGTCATCCCCTGACAGACTGAATCAGGCCCAGATCTCCATCTACAACAGAGATACCTGTAACAGCCCTCAGGTGTTGGATGGACAAGTCACTGAAACCATGATCTGTGCGGGAAAACTGCAGGGAGGAGTGGACACATGTCAGGTTAGTGACAAACAAACACACACATTACATTTAAAATATAAGGGACATGTTTATTTATGTATTACTTCAATGCTGGAGGATTACAACATGTTTTATCTGTCATGTATGATGTCGATCTGTCTACACTGTAAAGCCCCCCTGAGATACATGTATTTTTAGTATTAGGCTCTATAAATAAAAACATTCTTGATTTGAGACACACACACACACCTGAGAGTCTTCCTCCTGTGCCCTGCAGGGGGACAGTGGGGGGCCACTAGTGGTCAAGGAAGCCAATGTATGGTGGCTGGCAGGGGACACAAGCTGGGGGATTGGATGTGCCTGGAGGAACAAACCGGGAGTCTACGGAAACGTTTCCTACTTCATCGACTGGGTATATAAACACATGCAGGTAAATGATAATGCAATAGACATGTAATTCTCTGCAAAAATGTGATTTAAGAAATCCATTGTTGCTTAGCTAGTTATTTTAGTTTGTGGAGTTATAAAAAGACGCATAATGACTTGCAAATCTAGACTGGGGGTTCATATTTTCAATTCTATTTTTTGTATCTCCCCAGAATGAGTGACTGATTTCTCTGAAGAGGAGCTTCTGTCATTAATCAACGTTACTTACTTCATCACATACTTTGCACTTTAAATCGGAAAGGACTTATTGATCAGGAAGATTTCTGTTATACTAAACCGAAGGAGAAATTGGACGTTTGCATTTAGACAAAAATCGAATATTTATGTGTAGTAATAAAACACATTTTGTGGAAAGAGCTATGTTTCATTTGTCTTTTTTTGGGCAAGTCAGAGACTTTCGCAGAACAATAACTATTTTACACTCAGTTAGTCTTTTAACACAGTTGCGGCCAGATGTAATTATCTTTTGTGTGTGTCATATTTACAGTTTATTGACATGGGTGCACCTTCCTTGGCATTTATCAGTAATCAGATATTGACTCATATTACCAGAACAATATTTGAAGGTAAGTAGGTTACTCTGTCATGGACAATGAACAATAAAGTCTGCTCTATCAATGTCTACATCTGGTCACCTAATAGTCATGTACTGTTGAAGATACATCTGCAAAATATTTCCTTAATCTGTAATGTATTTATTTTCTTCATGGGTTTGTTCTTTCGTACTTTGACCAGCCTCCAAAATGGTCCCACTATCATGTGTCATATGCGTGATTTCCACTAGTTGTGACCAGGTTTTAAGTTTGTACTCAGCTCTAACACCAGAGGCGTTGAAGCTCACTCACCTCTCATGACCTGAATTGGATTTGAAAAAGTGTTTTAAGACAATTCAAAGCGCTTAAAAAAAAAAGAACAAAGAAAAGAAACATTAAAAGCATTAAGATAAGTGCAATAGAAACACATATATGAAGAAACGACATTTAGGTTCAATTTACAGCAGTCATTAAAACCAACAAGCATACAAACTCAACAAGATAAGTTGAATAGGAAAGTTAAAAATACAATAATTAAAGTTACAGTGAGATGTGAGCGCCAATGCTTTCCCTGCCTGGCTGCAAATGAACACAGATATTGTTTAGGATGTCTGATTGTCATAGATCTGAATTAATGAATATAGTTCGACTCAGGAAGTCCCTTTGGTGGCATGTCACTGAGACAAAGAAAATATCGGATTATCTAAAATGAGCTCCTTAATGATTTTAGTCATGAATCATACTTTTTAAATAAAAACAGTTGAACCAAGTTGTTGTAGAAAAACAATATTGTATAGTAAAGGGTTATAAAAGCGAGCAATTTTTGAAATGATTAATATTTATTTTTATTTTAGAATGATTCATTATTTCTTTATCATACTGATTATTATTTCATTTTAAAGGAGAAAAGGCTTTCTGAAAAAAACATGTTTAAAAAAGGCCCTAAAGGACTGCATGACACTGAAAACATCTAAATTGTCTTATTTATATCTAGATTTAGAACTCAATTAAGGATTTATAGAAAACTTTGAAGTCATTACTAAGTGTTTAATTTAGTTTTAATGACTCCTTAACCAATTAATCAGTGTGTTCTGTACACAAAAAACTCATAGCAAGGAACCCATACATTTCTTTTAATGTCCCCTCCCTCTATGAGCCTGTCAGTCTAATCACTGCTCATGGAGGTTGGCTCACTAAATGGCAGCTGCTCAATCCTGGAGTCTGCATCTGCTACCTGTTTGTACCAATTACCAGAGCCACGGTACGCCACTGACACCTCTTCAATGGGTTAACAGATGCCACAATTAGCCACTCATTTGAATGGCTGCCTGCTTAGCGAGAGGGCCCTCGCTGCATCATCTCCGACTGTGGGGACCGCCTTTCATGTATTTGCCTTTTTTCTTGTTGCCTCTCAAATGAGCCATGGGAAGGCCAGGAATCCCCGTTGTGAGCAAACACGTTTTGCACCAGATGCCTAAATTAGTCCTGCAGACTTAGTGTTGCAGCTAAGGGCAGGCTGTAAAGTTGCATGGCAAAATGCACCGTGCATGTTTTCAAATATGGCCCATCCTCATCATGCTGTGAGACCACGTTCGATATTCTGCTGAGTGTCCAATCTCTAATCCTAACCCTAACCCTAACCAGAGCAGTCCTGAGTCATTGAAATGTCATTATTTCTTGTTCACTTTACATTTTTGCTAAATAAGAACAATATGTCTACGTGTCTCGAGCATTGCTTCCTATTTACACAGTTTTCAGTGTACTGTGGTTGTAGAAAAAAAAACAACTCAAAACTTACACAGATCCTTCATAGATTGGTGCAGGAAACTGTTCTAGAATCAAGATATGAGTTAGCATTTCACTACTTTCATTTCCCTTCAAAAGATCCCTTCACAGTCAACAACTCTTTGTGGGTTTCTTTTTGTTTAAATGTTACCCTTCTGAACAATAACGTTTAAGTATTAAAACCATGTGTTAGTCACTGATTTAATTTAATGCAATATTTATTTCAAAACCCAATCAAAAGAGGTTGATTGGTTGCAATGAGCAGAGAGTGGTCGAAATAGACGTGATTATGGCAGCGCCTGTTCAGAACCATAAGTGTGAAAAAGGTGAAACTAAAATATGAAAAAACAGTATATCAAAAGAAAAAAAAATTAAAACTATAGGCCAGACCATCTGTGTGAGGAATAGAGCGCTGTTCCAGAATGGGTACAAACCTGGCACACGTTTGAACTTTTTTTTTGTTCACAGTATACATACTGTTGTGTTTGTTCTCTTATGTTCTTAGTGTCTGTGAATATAATAATAATAATAATAATAATAATAATAGTAATAATAATAATAATGATAATAATGATAATAATAATAATAGTAATAATGATAATAATAATAGTAATAATAATAATAATAATAATAATAATAATAATAATAGTAATAGTAATAATAATAATAATAATAATAATAATAATAATAATAGTGATAATAATAATAATAATAATAATAATAATAATAATAATGATAATAATAATAATGATAATAATAATAATGATAATAATAATAGTAATAATGATAATAGTAATAATAATAATAATAATAATAATAATAATAATAATGATAATAATAATAGTAATAATGATAATAGTAATAGTAATAATGATAATAGTAATAATAATAATAATAATAATAATAATAAAAGTAATAATAATAATAATAATAATAATAATAATAATAATAATAATAATGATAATAATAATAGTAATAATGATAATAGTAATAATAATAATAATAATAATAATAATAATAATAATAATAATAATAATAATAATAATAATAATAATAATAATGATAATAATGATAATTTAAAAAAAGCTTTACTCATATGGCACTTTTCATACAGCAGGTGCAGCTCAAAGTGCTTTACAAAATGGCACACATCACAAATTAAAACCAACAACAAGAAAGAAATTCCCCTTTTTAGAAAACATGCAGCAACATAACATTGTGTTTTCACAGGTTAAGAAACAAGGAAGTTAAAGGTATGATAATCAGAACAATAAAATAGATAATGAGTCCTCTCAGAAAAATAAAGGCAGACAAAAGACAACATGAATTGAAACCTATACAATAAACATATATACACAATAACATAATAACAAAGTAAACTTCATGAAAATTATAATAACGATTCAAAGATTAAAACAACAACTTAAAATGTAATCTCGCTAATAATACTGTTAAATAATATAAGTTAAAACCTATAAAACCTTTAAAAGAAATAAAACAATATAGAATTGAGTAAATACTAAATACTACAACTACATTTAAACGGAGGGTGTCACTAATAAAAAGCTAATTTAAAAATAGATTTCCTGGTAGGGTGTTCCACAGTGTATGAACATAGCGGATAACAAATGTAATATATATTTTAATACATTTTATAAAGATTCCATTCATTTCGATATTCAAGTTTAGTGCAGACGTATGTCCTCCCTAGAGCAGATGAATGTGGACACAGTGAAAGAAATGCAGTGTGCATTAGCATCAAGTTAAATCAAGTCAACACAGTTTGAGGGGAGGGACACTTTAATTAGGGTTAAATGTCATATAAATATTACACTTTTTATATTTACTCATAGACCAGTAAAACATTTTTTACAATTTAATAGTTCTCTAACACTCTCCAGAGTTCTTGTCTAAACACAAAGATCTCTGACGAGCCCCTCCTGTCCTGTATGTAGTTGCCTTGACATATTGTAGACCTTTTTCTCACGTCATTTTCATATAGATGTCATAGTACCATTCACACTGTAGTCAACGTTTAAGGTGGCACATATTAATAATCACAAGAGTCATACTGCACATCTCTTGACACACTTCAACCATGCATATACATTCTTTTGAAGATGAAACAATGAGTTGATAAAGTGCTAAGAAAAGAAATCTGATATTTTGATTGTGGATGATTAGTTTCAGTCATTTTTTCAGCAAAACTAATCAAGAATACAAACTGCTTTCTGGTTCCAGCCTCACAAACTAAAGGATTTGTCATAAATGATTGTACACTTATGTCTTCGGGTTATGGACAAGACATTATAAGATGTAACGTCAGGCTCTGTGATTAATACATTCTATTTTTTGACTTTGTTTAGCCTGACAATTAATTAAATGAAAATGTAATTCTCATAATTTACATAATTGTAAATTAATTATTAAGTGTGGATAAAACATACTGATCACCATGTACTTAACATGTCATAATTGAGACATATTTATGTGGTTTTGTTAGCAACCGTTTTGCCCTGATGAAAACAAAAAAAACATTTTCACAATAAAAAACTGGTTCTAAATTGAAAACCTGTTTGGATCCACCTCTTCAAGACTCAATGGGCTGTAAGCCAGCCATAGTCAGAAATACATTTTCTTAATGTAAAGCATTAACGATGTTGTTAGCTGTTGTTAGAAGCAGCCAATAACTGAAGAGGAAACAGGGTTGACATTAAGTATGAACCATAGTGGGTGACGTGTAACAACAACATGACAGCACTGTTACTAGGAGCTGAGTGCTAATCTTGGGACGGGGAAGAATTCTCTGAGGACATTTGAGTAAAGAAAGAGGCTTACTGGTGTGGTTCTGGCCTAGTTCTCACCAACACTTTGTCAGTGTGTGAATGTGTTATTGTGTGCATGTGTGTGTTAAGATGATAGTGTGCAATTTTTAGCCTCAGACCGTGCTTGCACACTCACACCGCAAGCTGCTGCTGTGTGTGAGCATTTACTGTAATCCTGCCTGCGTGTGCGTGGATCAAAAACACATGTGTCAGTTTTGCACAAAGAGTATGATCAATGCAACGTTCCTCAGCAGCCAATGAGGAGTGGGCCCTTGTTACTGGGCAGTTATGTGTTTATGTCCCCCCCCTGTTCTTTCGCGAGGTCGATGTCACGCGTCAAGCCTCATAGCCTCTCAGATCAGCATGAGTCTTTACGACACACCAGGGTCTTCGCTTGTGAGGAACATCAGCACTCTCACTTGTTTTGTAGGTCAACCAGTATTGAGCTATGGGTGCTCACAACACATGTACCTTATACACAGCTTTTATATACAGAGGTCATGCAAACAAGTATAGGATATTGGAATTAGTTGGTTAAAGAAATCTGCATACATTTGTTTTGAAAGTTAAATATCTCCAATTTCATAGTAAACTCAGCATCCTTACTTGGAGAAACCAAATATTGTCACTAATACATTTTTTTATTTGTGTAAGAAATATTGCATTACTCTCTAGCGTTAATTTGTGAGAAGTATTTTAAAAAGTTAAGATAAGATGGAACGTTATTGATCCCTGCAGGGAAATCCAGGTGTAAAACAGTAAGAAAGAAACACAGAATACACGTGAATACACAAAAGGAAAAATATAAGAAAAACAATTGCAATAATACATTTAATATAAAATAGGAACAAACATGTAGTAACAGTATGTTGTAGCTCCTTGAACAAAATGCTGTTTGAACTCTTTTAAAATATTGTTGTTAAGTTTATTCTCAAATAGTGCAAATCATATTTTGTAAGCTGGTTATATATTTTGTTAGGCTTTAAATGTTAAGTAGTTAAAACTATTATCTTCACTTTCCTTAAATTTGTAACAATTGAGTAATTATTTTCCAGGCACACGAGACTAACATTTGTTTGTCCAAGCTACTCAAATGATTCTTGTTTTTATATCACAGTAAATATAATATAGCACTGATGATCAGTGAAATACATCACCAAATGAAATATTATTAATTTAACTGTTGAATTATGTTCTGGTACCTTGTATGTCATTCTAAGGGATGCTTGATAGTAAAACCGTCAAATTTGGTCTAATAAGAAACGGTCAGCCTTGAAAACACGAGTAATACCACAAAATTATACAATTGAACTACTTCATTGCATTGATCTCTTACATTTAATACAATTGAATCTCTTACATTTAATCAGAATGAAGAGCAGGCAGTGACTAAATTGAAATATCTAAAATATTAGGATTTTACTCAGTTTGCTTCCATCTTTCCTTAAGCAGCCCTCTATTTTGATATACAATTGTAAAAAATACAAAATATACCCCAAAATCCCCATGCAATATTAGGTGCATATACTTATTGTGCAAACTATGGCTTCAGAAATGTCCAAATGTGATGAAACTACAATATAAATACAGCTTCTTTCTATAATCTTGATTTTTCAGGAATTATGGCATTCACCAGTAGTTCCCCCCCTGACCACATGGTGGCATTAGAGGTCACTGACTCCAACAATGCAGCGCCGCAGATGATGAGTTGATTGGAGAGAAATCCTCTTTACTGGAAGGGTTAAACTCTAATCTTAACAATCTCTTTTCACCCTTCATGTAAAATCCATACGTAGATAACAATTGGCATAAACATCTGTCTTAACCGCTTTAGATTAGTAAACAAGAAGAACAACAAAAGGATTTATAAATAAGACAGCTAGTTATTAAATATCTGATCTTCTGCATTGACTTAGATGTTCCTTACTGAAAACAAAAACATGTATTTTGCATACCGTGAGCATCAACCTTATTTTGTATAGTGTTGTGTTTCTATGGTTTGCTTGATAGGCAAACGTTAAAACAAACTTGAGGTATAAGGATTCTCAGTTGAGGTATTTTAAATGATTTGAGTTAAAGGTTTGTCTCCCCAGTGTTCTCTTTTGGTTTGGTCAGTGTAGGATGGCTGTTGACAATTGTGTATTTAGGTCAGTGTGACCCCCTCAGGGTCTGACAAACCACTTTCTCCCCGAGTCCCATGATTGACACGTTTTCTTATAGCAAATGAAGTCGTGCTCCTCCGGTTTTGAATTCTTGTTGAGTAATGTTAAAAGTTATCAAATGCAACGCTAAATGCTGCTGTTGGTGCACTGTCATTCATATATCCCTGAATACCATTTAGTTATCTCCCTGATAATATGTTCCATAATCATGACAATGATATTGTGATGATCTGTCTATGTACGTATTGCATACATTAGTTTTTTTTTTCTACTGAATGTTAGTCATATATTACAAACAAACATATGTCGCCTCTGGGTTTTGCATAGACTGTAGCTCACGTGACCCCCCTACCTCCCCTCTCAATGAGGAATACCTGTTGTCCTCAGTGCTGCCACTTCTAGACAGCGTGCTGATAATCAGCAGCCTGGCGAAAAAACAGAATTACCAGGACATCCTCTAAGAACATAATGCCTGTCTTAGACACCCGGCATCTGTTGGCATTTCCTCGCGGTATGCTGGATGCAGCGAAGGGGGGTGGGGTGATGGGGAGGGAAGGAGGGAGCAAAGGAGGGAGGGAGCTTCAGGCTGGGATTAAGGGGGGAGCTGTGAAGGAGGTAAAGGGAAGTAGAAGAGATGACCTGACCACATGCTACAACCGTATATCGCTTTTCTTCCGTGTTGGCCCCAAGCCCCGAGAAGTCATTTCAGGGCGAACCTGGAGCCCCCACCAGGCTATGCCCAATGCCACAGGACACAGCCATCGTGATCAGCAGGTCCGATGATTCAGTTTGGGGAGGATATAGGGAAGTCTGCAGCTTAATTCTTTAGTCAGTGATAACACTTAGGCTACTTGAATTAAAAAAAATACAAGAGTAGATTAACCCATAAACAAAACCAAAGTAACAGCCTCTTCTCCAATAGAGGGTTTGAAAATGAATTTAGGTTACAAAACCCCAACCCGGGATGCATGAGAAATTCTATCTGAGCTGGAAGTTAAAGATATTACCAGTGTTGCAATGATGACAAATTGTTTTAGGCTGACCCGGAAGTTAGCATCGCAAGGGGTTACTTGACAAAAAGCAATAGGATTGTTCCATTGAATTTTCTATTTGCAGAAATGTTGATCTCAACAAATAACACAAAAACACATTTACACACATTTTGTTTATTAGGATAATCTCCGTATATTAACACAACGTTTATGGTTTTCGAATAATAAATACAATCATCAGAGGTAAACAGCTAACATTAGGCTATAAAATAACTACATTAAGGACACGTGGCTGCGCATCACCACTGCTAATCTAAAGGCGCTAATGTTTGGTGTTGTGACGTTTAGAAGTCACTTGTAAGCAACCACAGGGTTTTATGACACATTGGAAAACGCTAACTGGGTTTTTGGACTCATTCCTGCACCATTGTATTTTTAGGTGGCGTTAGGTGGTATCATCTCCTGGATTCCACCAAGAGACTCCAGGAAGGCCAGATACTCAGGATAAAGCAAAGGCGCCACCACGATCACCAGCCTTCCTTTCGGCAACCTTCTCCAGGGGAAACTCCAACACAGCAGCGCTCAGATTGGTTCTTGAAAATGAGAATCCCCACAGACGGCAAATTTCTCCAATCATGGGAAGTTCCAGAAGGAGGGTCCTGCCCCTTTCCAGAGATATTGTTCCAGACCCAGCACCATGCATGTGTGAGCACAATGATTTTTGTACTTCTAATGATATGAAGTTTTCGGCAGATTAATCTAAGGGTAAACCCATTTAGCAAGAGGAACATATTCCAATAATAAATGTGTAAATGCCTTCATGCCATTCATTGACATTTATATATTTTTGCAATATGCAGTAAGAACATTTTCTGGAAGTATGAATACAATTTCTCTTTGCACTGAGCGTTTTCATTCTTCTGCTGGATTTATGGTGATATTTGGATGTCCCTGAAATGGCCCTTAGAATAATGATATTTTAATATTTGAAAATGAGTTGTTTTTTTAAGAACAGTCATTTTTTGTAACACAATATTTATTGCTGATGTTTTTGTTGTATTTCCACTTTGTGTTCTAAGTAACCTAGAGCACAATATGGTCAATGGATTTCATTTGGTCTATGTTTAAAGACCACTAACACACATTCATAAACTGGCACAAATGTTGCTGTTCAGCAAGAACTACCACCCACACATACACACACTTACACACATTTTGGGAAGAGTATTTTGCACTTGCAGGCCATGGATGGAACCTCCACCTCTCTGGTTTATGCTACACAGACCATGCTGTCATTTCTTTCACTGGATTGCATTCTCTTTATAAATGTAAAGTTAAAGAGAGTACAAGCCTTTTTTAAGGAATCAATGTTAGCACAGTTGCTACTAAAATTAGCTATACCTAACACACATTACAGATTTCTTTGGCTTCTGGCTAAATCTAACATGACGCAACACACAAAATAAGATGATTGTTGTGAGACAGCAACATATTACCTCACCACAACCAGGCTTAAACTTAGGCAAGCTGTTGTTTTGGGATAAATTAGTTAGACTCATTCTTTCCCCCCATTGCCTGTTGAAATTAGCTTGGTCTGCAGCATTTGCACTGATCTCAAGAGAGTACAATGTTTTCCGCAAGGTGACTCCCAACTCCTGACAGGCTTTCTGTCGAGTAAACGTTGAAGATGCCCCGGGGCAGGGTGCCAGCACAGAGGCCAGATGGGAGCCACAGTCTCTACCTGCCACCCCCCTCCACCCAGTGCCAGTCCCCTGACACCCCTCCTGCCATCTGTTCCGACCTGCCCCTAGCTGTCAACAGTTCAAGAGCAGGTTTTGGCGTTCCTGCCTCTACGTCGCAGCAGACAACACAGCTGTGCAGATGTTGTTGCGGTAAATAAACGGCGACAGTGGCGACAGCAAGGCCAACATCTGTGCTCCCTGTGAACAACAGCAGCACTTTGCTGTGATGCTGTGTCAATGAGCCGACATACGGCCACCATCGCTTAATACTCAGATCCATAAATATGTTCTAGGGATTAAAGCCAGATTAAGACACTGTAAACAAAACAGATTTATATTCAACTAAGTAGATTACAGTGATTTGATACCAAAAACACCCAGATCATATGTTACACAACACATAATCCAGATATCATTATTATGTTTTTAATCTTCCTCCCTTGCTTACGTGTACACTGAAAAAACTGAAACATTGAATAACTGTATTAGGTTATTTAAAAGCATTACTATTAAGTTGATTTAGGTTCAACTTAATATTATTGCACAATTATGTGACATTTGTTGACATAATATACTTAATTAAAGTCAATGTTTCAGTTCATCTTTATTGGCATGATGAAGGTATTCCAGCTGCTCTCACACTTTTCACATTTTTATCATGTTTTCCTCTGTTGCTTGTCACTGCTGATTTTCCTGTAGATGCTCCCCACTCTCCCTCTTCATGCTGCTGGATGCAGTCTGTGGCATGTGTCAGGTATAGCCCTTCATTACTACCCTGCTGCTCCCCCTTCCTTCTCTCTCAATCCCTCTATTTATTTCTCTCTCTCACACATACAAACAAGAACAATGCATTCAGGCAGCAGGATCTGTGCATTTACGTGTGTGTGTGTGTGTGTGTGTGTGTGTGTGTGAGAGAGAGAGAGAGAGAGAGAGAGAGAGAGAGAGAGAGAGATATAGAGCAGAGCACAGAAGGGAAAATGAATAAAAGGACTTCATACATTTTTATGACCGCATCGATAAGGTCAGTCATGTGCTGTGGTTACTAGGCAACACTGCCACCCCATGTTGGACAGTTACGGACCAGAAGTCAAACTCCGATATGTTTACTACAGCTCAGTGAATGACAGATATCTGTGCTCTGTGTTATCACAGCCACAATGAGGACAAACACCCTTACATACATAAACTCATCCCAATGCTTTATTCAAATTATGAAAAAAAAAATAAGCTTAATATCTCCAGAAGGACCAGTAAAAATGAATTAAAAGTTTATCATTACATTCAGGCAACAAGCATTTCAGCTGTTCTAAACTCTGTGTGATGGTCCAATTTGGCTCACAGAAGGAAAATATTGTGCAACATTAAGTGACTGTACAGACTAAAAGCAACATGTAAAAATGAATGGATTCATGTAGCACATGATGATTCAATGCTTCAATAATCAAACCAGTTGAAAGTTATAAACTAAACTCCCTAAAGTCCTAGAATGACCTGTGGACGAGCCTACATTCCACTCAGCTGTGCATTGAGCCGTGAGATGGAAAGAAGTCAATGAGTGTAATCAATGTATAGATCCACTAAGGTGCTCTCCTCTGTCCACTCAATTGGTTGCTACCTTCAAAGCTAGGTGATAATAGAAACCAGCCAGGGGAAAATGAGAGTCTTTTAGCAATTATCACAGTTGGAAAATGAAAGAACTCAAAGGCTGGTGTAAAAAACAAAGAAATGTCACTAACAAAAACTACAAGGATAGAAGACGGTCAAACTTGGGGTGCTTTCCTAAATAGAGCAGCTCACTGTCAGATACGGCAACTCCTAACCTCAGCTTTAGCCTCCTTTAAAACATATAGCTATGCGCATATTGTTACAGGCTGTTATTTTGCATCTTAATCATCTGTGACACTACATTTGGGATTTAACGTATTGATATAAAACATTTTCTTTCATGCATTTAGACTTACCTGTTATTTAATTCATATAGAAATAGAATGCTCCGTTTCTGAGAACGACAACACTCTCCTTTCTGTGTAGAGCATCAGATTGGATGAACAAATGCACCTAGTATTGAAACATTAGGCTAGACCCCAATTGAGGACATCAACGTACAGTAGGATCTTTCGGATGCTGTAGCCTTAAACTTTTGATGTCACTAGTCACAGAACCTTGGTTCAAACTTGTTCACTTGCTTCTCTTCTGTGCTCTTTTCACAGACCTCTGTGCTTCTGGTCTTTGATGCCTAGGACAGCAGAGGCCTGCTGGAGAGGACCACCGCAGCTTGCCTCATCAAATGACTCTCTGATCATTGGACTCTCCTGTTTTAATGGCACACACGCAAGTGATCGGCCAAAAGTCTTTAAGGTAACCAGCTCTGCTAACAGCAGTACAAAAGTGAGCCACATCTTGCTAAACTTCATTACAAATAAATGTTGAATTGGCCTCTTAAACAGAGCAACACACTCATCGACAAAACTCTCATCTATTGTCTTCTACACGTGTGTACGCACATAGACCACATGGTCAAAGAGGCAACGCACGCCTTCTAATCAGACTTGCTCAACAACCCCAACATCTTGGTGACCCTTTCTCAGGCGTAATACTGTCATCGCTTTTGATGCCAAAAGTGAAGCGTTGAACCCAGTACAGTTTTGGTGTAACCTGCTCATGGTTACAGCTTACTTTAAAGCAGAGAGCACTTTTATCCTCTAATGGCATTGAATTATACGGCTCTTATAGGGAACACCATTTCTCCATTTCTTTTTTCAGTAGACATGTCCACTCATTAAACTTGAAATGTGACTTTGCCTCACGTTCCAGAGGATTCGGATGATCTAATAAAATAAGAGTCTCAGGATGTACATTAGACTACTGTTCCTCCAGTTCTACCTCATAACGTGGTTTGAATGATTCAGCTGTCCACCACCGGCAGCAACGCGCTCTTATTCCTTATGAGCATGAAGCTGCCATCATTTTCATTTTTAAGACATTATCAGATATATATTTTATGAGGTTGTTTGCATATAATCACAGTGCTTGAGTGGATTTTGTTAATAAAAGTTACACTTGGGGAATCTGGCTCCTTGTAGTTAAGAATGATGGATATTATTACTCTCCATATACACTGGCTTCTTGTTGAAATGATGTACATATGTTATGTTGTAAGAGAGCTGCTACAAGCCAACAACACAGAGGACAGTAAGTAAACAGGACATTAATGTAGAAAAGGCTCTCTACAGAACACCCTTCTGTAAATCTAAAATATAAAGCTGAGAAAGAAGAATATAAACCTGGCCAAAGAATCCTTTGATGACTACCAGCTTCACAACCCAACTAGTATTTGTTCTGGTCTCATTACAACTCTAATGTGAAAATAAAGTGTAACAATAGTGTTTGTCTCAGTATTTGCTGTGTGGGTATTTATAGTCCTTCTCTGCTCTTTGTTTAATAACCAGTCCAGACCTGCTGTTTTACCCACAGTTTATTAGCAGATTGCCTTTATAAAACGTCATTTTTTGTTTGTTTCCACTACCCCTAATCTACGTTACTGTATGTAAATGGCGATGTGTGTAGTTCGGTCCAGACTGAAATATCTCAAAGAATAACTTTTGTGACTTCCAATATTAAGCCTCCAGCAACGGTACGGTTACTATGATACACTACACAGTTTGTTCCTTTGGACCAATGGTAAAAAAAAAATTGTTATCTTCTGACTTTTCACACTAAGTCAGAAATAATATGTCCAATGCATTACTTTATAACCAGGTCCAATTTCCACCCCCCTTTTTTTGCAGTCATAAGCAAATGTAAGAATGTTAACGCAGCAAACTAAGATGATGAGCCATAAAGGTTTTTTTAAGATAATGGTGGAATTTGCTTATCCCAATAGACCCCGACTCTTGATCCAGAGCCATATTGAGGCATTCTCCGCTGCTTATTTGATGTATTGATGACTATCCTCTCCTTCATACTAGTGGTGTCCAGTGAACTAAAGGCTTTGTAGATGGATCGCCCCCCAAAGCCCCTGCAGCCAACCATGATGGGCATATATGTTTGCCTTCCAGTCCCACCTACTGCTGCTACAGACTAGGAACAATTTTGTCATTGTGAGAAGCTTAGCGTGCTAACATGAGCATGTAGCTAAGCTAACATAAGCATGATTGTAGACTCATAGATTGTAAACCATTAGTCTCAAATATACAGCACAGAACACGTTTGTCAGGGAAAGTAAGAAGGGCCTGTGAAGGTTTAATGTTTAAATAACAGAAAGGTGTAAATATAAAGCAGATAATTCCTTTTGATTTGATCATAACCCCATAACATATCATGGATTTAAGGCAGGGATTACAGAAGTAGGGATTGACCTCTTTATGACCATAAAGCCAGTAATTTTAATCAAATATTGGTACTGAAACAGAGTGTTAACATATGGCTAATAAATTGGACATGGCAAGACAATAAAATGTAAAAAGACAACAAATCAAGAAGACTGATGAGGGAATGGCTCAGTGTCAAGGTCATTGGAACTCTTGGCTTTGTCTTTTGCACAAAGCACTTAACAGAAACTATGTGCCTGTTGTATATATGTTAAACTTAGTTGTTTGGATTTGTTTATTCATCATGTATTTGCTTATAAACAGTAGCTGCAATCAAACAGTGAAATGGTCTGCGTGGCATGCAATTCAGGTTGTATGCAAAGGTTCTTGACTTGACAAAAAAATTATGAAATAAGGGCAAAATGTTGGGATCTCAAAGGACATCACAGAAATAACACAAACAAAACACCAACATTTTTAGATGTCAACGTGTAAACCAGTTTATGTAGGTCCTATATCTGCCAGGCTGCAGGCCAGTGCTGTACACAATCCTCACAGAAGCAGAACTGGAAGAACGACACCCCCCCTCCCTGCAGCGAGGGGGATTAGGCAAATTCAACACAAACAAATGTATTTAGTGTGAGGAATACAGCAGCATGTTTTCCTCCCGTCTGCCGCCTTGGTTGGGAAGGGATCAGTGCTGATGATGTGTTTTATTTTGGGGTTGCCTGGCTGTTAGTGCACGCACGGGCCAGACAGGCAGTGACAGGTCCTGTATTCCTGGTGCAGAGCGTGTTCATGTGCAGGTCTGATGTGGACGCTGAGTCTAAGAGACAGACAGTGTATCTGGGCGTAAAGCCTGGCTCGCCTGCTACAGTATTTGAACATAAATGGGCCATGCTAGATACAAACAGTCACATGGCAGCAGATGTCACTGCATTTCAATTCCCACATATAATCCAAATGTGACTTTCTTATCACAACACTGAGCTTGAAAAATACACAACAGGGATGAGTGTTTGCTGAAGACTCAAAAGGGAAATATGTATGGTGTATATGGTACTTTCATGTTTCTTTCGATAGTCAAACTATTCATTAAATAGATCAACATTTCAGGACACTTTTTCTATTTTTAATAAGAAGTCACACTGTGAGATCCCAAATAAAATATATACGTATACTATGTCACAGGGCTTTAGATTTTACATATTAATCCACAGCCTCCTCCTGTGTGTCTTGAATGGAGGTGAACTCGTGCAGGGGGGCCGTGGATGTCTGACATGGCCGCTGTTTGATGCCCCCTGGTGCATTGGGGCGGTCGCTGCTTATAGCTGTCAAGGTCAATTAATGAATGCAGGGGTTAGGCTGACAGGATCCCCACAATGCCCCCAGGTCTCATAAATTATCCAGAAAAACACATTTAAAGACAGGATCTGAACTCTTCCAATTAAGATATTTTAGCATGTATTTCCCTCAGCAAAGCGTACAGTGTATCCAGTCAGGTGAAGCCTACATCACTCCCTCTCCCTCCATCCCTCCCCCCCTCAGCATCTATTCTCCAGCCTGCTACACCACAGCAGCACCAGCAAATCATAGAAAGGATGTCCTGCATGGGCTAATTCTCTCTTGCTTGTGGTATTGTTTAGTTTTCCCTTTAAAAAAAAAAAGTAGGACACCTTGATCCTCCACCTCTGTGTTGAAACAAAAGAGACTTTTTTTTTTGAAAACCAGAGGCTCAGCTGTGCGCCCCTCACCCCTGCACCTTTAAGGCAATGGAGAGGGAGAGAGTCGGCTGCGGAGTAGGAGGCGAGGGTTTATTCCACAGTGCTCTGAGGCAGGGCAGCTTTTAAGCGCATGGACCAGTGTGCGCAGTTTGTGTGTGCGGCTGCGGGGGGAAGATGCGTGTGCTTGTTGCTCGCCGGACGGAGAGAGGCGGCGAAGAGAGAATGAGTTTCCAGCGCAGCTAACAATCAAATCCAACTTTACGCATTTTATTAATTTACCTGAGATGACATGTGTGTCTGTTTTCAGTGAATTTCTTTATTTCATTTATTGATTATTTTTCCGATTTTGGAGCCTTTTTGTTTATTTTGGTTTTCTAATTTTGGAGTTGGGTGTGCGCACAGGCAGTTTGTCCTATGCTTCTCCAGCCTCTGACTCAGCAGCAGCAGCCGCGCCACAGCTCACCTGGACCGGAGCGTACCGAGCCGAGATCCCTCATGTTCCCAGCAGAGCAGCGCTCCGACACGGGGGGACGGCTGCGCTGAGGCCCGGCGCGGTGTGGTGCGGTGCGGTCAGTCAAAAAAAGAAAAGCGGGGACGCACAGTTGTGGATCATACACTGTCTCCCGCCGAAGACAATCAGCAGCAGGAAGAAGCACAAACCTCCTCCTTTTCATCTCCTTCTTCCCAACGTGAAGGATTGAGAGGAAGAGAGGGAGAGAGAAAAACAGAGAGAGGGAGAGGGAGAGAGACAAATTTGCAAGCTCCCCTTTCTTTCTTCTTTCTTTCTTTCATTTCTTTCATTGCAATTGACTTGTTGAAGAAATAAAAGGAAGAAATAACAAGAAGAAAGAGTGCGGGGAGAGAACAAGAAAAAGCATAAGCTTGGATATTGAACGGAGCGGGGCATGTGGATATTGGCTCTTATCTTTTCCCAGTGCATCTTGAATGGTAGGTGATGCATTTGTGCACGTTAAACTTCAGGTGCATGTTAATTACCCCACCGGACACAGTGTTCACATAATATCACAAATAGCTTGTAAGCATTTCCACATTTGAGATATTGATTTTTTTTTGTCCTGGAAAATTGGAAGGGAGAACAGGCTGTTGCTGTGTCCTGCACACACTGCGGCTCTTTACTTCAATCCACATTAACCTTTATTAAAATGAAGGTTGTGGACGTGTAACCACTCATGCAGTTTCTACATTTAAGATTAGCCTTTTATCAAATTGAGAGAGAGAGATAGAAATACACACACACACACACACACACACACACACACACACACACACACACACACACACACACACACACACACACACACACACACACACACACACACACACACACACACACACACACACGCAGAGGGAGAGGAGAAATGTAGGTTGAGTGTTAGGTGCAGCCTGCACTGCATGAGGAACAGGACATTTTTAATGTGTTTGTTATTTTTTTCACAATTATTTGCTTAGAAATGATATGACCTTAAATGAAACGTCTTAATTATTTGTTTTTATTCTTAGTTTGTACAATTAAGCATTATTAATTGCTTTGTATCAAACTGCATTGGGCCTCAGTGGGTGCATTATCCTAATTATATAATTTTTAGATGCTTAAATTGCATATAAATGAGTTTAGCTTTCACTGTTTCTCACATTCAAATTATTAAAGATGATTCTTCGGTGAATAATTGTGTGTAACATATTTGTATGTGTACACATGGTGCAGTTACCATTTGTTTGTTTAAATCTCAAACCTGCCTGTAAATTACATTCAAACAGAACAAAATATTCACTTAATGAAACTGAAATAATTTCATTTTGTTCAACAAAATTACATTTCAAATCAAAAATTCACCAAACTAACACTTTTGCTGATAAAAAAATGAACTATATTTACATGCATGCTATAATATTTAAAGTGGGCCTACGTGAATTTGTAATTTAGAGTATGGAATAACTTGGAGATTGCATGTTTGCATGATTTCTGTTGGGTCTGTCGAGCATCTTCTAGAAAAAGGATTAAATAGGTTGACTGTGCTTTTTCTCTGGCTATGCACCCGCCATATTAGAAGCAAAGACATGGAGTCGTTTTGGATTGGAAAAAAAAAGACAAGTCCTTATCACCCTTTGCCCAAGTGCACATTTCGCAAAAAGCATTCAAATCCTATTTTGTGCTCAGTGAAATCCTCAAAAGATAGGTTTGAAAGGTGATTTATTTTTATTTTACAGCGAATACAAGAAGGGTGTGTGAGGAAGGGGGGCAGTAAGGAGGACAGGGGGCTTTGGGGTAGGGGGGGTGGTATGTGCGTGTGTTGGGGGGCAGAAATCAGCTCGAAAGAAAATTGGTGTATTTAGAATTTCTTTTGAAAGGTAGACGAAGGAAAAAGGGGGGTTAAACAAAATACAAAGTGGACACAATGTGAGAGTAGAGGGTGATGCGTCAAGCGAAGATGACAGGAAAACCATTTTGTGGCCATGCTGAAGGGTTCCATATTTTTAGGAGAGAATGGATTAAAAGCAGTGATGATAGTGTACCAAAGACCCCTTTCTTTAACTGCCGCGAGCCAATTTTGAGAAACAGACAATGTCCATTTCAAATCTCACTCAATGATGTTGCTTTTGAATGGCTCGCTCAGTCTCTTTGGTCCAGGCAACAGCTCTGCAAAATGGCTGCTGCTGTAGACATCTACATGGAAACTTTGAATGGCAGCAACAGCACTTGTTATTGTGATGAATGCTGCGTTTGTGGTCGCTGCTGATGCGGTGCCATTCATATCGACAGACCGGGCTTATTTGACACTGACCTTTTTTTATTGATTCTTAGAATCAGATGTTGTTTTTGTGGCAGCAATTAGAATTTCCCAGAGTGCATCAGCCTATGACAATCCTCTCTTTGTAATTTTCCTTTTTCTGTTCCATGCTAAATTGACTGAATAAAAGGGCAGTGATTGTTGATCTTAGACGCTTTTCTCTCTGCTGCACATTTGTTTTCCCCGAACAGACCTGCAAAGATTAGTCTTAATGAGCAGTTGCATCAGAACCTCTTCAGGACAGAGGGATGGAGCTTCCTGAAATCAGGGCTTTTAGAGCTCCGGTCCAGTGCTGAGGTTGTCTCTATGGAGACCTAGTAATGAGTGCTGCAGTGTGGGCTTTGGGCTACAGTAGCACCACACTCTGTTCAGATGACCCTTAATGCTTCACTCTTTCCACATAATAACAGTTACTGGGGTATTATTCATTTTCATCTGTTTCGATTATCCTTTTATGTGCTGTTTATTTGTTTATTGATGTTTGCATTTACACATAAAAACTGAAATGTTGACTTTAAGTAAGTCTATTGTGTCTATTTCAGCAAATGTCCTAAACTGTATTAAGTTAGTTGAAAGTAATAATGTGAAATTGAACCAAATCTATATTATTTAAACTTACTATTATTGTTTTCAACTAACCTTATACAGTTATGCAAAATCTGTTGACATAATTCATTTAATTAAATTTAATGTGTCTTTTTTTCAGTGTGTCTTTAGGAGAACCAAAAAAACACAGCTGTAGCCTTGTAGTGGTCATGTATGAATAGAATCAACTGCACTTTTGCTCTGAATTATGGGACACATTTGCCAGCCCATCTACAGTATATATGAACATTACAGTGCTGTACAGAGTAAAATCTGCTGCAGAGTTCACTTCAGTGGTGCTTGAGCTTTTAAAGTGCCCTTGCAGAAGTGTCTATTAAAACCTAAATGGAATGGGAACAACATATTCCAGTTATGAAGAGATAAATTGGGGAAGTGGCATAATGTTGTTTTTGCTCCGCTGCGCCAGGGGGGGGGAAATCTGACAAATGCTCAATTGGATGCTAATAAGCTGTATAAATATACAGTGGTGCTCCTCAATTGGCTCTTAGTATCACTCTGTGCATGTGTATTTTTAGCTTTCTGTTTAGGATGACGAGTGGTTGCTGGAGAAAAGGTTCCTCCGCTTATTAAAAGATCAGCGTTTTCAAAATGACTTGATTCAGACTTCAAACATGATTAATGAAGGAGCACAGTTTAGTTTCCTCCATGTTCAAATCATCATAGCAACAATTTAAACAGGTTGGATTGCCTCTTCACAGCTCTCATAATGGCGAAGGATAAGCCAGTGGCTAGCAGCTAAAGATGCAAGGAAACATAATTTCTTTCCAAAATGTGTTGGCCGAGCGAATTAGCTTAACATGGGACATCTTAAGAGCTATCCTTTATGAAAATGTCATATAAATGCCAGTAAAATATATTTTTATCTGCCTAGTCTTTAAGACAATCCCATTGTTTAGTCCTATTATCATCCGAGAAACAGTGTTGATGAAGGTCACATTAAGGCCAGTGGGAATGTAGGTCTGTGAGGACTGGTGTTCTTTGGTATACATCTGTCACTTCATGTATCCCCGGATGGGTTGACAAAGTCAGAACAACACAAGCTCCTCAACTGCACAGTAATATCAGCACACCGATGTAGGCCACTGGAAATACTGTGATTACTCATGTTAAGTCAGTAGAAGTCGTGTTTTTTTTTAGTTCTGACCAGAGAAACTTCATTTATTACTGCTAGAATATTCTCACATTAATTTAACCCATCTTTTTTTAGCTTTAGGCTACATTATGTTATGATCATTGACATTTAGCACAAGCAATTATTTAATTATAAAACCATGCTTGAATTATTTTTTTTATTGACTTTATCTTGTCACTTTTTAACTCAATTTTAGATGCATCTTGATAATGAATTCAGATTATGCAACATAATTAATATTAGTAGGTATAAGTGGCATGCTGTTTTCAGAGCATCTCTATTCACACCAGGATGTGTCAGTGGCATCGGGTCAGGATTTTTTAGTCGCTTCACTGTTTGTGCTTGTGCCTTAGCTGGGCTGCTCAGACCAGAGTAGACTCAAGCATATGTTAATGGCTGCACATTGAACTGTTAAAGGTTTCATTTAACCCAGACCAGAATGCTTAAGGAGATGATAGTGTGTAGTGAGGCAGAAAAAGTGGAGGCAGAGAGGGGGCCGAGCGACACAGTCAGCTTGTGTAATGTGGAATCTAAAGCTCTGAGAATCATATCAAATCAGCCGGTTCTCCATGCAGAAACAGCCCTATGCGTTCCACTTTCCAATATGTCCCATATCTTATCATACTGTTGGATACTGATTAAGTCTCAACAATATCCAGTAGGAAAAAAAACATGACCTTTCCTCCGTAGTGCTACAATCTGCTTTTGTAAGTGTTGGTATGATGTGTGGTTAAATTATGTTATAAACAAAACGATGATTTATTTAATGTCAGGAAAATATTAAGTGGAATTTAATAAGAACAAGCAAATTGGGGTTGAAATAATGTTCTGGGATTTATAGAAACACAGATACTACAACATATATTAAGAGAAGCTATGTTGTATAGATAATGACAAAATAATCAGGTTCTGTAGGTTTCCAGGTCATATTAATGTCAGAATTCCAGAGTAGTTTCTTCATAATTTGTCAGCTGTGACAGAATTTACATCTAAAGGCAGTCTTAGTTTCATTTCACCTTTTTGGCATTCTATAGAGGCACCAATCTCTGATTTATCCCTACAGTGAAGTGAGATCAGCTAACCTGACCAAATGCTAATATTCCACAGCAGAGGAGCTTCTCTAAGATGTAGTTTGGACTGAGCTCACAGAATACATACATGTTATTATTAAAACCATGTTGCAGTAAACCACAGACATGCAAAGAGCTTTGTTGTGTTCACACCAGTTACAACAGAGATCTGCTGTCAGGTATGAACATATTAAAAGCCAGAGGGAATACATGTAGGAGGAAGTATCAGGGGGTTTCCTCTAAAGTTGTTGTTGCATTATGCCTTATGTTCATACACATTTGCAATAACAATGTATGTTTACTGGCAGAGAAGAAGAAGCAGTGTGGCATTCACAAAGTGTTTTGCCTTAATCCACAGATCATGGTTTGTGTTGAGTCCTGCATTGACATTCAGGCATTTTAACTTCTTGAATGTCAATGAAACATTTCAGCTGGCATTTTGTCCTTAATCTGACCAAATAATCTTTAGCTTCCTAAACCGTTGTGATGGTATAGTTGCCTTGAGCAGAATGATAATTTCACTGGATTTGTGCATTGTTGATTTTGATTCTTCTGTGTATTTGGATTGCTATTGAATTGAATATATCTGCAAAATACGCCTCTACTGAACAAGTTGCATTATGTTCCATGTGGAAATTAAGACTCATTTAATGTAAGATGCCTTTGGAATATCCTCCAAAACTTAGTTTTGTATTGCAGAATGCTATGGAGTCATGATGAATATTGTCCTTTGGAGAAAATGTTGATTACTGGGGTTAAGGTGAGGTGTCTTCCTAGGCCTCTTGGTATGGTCTTACAGGAAACTTGTGTCTCCTTGTGTTTTATCTGAAAACGATGACGTTTCAAATTCTCTTAGAAGTACAAAATAATAGACATCTTGCATTGCAATGATTGCTGTTCTCAAGATTTAATTTATTAACTTCTATGGAGTTCCACCAGCTTTAAAGTATACTTGAATACAACAAGCATGGTAAACCAAAAAATATTTTAAGAACAAAACTTGAAGTTTGTTGATTGCTAACAATCAGAAAAGGCTTCAATCCATATACGTGCAGTTAAATTATCAGCATAATCAGCAGAATCTCAGCACATTCTGCTACCGTATCAAAGAAATTGTGTAAAACACAAGAAGGCCCGACATGGTGCTCTACAGAGTGTGTGGCTTCTTTGGATGGAATATAAAACATGAAAATCATTTTAAAATGAAAATAATTGTATGTTGAGATAATAAGAGATGTTTTCTTTCTGTGAAGAAAAATAGAAAACGAAAATAAATCATGGCAATTTCTGTCCATTTCTTCCCCTGTGGCTCACTGGACATATTCATTAGGCATAACCAAACAGTGCTGATTAGCATTCAGAATCCAGCTCTGTTCCACAGCCCGGAATCTGTAACATTTTGAAACATTCTGGCAAATGTTTCATTAAAGTGTTGCTAGCCCCCAGCTCCACTGCTCCAGTCTTCGCTCTATCAGGCCTTCCACAGAAGTGATTATGCTAATTGGTGTTTGATCAGATGATTAAATTATAATTTGATTAATCCCGGGCACTAAACGCTCTGAATACGTTGATGTGTGTTTTGCTGCCTGGCAGTGGTTGCAGAGCCCCCTGCAGCAGGCAGGCTGTGTGATGCACACAATCCAGGTAGGGCAGAGAGAGGATGTAAGGCTGCATTATGACCGGGAATACTGCGGTCTAATAATCATAGAAAACATGATGATTAATAAAGGATCAATCTTGTGTGCAGATTGAGTGCAGCTCTAATGCATAGCGCTGCCATTTTCTTACCATTGGCTGTCTGTGTTACTCTCAATTAACCGTGTATCCATCAGGGTGATTTATAACGGTGCTGTATGGACAGGCTCCTGTAGGACTAAATAATGAAGGCCCATCTATGCCCACTATAGGAGTCAAGACTATCCTGTGATTTTTTATATAAAAAGCATTAATATTAAATTAAACCTAATGTTTTGTTTTTAAACTGAATTCTATTGCTTTCAACTAACCTAATAATACATTTAATTAAAGTCAATGTTACAGTTTTTTTTTGTGGATGGAGACCCCTAAATTCACATATGTAAGAAATTGGTGTTGTGTTTGCATTGTAGCAATAAGGGAGGCTTCTCTCGCACAGTGGGGTTACTGAGCATTAAATACTCTCGCCTTTGAGGCAAATTGAAGGCTGTTGAAGGGAGGGGATGCAAGGGTGGAGGCAGAGAGTGTAGGGGGATGGAAGGGGAGTCTGAGGCACAGGAGCATGGCTTTAGGCAGAAATGCAGCGCTGTCTAGTCATCTGACCCACAGTCCCATTTAACCCCAGGACTTTGATTTGCCCTCCACTGTCAACTGCTTATTCCGCCTCTTTGTTTCACTTGTGCAAATGGCTTTTATTCTCCCCATCTCGACATGATGCAGAACACCACTGCAATGCCCTCAAATTACAGAGCATGCAAACGATCATACAATCTCTTCTTCTGAGTCTTATACTATTTCAATCATTTTTACTACAAATAAACCATAGGGTTTTTGTGTAGACTTGATAATGCAATGCATGCAAAACACAACCTTGTTTCACCTAAGTGCTTCTCTATAAAGCCTGTCAGTCAATGTAATGTGGGCAAAGTAAGCTTATACAAGGGCAATAGAAAATATGTTATCTAAAATGTGTGTATGGACATCTAGTGTTGCAAGATACACAGAACTGCAAATAATATTTTCTCTTACTTTCCTATTTATTGCATTCATTTTTTTGCACTGCTGAAAGAATTTAGCCCACCGCAATTTTTTCTTTTTTGAAACAGACGAATAAATCAAGAAATATGTGTGACGATTGGATAAAAAACTTAGGAAGAGCAATGCTTCCTCTCAAACCGTGTTATTTTTTTTTTATTAAAGAAATGCCCATTTAGATCACTGGCTGGTTTCCGACTTCACCCTCCAATAATGTTTAAATGGACACATATCTGGCAGAAAAGAACACACCTTAGTGTTAAATAAAGCTTTTTATTTTAAAACAAACCAAACCAAAAAGCAGCAGCGCTGGATTGTCATTGCTCTCAGTCATGTTTCCGGCCTGTGGTTAGCTCACCATCCATGTTGCACTTTAGTTACCATGTTTAGTCACCACTTGCCTTCAGTCAAATGTCGAAGCAAGTCAAGTTTATTTTTAAAGAAAAACAATTTAAGGAAAAACATATTAGTCATAAAGCATTACAGATTTTTTTCCATACAAATGCATATTACAAGAAAACTTTGTTGATGAATCAGTAAATCATTCTTGCTTTTTTATTCAATCGAACATCAAAAGTTGGAATATGAAAAAACAATTTAAATTGTTTCTGAATCCGACACCAAAAACATATTTATGCTTGTTTTTCCTACCTTGGATTTTATGCTCAAGTCAAAAATAGGAAAGGTCAAAAATAAGGCCATTGACTAAATTGGATTTTTATATTTATTATGTCACATTTTTGTAACCAGGGAGTTCATCAGTGGGGTTCGATAGACAAGCTTTGCAGCAAATATATGCAAAGATGACACAAACAGACCAATGCATATGATTTCATGTTGGATACATCACTAATAAGGCGTTCTTAGACCAGAGTATCTTCTTCATAGTTATTAAAGCCCCTCTTTTTATCGTGTCCAAAGCTGAAGAGCTAGGAACGATTGTGTTCTTAGAAATCTTTGCATTAGATTATATGATGAGTAGGTTGTACTGCACCCCAAAAATACCCAGCAAACAATTAAAGTGCCAAAAATGTTCTCCTAAATACCCCGCAGTTACCCAGTTCTTATGAAGTACAACCTATTCTACCTCTGGAACTCCACTTTGTTACTCCATTCATTCCAATTATAAGAGACTGTATAAAAAAAGGCTGTAGTCTGTGTGATGTCACCCACAAGATTCTGCAGAGTTGCTGTGAGGCTCAAAGTGGGCGGCTTCAACTGTCGCCATTTTAGCATCGCCTAACACCCAGCTAATCCAAAAGTGGGCAAAGAAAGAGGGTGGAGTTTATGTGGGCCTATATGACGAAGTAGTGCTGCCAGCTAGCTGCTAGCGACCTGAGATGACCCCCACCTGTCACTCAGAGTGTTCATATCCTTATTTTGTGTAACTTAAAGCCTTAATATTATTCAAACGGGTGACATATGAAGATTTTCCCCCTATATAGATGTTGGAGGAAATGAGCTATAGGGACCACAGAACAGTTTCTGTGCTGTATATAATATGTAGATGATCTTCAAGCTGTCAGCCTTCCTCCTTCAGCTAATCTTCTGGTTCATCCCTTCCCTGCTGACTTTAATGTCCTCCTCTCGGCTCACCTGAAATCCACCTGCCTTCTCCTTCTCCCTGTCTGTCTGCTCAGTCAGAGTTTAACATTTAACTGAAATGGAAATAATGTCTCCCCAACCCTAACCCTAACCCCAACCAACCAATTACTTACATAGTTTAAAAAGTGCTGTGATTAGTACATACAACTGTTCTGACTTCTGCTGAAGGCTGGGATGGGTGTGGCATCAGTGTGTGAGTGAGTAGGGATGTTTGTCGGTCCTGACGACCTCCAAAATCTTAAAAAACACTGTTTCTTTAAGCTGCAGTACTTTTACAAATGGTTAAAAACTACATTGATATAAAGACAACCATGTTAGCTGTTCTGTGACGTTGTACATACACTCAAAATTGCTTAAAGCTTAATGCTAATATTGGCATGCTAACAATGAACATGCTGGCATTGTGAAGTTCGTCAGGTATAATGTTATTGTTTTCACTGTCACCAGTCTCCAATACAAGAGCTGTTTCAGTTAGGATACAAATCGTTAGTCTGACATCTCAATCCTAAGAGCACCTAGCATGGCTTCAAACTCGCTTAAGAAAAAAAAGTGATTGTTTCTGATAATTGTTTCGTATCAGATTCGAGAAGCCTGATTTAAGAAGTATTCAGTACCATGGACAAAAATCTCCTGCAGTTTAACATGTCAGAGGACAATGTTGCAAGTGTAATAAAGCATTATAAACGTCTCATATTGATATTTTACCTGTTTCTCTTCTTTGACTCGATGCAGATTGGCATATTAGCTTCAGTAGCAACAACTAGAGTTTGTTCGCTCAGTCAGAGTTTTTCTTTTGAACTCCTTAGCCATTTATCTTATTTCTCTCCTACTCTGTCCCAGTGGATTTGCAGTATGTGTCCATTTAGACCTTGATGATGTAACTGATTAGGGTCTTCAAAGTAGTGGGAACTCCCTCCTCTCCTGTTGGCGCTCATGTAAATGAGCGTTCATATGCATCAACCAACCCACTCCATGCTGACTCTCTTCTCGTCCTCCAGAGAGTTGACATCAGAGGAGGGTATCATTGGTTTTACATAGCGGCTGCATGGCACTGAGCACACTGCTTAACATTATTCATGAGGGCAAAATGGAAACGGGTGATTTGGGGAGAGGAGACCCTGTTCTCCAATATGTGCATCTCGGATTAGCGCAGCACTTCTCTTTTACTGATTATTGTGTAAGCCCCTAGGGCAGGAGAAGAAAGGGTTGCGGGGGTGAAGAGGGGTTTGGATGCTTACTCACTGTCATCATGAGGCCGTCCTGTCCTCCGCCCCTCACTATCCCTCCCTCTTTTGCAATCCCCCTGCCCCAACCCCCCACCCCTCCCTAGGCGGTCTCTGCAGAGCTCTGCCTTAATTACCTGCATGGCCTGCCATGAGCTGTCAGTGTGGCTCAGTGCCTGTTTGCCCCAGTGGAGTTGCCCTAATGTTTAGATGCCCTGGTGCCCGCTATAGCACCACAGAGATCACTGACCTGGTGCAGAGAGCCAATTGGAATGCAATGTTTAAATACATTATCTGCTTCGGACAGGGCAGATAATTCGATGTGAGAAAATCATAAGACAAAGCTTTATTTCAAAATGTTGTTGCAGTCATCCAGGGCATTATGTGAAGCATCCATGAGTTTTTTGCCATTTCAACATATAGACATGAGGCTCCATCTATGTAAGGTTGATTAATGGTGTTTGGTTGAGGTAAACACAGGCCTAGCAAAAAGCCCCTGAAACATCAGTCATCAGCGGGCTAATGCACAGGCTAATGCATAGGCCTGTTAATGTTGTGTGTTAGTGGGACCTGTATTGATCAGGCATTTACTTAAATAAATTGCCTGGGTTATTTGGAAGCGACTGCTGACATTGTAAGAGTGGAGGTTCACGTGTCTTGCTGAACACGTAATATTGGGGAAAAGCCTGGCTTAGAATATTATGAAGTATCTTTGCAGCTTGTTCTCCCTGCATTCTCTGTAATTGTTGCAGATTAAACCAGCAACATTACTGCCTACATTGACTCTTCACTGTCTCATCTGTCAGCTGGAGACTGTGTCAGCCTCTCTGTTAGTGGGCTACCAGACATTAGCGCTCATCCCCCCACATCCCTCTGACACGCCCGCCTGTACTCTCCTTGACCGAGGCTCGCCTGGTGCCCTTGAGCTCCGAAAGCAGAGGCTCGTCCATGAAAGCATTGCATTAGGATTCACCTGCAATCCACAGTTAGAGGCTTCAGCAGACCCTGCCACCAATAGGTGCTGACATCTGGGACTGTGTCAAGCATTATTTCAAATGGCAGGGAAAAGGGACCCATTTCACAAACCCCAGAGGACCCATCCTTCCTGCTCCTACTTTGAGCTTTGCAAAGACCAAAAACACAAGAAAAAAGAGAGTGCATCTATTATACATGTGTGGGATTCATTATTGAACAATATCACCTTTTCCTCTTTGTGGTTTTGGCGCATGGAAAACTGACATCGTTTAAGATGGGCTGGCACAGTGAGTGAGTGTGTGTATGTGTGTGTGTGTGTGTGTGTGTGTGTGTGTGTGTGTGTGTGGGGGGGGGGGTTATGATACGCTTGTGAGTTTGATTTGTTGTTTTTTGTGATGCCGACAAAAATAACTAAGATATAATGACTTTAAAGATTTGTACAATTCATTAATTTGAGGACAAAACTGTCTTGACCTAGCCAAAATCTCCGGAACAGGAAAGAACATTTAGTAAAAAAAACAGCAGAATCACATTTTTTCAAAAAGTCAGTTGCAACATCTTAAGAAGATAATTAATTTTAAAGTGCAATTTACAAGAGAGGGAGAAATCCTTTGAGATTCAGACCAAAGCGTTGCAGGCTTTAATCTACAGGCTGACCGACTATTGATAGGCTGCACATAAATATTTAATCTCTGTTTCTACATTCATCCTGCTCACACTTAAACAAATCCTCAAATGTGCGTCTTCTGTCTGCAAAAAAATTCTGTACATATTTTTGAAATGAGCATTTGTATATCTTAATATTTCATAACAGCCATTAATGAGATTATTATTTAACGATGCTTCACACAAACACATTTGGTGACCAACAGCCACCCACACACTGTCTCTTTTGCTTTTAAGCCAGCATTATGATAAACTAGGCCAGTTTGTCTCGGGTTATATATTTGCAACCACATACCAATATAAAATATCCCCAAAATACTAATTCTGAGGGTGTCAAAGGTAACATACTGCAACACTTTATTTTTTTAAGCATTAATGCAACTACAACTAAAAAGCTAATGTTAGGCTATAAACAAACTACATTACAATTGCATAGCTGCGCATCACCACCACTAAGCTAAAGATGGCTAATGATCGAGGTGATGATGTTGAGTGTTCTCATTTAGTCACTTTTTATGACACATAGAAGCTTCTGACATTCACCAGTGTGCTATTTACTGTTGCATTTCATGTTGCAGGACAACATGCAAAAAACTATTCTGCTTGTGTTAAGCCCAGCCTTTGTTTTAAGGCATCTTACCTAGAACACGTTCGCGTTCTTATCACTGTTGCTCCTAAAACACCTGAATTTCCCTGCGGGGATCGATAAAGGTTTGTCTTATCTTTAAAAATATTGTTGAAAAAAGTGTTAAATGCTGACACAGTACCTGGTTTTGGGACTCATTCTTGCACCACTCTATTAAGGAGGATGTTTTTTCTAAATCTAATATCCGAGCCAATGTCCACCCTTTGATGTTTCAGCCAGACCCAGGTGCATGTGCTGTCTTTTCCTACAACAGGTTGGTTTAAGGCTGCTCTGCTGTTGCAGGGGCTCATGAAGGTCCAATGTCTGATGTCAGAGATGATGAGTCAGCAGACAGTGGAGTGCAATGTGACTTACTCTGCAGCTCTCTCCCTTTCCATGCATTGTTTTCTTTGCACCTGCATCCTCATGTGAAGGTGGAGCAACACCGAATGTGAGAGACATGTTCAGAGAAGCATGAAGGAGAGATGAAGGTTAAAAAATAATGCAGACAGAGAAAGCAGAGTTGGAGAAATAAGGTCTGGAGAAAGAGGCTGAAGAGAAAAAAAATGGAAGAAGAAAGTATTCATTTGTGGGCTACAACTGAGATGTAGCAAGCCTTTGACTTCCATCATGGCTCCACTATCCTTCTCCCTTTTCTTTACATTCTCGTCCAGGCTCTCTTTTTTAATAGCAGCCTGCGTGTCACTGTCGGAGTGCTTTCCAGCTTTCCCGCCTCCCCACTCAAACCCCGCCCTCGCTGTTTTTCTTGGCACTGCGCTAAAAAATAAATGCACTTCCACTGTATCTCTCTGAACGGTTGGGATCTGCAAGGGTTTTGTGTCCATCAGGCTTTCCAATCTTAAGGAACCAGCCAACCAGAAATTGGTGGTGGAGGTTGGGCTGGTGGGCGGCTCAATTTTTTATGAGTTTGTGCAAAAGTGGATTGAGACAAAAGCAGTTATGAAGCAGCTTTTGTTCTTCCCTCACCTTATAAACAATCAGACCATGATGGCTGTTTGTTCTGGTCCAGCCTGCTGCACACTCATATTCTTTTAACGTTTTTATTATAATTATTTTTGAAATGTTTGGGTTTAAGGAGCAGCTTTACATTTAACCGCTCTACTGTACATTTATATTTTCGATTTCACTGTATTGTTAAAGAAATTAAAAGACATAATCGCCTCACATCAATGATAATGACTTCATGAAATGATCAATACAAGCTTAGAACTACAATATAACATTACAGTAACGTAAAATAAAAGAAGCCAGGCACAATGATTAACCAAGGAGTGTCCAACATGTAAAATGCAAAACAAACTAGAGTCAAAAATCTAATACAGTTTAGAAAATGGAGGTTTCAAATTCTCAGATTAAATAAAAATCAGCTACTGCAAATGGTTCTACGGATGATGCATTTTTAATAACCTGTAACTACAAGCAGTTAAACAGTGTCACAATAACAGCTGTGTGTGTGTGTGTGTGTGTGTGTGTGTGTGTGTGTGTGTGTGTGTGTGTGTGTGTGTGTGTGTGTGTGTGTGTGTGTGTGTGTGTGTGTGTGTGTGTGTGTGTGTGTGTGTGTGTGTGTGTGTGTGTCTCCCTGCGACTCATAACAGATGCTGGGATTTTATGATCATCTTGATGACACATTTTCCTACTTGAGAAAACAACTGACAAGCTGTTACTCTGTTTGCGGGTTCTTCATGTATCATTATGGGAAGTGAGCCATTAAGAATGTTTGTTTATTTGGCCTGTGCTTTGCTTCGCTCTGTTTAGTTTTTTTTTACTCTTTTATTTTTTTGCAAGCATACAAGATTAATGCAGCTACATCAAAAATGCTTGTCCATCAAATGTATCATATTGAGGAAATTAGAAGTAGTGATATAAGCAAGTGATCCTTCTATATGAAGGCTAATGTTGAGTATTGACCCACGCTTAGCCTTTAGAACATCATTTATAGCATCCTAATGTCTGATTGATGTACAAATGCAGAGAAACTTGATGACACAAAGAGCTGAAAGTTATTATTTGCATCAAGTCAACTACAAAACACACTGAACAATCTGAAACGTTGACTTTAAATAAGTGTATTATGTCGACAAATTTCACGTAACTATAGAGGTTAGTTGAAAGCAATAATTTTACTTTTGAATAAAGAATATTAGGTTCAACTTAGTAGTATTGGTTTCCACTAACCTAATACAGTTATGTAAAAGAATGAGTCAAGGTTTAATTTTTTTCTGACATTTCACCATGTACACAAAAAATAAGAAAGTAGCCCTAACCATACAAGCCAACTTTGGGTCAAACACACGTATTTGTGTGTTGCTGAGATTGAACAGTTTACATTACTAATTTATTAGTGAATTTACCCATCAATGTTTGACTCTCCATCTATCAATCAGTTATAAGACGTACTTAATGTTCAGGTTTAGGCATAGCCATTCTGGCACTCAATAAAAATCATCCCTCTCAAGAGGCATGTGTCACGGCTCCTCTGCCTTTCTTACCTTGTCTTGGATAAGAAACCACAGAGTTGTAGCTGTTGACAACTACAACTGTTGGCCTTTCAACAGCTCCAGGCCTGGCCCTTAGAGTGCTGCATGTGTGAAGTGAGTGCAGCTGGAAATGTGCGGAAACATGTGTACTCGGCGCTGTTTGTTTGTCTTAACAGGTTCAACGACCAGTGGGTGGAAGTGGCGATGATTTGAGCGCGCTCATTAGGAATTTATGAAGCGCTAAAATGTTTTGTCTCTGGGGAGGGGGATTGGCAGCTGTCGTACAGGCGGTCTGGCGACAGGAGCAGAGAGTCTCCATCACACAGAGCACACACACACACACACACACACACACACACACACACACACACACACACACACACACACACACACACACACACACACACACACACACACACACACACACACACACACACACACACACACACTGTACAGCTCCACTGAGGAAGTAACATTTTTTAAAATAAAATAAAAGATTGAATTTAATATTTTGTATAATAAATATATCTAATCAAAAAATCTAATAATAAAATACTACTACTACTACTACTACTACTAATAATAATAATAATATAAAATACATTAATATTTGTATAGCACCTCTCACATAAGCACTTAAAGTATTAAAAAGGGGACAAAAGTTACAAATAAATAAATGATGGAATGTAGAAGTACACAAAGCAATAACACATGTCCAAGCGATTGCAGGATAGCCCACTAAATCCACCACATACCTAAATTAAACAGAAGCATAACTAAACTTGATAAAGCAAATGAGGGTCTGGATGTAAGAGAAAGTAAAAAGGTGTAATATGTGACATAATATAAAAGGCTCATTATGCTGAAATTGTTCATCTTGGTCAACAATAAATAGGAGTTAGCATGAATCACAAATATTTGTCTGAAATGTGATTCTTTCAAGCCAAATTGTTTAATTTCATTAAAGTACAAATATACCTTTTCCCTTGTATGACCTTACAATATTAAATATTGTAAAGAAGATGTATGTGGTATTTGATACGTCTCCATAGATGGTTTGACTTGGGTGATTCTAAACCGACCCTTTAAATCACAAAATACAGCCAATAAACCTTACCTGATCAAGGTGGCAGAAGACCTGCTATAATGGAGTCTGGTGGTACTATGGACTATGGACAGGTAGCTGATAACAACCCACACAATAAATCAAAACTATCCCTTACAGAAACACATTTAAAAGAGACAAAACATAAGCACAGTAAAAAAACATTTAACAACAGCAAACTGAGAAACATGTTCACTTATTGGACAGCATGCACAAGATACAGTATACTTAAACGACTGAAGTTGACTTCCTTCTCAGTGGTGTTGGAAGAAAGGCCATAAGTACACTCAGTTGCCAGTTTATATGTTCCCCTCGCAAAAATGACTGCAGTTTAATACATCCACTATATTTCAAATAGTGGCCCCTGACTCAATTTGTTTAAGATGTTTACATTGATATTTTGCACAGACAATTCATGCAGTGCCACAATGTTGTTCTATAATAATGGGCTCAGAGTTAACAGTTTAAACATGGACTATTTTTGCCCTTAAAAGAAATAGGCACAGCTTTTCATTTAGTTATATGATAAAATAAATATATATAGTTATCTCTCCATCAGAAAAGAAAGAGTTATCTCTCATTAATATTTCTGTTTATTTTCTCCACAACTCAAACAGTAAACACATTATAAGACGGTGGATGTATTAAAGTCCTACTCCCTTTCTTGGGATTCAGCCAGTATACATATCCTGGCCTGGCGCCAGCAGTGTGGGTTGTCCATTACAGCAAAGAGTTGCATTGTCAGTTTTTATCCAGCACAGTAACTTACTGAAGGGAAAGTGCATCACATTACATTGACTTGCCTCATCAGTTAAGATGACTTGGAAACACCGTCTACAGTTGATGTGTACATGAACATGACAAATCGACTGCATACCGGCTTTAGAGGCCATTTCTTTAGCCAATATTTAAATCATGAAAGCTGATTCTCACACAGCAACAATTGTTGCAATGCAGGATTACATATTTAGATCCAATATGACCCTTTTGGAGGCAACAGAAGCAATTTCCCCTTTTTATTCTAATGAAAGCATAGATACATAGTGACTCAGACAAATAAAACCTTGATAACAGTAAAATGTCTTGTGAAGATTGTTACTCACACATTAAATATGTACTATTTTTGTTCAGAAGGGTTTCTTAAGCTTTGCAAATAGTTTTTGCTCTATACATTTGCCTCTTGTTGGTACTGAAAGTTGTGGATCTATTGTGGTGTATTCTGTTGGGCTGATAAATCTGCAGGAATGTCGTGTTTCGTTCAAACAAGAGTCAACTACCACAAAATATTCAGTGTATTCAGTATATATGACAGGCAAGAGAATGCTGTACATCCTTGCAGGTTGCAAGTAAAACGATTTTCACAACTAAAACTATCAATTTATCATCAGAAATCCTTTCTTTTTCTGAATCCATAATCAGCTATAGCGTCCTGTTAGTTTTCACAAATGTGCATGCTTTACAGTAAGGATGTCTCTACAGACTGGCTCTCCCACAATTTTGCTGCAATGTCCCTTCATAGACAATAAGCGACACACTCCTGCAGCCTCCCTCCACTGCAGTGGGCACAAACACAATGGTCCAACCAGAGAAAAAACAAACTCAGCCTAAATTCAAAGAAAGGATAGCACAATTCTGTCAGATATAATTGTTATTTTGCTATGTAGTGGGTAGCTTGCACAATAGTGGCTGGTCAGTTTAATTTAATTTAAAATCCTCTGGCATACAATAGAGAGGTGCAGAAATGAATCCTGAAACCTGGAAATAGCATTTAGCATTTTATTTTCAGTTCTGTCATCTTCAAGTTCGATAGGTTTTTGAACATGTTATTGGGTAGGTGCCTGAAGATAAGATCTTTGGATGTTCATGTTTTGTTGTACAACACCAAATATGTCAGTTAATAACTTAATAAAATGACTAAATGAGACTGATGAACGTCATCAAGTCAAACGTTAGCCGCCTTTATCTTAGCGTTGGTGATGCACAGCCATACGACTTGTTCTTCTGGTGATTGATTGCATGCCTCAACAATCATAAAATAAGTGTTACTATGTGGAAATTATCCTTCTGAATAATATTTATATACTATTATACATGTCTTTTTTGTCACTTTTAACATTCTCTTCATCATTTAGCTTATTGTATTTATTAAGTTTTCTGACATATGGTATATAGTTAACTTCATCTGCACAAAAAAAAACCATCACCACTATGTTTCTGTTTTCTAGGAGGTTTAAAAAGGAGCTTGTCTAACATCTGTTTTTGTCTCTCTGCAGTTTTCTGTGAAGATCTACGTTCCAGCTTATATTTTGTCAATGCATCTGTGCAAGAGGTAGTGTTTGCCAGCACCACAGGGACGTCGGTGCCCTGTCCCGCCACAGGCGTGCCCCCTGTCTCGCTGCGCTGGTACCTGGCCACCAGCGAGGAGATCTATGATGTGCCAGGGATCCGCCATGTGCACCCCAATGGCACCCTTCAGATCTTCCACATCCCCCCTTCCAGCTTCAGCAAACTCATCCACGACACCACCTACTATTGCACAGCAGAGAACCCCTCAGGGAGAATCAGGAGCCAAGATGTACACATTAAGGCTGGTAAGTTTGAATGTCTACACTTCATCAATCCATCAAACATTGTTCATTATGAGGCATAACCCCTTACAAGCAGTTCTTCTGTCTCAAACACCGATCTGTCCCCTCCTCTCAGTCCTACGAGAGCCCTACACTGTCCGGGTGGAGGACCAGAAAGCCATGAGAGGCAATGTGGCGGTCTTCAAGTGCATTATCCCTGCCTCAGTGGAGGCCTACATCACTGTTATGTCCTGGGAGAAAGACACAATGTCAATCAACGCGGAAAGTAAGTCATGGCATCTTTCTTTATTATGCTAACCACTCCATAATGTCAGACAGCTCAGTGTGTGGTAGATGGAAATGTGGCGTCAGTTACAGATGAAAATCCGGTTGTTTACCTCTTTGCTGAGCTGTGATGAGTTCTGTAGTCTGAGCTGACCGTATGAATGTTACTGGTCTGTCTGACCCAATGACAGTGAGGTCCCGCTCCTCTTCCACGGGAGCGCAGGCTGCCAGCCATGTCACTTAGCCTCATAGTATTGACCCATTTCTCTGGTTGATACAAAGCACTGCAGCACTCCGATCATTCAAATCACTTTAATGGAACGCTTGCCTGCGTGATTGTTTCCCAGCCCTGGGGGGCAAATACACTTTATGTGGGGCATTTAGCAAACTCAATAGACAACGGCTAATGTCATTTAGCTTTTGCATGGAGGGCAAATGCTGGCCAGCAACTGCTTTTTGTGTTGACGTTTCACAATTGTCCTCTGAGGCGAAATTGGCCATGTTGAAATCTATAGCAATCTCTTAATTGTCCATAAACGGATTTGTCGCAAGCGTTTTGCAAAAATAACAGTACACAAGGATGGAATGTATGCTTTTCTTATGGGGAACATTGTTGCATTTGAAGAAAAAAACATTTCTGCACTGTCAAAACAAAGCAGCAAAAATCGTCATGTGGGTAGCCATCAGCCATGTAAACGCTGTCAGAAAAATCATCCAGCCACCAATCCACTTCTCGTCTCCATGCTAAATAATGGATGACGGAAGCCTATGAATCCATGAGCAAATGGTCCTTCTTCACGTCTCAGTGAACGCATCCTACCGACACACCGTCCATTCCCCTCATCCTCTTCTGCACACATTTTAAGTGCACTATTTGTGTGTATGGGTCCTTGTCTGTCAGTCTATGTGCACAGTAACTGACAGCTCAATGCAAGATGGCTTAACCCCCGCATCTCCATGACCGAGCTTCAACATATTTACATTTTTAATGGACAAAAATATTATCAACACTTGAAATTCAAACAAAAAACTTTGTGAATGAATAATTAACTTGGCTCTTCGGTTAGGAAGGTGTAGCATGATGTGCAGCCCTGTGTACGTCTCACTGGAAGTAGACCTTTTTGAGTTGTTGCATAGTAGACTAACAAAGAACCCTGGTGTCCATTAGAAAAAAAGAATGCCAAATCACAATGAAAAATGCATACAGTCAGGTCATCCAATGAAATTAACAGTGCAGTATAACTAAATGTAACGTTAGATTTCATCTTATAGCTAACACTCGCTCTTTTTTAGCCACTAAACGCAGTGTAATGTTACTGCGCACAAATTGCAGCAGCTCTAGTCATGTCAGTCTAGTCTAGTCTGTCAGCAGAGAGGTGGCGATGGTGGTCTAATAGCAGATTTATAGTGCAGTCTGGGGTTTGAACAGAACCGCTATAGAAAATATCCACACAGCTTTTGTACTTTAGGCATGACCCATGCCCGGTGAAGTTGTGTGTACTTCTTATTGTTTGTAGTTGATCAGCAGGGGCTGGCGGAGGCTGTGTTGCTGAGCAGGGCCCCTCCCCAGGTGCAGCCGCGCTGCAGTCTCTGAGGAGGCCTTGTAGTCATTTGCCTTGGCCCGATCCTGCCTGCTCTGCATTCAGCAGCAGTAGGCCTTAGAAGGGCTGACCCCCCAGCACTACTGCAGAGACTCACACACACTTAAATACACACACTCCCACACAGGGGCTCCTTTTCATTCAGCGCATGAGCTAAGCGCCAGGGCCGCCGGCCATCACACGGATTTTCTCTGCTCCCTCATTTCGCTGCAGCCTCCATCTTTTCTGTTTTTGCTCATGCTCCCTCTTTGGAGTGTGCATTCATCACTATCTCATTCACACTGACTGTATATGAACTGTAAAACATATTTAACATGTATGTTCTTCTCTGACAAGAATACTGACTGAGTTTTAATCAGGGTTGCTCTTAAATGTGTTGGGGGACATGAGGCAAGAGAAGGCAAGTTTATTTATATAGCACCTTTCAACACAAGGCAATTCAAATTGCTTCAAAAATAAAAACATTAATAGTACAGCAGAAAACGCAACATAGGGAGAAAGAAGATATTTCAACTGTCTTCAACAATTTAGAGAAATGAAATGAAGGGGATTGGTAAGAGGTCGTAGTTAATACTTCCCGATATCAGTGGATACAAATGAGCTAAGCCGTTAAAAGTTACTGACGAGTTCATACATGATATTTGGTCATTTTATATAAGTAATCTGCTTTTTCCTTTAAAGAAACACATAAAACATATTGTTTTTCTGTATTTGTATTGCATATTTAGTCATTCTATTGTGCAAATAATCCTTTTAAAATGTGTTTCATTTGCATTTTGTGCTACAAACTGTTTTTAAGAACATTTCTAACAAATGATACTTTTAAATAGTCATGGGGACAAAATCAGCCAATTCAAAAAAGTCTCCGCTGTCAATGACCCGCGCGATTATAATGTATTTTTTATTGACTCGCACCAGTGCTGCTGGTTGTTAGCATGTTGGGCTAGTTCTGTGAGGAGATTGCACATTGCTCCAACACTTTGAGTCTCAACATTTGCTGAGGCAGCTTGTGCATCTACCAGTTTATGTCATGTTTGTTGACATTTGGGATGTGTTGGGGTAATTTCTGCTGCCAGTCGGTAGAGGGAGAGGAGCCAGGCGCACCATGTCCGTGTAATTGTCTGTGTATAATGGGCCCTTGAAGTAAATATCAAGAGTTACTATGAAAAGGCTGGCCATTCCTACAGTCTCCCATTCTAAGACAGCTACAGAAGAGGGCTGGAACCATGCAAATGTAGATGTATGCAAGTGATGCTTGTCACAATGGATATATTGAGTCCACCCTCAGGTGTTCTGAATTCGCTGTGTGAGTAACACTGTGTTAAATATGTTTACATAAAGATTTCATTAAAATGTAATGAATGCAAATTAAAAAAGAAAAATCTTGGCCTTTCTTCATCAAAGCTTCGGTGTATTTTTAGGTGCTGGTTAGATGTTGACTTACTGTAACTGTTATCTGGAGGGTGGAATGTAATCTGTGTTAAACTGTAGCTGGAGGTGGTGCAGTATAATGAATGCCTTTTGTCAGGAGCAGCCTTGCAGCTCGCTCGCTGTTGGTTTTGCCCTTTTCTTAGCATGCTATGTAGGAAGAGCAGCCATTGGCGCAGCACAACCTTGAGCTGGGGGCTGGGGTGGGTGGGTAATGGTTTTACTGGTCCCTCTGTGCTGGAGATGTAGAGGGAGAAGGAGGGGGAGGTTAACTTACTCTCTCTTTCTGCATCCCTGTCGACAGGCAGGGTTAGGACTCTGACGTGTGACAGTCTTTTTCCAGCATGATTGGCTGAAGTTTTGTTATTCACTCAGAAAAATGGGTCAGGTGGCCTGTGGAGAATGAAGTGTTTGTGCGGACGGATGGACGGACGGCAAACACACACATGCGTACCTACACATGCATCCAATACAGTGCAGGATTACAGTCTGCGGCAGAGGAACAGCAGATACATGAGAATGGATCCAGGTTGGCACTCTCGTGTTGGATTCTTCTCACACCCAGTGGCAGGGGCTTAGTGAGATAAATAAAGGGTTGCGCTGGCGGAAAAAAAAAGAAAAAAACTGGGAAGAAAATCAATACTTGTGTGCATGAATCTGGCTGCAGCTGCCACAAAGCATTATGGGAACATGACGAGTGGATAGATACACTTGGGCTGGGCGGGTTGCAACAAGCAGGTTATGCTTTAAGATGAAAAAACCCACAAACACGCGGGCCCCCATGACAACAATTGCAAATGGTGTTACTTAACGTGATGAACAATGAATGATTATATAGATACAAGTATTCATATTGTGATTTATTCGTTAACCATTTTGCAAGGATGACATCTACTGACTGTTGCAAAATAAATAAAATAGTATTTTTTTTATCTAACCTGCAATAATAATTTGGATTTGAATAATGCTCAATATATAAATATACTTCTTGCTACACTAAAACTGTACTAATGAAACTATTAAATACTTTTATTTAGATAAACCTTTTGAAAATGTATCACAAATTGCTTTAAAAAAGGACATAGAATCGAAAAGATGTAGGTAGCACAAACAAGAATATAAAAATAAGTTAAAATCAGATACTGCGATGTATTATTGCAACAGTTTATGTGCAATTTTGGTTAATAAATTATGTAAAAGTAGTGGAATACCATTCCACCTCTCCACAAATAAAATATGGATAGCTATTTGGAAGCATGATGGGTTGTTTTGCTTCCCACTGTGTTGAAATCCAAAGAGGTGTAGACGTAGACTGGTTCAGTGATGTTGTATTTTTGTAGGACGACCAGGAAGTTAGCATCGCAAGGTCTCCCTCGACAAAAGCATTGGAATTTTGGCGGGATTTCGGTATACTGCAGACACAAACCCACATTTATGATATTGACACGTTTTGTTCAGCAGAATAATCTCCACATATTAACACCACTTTATGATTTTTAAGGCATGAGTGCAATTGCTTGAAGTAAAAAGCTACAACATTAGGCTTTAACTGAACTCCGTCATTTTTGACTTCACGTCACCACCGCTAAGCTAAAGACGGCTAATGTTCAATGTGATGTCCTTTGGTAGTTTCATTAGACACTTTTAGCAACCACTGTTTTTATGACACATATAAGCTGTAGACATTCACCAGTAGGGTATTAGCTGACTTATTTTATGTAGTAAAACAAAACGTGAAAATATCTTCAGCTTGTGTTGTAGAGTCGAAAGAAGCAGGTTTAAAGACTCAAACTTGCACAAATCAAGTTTTAGATTGTGTCAAACCGGATTGTGTTTAAGATTACAGGTAAGCTTTTAGCAGTTATAATAACATGAGCATTGCATAGTGCTCACCACAGCTCTCTCCACCTCGCCTACTTAGACTGACGGAGAGATTCATTAAATCGGCTGATGCCCTTTCTGTCTCTTTACCGCACTGCCGCTGCAATGATCGCACTCCCACCTCTGTACTGTGCTGTTTGCTAACCAATAACCACAATTTGCTCTTTATTAAACTCTTGGGGCTGGGAACAATTAGGGTGTGAGCTGGAGTTTGTGTGTGTGTGTGTGTGTGTATATTTGATCGCAGCAAGGAGGAGGAGGAGGGTGGGGGTAGAGATACTAAACACTGCTTAATCTTTGATAAACAGTGAGGTCTCCGGTGCCGCTGCAGTCTGGCTCCTCTTCTGCAGGCGGCTCCGCGCTGCCTCATGGCTGCTTCCTCCGCGGCTCCCAGACCTGGAGGGAAGCCAGGTCATGCGTGGCTCCCTGCCAAGATACAGATTAGCTATAAGCGCAACATGAGCTAATCGTGGAAGGAGCCACCAATTAATTGGCACTTAGACATTCTATGGACGGTATGGATTTGGGCCTGGATGTTATCAGTGCACCAAAGTGATTGGCAAAGAGGTAGTTCTGAATATTCACATGAATAAAAAAATGTAGTTGTGTTTATGATGAGGTGCTGGATATAGTTCTTGGCAAGTTGTGTGTTTAGATTAGGTGTTCTTTATTCATCCCAAACTGTTTTGTTACAGCAGCATGTAAAAAAGGCAATGCACATGAGTTCAAAATAAAAGAAAAATGAACATAAATACATACAATATCTCTCTCAAATACACACAATAAAAATGAAGAATAAGTTTGGATACACAAGTATGGAGGAATGTAGGTCTACAACGATCACTTCCTGCATAAGATGGAGGAGCAACATGACATGGATGATACAGTCACGGTAAAATATCTTTGGAATGCACTGTGACATATTCAAGCTGCTGTTTTGGTGCATAGACTATGATTTTATTCATTGTATAACACATGGTGGCACAGGATGAGAGGACAGAACATATTTGTTGTTGCGTGTATGATGAGGTGATAGATATAGTGCTGCACAGGGGAAGTTGTGTGTGTTTGTATGATTAGATTAAATGTTCTTTATAAATCCTGATTTGGGAAATTGTTCTGTTACAGGAACATGTAATCAAGGCATCGCACATGAGACTATTAAAATAAATATGAACAGTAAAGAAAAGGGATTCTCTATGGAAAACACAAAATAAATATACAGAATAATTCAATTTGCATAAGTTTGGAGGGATCTTGGTCCAAATAGATCACTTCCTGTCAAGAATGGATGACGCATTTAGGCCAGATATCTTTGAAGTGCAAGGTGACACATTTAAGTTGCTGTTTTGGTAATCCTTTACAGCAAATGATGGCAAAGGATAACAGAACAGGACCATGTTTTGAACCTTATAAGTATAAAAATCAACAGTAGATATATATATATATATATATATATATATATATCAATAGATAATCTGTATGGAACACAATATAAATACACATAATGAGTATGTAGTATGCAGTAGTATTGAGGGATGTTGGTCCACAAAGATCACGGAATTAATAAGGCAATATGAAATGAATGATGCATTTTATGGGTTACAGTGAAATACATGTTGCTGTTTTGGTGCAGACACAATTATTTAACCCACTTCTCAGCAAAGGAGGAACGAACAGAACAGAGTCATTTAAACATAATCGTCAATATGGGACCAAAAAATCTGAAATGAGACACAGCTAGCTGAGAGTCAGTCAGTGTGTTGCTGCCTGCTGAGTTCTACGTGACGGCTCTCTGAGTGATGAAAAAAGAAAGGTGATTCCCCCCACACATCCCCATCTCACCCGTGTTCAAGCCGGCTGTACTTTGACGTCAGAGAAAAAGAACAAAGTGATTTGCAGGAAAGACCTTTGACTGGCGACAAAGGCTGCTCCAAATCGCAGCATCTCTGTACAGAACCTGCAGAGAGGCTGGTGTGCATATAAGTGTGTGTGTGTGTGTGTGTGTGTGTGTGTGTGTGTGTGTGTGTGTGTGTGTGTGTGTGTGTTGAGGGAAAGGAGAAGAGTGCATTTGTGTGTGTTGGTGTGTAGGAGGAGGAAAGGGGGGGGGGGGGGTTTGGCTGTGAATGGTTGCTCTTATCGCGTGCATGCAGCTGCTGCAGTGTCTCTCAGAGACAGAGGGGCTGTCCATGCATGCCACTCACTCCGTCTATTCACAGCCTCTCCTTCCCTCTCCCTCCATCTCTCTTCATATCAATTCAAAAAGCTTTATTGGCATGGACAAAACATGTTGTTGCCAAAGCATTTTTTCAGAATATTCACACATTAAATACGGTACCTCTCTTTGCAGCATTTTACGGCAGAGACTCATCATGACTTTGATGAAGACTCACGACCTGCCTCTGTTTTAAGTCCTTATGATACTAACAAGGGAAATCAAGAAAAATGTAAAAGATCACCCCATGGCCCGCTTGACGTGGGCCTCCCTTTGTTAATACGGACACTTTAACACTTCAATAAATCATGGTCCTTTACGAGGAAAAGCTCAGCAGGCCTCAAATTTGCCTTGATATCCTTCAGATATTTTTCATTTCTCTTTCAGCTAAATCCAATCCATAAAATCACCTCAGTTGCACAAGATACCTTGCATAAGATTTAAAATATGAGCAACTAGGAGATGCCAACCTTAGCTGTCATTCAGGTGAGATTATAGCAACAAGGATTCCTCCCTCTGTTCTGCGATGCTAATCAAAACTACAAATAATGAAGTGGATTAATTCAGCGGTGCAAGGATAAAGGTGACCTGTGGGAAAGGTGTGGGGAATCACTGTGATAGATGGACGTCCCAGGCAGGGGTGGGGGGGAGGGAATGGTGGGGGGGTGTTGTTGCCCAGGTGCCCTGTCATGTATGGCTACACTTCTGCAGCACTATTTGTTCAGGCTGTGATGTGTAACCTTGACTCTGAATAAAACGAGAGGAGGAGCAGATGGTGAGGAAGGATGAGAGAATCCGTTTATTGAAGGTGATTTGAAGATTATTTTTTTCATTTTTTATCTTATCTAGCATTTTTCCAACAGCAAATTATATAACAGAACCGTTTGAACTTTGTAAAGTTGATTTGAAAGATAAATTATTTTGTATTATGAACTATAAGACATCTATTTAAAATAAAAAAAGACATTTTCTTTATTTTATTATTTTTGACAGTATACAAAGGTTTGTAAAAATGCACATTTTTATACACATTTTTCGCGATAGAAAATTGCAAAGCTGCATTTTATTTCACTGAAAGATGAATTTGATTATTGAACAGAAAATACTAATAATAGTAATAATATTTAAGTAACGTATAAAAGTAATTATTTAAGTATTTCATCTTATTTTTCTTTTGTTCAATTTAAAACCTAAAACAGTTATGTTTATATTAATTCTAGGGCTACTAATTGTGTTAAGAATTTCCTTTTGAATGTATGATTTCAAATGAGTATGCAATATTTTGTTATAGATATATTTGTATGTTTGAACTGAATGGCTTAAAATAATAATAATAATAATAATAATAATAATAATAATAATAATAATAATAATAATAATAATAATAATAATAATAATAATGATAATACAAGATCAAAATGTCATTCTACATGCAAATTGAAAAATGAATATAACCTAATTTAATTTTTTTAACCTGCGCCTCGCTAACCGACTTTGCATTATTTTGTTAAAGGTGAAGAACCATCATTTTTTTGAGATGCTTGCATAATCCTTTAGTTCCACTCTGCAATGACAGAGAGATACAATATGGAGGGAGTGTGTGTTAAAATAATTCAGAGGACAAAGAAATTAAACTGATAAATATACGCATGAAGGTTCCTTTGCATAATCCAAGTTAATCCTTAATGCAGAATGAACTAAAAATATCTCTTCGGAAAATGAAAAAACCTGTTTAATATAATGTTCCGTGCTCTTTCTGCAGCCGTCAAAATTAAAAACACACCCTTACATACAATTACAGTACTTATTTTAAATGCATTCATTTATGGAAATAAATAATGTTAATTTGTAAAGACAATTACATAAAATGTGGTTTGTTGTGTGGTTTGTTGGAGGAGCAGTGATGAACCCCAAATAGATTTTTCTCTTGCATACAGTAAATAGTGGTGTTGTTGCTGAGGGCCTGAGTCGACGCTGTGAGCGGCTCCTGATTGGCTGCAGCTTGCTATGACTCGTCATGCGTTTGGCCAATACGCTTTGCTCGGGTTCAGCTCCCTTTTTCTCTTCCCCCCCCCCCCCCCCCCCTAAATAAATTGCCTGGAGAAATTGAACAAAAAAATTAGAGAAAGAGAGAGAGCCTTTCATCTAATTGAGAAGCTCATATTAGCTGTGGTGGGAAGATAAGCTGCTCTGTCTCTCAGCAGATATTCCTCTCGCTGTGTGTGTTGGCCACTTTCTGCTTTTCCCCTGCAGCTGATTCTCTAAGCTGCCACCTCTGCTCTCAGTGTTAGCGAGGCACAGGTTTAAACTTATACTGTACGTGTGCGTTTATCTTCATGTGTCCCAGGTGTGTCGGACGAGCTGCTGCACAACACTGCAAAATGGAACCCAGATCATGTGACCTTGTGCACACACATAGTTTTACACAGTATCGGCATCAAGTTTACCTTTAGAGGAAATCATGCAACCATCACTTGCATGTATTTGAAAATAACATTCAGGCTTTTTACATTGCGAAATTGACCTTAGAGTGAACAATCTATGAAAAGTGTATAAACTGTATATTACTATGTACACTTCAAAAAACTGAAACACTGGTTTTAACAAAATGTATTATACCAAGAACTTTCACATAACTGTATTAGGTAAGTTGAAAGCAATATTATTTAGTTAAAATAAAAAAGTTTAGGTCCAAGTTAATATTATTGCTTTCAACTAACCTAATACAGTTACGTTAAATTTGTTGCCATTATACATTTGATTAAAGTCAACGTTTCATTGTTTCCGTGTGTTGACCTTTAGCATTCGTGAGTAGACATCAGTCCATCAGTATGTCATCCATCAATTAATGAGTCCCAGCATATGTTCTAATAGTGGATAAACCTCTGCTTGGGTTTATCTTGCGGTCTGATTCTTGGGGTGTAGACATTCCTCCTGATTACATCGGGTATTTTAGTGCTTTGATCCCTTCAGCCCCCCAAACCTCGATTGCATTTCAACAACGTAATCCTGAGGTCACCCTTAAATATGTTGACAGTGGGACTATTATAAAAAAACAATCAAGGGGTGTTTGACTGGCAATTTGTTAATCTAGAGGAAAGAGGGGGAACGGTAAATGCTTTTCCCTGTCTGGCTGCTGCTGCTGCTGCTCTGACTCTTTCAGTCCAAGGCGGCCATTTTGTGTCCATCAGTCTGTGTAACTAGAACAGTGCTGGTTCTTAGGCAACATTGGAAAGAGCTTTATTATTATTCATGTGGCGGGGACCTGCAGAAGGTAGCTGAATGCTTGAATTTGATTGGATTGTTTGTTTGGAGTGAACATTGAAACATTTGTGTGTTCATTCGTTGTCTAAAACAAGCATTAAAAAAATAAAATAAAATAGTATTCAGTGTATTCTGGCAAGTTTTAGCTGCGATGTATTTAAGGCTACAGTCCGAGCCACTCAGCTATCCTCTAAAGGAGGCAGGTGGACTTCTCTTCAGCTACAATCCTTTCTCCTGAAGCTCAAATAGTTCCCTGTGTGTGAAATCGCGGTGCTGCAGTGTGCACATAGGGCTGAGCAAACACACGGCCAATGTAAGTGATGATTGGGCGCGTTGAAAGAGGCCGTAATGGCCCGCTTCTGCAGCCTTGTTTGCTTGGTGTTTTGTGGCTTTGGCGTCCGGCAGATGGGCCATCAGGGATTATACCTACTAATGAAGAGGGGCGGAGGGCGGAGGAAGGGGGGTCGTGGGCTGGGCTGGTTGAAGGTTTATTATAAGTTATGATGTGACGCAGCTACAAGTCCTCCACTGAGCTTCATGGGACTGTATGTGTTTTATTAGCATTTTAAGAAATGATATCTTTATAGGCCATACACAACAAAAGGAAATGCAGTTAAGTCATATTGTATTTAATAATACATAAAATAACTAAATCAAATGAAAAAAAGTGATCATCAATTAACAGTATATATATTTTCACATTTGTATACCTCAGCCAATGTATACTCAAGCTTGATTTCAAATTCTCATTCAATACATTTTATTCTACCAGTTTATTTTACTGTATTTCAATATCCTCTGTGATGCAAATTGTTTTGTTTTAAAACACTGTGGTTGGAGTTATAACAAAAAGTCACATTTATTTGCACATGGCATGGCAGCATTAGCACATTGTAACATATCTTCTCCAAATATGCACTAACAAAACATAAAGAGATATGGGGTATTTACGAAACAGGAAGTACAGTTTCAGAGTTTAGGGGTCTTTGTTATTTGAGCAATTAAGCAATCTTACACTTTCTTGGTCTTTTATTTCATTAAAGGCAGTTTTTTTTTTACAATACAATACACGGTATGTTATTGTTTCTTTTCGGGGGGGGTGGTCATTGAGGTTATCATGGTTTGTGCAGACTGGACGGAGATGCACAATGAGCAGCCCTTCAGCGTAATTAAACAAGGCGTATGTCCAGACAGGGTGGCTAATCCCTGACACGGCCAGCCCATACGCCCGTACACGCACCAACACACGCACCCCCCCCCCCCCCCCCCCCCCCAAACCCCTCCCTTCTCCACCCCTTAACATATGGAGATGGAAGGAATTAGCACAGTGGAAGAAAATAAATGAGTTAAAGCAGGCCAGCAGCTTACATCCCACATTATTTGTTCCTGGGTGACCCCTCTGAGAGTTTCTTGGAAGTGGAGGAAGCCTTTTTTCGTCTTGTTGTCAGAAACAAAGTAAAAGAAGAAAAGGAAAGACACATTTCATGCTGCATTTCAGTGGTTAGGGTTTTAACAGGCAGCGAGATATAACTCACTGAAAAAAATAAACGTTGACTTTAATGAAATATATTGTATTAGGTTAGCAATAATATTAAGTTTAAATAAAACATTTTAGTTTCAACTTAATATTATTGCTTTCTACTCTCTCAATTTGGTGACATAATACATTTAATTAAAGTCAACGTTTCAGTTTTTTCAGTGTTGTTTTTCAGATGTCTGGGACCCCCACCTCCGACAAAGCCATGGCCTGACACCGCCGGGCTCCTTGTGTGACCCCACCAACACGCTCCACCCCAGATTCAGCACAGATCTTGTTAAATAGGATTAAGCTGGCTACCTGCCATTCGGTGGCTTGGACAGGACTTCTTATCTCTTCAGGTTGCTGCCAGGAACAACATAATGCACAGCGACCTACATTAAACAATGCCGCATGCAGGGTTTGTCCCAGGTCTGTGTCTTATAGGCATTGTCTTCCCGTGCTGATTTCAAAGGCTATGAGTGAAGGTTACTGGGTCAATTACAGGCCTAATTTAGATCGTTTGATTGGTCCCGTTCTAAAAAAAATGTAAGCCAATTAAATGTTTAAATGCCGGCCATGGTCTTCTCCTGTGTACTTGGTGAAATTTTAGGTGGGTACGTGGAGCTTTCAGCGTTTTCTCTTGTCCAAAAAAGCATGTATATTTTTCTCTAACCTTGCACTTTTCCCTTTATTCTTATACACAAAGTTTCCATATGTATGGAACAGGATATCTCTGATAGAGACTAGAGAGCCACATCTTCCCAAGAACACGTGACCTGTCTCGAGAACCCTCCCATACTCTCCCTCGAAGCAGGGACACCAATTCAGCAGCGTAAGAGGCTTTGGAGCAAAATCCCCAGTTGATCTTCATAAAGTTTGTGTCTTACAATTACGTACAGATGGTTTGCAGCTGGTTGTAAGGCTAGTAAATAACTCGGGCCTCTATTTTCGCAGGGGATTTGGTGGGGTAATCCCTCTCTCTGACAGTTTACCAGATTCAAATCAGTCCGGGCTTTGCTTTCCTTCCTCCACTTCTTCAACCTTTTTTTTCCTTCTCCTCCTATCCACCCTCATTTCATCAAAAGCTCCTTATCCTCATTTGAATATGCAATCATTTGCACCCACATGACATGTATGTGTCTAAGAACGGGGGGACGTAGCTGATGCAAGAATCTCTATTAATTACCCCTTAATACGCCCTTCAATCTGAAAAGTCCATTGTGTAGGTTGGAATCAAGACGTTAAACTGACTTTGTTGAGAAAGTGTGGATCTCAAGACGATTAGGAACTATTAGCCAAAGGGGATCCAATAGAAAAACTGATTGTTCATACAATAACATGCACACTGCCCTTTTTGTTTATTATTAACAGAGGACCTAAAAAGCAAATTCCATTTTCTAAACTGTTAATCAGCACCTTTTTTATTTTTTTGATGAGTTTTCTTCCTGCAAATGGTGTTAGGTCGGTCTTTTTACAAGTAGGCTTTCACTGTCTAATTGTGCCAGAAACCACTGTGAACAGAAACCAAACAGGATCACTTAGAAAGATGTTTTTGCAGTATTTAGAATAATAAATGTAAATGGTTTCATTAGGTAGTTACTGTTTTATTGTAATAGGCTACGACAGCTTGGGTAAATGGTGTAAATCACTTGTAATTGTGTGGAAATACCTTCTCTCGCAGTACCGTATGCTTGCTAATTGAACACTGATGTCTGAAGTACACAATGACATAAGCTGTTTGGTTTCCACCATATTTTCAAAGCTCATATAATGCGTGTTTATATGCATAGAGGCCCCCTGTTAAGCAGATGTCTCTCCTGGGACGGTGGAACGTAAACCCTAATGAGGACGTAGTTACATCTTCAGAGATCTTTGATCATCAGATGGTAAAAAGCAAACCCTCTAGGAAACAGATTAAAACTGCTACGTCTTTTCTATCCTGCCATTCCTATTATTCAAATCTATTTATATCATTATTTATCTGCTGTGTAGTGATACAGTGTAAGAACTGCACCAGCTGATCTGCATAAGACAGTATCTATCTGCCCCTAGTAGCGCCTCGGGATACGAACAGATGGGAATGTTTAGCAACCTTACCCACCTACCCCTCCCATCCAACACACACTCACACATACACACACACACACACACACACACACACACACACACACACACACACACACACACACACACACACACACACACACACACACACACACACACACACACACACACACACACACACACACACACACACACACACACACATACATATATACATACAACACACCTCTTTTTCCCCACCTCTCCTCTTCCCTTTCTCTCCCTGCTTACCCCTTCCAATTGCTACCCAAGCCAAATGTTCAGTTAACCTGTCAGTTCTCATTGCCCAAAATTCAAGATGCCATATGCCTCTCTGTGACTTCTAACCCTCCGCCGCTGCTCTTCTCTCTCTCCCTCATGGTGACATGAAAGTCCCCCTTGAAACACGAGGAAGTCTCTCCTCTGCTGTTTGATTCAGAACGGCTGGCTGAGATCACAGCGATTGCGGGCGTAGCTTGTCTTGTATAATAAAAGCAGTCACTTAGCGTTACACGACACAGCGGGAGCGCATTTACCACGGCGGCATCTGCGAGACTTTTGATGATCTACCTGGGTAATACAAGAAATTAGTTATGATGTGTTATCCTCACCAGTGAAGTTAGCATCACAAGGACTATGTTGACATAAAACAATGGGATTTTTTAAGGAAGATTGGAAAAAGAATGAAATGTCGCAAACACAAATTTAAAATACTTGTTTAATTTGTTAAGCAATATAATGTCATCACATTGACACATTTCTATTCATGATTTTAAATGTATCATGATATACACAGAAGGAATAAGGCTTACTTTACCGATGATCAAACTTCATCACAGTTGCATGGTTTGCATCGACAATGCTAAGCTAAAGGCGGCGAATGTTCAGCTTGATGGGGCGTTTAGTGCTTTCATTTAGCCACCTGTTAGCAACTGCTAACATCTCTTGAACATCTCTTAAGCTTGTGTTAGCCACTGACCTTATTTCAGGCAACTTAACAAATATATGTTCAAAAAATGATTGTCTTTGAGACGGGAGGATGCTAACTAATTTGCTGCACCCCTCTATTTGAGAAGAATGTAAGAATGACTGATGAACCACTAACTTGGAACTCTTGTTGTCTCATCAACTGGAAGAGTCTTATAAAGCCTGTTCTATGTGATCAAATCCTCTGACTGGCTGTCCACTGAAATACAGGCCATATGCCCTTGCACAGAGGGCAGTTCCCAGCAGGCCTGGCCATAGTGACAGTTAGTTGTTGTTTATAAGGTCATCCCCACCATAGGGGGCAGCATATTCATTACACCCACCCCATGGCTCTGTTTGTCTCTGGCAGTCTGTTTCTCTGTGGGCTCCTGTCAGAAGGTCAGAGGCTACGTACTATCATCCTCCTCTTGTCTTCACGACAGGCCAGCAAAGTCATAATGCCTCTGGAAAGAGTTAAAAGGTTAATAGCCTTCATCAAAACACAAATGGCGAGTTTACGTGACAGATGGGGCAAAATGTGTAATGATCAGGTTGTCCTGCAGGCAGAGGCACCAAATTGTGGTTAGATTATTGAAATGAGAGCAGCAACGATTATGTGATTACCTTAAAAGGAATAAATAACACATCATTTCCGTTTGCTACAGTCTGGTGCTGCAGCCCTACTTACCTACTAGGACTGGTCTAAAAAGTAACTTATGGAGGATAGTATAATGCCATCAGTTTAAGTTAAGATATTTTTTACTGAGCCAGTTCTTATGATGCTCATTTTCACGGTCATATTTTGATCTTGTGTTTGTACTGTGACATGTGCTTTAATGTTGAAAAATGTCTTTATTTTTCTCATACTGACTGTGCTGCAGCACTTCTTTTCACCCTCTGTCTGAAACCAGAGCTGAGTATGCTCTGATTGGTTAGCTGGCCAAATCTGTTGTGACTGATCAACTGCGGAGAGATGTCCCGCCTCTTAGTTTATCAAGTACAATGTGTTGGTGTGCTGGCCAATAGAAGGGCAAGTGTGAATAATGATGTCACTATGTTACAGAGGTACACAACAGAGTCCAATAGAGGCATTTCTGGCAGGGGAGTGTGGGAGAAAAACTCCCTATGGAGGGAGCACAGGGATTTTAGCCTTTGCAGATCATTTACATGCACAAAACCTATATACCACACTACAGGAAAGGGAAAACCCAAAAAAGCATAATAGGGTCTGATACACTTTCACCTTACTTCATATTGTTGGGTTTTGGAGCAAACATTTGACAAAACAAGACATTTGAGGATGACACCTTGGGTTTTGGGAAAATGTAAAGGTTAGTTTTGTGTGTTTTTTTTAATGTGTAATCAAATTTTAAAAATCCAACAATCGAGAAAGAAATCAGCAGTTTTATATTCTAAATTAAAATGATCAGCCTCAATTTTAACAGTTTAAAATCATCCTAAAATGTGGTATATATCCGGAATAATTCAACGCTCAGATGGATTCCAATCAGTGGTATATTTCTGCCTGAGCATCCCCTGCAGCAGACAGAGTTTGTTCTGAGGCTCAGAGGAGGAATCACTGACAGTCCAAAGCCACAATTCAAACACAGCTCCTTTTGTTTCTGCCTCTCTTTCTTCTGCCAGGGTCTCTGTGCGCAGTAACCCACTGACACCTCCCTCTGATCTGCCCCCCACCCCCCCCTCTCTCCCCCCTATGCATATGCCATTGCCTTAGAGTCACTCTCCTGGTTGCCACAGTAACCAGCTCACCTCTCTCCCTCTTTCGCTCTCTTCGTTTTTCTCCCTCTCACAATGCACCTAAACAGGAGAATCTGTCTCTGTCTGACAGAGACATAGAGAAGAGGAATCGAGGGGAGGCGTAATTCAGAATGATTGTTGCACAATTGTCTTCTTTTCTAAAATTCGTCACCATTCACGTGACACAGACCAGACTAGGCAAGGCAAAACGAACAAGGGCTGCAGGGAATAAAGAAGTAAAGGAGAATTGTGAACAAGAATGACCACAGACCAAGCTTCTTTCTTTTTAGATGTACAGCATCACTGCTCACCAGTGTTCCCCACCTGCTCCAGCAATATTTCCCCATCCCCCTCCTCCATATCAGTCCTCCCAACCCCTTCACCCCCCCTTTCCTCTGCCTCCGTCTGTGAGTGGCACTCAGGTGGTTGTGAGTCTGGCCATACAGCGTCACCCCTTAGACAACCATTTGTTTGTTTCTGTCTGTCTGTCTGTCTGTCTGTCTGTCTGTCTGTCTGTCTGTCTGTCTGTCTGTCTGTCTGTCTGTCTGTCTGTCTGTCTGTCTGTCTGTCTGTCTGTCTGTCTGTCTGTCTGTTTGTCTGTCTGTCTGTCTGTCTGTCTGTCTGTCTGTCTGTCTGTCTGTCTGTCTGTCTGTCTGTCTGTCTGTCTGTCTGTCTGTCTGTCTGTCTGTCTGTCTGTCTGTTTGTCTGTCTGTCTGTCTGTCTGTCTGTCTGTCTCTAAATGCTCCCTATGCCCAATTTCACTGTCATTACCTCCTGATTACCCTGACATAACAGCAACTGGTCGCACAATGACAAAGAGAGCAGAATGTAAATCAGTTGTATCGTTCTGACAGTATTTGTGGAGACCTTTTTTTCCCACTGGGTACTGGCATGTTAAATGCTCCCCCGGTGATTGTAGTAATTTAGAGCAATATGGTAATAGGGGTGCTGATGGCTATTTCTCCTCACACCAGAGACTGTTTTTGTCGTTTCATGAGCTGTTGTCGGCTAAATTACATTGAAGGTTTAATTGGCTATTTTAGATCGTGGGCATCACAGCTAATACGTTCTAAAAATCAGCTCAGCGATCATTGATTATGGCTTTTCAGAGCATGCATCATAAATTAGAGCATGATTGGCTCATGCTGTTTTATGTATTTAAGCTAAATACAATTAGCAAGGCACAATTGCTCACATAATCCGTGGTGTGCGCTATCTCTGACACGCCAAGAAATCTTCTCAACTGATACATTTTTTGTTGTATGTAAATTAAATATTATGAATAAAATAAACATAATAACATATATTAGTGTGTCTTTATAACCCTAACCCTACCCCTTACCTTCAGTTGAGATTGGCTTGGATCAATCGTTGCCTGTGATCAAAATAGACATGGACATCAACAAATTGGTTTAATCAGTGTTTCTGTTGTGTTCCATAGACAACCAGGGATATGGTTAACCACTGGTTCATCATCATCCTATCCAAGAAGGTGATAGGACACATCTCCAAAGTCAACTGAAGCCACCCCTCATTAAAGTCCCATTCTATTTTTCATTATCACTACTTGTCATATCTAGACAGGACCAGCCAAAGTCGTAGTGGTGGATGTATCTACTCTAGCTCTAAAGATGTTTGTTTCTTGAGATTGGGATTACATCCACTTCTTTACAATTGCAGGAGACTTGATACATGGGGTTTGTGTTTCCCTCCCCATTTCCAAAAACTTCTTAAATACTTACAGTTTGACATTGGATGGATTGTCAGGAAATGTTGCACAGTAAGTGAAAAGAGGTTGAATGATGAATGTGCCCCTGACTTGCCATGTAACACTACTAGCAGTTTTTTCTAACTTTTCTAAAGAAGAACTGCCCAATCCTATTGTCCTGAAATGTCCTATGACTTGTGAATGTTTGTTTGTATTAGCATAAAGAACACATATTTAATTTACACTTTTGTTGAGGACTTGGCTTGGGAATCAGAGGGTTGCTTGTTCAGGTCATGACTATGGAGAATCATTTTAGAGACCTAATTTCCCTTTCAGATTTATTATGAATGGGCCTCAAACTACCAAAATAATGCCCTTATACATCAGAACAACACTGCACCATTGACCGTTGCATGTTTTTGTTCGTCAATGGCACAATCACTATCTGTCCCACTAAAACGAGCATTGACTGTTCCGGCTAGTGTAAAATAGGGCCCTAAGTATTGTGGAGGAACAATGTAGAACTACAGTGAACAACAGACACTGGTTTATGTCAAACGCAGTGGTTCAGACAGTCAATTCATTCCACAAAACAGTGGTCATTCTCTCAATTGTCCATCCATCCATCTGTCCCTCTGTCCTCCGTCGTGCAGGCCGGTGTCTGATGGTGTTTATGGGCTTATGAGCAGCCAGGTTGTTTAACGAGGGCAGGGGGACAGTGTGGCACTAATTGCTGTGTGTGATTTATACCAGGCTGGGACCAGGCGGGAACACAGGCAGCCCACGGTTCTCTGAGAGCAGCTGCTTCGCCCAATATTTACTTAACCCTCCGCTGGCGGGCCTGGCACCGGTGCCACTGACGACGGGTCTGTGGGGAGTCGTTTCACTGCTGAGTGTTATGTATAGCAGCAGGGTGGGGGCTGTGTTGAGGAGTGTGTGCCGTATGGGAAGGTAGATTGGAGCAATTAGAGGGAAGTGTGTGATTGGTCTCCTGACAATTTGACTATCCAGGAGGAATTGTTGCTAGGTGATGTAATCACAACCTATTTTCAAAGTAGTAGGATTTATTCAGTCCACATATCCTGTTGTTTTTGGGGGTAAATGGGTTCCCACAAGATTCAAAGGTTTTATTATTACATGAACACAAGTGTAGTTGTTGTTGTGTAGGTCCCAGCCACATAAACAGTACAACATACAATAAACCAGAGGTGAAGAGTAACTACTGAAGTACTGTACTTAAGTACAATTTTGATGTACTTGTACTTTACTCAAGTATTTCAATTTGTTGTTACTTTGTACTTCTACTCCACTACAATGTAGAGGTAAATCGTGTACTTTTACCCCACTACATTAATTTTATACCTTTAGTTACTTTGCAGATTTGGATTAATGATGTGAAATATAGTCAGACTTTAGATGCACCTGGAGTACATTCACAGCTACCCTGCAATATACAAAGTCATTAAACTAGCTGCACCTTTACCAGCTTTGATAACACTTGCATTGATGCATCAATAATTAAAATTAAAGCATATAACACATATTGTTTTTAAATAGGCCAATTTGCTTTATGAATACTTTTACTGTTGTTTCTTTAAGTTTATTTTGATGCTAATACTTTTGTACTTTTACTTGAGTAACATTTTGATGGCAAGACTTTCACTTGTAAGCAGAGTATTCCTACACTCTGGTCCTTCTACTTTTATTTAATTACACAATCAGAGTATTTCTTCCACCTCTGCAATATACTAAAGACATAAATAAATAAGGAGGTACAATAGTGCAATAGAAATAGCGTAAGTGATACAACGGTCAAATGCAAGTCAAATGCAGGAATAAGTTAACTATGTGCAGATACATAACAGCTAACAGATATATATAAACAGAATATGACTACCGTTTTATTCTGCACGGATGAACAGAAGAGTCCTTAATGGTGATTAGCAGCGCTTTGAGTGTGCTCCTATATTGAGCAGCATGATTTGTACAGTGCTCACTCTCCTGTCATGTGTTAGCAGTGAGAGACACTTCCATCCCACGCCTGTCTGCCCGGCTCATCTGGAGTGATAGTCTGACATTGTGGGGTTTTGCATCCGCTGCTCAATTAGTCACACCTCAAATAAATTAGCAGCAAGAGCTGGCTGCTGTACACTGACAAAACTGAACCGTTGACTTTAATTCAATGTGTTATGTCAACAAATTAGTATTAGGTTAGTTGAAAGCAATAATATTAAGTTGAACCTAATACTTTTTATTTCAACTTCATATCATTGCTTTCAACTAACCTAATACTAATTTGTTGACATAATACATTTAATTAAAGTCAACAGTTCAGTTTTTTCAGTGTAAGAAATCACTTTAATCATTTAATAACATCTAAATATTCACAAATTGCAAAGGAAAAAAACTAAAAGTGGATCAGGACCCGTCCATGAACAGTCACATGTGAGACAAAGATGTGGAGGAAGAGGAAGAGGAGTCTGATGGTGTCTCCACAGCAACATTGATTGATATTCTTCAGTTGGACCAGATGTCAGGCTGCCTGACCACTGCAAGCTAATTCTCTGTGGGGGGAGAGAGCAGGGGGAGGAGGGGAGGGAAACACAAAAGAAAAGGCAAGAGATGAAACGCAGGGAGGGAGAGGGAACGGTGACAAAGAAGGAGATAGGGATTTCAGGAAATAGAAAGGCTGTGATATGAAGGGACAGAGATTTATAGTGATGTTGAGACGTATATAAGAAAGGTGGAGTCATCCTGTAAGAGAGGTGTGTCTCCATGCTCTGTGTCAAAGGCTGGTGATAGTCAGCTGATATGATGTATTTACTCAACTACTCTGCTGTATTACAATTTTAAGGTACTTGTACTGATGTACTCATGTTTCTTGAGACTTAATGCCACTTTATGCTTGTTTTCACTACTAGCCAAGATTGTACTTTTTACTCAACTACATTTATGTTACTTCACTGATTTAAGCTAATAAAAATGCATGATGCTGCTCATACAGACAGCTGTTTGTGTTTTATTAAATGGAATAATGCAGTAGGGTATTTGAATGCCTCTGGATTGGAAGTGTTTTCCCGGAGCACACTGCAGGAAATGTCATGTGGAAACGCAGTTTGTGTAGCGTTGTGATGGAGGCTGTAGCTCGGGGCCATGATCACAGGCGGACTCATTAGAGAGCTGCTCTGTCTCTTCACGTCCTTCTTCATAATCACTCTAATGTGCTTTGCCGGCCTTTCATTTATAGACTTTCATACCCACAGCATGTCAGAGCGGTTTCAACCTGTCAAGATTTCTTTTTCAGTTCCACTTTCATTAGCAAGTAAAACAACAGAATAATCTATTAATATATTTGTACTGTCAGTTAAATACAGAGAAGAGGGAGATGGGTTTTATTCACATGTGAATGAAATTGTTCTTAATTCACATTTAATACTAAATGCAACAGTCTGTTTCTCTATCAGTACATCTATGTCCTAAAGTTCCTGATTCTTGTTGTGAGTTGGTTTTTAGGGTATAACACAGCAGCTCGTGTTTGGTAGTTCCAGCTTCCTGTTTGAGTTCAGCACCATGGAGAGCGCTCTCAAGTGCAGACTGACAGAAAAAACATTTCAGTTCAACCTTTAGTTTTTATGTTTTATTATATCTTTTGTGCATTCTGACTACTGAAGTAGTTTTGAGTTTTATATTAACATATATTTTTTTTATGTTTCTTTGTTTTTTCTGTGATTTTTAATTGAACTCAATGAGCCAAAAGTGAGCACTTGTATATGTTAGTGTGTGTTTCATGATAACTTCAGTTCAATTCCACAAACCAATTGTAATTTGTATTTGCTTATAACCCTTCCCAAAACAAAAAAAAGTTTCCCTTTCTTTTGTTTTGGATTATTCACATTTTATTATGTAGATCTGATACTTACATTTACATTTAAAATATGCATATGATTCTGTTTCAGTCCAGTAATACACACAACTCAAGAATTTCTTGAACACAACAGAAGAGTGCATTTAGAGATCTAACAGTCATAGTCCTAAAGTTTCAGCAAGCTAACAGCATCTAGCTTGGTTTGAGGGTTGCCAGATCCATGAAGTGCAACATTTAATCTGACAGCGTCCTTTGTTTTACCGCTCGTAACATAAATGTCCCAACATCTACAGACATCTGATTATTATCTGCGAAATCATTCCCTGTACAGACTTTGTGAATAAAGAAAAGGAGGTTGTTCCTCTTGGTGGGGGTCAAAGTATATTTCAGTGCGCACAGACCTTGTCAACTTCCTCCCACACTCTTCCTCTCTACCTTCATCTCTCTCCCTCCATCCCTCCCCTGCTCAGTGTGGCTCCTGAATATTTAATAAGCCTGAATTACTGAGACCCTCAACCGTAATGACGGGGAAATCAGACAATTAAATCAGAAGGGCTCCGGCTTTAAGTCTCACCTCCCCCAGAGGAGCCAGAGATTATTTAAAGTGGCACACTGTTTGATTATCTAATCCTCCTCTTACCCCCTCCGCTTTACTCACACAGCGCCATCGCTTGCTCCACTTGCCACCGCAAATTACCATGAAACACCGATGAGCACTGTATTTAAGTCCTTTTCCATAAGCGGGAATGTGGCGCCGTGAAGTCTCGAGGGAACGGCACTATGGGAGTTACTCTTTACACTCAGTTATCACCGTTTAGCAAGGGCTCGAAGGGAATGTCATCAACACTGAGATGTGTACCTTTGTATGAAATCTACATAGTTTCCCATTCAAATTGGTACTTATGTGTGCACAAACATCATTTGTGAGTAAGTGTCAATGTTCTTTTGTACAATCAATGTATTTTGAAGCTTCCACCTAAATAATAAAATCTTATAGAAAACACAATTATACAAAAATGAATCATTTGATTATCACATTAATGGTTCAAAAATTAGAATTAATTTAAGTGATATAATATATAATATTCTGAAGAAAGCAATTCTGCATAATGCCTTGCTTTGGTACTAGATTTTTACGAGTTCTTCTTCTCCTTCTCTTTCTCCTTCTCCTTCTCCTTCTCCTTCTCCTTCTCCTTCTTCTTCTTCTTCTTCTTCTTCTTCTTCTTCTTCTTCTTCTTCTTCTTCTTCTTCTTCTTCTTCTTCTTCTTCTTCTTCTCCTTCTCCTTCTTCTTCTTCTTCTTCTCCTTCTCTTTCTCCTTCTCCTTCTCCTTCTCCTTCTCCTTCTCCTTCTCCTTCTCCTTCTCCTTCTCCTTCTCCTTCTCCTTCTCCTTCTCCTTCTTCTTCTTCTTCTTCTTCTTCTTCTTCTTCTTCTTCTTCTTCTTTGGCTTCGGCGTTGAGTGGAATTGTTGTCAGACTGACTGATCATCCAGACAAAGTGACAGATTGTGATTGAGTAGATAGTAATAGCTTCCTTTATGCCTGCCAGTGCAGCACACACACAGAGGTTCTCACAGACAGAGTCATGAATATTCATGATTATACAGCTGAGGCTCAACACTGCTTCATTTAGCGTTAGCCAGAGTGAGGCCAATGATAGCATTGTAAACACACAGCCATCAGGGCTTTAATAGCTGGACTCCAGTTCTGGCTAATTAGGCAGCACATGCAGCCACAAACACACACCGCTGATAGAAACACACACGCTTGGAAAGCTGTTATGGTGGAGACTTCCCTCCTCAGTTGTGCCTTCAGCAGACAAACATTTGTCTGGTGTTAAAGTGCTTACACAGCTGGTTGAGAATAGCTGGCGTAGTATTACACTGTTCATTGATTGATTCAGTTTGTATTTGATGAGATAAAGTTTCATTGCTCCGTCTACACAGCCAGGTGTGCCCACATGAACGCAGAAGAAGTGCTTCCTGTTTGGGAAAAAAAGATAAAAACACTGGACAAAGCCAGCTGTGTTTCCAGAGGGACTTTTGCAATAACCTCTCCTTTGACAGTGCATGTGTCTCATTATTGTGTAAATGTGTATATGTACATAAGTCATGTTTTATAGTTAACGTCTTCTATCGTGCACTAAGAAGTATGTTTTATTGTAGCTTCTGTGGAACTGCAGGACAGAGTCCAAAACACATATTGAAAATGGGATTAGCATTGTTGGTGTCCAGTAGTGATAAGCCAAGTACACCTGAGATTATCTGACATTCTGTTAAAGATTGTGATATTTAAATGATGCCATCTAAATCATCTCTCATGAATCAATACTGATTGTTAATGACCTTCTTGTATTGTTTCATAGCACTCTGTGATGACTTGTAGAACATCACTCTGAAGACAGACAGTATCTAAAACCACTCTTCGTTTTAACATGACAGAGGAATGTGGGGTAATGTTGAGGCCAAGCGCCTCAGGGTTTAAGCTTCCCTGTTGCCTCCTGATTTGAATATCGTTCACCGTCCATTTGCATCTAGTTTTAATAGCGGTTTATTCAGTCAAGCAGAAGATGACATCTTTATCTGTGGTTGACATATGAGGCTGTTAGCCTCAGGCTAGCGTGGGTCTAGTTAATGAGCAGAGGGATGCTGCCGCTGATTGGGAGTAGTAATAAAAATCCCAGCCATTTTATCTGACTCAACTATGCAGCGAGCAGACCCGCGCTGCTTCAGGCTTGTAGTTCAGGTGTGACGAGAAGTGGGAGAGGTGCTTGGTTTGTGTACATATATTTAGTATCCCTGTATTTTTGCTCTCACTGGGGCCCAATTTACTTCAAAGACTTTATGTTGGGCAGAGAGAGATTTAGGCATTTTATTCCCAAGAACTAACTCCAGAAAAAAAATTTGACTAGGAAAACAAAAAGAAATTAGTCAGAACAAAATCTGAATCAGACCCAGAATACCTTTTTTTAGATTATACAAGGAAATTATTACACTGGAGTGTTTGGTTATTTGTTTGTTAATGTTTGTAAATCTACGAAGAGTTTATAGAACAATCAATAAAATCCTATTTTATAAATAGCACAATGTATTTTGTGAATGATCATTGAAATCATACTAATATTATGATGTCTTTATTTTTCACTTATATTTTGATATATTGTTTTTTCAAGTGTGTTACTGTTGAACATTTTGACTGGACTGTACACGTGTGTGTTACCTGTTCTCCACCATTTACAGTACAGTCTGGGAATCTTGCTTGGTAAGCAACAGAGGTCTGTGTGTTGCCATGCCAACCGCAGCAGCTGTCAGGTTGCCTCCTCTAAGAATGACAAATGATTTTTATTAGAGGGTCTCTAAATTGGTGGGATCCCCTGCTCCATAGACATGCTTATCCCAGCCAGATCAGACTGGAGTCAGTGTGCCAATAACTGTGAGCAGGCCTAATTACAACACAGGCACCTCCTGGGCTCATCATACACTCATTATTACTCACACACCACTCCGCATTCTGGCGCCAGTCACTGTGTGACATTTTCATAGTGGGAAACAATGTGGTGCCGCATATGGCAGTGTTATGGCGGCAGTTTCCATTTTACTAAATGTGAATATAATTTTACAGTGCTTTCCAAGAAACTATTTGATGAATGTGTAACTGTTACATCAACCCAATTTCAAAACACTCATCATCAGGGATTTCCATGTTGTGTCCATAGGTTATCATGATAAGAGAAACAAATATCTTTGCGTATTGTTGCTTTGAATGTTACAGATGCATATGTAAATGAATTAGGTAACTGCATCATTTTTGTTGCAGATTAATTTAGTATGCAACACCAAAATCTAATTCAAAACTAAATTATTATTATTTTATTTTTAATCAAACTCCTCAGCACAAATTTGATTTACATTAGTAATTGCTGGGTTCAAGTTAAAATGTCTTGTTATGGCACATTTTCAAAGGAACATATATGAAGTATTACCCCATACTATGTTTTTCTATTCTTTTACCACCTCAAGAAGATTGTTTTGCTGAATCGTAGTTAAAGATAGATGCTGCGACTGTATGTGCAGTGACCCTATTTTTTTCATGCTGTATGACTTTGAGTAGCCAAGGTTATGGGGACACTTTACTGTCTCCAGGGACCACAGTCCTCTCACTAATACACTCCAAGACAGTTACACAGTGGGGAGGGGGGTGGGAGGGTGGGGGGGCACTGCCAGCAGAGTGATGAGGAAGCAATTTATCTGCATTGTTTAGCTGACTCCATGTGTTTGCTACAAGGGGCGTCCAGGCTGTTGGTGTTGACGGGTCAGAGCATTGAAAGTTCAAAGGCAAGGCAAGGCAACGTTATTATAAAGCACATTTCAGCAGAAGGCCATTCAAAGTGCTTTACACATTATAAGCATTATGATTACTTTCAAATAAGTTTAAAAAGAGTCAATACTGCTTCTCCATGTTTAGTTTGGCAGACGTGAGAGTTCTGGATGGTTCATAATGGAGCAGAACATTAAAAAAATATTTTGTTCCCAAAACATTCAGTGCTTTATTATCCAAGAGTAGTATATTGAAGTCATTCATGTGACTTACTCAGTGCTTCTATTGAAACATAGTCCCCTAGTGTTGTTTTCCATATTTGCTACATGCTTCCAGGGGAAACATGTAGGTGTTAGAGACAAAAGGGCCCCAGGATATAGCCTTGAGGAACTCCATATGTCATATTGTACTGCTCAAATGTGTAATCACCCATGGGAAGAAAGCTTTTCCTGTCCTTTTAGTAGGATTCCAACCGACTATGACAAATGCAGACTTGACATCTAATAATACCATGACTGAGACAAGGAGAACATTGCAGTCTGAGCTCAGGTAACACAGGGTAGGTGTACTGTACATGAGAATAATATGTGACATAACATTCCAATTTCAAAAATGAAATACAAAGAGGATTGCACTGGATGCAGTTCTGCTAAGATGTACATTCAGTAGCTTCTCACAATATCTCCTTCGCATCTTATATGCAGTACTGACAGCATACAGTCTGAGGAGCACAGACACAGCTGGGTTCAGATCTGTCATACTGACATTTTTTTTTGATTGCTCTGCTTAGCTATGGTCTGACTTTGCATATGAAAGTCTTTTTTTTCTTTACTGGGAGCGCATAACTGTAAGCTAATTTGTAAGTCAGTTTAGATGACAGAGAGTGGATGTATCCCAGAGGCGCGTTTCCCTCTTGATCCTTCATTCTCCCTTGCTCTGTTTTTCTCTCCCTTACACATTAGACTAATATAACCTGATCATGAATTCTTTCCTTTTAGACCTTGCCACATATTTGCCAGTGTTTCCAGCGACATCACCCCTACACCTGTGGCCAAGTGTAACAATGGCATTGTATGGACATGAGTCAGTCTTTACTTACTGTTCTAACTAAGTCTCACAAGCAATTTATGTTTGAGGGAAGAGTGAAAATAGTGAAATATCAATGAACAAAGTGTCTTCTTGGAGATTTACCATGACTTATATGGGGAATAATTAAAGCTATTGAGTAGAGATCCAATGAAAGGGTCTTGTGTTTGTGACTATATCGATGCCAAAGCAGCTGGGCGGGCCGACGAAGGGAAGAGGACACGACTGATAGTAGATGAACAATCCCTGCAGCCCCACAATATTTAAGTCAAAGTTAAATTTGTACTACTGCCTTTACTGCGATTTGGATATTGCACTAGTCCATATTGCAATTTCGATACCATCATGAATAATTGTGCATCCTAAACTTAGCCAGATTTGATCATATTCTCTCTAGTCTCAGAGTTATATGATTACAGACACACACACACATAAAAGGTGTACTATCTCTTGTCCTTCCCTGTGTTCCTCCTGCTACTCCTCAAAGCCTTTTCTCCACCCATTCCTCTCTGTCCTCTCATTTATCTTTTCTCACTGCACCATTACTGTCGTCTGTAAACATGTTGGAAGTCGTCACTCCATCCATTCACTGCAAATGTAAGAAGCTCAAAGTGGCCAATCAGATTTCTTGAGATTTTCTTGAGAAACTATAGGTAATGTTGATGATGTTGGAGGATTGATTGTTGCATTTAATACAATGATCATAGGTTGCACCTCCTTCCATTTTTCTAGCATGCACTGTGCACAAGCTGGTTCCAGCAGCCTTAATCTGCGTTAAACTGTCATGACAAGACTAAATGAGAGTAATTCAACACCCCATAAAGTCTGCATTATGATATCTCTACCAATATTGCCTTAATCCCCAAGCATATGGCGGCCCCACTTGATCCCCATCCCAGATTGGCTTCTCCATCATCGCTGACAGGAAATACCCCGGCAGCCACCAGCTACAGCACACACATCACTCCTCATAAAAACTGACTGCCTCCCTCCACTTCTATGCGTTCACACACATTAGCATAACATTAGCATTATATGAGCACAGACGACCTGCGCAGCCATGGCTTATCAAAGCGCTCTGTGATCCCTCAGAGAGGCAGAGGGAGAGAGAGCAGAGCGATGAGCTACATGATAACGAGCTGTGTTACACTGCTGCACAACACACAGCCTTGTCACAGAGCCTCTGAGCTGCACAGAGCTAAATGGGCTGTAGCAGATGTTTGGTGACTACAACCACAGCGCTGCGTTCCTCACTTGACTTGCAAATATTTGCTAAGAGACTTCAAAATTGGATTTCCTGTATCTGTGTTTAATGTATTCCAGTGCATAAGACTGAACACACACAGAATGACTGTAGAATGTTTTTGGTTATAACATGTTGATTGTCTGCTGTGATGAAAACTGGAGGCAACTTATTTTTTGTTTGTTTCGTGTCTCAAATGCAGTTTTTCAGACATTGCTTTTGGTAAAACACGGATACACAGTTGATGTTATCCAAGTGGGCATTTCCAGAATTGTACTGATTTGTTGTGAGGCCTCAACGTTCAGTGTTTAAAGACTATATATGATCCAGTATGGTGTTCCTGTATGTAATAGATCCCCATTCTCTCTCATCATTATTTTTTTTAACAATCTTTCAATAGCATAAAATGTATCATTACACATCCATAACATTCCAGCTCACAATGTGACTCAATACAAATCCTAACCACAAATATAACAAACACTATCTCCAATTGGCTAATACACATGTTCTCTAACATGTCAAAAACATAAATCACATAGCAAAGTATTTACTAGATCATGGATAGCTCTTTTAATGTATATCACATCCTGCAGCACAGGGAAAATGAGATGTGATTTAGTGATTTAATGTTCTACACTATTCTTCTTTTATCAATTCCAATATTCAGAAAATAAAACAAACATGGTAACTTTTCTGATGACTATTGAATAGAATATTGATGTCTGTCTGCACAACAATATATTGCTTTACATATTTCATGTTTTTGTTTAGGTACAGAGATATTTTAAATGAGGCATACTAGAAAATAATGTGTACTGTTTGTTTATGCTTAACTGAGCCAGAATATCATTCCTGAGACAACTCTATGATTTGATGTGGCAAATGCTTTTACTCATGGTTTGGCAAAAAAAACAAACCTTTGCAGACATTGTACAGTGTTTCCTAGCAGCCCATTTCACCACCATTTGATCCAAGACATTTTCCGTGATCACTGATAGCTTTCCATCTATTACCTGAATATCTAAATCTCCTATCGTCAAGTGTGAAATAGCTTTCCGAGAATGTTCAACACTATTCTGATTGACCAGAGACGGTGTACATAGCTAGGAGGTCCAATGAAGGCCACAAATCTGGCACTGGTTGGCCCACAAGCAGTACCAATGTTCATGGGGAGCTGTTTTAAATTGCATTGTTCATCAGTAATGTGGAATGATTTTTTTTTTTTGTTCAGTGTCACGGTTTCTCATCACATCCACGGGAGCCCTGTATATCCTGGATGTGCAAATGGAAGACGGGCTGTACAACTACAGGTGTATGACACGCCATCGGTACACAGGAGAGACTCGACAAAGCAATAGTGCCCGCCTCATTGTCTCAGGTAATTCAAACACAAATATATGCACAGTAAAAATTGTGCTTTAGCATCACATACTGAAGCTCTTTCAAATTATTTGTTTTAATCTATTCTGTTTAATGCTAATATGCTCAATATGTTATGATCTGGTTTCATTTAGCTTTTCATTTATATGTTGATTCTGGTTGATACGACCAAGTGACAGCGGACCAACTAGAAATAAATCTGCATGTAAAAAAATTGGGATAATGTGAATTGAATAGACAGTGACAGCAAAAATACATGAATTAAAGAGGAGATGACATGTGATAAAGGTCATCAGAGTTTGTAGGGACAGCTTTAGGGCAGAAAAGGTCCTCCCTCATCAAACCCTTACAAAGGGAAATATTTTACACATGAAGAGTTGACTACTAAACCAGTGAAAATATGATGTCCTATTGGACCGTCAGAAGGCCAGATTGGTCTAAACTAAAAATACATTGAGTTGCATTATGGAGATAATCCAGATATAAGATCAATCTCCCTGTGTTATTTGATGTGTATCAGAATTTGGGTTATTTTTTTTGAATGTTGAGACAATAATAACTAAAATCTCTTACTATACCCTAATTCGTCCATGCAGACCCGACCAACTCAGCGCCCCACATCCTTGACAGCTTCGAGCTTCGTGAGGTCATGGCCTCTCATCGAGTGGAGTTGCCCTGCAAGGCCTCTGGTCACCCTGTACCCAAATACCGCTGGCTAAAGGACAACCGGCCGCTGGAGCCCGACCCTCGCTTCAGACAGAGTGTGACAGGCCTGCTGATAGAGAGATCCCAGCCCGGCGACACAGGGACGTATGTGTGTGAGGTGTGGAATGGATATGGAAACGCTGAGGTGGCTGGCAGGCTGCTGGTGAAAGGTCAGTTCCCATGGGTTTGTGGTAATTCATTGATTGGGTTGATTTTTAGCTGTGATATTATGCCTCAAAACATGAACAAGCTAGGACTCTAAACATTCGGCTTCAGACACACACATGCTGTGTCTTCAGTAGCGTACTTCTGAACTTACCTGGGCTGTTTTGAGTGCATAAGTGCATCCCAATGCATTGAACTATACCCAAATAGTGAACTCATAACTGTCTGAACGTTGTGTAAGGAACACTGTACACTTCTTGCAAGATAGCTTTCTTGGCAAAACCATATGCGTTTGCTGTTGGTCTAAACAAATATGTTATACATATTTCTTTTCACAATACTTAATAAACCACAACACTGTTTTTCAAACGAAAGTCACCATTTTCTGGGGGGGTAATCGTGTAATCTGTAATAATTTGCCAATGCAAATACTTTGTTAATAGCTAGATAGCTAACTAACAACTGCTACGTCACTTTCTGCGAGGGCACAGCAGCTGTGTCTGATTTTAGACAACACCACCCAGTAAAAATACACACACTAGTGTTCACAGTGTACGACATCGATTGTTCTAAGGGAAAAGGCCGAATTGAGACACAGCAATCGCTTTTTTAATCTTTCACTGGCCAAATGATCATGATGCCTTACTCAAACTACAGAAAAAAAAAATAGGACCAAATAAACAAATCTGTTTAAAACAACAACTGTTCTCTCTGATCTACAGAACAGCTGAAGGTTGTGGTAAGCCCGCGAAAGGTGAAGGGCAGCGTTGGAAGCCAGGTTTCACTGTCCTGCAGCGTAACTGGCTCAGAGGAGTACCAGTTGTCCTGGTACCGCAACGGAGAGCTCATCTACCCCAGCAACAGCGTTCGCATGACAGGCCAAAACAGGGAGAATCTGGTCATGGCTGGTATGGCCAAGAGCGATGGAGGAGCCTATCAGTGTTTTGCCAGACATGGCAAAATGTCCGCCCAGGACTTTGTTCAAGTCATCCTGGAAGGTGAGAATTCACAGTGATCTTACTGGAGATGTGTGGGTTGGTGCAGATATTATATAATACATTGTGTGTTTAATCTCTTTCTGTTGTGAATACCAGTATTGTGTATGCAAAAGTAAATACAAAATGCCTGTCTGTTCATGTTCCAATCAAACCTGTGTATGTGCTATTCGGTGCTGCAATACATTTTCTGAAAGGGGCTCACAAACTGTTGCACAAGCTAAGCTGCTACAGTGTCTGCCTCATATGACCACACCAATGTAAGGAGAATATTGATAATAGATGATGTTGTGGAGCCATAGAAAGGAGCTGTATTTATCTGCTCTATACTGATACTGCTTTTAATTCAGAAGACATGAATCTATTGCAATTCAAAAGCAGATCAGTCTGGATTCTGAATAGATGATCTTAAATATACTAACAATAATTATTGAAGAGTAATAACCATTATATATCTCCCTCCACCTCCCAGATGGTACCCCAAAGATCCTGGCTTCATTCAGCGAGAAGGTCTACAACATCAATGAGTTTGTGTCGCTGTCGTGCACGGTGAAGGGAACGCCAGAGCCCCGGGTAACTTGGACTCTGGATGACGAACCTGTGATACGGGACAGCCGCCACCGCATCTCCCACTACACCAACACTGAAGGCCACGTGGTCAGCCACCTGAACATCAGCCAGACCCAGGTGCCGGATGGAGGGGTTTATCGATGCATCTGCAACAACTCGGCCGGGACCGTTTCCTACCAGGCGCGAATAAACGTAAGAGGTGCTTGTCAGATCAACTCTTCCAACACACCATCACATACACATCAACATGTCCTGAATTATCCTGTTTTTGTCCCTTTTTGATTGGTTATGTTTAGAGTGCCTGGAATTGTAGAGGTTAAAAGAATGCCTGAGTACGTTTTTCCTTTAGAAACCTTTTATTGTAGCATCAGTGCTAGGAATACGACATCAGTCATCAGTCAAAGGTGTGAGCATTTACGTTTCTAGAGCCTGACTACTGCTGATAGCTTCAAATTGGGAGGACATTAGGGTAATATGCTGTTAGCTTAGCTGTTTTGCTTTTATCATGTAGTGCGAATACTGGGTAGCTCAAGCTTTCTTTGCTAGCTGCAAGACTACTTGTATTTCTCCCTTCAGAGTGGGAACGCTACGTTCTGTACACTTATAGATTTAATTTGATTGTGTTCATTCTTGCATGTTGTAAGGCTAATCAGGCGATGCTCTAGGCCAATCAGGCGATGCTCTAGGCCTTAAGCAAGGGTCCACAGATGCTGAATGCAGTGAAGCAATGAAGATAAATCTCCACAGGTGCCATTGCAGGGAAAGTGTAATGACTGCTTCTCACATCGTTGGCTCCTTAATCGTGCTAAGAGAGTAGCAACCCAGGATATGCTTGTGCATAAGAAGTACACTACGGAGCCTAGTTAAACTGTCTTCTATAGTGCTTTAAAGAGAAGCCTAATCGTCCATCTCCCTGATAGACACTGAGCTATGGAAGCCTATTGGGTATTCTGTTGGTTTTTCACAAGTGTGTGCAAAAGCTGGCAACATGAGTAATGGTTTTGATAATAGCTTCATGAGTGCAGAAAGGGAACATTCCACTCTAATGCTTGTCATAGGCAATTACAGCCAGAACCAAAGAGGTTGGAGCGCAAGGTAATAATCACTACAGGATAGAATAGAAGGGTACACGAGTCCCTGGTTCTGCATAAAAAAAGAACATGGAGAAAAACAGAGCTGAAAGGGTATGCTGGTTATGATAAATGTTTGATTTGCATTCCTTCATGTCAGTCTGATACTCCTAAATAAATTCTTGCAATATTAAGTCAATCAGAATGAAGCAAGGCATGAATAAGACCCTTTTCTGGTGGTGTCTTAAAAACATACACAGTACAGCACAGCTTTCTTTTATACCACCACCCCGCCTAAAAATCGTTTTAAGAGAGTTGTCTCTCCAATGTGTCCTTCAAGGGCCTGCCAGCATCAGACCAATGAAAAACCTCACTGCCATCGCTGGGCGGGACATGTACATCCACTGCCGTGTCATTGGCTACCCGTACTACTCCATCAAGTGGTACAAGGACTCCAATCTGCTGCCCTACAACCACCGCCAGCGGGCCTTCGAGAACAACGGCACCCTGAAGCTGTTTGATGTGCAGAAGGATGTGGATGAAGGAGAGTACACATGCAACGTGCTGGTGCAGCCTCAGCTCTCCACACACCAGAGCGTCTATGTTACTGTGAAAGGTATGAACTTCAATCTGATCCGTCTCTCTCACAGTTCATGACTCAACAGGGGATAGTAAGCCAGCAGTTAAAAATGTAAACATTGACTTAAATCACATTTATTATGTCCACACAGTTCATGTAACTGTATTAGGTAAGTTGAAAGAAATAATATTAAGTTGAACCTATTATTATTTATTTAAAGTTAACATTATTGGTTTCAACTAACCTAATACAGATAGGTGAGATATGTGGTCTTAAGACATTTATAATCAAAGTCAACGTTTCAGTTTTGTCAGTGTATATTATAGCATAAGATTAAGGTAACTATCTGTAAGTGTTTGTAATCATGGGTACTCCATCATGATTATTAGCAGTCTGTCAAGGAAACATCTCAAGCTATTTATTAGAGATATACACTGTATCATACCGAGAGATTCCTAGAGTTCATTCCTGGGTACTTCGTCATTGATCTATTAGTCGGTGGACACAAATACAGAACCACTTTATCAGTCTACACACTGACCAGCGGGCGTGCATCTTAAATGCATCACATTTAAATGTACATTAAAGCATCACCTTAGTGTCTATCTTTGCCTGTCACAGAAAACGCAGATAGGCAGAGACATCTCTGACAGCAAAGCACCGTCTCCATCCTCCCGGCCAGCTTATCTGGGGCTCATCTGAATATGCAGTGGCGCTGAGCTGAGCCGTATGATGATAACCTCAGATGGCTTTCTTTCTTCAATGACGCTGCATAATTTGAAATGTCGGATGGGCAACCCCCCTCCCTTTTTGTCTCACCGGCAGGTCTTAACGTGCTAACAAGTGTGCGAGGGGGAAATCACACAGCGTAGGCAAAGCCATGCCGCCATTCCGCCTCGGCTAATTTGCCTCTCGGCTGCTTAGCATTCCAACGCTGCCGAGAGGGAATCCCCAGGAGCCTATTATGCTTATTTTGTTGTGAATTAAATAAGCGCTGAAGTGCAGCTTATTCCAATGTTATTTTAAATCATTAATTTTCCAAAGCATCTGGTTCTCATGATCACTACAGGGTCCCCAGAGAGCAAAGACAGTGAGAGAGTGTAATATGAATGTTGTTTGAATGAGAATGCACCCGCTTTACGTGGGAATAGTTAATAAAATCAAATCAAAGATTGATGTTTATAGGGGAAAAGGTGATTGGGAACTAATGAGTCTAGTAAATACTACATATGTATATAAATGGAAACAGAGGATTTGAATAAATTCCTCTTTAATCGTCACACACAGGTACATGCAACTGCACACACTCAAATGTTGTATCTGCACTTACCATCCTAGTAATGCCTTGCTTTAGGACACCCAGGAGGCGAACTGGTACCTTCCCAAGTGACAGTCCACATGTGTATACTTAGTCTGTAATGGGACTTGAACCAGCGACCTTTGGTTCTCAAACTACCACCCCAAAAATCTTTGCTTTTGTTTGACCTAAATCAAAGGCATGTATAACCCACAGGTCTGAGGTGAAAATAACTTAGAATGTCTCCTCTACAGTTCCACCTACCATCCACCCATTTGAGTTTCCTCGGTTTTCCATCGGTCAGCGAGTCTTCATCCCTTGTGTGGTCATGTCCGGCGACCAACCCGTCTTCATCACCTGGCAGAAGGACGGTCGGCCAATCCCAGCCAGCCTGGGTGTCACCATAGACAACATAGACTTCACCAGCTCCCTGCGAGTCTCCAACCTCACACTGATGCACAATGGGAATTACACCTGCATCGCACGTAACCAGGCCGCCGCCGTAGAGCACCAGAGCCAGCTCATTGTCCGAGGTAAGGAGGGGGCCGTCGTTGTGATATGAAGAGATGGAAAGGCATGGTTTAACTGAAGTCAACTCTACATACAAGCAGAAATCATTGTGCTACCAAGAGTTGTAGGGTTAGATCTAGGGTTATTGTTAGATATCATAAAATAAATATGAGTTGTTTACCAACCCCTTGTGGTGATATTGGTCTTTGATGTTTCTCCCTGAGTACATTGAAAGATGTAATAATGTTTTAACTATTGAAACTATGAGCCAAAATGTTCACCCTTCTGAATGAAGATCGAAAGACCTTAAGATATTTCTTTCAAAGTCAGCTGTTGTTGATCAGCAGACATAGACACAGATATTTGGGGTCCAGATGAAATGGTGTAATCTAATGGCTTCTTGATTTGCAGTTCCTCCCAAATTTGTGGTGCAACCTAAGGACCAGGATGGCATCTATGGAAAAGCAGTAATCCTAAACTGCTCTGCTGAAGGCTATCCTGTTCCTACCATCCAATGGGAATACTCAAAAGGTAAACCTATAGCATACACACACACATTTAATACTGCGGAAACACACAACTCTTCTCTCAGGGTTTGATCAACGTGTACCTGGATGACTTTTTTTCTTTTGACAACCAAGCTGAATTGTATGTTCAGATTTCTTTCTCGATGTAAACATAACAAATGTAATGGTCACAGCCTTGAGGTTGAATTCATAATAAAACATTGTCCAAACACGCACTGTTAGATAAGAAGAAAAAAAAACCTCAGCAGTTCAGAGAAGACTTTTAATTTCTCTAGAAGTAGGAAGATTATATAACTTATACTTACATGATCCCATCCTGACTGAACACAATAACAGTGTTTTCTTTTTAAACAAAAAGGATCTGCTTTAAAATAATGAATATTCATAGCTTCTTGTCAGTAATGAAATTGCTTACTGATTATGATGTGTGAAACTGTTATCTATCTGATCTTTGATAACTTTGGTTATCCTGACTTTTCCTCTGGTGCCACACTGAGATTCACTTTTTTAGTTTTGAGTGCAGTATTTAAGATTGAAGCACACATTATGTTATCCTCAGGATGTTATCCAGTTGTTTTATCTGGCAGCACCTATTTTTTCAAAATTGCAAGTTGTGTCATACTTAATGACGATATACTAATAAACATATAACCCTCCTATCAGCCTTTTTTGTGCTAACTGCTAATACAAAAGGTTGGCATGCTAAAATGCAAAGACAGTGATACCTGCTATAACCATCAGCATGTATGCATCACAGTATGCTTCTATAAGCATTAAGGTCTTAGCGCCACTGTGTATAAATACAGCCTGACATCAATTACCCCACTCAACCAACCAAAATGACCCCTATACTGCATCTCCACTAATGAATACATTGTAATGATCTATACTGTAGGAATACATAAATTAAATATTTTAATGAAAATACTTTATGGTTATGAGGGTAGCTTGATGGAGGATTTGTCTATTTGATGGATAACATTGGCACTTCTTAAGCAGATGCATAATATCATTGTTGTTCTTCAATACACCCTCACAAAGTATTTTCCCCCATGCTAATGTTCTCTATTGTTTGTGTGTTGGCATATTTGAAAAGGTCAAACACACAGATGCATCTCCCTTCTAGAGTAAACATATTGTAGAAAGGTTTAAATTTAAGTGATTGTGACAAGGAAGAAAACAACAATTTGGTGAGGCCTTGCATGTTTTCCTGTTTTCCGGTCTAATCCTGATCACTCTGTCTTCTCTCCACAGGCGCCGGGGTCCCTCAATTCAAATCCATTGCCTTGAACTCAGGCTTTCGGATTGAAGTGCTGGTCAACGGCTCTCTGTTCATCAAACATGTTCTGGAAGAAGACAGCGGCTTCTACCTGTGTAGAGTCAGCAACGACGTTGGAGCTGATGTCAGCAAGTCCATGTATCTCAATGTCAAAAGTAAGTCTCATGGGAAAACACCACCTAAAACCTAAGAATGCCAATATTGAACTTGCTTCCAAATGTACATCTGCATTAGAGTATCTCTGTATTTAGGGTTATGTACATGGTCTGGGAATAATTAAAGGCCAGTAACGGGATGACATAATCAGGACACCAAAATACACATAATCAGACTACAGGTACATTTAAACAAAAAAAATGGATTACTATCAAGATTACAAAATTACAATACATTTAGATAGAGAATGATATATTACCAGGTAAATGTGCACTCATAATAACACTTCACAAGTTTCACAACACCAAGTGAAATAAGTCTCAAGTGAAATCATATAAAATGTTCCAGTTCATCATCCCTCTAATGCAAAGAATGTTTCACCTGGTGGAAATGTTGCCATCATACTGTGTTTGAAGGAGAAAATAAGACCAATGATTACCGTTCAGTGAAAGCAGTTCCTTCAAACTGTTAATATAGTGTCATTATTCAAGGATTTAACTAATCTTCTAATTTGAAGAAGCATTTTTTTATTTCATGTATTAAACTATAACAGCATGTGTGAAAATAATTGGCATTGCATTTGATTTGAAAGTCTTCAGAAAAGTAACAGGAAAGTAATTCTGTTATGTTGTGAGACTTAAATTATGTTACGGAATATGTTTTTTTTAACAGGTAATTAGTCATTGAAACAGAATACATTTATACAGTAACCTCCCAACCCTGGTTATGTACCTTCTTATAGTTAGGTTTTCCAAAGATGAGTAGTCACACCTGGTTTCATCAACTCGACTGTCCTTTCCGATGCTCTAGCTGTTCATGTACAGTGCTGCTGGTCACGTTAAAGTAAAACGTTAACATTGGAGCCCAGCAGAGGTCAGCTGAGGTGAGCTTCAGGCGGCTGTGTCTGTGACAGGCAGGCCACCAGCTAGATTCCGTCACGGTGTTTGCTCTGTGCTTTCTGCCTGAATGAATCCCACGAAAGCAACAAACACAGCCACTGCATCTCTTAGAGAAAGTACAGCGTTTATCCGCTGTGTGGCCAAGGACTTAGCTCCCCTCCATTAAGCCCTGAATTCTGCATGCAGACTGTAGCTGCCATGTGGAAAAGAGGGCGGAGGGGTGGAGGCGAAGGGGGTTGAAGGAAGAATGGGTTATCCATGTCTGTACTGAATGTATGTCTAGGTCATTTCCTTAGTGCTTAAAACATATGCCCTTTTGTTATAGAAGAATCATATTATATATTTGGGATAATTCCTGTAGAAACTCCTTTATAACATCCACAATACAGAAATCAACTTTCTTTGCTGAGTTTCTTTTTCATTTCTTTGCAACTCCCACAAGAGATTTCAGTGTTTGCTTTCTACCCAAAGTCTTTGTCTTTTTTTCAATAAGAGCACATTCCTCTCCAGTTTGAAAGAGCACTTAATAAACCATGAGCATCTAATACATGATTTAACTGTCCATAACATCCCAAAGAGAGAGATCCTAAAAGCATAGGTTTGACAGTCAACATACTTCTCCAGTGACACAAACAATGTATATGTGAGTTTGAGGGTATGCACGTGATGGAGGATTTGCCTGTGTGAGTGTGACCTCCCGGCTGGTGGCTCATTTTGATCAGGCGCTGCTAGATGAGGCTTATGCCCCTGTGGCTCTTATCAAGCCAGAGCAGAGTCCCCCCCGCTGAGCATCTCACTGTCTGCCAGCCACAGCCACTCCTTCATGACCCCTCCTGTCTGACTGCAGCCTAGCATGCTCTCTCACACTACAGACATGCACAACAGACGTGCACAGAAACACAGAGGCAACAAATCACAATACAGTTGGCATCTCAAGAAGTTCAAGTGTGATTTTACTATGCAAATGACTTTAGCACACTAGCCAAGAAGCTTCTTAGTGCATCTCACCATGCTAGGTACACTGAACAAAGTCAAACGTTGACTTTAATTAGATGTATTTTGTCAACAGAAGTCACATAACTGTATTAGGTTATTCGAAAGTAATAATATTAGGTTAAACCTAATATCTTTTATTTAAACTTAATAGTATTGCTTTCAACTAACCTAATACAGCTATGTGAAATCTGTTGAGATATAACATCTAATTAAAGTCAACGTTTCAGTTTTTTCAGACTTGTAGGTAAAACCAAAATGAGGGGCTGCCTTTCAGCAACTTTGTAGGGGGTGCTATTGAGCCCCTTTGTACACACAATCTACCAATCGTTACACGGGTGCCAAAAACATCCAGAGAGCGTTTACGCCCTCAAAGATGCTTTTCATTTCATATATGTTATAATGATAGTAACTTTCAATAGGTCCTTTGCTTGCGCCTTAAACATAATTTTTATTTCACAAGATTGTCAAAGCATTTATATAACCAGATCCCTGATTTACATTTGATCCGATGAAAAAAATACAGAAACACAGATTATTGATCGTTGTCTTTTTATGTCTTGAGAGTGTGTGTCAGTGTGTGTGAATGTGTGTGTGCGACTCTTTAATGTTGGACTCTGTGCTGTTTTTATGTTGTTTTTCCAGGCCAACCTACACCACTTGAGTAGTGGCAGCTACTTAAGAGGCTTAGCAGCCAATTAAGGAGGCACACAAGCTGACGCATGCTGACGCACTCACGTGATGGATAGTATGATCCTCGCTTTGTATTATTGGATGTCCCAGTGTGGCTTGATGTATCAGTAAACAAACATCAGTAGATCAATACATTCAATCAGAAATTGTGTGGTAAAGAGTGTACACACATGCACAGGGAAGATGCTATAAGGTCATGCATGTGTCGCAGGTGAGCAAACACACGCACACAAATCACTGCTCATGCTAATACAAAGGCGTAATGTAAGGGCACAGATACATGCAGCCATTACAAAGGAGTAATGGGCCATGCGGCTAATGCAGCACTTTAGATAGATCCCCCTCTGCTAGCCTATTGTGCTGGACTCCCTGGGAAATGAATTGCGGCTATTGTGATGTCTTCGCTTGGCACTTTCATTGTTATGAGTGTGTGTGCATGGGCTAATGTCTCGTCATAATACACCATGCATCATTCTGTGAGAACACTGCCACCGCTCTAACAGCCAGTAGAAATGACAGTCTCTACACCAGGAGTTGTTCTTGTTCAGTGTTTTGGATAGGAGAAATAGCTGCTGTTTGGTATGACACTGGGTGCAGGTACAGGCTTAACCTTCCTGTTGTCCTTGGGTCAAATTGGATCTGTTTCTAAATGTTATGTTGGAAAAAGAGGAATGGTTCCATACTACGTTCTTTGCAAGTAATGATCACCACTTTCATTGAATTGTGGGTGTTTTATTAAGTATAGCATCTGTGGTGTTCCTGTGATTATTTTCAAATCATTAACAAAATGCTTTTATTAAATTGAAAATTAGGTTTATTTTGTGTAAATGAGTTCTATTGACTATCAATTCAAAAAAGAATAATACATCTTATAGAATTAAGTCAGAATAAAGTTAGTCAACAAGGTGTAACCCAACACAAAGGTTAAACCCATGATTTATTTAAAATTTCCATTCAGGCATCCTTACCTCAAAAACAGATGCAATTCAGTCAATTCATTACCAATCCACAGCGGATGCTATCAGATTCAGTCAACAGCCACTCAATGTTTATCAGGGCCAATTAAGACCAATCAAGCCTATTAGACATCATAATGTTGGCAGACAGTGATGAGGGCAGAGCGCTTAATGAGGCTTCACTGAAGAGAAGAGGTAAATGTTCCTGTGGTCACTGAGGAGTACGCGTCCTTCAGACGGCCATAAGGCGGCCCCCATACCTCTCATCTCCATTTCTTTCATCTAATTTACTCATCTGCATTCCCCCCCCCCCCCAACCTGCGCACAGAAAGGCTACCCAGTCTGCATCATGCATTGCTCCCTTTCCAAGCAAATTGTGCAGCTAAGGGAATTATTTCAGTACATTGCAGGCAGCCAGTGAACCAGCCACCCCCCCCCCCCCCCCACATCCATCCCACTTACAGTGTGCCTCCAGGGCAGGGAGCTACACACATCTCTGCTCGTCTTCTCTTGTCTAGCCTTTGTGGCCCCCTTAAACCAGGGTTAGCCCTATGGCTAACAGCACCCAGTGCTTTCATCTAGAGAGAAGATAACACAGAGGGGTTTTTATAAATATTTTCAGCTCCCCTTTTTTACCTATTATCTATAGAATATTATTATGGATTTTATGAAAGGAATGTATAGATACGTGCAGAAATAACCCTGGTATAAGTTAGCATTTTAACACTTTCATTTAAAACTTTTAAGTAATTTTTAGATTAAGGTCTGTGGATAACACAAGCTTAAGAGATGATCTCGTTTGGTTCTACAACATAAAATACGTCGCTAAATAGCCCACTGGTGAATGTCTCTGAAGTGACTTAATGAGTCTACTAACCGTCATCACGCTAAACAAACATTAGCCTCCTTTAGCCTAGCCTTGGTGAAGTAAAATCATGTGACTGTCATGTAGTACGTTTATAGCGTAACGTTAGCTTTTTGCTTCTGGCATTTGCATTTATGCCTCAAAAGTGTAAGTATTATGAAGGTGTGTCCACATATCTTATTTTCTGCAATATTCCGCAATATTTTTGTCAAAGGAGCCCTTGCGATGCTAACTTCCAGGTCGACCTACAAAATACGTCATCACTGCACCACTTTATTGAATACAACTTTGACAGTCCTATTTCAGACCCAAATATAATGACATCCCATCAGCTAATAGTGCATAACAAACCCCCATGATTATGCTCAACAATCATTTTCTTTTTGGAAAGGTTTTGTGTGACTTTAAAATTGAGCTTAATGTTTTATTCCTTTCCTTTTTTGTTTTTAATAACAATTAAGAGGAATCCTCTGAAGAAAAGAAGATCAGCTCCCCTCATCCCCTTACATCTCATTGAACCTCTGGTCTCAATGCTTTCTTTCTTTGATCACAGATGAATAGCCTGCACTGAAGTACTGTAGCCATTCTGCTGTAATGATGTGTTATTATTACTCTCCTGACTGCTCCATTCCACACCACCAGTAAGAGACACTAGAAGCAGTTTCTTTGGTATCTCTTTTCGGCCCTGCATTGCGACATTCAGGGCGTGATTGTGTAATCATCATCATACTCCTGTAAAAAAATCAATGGCAGGTCCATGTTCTATTCCTGGCTACTAGAAATGGCCCTTTTCTAAGAGTAGAGCCTGGAGAGAGAGGGGGGAGGAGAGGGAGGAGGCAGGAGAGACTGTCCGATGCTGGTTGGCATGGTAACCTGTCCAGGTGAAAGGCAGCCTGGGAGAAGGGAGGGAGGGAGGGAGGAAGGGAAGGGCTTTTGTCTCACGGGAGTAGCCTATCAGCAGCCAGCCTATCCCCCACAATCCCCTGCAGGCTTAAGTGTATCATCACTGCCCTCTGGGTTTGTGTGGAGGAACAGGGCTCTCCTCACCTCCACACGTTGTACTGTGTAGTAAACACACACTTATTATTCTTCACTTTTCATTGCTGTAATCCTTACTTTGTACTAATGTAAGCAAACAATACAGCAGCTGATTTTCAGGAATAATCATTGGCTGAGAAAAGAGATATGTTTAGGCCAGCAACACAATGATTTTGGAATAACAGAAAAGGGTAACTGTATTTCCTTACAGTTACATTAAAAAGAGTAAATTAGAGTAAATTTGGAAATACATCCATACATTACAAAGCATGTGCTTACTCATCAAAATATTTTTCTTGATGCAGTATTTTGTTTGTTAAGGAACAATTCTGTGAATACTTTTCATTTATTCATGGGGAAAATATACAGCATTTGTAAACTTGAATATTCTGTGAGCCTGTCCTATAATTTAACATATAATTTAATCTGGAATCCTTTGTTTTAATCTGTTAAAATAAAATACTGTATAATAACATATTTGATACTAAATATCTCGTTTTATTTTATTTTATAAGGTTACATTATGCTAACGTCCTCTACATCAACATCTAAGGAAACATCATATTAATACATTTGTTCTCTTGTATTAATTTACATTGCATTTGATGTCGAGGAAAACTAATGGAGGGTAATCAGGTTAAATTACCTTAATATTTTGATACTTAGATAAAGATTTAAATTGTATTTTCTTTATAGTTAATTATTTATTGTCTGTTTTTGTGTTCATGACTTTATTTAGCACAAAAATGTCTCATCAACCTAGATTGAGTCTTTCACAACATGATCATTAAACGCATAAACTAAGATTGAGTAAGCTGATTTAAAGTATGACTGATATAAAATACCATTTGTGATGAGATCCCACTTGTCTGCACACATGTTTGTTAGCTGTGTGCTTTGCCCCATGTGTTGTGTTCAAGGCGGAATTAGATATCAGGGGAGTTGATGCCTAATGAGAAGGGGGACTCCCTTTCTCCTCCTCCTCTCTTCCCTCCTTTCTTTTACTCTCGTCATTCCTCCCCGTTGTCCTGTTCCCATAATGCCAATGGATATTAAAGAAATACATCAACACAACAATTACAGGGCCACAAAGCGCGCCTCAGGGCTGGCTCAGCTGAACTGCCTTGCACACCCACTCACACACGTCTGCATACACATGCATATACATACACACGTTCTGCTGTATGTTTAAACACACTTACACACAGACGCACACTTTGCATGTGCTTCATCTCTGAGCCCTCTCTCAGACTATTCCATTGTTGAGGATTTGTTTGCTTTGTGTCTCTGTCTTCTTACACATTTTCATGTCATGATGCCATGTCGCAAAATACATTTAGTTGATAATTGCAACAAATTAACTGAAGAGCTGCTCACACATTCAAATCAAAGTGACTTCAATAGTGAAAGAGGCACATACCGTAAAACCAAGTAAGACACAAAGCAAAGTGATTTCAGTAATGATTTAGATAATTCTTGAACAATGATAATGATAAAAAATGCAAGATGTAACAAATATTTCCCTTTCTGGTTGAATTAAGAATAGACAGCTGTTTAGAAAGTCTGTTTCTTCAAATAAGTTCTAGAAATGTTGTGAAAACTGTTTGAAAATGATTATTTATCTAATTAATGCATCCATCTGGCCTTTCAAAAACATAAAAACTGGCTCCCTTTTATCAAACTATTGGATATTTAGAGGTTGGTCACCTGTAGCTAGTTTTATGTCAACAATGACCATGGTAAAAGTGACAAATACATTATGGAAAACAAAACAAGAATTCACTTTTGACCATCAAATATCACAATACTTAGTAGAGGTTTTTCTTTTATATCATATTGTTGTAATTTTTGAATCGGTGCAGGATTTTTTTCCAAATGTTACTCCATTAAGTCAACCCATTGCATCAATATGTCATTAAGAAATATGTGCCATAACCAGAAATATATTGTAAATTTGACAAATCGCCTTCACTGTCTTGCAATACATTTATCCTGTCTTCTTCTCACCGCCGTCACAAAGTTGGCCTCTCTGCAGGGGACTCACCTCTGGTCCACTTTCACTGCAAAATGAGAGAAGCTAGCACTAAAACGTTATCGTTTAAATAAAGCCTGAGCTTTTTATTCTGGCCTCACTTTTCCAAATATGTCTCACAAAAAATTCATACTTGTCATGCAAAATAAATCAGCGTTCTTTTCCTTAGCCGTGCGCCAAATGGCTGCAGAATGAATAAGAGATGAGGCTTAAATGTTTGCAACCTCTTGCCTGACACTTCACATCACATCACATCACATCACTGGAGTCACGCTTTGTGTATTTGTGTTTGTGTGTGTATGCAAGAGCTCGCACACATTTGTGCGCTTGCAAGAGCTTGTGTGTGGATGTGGGTGTGAGTGTGTATGAGCATCTGGGAGCAGAGGGTTGTTATACACTCGGCTGTGGGTGTAATGAGGCATGTATGTCGTTAGTGTGCGTTTAGTGTGGTGTCTTCAGAGTGTTGTTAGAGCATCACTGAGCCATTTAGGACCCTCAGATAGAAGAGACGCCGAGGCAGTGCTCCATACAACGTTACGGGGAGGCTGTACGTTCAGTTACACAACATTAACGAGGCTGGGAATTCTAGATTTATTTTCATCGCAGGTGATACAGAAAGGGTTTACATAAGACAGTTCTTTAGCTTTTTTGTATTTGCCACTTAGCAATTGCGTTTTTAAGATCTCAGAAAGTTTACAAAAAACTCAATTAAAAAACAATTGACTTGGTGATTGGGGAGCCCAGAAGTGCTAAAATGCTAACTGAATTCCAGGTTTATGACTCTATGACAAGTATTTGTTCACCATCTCTATGCCTTTCTCTGCAACTTTAGCAACTGTGAGCCCTCTAGCATGCTCAAGTTAGCAACCAAAAGAGACAGAGTTAATGTTTTGTACAAAGTTGTTTGTCTTTCTCTGAGGAATACGTTTGGCTAAATAAGTCGATCCAAAGGTTATTTGAGCAAGAGAAATGTGTCTCCTATCAACAAATATCAATCAGTTAGAAATCAAGTACCAATTTGATTAATCTAGAAAACAAATCCAACCGGGTTCTTTACCTCTTTTTCTCCAACTCCTTTCCTCACCAGTCCCTGCCATGATCACATCCTACCCCAACACCACGCTTGCGACTCAAGGCGAAGAGAAGAAGATGAGCTGCACTGCCCACGGCGAGAAACCCATCATGGTGCGCTGGGAGAAGGAGGAACGCATCATCAACCCCGAGACCAGCCGCTACGTGGTTTCTGTCAAGGAGGTGGGCGATGAAGTCATCTCCACCCTGCAGGTAAGACGCAGTTGGATGAGTAAAATTCAACTTATGGCCATATTTTGGATTGTTGATATTTATTTTGTATATGATGCACTAGCATAATCGACGTTTATTTTCTCTAAAGAAATACTGGATTCTTTCTTCAGAATTCAAGATTACGCTTCTTCTAGAGATACAGTGTTGAAATGGGGAGACAATTCTGACTTCATTCGAATTACATAGTTTGGTTGAACTCTGCCCTACTCATGTCACCAAGGCTGTAGTGAGGGGTCACAAGTCAAAGGTTGTGGGATATATTATTGGACAGCAAACCGCTCCATTTAAATTAAGATAGCAGATATTTATGAAATCAATATAACAATCAGTGGACATCCAGCTGCATAGTGTTTTTTTTAGTAAATCCAACCCAATTATGTGAATCCCTCAGATCATGCCCACAGTGAGGGAGGACTCTGGCTTCTTCTCTTGTCATGCCATCAACTCGTTTGGAGAAGACAGAGGAATCATTCAGCTCACAGTGCAAGGTATGACTACATCTTGGTGAACTGCTCAAACATAAAACACACCTTTTATTCAGACAATGCAGATTAAATTTAGTAAGACTGAAATAACAACATTTTTGCCAATGTTATGTCTCATAGAGCCCCCGGACCCCCCAGAGGTGGAGATCAGAGAAGTGAAGGACAGGACCATTGCACTGCGCTGGACTATGGGTTTCGATGGCAACAGCCCAATCACAGGCTTCGATATTGAGAGCAAGAACAAATCAGGTACAAGAAATACATTTATATCTATATGGTAAGATTTTGCAATGAACAAAATAGTTTCACATAGCATTGGTTAAAGGGGCCCTGTTATGCTTTTTGGGGGCTTCCCTTTCCTGTAGTGCGTTCTATAGGTTTTTGCTCATGTAAATGATCTACTAAGAATAAAATCCCTGTGTTCCCTCCACTCGCTAGCTCTCCAACACATTGTACGTTATAGGTTAAGGGGTCGGACATCTCTAAGTGGTTGGCCAATCACAAAATAGCTGTTCAGCAAACCAATCACAGCAGACTGGGCTCTGGTTTCAGACAGAAGGTGCTGCAGCACAGGCAGTATGAGAAAAATAAAGAGCTTTTTGAACATTAAACCATGGAGACATGTCACAGTAGAGGCACAAAATACAAATATGAACCTGAATTTATATATCATGTAAATATATATTATTATACATATTATGTCCCCTTTAAAATTGTAAGCTTGTAGAGAATCGGGTGTCTTTACAGTGCATTACATGTTATTTAGTTGACGCTTTTGTCCAAAGTGACTTACATACACTTCAATACAATACACTACATGACCCTCCAATTTGGAGACGCCCATTTTATCCCCTGAACCACAGCCACCATCTTGGTTGAATACCCCTCCCCCTATTCATTTTGTCAAAGCACTATGATTTAATATAGCCTGTCCGGGTGCACTTAGCTTTGACTTCTCCCCAATAACCCCAATAAACCTCCATAGCCCCCTGGGATACTGCTCAGAAGACCAAAGATGTCTCACCTCAGCTCAACCAGGCCACCATCATCGACCTGCACCCATCCTCCACCTACAACATCCGCATGTTCGCCAAGAACCTGATCGGCAAGAGCGAGGCCAGCAACGAGCTAACCATCACCACGGATGAAGCGGGTAAGAATGAGTGTGTTGCATTCTGCACTGAAAACATCTGAAACGTTGTCAACAGATAACTCATAACTGTATTAGGTTAGTTGAAAGCAATAATATTTCGTTTACATACAAAATATTAGGTTCACTTAATATTATTGCTTTCAACTAACCTAATACAGTTATGTGAAATGTGTTGACATAAAAGATTTAATATAAGTCAACGTTTCAGTTTCTTCTGTGTGTACAGAAATAAACCATGTAGAAATGTTTCAGACACTCACCATTCAAGTATATCATACAGTTCAAAATCAAAACACAAATCAAAACACATTTGAGTGTGTGTGGGGGCAATAGGAGGTAAAGGGCCAACAGAGTCAATTCATTAGCAGCCTGGTGACATCAGCCCCATTGGCTCTGTTGCATTATTGAACACACGCTGACCTCGCACAAAAAGCTGAAAATTTCAATTAGTGGCCTCAGTAGTAAATGTCACACTGCGGTCAATAGACTGAGCCTGGACCCCATCTGCAAATCAGCTCACCCTAGTCTTCAACCCCCCCCCCCACAGAGCACTTCTCACCCTCAACTATAAATAAAACTATCCCATCTGTCACGATAGCGTGATCCAGACTCTCCTCTGGACGTTTGTTTAGTAGGTTTTGTGCAGATCAGCACTGGTTGTGTACAGTTTCATAATGTGTACATGTTGTGATCTCAGCTCCTGATGGACCGCCTCAGGACGTGCAGCTGGAAGCCTTCTCCTCTCAGAGCATCCGAGTCGCTTGGAGGGTAAGTTGATCCGACTCTGTGGGTTGAAAGTGTGTGTTTGTTTGTAGCTGTGAATATTGTAGTGCTGCACTGATTCTCTCCCAGATGTGAGGCTTAAGGACTGTTCCCGACTAAATGAAGGTGTTAAAAGAACACTGTGTGTAGCTACGGTAGCTGTATTTGTTGTCATTATGAATCTTTAATGTCTGATGTAGTAGGTGGAGTGACTAGTGTTTTTTCAGGTTATTATTTTCATTATGTATACAATCTTTTAGTTCTTTTGTTTCATTTAAGTTCTCCATTTCAAATGTGGCACCAGAATGCATCTAAAGGTCCACAAACAATGACTTGTAATCACATGTCACAACCTCCCTTTTATTGTTTCTGATCATGGGAACCGTGACTGCTGTTAACAGCAAAAAAGTGCACATCTCCCCTCAGTCAGCTAACAGAGGATGGTGTTGGCTTCATGAAGGCACGAATTACATAAATATGTTATAAGAGTTATGTGTCATTTAAATCATTCCCTTTTTCGTCTCTGGTCGAAAGTGACTCAATGTAGATTGCTTATAAAGACTTATAAAGAACTCAAAGGGGTCATTTCAATTTTTATATTTTCTAGTTCTACTTTTAAGGTACAGGTAAGAAGAGGAACTTGCTCTTGTAAAATCAATGGGAGTGAATCTATGTAGGTGTGATGTAGGTTGCCAAGCTACACCATATCATGTATGTGTTTTTTTATTTTATTATTCCTGGTTGCTAAAAGTGATGAAATACATTTATAAATTTGGAGGACTTTCTCCAGACAGTTTTCTTTATTCATCAGAATAGTGCTTGATCTGAGAATGCTATTTGATATATGGTGTCTAACTATTATGTTTTGATTTGTCATGGAGAATGTGGAACAGGCAAAAAAAAAAGCTGTTATCTGGAATAACCATGTCATTTTATTGTCAGGCCCCGAAAAAGCACCTGCAGAACGGGGCCATCAAAGGCTACCAGGTGGGCTACAGGGAGTACAGCTCTGGGGGAAACTACCAGTTCAGTGTGATCAGCGTGGAGACCACAGGAGACAACGCAGAGAGCCTGGTGCTGGACAACCTGAAGAAGTTCACCCAGTATGGGGTGGTGGTGCAGGCCAGCAATAGCGCAGGGACGGGGCCCTCCTCCACAGAGGTGGCTGCTACCACGCTGGAAGATGGTGAGCACTAAGCTGTAATGCAAGAGAGACAGATTTATGAGGTTATATCACAGCCTAGTGGAGATCAGAGGGTGCTGCCACATTTTGTCATCCCTGTACTCAAAGTTATTTTTTTCTTTCTCAGTGCCCAGTCGGCCTCCAGAGAACGTCCAGGCCATAGCCACGTCTCCGGAGGTCATCTCTCTGTCCTGGCTGACCCCCCCCAAAGATGCTCTGAACGGAAACCTGCTGGGCTTCAGGGTCATCTACTGGGCCAACCTTCCTGATGGAGGTATCCAACAACGTCTGAACTCTTCTTAAAATCATTTTTGTTATCCACATGGTCATAATCTGCTTGTCCTAAGCTTTTAAAGCTGGTTGATTGCCTTTTAATCAAGTGTATTTGAAAGAAATAGGAATATCTCCAAATGTATCTTTCAAACAACACATGGTATATACCGGAAGACGCAAACACAGCGAGTTGTGACCTGCATGATGAGTGGTAGTGATATAGAGCTGTTTTGATATAGAGGTGTGACCTACCTGTCACACCTCAAAGATACACTATGCATTTTGCTGACTAAATGAAAACAGTACTTTTGTAGGGTCTCTTTAAGAGTCTTCTGGACCAATCAGAGCTAAGCTGCTTAACTGTATACAGGAGAAAAACCATTCATATGTTACGGCTAAATAAGAAATAGATATTATAAAAGATAAAACTCGGCCAATCATTTAATTTACAAAACAAACAAGAACAAAAAAACCTGGTTTAAAAATATATATATACATATCTGATGTTATTAGTTAATGTAGAAAACTAAATTGGATTTCTCTGCCTCACATTTGTTTGTTTACTAAGGAGATAATTGTGTTGTAGATAAAGGTTATGAACTAAATCTGTGAAATGCAATCTTTAATTAATAAGGTTTCTTTCGGATCCTAAGAATAGGTATATCGTCCGCTACTGCCCGAGAGTCTGCATGGTCCCGTTGAAGTCAGAGTGCATGAAGTCACAGGCCGGCCTTGTGTCAGAGTGATCGGTTGTGACAGCACGATTACCTTTGACCCCTGCTCTGTCACATCATGTCGACCTGCCCGCACAACATGAGCGCTGCAGACAGCCAGCAAGAGCTTGCATAGTAACAGTCTGCAGCTTGGAGTCACATTTTAATGTTATCTTTAAATGGTTTGACTTATATTGTATTTAAAGATCATAAACTATAAAAGGGTCAATCAAAATCAGAAAGCGTCCCACAGCCTAGAATGTCATATCGTTACAAAGGGACAGTGAAGATAAAAGGCTAATAACTGAGTAGACTAACATATTAAATAACAAGTTAATTAACATTTGTATCTTTATTAATTCCAGGGAAGAATTGGTAATTACAAGTATACAAAAAGCAGTAAACTAGCAGCATGTTTTAATATTATTATATCTTATAAAAGTGATATTCCACAGTGTTATTCATAACAGTGCTAATACAGTTTTAGGTAATAAAGAAGCAACCACTAATAACAATATTAACCTATAAAAAAAAGTATAAATTGCTCAGTATAATCAACATTCATTAACATTAAATCAGAATGTTATCTATTCTATCTTTAATCTCAGACCACAGCCATTCATCAGCATGACCCAATGTTATATCCCTCACCAGCAGAGGGAGGTGCAGGTCGGGTCCGGGTGCAGAGTGTAACAGGACATCAGTCTCAGTGTTAATGTGTCTTTTTCAGACAGTTACACTTTTGTCTCATTAAAGTTACACTGAATTATTTCAGACGTTTTCTGATAGTTGTGTGTGAATGGGCTGCTACACATACAGGTGTGCTACTTACATTCATGCATTCTTTTAAAAAGAAACTTCAATTTAAAAAAGACCTTCGACCTGAGGTGTCCTGAACTAATTCTTACTTAACTCTCCAAATCTCTCGGGCCCCTTTTCCTGTCCTTCAGAGCTGGGAGAGATCAGGAACGTGACCACCTCTAAGCCCTCTCTGGAGCTGGACGGACTGGAGAAGTACACCAACTACAGCATCCAAGTGCTGACTTTCACCAGAGCTGGAGACGGAGTCCGCAGTGAACAGATCTACACCCGCACCAAGGAAGATGGTAGGAAGATTCTCTCTCCAGAACACTGCTGAAGTGTAACTCACTGCTAAATGGCCTTCATACATTAACATATGTATCTTCTTAATGAGAAATGTCAGTTTCACCACATTGATCACATTTCTCAGCAGTTAATGATCCCCTTCGGCAAAAACAAGTCAAGAAAGCAGCAGGGTCTTTAATATACTTATTTAGTGGAGCACTCGTACTGTAACTTACATGTAATCCTGTGGAAAAGGCATTAAACATCTGTTATCTTGCTCTATGATGAGCAGTGTATAAATAATTGTATCCTAATGTGGAAAATACATCAACTAAATCATCTTCTCCTTTCAGTTCCCGGGCCTCCGGCAGGGGTGAAGGCAGCAGCTGCTTCTAACTCGGTGGTGTTTGTGTCCTGGCTTCCTCCTCTCAAAGTGAATGGCATCATCAGGAAATACACAGTCTTCTGTTCCAACCCACACCCCACGGTTTGTCAACGTTTTATAAAACATGGAATCAGATATCCAGCAGATTGCAATCACTAAAACCCTTTGAATGAAATCTATCAACACATTTAGCATTTTGGATGCAATAACAATAATAATAACAATATATACTGTATATAAAAGTCAAATGGGCTATAATTATTACATTTAAAGCGTTTGTTTACATATTCAATTAAAAATGTGTACATTGTACTACAATACATCACATAAACAAATATAGTATTTACATTGGTGTATTAGTATTCACAAGATATTAATGCTATTAATCCAGTGACAGTAATCCAGTAATGCTGGGTGAGTTCAGAGATGATTTCAACCACAAAGTCACAATCAAAAATACATTCACTGAAAACAGAAAACCATTTCCAACTGGTGTGTTTTTATTCGTTTTTAACAGTAGAGCTCTATCACACAGAAGAACCTGATTTATCATGCTGATACTACACACAGATATCAGTGATGATTTAATATTTTTTATGGTGTCTGTTTACAGTATAGAATATCGCCAGTATTATCCTTTGGCACCTACTGTATTTGTCTATTAATGTATTTGACATGTTGCATAACTTAAAGTTAATAAAAAATGTGATGAATGTCTTCTCACAGGTGAGCAGTGAGTTTGAGGCGGCTCCAGATGTGTTCTTCTACCGCATCCCCAACCTGAGCAGGAACCGCCAGTACAGCATCTGGGTGGTGGCCGTCACCGCCGCCGGCCGAGGAAATGCCAGTGAAATCATCACCGTCAAACCCATGGCTGAGGGTAGGTGCAGCTCATCTTTGTTGCAGTTCAAGCTGAATAAAGTACTGTACTGTCTACCAAATTTGATACATAGGCAAATTGATTTAAGGGTCAATAAAAATTAAGCGCATAAAGATTTATGTCAGCCAGAAAAAAAGATGCAAATTGTGTCCTTGGGATGCATCTTTTTGGGAGTCCTTCAAATTCCAAAGGCAAAAGCCACGGCGCAACATACAAAAATCCTAAGATACAAAGAAATTGCAATAAAAAAGTGCAATAATATACCAGGATGGAGCTCAAGTGCTGTTATAACAACGAGGACGTTAATGACAGTATTTGGAACATACAAGGTAAAGTATACCATGTTATTGCAGTAGTCCCAATTCTTAACTGTTTATAATATTTGCTTCGGCTTCAACTTCTTACCACACCTCCTTTCCCCCATGTGGGTGTGTGACAGAGTGCTTTATTCCTAGTATCTGGACAGGTGGGGGAGCATCAGGAGAATGTTAATGACCCTGAGTCTGACCCTGTTAACACTGACATGCTTGGTGAGAGCTGATAAGCTGATTGCATATGCTGATAGACACCATGGCCTCTGAAGTCAGGACCTGCAGCTCCTATCAGCATCCTGTCCCAGGGCTAGGTGATGGATGTCCTACCTCCCCTGCTCCACTCCTAAGATGGAGACTGTAACCATGACTGTAATTTGAGCAATAACACTAGTAGACACGAAGACAAGGTTTATTGAAAGGCCTGTTCAAGGATAACAGAGGATGAATAATACAAGTGTGCAGTCACATTGTATGCCTCCATCTATTCTTAACCATGCTCTGTCCATATTTATTCTTAACAGGGCAGCCCACGGTATAAATGTGAGTCATTTTGATGACCTACCTCCACCTAACAAAAAAAGGACAATCTTATATGAAGTTATGTATAAAGTCTAAAGTTTGAACATCTGTTGTACATCTGTACATGAACATCTGTTGAACATCTGTACATGTAAGAGTATACTTATAGATAGGAATTACTGAACAGTGAGTAATTGAGCGTAGGGACTAAAAGAGATTAAGTGAAAGGACAACGCTCTGTGAAATCTTTTGAAAACCATCAACACGTTTGTTTTGGCACGTCCTCTAATATTGAAGTATGTGTGTATTTTTGCAGCTCCGGCTCGGATCCTGACCTTCAACAGAACAGTAACCACCCCCTGGATGAGGGATATTGTGCTGCCGTGTAAAGCAGTGGGAGATCCATCTCCAACCATCAAGTGGCTGAAGGAGATGTGAGTACAGTGATGTATGAGATAAATGCACATGTAGCCTCACAAATGCGATATTAATTCTAAACACATGGATGTTTTAGCAACGGAACCCCAGCACCTGTTGTGATTGACAGCCGGCGTAGCGTCCATGGTAACGGCAGCCTCGTTATTCGCACGGTGAAAGCAGAGGATTCTGGGAACTACACTTGCGTGGCCAGTAACAGCTTCGGTTCAGACAAGATCGTCCTCAACCTGCAGGTCCAAGGTGAGACCCTCAAAATTCAGATTCAGATTAAATTTAAATCTAGTGGAAAATGTGGCTTTGGTACCGGTAAATAAAACAACTCAGCAAAACATAAATCTCACACATAACACACAAAAAAAACATTTCATCTTATGGTCTTATGGCTGAAAGTGACTAAGTGGATTGTTCTTCCACTGTCGTGTTGTCCATCAAAGCTTTTTGTAGTTTTCCCTTCGGTGTGTGTGTTCTACAGCTTGTTGTGCATGTAAATGGTCTGCAAAGGCTAAAATCCTAATGATCAATCAATCTCACGCTTCTATTGGCTAACGCTCAAACACATTGTAAGTGATAGGCTAAGGGGCAGGACATCCTTAAGTGGTTTGCCAATCATAACCGAGCCAGTCATTTGACCAATCAGATCAGACTGGGCACTGGTTTCAGTGGAAAATACTGTGGTGGTTCTACACAAAGCTTCCTGCTGAGAAAAGTTCTTATAATCACTCATGTTTGGGCCTTTCCTTCAGTTCCACCGGACCAGCCTCGCCTCACAGTAACCAAGACAACCACCACGTCAATAACCCTCTCCTGGATCCCTGGAGACAACGGAGGCAGCTCCATCAGAGGTCAGACAGACACAACCCGGCAGGAGTTTTATTTTCTGTTGATTTTTTTCTGTGCATTAACACTCATGTCCCCACACGTCTCACCTCCAGGCTACATCCTGCAGTACTCGGAGGATAACAGCGAGCAGTGGGGGAACTTCCCCATCAGTCCCAGTGAGCGCTCCTACAGACTGGAGAACCTCAAGTGTGGAACCTGGTACAAGTTCACACTCACTGCGCAGAATGCAGTGGGGCCAGGACGCATAAGTGAGATCATTGAAGCGAAGACCCATGGGAAAGGTAAGAACAAACAACTCATAATATTATATTTATCATTAAGAGGTGGGATTTTCTAACTGAGGTCTTTTGTATAACTTTATAACTGACAGATTAATAGCTCGAATGGGAGCACACTTAAAAAATGTTGCATTTCAGTATGTGTATTTTGATGACAAATCTTTCCAGAGTCCTTATTTTGTGCCATTGACGGTTTCTGATTTTCTTCATTCTAATTTTCATCACTCTGTTGATTGTTTGTTAGACACTCAAAAGGCATCTAAAGACATAAGCCCTAAGACACCTTTGTGACCTTTTGTTTTAGACCAATATATTAATCGAGAACAATATGCAGATTAATTGATGTCCTGCTTCCTTAACTCCACAGAACCTCAGTACTCCAAAGAGCAGGAGCTGTTCACCAGCATTAACGCCACTCGGGTCAAGCTTAACCTGAACGGCTGGAATAACGGCGGATGCCCCATCACCTCCTTCACCCTGGAGTACCGGCCTATGGACTCGCCATCATGGACCACGGCACAGCGCACCTCCCTCACCAAGAGCTACATCCTGTACGACCTGCAGGAGGCCAGCTGGTACGAGCTGCAGATGAAGGTCTACAACAGCGCCGGCTATGCTGAGAAGAGAGTCAAGTTTTCAACACTCAGCTACGATGGCAGTAAGTTAACAGAATAGCGGGGGATGTTACAAAGCATTGAAATAACCTGTGTGTAGTGCAGGGAACTGCAGCTGCATGATCCACAGAACACTGACACTCTGACAGTGGAACTAAAGATAATCTTTCCAGTAACTGCAGCACACTGAGTCTGGCTCTCAGAAGTAGTTTGAGGCAAAGAAAAGTTCCAAAAGCTAGGCTGCACAAGTGTCAAGAAATCAGTTATATTCCTTAACCTCAGTGAAAAACGTCATGGGGTTAAGTAGTTGTAGTTAAGATGGACTAAATCTAGATAATTCACCCTATGCGTGTTTAGCATATTGTTTTATGCAGGCTTTATAAACAGGGACAGTGAAACAGTTACAAATATAAATTGATTACCAAGGTTTTAATTAAAATAAGTGAAAGCAAAAGGAAATGGTTGCTCCCGCTCCTTTCCACTGTATTAATCGACTTGAATCTCAAATCCTCTCATAAAAGAGAGTCAGATATCCTATGCTAAAGATGACAACAATAAAACTATTTTCTTTTCATACAAGAACATTTATATGGGTAATTTCACAATTCCTAGTCAAAAAAGACTATTCAACAGCAATCCTAGAGTTTCTAATCTGACTGAGAATTTGTCTATACAGCATGACTATATTAGAATTTACTGTATGGACGGTTTGGCGTAGAGTAAACCAATCCTGCAAAATGTCAAGTGCCGATATTAACAGAATGCACCAGCTTGTGATGTAACATTGTGTGTGAATTTTCATGGTCTTGATCAATTTAAACATAATATGCTTTCAACATTATGGTTAGGATTAACCCTAACCCTAACAAAATGGGGTTTTTATTCTGGGAAGTGAAAATGATATCTAACAGATAACACATGCGGGACGAGCATTCACATCAGACATATCATGTGACCTGCACAGGTACCATCGCACCTTTGGTGAAGGCCCCCAACGTAAGTGAAGACCACTCTGGAGGCGGCGAGGGCTTAAAGATGATGGTGACTATTTCCTGTGTGTTGGTGGGCATCGTAGTAATCTTCATTGGGCTGCTGGTGCTGAGGAGGAGGAGGAGGGAGCAGAGGCTGAAGAGGCTCAGAGGTGAGAGGAGAAGTCATCCAGCATGACACATTTAAGCGTCCAGTCTTTTATGTAAAAAGTAAAATAATGTCTTCTCTACTTGTTTTCCAGATGCTAAAAGTTTGGCTGAGATGTTAATGAGGTAAGAGTTCTTACAACACGTTATTCACACTGAAAAAACTCAAACGTTGACTTTAATTATGTCAACAAATGTTACATATCTGTATTAGGTTAGTTGAAAGCAATACTATTAATTAGAACCTCATATTTTTTATCTCAACTTTATATTATTTTTGTTCTGCAGTAAAAACACACGTCCAGCAGAGCCAGTTAACAAACAGCAACAGACGCTCCGTATGCACATCGACATCCCCAGAGCCAAGCTGCTGATCGAGGAGAGAGACACCATGGAAACTGTTGGTATGTTCTGCTGACACATGACAAACTGCACTGTGTCCTGGTTATTGTAGTGCTAAGCTTGTTTTTGTGTCCCACAGACGACAGGTCCACTGTGTTACTGACTGATAACGACTTCGGGGAGACCCAGAAACAGAAGTCCTCAACAGTCACTCACACAGTCCACTATCAGTCCCTGTCACAGGCCACCGGGCCACTGGTGGACGTGTCTGACGCCAGACCAGGAACCAGTAAGTCCAGTACGAAAGATTTTTTAACTCCATAACACATGCAATATTTCCATGTGGTTTTGTCCATGCCTTTTGTTTTCCCAGAAATGTTTCCAAACATTCTAAATTATTTTCAATAGCAACAAACATGCCACAACATTTTGTTGACTAAGGATGTAATTTTAGCAGCCATTGGATGTTAAGCATGGAAACATTTAAGGAAAGGGGGGAAGAAAAATGATGGATGTCATCGGTGTATCTGGTCTGGTAGACGTACTTAAGTCCAGGTGTGGGGGAGACAAGTAGGGAAGGAAGGATCTAGTAATGTAGGAATAAATGGATGTTGGGATGTAGGAAGTAGGGATAAGGAGATGTAGGGAAGGAGAAATTAAGTTAGAGAGGGATGTACGGTTGAAGGGATGTAAGGAGGAATGAAGGAATATACGGAGGCATGAATAGATGTAGGGGGTAAGGGGGGGATGAAGATCAGGTTAACCAGAATTATTTTATAAATGAACAAGTAGTAATAACTGAGCCTACTACAGATCATAAATGGCCAGGCAGCCCTGGAGTACAGTGTGCAATGATGAGTGGCTTTACAATAATATAGTTCATGTTACTTTGTAGAGAGTGATGAGCTCAGGGCCTGTGTGCTAAAAATGCTACATTCACACGATAAGTGATTCAACCTAATTCCACTTAAAGCCTTTAACTTCAATCCTTTACAGAGGATGTAAAAAGTGTTAAAAAAATGGAACATGTGGTAATAATTGTTAACATTCTGGAGTTTGATTTTGTCGAAAATTAGATTTTTGCATTCATGCATTCATCATGTTACATGTTATTTGAGCCAGCAATACATTCCCTATACATTTATTCACCTATACTATTCCTATTATGACAGTTGTACTAAAGACCAAGGTGGGACATGAACCCACAATCCCCAGCTCTGGAGGCTGATGCCTTGTTCATTAGGCCACTGGGTCACAAAATGCATGTTAAAATATGTGCAAGTAGTGCCTTGTGTGTCCAGATATTATCGTTGATGATTTTTCAAAAATTGGTGTTAGATTCATGTGTTTCTATATAGTGATGCAGTAGTGATGCATTTTTGTAGTCCAAGCCTGAAGTTAGCCTATCAAAGGGCTCCCTAAACTAAAAAATGGGATTTTTGGGAAAAAGCATAAAATAAAATACAGGCAACACATGTTCAATATACTTACAAGCTTTGTTCAGCAGGATAATCCTCACATATTAACACCACTTTTATAATATTTTTAGCGTCAATGCAATGACCAGAAGTAAATAGCTAAAGTTAGGCTTTAAATATGGTCATTCCTTCACTTTATCAGTCTCAATTATTTACTTGTTAGCAACTGCCGTTAAAACAAGTCAAAGCTTCAGACATTCACCAGTTGGGTATCTACTGACCTATTTTATGTCGTGGAACAAAACGTGAACATCTCGTAAGATTGTGTTGACCACATACCTTTTTGGAGTAATCTAACCAAAAACTAATTCAAAAGACGTTGTCTTCAAGAGGGGAATCAGAATAGCTAAAATGCTAACTCATTGCATGTTTAAGATTCATTCCCGTAACACTCTGTTACCTTTCATTAAGTCAGTCATATCCTTCCCATGAGGTGCACAAACACGCTGCGTTTCGTCCTCACTCTCAGACCCTACTGCCCGCCGCACAGCCAAAGCCGGCCCTGCGGCCCGCAACCGATACGCCAGCCAGTGGACCCTGAACCGCCCCCACCCCCCTGTCTCCTCCCACACCCTCAGCACTGACTGGAGGCTGCCCACCCCCAGAGTAGCAGGCTCTGTCGACAAGGAGAGTGACAGCTACAGCGTCAGCCCATCTCAGGACACAGGTGAGCTACATATAGGTGTAACACTACCAGAGGTGGAAGTAACTAATTACATTTACTAAAGTACTGTACTCCCATTTTCTGCTACTTTGTGCTTCCACCACTACAATTCAGATACATACCAGAGAGTATTACTACTCTCTGGTATTTCTAATTTTACTTAAGTACAAGATCTGAGTACTTCTCCCACCTCTGAACATACTGAAACAAACTGAAATGTTGACATACAGTATGTCACCAAAATGAAGGTAACTGTTTTAGGTTAACTGAAAGCAATAATATTAAGTTGAACCTAATATTTTGTATTTAAACTTAATATAACTGCTTTCAACTAACTGAATACATGTGAAATCTGTTGACATAATACATTTAACTAAAGTCAACATTTTAGTTTTTACAGTGTACTCTCTTACAACAAATCAGTATTAGTTGTCTGTCCAATTTCACATTCACTCTAACGCTGACACTAATCCCTCGCCTAACCCCGGCCCATGTCCAGACCGAGCGCGGAGCAGTATGGTGTCAACAGAGAGCGCGTCCTCCACCTATGAGGAGCTGGCCAGAGCCTACGAGCACGCCAAGATGGAGGAGCAGCTGCGCCACGCCAAGTTCACCATCACCGAATGCTTCATCTCTGACACTTCCTCAGAGCAGATGACGGCAGGCACCAACGACTACACCGACAGCCTGACCTCCAGCACACCGTCGGAATCAGGCATCTGTCGCTTCACTGCCTCCCCACCCAAGCCTCAGGATGTCAGCCGGGTCATGAACATGGCTGTGCCCAAGGCCCACAGACCGGGTGAGGTCCCAGATCTGTCGTCCTGAACCCCGATAGCATGCTAACCTTTGTTACAACGAGCCTTATTAAACTGCTGATTACACTAAACTTTAATTTCCTGCCTAACATTAATATGCAAACATTAACTGGGACTCTAACGCCAACAGTGAATCAGTGTTCCACAATGTTTTTAAATTGATGATTGTCTCAGTTGAGTTAGGCTTCAAGTACTTAAGAAATGGGAAAGAATGAAAACTCAATCTGAGTACATGCAGTGGGACATTCCAAAATAGTAGATGATTATATATGACACTGCTAACATGTATGAGTAAAAATGTATGACAACTTTTGCAAATCCAAAGCAGAAAACTATGGGTACGAAAAACTGTTACGAGAAATGACAGGGTTTTTAGCTTTATAATTACATCATTTTGGATTCATTATAATGTCAGAAAGTGTTATAATTACTACCATGCAATACATGGTAAAACCACAATGGAGTTATGGGAGGAAGCGTAGTTCTAATTTAGTAATATAAGACATTTGTGTAAAAAAAAACAGTTTTTATTGCGATAAGGTTTACGGATGAATCCCAAGTGTTACTGTGTTAACGCTGACAGCCTTAGTTCTTACATTTCAGTTAATAAATAAAAAAACGGATACGTTTGGCTGATGATGGGCAGAAATGTGTGCATGATTGTTCTGTTTTACTTGACTGATGTATGTTTTGTCCTGCAGGGGGCGAGCTGGTTCACCTTCCTCCGTACCTGCGCATGGACTTCCTGTTAAACCGAGGCATGTCCTGCTCGGGCTCATCCAGGGGGACTGCAAGTGGGGAGAGAGCGGCCATGGGTCAGGCCTGTCTGGAGCCACAAAAAAGTCGCTCTCTGAAGCGGCCCTCTCGCATGGCGCCCCCAACGCCAACAGAGGCCCCTCAGGCCAGCAGGGAACCTGTGGCACAGTGGCAGCCTGGCTCCGCTGCCACGCTCCCCCACAGAGAGGGCTCAGAGCTGGCCCAGGCCGCCAAGCTCAGCACCTCCCAGGAGTCCCTGCTGGACTCGCGGGGACATCTCAAACAGAGCAACAACCCCTACGCAAAGTCCTACACGCTGGTATAACAGCAGGGGCCCCGAGGGCAGGACTAGAACTCTAACACTGGACTTAACACTCAAGTGCAGTAAACTGACCTTCACCACGCAGTTCTGTATATATGTCCACCCTCCTCCAAGAAGGAGGGGGTCACTTTTACTAATCTCCTTTTATTTATTTTAGAGCTTTCTTTTATTTCTTCTTTGTATTTCTTTTTTTTTTTTTTCACTTGAGAAAAAATTCACTCATCGGAAACGACTCCAGCCGGAGTTTTGCCAAACTAATTGAGGGAGCATTATTTATTCTTGAGTATTGTTAATTCTTTATAATTAATCAGTGGTTATTAATTGTTAGTTGTCAGCTATTAATGATCATTAATTATCGATAACCAAATGATCTATTCTTAACATTAACACACAGTTTCATAAAAACCCGGACATCCTTTTTTTTCCTGGAGTGGAAGATGACGATTTGGAGTCATTTTTTTCCTATGGAATATCCTTCTGAAACACTGAACCAAACTCGGGAGTAATCTTTGAAAGAAAGCAATTGACACCAGTCCAAACTTTTCAGCTGCTCTCAAATTGTTACTTTTTTTGAATAAAAAAATAATCTATTTCCTATGGATGCATGGGGACTGACCAACTAAAAGACAATGAGGATTACGATCGTGGCTGGACGGCCCAGTCAGCATTTTGTCACACTATGAAATGATCCAATGTGAAGATTTATTATTCTTATTACTATAAATATATATATAAAAAGAGAAATCACTTTTATTTGTGGATATTACAGGGAATAATTGATTTGGTTAATAAAGTCCTTAGTCATGTTTGCACATATCTCGTTTTAATTAGGAAATGGAGTCTCTGTTGATCTTTCTCTGTGTCCCATTCTCTGATGGTGCAATATGAAAAAAGATATGAAAAGTATATGAAAACTATTGCTCTATACTGTACTGTAATGATGAAAATAACTATGTTGTGAGTATACTTACAGGGCCGGACACACTCCAGCTATGTATTCAGGTGTAGTTTACCACTGCTTGTTTGGTGGTAAATGATGTTAGCTAGAATAGGGAGGGTTTAGAGAACTAATGGTTTGCACTTCACAACACCCCGATTCAAGTGTGTCCAGATAGATCCCCTTACTCTCAGTGCACTAGGTAGAGTCTTCATGGCTCTCACTCTCCTCAGTAGATTTACTGTCGCTGCATTGCAGTGACGCTCCTCTACAGGGAAAAAAAAAAAACGTGAGACAATCCAGCATAATCCCCCTTCAAACCAAACCTATAATGTCTATGGGAAATATCTGAAAAAAAATAAGAAAAAAAAGTGGATATACGTAAGAATCTGTTTTTGTTCCTGTCTACCCTGGCCCGTTTCTGTTCTCTCTGTTTCTTTGAGTTAGTCTGAAGGGAGTTTGATCCAAAATGCTGTGAGGTCATTATGTCAGTTTCTATGATGAGTTTCTAAGATTAACTGTCTTCATTATGATTATACATTTTAAGGGAAAGAAAATGTCACTTTTTATTTTTAACATGAGTGTTCACCATGGTGGCACTGAAATAAAGAGAAACTAACACAAAGTTCAAATTTGGTTAATAAAATGGCTGTTCCCCAAAGTGTCCTCCACGGGTTTGACATGAGTGACTGTAGCAGTGTGGAGACAGCGAACGCACCCGACCATGCATCGCCTTGTTTAAGCACGAAAAGGAAGTCATCAATAACAAAGTAATGTTGCTCATCTTCTGTGAATCCTCACCCTCCAAGCCTGCAGGTGGCAGTGTTTATTTTCTTAGTCATCCATCCTCCTAAGGTAGCAAAACTAAATTGTTCAAATTTAAGAGGTAGAATATAATTTAGTACATTTACTCATGTTTTGTATTTTGCGGTGCTTCTAGTTCACAATAGTATTTTTGTTTTGGCTACATTTTGGAAGCCAATATTGTTCTTTTTACTCCACTACATAGGCTTACAGCTTGACATATTCAGATTTTAAGCTTATACAAAATAAAATAAACATCTAATAAATAAATATTCACATGTGATTATAGGTTAAAATGTCCATCAGCAGTAGTATATCAAATTTTTAAAAACGAGGTCCACCTTTATCAGCCGTGATGAACACAATGCATTAACAATCATCATCCAGTCATTTATTTTATTTAAAATGGGCCATTGTGCACAATAACTTTGACCTTTGATACATAAAGTATATTTTGATGACATGATGACATAGAAGCTATTGAGTTGAGCAAGGATGACGTATTTTTGTAAGCCTACCCGGAAGTCAGCATCACAAAGATAAAGATAAAGATAAAGATTCAACTTTATTGTCATTGCACAGAGTACAAGTACTAGGACAACAAAATGCGGTCTCTGCATTTGACCCATCCTAGTGTTAGGAGCAGTGGGCTGCCATTATGTACGGCGCCCGGGGAGCAGTGTAGGTAACCAGTGTCTTGCTCAGGGACACCACGGTGGCACTTGGTCTTTCGGGGACTTGAACTGGTGACCTTCCAGTTCCCAGGCCAAGCCCCTATGGACTTTGCCACCACCGCCCTCAATCAACCACAAGGGTCCATCGAGAAAAAACAAAACAACAAAAAAACAATGGGATTATTCCATTCGATTTCAAAATCTTGCAAACAAAATCTTATGATACTTAAACATTTTGTTCAGCAGTTCAGAATACGATAATAAAAAGATTGCAATGGATGTTTTAAAAATCCATTTTAATGTGATCTACTGCACATGCTTTACAAACTGTGTACAGTATAATGGACAATAGCACTCATTGCAGTCCCATCTGCTAACCGGAACAAGTGAATCGCTCAACTTGCAAATATCTACCACTTTTACAATTTCTGTATTTCTGCAAGCTTGCATGCAAGTGTGTGCGCTTGTATGGGTGAAACCTTTAAATACACATCAAGTGTTTTTTTTGCATAATAGCCATGATAGGTTAGTGTTTATACAGAGACAATTACAAAGACATTATCCTCACCCCACCCGAGACCTCCACCTTCAAGAATCCCCCCCCCCTTTTCTCTTCACTTTATGACAGTTTGTTGACATGCAGAGTGACACAGCTGACACCGTCCGCTCTATGACTTCACATCCTGCTTCTTTTTCTGGAACTTCCTGAACTGAGACTGGATGGCTACAGCGGCCTTCTCTGTATCTGGGTTGTCCATGTCGACGTCAAAGTCCTGGGGGAGGTTCTTCTTGTTCTTCTCATCTGTGCAGAGGAAACAGGAGGGTGAGAAAATGGCTGGCTGATATGCTGCACTAGCTTTATGATCTCCAGGAAGGAGCTCATCCTCAAACTATTAACATTCTTACAGTAGCATATTTTTCTTTAGTTTTTAGCCTACTCTATAGGTGATGGTCTTATCATTTTATCCTGTCGAAGGCTACTTTATGTTTTGTGCTAAGTAGCCACTGCATGCTGACACACTAGATAGAAATTTAGCAGGTTAGCAATTCGCTTAAGGGACTGCTTTCTATATATAGCATTTGTTTTGTTCTCTCCAAATCTTGCCAATATTCCATAATGAAATGTTTGGTTTGGCCAACCTTAGCTTAAGAACTTTACAAAGCTGCTCCTCTGAGCTTTTGTAAGGGAATCATTCAGTAAAGTGAACCATGTGTTACTGATAACTAATACTAAGACTTGTGTTTCCATGTTTCCATTTTTTTTTTAAATCAGTTTTAAGGTCCAAACCACCTTTTACTAAGCCTGAAGTGAAAAAAAAAGAGAAAAGCTGCTGATTCAAAGGTTCAATATCAGAATAAATGTATACAGAAAAACATATTCTCTGTGCTGAAGCGCCCAAAGGACGAGTGAACAATGAAGAGTGGTGCTGACTGCTCAAAGTGTTGGGGTGTTGTTTATTGGTGCAACGAAGTTCACATGCAGTACAGTGGTGTCCTGCCGCTCCAACACACTTTACCTTTAGATGGAACCTTTTGTTCAACTTTGAGCCCTTCAATGACACAAAACAAATTCATATTCATGATTGCAGAAGCCGACACACACATATGTCTCTCTCTCACACACACAAACACATACACTTTCTGTGTGGCACGTGGATGTCTTTTGCACATCAAAGAGCATAAGACAGTGTAAGTCTGGAATAAAACAGCTTAAGCATAATGAATCAAATGTGGCGCAATGAATGATGACATTATTTTCATGAGATGTTTGTGAAAGGTCATGTTCTATTTGTCACTGTGAGGTAGCAACCTTTAAGTATATGAACACTGACTGATGTTGGCCCAATCTAAAGAATACTGAGCAACTAAACCACAGAAAGGTAGACCAAAACTGACCATGAAATTGAATCTCAGTGTTCGTTCCATCACTAAGACTACCTTTGCTGTACATGTGTACATTATCTCCCTCATTCTTCCAGCTGCTTCTAAAAGGCTGACTATGGGTGTCCACTCTTTTTCTTTTTTATCGTAGGGTCTTCCAGTGTGATCAGATGGCCATGTAAAAACGGGCTGCTTTATGTGCTAAGGGTCTAAATTGAAAATCACACTTTGTATTCTGTCAAAAGGGAAACATTTGCTTAACGAGTTGATACTGGTGTATGTAAATTAGTCTTAACATGATACCATACCTTGGCTAACAGATGCTTTGCTGTTCCCAGGCTTTGCTCCGGATGCCTGCCTCTGCAATGATAACATAAAATGAATAAGAGCATCCCATTTATTTTTAAGTACATTTATATTTATTGCAGAAAATGTTCATTTGCGGTAAGTGGAATATTAACATTCTAGATCTTTGATGATAACACATCATAATTAAATACACTTCTCCTGTTATCGACAAAGACACTATCTGAGGAAGTCACACAGTCACACTGATTATGTTGCAGGGCAGCGCTGGCTCTGAAATATGTACATCTAATCCATCTTTCTCCTGACAAGAAGCACTCACGGGGATTATCATTCAGAGTTTGACATTCCAATTATTCAGAGATTAACGTGTTATCAATGCACAAGCACTATTCATACAGATAGGGTTTGTGGGTGTGATTTAATTTAGAACACTTTGCATTTTACTAATTCATATTCCCAGCAAATACCATGTGCTCCTCCTTTCAACAGAAAATGGGAACAAAGGAAACTAAGAAATAAGAAACCCGAAACACCTGTGCCAACATGAGAGCAGTGGAAGAAAAACATGTTTGGCTGCATGGTTATCAGATGTTCTTTTTACAAACAGAACTCAAACTGAGTCAATATCCCATCTGGTTGGTTGCTTGTATTCACACCTCCACCCACCAGGACACAAGCGAGCATGTAGTGACGTCCTGAAGCAGAACAACAATACTTTTTCTGGGATTGCTTTGGTTCAGTTGAAAGATAAGTTCAATATAACATGTAGAAATGTAGATACATCAGTCACAAACAACTTAATGATGCTCCTTTCTGTCTTTTGACTCCATTTTCTTTTTATTGTCTGTACTGTTAGCCTTTAACTTTGATTAGCCTTCTCATACTATAATGGCTTTACTCAGAGTTATACTTCTTCTAAATCAGGTTCCATATCACGGTGTATACTTGAGGAGGTAAAAATCTTCCTCATTACACTTTGATTAACTGTGTGCTATATGGCTATGGTAAGCTGTGTTTGGATTTCCTTGTTCCTTTTTATCCTCTACGGTACTTATATGATCGTCATCATCATCATCATCATCATCATCATCATCCCCTCCCTCTCTGTCAGGCATTTCATTTCCTTTTTTCTGCCTGGATATAGTCGCAGCTTAGATGATGAATAGTGGGATAACTCTCCACACAATAGAACCTTTTTCTCAACATCATTCCAGTTTCTGCAGAATTATTCCTGTCTAGTGGAGGTTCTTTTTAGATAATGTCAGCACAAAGCTCAAGATAAACATGAAGATCACCACTTTTTGGCTTTAACAGAAAAAGCCTTCATTCATAGAGCAAAGCTTGGCAGCTAGTTCAGGCAGTAAACCAAATTACCTGTGATACATACATGTGACATGTCTTACGACCAGACACGTCTCCTGCGCTTTATTTAAGCTGCACAATTTGCCGTCTCTCCCTCTGCTTAGCTGATGCTGCTCTGCTTTTGCACTGCTACTGCATTATTGCCCACTCCACTTCACTTCAAAAACTGAAGCCGGAGTCAGGATGGATCTGTAGTGACTTTCTGTGACCCAACTTTAAACTGAAACTCAACATGTTCTGCAGTTGTTTTGTTTATCTAAGAGACTGCCTTCTGAGCTGTCAGATGTGCCTTTGAGGTTATCTTTAGCATGTTGTGTTAGCCGTGCCTGAAATATCAGTATCCAACCTTAAAGTCTATATATCATGATAACACTACTTAACAAGACATTAAAACTGGACATTCCACATTGTGTCTTGAGTGTCTGTCCTTTAAATGATTTTCAGTGATTTTTGTAAATTAAAATAAATACAATAAGAGGAAATGCTTTTGGGGTTAAATTCAGTACATAAAAAAAAAAACCATGCTGTTTACTTATTAAAGAACTGATATAGGAACAGAAACAGTGATATTGGACTGCTTTTGGTGCAGAATGCATTCATACAAATTATGTAGCAGCTGTCAGTTTTTAATTTTGAGCAAAGACTCAAGTTGTATTGGTGCTCATGTATGTTTTTGAAACAGGGTTTGTGAGGACATGGAGGGAATTGTTGAAATAAATAAATGACCTTCCCCGTGTGTGGGGGGCTATTTTTGGTTATTATGGAAGCCCGGGTTCTCCAGAGAGCCTCCATGTTGCACTCAGATTATATTAACAATTTAGTTCGGAGACCAAAAACTAGGTCACAGACGCTCATCACAACACAATAACCGTCAGCATCTCCTGCTAGCTTCCCCACAGCAGGCTGGAAACATGAAGACAACATGGAAAAATGTTTAACCAGGCTCAACTTTTGATGCAATGCAAAGTGACATCAGCCCGTGAGACAAGTTGGCCAACATGCAAGTGCACCTCCCTGGAAGATGACTTTGTCAAGAGTAGATCTTTTCTCAACAACACAGACACAGGTCTGTTCTTTAAAAGGTGCGTTTACTGTTTGGACAGGTCTTATTTATTTTCTTCGTCTATGCCTTAGTCACACTGTCAGAACTATGAGTACACATGGTACAAAATACATCATACACTATAAGGTGCGCAGCATAAAAAATGAAAATGGCGTGTATATCAATCAAAAGGCATTCAGCAGGTGAAACCAATTATATATCTTGTTGGCTGCTTCTAACACACAGAAAAAATGCTGACTTTAATCAAATGTAGCTATTATGTCAACAGATTTCACATAGTATTTGGATAGTTGTAAGCAATAATATTACGTTTAAATACAACAAATTAGGTCAAACTTAATATTAAAGCTTTCAAATAAGCTAATACAGCTATTTGAAATCTGTTGAGATAATACATTTAATTAAAGTCAACGTTTCAGTTTTTCAGTTCAGGGAGGAGATTTTTGTGACTTTGACCGTCTGCTCTGGCTTTAGACTTTAAATGCTTTATAGTGGGACTGTGAAAGGCATATACTCCTCACTGGCCTTAGATTGTAGGCAATTTGTCAACAATTAACCTATAACAGCAGTTCTGGGCTATCGACATATAAGAATTGCCTAACGCACTTCTTCTAACTGTAGTGCCCTACTGATTTCTGTTTACATTTTCATTTATTCGTTAAATTGCCATATTTCCTTTGTTTTAGAAGTCCTTGAACCTCACATTTGTATTGGTTGGTAGAGGTGTCAGTTATATAGCGAACAAATCAGAGTTCAGTGTTCTAACCTACCAGGTTCGAGAAGAGGGTCGGAGAAGCGCGAAAAGGAGAGAGAGAGGCAAAGTACGGAGAAGTTAAGACCGGAGGAAACGTCGTTATTCATTTTGGGGTTACCAATGTTAAAATAAGATAAAAGTACTGTTGTGTGTTCGAGTGCCTGGGAGAAGAGAGTGGAACCCATTTGGTGACAAATTCACAAAACTGCGAGACTGTATGCTAACTGTAGCAACGGCTAAGTTAGCCTCACGTTTAGCTGCGTTGTCCGGAGTCCGGGTTTATTGTTTTAGTAGTTGAACAGTATAGACGTAATCTTAAGAGACTCGTGTGCCTGCCTGCTGCGGGTCGACAGAAGAAGGACATCGGGCAAACAGGAGGACTATGCGGGATTGTTTCATCGGGGAGATACGTCTATGGATCGGCCGTGTGGAGGGAATATGAGCCCCATCTAGCGCACCAACAAGGGTACCATAACTGACTAAAATCCCGGGTACTTTTATTTCTTTTGTTTTGAACCGAGTCGTGGAATATGTGTTGTTGATATTAAGTTGACATGTTATTAAAATAAAGTGTATATAGATTGACGGTCATTTCAGGTACAGTGCAGGTATTTCTGTTTGAGAATATTTCTCTGATGGTAATCAGAGTGGGGGCTCTAGAGCTGATATTTGGAGTTGCATGGGAGATTTATTATTTTTGCAGTACAGCTACGGTCTATCGCCGTGCTACCTGAGGGCTTTTAGTGACCAAAGTGAGAACCCTAGATAGGAGAGCTTATAGTAGATCCCACCACAGCTCCTCCCATGCTCGTATTACTGTCCTGAGCTAAGTGGTTGGGAGGGCTACATAGTCTTTCAGTTACAAACAGACATACTGTGTAAGTGTTTACCAGACTGATCTTGAATTCCGTCAATAATATAGTTACTGTAAAAGACCCTAAATAATTTATCTTACACTGAATGGCAACCCTCCTCTTATGGTTTACAAGATCCTACATTACATTTTGAGTTACTTTACGTCAGTATTTCTATTTTATGCTACTTCCTATTACATTTTGGGGAAAATATTGCACTTTTTACTTTGTTATATAATTAGTTGATTTGCTTAAACAAATGTCATTGTGTAATGAAGTATGACTTACTGATATTGATAAAGTTATCTTGGAGTACAAAAAGTCATTAAAAGATATCTCCACCTCCTTCACCTGCAAAATTAATATTGGTTTGACAAATAAGGATCATTAATGAGAAACTTTCACTAAAGTCAAGGATGTGGGTACTTCCATGGTTAAACATTTGCAGCTACAGAAGCCAGGGTTAGCAGAGTAACAGTGAGTATCGGCACCACAAAAGCATCTTCTGTTGCTGTAAAGGGCGAATGTTCAAAGAGACTCCTCAGTGTTAAGTCAGCAAAAGAGAGTTTTAAGGAAATCCATCCCTGACCACTTTTCCTCCCGCTCAGTGTGTTGTCCTTTTTACATTGATCAGCAACTTCTATCCCGTTAATTAAATAAAAAAAGCCTCTACTCCACTTTTGGTGATGAAACAAGCACTTTAATTACAGTGCCTTTGCCAACCAGAGCAAAGGCACTGTAATTAAAGTGCTTAAGGTGAACACAGCAAGAACCCACTTAAATGATGAAGCATTGATCCAAGGATGGGTATCCTCAATATGCACTTTTATAAACTGGTTTTATTCAGAAGACTAAGACATTTTCTCAGTAAACCTAAATGGGACTCTAAACCAAGGTGCATGTGAAAATGTTATTCTGATTTGATGGTTTTAATAACTATTGTATGTTAAATCATTCTAAAAATGAAAAAGGGGGATAACATATTTAATATGGAAGGCTGTGGCACAGTGGGTTAGTTTGCTGATCTTCGGATCAGGAGGACACTGGTTTCATCCCCACTGCAGTCCCTGTGTGTCCCTGGGAAAGATACTTCAACTGAAATTGCTGCAGTGGGGATTGTCCACTAAACCATTTCCTAAACCAACAAAAAAAAGCTGAATATTTGAAAGAGTATGAAATATACTTTCAACAACAAAAACTGTGCAAAGAAAAGGTACTGTCATGATTGCAAGTACTGTTGATACTGTGTGTACTTTATTGCCTATGCTGTGACATGTTTATATGCTTTAATGTTCAAAAAGGTCTTTATTTTACTCATACTGCCTGCGCTGCAGCACCTCTATTCACCCTCCGTCTGAAACCAGATCCCAGTCTGCTCTGATTAGCTGGCCAGCTCTGTTGTGATTGGTCAACTGCTTAGAGATGTCCTGCCCCTTAGCTATGTACAATGTAAAGCGCGAGTGATGTCACTATGTTACAAAGGACTCCAAGGGAGGCGTTTCAGGCAGGGGGGGTGGGAGTGTATGGGAGAGGAACACAGGGATTTAAGCCTTTGCAGACCATTAACATGCACAAAAACCTATTGAACACACTACAGGAAATGTAAAGCCGTAAAGCAGAGAAGATCAAAACTAAGAAGTTATGGGTTATGAATCCCAGAAACAGGGACCATAAAATGAGAACAAATTGAATCAAACGAGAATAAGAGGGTATTTGTTTTATATTTCTCCTGCATGAGGTCCATGATCCCAAATCCAGGCTTTTTTTTAATGGATTACTTGTTGTAAGAGTACATGATCATGAATGACAACATAATTAGAGTGACTGCTGTTCAACAGCATTCCACTATTCTTCTAATCTTTATTCTTCAACATCATTTTCTTCAAAATTCTGGCTGTCAATAGCATACTTTCAGCTACAGAAACCTTTCGAATATCAAGATATTCCGCCTTTTCAGCACATGATGGGAAACTTCAAATTGTTTCAAAATATGTTATACTTTTTCAAATATTCAGCTTTTTAAACTTAAAAAACAACAACATGTAACTCAATGAGAGGAACCTTCAAATCTCCTCTCGTGTGCCAAATGCTACTCATTCCACATACTTTCAGCTAGAGACTTCATTCCAAATTTAAAATGGTCACAAGATATCCAGCTATTAAACTTGTATTCAGATGTTTTATATTTTTTACACTTTTTGAAATATTGAACTGAGTTTGGAGCTTGGCAAAGAGGCCTTCTTCAGATTTTAACATTAGTGTGTATCGCTCCACTCGTTAAGTCAGGAGTGCTTTGATCTCAAAACAGAGTGGAGGAGAGCTTGACATTTTCCACATTTAAAAAAAAAAATCTGCCATACACTACTGTGACATAATTTGGCTATTTAATGGTAGGAAAACATCTCTTAGTTGAAAAATAAAAACCTTTAAGCAAAGAACTTTTGAGGTCAAGGATGTGACAAAAATGTCACATGTCTCCATTAAGGCCCATTGTAAATTTAGCCTCATCTTTCCTCAAAGCACCAGCCACATACCTTTTAGATAAACTGCCAAAGAAACCACATTATTGACCTGAAAGTACACAAACTAAAACGCTCATCAGGGTACTGACATGCTCACAGCGTTGACATTTGTCCGATAGCAGCTACCGTTTTTCAACAATAGTTAGAGATGTAAGAGGTTTCTTTCTCATTCAGAACAATGGAAAGGCTCTGGTCACTGCACACCTCCATGGAAACCTTTGATCTTTGGACACATACACAGGTGTTATGATTAGGTGCCTGTTAGGGAATTTTTGGCTTACGTAGTTAAACTTTGAAACAGTTCATCATTTTCTCCTTCCTCTGTCTGCGTTCCCATGGCATAGGTCTTTCGGCCTTGGGTGTTGCTGTAATGTCCCTTAAGGAGGGGCAGCTTGGGCGCTTTGTTGATGTCAGTTTCTGACTGAGCACAAGCTGACATGAGATAGTTTGTTGTTTAAGGACATCTATAAGCCCTTATCTGTTCAGTCTCACTAATGAAGAATGTTGATTATACACTCTGAAATGGTTAAAACCTCGGACTACAGAAGAGATCTTCAGAATGGGTCTGGGAACCGTCAACTCGTGGCTGCACCAAATGTCTTGTCAATTCTCCGGCCGTTAACTTCATAATTAACCTTCAGTGTTTGCCATCAAAGTTCCACTTCTCCCATGTCTCTCTCTAAGCATGCAGTTAAAATATTCTGCTGGTTTTCCAAGCGTTTTTACTTCCTTTTCTTTTCTAACTACACATTCAAGCCCCCACTGTTCATGTACCCTTTAAAACATGCAGCTACACTACCTATTACCAGGTGTGACTGTGGCTCTGGTACTGAATTGGTCTCTGAATCAAATGGTTGCAGATTCGATTCCAGTAGTCATCGTGCTATTTGGTTATACCTACTACATTTTATCAGCTAGTTATTGCAGGATAACTCATACTTAATGGAGATGTATCAACTATACTGTGTGACTGAAAATGACTGAATTGCAGCCTGCATGAGACTGAGCTGAAACTGAGCACAGAACTTCAAAAAGTGTATTTCAGTCTCCATGTTGTCATCATTTGCAAGAGAGAACATTCTGGAAAATCTGAAATGTTCATCACTATGGCGACAGACTACACAATCAAGTTAGTTTCACCACAGGAACCAAACTGCTTGGTGTTTATGGACTCAGTTGTGGCCTCGTTTCTTCACACCTAGCAGAATTTGAGTCATTTTGCAATATTATTTAATTGTAGATTAGCAACTATAAATGTGCATTTAATCAAATAGGTGATTTCTGTCTGGAAGCAGTTTGCATTGAGTGGGTTGTTTGATACAATTACAGGGCAACTGTGGGCTTTTGTAGAAGGGATTATAAATAATACACAGACAGGACTGCCCACAGATGATTGATGTTCAAGTGTCTCTACAGAAACAAGCTGCTATATTTATATTATATTGCATAAGACACAGACAGTAAATCATTCTGCAGGCTTTGAAGGCAGGGAGTGCCAATAAGGCTAGATGTCTGTGTCTTAACAGGAAAATCCTCCAAACTTAACAGATTGATTGAATATAATTATAGACTCCTCGTGCTGATAGCCGATACCATTGTTTGAGTCTGAGCAGTGGAATTTAAAAGTGGAGGGAGGTTGCCAGTGATTTCATTGAATTATTAATTCAGAACAACATACTGTCCTCGGCCTTGGCCCTATACACAATTCTGTGGCAGACAGGAGATATGACTGAAGTTCCTTCATTCTTTTCACTTGTCATTTCTTATTCATGACACTTCTCTCGCTGGACTGTAGTCTAAATCATGACTGTAACATGTGTGACCGTGTACAGAGACATGACAAGTCTGCATTAAATAGCAGCTGGTGTTCTTAGGCAGAATATATTCCGAAATGACATCGCTGAATGTGCATTAGATTAAAAGATGAGCACTTTGTATGGGTAAGGCTTATGGTGAGTGAATATGTGATATGTAGTGTAAAAGAATGATCATAGGCTAGAAGAGACTAAAAAAATGCAGTCCATTTAACATATCAACATTTGCAGACTATGCCGTTTTCAGAAGGATAGAATGTTTACCATGGGTCACTTTTCCTTTTAAACAATGTACAAATGAACTGTCCCTCTCCTATGAGAGGATAGGTTATTTGAGTGGACAAATGTGTGGTGTTAACAGTTTTTATTGGAGGCAGTGCTCTCGGTGCACAGTGAGAAGGGTTAGCAGCAAGCTTTGAATAATTCACTGACTCACTGAATAAGAGAAGATTCACGCTGCCATCCTTTGTAATTTCTCTCTTTGACATTATGAGAATCAAACCCCTTCTCTGAAGTCTACATACAAGTTGTAATGACTAATAGTTAGGTTTGAATTCACTGTCCAATTGCACAAAAGAATATCAAAGAAACTGTTACTAAAAAGTATTACACTTAGGGCTTTTTGCATTTCATACAAAACGTTTAAATAGATTTTTTTGACAATGCACAATATTTAAAAGCTAATTCATCCAGCAGTGTCTCACACGTCTTCAGATTTAGTTGGACAGGTCGGTAAGAGAGGAATAACATGAAATAGAAGAGCACCTACCTCACTCATGGCTGCGCTGTGTGTTTCTGGCTCTCAGTGTTGTGAGACTGAGCTGCAGTCCGCTCTCTCTCTCTGCTTCTGCTTTTATAGAGTGGGCAGCTCTGTCTCCTCTCTACACTTACACCCTTATATTATTATCTCCAGCTCTAAAATGTGGACCAGCAGCTCCGGCCTTTTGTTTATTGTGCAGTGAAATGAACCCAGACAGAGTGATCATGACCCCGATGCTGAAGACTGATATTAACCTGGCTACTTAACTAAATAAATCAATAATTTGGCAAAACATTGATTAAAAAAATAGGTTATTGGATTATTAAATAAATTGATTAAAGATTTGATTGTTTTGGCTTAGAAAAAAAGACCTGTTCTAGTAGCAACACCTGAACTGCGGTGCTGTCAATTTCATTTCACTTGTTCACATTTTCCTTTCTAGTTGCTATTCTTTTTAACATGGCCAACCCATACCGTGTTCCAGTGAACGCAGTCTGACATGTAGCTACGTCACTTCAGGCTAGCAGTGGTCCACATGGCTAGCTTGTCTAATGAAGGCTTTTTAGATGAATGGACATCATAGTCTCATAGTCGCTTGTTGCCTTGTTTACCTGACTCATACATAAACTGGCTATATTGACAGAAAATTCCCTGTTTTGCAGTATTTAGGTTTTCAGTGACTTGTTTGCAGTTAGGTGTTGTTTATAGAGGAGCATTGGTACTATTGCAAGATCCACAAGGTTGAGGTGGGAATCTTTTATTTTCACCTGTTTAATATCGTAATATTTACTTCTTATCACACTCATTGATTACTTGTTATTTATCTGATGTTTGAATCCAAAGTGACTTGCATACAAAAAGTAGTAGACATGCCTACGGGAGAAATGTCAGGTTATCTAGAGTGCTTGATGTTTTGCCTGCAGGGGATGGTATGGAACATTAGTTTTACCACCATGAGCCACAGCTATCCGTAGAATCAGTTGTAATGGTGTGCCAAGGCAGCAATATCTAGACTCCTCTGTTTTTAATATCTGTGAAAGGCTATACACCACCTGGGAAGGGTTAGTCTGTTCTCAGTCCAATGTCAACAGCGAATCACGTTCGTTCATTTCCAATGTGAGATACAGCCTGTCCCAATCACGTAGCGAGATGACAATGGACCTGGCCAATCACATCGCTACTATCCAATGTGGAGATTGGACCTGGCCAATCACATCGCTACTTTCCAATGTGGAATGGATGACGTACGTTACGCGCCAAAGCAAGCTCAAGCACAGCAAGCACAGCAACGCTCTGCAACAAACGGACGCCATTGTTTTTTCCGCTTATTCTACTTAGAATCTAGCAGTACGATTCAATGGTAAGTAACTATTCAAATATGTGTCTCCTGCTGAAAAATGCATGTGGGGTTTATTTTAATCAATCACACGAAAGTATCCGATTGTTTTGCTACCTGTGTTACGTTACGTTAAGGCCAGTTTATCCACCATAGCTAACAATCGCTATTGCTAACTTGCTGGTCCATTTCGATTTTGCAGAGGAGATGTTTGTGAGATTATCATGCCAAATGTGTGATTTATAAATAGGATAACGCCATTGTTCTAGCTAGCGTGAACTGGCATCATATAAGGCGGTATGCCAAGCTTTAGGCTAGCTAATATGTGTCGTTCGTGGTGGTACTTGGAATGTAAACAAACTGACGTTTACGTTACGATCAATAAATGTAATGTTTATAGGCTCAATATTAATATGAATAGAAAAAGCCATGTAAATGTAAACAAACTAACGTTACGAATACGATCTACATAATACCCTCATTATCACTATGACTAGCAAATCATATCAACTACTTCACCTTATCAGAGGTGATCAGACACCCAACATTATTGTAACTTGATTGATTTGATAATGCAGCTGTCTGTCATGCTGTGTGTGCGCGTTTGTGCTGTAGTGTCACAGTGTATTGTCCAAAGGATGCTCATTGTTTATTGTTGTCCATTTTCATATTCATATTCCCTTTAGATGAGCAACAAGCCTAAAAGCCTCAAGGGCCTGGGGGAAGGACAGTGGATGGCAAGGCTGAGGGCATTTGCCAGCTCAGGGGTTTGGCCTTCTGGAGGCAACAGACCAGCCCCTAGGCAGCGGAAGTGGTATGCCCTCTATCAGAAGGTAAAATATGGCAATACATAATGATGACTTGAAAAATATACCCTACAATAGTGCAGATACTATGAATAAAGCAAATGACTGTACTACCTACCCCAGACTAAACACAGTACTGATTGTTTCAGATTGAGAATTGCCCCATGCAGGTCCGTGGACAGTCCACTCTGTTTGGAGGGTCAGTGGCCTGTAACTGTGGCTTTCACGGTGCTAAGGTAAGGTGATCTATGTTTAAATGATGTATCGTTATGATTAATCTGGCATCTCATGTCTGCTGCAATGCTGTAGCTGTTATCTCATAACACAATGCTGTTGCTTTAGCAGCCCACCACTCAGCCTCCTGCCGCTGCCTCACAGTCTGCTGCTGTGGCCCCTGGTGCAACGGCTGCTGTGCCACCGTCACAGTCTGCTGCTGTGGTCTCGGACCCTGGTGCAACGGCTGGTGCAACGGCTGGGAGCTACAGCTATTAGACAAGATGGTTGAAGCCAACCTAATTAACATCTATATAGTCATACCTGGCCATCTCCCTTTGGTCAAGCGCACTCCTTACACTGACCTCCAGACATACCTTTATTTATTGTTGTGTAGGTTATGCTTAGTGTAGCCTTTATTTATGCCATACATTAATAATGTGTTGTGTAGGTTATGCTTAGTGTAGCCTTTATGTATGCCATACATTACTACATTATTGTTGTCTTCTAAACAGGATGCACCTGGAGGAGTTCAGCTGGCCACTGCGGGGGCTGCAGCTTCGGTGTGGTTGCCAGCAGAGATGTATAAAAACATCCCTGTCCAAGACCAGAGGTGGATTTCAAACGCCATCTTCCACTCTGGCAAACTGCGGCAAGACCTGAAGCTGTGGTACGAGCCCCCTGCCCCAGCCCTCATCTACCACCAGACACCGACACCAGACCGCTTCTTAAACCACAGGCTGATGGTGTGGATGCCCTACCACCTGTGGAAGGTGAGGGTAACCTGCCCTGAGTGTGGGAAGCAGCTGACGGGGTACGGTGTCCACAAGAGGGCTCGGAAGGTCCTGGACATCGACAGGTATTACCTGATGGTGACAGAGACACTCGGGTGCACTGTGTGTTCTGTGAACTACCTGTCCACCTCCGAGACTGTCCGGAATCAGCTGGACCTGCCGCACCAGAAAATGTTCCGGATGATCCTGACCCGCCAGTGAGTAAATGGAACTCTGCTGTCACATTCAACTGTTGTTTCGCCGGCTGCGTATGATAGCCTTTACATGACTGTAATGACCCTCCCTTTAATGCGTAACTAATTGGAGCTACATGTTCATTTCAGGTACGCCTGTGACATCCGTGTCATTCGCCTGCTGCGTGACCGGACTCTCGGGAACAGTCCAGCACGTCTGGTGAAGCAGCTGAAGGAGAACCATGGGGAGGAATGGCTGAACAGGTTGGCACACTATCTTGGGGAGTGTGCTGAGTTTGTTGGCCGGCCAAGCCTCTTCCCAGTGGTGTGCCAGGATCCCCCAGAGCCCATTGATGTGCCCACCAGTCGCTGGCTGCTGACGGTCTATGGCAGGGACATCCTCTCTCGCCTGGACCATATTAAAGCCAGCATCACATCAACGTTTGGCTCCATCTTAAAGATGGACTCAACCAAACAGGTAATAATAATACATGTGTACAGTGTAGTTAATCTATATACTCTTGCTCCTGTAGATTTCCTCAAATTTTACAGATTTTTTTAACATCGCTATTGTGAAATTCCAGATCACAAAGAAGCTGGCTGGCCATGCCAAGGGGACTGGTCTCTGGGTCACCTCCATTGGGAACGAGGTTGGCCAGATCGTGACCAGTGTGGTGACAGTGCAGGAGGGGCCAGGACTGGACAGGATGGTGGCAGGAGTGATGGAGCGGTACCGCCTTGCAGCTGTCGCACCCCCACTGCTGCTGTATGTGGACTGTAACTGCTGCATCAGTGAGGGGTCCACCACGCTGCAGAACAGGTTTGGGGAGTGGCCAGACCTCCAAATACGGCTGGACATCTGGCACTTCATGCGGAGGCTGGCTGTGTACCACCGACGCCCATCCCCTCTACCCCACCTTCATGAGCTACCTCTCTGCCTGCATTTTTGAGTGGGATGCAGGGGACCTCTCTCTGTTGCATCAGGCAAAGAGAGAGCAGCTCAGGCAGGAAGGTGTGCCAGCCATTACTGATGCTGCGGTGGATGCCAGGATCAGTAAGAGGGAGCTGAGCCAGTACTGCCGCAGGAGGACGCGCGGCGTGGAGGCCACCATCAGCCTCATTGGGCGGCTGCTGCAGCAACTGGGCGGGACCAATGGGAATGACCTGATGGGGGTGCCACTGCTGGACCAGGTGCGCATGGAGCACATCTGGCGTGTGCAGCAACTCCACGTCAGCTGCATCCAGGACCTGCCTGGTGTGCAGCTCTACACCGAAACCGGCACCATCAGGAAGGGAGGTGTGGTCCTCACCAGCTACCGCTGTGCCAGGGGGTCCACATCCCTGGAGTCCTTCCACTGCCACCTGAACAGGTTCATTCCAGGTTGGTGTCTCCCTTATGTATATAAGCAGTCACTATGCTCTTTTATGAAAGCACTCATTAGATTGGAAAGCTAGACCTTTTTAATTGACTATTAATATTTCATTGTTTTCACAGGAACCAGTGCAAATGCGCTGAATTTTCAGCTCTACCTCCTGGAAGGCCTGAACAGGTGGAACCAGGACCGGGGGGCGGCGGCGGTGACCAGCAGGCCATCGTCTCTGCTCACCTACTCCGGGGATGTGACCCAGAGCGTCAACACCAACAACATAAAGGTGTTTGGCCGGGCATATGTGCCAAACTTCAGGCCACCCTCCAAATACACCGGTATGCTAATGTAATGATATCTGTCTACCTAGTGTATATGCTTGACATCATACATGACATTAATGTTTATTAATTATGTGTGCATGCTTGTTTATCTGTTCTTTTTCATAGGAGAGCTGCTTGGTGTTGACTACCTCCTAAGTCAGACTGGGCAGCCCCTGAAGGTCAACCCTGACGCAGAGGAGACGGAGGACATGCTGGAGGATGTGGAGGGGGGTGAGGAAGTGGACGAGGGCATTGAGGAAGACCATATACCTGACCTCATGGTGCCAGGTCTCCTTGATAACCCAACACAGCCTATCTTCTCTCTGGCTGCTCCCTCCTCCGTGGCTGCTGCCTCCTCCCAGCCTGCTGCCTCCTCCCAGCCTGCTCCCTCCTCCCTGGCTGCTGTCTCCTCCCTGGCTGCTCCCTCCTCCCTGGCTGCTGCCTCCTCCATGGCTGCTGCTGCCTCCTGCATGGCCGCTCCCATCCAGCCTGCTGCCTCCTCCCTGGCTGCAGATGTGTCTGGGGTATGTTAAAGCATATTTATTTGATAATAAATAACATCACGTGTCTTTGTTTTGTCCACACTTCACTGATCTCATATTTCTGATCCCTGTTTTTTACCAGGCCGTGGATGAGTCCGGCATGCCAGGCATGGACAGGGTGGACAGGCTGGCAAAATGCCTCGTGGAGCTGCGCAACCAGCCACTACTAACACTCAGCAACCAGCAGGTTAGGAACTCTTATTGTTTTGTTTTTCTCCTCTGTTCCCTGACACATGTCCGCACTTCAATGTTTTTGTTTTCTCATGTGCTGTTCTCTCTATGTTGTCTTTCTCAGGTGGACAATATTGTCGGCCTCTGGCAGGAACTGCTTCCCTACGACCAGCAGCGGGTGGTCTTTGCCGCAAGACACCAGACCAAGCTGGCCACGGGGAGGTTCAGGAGTCCTAAGAAGAGGCAGGAGTTCACGCCGGGGGTGGAGAGCGTAAAGAGGCATGCCCTCACCACCTCTGCCCCAATTGCCCAGTGGCCAGACTGTTGCCGGCTCGTGGAGAGCATCTTCGTTAGGCTCTGTGCCATCCACCGCGGTCCCAAGAAGAAGGGGACTGGCACAGTGTCTAGGTTTGACCTCGTCCTGGAGGACTACCGCCAGATCAGGCGGCGTATTCTGGGTCCGAGGTCATGCCGAAGACCTCCATGCAGCTGGTGGACGTGAGCCACACCACCCTGGTCCAGTGGAACAGCAAGAGGGTGCAGAGGCAGGAGACTGCGGTGGTCATGCAGGGGCTGGACCTGCCCAGTCGACTGTCTGTGGCGGCTGACCCTCTCCCCACAGCCAAAACGCGGGCCGTGTCTGCACCCCCCCAATCTGGCCCGGCTCACCAGTACCACCTGCCCAGCAGCACCGTGGGCCAAGCGAGGAGAAAGACCACACACACACACACACCCGCAGTCGCCACACACACACACACCCGCAGTCGCCACACACACACCCGCAGTCGCCACACACACACACACACCCGCCACACCTGTGGCTGTGAGGCCACGTACTCCTCGGCAGCTCTTCCCTGCTCCAGCTCCAGCTCCAAGTTCATCTCCGAAGCTGATGCTGCTGGGACCAGTAGGTGCTCAGGTGCCTGTCCTGATGGCTGCCCCACAGGCCCTGAGCTACAGCCTCATGCCTCCTCCTCCTCCTCCTGCTCCTCCAGTCCGCAAACTGACCCGCAGGGTACTACACAACACCTGTAAGCAGTGTAAGGAGTTTAGGACGGCAGAGACTGGACACAGCCAGTATAAAGGAAAGGTGTACTGCCCAAACATTGAAACTGTCCCAAAAGAACAGTGGCTGGAGGACATGAAGAAAAAAAAAAAAGTTTGATTCATATATTGTTCATATATGATATTGTAATAAAAGTTTGGTTGATAAAAAAATATATGCTTCACTGTCTCCTTTTCTCTCCTTTCCTCCTCTTTTTCTCCTTTTTTCTTCTTTTTTCTCCTTTTTCTCCCTTTTTTTTTCTTCCCCCTCCTCTTCCTTTTTTCCCCCCCCTTAACAGACTATTGTTCCCCAGCTTTGGCGCAGAGAGCAGCATTGATTGTCTTGCAGAAGGTGACATTGCACCCTTCCTCTCATAAATATCCAATTTTAACAAAGCAAATTCCAGCACTGTGTTACTTATTAAATTTCAGTCGCTGTGAGCAGGATTTGAACCTGCGCGGGAATATCCCATTGGATTTCGAGTCCAACGCCTTAACCACTCGGCCATCACAGCTGATATCTATACCCATTAATTAACTCAATTACACACCAGGCTGGTAGAAGTGTTGCAATTTTAATACACACATTACTCCCATTAACTGAGGCGTAGAATAAATTACACTCAAACCTAACATTTAGTGAGCTGGATTTGCTCAATACTGCAATAAGCATTTTGACATGTACCGCTCTGAGAGAAGCTAGGAAGTTTAAAATGGTTCCTTTTGAATATTTCATTTGAATTATGTAAAACATCTGTAAAACATTTATTTCTCAGTATAAACTAGAACAGACATAACAGATAGGGCTGGTCCAGCCTCTATCCCTGCTCCAGGTGTTAATGTGATGGTCTTTACTACAGCACACACTCAGAAGGAGCCAGTCCTTTCTTTCCTTTTTTCTGCAATAGTTTGTCCCAGAACTCATCTGTCTGTTCTCACACAATGGTGACATGTCTGTGTCTCCTGAAGGCTGGTTTATCCACACTGATGTAAGCATTTCCTGTGTTGGTACTGTTCACAACATCAGGGCTCTAAAAAACAAAAGCAAAATTGATTAATCATGTAATTTGTGCCTTATTATACTTGTCCCCATGACCTAACCACCACATGCTAACCTTAAACTGCTATTAATGCTTATCACTGTACCTCTATACAACAACTCAAGAACCTTACCTCAAAAACAGTGGAGCCATTTGCCTGAAAAAAGCCGCTGTCATTGAGTTCACTGGGAGCGATACCTGTGAACAAGAAACAGGACAGACTTCTTTATATCACAGGTAGATAAAAGCTTGGTTAAGCAGGTATGAAAAAGGGGTGTTGTCAATGTTCTTATTGAAGCTTGTGTGTTTGTGAACATGCAAGTTTGAGTCTCACTTGTTTGACCCGACGGCACATATCCTGGGTTCACCTGGCCCTGATTCTGTCCAGCTACATGGACAGTGCTGATCTGGCTCTGAGTCCTCACTCTTCTGCTGCACACATACATGATTGATAACAGAGGATTTATACAAATGTAAAGACATGATGTGATATAATGATAATATGCTATTGTATTGTAGTGACAAAATAGCCATCTTACCTCATTTCATTTTCGTAGGTGGTTTCTGCAGAGGATTGTCAACAACAAATGACTTAAAGTAAATGTGATACGGTTTGCTGAAGGCTATATGTTTGACTTTTTTTTATCATTGAGTATGATGGAACATGTATGAGACTAATATAATGATGCTTACTTTTTTCTTTCCTCCTTTTGTAGCAGAAGATGATTCCGAATATAAGCAAAACCAGCAGAGCAAAAGATCCAATGGACACGACCACAGCTATCAGCACGGTCCAATCCGTAGGCTTTGGAACTGTTAAAGAAGAGATTCAAAGACTTAAGATATTTAATTGTCACATCCAAATGGAGTTAAGAGGCACAACATCCCCAGACACTGAAAGCTCATGAATCAGTATTAAGCCTATATTGCAAGTATTTTTCTATTTCTATTCTCTGTTATACATTTTGTTTGGTTGTGAAAGTTTTGGAGAGTCATAAATGCATCCTAATTACAGCCTGAGGAGGCCAATAGGAGAGTTTAGGACAGTTTTTTTTTAAAGATTTATAGTATATTTAGCATAGCTCATGCAGTCAGACACTAAGGCTACCGCTTATTCAAAGACTCCTTCATCCACTATAACCCATTATTATCAACACATCCAAACAGTGTCAAAATCAAAAGGGGCTAGATGGAGATGGCTGCATACCCTAGCCTACTCATCATGCTGCGCGTTATCTGTGTGTTGACCCTGATCAGGGTTGTTGCTGTAACTATCCATACAAGTGATTTTTGTTAAAGGTCCCCTATTATGCAAAATGCACTTTTTGCTGTCTTTTATACATAAATATTAGTCCTCGTTGTGTAAGGAGACTCACAAAGTGTCAGAAAATATAACCCTCTCTTTTCCTCCTTACCCACATCTCTAAAAACGGGGGTACAAACGAGCTGATCCAGATATGGTGCCGATATGACGTCATATCGGACATGTGGACTGGCTTTACATTGAACTCCTGGCAAAGTCCCACCTAAGTGACACGTCCCAACCTATCGTCCGCAATATACAGTCGCGAGCTAAATCCCTTCCGCAGTCTCTCTGTGCAGGATGTCTGTCGGAGGGACTTAGAGTTGTTGTATATATAATACATATAATGTCACTGTTCCTGTGGTAAACAATGAGAAGTGTTTCAGAAATAATGCTTGATGTGGTTTGGAACATAATATGGCGTTTAATCAATTAGCTGAGCTTCTCCGTTAGAAACTTCTCTCTTCAGGCAGAGAGCTGCATGACGCTCCAAAGGGGCGTGGCCAACTTCAGCTCATTTGCATGAAAGGGAATGTCACAGTCAGCACTTTCAAAAACAGGGCTGAAACAGAGGGATATCGGACATGCTTAAATGCCTGATCTGTTTGATATTTTGAGCAAAACACATCAGAGACATGATTTTTATATATATTTGAGACCTATAATATATGCCATAAAAGAGCATAATAGGAGACCTTTAAATTAAAACCTGGTTTATCAGATTAATCTTCAGTTAAATAGGTTATATGTTCAGTCAAAGCAAGGTTGGCTATTGTGCATGCAATGTATTGGAGGAGGTGACATGACGTGACCATTTTCGGAAAATAACGAGGCTCTCAGCATATTTACATACTCGCAGTTTGATTAGCTGGCGCTTGTACAGGCATATTTGCATTAGCGGGATTTGATTAGGCGTCTTCAATCAGTGGCTGCTAGCAAGGGGCTAAATAAGAATACTAAACGAAATAACACAAACATTAGCTGCCTTTAGCTTAGCGGGGGTGACGCGCAGCCATGTGACCGTGATGTTGTTATGAGTCTCATGTTACCTTCTTACTTCTGGCTATTATATCTATATATTATATATACACTAAAATTCATAAACGTGGTGTCAGTATGTGAAGATTATCCTGTTGAATCAAGTAAAAAGGCTATCCTAAACGTGTTTTTGCCACAGAGCTTATATGCTGCACTGTTCCAAAATTCAATCCCTACACTTCTTTTATGGAAAATTAACTAAGCAACAAAACTTTAGAACGTGTACAGCTTCAGAACAGCTAGGAGGAGGTTTTGTGCAGGACACATAGTGTGGTGTATCTTACCAACCACCAAGTAGACTGAGCTGGATTGTGGGCTGGTCAGTGACTCCAGAGTCGCCCGGCACTCCACATGGGTGTCCCTGACTGCCTGGAACTTCAGGACACTGGTGGAGATGAAGGAATCCCCAGCAGTCATGCTAGTGGTGTTGTACAGGCTGCTGTTCACAGCCTCATTGTTCCAGGTCCAGCTGACAGTAGGTATGGGGAACCATTTGGACAATACACACTGGAACTCCACCTGCTCTTCCTGCATCACCGTCACATTTCCACCCATGATGTGCAGGGTACCACTCTCTGGGAAATACATTTAATACAGTATATTTCATACTCAATGGCATGCTTTACATACAAATAACATATAAGAAAAAGGGTTGAGGTTAAGGATAGAGTTGCAGAACATACAAGACACACCTGAACATACAAGTTCACACATGGCATGTAAGATGTTTGCATGGTCACGTGCATGATCGGTAGTCGTAGCAGCACGTTCGGTTTTGCACTTGCCTTCTCATTTAACATTTTCATCAATTTGTGTTTTGAGTTCTGTTGGTATGAAAAAGATGTGGGCCTTTTACTCAGAAGATGAAATAACTTTTGCACAATGCCACCTTGCAGATACCATTGACTAATCCTTCAATGGTATGGACAAACTGCAGCTAAATTGATAGTTAAAGGACCTCTGCCTGTGAATCTGAGGGTTTTTGCTGGTTGCTATCTTAATGTACTGAGGTGAAAGGACATTTTGGACATTGTATGCAACTTGTAGAAATGTGAAACCAATTCTAGTTTTGAAAGGGAGCCAATGCAAGGATTTAAGAGCAGTTACTCATACTTTTTAGTTCCATCATTGTGAATAAGTTGGAACACTTTCTGCAACAAGAAGAAAGTTCCTTTCTTGTTGCATTCTGGGGCAACTGATGGTTCAATAAGCAACATGTCTCAGATCCCTTTTGCTTTTTCACCGACTACCCTCCCAAATGAGCGACATTGTGATGTCACGTCTATGTTGCTGCTTTTCCATCATTAGAGCGTGAATATCCCTCACAATAATACCAATAGCGGACTGCGTCGGAGCTGTGTTAATCAGCGGCAAATGCCAGTCACAGACAAGCATATACATGGGCAGAAGCAACCTAAAAGTGCTAATCCACTGTCAGACTGTCATACCAGGACTGTAAATACCATGAATGAGTAGTCAGTTTATATCACTTCGGCATCAGCCATTATCTACACGCATATCAATAGATACGAGTATTTTTTGTGATAATCCAGCTCCTGATTGTCGTATATGACACCTGAATAAACAGCTGATGCCACTCGAACAGGTTTATATGCGTTCTTTTAAACCAATGTATGCCAGAATGGTAGCGAAGGGGTTCAAAAAGCATTCAATGTTTTTCCCTAATGGAGAAAGGGAAAAATAATGTGGTTTTTTCAGCTGATGTTATATTGACTTTACTTCTTTCTGGGGATTGATACGACTGCACATAGTCCATTCATCAGAGCATCCTCAGCAAGGGTCTGCTATTGAAAAAGAGTAAACCCTGAATGTCCAAATTGACCAATCAGAATAGAATTGAGGATTCAACTAAGCCATGTATGAGACATATATAACAGCAGCATGACATCTTAATGACCCTACCTTGTACATAGAGCTGTGCCGTCTTCGAGCCATAGTCCCCCTGCACACTGCAGATTACAGGCCCCGATTCATGGTGGGACACGTTCTGGATGGTGAACTCCACACAGCTGGTGTCACCGATTGAGCAGAATCTGGCAGAGAACATCTCTGGGTCGGAGGTGATTTCCCCGCTGTTCAGGACAGTGGTGACCAGAAATTCTCCCACAGTCCAGGTCATGACATTCCATAGTCCTTGCATGCTGGCATTGAATCGCACGTCAGAACCAAGGAGCACTGTTGCATTCAGAGGCTCCAGCTGGAACTGTCCTGGCAAAGCTGAAATAAGAAAGGATTGCTTTAAAGCGAGTCTAGGACAGACCAAATACTGTGACTGTAGTCTATGTCACAGAGGCCTTGCAAGAATTTTATAAAGACTGGACATATTTGCTCAACTGAACATTGCCATGTGTGTTGTGATGTCGGAAGTCTGTCTGCCATTGCTGTTGCATTGCATAGATTTGTCATTGATACAATTCCTATTTATGATTAATACATTCATTTTAGTTCAACCCAATTATTTATGCCTCCTTTTCATTTGTGTAATTGATTAAATTGACAGAAGAAAAATTCAAGTTTAGATTACAAGATTTATGTAATTGCTAGTATAATTGTCTTATTGTTTCATTTTCTTTTCTTTTGTTTTCAAGCCAAAAATATGCAGTTTCAATAGGCTCTCAGCATCACTTTAGGCGTAATACTGTTTAATTCTGACATTTTGAACGCTACTTATGCATATCCATAAATATGTAATAATTAGATTTGAGTCCCCCCCATAACAAATAAAAAACAGCTGCCCAGGTTGCATTTCTGTATGCTGCTTCAGGTTTTTTGTGCAGCTCATTGTAGGTGCTCACATTCAGTGGTTATTCAAGCAATGCAATGCGAGAAGAAAAAGTAAATACAATTATAAAACAATAACAAAAATAATACAATTAATAAAATAATACAGTTTCAGAGTGTAACTGATTTAAATGTGTTCTGCAACAATTTGTGCTTGTCCTTCAAGACAAAGGGAATGCTGCATAGTATAGCACACAACACTCTTTGTTCAAAACTGTGCTTACATTTGCTCAGAGTACATAAATATCACAAAGGACCTGTTTTGTAAGTGGACTGATACTCAAACACAACATTAATGTGGGCTCAGATTACACATGCTGAGGTACTGTTTAAGTATGTCTGGATGTTGTGTTTAAGCGTTTGTGAGTAAGCAGAGCAACGTTTTCTCTTCACTGTCCTTCTGTGCCTATATTACGCAAAGTGTTGACATTTTGATGAAGAATGCCTGATTAGATTTCAAACGGTTTGGTTTTGTGTAGCTTTCTTTCTTCAAGGCAGTATTAAGGGGAATGATTAGTTATTATTATAAACCCACAGCAAACCTGTTTGATATGCTGCGGTGTTCAGAAAGTGCTAGACTGGTGATTAAAAGCTTTTAAGGCTTGTTTGCAAAGTCATTTTAAAACAGTACACTGACAAAATGGAAACTTGGCTTTTTAATTAAATGTATTATGTCAACAGATTTCATATAACTGTATTACGTTAGGTGAAAGCAATACTATAACTTTTAAATTAAATATATTAGGTTCAACTTGATATTATTGCTTTTAACGGAGCATTTTTTCATTGTGTGAAGCAAATGTGCAGAAGGACAGACATCAAGTTACATCTTAAACAAGCTGCTGAAGTCACCTTGCAATTGTGGACTTATTTCATTCATTCTCATCAGAAGTGGTTAAAAGACATTATAGCAATTTAATTTCCCCATAGCTATTACTGCAGTTTAATATCATACCTAAGACCGTTTATAAATAAATTAAATTATGCAATTAAATAACCACATTTTCATTAATACCATGTGGGAAATAAGCATTACTTCAGTAGCACATTTAGTTTAGATTTTTTAATAATTTCTGGCAGTTCAGCAGAATTTCATAGACTTGAAAAATAAAAATGTGTTCTGACCTCCGGTTGCAGACAGTAATAAACAGACGAGGAAAAGGGTTGGCTTTGATCTCCAGGAAGCGGTCATGTTGTTGTTTTTCCTGAGGTCCAGAGTCCTCTAAAATTGAGAACAAGCTGAAAATAATAATGCACATATCTTGGTTGGAATGAACTAAACTGAAAATGTGGAAGGCAGATAAGTTAAAACTTCAGCAGCGAATGCCAGTGAACATGACAGAAGAAGACATGATGATTTTTCAAGAACATTAATAGATGGCAAAATAAATATACATTGGGAAGTTTAACGTCAGATAAATGGACTTAACTCAGCCACCATTTCTCTAAATCAGAGCAGAGGCAGCATGAAAACGTACTACTATTTATAAATGATAAGCTTGGGATAATGACTTTCAAAGTTAAATATCCTGTGAAACTGTGTTTGAATGAAACAAGTGTATTCTCCTGATTCACGCAAAATGATAATCCCTAAAGAAAGAAATTGCCAGTTTTATTTCCCCTGATGTTTTAACTTACCCAATGCCAAACCAAACAGTTTTCATGACGCTGTCGTCCCTCTATTATAGCCTTCCATACTTTGTTAGCGTTGGTATTAAAACAATTGTCTCAGTAGATTAATCATATGCCTTCATAACTGAATATTCCTAAGTAATAAAAGCATCTTCAGTTAAAACAGCTTACTGAATGGGAGCTCCCGCTGTGGTGTGTTTGCATCAAAGCTCCATTTCCTGAAACAGCAGGTAAACAGCAGGACTCCACCCAACTGTAGGCTCTCACACAGGGAGCAATGTCCAGACCCAGCCCTCTTCATTTCAATACACTTGTAAGTGAGGCTGAGGCATTCACCTGCTGTCAGGATGCACTTATCACAGCTTTATTCCATGGTGCATTTGTGAGTCACACTGAAGAAAATTTGATATTGGCTATAATTAAATGTATTATGTCAACAGATATCACAGAAGTGTTTTAGGTTAGTTGAAAGCAATACGATATGTTCTTCTGAAACAGTAACAACTGTTGTTTCACGTTTCTTCTCTCTGGTTTGAAAGAAAAAGCTGCATATTTAGATAATAACATTTCACAACACCTTCTTAGTGGAGTCATGGGTAAAAGTGTGTTTGAATAATAACAATTAACTGAAGATTAAATATTACTTATTTGAGATCTTCGAGTGATGTTTTTCATCTCCACCACTAGAGGTCACTAGGTTTGTTTAGTATAAAATGCTGTGCCTTGTGGTTGCAGGCATTTTAAAATCCACTTGTATTTTTATTGTAGTAAATCCTAAATCCTAAAATAGTTTTAAATGCAATTCAAGTACTTCATTACAAATGTTTCAACATGGAGTTAATTGCATGTTTCAATTCAAAAACCTCCATAATATCTTATTAATACTAATAGACCACCTTATGTATTGTAATATACACGTTTTATATCATAGTACAATGTCAGCTTTTTAACTTTAATTTTGTATGTTTGTATAATTATTTAATTTAATTGTATTCAATTATTTATTTTTTTTCTTATGTTTATCTAACTTTTAATTATATTTGATATGTTTTATTTATTCAGTTCTAAAAGGAAGTCATGAAACCCAATTTCCCATGGATGAATATATTTTTCTGAAGAATGTTGTATATTTTAAGTATGTAGCAATCAACATGCTCCGTGATAAGGTAAAATAATTGAAGTGTGACTCATGCACAATTTATATCATGATCTGTATGGTTTATTGTTGTTTCTTTCTTGACTGGTTTGCATTGTTCTAAGTGCAATGCGTGAATAGGAGTAACGATGAGCGTGTGCTGAAGCTGGAGAACTGAAGTGTTTCTAAAGCAGATGTCAATGACGCTGCAGAGAAGATGGCAGCACGTATCTGTTGTGCACTGTTCCTCATGAGGGCAGCCATAGGAACTGGAATGTCTCCAGACACAGCTGGTATTGTATAGGCAGAAGCGAGCAGACAACCATGAAAAAACAGGAAGTAGATGGTGGGGGAGGGTCAGCAGCAGCCATCCCTCTGGTCCCCTGCATAGGGCCCGTAATGGGAATCATTCAGAGGGCCTCATCTGCCACCAGAGCGGCGTGTCAGAGATCATCGGCTATAACTCATCGTGCATGCTCGGCTTTGTTCGCCTCCATGACTTCTGGGGCATCCTTTTATTTCATTTTATTCTTGCTAATCACAGATTAGTTCCATTGACTTGCCCCCTTTTCTCAGAGAGTAAGATATGGCCCCACAACGCTACGCTTTTCACACAAAAACAGCAAGTCTTCTGAGCATAATTGATCGTCTTTGTGGGATTTGTTTTTGTTGTGAGAGCTGCTGGCTAATCAATGGTTAAAGCCAACTAAGGTTTATTGTTACTGAGCTTATTAGATGGTGTGGCCGCAGGGGCTCACATCCTCCTTCTACATTAAATGATTCTTTCTCTCCTTCTTAGACTACAACACATACCTTATTTTATCTTTAATAACTGAATGCGACACTTTCTCATTTGTTTTATTTTACATCATGTTTATACCGTTACCCTGATAAAATAGAAATATTTATGAGATATCCCTAGCAATTTACTCTTGTACACAAACCCAGATACATATAAGGGGAGGTAGGTACATATTTTTGTATACATTGTTATAATACGTAATAGGTTATTTGATGTTATTTTGTGCTTTCAGCTCATTCTATTTTACATTTATATTTATGTATCTGCAATCTACTTGCACCATTCTCATTAAACTTTTGGGGGATTTTTTTCTTGCACTGTTTTTATTTATTTTACTGTCTTAAGTATATTGTATGGATGTTTCTTGTTACCAATTGTTAGGAGAAAAAATGACAACAAAGCCCTTCAATTACTGCCATTCGAAAATCTCAATTGTGCAAGATGAGTTCATTGTTGGTTTTAACTTTTTCTAGATTAAAAATAATAATAATTAGTTGAAACAGTCTTTCCTCAAAAGTTAAATATCTATTAAATAGCAAAACCACCATAGATATTACAACTGCTCTACTGATTGCACACAAGGCTGCTGTGTATGTTGGTGTGGGTTTATGCTGTGGATTTTTCTCTGGTTCGTTAGCCCCCCTCACACAAACTAGTGTAATCTGGCTTGACCTGCTCCATATTGGAAGGCTTCATTCACTACATGGGAGAGATCCTCTTAGTAAGAGAGAAGGATCTACTTGCATGCGGCAAAAGATACACATTATACCACCTTCACCAATGGTGGCTTCACAGGACGCAATAAAGACAAACAACTTCTCTTTTCCTGGCCTAAAAGATTCCTGCAGCTTCTATTTGTAAGTTTTTTAAGTGTGTTTTTGAAGAAGATACATGTAAAAGTTGCCTTCTGTTAAAGAGGCTTTGGATGAGGTCACCTTTACCTTCATCCTGTCACCTTTCCCTGGGGATTATGCCAATGTGTCTGTTCCAGTTTCCTCTGAGACAACTCCAACTGAGGTTATTTTGTGTTGTAACCCCACTCTGTGTACATGTTGTCTGTGTTGTCATCAGAGGTTGAGCAAGTACTCAGATCTTGTACTTCAGTAAAAAATAAGTACAACCAGAGTGTAGGAATACTCTGTTACAAGTACAAGTCCTGAATTCAAAATGTTGCCAGTACAAAAGTATTAGCATCAGAATATACTTAAAGTGCCAAAAGTAAAAGTACTCACTCTGCAGATTGGTCCATTTCAGAATAACATATTCAGGTGCAGCTAGTTTTAATTGCTTTGTATGCTGCCGGGTAGATGTGATTTTATTCCAGGTGTAACTAAGAGGACTAAAATATTTTAAGTGTTGTTTATATTTCACATCATTAATCCAAATCTACAAAGTAACTAATGGTATAAAATAAATGTAATGGAGTGAAATTACACAATTGAACTCTGAACTGTAGTGGGGTAGAAGTAAAAAGTAGCACAATATTAAGTACTACAAATGTGTAATTAAGTTTAGTATTTGAGTAACTATACTTAGTTACTTAACAACACTGTTTGTCATCTCATCTGTGATGAAAGGACTCCCAAGTGCTCACTCCTACTAAAAGGCCCCTTCACATGTATTATATGTTGTTCGGTATACCTGGGCCTGCTGGGTGATTCTGTATCATAGCACACATCTGTAAAACTAACCACATCTGTGCCATAAATAAAACGTCATATCATATTCCAGCTCAGATTGCATTTTAATGTGGTGGACCGCAGCTCTGTTTAGCTCAAAACTCTAAAGGAGATGGGAGGGACACCATTTCCGAGTTAATGAGTCAAAGACTAAAAACAACCAGCAGAACAGGTTTATACTTTAACGATGATCATGAGCAAACTTTTAAATGTTTGTAAAGCTAGTTGTTCCCCACCCTGAACTTTTACCATCAAGAATCCCAGTGGGATGAAGAAAACTCCTGGTGTCATTACCATAAGAATATTGGCAGGAATCAGCATGGGAGTGAAATGTCACATGCAGGTGTCATAAGAGTTGGAACGATTCTCCAAACGAAATTAAATTTAGTGTGTTTGCAAACTGCTGCCGAATGCCGCCCTGCATGAAAGGCCGTTCAACTGTGAGCAGGGTCTGTTTGATGTTCACACCAGGTGGAAGAGTTTGAATGTCCCAGTGATCTCAAAAAAATGCATAAATCCAAAAAACCTATAAATCCCTCTGGGGAAATTCAATAAAAGAAGTGTTTAAGGCCTGAATGGTAACTGAATGAAAGTACCTGTAAATCCTGTCTTGTTTCAATGTTGTTTGGGTTGGGCCTGATTTGTAATGCAAATAGATGATTGTGTCAAAGTTAATCTTATTGTGATGTATTTCCTGCTTAAACAGGAAGTAGGAATGTCCTAAATGCAGAGAGGGATCATTAAGAAATTGACTTTAAAGGAGCAAAGAAAATACTTTGATAATTTTTACTTTTGACTATTTTTGTCTGTTGGAATTATTATGTATGCCTTATATACTAAAAATCATCATTAACAAAAGCATACTCCTTACATGCCAAACATTTTAATATTGGCACTTCGACCAAGGAAATTGTATATTGTTGACCCTTTTGTTAAATTTGCTTTAAATACAGTTATTTTCTGTAGTTAATTTTGGGGATAGAAAGGAGGCTCCTTATACAAATACATATTTGTTTTCAGGCAAATAAGCCAAATAAGAAATAAACGCTTTACATAAATTATTGATAAAAGTATGCACCTCAATAAGTAATTACCTTGTACACATGATAAAGGGTATTTACCTATGGAATGGCACTCGTTTATATAATTAAGTATAGCATATATGTGTATTTAATGTATTATCTGTTTTCATGGCAGGACAACAATATTATGACAGTGGTCAGAAATGGAGGGAAGAAGGAAGAAGCATTGTGAGTATGCTAGAAGCTGTAGCCATGTCTGGATAGCATACAGGAGCCAACACAAGCTATGAACTGTAGCCTATCCTCACGTATCTTATCGCCATTTTCCTACGCTTTAATCCAAAAGACCTGACTGGGGTGATACACACCCCTCTCTCAATATACTGCAAATAAACAAAACCTATTTTCTTATATGACGCGCATTAAAGGCGTGCATTTGATTATATCAGATTCTATCCTCGAACAAATGAAGTAATATGTGTGGAACACATATTTGTACGGGAGGGGAAGACACATTCAATGACAGTTCGCCTTGTTACGGCAGATGGTTGTTCGCCATGTTTGTTGACTGACGTGTCACGCGACCAAACAGGTAGGAGCAAAGATTTGAAATCTTGTTGCTGAACCATTGTCTTGTCGAATCACCGGACAGCGGGGGCGGGGTATACCACCGTCAATCATGCAGGAACTATAACGGTTTGAATAGGGAGGGAGGGGGAGAATCCAATCCGGTTTGAGCTAGTTCTCCTTCCAATGGAACATTAACGTCTCGCTGCGCTGTATTAGACTGTACTGGTACAGCTTTATCCACATTATAGCCTGCCACTGTATTTTCTGCTGTATTGACTTACATTTAGCCCTTTTTCTTTTTTAAAAACACCACACGCAAACCAACCATGCCTAAAAGGAGCAAAGTGAGTAGACCAACATCTTTCATGCATTCAATAATACTGCATTTATCAACCCCGGCTGCAATTTGTGAAATGAGCTCGATAGCTTGCAGACACAGTTGTTCAAATGTAGCTACAGATGTCCTTCTTGTTTTCCGTTTGTGAGTAAACAATGTTGCAGCTTGCAGCTGGACTTGTTCTGTTATGATACTACAAACTGTCGGATTGTGTCTGTTATCACTCGTGCAGTGATTATCTTTGTGCAAGAGCTTTTCCGTGAGTCGGGGTTTCCCGCACAATGGTTTCCTGCACAGTTGCAACATTGTATAAACACATTGAGCTTGTTGCAGTGTCGGTTTCTCTGTCGATAGACGGCTTTCTGCAAAGAAAGTTGGCGGCATATTGATTGTTACCTATGGGGGTCGTCACGCTGGATACTCAAGTTACTATGAAAGCGGATTGAATGTTCTTCGCTAGGCTTTAATGGTAGCTTACTGTGTTTGTGTGGGCAATAACACTTGTTTCCGTAAAAAAACACAACTTTAACATCTTTTTATGAGTGTATAATGTTTCCCTGTAATACGAATAGCGTACTGTTGGTTATTGTTGCATGTATTGGAAGGCGTTCGTCGTGTTTTCGCGGTGTGTTGTCGGTTATGCAATGGCGAGCCTCCGTCAGCACAGCGCTGCTCCTGTTGCTGGGCTTCCAGTAGATTCTGCACAGCGACTCTGTTCAAATCCATGGCGGGAACGCTCACTAACACCGTACACTGGCAATCCCATTTATTACCAATGACTGGATGAGGAGGCGGAGTCCCCCATCCCCCCATTGGACTTAGACTGGAGCAGGGAGAGCACGAGCAAATGACGCTGTGTTATTGTTACAATGCGATACACTGTATGCCTTATTATCATGCTAATGATGTTGATGTGCGGATTAGGAAGTGATGTTATGTTTTAGATATTAGTGCATATCCCAGTCAATCACAGTACTCGAACTAAACTTAATAATGTATTATGCTTGGTGAGCAGCCATAGGACAATATTTTGTCTGGAAACGCCCACCCGTGTTACATAACTAATACTAAAAGCCCACTCCCCAGCAAGACTGGAACTCACCATAGGCACATTTAAATGCAAACTTTAATCATATTTTCTTTCTTTTTTCTTACAGTCAGGAGGAGACTCAGCGGTAAGAACATTTTATAAGATACTGTATTTATGTTTTAGTCATTTTCTGTGCTCCCACCAGGGGTCAGTAACAACCCATCACTGGTAGGCATTAGCTGACATGTTCATTCTGTCCATTGTCTCTGCAGCCCAAGAGGAGATCTCTCAGGTTGAAAGACGTAAGTACAGATTATTACACACCCTATGCAACCTCATAAAGTCTTTCCTAGTGCTGACTATGGTTTGATTTGCGCTTACAGAGACCTGCACCAACAAAGGCAGAGGCTAAACCTAAGCCAAAGGTGAGAACTTTTTTCATTACTTCATATTAGACTCTGTTGTTGACTGTTAGACTAATGCTGTTAATATTTCTTTGGCAGAAGGCAGCTGCTAAACCTAAGAAAGCCAAGGACGTGGAGAAGGCCAAGCCTGAGGAAAAAGCACCAGAGGCCCCTGCTGAGAACGGCGAAGCCAAAGCTGAGGAAGAGGTAATGTTTATGTAAATATATAAACATGCAAAATAAAGCTCATATTCTTGGTGATTAAACTTTGACACCCTCAACTTTGTCTTGCAGGCACCGGCTACAGACACAGCTGAACAAAAAGATGAGGCAGCAGAATAGCATCTCTCCAAACACATCTTTTACCAGTGCTCCCTGTACCTCTTTTCTTGTACAATTCAGGGGATATTTTTATCAACTATTTTCTAAATACAGGTTTTTTAGTAGTTTGATTGTAGAGAACACTTTTTTTTAATGAAAGAAAAAAGTCAATTTGGAGACGGGAATTTCGTCACATCCCACAATTTTGCATCGCCATAAAAAATTGCGGTCCTTGTTGTTACTGTCAGTGGATTTCATTTCAGTTATAAATGTGAAGGAGGGGAGGGTGCAGGACAGGTGTCAAGTTCGTCAACACGCGATCGCGGCGTTCAGGAGCTGGGGCAGCAACGGGAAGAGATTACATTCCATATGCTTTATAAGGGATCGTATGTAATCTGTGCTGGGGGGGCGGGACAAAGTCACAGGGAAACTCATTGTTTTATTTTTAATGAAGAACAGTGTTTTAGAATGTTTGTAAACTTTGTTCCTATATGTTAACTCTTGTAATCATACCGTTTTCTTAATTAATTTGATCAATAAAGCTAAAATCCCTAGTACTGGAGCTCTCCTTATCAGAACTGTGCATCGCGTGTGTTGGTTGTGTCTGTTCTGTGATAGCATCGCAATAAATTTGTATAGCTGCCGTGAAAAGGGGTTTTCAATCTTTCTATATGCAGTGTGTAACGATACATTGTAAGGATGGTAAAAATGGAATTTGTTTTCATAGCCACGTTTATGCGGTGTGCAACCATACAGAGCAAACTGGAGACTGGCTTGCTAAAGGCCGACAGAAAAACTGTACATTTATTTGAGATGTCAAATGCATACCAGCAGTAGCAATATTCATGTGGGTTTTAGATAGTGTGCCGTTTCTTTCTATTTGTTTATAGATGTACCTGTGTATTGATTGTTATCAACAAACCAATAAAACTTGGTTGGTAGTTGTTACGCTGTTTCCTTCTGAAAAGTTGCTTATTTATTAACGTTGCTGATGAAACACGGAAGGTTTCTCATTGTTCTTAAAGTATTAAAAGACTTTGTCAAAAAATACTGCATGTCATTGTAGGTTCAGCACAAATAATGTGATATATAAGTGGAAAGTAGCTGAATAATCACAGTTTTAGTATGTACGTTTAGGGAAGGGACCCTACTGGAGGTTTACTTTCAAATGTAATAGGACACATTCAAAGACCAGGATCACTTCAGTAATGTGTTTCAATGATTTGGAGGCTAGGAAAAGCAATATAAAAGCATAAGTCATAGTATGATTTTGAAGAACTATAAAATCAATACCTTTCACTTATTCAATAATAGTTTTACAAACTTTACAAAAAAAGGCAAATGAGACTATTTTCAGCACCACGGACAGCTTCTCTTGGGACTTGCTTTACTCAAACTCTAATCGTGACTACATTACATTTAGAGGAATAAACATTCCTGTGCATCTTTTGTATCTCTGATGCAATGAAGGAAGTGCGTTCATACTTAACTTTCACTTTGTCTTCCTGATGAAGTGTTCACTTGCTTCTTTAGGATTCTCACTGACCTCCAGCTCAACTACTTACTGACATGGCTACATTCCAACTGACTAACTACAGCTAATGATGAAGCCATAAGAAGACCCCTCCCTGTTTGATGGAGAAATTAATGTGCAGGGAGACACAAAACATTGTCCCGGACAAATGCATTCTGAGGTTCAAGTATAAATCATTTGAGGATTAAACAGTTTAGGACTCAATTCACAATCAGCAGCCAAGTGGTTCTAAATCTGCATGAATAGCTTACTAACAATTAAATCCACTGTATAATAATAATAATAATAATAATAATAATAACTTTGACTTATATAGCACCTTTCAAGACACAAATAAGAAGATACTAAACTGAAATAAACTAAGGCTGGTCACAGAAATGCAAACAGACGTGTTTTGAGTGCTCTTTTGAAGAGAGTGGTCCTGATTTCGTAATTTGTGTATGTATTCTTGTAAAATGTGTACCTTTAATTTCTTATGTTGATGTATGTTTTGTCATATCTTTTTTGTATCTGTTGACACCAACTTAACATTAAAGTATTGATCATTTCATACAAATGTTTACATTTGATTTTTAACATTCTATCTTTTATGGGATGTTTTTAGTTGTTTATAAAACTTTTTTTAATGTATTGTTATCTTCCTATTGTACATGCTTACTTTAACTTCTTATGTTTTTACAAATATTTATTTCTATTTATTTATTTAACTTTCATTTGATTTAATTATAAAATGCAGCTACTGTCACAAAACCCAAGTATTCTGAGTCTGATTCCGATTTTTTGTTTGAGATAGTCTAATTAAATTGTCCCTGTCCGCACAGGTAGTGTAGTGGTCTCAATAAAAGCTAAAGAGTTTAATGAGCTCAGTGTCTCCCTGCTGAGCTGCAGCAGCGGGAGAGAAAGACAAACCTTGAAAACAATCAAACTGTAAGATGCCCACATGATTTGTGCAGCTCGGTCTGCAGAAATTCCCCTGGATTAGAAATCAATTACATAGAATCTGCATTAGGAAGGAAGTTTTCACAGCCAGAGGAACATGAAGGAACATTTAAAGCCACTTTAAACTGTTTGAATATTTAAAGAATTTAACGATTACCACAGGGTTGGAATAGCAGCTTGAATGTTTATGCATTTAGCCAGTTTACAGAAGAAAAACCAAACAAACTAGACCTTTACTGTACAACACATTTATTGTACAATCCCAGTTTGAATTGTTGAGATGAGAGAACTCAGATTTTTTAGATGACAAAGTTAATATTATATCTGTACACAGCTACAGTGGCAGTAACACAACTCAAGTGATCCTTGAAAGCATCACAAAAGCTGGCGAGTGTTATTCTGCATCAACTAGCATTACACAGCGTATAAAAATAACCTATTCTCCAATGACTTCATTTTAGTGAAATAATGATTTGATTTTCATCAGTACACAAGGTATTGATAAAATGACCTAGACACATGCTACCACATTTGTGCAAATACCTAGACGGATAATAGTCTAGAATATACAGGCCCATCAGAAAACATTCAATAAGTTAAAGAGAAGTGACCTCCACTGAAGGCAAGTACGCAATGAGCAGCATGCATCCACTGGATCTCAACAGAAACCATACATCATGTCCTGTCCAGGTTCTTTTAAGTGTACAGCTGCCATTAAACTGAAAGGTCTCTACGTGAATATGGCCTCTATGATAAATAATCAAGTTCTACTTACGTTGTGCGGTTGAAGAGGAGAAGACAATCCATACATATGCTACAGAGATCCTCTTTCATTTTTGGATTATTTGGGTGATCAAAAAGGTTATGCGCTCTTATTTTAATAGATTTTTTGTCCAAAGTACAGAGAAGAAGTTTATTTTAGCAGGCAAAAAACCCCACCAAAGTTAATGTCGCAGGCTGTAAAAAATACAGATTTCTGCCTGACATAATTCTATCTAAAGTAGTTTAATGATTAACACCCTTCCTGAACATCTTCATCAATGTATTTCCTCAGGAAAAAACCTTGGCAATTAGTGTTATTTGGTCAAATTGTTGTATTAATGTGCAGTATTCTATATAAAGAGCTGTCTTAAGTGATAGAACACAGGCTGTTTGTCACATATTAACATTTATCTTGTTTCAGGAAGAAACGCTAGTCCATTTTCTCTGCGATGCGTCCCATTTTGGTGCGCATATTGCGTACAAGGAAGAAACCAATGGTGGCAGAGGCCATTATCACCTCGGCTACCCAGAATGCCATGTCCCAGCTGTGTTGTTTGGCAATAGTGCTGAAGGGAAGCCCCGCCATGAACGCCCCCACTGCAACAGAACAAAGTGTGTTTAGACGGATGAATGGTGAAAGACCACAGTGAGGATACACATGTGAATCTGCAGCCTACCATTAGCCATCAGCGCTACAACAGCGTGAGAGGTTCCACAGAAATTCGGAGGAGCACATTCACTGGCTATCACCCCAAACAAGGCGATTGGTCCATAGGAAGAAAATCCAAACATAGCACCGAGGAACAGGATCCAGATCTGTGTGACAGAGAGAAAACGTGGATCAGTGTTTAGTGGAACAATTACTCAAAAAGTAGCAACACTGAGGTTTAAATATACTCTGTTAAAAGTACTGCATTTAAAATATTCATTAAAGAACAAAAGTATAAAGCATCAAAATATACTTAATGGAGCCCTATTCTGCTTTTGTGTTGTTTCCTCTTTCCTGTAGTGCGTTCCATATGTTTTTATATAAATGGTCTGCTAAGGCTTAAATCCCTGTGTTCCCTCCAGAGGGAGTTTCTCTCCCACACATCCCGCCCCCGGGTGAATCACCTCCATTGGACTGCTTTGTTTACTTCTGTAACTTACTGACATCACTATGTAACACTGGTGCTTGGATATTGGCTAGCATCCCAACACATTGTATATGATAGGTTAAGGGGTGGGAAATCTCTGAGTGGTTGACCAATCACAACTGAGCCACCCAGCAAACGAATCAGAGCAAGTCTGGGCTCTGGTTTCAGACAGAGGGTAAAAATAGCTGCTGCAGCACAGGCAGTATGAGAAAAATAAAGAGCTTTTTGAACATTAAAGCATGGGAACATGTCACAGTAGAGGAACTAAATACAAATATGAACCTGAACATGAGCATAATAGGGTCCCTAAAGGCCTACCAAAAGCTAAAATGCGAATGTTAAGATATAAAGAGTATACATAGTGTGAGTATAATAATTAACACATTAAAGTGTTCATCAAGTCAATTGCAGTTGGTAAAAGGGCAGGTTTAATTGAAGAACTAGATTAACTTGCAGTTATAAATCATTTTTTTAAAGTTCATTTATATGTTGTATGTATAATCTAAATCTGCAAATTAGCTAAAAGCCATCAAATAAATATAGTGGGGTAAAAAGTACAACATGTGCCTCTAAAATGTAATGGAATAAAAGTAACATAAAGTGAAAATACCTAAATGAAGTCACACGTGTAAAAGTATTTACCAGTTTTTTGGAACATACCTCTTTTTCTGATACGCCAATGAGGACAGAGACAGGATGAATGACTTGGACCCAAAGAGGCGCCTCCTGAGGACAGAACATATTCTCTTGTGAAGTTTCAATACGGCAAACAGGTTTATTCCATGCACAGTATTACACTAATTAAAGGTGCGGTTACCTCAGGGATCTCAGGTGTGATGGTGACTCTGAACAGGTACATGGACACACACATCCCGGTCATCATGAAAATGAGCAGGCCGTGGCGAGGGTTTCCGTGGGTGCCCAAGCCTTGCTGAAGTCAAACAGAGGATCATTATTTTAACACTGTACTCCATTTAATAATCATTTTTGCACAATGTATCCCATGGCTGTCACTCACCCGAGACACAGCTCTGTCGGAGAGGAAGCCCGCTGCAAGGCTGCCCACAAAGCCTCCCACCTCCAAGGCACTCATGTAGGTGCTGCCTGTGGGGAACACCGGAAGTCAGCATCATTCACCAGCAGGATCAAATGATAATCTGTGACAGTTAAAAAACATACCCATTAAAACAGTCTGGCCCTTCTCCTGAATGAGGAACAGCAGTCCCCAGTCAGTGGCAGCCGTCTTCACCCCGAACACCACCAGGTAGCCCAGAGAAAGCACCCACAGGAAGGGGGAGAGGAGGAACTCCCTCAGGGTGCTCTCACTGTTTCCTGTACACAAACAGGGAGATACATTCACTGGATAAGTCTAACAGTTAAAAGGGCACTTTCTATTATATGCCTACTGCAAGATGCAGCTCCGGCACCTTTTTTTAAAAATCTCTATCTCTACATGTATGGCAGCCATTCCAGTGTTTGTTGAACTCCAACACAGATATGTTGTCAGTAGTTTATGGAATAATTTTTTTTTAAAAGTATTAAACTCAAAGACAAACCAATGAATAACAAAACCAGAGAAACTAATAATGCTGCAGTGGTCTCTTTTCCAGAGCTGTATGTTATTTTTTTCTTTGAACTTTAGTAAGTCACTCAATTTTCTATTTTAAATAAACCACCTACATTTATCCTTATGGTTGTAGTGTATTAACAAATTACACTTAAAAATTATAGATATGATAATTGCATATATATTAATCCTTTTAGACATTAGTTATATTGTGTTCTTGGTTTAATCAAATAGAAAGTTGAAGAAAAAGATTCTCCATTCAGCTAATTGATGAACAATTAGCTTGAACAAAAGGCCTCAGATTGGAAGCACAGTCTGGGCTGGCCTTTCACCAAGGTCAAGGTCAGGGATCTTGGGCTTAAAAAGGTTGGTGACCACTGCTGAGCATTGGATCCCATCCTGAGGTCTGGGCCCCCCTCAAGGGAGTGGCAATGATTTAAGGGGGGTTGCCTGATTTGTAATAATAATGAAAACGTATTTGTTCGTACACACAAACCTTTGTCTCGTGATTGTCGTTTAACTATTGTGTTCCACTAGTTGCCTTGTTGGCTCTTTTTTAAAAATGTTTACTTCATTTTGGCTATGTTAATGCATATGCCAGACCTTTGAGCAAGGTTAGGAGATTTTATTATTACATTGGAAGTATAAAAAAACAAAAAAGGCAGTTTTGTTTTTCAAAATGTGGCAACATATTTATACAAATTTGCATGTGCATTGCTGTCTCGACCTTTTACCACTCTTGGCTCTTGGTTTGACTGAAAATTAAGCAAATTGTTCTTAGTTTACTCAGCGCTCATAATCACCTTCCACTGAAATATTGCCTAAGGCTCAAATTAAACTGCAGTCTGGATCAACAGCATTATGTGCCGAAATGTGGTTGCAATTTGCAGAGTTCTTAAACAATCTCTAAAACATGAAAAACATTGAATTGCTAGGATTTTTTTAAATTCATAAGTATTATGTTTATAACACAAAGACATACTTTTAAGAAATTAGAGAGCAGTTGATCAATTATAAGTACAGCTGAACAGTCAGGTGGAATGTAGATCATTATGTCCACATGATGGTGATGACAGGTTGGAGGTTACAGTTGAAACTGTGCAGGTAGTTACAGTCCATCATGTGTACTCCTGTAATGTCAATGAAGTTTTCTGTCAGCTGTGGCTCAGGGAGGTTAATGGGCATCTACCAATCAGAGGGTCAGCAGTTCGATCCCTTGTTGAAGACGCTTCACCCCAAAATGCTCTGATGTCTACAAAGAAGGTATATAACTTTGGTTGATCCCAAAAATGTCCAGATGCGGTTTTACAGGCCCCTTTACAAATCTATGATTTGGTCCTAGAATGAAACCAGCTGAATTGCCTTATTTGGGGGCTCATTTAAATAATTATGACGAACTGCTCTGATTGGCCGGTTTACAAGGAGCAATCCATGGCTGTCTCAGAGCCCACAGAAGTAAGTGAAGTTCGCGAAACTGTGAGAGATGAACCATGGAGGCTATTGGCATCCAACCTTACATGTTTGAGCCTTTATCGGAGGAAGAAACCGAAATAAATTATATATAAATTATAATAAATTAGCCTTTAGTTGTATACTTGATTATGATTGGTCAATTCAGAACATGTGACACGTTAATACAGTAGTACAGACCGCTGTTAAAGACTAGAATGCCCGCTGCTAAGGAGAATCAAGAAAGAGAAAGGAAAAGAGGTTAAAAGACAGAGCGCTTTCTTAGCCGAAGAAATACGATAATTGTTTGGTCAATAAAATAATTTCAATTAATATTGGGAGTCGAGTCGTTAGTTTGTTTAGTATCTGGCCGTGTAATAAGCGGGATCACTTGCTTACGTATTTCATTTCTGATAAAAGCAGCTGCTAAAATATATGGAATGTAATCAACTGAGTACCATTTGCTTTCAATAATTATTTTGATAATTGTTCTTTCCCTGAAGAAATGATAAGTCTTTAGCATCAGCATATAGTCTGCTTCAAGATTGAACAGCTTCCCTGAGTGTACTCCTGATTGTTATGTAACACTATTGTCAGTCCTACTTGTAGATTCTGTGGAATTTGTATCCACACATATTCCCAGTGTGTTCCCATTTTCTCCTCTCCTCTCACAGTGATCCTGCTCTTTACTCACCGCCGGCCTTTGCTCCCTTCTTGGCTGCTGCCTGGATGCTGGGCAGACCCACATCCTTCGGCTCGTTCTTCACAAACAGCACGCACACAAAGGAGAAGCCGGCACAGACGATGCCGGACATGGTCAGGATGGCCCTCCAGTCGTAGTACTGCAGGAGCACTGTGACCAGGATGGGACCCAGACTTCCTGCCAGGTTCATACTGCAGGACAGCACCGACCACCATGTTCCAAACTGGGAGGGCTCGAACCACTGATGGAGGAGACACAGAAGAAAGAATTGTACTTTCTTGTGCATGTCTACAAACTTCATACACACTGCATTCTTGCAACCAAAAGGTCATGGTCAGAAAAATTACGAGTGAGCATTCATGTATCTTTCATAGGGAATTGAGGCTAGGACAAATAACAGAAACATGGCCAAACAGCAAAAACCTGACCTAATAATCAAAGACTTTTGCATTTACTTTTTTAAAGTGATCTGTTCAGATTTTTATCATTGTTACTGCTGGTGGAGAAAATGGCAATACACATTCCCTGGACAACATAGTACCAAGGAACGTGAGAGATGACTGGGCCGCCAACAACTTTCTTAAAGAACACGTTGATCCTCAGCGGTGGAACAGGAGCTACAGCGAAGCAGCAACTGTTCAGCTATTAAAAGATGATGAGTGTCACGAGACCTTTTGGTCAAAGCCCTTTTTCCTTCAAGGAAGGATCTACTATTTATACACTTTCTCCTGTAATCTGATCCCCTCTAGCAGGCTGAACACATGCCAAAGCCTATTTATTCCCCACACTTTTGAACACTAATACTCTTAAGGCAGCTTCTTACAAGCTTCAAGTAGTGTCCAAGAAAGAAAAGCATTAGGGTTTGTTTAGAAAGCTCTAACACATACCACTTATCACACCTTCATGTACCAAAAATATATGTGAAGGACCTTTGCTGATTGTTAAGACAACCTCAACAATCTCAGCACTGTTGGACAGTGTCCTGCAAATGTGTGAGAGGTTGGCATCTCCTCACAGCACACAGTGCTACCTCACCTCAAAGGTCAGCTCTGTGTGACGGCAGGAAACAGGATTCCTCCAACATGCACCAGAAAGGCATACACTATGGCCCCATGCCAGTCTAGCCCCTACACACTCCAACTACCCACCTCCAATCCGCATTGGTAGGGAAATTCAGCCACATTAACTGCCTTCCCAAACCAGCGAGGGGGTGTTAGAATAGTTAAAACCTCTAACAGGAAGTCAGCATCCGTATTCTTAAGCTGCTGCACTAAGAAATACGTATAAATAAAAATAAAAGGAAATGTTATATTGTCATACGTGAATAACTTCATAGTACATTGTATTTTTTTGTTTTCATTTGGATAATATATACCAGTGTCTAGAAAACTGTGATTGTATAGGTCTGTTTATTTACAGGAAGTGTTGCAAAAGTCAGGCAGCTTTCGAAATAAAAGGGATGCCACTAAGGATTTTTGACTTTGATTCTAATGTGCAGTTAGGAAAAGTTATTACAGTTCCTGTTTCTGCCGGGGAGAGGAGAGTTCATCCCAAATATTGCCGATGCCCAGCAGGTGGCTCCCACTCCTGTTAAACACCCTTTCACTAGCTGCTCAAAATTATTTAAGGCATCACGAAGTAAGAAGAGGGGGATTACCATTGGCTGTGAACATTATACTGCATATCTCTGTGTTGCATAACGTGGCAAACAGGATGCTATTACCTTGCGCAGCACTTTCCCACATGGGGGCCAGCCACAACCTTGTCCCAGGCCGTTGATGAACCAGAGTAGTGAGAACATGGGGACGGTGGACGACCAGGAGAAGGCTATGTTGATGCCTCCCACCAAGAACAGGCCGATGGAGAAGAGCCAGCGGGCGCTGATCTGGTCTGACAGCACGCCACTGATGAACTTACTGATGGCATAGGCCATGGTCTGGCTGCTGGTGATCAGACCTGAGAGGGAAACCATGACAGTTACTGTTAGAGCAACGTACCGAGAAATATCACATTAGGGTAACAGGTGTAGCCTTGTGCCCTTTGCTTCTGTGAAGGTTTCCCTCCCTTATGAATTATGATTCATAGTTTGACACTCACGGTTCCCAGCGGGTGAGCTTTCAGAAAATCTAACTCAAGCTCTACCATCGGGTCAAACTTTTAAATGACAATCATGACCAAAAACCTGCAGGACTCATCAGAATTGTCACTTTGAGCATGTTGGCATTATGTATATAAGCATTTAGCGCCAAGCAACAATGTGTTTGACCAAGGTCAGTTTAATATTACAGTATTCAGTACACTCTTTAATGTGCTCCACCTAAACATTTGAGCTATAAGCAAAGGCTATTCACTGAGTTCAAGTGTGGTGATAAGAAAAACCTTGGTCATAGACGGGCAGTAAGCCAAAACACACACCACACATAGCAACGCGTTATGCTACACATGAACACATTTCATGTGCACGAGCAGGCAGGAGGTGAAGCAGAGCTGCCCGCTCTTACACGTAGGGAAACTAACAGCTCTTGGCCTATTTCAATTAGATTTGTTAAGTAAATTTGCTATTATGTTATTACTTTTTGTTGATGCCAAACGTTTTTGAGCAGATCTTGGTTAAAACAGTATTTTATGGGAAAGCTTTTGCATGATTCTTTGTGGAGAACCGTTTTACAGATCTGTGCATTCAATCACTCCATCCATTAGTTGAGGACACATAGGGTGCAAGAGGGGTAAAGGGGACAATTTTAACCATCAACTAATAATACAAGTGTGTAAGGATAAGCCTGGAAGCAGTGTTGTCTGTGTACACAGAGCATGCTAATACTGTACTCTGTGTGTTGCAAGTCAAATAAAGCATATTTAGGCCTTAATGCATAATGTTAGTTGTCAAAGAACCGCCTCATAATACACCTGATGATTGCAGCAAACAAACAAAGAAACTATTATATTACTGCTTCAGTCTTACCTAGGTCATCTTTGTCCAATTTGATCTCCTCCATCACAGAAGGCATGACAAAGGAGAAGGTCTTCCTGTTGAAGAAGAACAGTGCGTAGCCGATGAACATGCAGGGGAAGATAGTCGCACGATAGTAACCATAGCCGGTGGCCCCCATGATTGCACTTGAAGAACAAAGAACTTAAGGGAAAATTAGGCAAAACAATAATTGGAAAAGGAGTCTTTTCTTCAGCGCTGTCTTGTATCTTGATACACTGGCATCTAGATTACAGTCCAGCTGATAGTTACGGTGCTATCAGCTGCCCTTGTTGGACTGTTCTTGGCAAAAAGTTGATGCTATCAGCTACTTGTTTGCAATAGATGTAGCATTTTCTGGAATGCACTCATTAAATACATTCCATGAGGAGAAAGTCTTTTCACAGCACTCCTGCTGCAGGCTGAAGGCTCTGTGTGTCCGACACTGCTGGTCAAGGGATGTAAACTGACACCGACCTAAAAGGGAAAACAACATTATAAATTACAGGAGTAATTACGACTGCTCGTTTTACAAAAACAGATATCAATTTAGCACATGCATACTTTGTTTTAATGGCCAAATAAAATATAATAAATGAAATATTGTTTTGACAGACCAGACATGAAGGGTAGGTATAGACTTTGTGTTTAAACAGTACACACTTTCTGTATCTGAAGTGGCTTTTCTTCGGGTGATGCTAGTTTCATTGCAGACACTTTGTGGCTCAGTGTATTCAGTGGTGTTAAGAAGCTATGTACTCAAATATTGTACTGAAGTACAATTATGAGGTACTTGTACCTTTTATTTTATGCTACTTTGTACTTCTACTCAACTACAATCCAGAGATACATAGTGTAATTTAACTCCGATAGATGTATGTAGTACCTTTAGTTACTTTGCAGATATAGATTAATGACAACAAATAGGATCAAAACTGAAGTCAGACTTAAGTTAAACCTTTAATTGAGTAACATTTTGAATGCAGCACTTTTACTTTGAACCAAGTATCATATACACTGGTACTTATACTTTTACTTAAGTACAAGACCTCAGTACTTCTCTCACCTCTTAGTATATTTTACAGGTATTGTACAAGAAATATCAAAATTGGTCCTTTAACTGACATTGGCTGACCCTTAAAATATCAGGTGTCCTACACAGCAAATTTAAACTTAATAAAGCCACGTGCTCGTAGTCTTTTTTTAGCAACTTAAAGTTAAGGAAGTAGCAGGACCTTAAGTGACCGCTAGATATCACTTGCAATAACCGACATGCTGTAGCGTACTACTGAGTCTCTGTTTCACACTGACAGGCTACTGTACCACCATTACATACCGAGGACACACTCTCTACACCGAGCAATGTAGCTAACGTCCTGTACCGGATAGCGGTGTTAACAGTACTCGTGGCGAGCTGTGTGTGTATCGTCCTTCAGGGCTGCGTTTGACTAAATGCTGCTGTAAAGCCAGAAAGACGGATGCTGGACTCCGCATCATACAGCAGGTTAGCGTCTCTGAGAGAGGACGTGCCTTCAAAGCAGTTACCTTTCATCCGCGTGCCTCTCGCTGCTCACATCCATGCAATAACAAGCTCGTCCACGAGTCTGCAGTTCTTAAGCGCGTCCCCGTGAGACACAGAGAAGTGGGGTTGGCAGCCACTGTGGCAAAACCATGACACCAGCCTTCAGCAGACAGTACTGTCAAATGCTGCATAGCTACACCAAGATCACGGTTACCGAATGCATCTTTAGGGGCAGTGGGTTGCCTTCACTATAGTATTGTTCCCTTGACTCTTGTGCAAACCGATGTTCCCTGAACGTGTCATATAAAGACTGCTGCTATGCTAAAGGCTCAGCAACTCCAACAAATACAGCCTGTAGTAGGCTACGGTTTTAATTGTCAACGAATACTTGTAACAATTACATTTAAACTGGTGCAGCCATGTTTATGTTTATGTTAATATATTGATCAGAGAATATTGGGTCTAGAATTAGAAGACCATAGACTGTTTATGTACTACATAGTCTACTCTAGAACAACCAACTGTGTACTGCATATTACCAATGCCCTTTAAAGATGATTACAAAGGACACATTGTTAAAAATATGTATTTTAAAGGAAGAAAGTAAGATGTTGCAACCATAGGTGTCGTCTATACTGGGGAGGCTGGGACATGTCCAAATCACTTTTAGAAATGGAAAATACTGTTCAACATCATCTGATCATAATTTTGTATACAAAAAAGTTCACATCATTGGTAGACATACTGTGATAAGTAGTACAACACTTCAATTCAAATTAATAAATACAAATCAACAAAAATACTTCAGATTAAATATTTGTTAAATACAATTAGTTTGATTAGATTGCGTTTTTAGTCATAAAGTTTTTAATAGTGCTACTGTATTGGTTCAACTCTTGGTAAGACATTTGGTGTCAGCCCATCTTTTTTAATGACTATGGAATTTCCCTAAAATAAAAAAACGTACCAATTTAAAACAAACTTCCTTAACTTTATCACTGAGCAAAAATGTGTTTCCAATTAACCAAATGTGTACTCAGATGTTTTACTTGAGTAAAGTAGCAAACTAAACTAAAATAACATTACTGCTTTTAAAATCTTACTTAAGTAGATGTACAAAAGTAATGGCATCAAAATATAATTGAGGTACCAAAATTAAAGGTACTTATGGGTGGTTATAGCCATTTCAGAATTAATTTCTGGATTATGATGCATTATTGGTCTAAATACTCAGGTAAAGCACAAGTACCTCAAAATGATGCTTACGTAGAGTACTTGAATAAATGTAATTTATTACACTCCACCACTGAAGGCAGTGCTATTCAGTCTGAGAGGATCTTGGTTGACCGTGTCTGACCTTCTCCTTCACTTATCCCTCTGTTCATCTCTAACAGGCTGCTAGGTGGAGGAAGAGACGGAGGGGGAAGAGCAGAGGCCCTGAGGAGCCCCTTCAGGAGACAGGACAATTGCTGAGACAGAACCAAACACACACACACACACACACACACACACACACACACACACACACACACACACACACACACACACACACACACACACACACACACACACACACACACACACACACACATTTTAAATCCTTAGTAGTTGAAGTCGTTTTAATCACCAAAGATAGTATTTAGTTACATTGTTTTCCTTTCAGTTCATCTTAGTTAAGAGATAGGTTTTAAGTATTTCCTTTTTTAGTATGTTGATAAGTTTTACAATTTAATTATTCAAAAGTTTGTGGATAAGTTGAAATGTTCATTTTTGTTTGTATGTTGATAAGTTTTTGACATTACTGTTGCATTTGGTGCAATGTGGGAGATGATCACGGCCTGGAGGTCTGACCCTCCCTTCAACCAGGAGATGTGAGTGTCCTGCAGGAGAGCTGCACTGCTGAGACAGTACCACACACAAATACATACATGCACGCAGGAACACACGGACACACACATGCACTCCTCTAGAATTATATTAGGTCTTAAAAAATCTAGTGAGGTCGAAATATAATGTCTTCATGACAGGGTAAAGGGCGTTAGGAGGGACAAACTTAGTATAAGAGTACAAAATCTGAATATTGACCTAAGTTAAAACGTGTATTAGAAAATGATACACAATATCCGCCACTAGAGGTCAGGACTGCCGTAAAAAAGGCATAGTATACTATTCCATAAAAACAATTCTAAATATTATATCATTAAAAAGCCATAGAACTGTATTGTCGTAAAAATAATTATTAATTCTAGTAGGTCATCATAACAATGCCACATGTCAAAAGATCATAGTATAGCATCTCCAAAAATAATTGATAATATAGTATGTTATACTTAATATACTTGTTATTAATAGTATGTCAAAAAAAGTCATAAAATGGTAACTCATAGAAAATTAGTTTTACAGTATGTCATAAAAACATATTAATAACAAAGTAGATCATTAAAAAGTCAAAAACACTCAAATGTAATATGTTTTTAAATAGTCATAATGTAAGTTGTTATTAAAAATGATTGATAATATAGCACATAATAAAAACTCATAATATAGTATAGTAGTACCTGTGATGTCAGGAACGCTTTTGCCTGTTACTATTTTCCGTTTGTCCTTGAAGGTATCACGTTATTATTAAAAACGCGTGCGTAATTACTTGGTTTTTTTATATATGAAAGACTTTTTTCATAATGCTACAAGACCTGCATTAAAAAGGCATTGAACTGTGGAGTCACAAAGCAGCAGTATGCTACATGCAATCAAAGCTAATTGTTTGTGCCTTCACAATGGAGGGCATGTCATTATGTGTGTGCATGATGAGTAGTAAAGGTCAAGGTCAGCTCTGAGTAAGTGAACTGCATCTGCACACTGAATATGCTTCTCACTCCAATGTTCATTGGACTACACATTGATTACAAAGTTAACAAAAGAAAAAGAATGTGGCTTTAGAAAACCACAAAATAGGTTCACACAGTTAGGCTAACAACTAGCCTTCTTATCCCTAAATAATAGCTTATTTTACAAATGACATTGCCTACCCAAAAAAGAACAGGAACAAGAAATACATATGATAGCTATGACACACTAAATGAATAAATAAGGGTTCAAGAAAAGCATTTAAAAGTTATTGAACTGTGGGGATGCTAAAAACAGCAGAATGCTACATGCAATTAAACTGATGCTGCCTTAACATTGGAGGACAGGTCATTGCGTTTGTGCATGAATAGTAGTTTAGGTCAATGTCACCTCTGGGTACCGCACCTGCAACTTGAATCTGTTTGTTATTCCACGGTTCATTTCACAACACAAAGACTGGAGAACCAGCCACAGAATACCAATTGAGCTAGGGAAGTGATTTGTGTGCTGGTTTGGGAAAGCCTCGCTGCTACTTGGAGTAGGATGAATTGACATACAGTGTGCCCACAGCGACAACCAGAGACAAAACACCAGGCCAGTCAGCTTGGCTCAGCCCCTTCCTTTTGCTTTTTTGTAACTTCCTTTGCCTTGTTCTCCCTTCCTCAGTCCGTTTTACCACCAATGTGTGCAAGCTGCTCTCTGGCAGTAAAAAGTTTGGCATTCACAACGCATAAGGATAATATAATCTGCAAAATACAATTAGATTGAACTTTGCTGATCTTTTGTACAGGTTAACAGTAATGTAAACATTTTTAGGGGCCATATTATACTCATTTTCAGGTTCATATTTAAATGTTATGCCAACACCGCCTTTCCAAGCTTTAATGTTCAAAAGCTCTTTATTTCTCTCATACTGATTGGTTAGCTGGCTGGCTCTGTTGTGATCACTTAGAGATGTCCTGCCCCTTAGCTTATCACATACAATGTATTGGAGCGCTTGCCACTAGTCATCATGTTACGGGAGTAAACAAAGTAGTCCAATGGAGGCATTTCATGCAGGGGGTGGGTCTTATATTTAAGAACATGAGTGATGGCTTCACAGGGGCTTATTTTCCTTCATTATGTCTTGGCTGAGGTGCATGTTACATGGGGAAAAAAAGCCATCTCTACAATATTAAAGAGTCTACTAATGTAGAACTGTGTTTTTTCTTTCCAATTTGAACAATAACGAACTTGCGGGTGTGTCACTTGATGCACAGCGAGAAACAAATTATTTAATAAAGGTTAGGCTTAAATTTGCTTGATTGCCCTCGGTAGCTTAGAATTTTCTAAATGTCACACCTTTAAAAAAAAAACCAGAAGGAGCAATTAGTCGATCAATCGTGGTGATATCTTAATATCACAAAAATGTCGTTGTGTCCCTCATTTTAAATGTGATGTTGTGCTGTTCTAAGTCAGTGGCTAGTCGATTTTAAATCTTTTTCTTTCTTTTTTTCTCCCAAACGCAGTGCATAGCTGATCAAATTATATCTTTCTTCTCATCCTCTAAATGCCACTATCTGCTTTTTTCAGAGAGGACTAGGGTTGTTCCTGAATCGGAGACTCCCTCAGTTCCATAGATCGAGAGCTGAGGGCAATATCCATGCACTGGTGTGTGGGTGATTGTGTGTGTTGGCATTTTGCTTAGCTTGGCAGATGTAGAATTAAGGGGCCACACCAGTAAAGGTACATCGCTCCTTCCTGGAGAAGGTTGGAGCGAAGCAAGCAGATGCTGCTGCTGTTGCCAGGGGTCCAGCTCCTCCAGCAACTCCAGTCCCAGTTCTTTCGCACCCGGAGGTTCCGGTTCCCCACCTGGCTACGGTTCTTTTGGTCAAAGAGCTTCATATGTTCTTGACCTCCCCTTTTCTGCTGACAGCACAATGCTGTTGTGAGTTCAGGGTCAGGCACAACCCAGGTGTTATAGCTTAGATCCACGTTCCTGACAGTAACATAAAATGCTCTGGTCTAATGCTCTCTCTCTTGCATGTTATATTCTTCAGCCATTGAGCCTCTGATCCACAATCTCAGAATAAATTGAATGGTGTTTGTTTTTCTCATTGCAGTCTGTCTCTTGAACTATCATTTTCTGCAACTGATTTGATTGTTCAGGTAACACACAAAAAGACTCAAATTGTTACTGATTCTGTTAAAGACTTTATTGTGTGACATAACAAAGCATTTCGCCCAACTGAGCTTTCCAGCTGAAACTGCGCCAATGTAAGTCTCAAACCAAACTAGAAAAGCCTTGCCCATATCTTGTCTGTTGGACATTTTAACCTCAGTTCCAGGGGCTTTTTGATGCACACAATTGGCTTCCAAGGTAAACCAGACAATTATTGAATGCTTAGAGGACCTACATGTACCAACAGATGTTTTCTTTGTTAAATCTGAAGACCAAACAGAGAAATCGCATCAGCGATCATAAGGTTCTTTAATGTGATGTAAATAAATCAGCCTCTTTTCACTTTTGAATTGCGTGGGCTCTCATAACTCAAACTTTGAGTCAGGCTGTAAGAAATGTGTTACATCTGGGGCACAATAAAACGATAAAACCCAAATGCACGACTCGACACAGAAAGAGTTTCCAAAAAAGGTTTTTTACTAGAGGTAATATTCCATAGTCTCAAAAGTCAAAGCATAACGCACACTAGCGTGGTGACAACTCAAAACGATCTGGCACTGGGCACAGAGACAAACACAGCTTAAATATACAAGGTGAACACAGGTGTAAACAAAAGGGGCGGGGCAGTTAATCAGGTCAAGGGGAGGGACAACCAAGGAGGGGAAATCAAGCTACCGAGACACAACAAAATGGGGGCTTGCCCCTACTTACTTGACACCATATTTGTATATTGTCATTGGCATTGCTAACTTTATTTGGTTTGATGGGCTGAGACTGATTTCATTCATGAGATCAGCAGTAGCCTGGTAGGCAGAGACACTGAAAAAACTGAAACGTTGAAATAAATGGATTATGTCAACACATTTCACATATCTGTTTTAGGTTAGTTACGAGCAATAATAACTGAAATCTATTTAAACCTAATACAATTTCTTTCAACTATCCTAATACAGTTATGTGAAATATGTTGATATAATACATTTAATCACAGTCAACGTCTCTCTCCTACTCATACCTCTGCAGGAAAAAGATATATTGATAACAATAGAAAGGCAGACCCTTTGCATTCATGTGGTGTAAGGGGAAAAGAGTGATGTAGAAATAAAGAGCGACGGGAGCAGTACAGAGGGAGGGAGGGTACAATGCCACTATGCTGCCCTCTCTTCCTTCACATCTCAGTCTGCAAGCACTAGAACACAGCCTGAGCTCGAAAGCATATTCCCAACATGCCCACCTGTAACCCCTATCCTTTGTTCAGGGGTGTATACGTGTGAATGGCAGCGACACCGTTGAGATGTAAACGGTAGCAGAGAAGGCGTAAAACCTGTCTGGAACAAATCATTTGAGCTCTGAGGCAGAAGAGGAAAAGGCGACATGCAGAGAAGTGGATGCTGCTCCAGTCTACAGTTAAGGTCTGGAGCTTTTCTTTCTTCTTTAATCTGTCTTTGATGCTTTCTCGTTATGGATATTTAGCTGGGTCTGATATAGTGTGGGTTGAACAAGACAAACGACATTAGATAGCAACAGATCTGCCTGAATTACAGACAAGTTTCATGTATATAAAAGTAATTTAGACTCTTGTGAGTATAGATTTGTTAGGATATGAGCTTATTTATCACTTCCTTTGTGGGTTTTAAACCAGCATGAAATCAAATATAGTCACTTCAGTTACATGGGACATCTGTTTGAAAAGACATGTAGATCTATACCTTAATATGATCTCTATTTTATAAAGTCGCTGCCAAACTTTAGTTTTCTGATTGCTGCACAGCATCAGTGAAATGTGCATTCTAACAACTAGACCAGAGATCTATACACTGGACAAGAGCCAGCCTTGTGTGTTTTAGAAACAGATAAGTGCAACCAAAATGAAAAACTTACTGGATTGAGACAGGACTAATATGTCTGCTCTATCACAAGGCAATTAAAAGTGCTTTACAAACATGAAAGACATTAAGAGCGTTAAAAAATTGTGCAGCATAAACACATTATAAAAAGGCATTTAAAAACAGTCATTTAAGAGCAAAGATAATGAAATAAACACAACAGGTATAAATTACATGAATAAAAGTTACAGTGCAGAATAGAAGTCACAGTGCAATGTTACGTTAATAAGAACAGTTCAATTAAAAGCAGCGGCAAAAAGAAATGTTTTCAGCCTTTATTTAAAAGTAGTAAGAGTAGCAGCAGCCCTGCAGGGTTGTGGGAGTTTGTGCCAGATATTTGGAGCATAATAACTGAACGCTGCTTCTCCTTGTTTAGTTCTAAGTCTGGGAACAAAAAGTTGACCTGTTCCAGATTGTATTGTGCATAAGTTCCTGTGTAATCTAAATGACAGGTATCTTATTAGAATTCAGAGGGGCTCAGAAGGACATTCAACAGCAAACCATTACACTTTAAACAAGCTTGAATCTGACGAATCTGCTGCACTCTTGATGTACAACATGTTGTACTGAGTCAGATTGTGTGAGGGTGTTTTTTTTTTGCCCACTTGAAAGCTGATTCAGACCAAAGGAAAAGTGTTACTTCAAACAGTAGAAACTCTGCATAAGCAGATCAATACACAGAGCCAGTCCTTGCAAAAGCAGCACTGTCATCCTACCAAACAGGATGCTGACTCTCCTGAAGTTCCAACTGAACTGTAAACTGGCATGACAAATGTAGAAATTGTGACTCAAGAGTATAACAAGAACAAGTATCTGAATGCTGCATACCATTTACATTGGAAGGCAGAGGTGGGAACTGGGAGTGACGTCACATCCGAGTTGACTGCGTTCCAGTAGCACATATCGGAATAAGATGGCCGCCCGTAGGAACGTTTTTGCCTTGATTACAGCTTAAGCAGTCGCCTCGGGTTAGCCACTGTTAGCAATACCAAATACAGACATCGTAACAAAATATCCACAGATAAAAGATGAGCGGTACCGTACTGTATGTACAGTTGGTTAAATATGACACAAATGAGTACAACCCAGTACAACTTGAACGCACCATTAATGCTAACATGGCTGAGTTTTGTTGGTAATGACTAGCTGAGAGTTGTGGTAGATGTAATGTTACGATACATTTGAACTTTTCCATCCTGCAAAGTTCTTACAGTAGCATCAGCAGCTGCCACTCAATTACCATGAATCCACTTAATGTTTTACCAGCACATTAATAATATATTATACATTATACACATTACTAATATTACATTAAGATTTGTGCTGCATTCTCCATCTCTATGTGTGTATGCAGTGGTGGAAACGATATTGAGTTTCTTTACTTAAGTAAAATAACTTTTAAAAATAGCCTAATCTTTTAGTAAAAGTACAGCATTGAGAATAGTACTTAACTAAAAGTATTTAAGTATGGACAGAAAAAAAACTCAACATTTTCAAATATAATCCCAAAGTATAGTGAAGTAAAGTGTAAAAAGTTGCTCAACAAAAAATAACATAAATGCCAATACATTTTTTGTCAACCCACTTATTGGGTAATATGGGTTTCCCCCCTAGACTGCTCAGCTTCAGCAATATCAATCTGAATGTAACATTTACTGCAATAATAAATCATGTCTGTTATGGGAATTATCTATTTGCTACCTTCAGAAAGCTTCATGCTGGTAAATGAAAAGACTATTTTCTGATTTTTATTAAGTAGGTGTGATTTTAAAGCTTGAACGGTAGTAGACACCCAGCCAAACCACCTGCTCATTTATAACCTGTCCCATTACACAATATAACTACCCTCTTTAATAACTGATGCAGCCTGCTGCTTTTTACAATGCTCTCAGTCATCGCTACCTGTGGAGTTTTTTACATTAGAGGAATATTTTTACCCAATTCCATGATTTGAATTTTCATGCACAGGGCTCCATTGAGAAGGCACTCCTTTCATATGCAAGGTAATTGAAGTGAAATTAATGGAAATGCTCTCACTGTTTGACTGGTGAACCGTGTGACTAAAGCTGTTTGTGCCTTAGATAAACAGCACCCACGTTCTGCATGACTCCCTCAATTTTTCAGATCCCACTTCATATACAATAAGTACTTTATTTGTGCGGCTTTGACATTTTTCATGTGATTTATTCCATTGTCCTGAGTCCTCTGGCTGTGGCTGATCCCCCCCACCCCGTCCCCTTGCCATCAGCTTTGACAATCCCAGCCTTTGTTTTTGCAATGAGAAGCAGCATTCTTCCAGAGGGATGACCTCCTCTGTCTCTGCAGGGGCTGGCACTGAGAACGCGACCCTCCCCGAGGATTGGATGGCACCGACCGGATGCTGTGTACGAAATCCATGAGCTGTCACTCCAACTCTGGTGCTCTTATGTGCACCAAACACTGTCCTTCCCAAGGAAAAGCACTTGATGGACCGCTCCGTTCCTCCCAGCTGAAACATCAAGCCCCAGCAGCATGATCAGTACATTCATCATAATCACAGAACCACAGGATTAGATTGTGATCATCACTTAATTCTGTAAGTAAACCTCTCTTAAACAATTATTTACTTATTGACTTAACACCGCATAGTGACTAAGGCTCCTAGCTTAATTTCTAACTATTAAATATATTGAAAAGAGTGCACATCAATCACCAGAAACAGTAATACATCAGATTACCTGCTGCAGTTTATCACACAGACAAAAGAACAGGTCACATTGAGATGTAATGACAGAATGTCTCGGTCCTGATAATTTCCCTCTGTTGTGAATTTGTTTGCAACTTAATTGCAATTATATAAAACACAATCTAAAAGGAGCATATATATGTGGATCCCATATTGTTTTTTTAGTGCACAGTTCTGCTTTGGTTGTTACTCTTTAAAGACCTCATGACACCTAGAGACTACCTTTTTTTATTTAGTCTAAAATAACTTTTATTTTCGATTTGAAATACATAATTGTGATAAATATGCCCGGTTCTCTGTTATTTTCGAAATTTGTACGCAAGCCACTGAAATCCACAGGCCAGTGTCTTGACAACGTTCCAACATAAAGATGACGTATGCTCCGGAACGCTTTTAGACCTGATTGCACCTGCTGCCACCCTTGACCTTGATCATTTCTAGTCACAGTAAGTCGTACTCGCAGTTTTAGCATCTTTAAAGTTTTGTTCTTAATATTTTTGTTGAGAACATGCCTGAGCGGTGTGTTGCAGCGTATTGTTCAAACACCAGGGAGAACGGTTTTACCCTTCATCGGTTTCCGAAAGACCCTGCTTTGTGTGAACTCTGGACGCAACAAGTTTGTAGGACAAGAGCTGGTCCGAAAGGAACAGTATGGAAGCCAAGCTCGTCGTCTGTACTTTGCTCAGCGCATTTTGAAGAGGAGTGCTACGACTCGATCCCCGCTCTGAAGGAGCAGCTTGGTATTGATGTTCGTCTGAAGAAGGTTTTGCTGCCCAATTCGGTTCCGCGTATATTTCATCGAGGGACAAGCTCGAGGTTAGCCCCGGGGGCGAACGGCGACGTCAAGAGCCGGAGGTCTCATGCTCTGGAGAAAAGGCAGAGATTGGAGGTACGTACCTTCTTATTTTGGACTATATTTTAATAATGGAAGGGAAATGAAATGCAAAGGAATGAGTGTTTGGCACTGTGTAAACAGCTTGCGGTGGTTCTTCATAGTTGAAGTTGGCGCTAGCTCTGAACACTTCAGCTCAGCTGGCTACTAGTGCTAAGTGCTTTAGCTATTCAGCTAAGTTCACCTCAGAGTGTTAGCAAAAAGTCAAGTCTCAAGTGTTTGTTTTAGGTTTGCGGTAGCGTTTTTTTCCCCCTCCAACTCACGCTAAATCTTGTGATTTATTTATTTATGTTTCAGGTACTACAGGAATGCCAGTCTGAGTATGTTGCTGAAGAGGAAAGCGATGACTTTCCTGACGGGGACCCATCTACTGATGTAAGTTTTCGGAAAGCGTTCAGGTCAACTAAGTTACTGACTAAAGATTTTATTTGACTAACTACACACAGCATTACAGTATATCAAGTGCCAGTGCCCCCTCTCTCAGACCTTCACCCTCACCATCTCCAGAGGTGTTAAAAGTAAAAGTACTTTTGTGGTGTAATTACAACAGTAGCACATATAACATAACCGTTACACCATTTACTCCATTGTACCTAACTAGATAGATGGACTGTCATTACTGAAAAACACTAAAAACCTAACAAGGACCCACCACAAACTCAATTCAACCAGTGCAGAATCAGCTGATTGTAAGACAAATACACTGGTCTACTTTTTACTAGGTTACCTGTGTTGGAAGGAAACTCTATTTTTTAGTTTTTTTTTTAACTTTTACACACACACACATATGTATACACACATTTATTTATTTACTTACTTATTTATTCAGGTGAATTCAACAGAAGATCAGCACAGTGACTTTTCCGTTCAAGTGTGTCTGAGGCCACCAACAAGGACGGTGGCTATGCAGTTCAAAGGAAGGGGACGGACTAAAGGTATTTTATCATTTATGTACGTATTTTAGCCAAACAGATGTCCGGGGAAACGGGTCTTTTCAGCATTGCATCTTGTGTAGATAGATACATCACTAATGACAATCCTTTTCTATGTCAAACATCTATTTTCACATCTACACAAGAATGTTGGAAAAACTATCTGTCTTAGGAAAAGACTATTTTACAATCTACAAATTTACTAGTGCGAGCAAGCTTCACAAAAAGTTGTGTGTATTGAATGAAGATTTCCTTCAAGCTGACACTGATTTCTATATACTAAACATTGTTTTTTCCCCAGGTGTGCAGGCTACTACATCAATGGTCACTGTTGGGACTCAGACTGAGGATGACTGCTTTTGCTTTCACAACACCGAGAATGCCAACAGGGAGCAGCGGAGCAGACACGATGGCGAGATGATGTTCAACCTGCGGTATCCAAAGTATAAGAAGGGCGGCTACATTGTGAGGAAAGTCTTACAGGAGCCATCTTTTGGTAAGCATAATAGAAAGTTGATTGCAGATATGATTTGTATTTTGAGATGTACATAGTCGTGTGTCATATCTATGGTTGGATTAATTTGAACCTTGTCCCATATTCCTCTGCAACAGGCTATGCTGAAGAGCTGATGCGGATGGTGGAGGCCATGTGTCGAGGTGAGGACTACAACGGTGATGACTTTGACATCCCAGACCCGTCCCCTGTTACAGAGCCACTCAATGCATCATTCGAAAAGCCGGATAAGAGGGCAGCAGTCAATGCACATATGACCCGCTTTAGCATTACAAATAACACCTAAATGTACACATGAGAACCGGACTGAATGGAATAAACACAAACTTAATTTCATCTTTGCCGTGAGTGCTTTGATTTACTGTGTTGGGAACCTCCTGCTCCATCCTCACCTTGGTGTTCTGAAAAGTGTCATTACAGGGTGTGTAGTATGTCTGTGTTGCTACAGTTTTCCCCCTTATCCATGTGGGCTTGTATTGCATTGTCCCTGAAGTACAGCACATCTTAGACACCGTATGATCAAAAATATCAGCTACCCTTCCATGGTGAAGGTGTAAATTGATTTGCTAGGCCTATTTGTTGTAAGCTGTTGTAAGTTGTAAAAATGAAGACACATTCATGTGAAGCCAGAGGTATCATGTATTGACATTCATTTTCATGTATTTACAAACTCATGTATTTAAACTAAAAAAACAAAATTAACAAGTTAACAGCATACATGTATCATCACGGGCTGTTGGTGTCCTGGAACCCCCTGTAATCAATGGAGGGAAAAGTTCTCCGGATACACCACACCACACAGGAAGGTATGGGGACCCTGACATGTCTTCCCAGGTACTCGTAGCACCATCGCACAAACTGTCTGTATCCAGTGTACCTCTTCCACCTAAAAGTTGAAAGAAAATCAGAAGAAAAACACAGGTGTTTTAGATGTAGGCCTAGGCCTACTGTAACCTACATGACAGTTCGTTTTACGCATACATTTACGTCATTGGTGATATCAAATCATACAATTCCTACTAGTCCATACAAATGATTTTACAATAGGATTGTATACTCACTCGTTTCCCTCTACATCCCCGTATTCTTGCCGATAGTGGAAATGTGCGGTGCGCAGAACATGCAGATTCAGACAAACTGGCTCAAAGCCAGAATGTTCTGTGATGCAGCGGGTGTCTGCTCCCTCCTCCTCTCTCCTCTCGCACACTCTTGACTGTTCGCGGCAGCACACCGACTCCACTACCAGTGGCATTGGCTCACATCTCCCACAAGAACACCTAAAATATAACAGATAAAGGCAAGGGGCTTGAAACAATCTTACAATTGTCACAGAACTTTACAAAGTGTCAATGTCATGGGTTGATTCGCGTGAAAAGCCGACGTAGAACTAGCCTAATCGCGGAAGGATGGCCACTGGTCAGGAGCTAGGTTATAGCATAGGCTACTACTGGGTTATAGCATAGGCTACTGTATGAGTATGACGCAGGGCAAACTAATATAGTAGACCTAATTGGTATTTTCATCGCTCTCAAAAAAAATAACATAACTAAATAAAGATTAAGACTATGACAAGCACCGGGAAACAACAATGGCCCTTTGCGATCTGTAGGCTAGTAATGGTGACTATTTGGCTAATTCTGGGAGGTGAGGAGGCAGACTGCACACACACATGCTCGCTGGTGCAAACGCTGGTTGTGGTGGATATTACAAAGTACAATATCTTACGGAGTGTTCATTGTCAGAAAAGTGAACAAGAAGGAAGTTACCATTCCACGTGCTGTAGTCTGCCAAAATCCATAGGCATCCGACCGTCTGCCACAGCAGCACCACCAACAGCGCCTTCTGCCTCGCCATCCGAACTTTCCGTAGAACCCTGTGGCTCCAACTCATCCAAGTATGGCTCGTATCTATAGGGCATAACGCCCCTCACATTGTCCTCCAGCATTGGGTCGGACTCTGCCACTTCGAAAAATGTGTCAGGATCCGAGGATGAATCGGAGTTGTCAGAATCCATGTTGTTGACAGGTGTCAGGATAGTCGTGAGTGACAGGTGGGATAGTGTCTTGACCAAGGAGCCGTTCCGGAGTGTACGTCATAGGTCATGTGACTGACTAATAGGAAGGTCGGTAGCAGATCGCAAAAATCGCACTTTTAAAAGGCCGTACAAACTCAATTTCTCTATCATAATGATTAAAACCAACTTCAAGTGACTATTTTGTATGTGTACTTTCAATGTGTGTATGTATATTACTTTATTTTCCACGTGTCATGAGGTCTTTAAATCAATAATCCCTCAATATTCTGCTTTCAGTATGTTTCTGTCTAATTGCTCCTTGCTGCCCATGCATGTAGTATTCCTGAGTTGTGAAATACATTTTTAACAAAAAGTGAGAAGCGTTCATTCTTCTTCAGTGCTGCGTGAGATGGCACCGTCTTCCCCTCGTTCTCCTTTAACTCCTGGCTCTTTGATCCAGTCAAGGTCTCTCATTAGTGAGCTCTGTGTTGGGGTCATTAAGCTTGTGATTCAGCCCTAAGTAAGGCAGATTCATAGCTCCATAGCTTAGTTGTACAACTCATTATTCAGGTTTGTTTGGTCGTTAGCTGAATGAAGTAATTAAAAAGCAACAGTACAAGAAGAAGCCCTTTGATCCTTCTTTCTTTTAGTGGTGACAAAAATCCATTGACATCATGGCACAAAATTAATTCATGATGATTAAATCAAAACTGAAACCATCATAATAATGGTAGCTATAACTAATTTTAAGAAAAAAACTGTAGAAAAACCAAGTACCAATGGAGAGAAACGTAACTGCAAGTCCGTGACACTTGTAAGGCACACCTCACTGTCTTCCACAAAGGTAATTTCTCAAGGCTATTTATTAAAATCAAAATAATCCCAACATGCCTTTAAAAAAAAGACTATTGACAGTTCAGCCCAAAAAGTCAGCCATTCATCACACCAACATTTTATGTGAAGTCTTTGCAGCATTTTTAGATCCAACCCATGCTTTGCAGAATTTCCGGGAAACTCCTCTCTTTGGATACATTCCATCTGAAATGATTTTGCTGCTGTTAATTAAAGAACGCTCAGGAACGTGGTCATGTAACTAAAATCCTCCACCTGTTCACTTGACCTTATAACTACCACCTTTTAATGACAATGGATAAAGTCCAGTATGACATTTTGTTAACAGAGTACAGAAGTGCAATGGATTTTCTGGCTCAGTTTCAGATTGATTTATAACTTATTATTTATGTCAACTAACACTCTGTTCAGACTTGCAAATACTTCATGAAATAAGTGTGTTTTGTTGTTTTTTTCAAGCAAACAATGGCTAGCTGTGTCACAAGATTGAATTACAAGCATGACTTCTCCAATAACTTTCAATCTGTTCCAAACAACTTTAAGGGATTATTTGAAAAACAGCCCCAAATGTTGTCATGTAGGCAGCTCCTCTCTTCTGGGATCACTTTTCTCTTTTGCTGCTTCCATCTCTGTTTGTGGTCGCTGTTGAATTAAAGTTTTGGTTTGTAGTTGCTGACCCACTGATCTACAATTCTCATCATCCTCTGTGTGAAAACACAAAACCATCTCCTGTCTGCAGTTGAAAGTACCTTACCTGTGGCTTTAATTGATAGAATAAACCCATTTAAGATTAATATCTCACCTTAATGCATATAGATCTGTCCCCTGCTTTGTTTTAAAGTCCTTTTAAATATTTCCTTCTAGAAGCAATCTTACTGCCACAGAGCGTATATGCAAAAGGTGGGTTAACATTTTTGAAAATATTATCCTGCTTGGACCCACAGGAATGTATTAACATTAAAAGACCATGAAATCACTGATACACTTTATTATGCACATTCAGTGCTTTTATCCACTGTAAATACCAGTCAATATCCGTGATAAGCTAGTTACAAAATTCCTAAACACGGATAGAAAAGTTTCAAAGGATCATAAAAAAGAAATGTATATCATTCATGACAGGCTGTCCAATAGATTCCAATCCTTTGTGTTCTCTCTCTGAAGGAATAATCGACCAAACAACCATGTGTGTTAGCTATAAAAGCAGGTAAGATATTATAGATGACACTCATATAGCCCTTTTATCCGAAATGATTTACAATTTGGTTTATTATCATATGCACATTTAAAAATACCTTTCCCTTTACAAGGATATTATTAATTTGGTTAGCTATGTTGGGGGCAGTGGATAAGATGTTCTATGTTTCCAATGTGTTTATGATTGATCTTAAGAACATGACGTTCTTCATAGATTTAACATTTTAGTGCACCAAAGTTTACACCTTTAACTTTAAAATGTACTGTTTTCTTGAGGCAGGACCCCCTAAAAAGCTTCAACCCCCATAGTTTGTCAAAATGCTGTGGGGAACACTGAACACGTTGACTTATTTGTGTCATTGTAAACTACCGTTTAGATAAATCGACAAAATAATGAATACATAATATATACGTATCTCTGTCAACTGTTTACTGCCAGAAGAGGGCATGACCAGTCACAGCTCAAATACTCTCTGTTATAAACCAGTATGCTCATTGAGAAATGAGACCAAAAGAAAGCTCTGAGCATTTCCTGGCCTATTTTCTGTTGTGCAGCAGCTTCAGCAGGCTGGGACTGCTTCTTAACACAAAGTCTCTTGCCTTGTAGTTTGTGCCTTGCAAACAAAGTAAGTTGATGTTCAAGAGAGGGCCGTATAAGGAATTCTAAATGTAATTCACTTAGTAATGGGCAATTAGATGGGGAAATTCAGTGAACCTGTATCCATCAAAGCAGTCAATATTGTCTTTAAGAATGACTGAATAGACTTTTGTAGAAAGACACTTTTTATCTAACCGTACACTGCACTGCAGGTAGTGACATGACCCAGTTCTGACCCTGGAGATGCCGAAGAGACGAGACATCGTCGCCTTTGTGTTGATCGTGTTGCCTTGGACACTTCTCATCACAGTTTGGCACCAGAACAATGTCACTCCTCTGCTTGCTACTCGGAAAGGTAAGTGTAAAAGAGTTCACAGTAAGATTGTAAAATGTTTTCCCATTCATAGTTTTCATAGCTGTACGCAAAGGCAGTACGGTGCTTGTGTAAGTGTGTTCTGACTGAGAACAAGGTAATTTGTTAATGAACCAAGGGTGTAATGCACAGAGGATTGGGTCTGTTTACTAATTGTTCATTTATGATACAAACACTTAAATCAGACTTTAATTTGACCTGGAGTAAATTCACAAGCTACCCTGCAGTGTACAAATTCATTCAAACTAGCTGTACCTTTAAGAACTTTGATAACACTTTAATGATCAATAATTATAATCAAAACATATCATATATATTATTCTCAAATGCACAATGAGTACTTTAACTTTTGGTACTTTAAGTAGATTTTGATGGCCCTACTTTTGTACTTATACAAACCATTTTGATAGAAGGACTTAAACAAACAGTATTCCTACAGTTCCTCTGGTACTTCTAACTAAAGTACAAGATTTAAGTACTTTTCTAATCTAATTTTGTTCAACAACAAATTGTGAAGAAGAACCATTCATCTGAATATACAATGTTAGTGTTTACAGCACACACAGCCTCACTGTAATCATTTGTTTCCCCCAGATGACAGAAGACTTGGTCGCTCCAACTCCAGGAATACTTTTGCTTTAAAGGAGTCGTGTTCACATCAGAACCATGACATTGTGGAGGTGGAGCGCACTGAGTATGTTTACAGCCGGCCTCCGCCATGGTCCGACATCCTGCCAACTATCCACGTCATCACTCCCACCTACAGCCGCTCGGTGCAGAAGGCCGAGCTGACGCGTCTGGCCAACACTTTGCTGCACGTCCCTAACCTGCATTGGATCCTGGTGGAGGATTCTCAGAGGAGGACCACTCTAGTCAGCAATCTCCTCCAAGAGACTGGACTCAACTATACACACCTTAATGTTGAGACACCGAGAAACTATAAGGTACGAGGGGACACTAAGGACCCCAGAATACCTCGGGGGACCATACAGAGAAACCTGGCCGTGCGCTGGCTCAGGGAGACCTTCAGCGAAAACAGCAGTCAGACCGGAGTTGTGTACTTCGCAGACGACGACAACACCTACAGCCTGGAGCTGTTTGAGGAGGTAAATAGAGCAACATTCTAAGAGCTTAATTCCTCTCTAAAAGCAAGTTCACACCGGACACCAATCAAGTTTAACAGCGGCATCATTTGTGCTTACTATATCACTCAAACGAGTGCGGTCTCCCAGAGCTAATGACTTCTGTTAAGGTTTTCTGATTCAACGATGTCATTGATGGCAGGCAAAGATTCTCTTCACTGATTGGATTTTGCGAGACTGAAGCGTAACCATGTCATTCTCAACGTCCAAATTTTCGCCTATCTGCGTCATTGCATTGACTTTACATGTTATCGCACTGCGCAAAAAATGTGCTTCACGTCCGGTGTGAACGCCCCATTCCAATTCCCGACCCTTTCACAGATGTCTTTACCTGTGTTATGTCTTAAACTTAATGTACATTTCAAAACATTACAATTGGTCATGAAAGATCTCTACAAATATTTTCCAATTATCAGATGCGTTCTACCAAAAAGGTGTCGGTGTGGCCCGTGGCCTTTGTTGGTGGCTTGAGATACGAGTCTCCTAAAGTAAACACCCTGGGCAAGGTGTATGGCTGGAAGACGGTATTCGACCCACACCGACCCTTCGCCATCGACATGGCTGGGTTTGCAGTGAACCTGCGCCTCATTCTGTCCAAACCTCAGGCTTTTTTTAAGTTACGAGGGGTGAAAGGAGGTTATCAGGAGAGCAGTTTATTAAAAGAGCTGGTTACTCTCAGCGATTTGGAGCCTAAAGCTGCAAACTGCACTAAGGTAAGAACAATAATAATAAGCAATAAAACAACCTGCTTCTGTAAATGCTGCTTATGTAAGACAATGTTTCTTGAGAACCCTGGCTTTCATAACAATTCTAAGCAATAAACTGTCACCTTTAAGCTAACTCTTCTTCACTTATAGTTCGAAATATGCCAGATTCTGCCTCTAGACATTTTGCAGCAAGCATGATGAAAATGAAAATGCTTGGTTGAGTGTTTCTCCATAGCTTTCTTTTTGCTGCAGGTATTAGTCTGGCACACACGGACAGAGAAGCCTGTGCTGGTAAATGAGGGCAAGAAGGGATTTACAGACTCTAATGTGGAGATATGACATACTTCACATCACACAGGTAATAGCAGAGATTTAAAAAATGCAAATTACTTCACTCCCACACAATGTTCATGTTTGGGGATGGGCCAAAGGAGAGCATATTTGCACATTGAGATGAGGAGTTTACTTGAAATATCTGTATGTATGTCAAGGTTTAACTTATTTATTTAAAGGTTTGTCTCATGCACTTTTTTAATGATTCATTATCAAGTAGTAATGTTTTAACAAAACTAACACTGTCACTTAGGGGATAGAACTGAAGGTTTACACACAACATTCACTGTCCCCAGAGGGTTAACCCCTTGACATTTAATTCATCGTTTCCATGAGCTCTTTTAAAAAAAAGTGAAATGTCACATTATTTACTGGATATAATACGTATTTTAAATGGTGCCCATAGGATAAATCCTAAGGACTATTAAAATCTTAACACCTTTCCCTTAGCACGATAAACAGTATTATGGCATTAATCAAAAATGTTTGGTTAATGCCATAATATCTGCAAAACTATTGACTTCATCATCAGCCTAGGCAGTTTCTTGTAATAAATGCTATTTAGCAAATATTACATGTAAATGTGCTAAGTTACAAAAATAACAAACAAGGTAAACATTATACCTGTTTGGCATTAGCACTGTCATTGTGAGCATGTTAGCATGCCCATGCTGTAGACTCTTTAAGTAATGTTTCTAACATGTCTGTTGTTTCTTTATCTGTGCTTTCAGGGGCATTTGGATTTAAACCAAGTAGCTAGGGTTGAAGATATTATCAAAGCATAGTAGCTGTACTTCAGCAATGAATGCATACCTGTCCATCCAAGGAGGCAGTACAAGCAACGAGCTTACACGGACTACAGTAAGCACAACTGCACAAAATAAGCCGTCTGCTCAGAGCACTGGATGACGAGAGACACTAGAAGGAACCGCCAAAAGAAGCTTGGCCACAGAGTTCTCATTTGAGAGCTAAAACAAAGGACATCACATGATTGAAACTGCAGGAAGGGATGGCACGACAAGCAATAAAGAGCCCTCTGAGTGCAAACAACACCAGCCGAGCCTCCAATCAGCGTTAAATAGGGACCTTTTGTTCTGAAGCGAGCTGGCTGTCTGGCACAGGGCTGCGAAGCGTAATACAAAGGGCACTTGTATAAAGTGAGTCAGCACTGACTGACAGACTGCACTGAGGGGATCTGAGCCCTCCCCACTCGTACTGTACAACACTAAGCTATTTCCATAGCACCCTGAAACCAACACTAATTAGGAGACCTGTTACACCACACCACATATTTGTTTTGGCTCAGCTGTCACACAAACACATGCACTTGAGAACACGGAGCAATTCTTTATTAGCCTGAAAAACTGAAATGTTGACTTCAATTAAATGTATTATGTCATCAAATTTCACATGCATCTGCATTAGGTTAGTTGAAAGCAGTAATATTAAGTTGAACCTAATATTTATTTAAACTTAAAATGAATGCTTTTAACTAACCTCATACAATTATGTGAAATCTGTTGACATAATACATTTAATTAAAGTCAACGTTTTTGTTTTTTCAGTGTACTATGTCTTCTCTTACAGTCATTTACTTAAGATTCATTTATTTATGATAAGCTGTGAAACTGAGGTCTACTTATGTATAAGAGAAGATGTCATATCCCTATGGGCCAGCCCACTTTACAGACATCTTCATCAGCTCATTAAGGTCCGACTGATTGGACAGAAGGATTCTCAGAATAGTTATTTATTGTTCGATTGTAACTGGTACCAGTCACATATTAGTCGTGAGTTATGCATGTGCGAGTCCATGGAATATGAAGCCATTATTCTGAACACTGGACATGCATCCTTTCAAATTGCCACATTACACAATCACAATTATTCCCACCATCAATGGCTGACTGATGGGGTGATTCGGGATGATTTCATACCCTATTGACTTGCACTGGCACTACTTACGAACGTTATCTAGACTCTGTAACTGTTAAGAGTCTGGTCAGTTCTTCATCTGTCAGGCATTCAAAGACAATGTTCACTCAATGATAAATGAGTTATGTTGCTACAAAACAACTTGTGTTTCATATTAAAGGTGTTCACAACAATCATGCATCAGTTCTGAGTCTCACATTAACTTGGACTTTGTTAAACAATCAATTTTAAGCAATACATATCATACAAAAAATAACAATAGTTACTGTATATCCCTGAATTGCACCTAATGTAAAAAAGTATTTATCATAACTAGTGATAACATTCACTGGATTTCTGCTGCCATCCCAAGATCAGGCGTATCTTCAAAAATGACCTTGAAGTCACCCTCCTGCTCTTCAAACACTATGACCTGGAGAAAGCGAGAGATACAGAAGAGAGTTAGCGCTTTGAGACATGACTCTGACTTACTGGGGTAAAATGACAATTACGTGTATTTTGAGAGGTCTAAAGCTATTCCTTTAACAAATGCTGTTTTGTTAACAGCTGTACCTGGTTGATTCCACTGTTTATAAAGGGACCGGGGAGGTAGAGAGCCTGCTGGGGGCCAATAGACCAGTAGCGGCCCAGATTAATCCCATTGATAAACACAACGCCTTTCTCCCAGCCCTGTTGAGCAAATTACATGGTTTCACAATGCAAACATTTTAAAACACACAGAAACATTTACTTAGCATACAAGCTATACGTTTCATCTAACTTACTGGCAGCTTCACAAACGTGTCACTCGGATACCCGTACGCAAACAGCCTCCCCATGAAAAATCCAGGGAAGCTAGGAGTTTCAGGGAGGGTTTTCCAAGGTGCCTGATAGAGACTAAAAAAAGGTATCCATTCAAACACACTATTACAGCATAATGAAAGGGTAATGCAATACTTTCATTTAAATAAAGCATACAAACCTATCAATAAAGCCGGGTTTCATATCCAGGCTGTAAATCGTAAAATCTCGCAAGGGGATGTTGTTTAATAAAATGTCTCCCACAAGGCCTGCAAGAATACAAATCAAAATGAGCTCGTACAATACCTGCTTGAGTGATTTAGGCATAGCAATGAACTGCATATTATCTGTCGATCACCTTTATGTTGTTTGTCAAGGTCTCTTCCCTGGTGGACTCTTCCACAGTTTTCCACCAGTAAACTTAAGGTACGTTTTCCCTGTAAGGATTGATTGTGTTATTATATTCTACATTTTTTACCAGTCAAGCAGCCAACACTTCAAATCCCTCCTATCATTTACTATGAATGCATTGCATATTAGATTATTGACATTCGCCTACATTGTCCAACTTGAGGCCATACCTTACCACCAGGAACTGCAAGCTCCAGGTTTTGGCGTTTGAAAAGGCCAATGTAGCTTCTGTCTACAAACAACTAAGGAGAAAAATATTGATGTCAAATAAATGATATTATAATTCACAACCACAAACACCTCATATTGAAGAAAGACATCAAAGGTTGCTTAAAATGTGTACTATGGGCACACCAACAACATGGATTTACACCTGATAACCCTGACTGATATGAGAGGAATAGTTTATCATTTTTGAAAACATACTTATTCGCAGTTGGATAAGAATATTGTTACTTATTTATTCCATTTAATATACCCCTAAAACCAGCTAGCAAAATTACCCAAAACAAGGTGAAACTGTTAGCCTTTCTGATATTAGCCAGACTGACCTAGCAGCACTGCTAATTCTTTATAGCCACAATACGTATCTTATATCTTTAAAAATGCCACATAAGTGAGTAAACAACATGCTTGTATGACATTTTTTCTAATCTTTCTTCAGTAGCTAACCACAAGTTGACTTTGGCTTCATATATTTTGTACATATAAAAGTATTTATTTTGGATTTATGAACTGAATTGTGGTAAGAGACCATTTTTCCCTAAAGGGCAAACCTTTTCTTTCAGTTAAGTTTTGGCAACTACTTATCGAGGATCAGAGTGTGTGAAATGAGTTGGCATCTGCATCTGCAATGGCAAGTGAGTTCATGCTATAACGAACAATAAAACACTCACTAGCGCTCGATCTCGGACGTTGTCCCCAGACTTCAATAAACCTCCGCTGGTGATGGTCGTTTCATACAGCGTGTATCCGTAGGACTGTCCGTTCCCGTTGTTCACAGGTAGATTCTCTATACTCAGTGGTTTGGGTGATTTAAAGGGCTGCAAACATGTGAAGAAAATAAATTCTCAAGGATTGAAAAGAATTCTTTTCATTACACATGTACGCAAAATATCTTACATAAAACATACTCCCTCAGTGAAGCTCAAAGCATCCCATAATGATAAATGCTGGTACATGATGGCTGATTCATAAGCCTCCCTGTAATGCAGGGCTGTCATGTCAGGTAAACTTTCTCCTCCTGTACAACAAGGTCAAAGACAACATTAAAATAATAATTGATGCCTAAAATATATTGTACAAGATAACTGTTCCAAAAAAACAATTTTAAACATAAACAATGATCATTATGTGGATTCTGTTGGAGGAGCAATATTTTAAAAAATGGCCACTAAATGTTTTAAATGTACAACTTTGAACATGTTGCTCAGGATTATGGATAAAAATAGTCCACAGATAAAAAAATACAATTATTCCGTTGGGTAATATACTTTATTTATTGGGATCAATATTAGGATCAATCATTTCTAAAAAAAAAAATAAGGTTACATGAATGCTTCTTTTGGAGAAAAAAATATGTTCCAAACAATTACAAGGTGGCACAAGACAAGATAAAATGGAACAACAATTAAGATCTGCATGTTATGTGTGGGTGTATTGGTCTTTCTATATAGTAATATAAAATGTTAAAAGGACCCTATTACCTCTGTTTTATTGCATTTTGTGAGTGTGTGATTGCTGGTATTATCATCTCATCATACTGTTTGTCCTTTATGTGTATCACTTGCCTGCACTACATAACATCAGGCAAAGAGGTATATCATGGAATGTAATCACATATTTCAGTACAATTCAGTAATAAACTCACTGTTGTATCGGGAAAGTAAATCCCTGAGGAGATGGTATTTTGGAGTGTACTCCCCAGCTTCAGTCAAGGGAGCGTCATAATCTGAAAAAACATCGTGATTTAACATAGATTAACTATCATTTGCTGCCATCTGCTGGGCGTTTAGGTCAATGCTGTTCTGTAGACAAGGATCATTTCCTTAAGTCCTGACATGGAAGTGCTTCATCTTTATAATAAAATCCTTGTACATTTGCATCAGAGACAAAACTACTTTGTTTGTGAAAGGGCAAATTATTACCAACCGTAGCTAGGGACTAAAGCTTTGTAGGAAGGATCAGCGAGTGCTCCACTCATGAAGCCAAAACTGGAGCCTCCGTGGAACATGTAGAGGTTTACAGACATGCCTCGCCTCAGAATTTCTCTCACAGTGGAAACCATATCTGATAAGGAGCTCAACAAGTTAAATTTACAACAAATTAACTTCTTAAAATCATAAATGTACAACAGGAAATCATAATAAATTGTTGAACCCAAGTCAATTAAAGCATTTTGACACTCTGCTGACCTCTTTGTCACTAAATCAGAAGGTTGATTGGCTTTTATTTCACATTTGCATTTCCATTGTTGTCATGTAGCTGGTGTTCCTCATGCAAAAAGGACAGCAGGAGGAAAATAATAATTATGCAAATTACGGAGTGAGATAGGAAGCATTTGTTTACAGCAGAGTGATTTGACATTACATTTTCCTGGTGGGTAAGAAATATTTATGAAGAGAGTCAGTGGCCTAGAAAAGCCATCAGAACAGACATAATAAACTGTCTTTCTGTCCTGTGGCATATGAGAAACCAACGGCGTTCAAGCTGAAAACAGCCTTACGTTAATTAGTTTTGTATGGTGCAGAATTGGGTTTTACCAATATGTTTGAGTAGATTTATTTCTGTCAAAAATATATTTTGCTGGTCAAAAAGCACAAACAGACCAAGAATGACTTACTTTGTCATACATTAAGACCTATGATAGATTACAATCCATTAATGAATAAAACTTGCAAAACTAATATTTCATTAATGTAGTTTGAAATAGCTGTGACCAAGGGAACCGCCATCAAATCTACTAAATGTATCCAGCATATTTGTATTTGTTGTGACCTTTGTTAGATAATTGAGCAACAGAAATTGATGGAATGGAGAAAGGTAATTTCATGCAACAAAGGTTCTTTGCTGGAACTTTTTTTTTCACAATGCTGCTAAGGATTATTATTCTAATTTTAAAATGTTTACGTGGGATGTGTATTTATGTCATTAATGTAAACTTGCCATATTTTAGCCTACTTTTTGTATTTTTCTTTTTATCTTCACTGTCCCTTTGCTCTAACAATGTCAACTAACTGAATAAAGGATTTCTGATTATGAACCCAGAAGGTTAAGTTACATTTATACAGTAAGTACCTTAAATATTCAAATTGGGTAGTATGAAAACAACATTTCCATTCATCCAACATTACGTTTGAGGATGATACAGATTAATTAGCAATCATTTTTAATCTATTAAGACACTGAAAAAAAGGAGAGCCTTCCTTACCCTCTGGAGGAAGCACATGGTGGAGGTCGCCCCACACATCATATCCACCAGTCCAGTAGTCCATCACCATGGTGGGGCTGTTGGGCTGACACAGCGAAGAAAAGGTCCAACACTTAGCTTACTGTCCAGTGTTTCATTCACTGTTAATGCGATATCTTCATTGTTGGAAAGTTAAGATACAGACCTGAATAGAGTTAAGATCCTGGATGTCTCTGTGATTTAGCTTCCGCAGCTTCACTGATCTGATGGCTGCAAGATAGGAGATCACAGGGTCAGGTTGTGTTGACTTGCACTTCTAATAGCTAGCGCTCAACACTTGTACGTGATAGGTAGAGGGGGCATCTTTAGCGGTTGCTGTGTGTGTGTGTGTGTGTGTGTGTGTGTGTGTGTGTGTGTGTGTGTGTGTGTGTTCATTAAAGAGCCCTATTGTGCTTTCAGGATTTTTCCCTTTCCTGTAATATAGGATTTAGTGCATGTTAATGGTCTACAAAGGCTAAAATCCTGTGTTCCCGCCAAAGGGAAATTCTCTTCCCCCCTGAAACTCCTCCATTGGACTCCTTTGTTACTTCCGTAACATAGTGGCATCACTATGTAAAACTTGCACTTCTAATAGCTAGCTCTCCAACACATTGTACGTGATAGGCTAGGGGGCGGGACATCTTTAAGCGGTCGACCATCACAACAGAGCCGGCTAGCTAACCAATCAGAGCAGACTGGGCTCTTGTTTCAGACAGAGGGTGAAAAGAGGCACTGTAGCACAGGCAGTATGAGAAAAATAAAGAACTTTTTGAACATTAAAGCAAGGAAACTGAGCAGAATATTACATGTACCTCCATCCACTCCGCCAGACTTTAATGTGTTGTGGTTGTCCGATGTGAGCAAGAGCTCGCTGATCCCTCTGGACTGTAAAGCCTTTCAAAATAAAAAAAAGAGTTTGAACATCATCATCCATGTCATTATCAATCTCTTTTTGTACATGTGTGTATTTTTATGCAGGTTTAAAGGGGGTATTTGAATCAAGCAAGCCTAATACGTCACCTCTTTAATAAACAGCATGTAACTTTCATCCTTTGCATATGAACCATACTCGTTTTCCACCTGCACTGCAATGATGGGACCCCCCTTTTTGAACTATTAAACATAAACAATGACAGTAGGTTATATGCACTAGAAGTAAACCAGACTTGGTTTCAGCTTTAATGAGTAATAGTGACCTGCAGTGGAACCACTTTTGGTATGAGTTTGTCAAAGTAAGTATTGACAGCATGAGTAAAGCCTGGGTAAGTGGTTCTGAGTTTCATGCTTCCATCACGGAGGAGCCAGCTGCAAAGAGACAGGAAACAAGAAGTTTTGATACGTCTAAAGCCAAGAGCAGCAAGAACAACAGATGCACAGTAAGTCTTAGCATGAATTCATTCAGGAATTCAAGTATTCTAAAATGCTGGACAACGCTTCAATGTCTTCACTAACAGCCACATGTGACTTCTTCAGCTCCCTCACCTGAAAAGTAGCAACTTTATGTTTCAGCTAAAGTGGATTTAAATTTACTTTAAAATGTAATACATTCATTCAGGAATATCAACTATTTTTGAACATACTTTTGGGTTAGTTAATTCTAACTTATTCTTTATATTTTCAATTTGATATTGCTTACTCTATAAATAAATATCTTTACATTTTAAAGAAGTATATATTTACTGTTTGTTTATTTTTTATTTGTACAATGTCTTTTTACATGATGCTGAAACAAATATCAATAAAGTATATCTTATCTATCCATCTCATCTTAATCTGCATCTTTATTTTAAACATACACAGAAAAAATCTAGATGCAACCCTGAATACATTTTTCCTAAAAAAAAGCGACATGTAAAGTGTACTACCTTGGCAGCCCTCCTAGATCCAGCTCGGAGGAAATATAGGGCCCTGGACGTAAAATCACCCACAATCCAAGTTCAGCGGCAAGATTAATATAGGCTCTGAAACCAAGTCGGATACAATGAATTTGCATTTTCTCTTAAAAAAACAAGTCTAGACCCAAAGTGAGATCACATATCTTGTTGTTGGAGGGGTATGAAATGTGCTTGGTAAAACAGCAACAGGCTGAGGAGTCCCTGTTCACTCGTCACAGCGGTGTTGTTAATTGCAGGACAAGCTCTGTTGTTTGGCTGCTGTTGTCAGGTGGGGCCTCTAGCCTCCCCCTGAGACCTGGGGCCTGGATAATGAGAAGAAATGAGAGTATTCCCAGCTCACCTTAAAGCAGGTGTTACTGTCAGAACAGCAGGAGAGCTGGTGCAAGATGTTTTCATTCTTGTTAGGGATGTACTGTATGTACACTGAAACGTTGACTGTAATTAAATGTATTGTCAACAGATTTCCCATAACTGTATTAGTTTAGTTGAAAGCAATAATATCAAGTTTAATTACACATATTAGGTTCAACATAATATTATTGCTTTCAACTAAACTAATACAGTTATAAGTCAACCTTTCAGTTTTTTCGGTGTAGGTTGCACATTAGGATTAATGAGAGCTTGGGCAGCAATCCCATAAGAAATAAGATGTGATGATTCATTATGAGTTCAATAACACTACCCCTTACTCTAAATCCAGCAGTGTGTGGAAGGTGAACACCCCTCTCTCTGGCTGGTGCAGACTCCACGGCACATACCTGCAAGGATACATGATATTGTCTGTTCACATTCAAGCAGCAGAGTGGAAGAAGTACTCCGATCTTGTATTTAAGTAAACGATGAACTACCACAGAGTAGGAATACTCTGTTACAAGTAAAAGTCCTGCATTGAAAATGTTACTAAAGTAAAAGTATTAGCAGAGAAAAAGTACCAAATGTAAAAGTACTCATTATGCAGATTGGTCCAACTTTTGATTATAATTATTGATGAATTAAAGTGTTACCGATCTGGTAAAGGTGCAGCTAGTTTCAATGACTTTGCGTACTGCAGGATAGCTTGTGAATTTAATCCAAGTGTAACTAAAGTCTGATTTAAGTGTTGATTATATGTCACATTATGAATCAAAATCTGCAAAGTAACTAAAGGTACTCAAATTTAGTAGTACTTGAGTAACCTACTTAGTTACTTTACACCACTGTCAAGCAGTGACCAGTCTGTGGAAACAAATCACATTCATAGTAGTTTTCCTACGTAGTGAGTGTGTTGAGGCCACAAGCCTTCATCTTCATCAGCCGGTCCCTCCAGTAGGCCCTGGGCACCCGGAAATAGTGGATGGATCCCCCTATGATACAGAAGGGCTCTCCCTCCAGGGTGAACTGGGACGAGTTAGCCCTCAGACCCAGCTTCCTGCTCATGATCCGCCCCCTTGCTGGCAGCCTGCAAGAAGAGCTCGTTTGTGTCACACTCACATAGTGTAGAACATAGGCTATTGTGTTTAAAAAGACCACATGACATGCTCGATAGGAATTTGCAGACGTCTTGTTGGAGAAACAGCAAGAACATATTTGTATTGAGAAGCACGAGGGACTTCAACAGATGAGTTTAATTTTTCTTATTTAACCTTTTAAACTATTACATATTCTTTTTCACTTGATATATTTGCATCACACAACTTTAGTTAAAGTTGCTTTTACTCCATTCATTTGTTTTACCTTAGGATAGCTTTTACCAATAACGTGCACAATGATAATAATATTCCTAGAGGGATTTACTGTATCAGTGATAGTTTTGGTAAGCTATCAAATCACACTTTTTGTAAAAGCATATTCATATGTCCAGGCCTGCAGCATTAATTTAATGTGTTCACAAGGCACTGCATCAGGCCTACCAGCCTCAAAGTATCACTAACTGAAACAATACAATTGGAAAATGTACTCACATGAGATATATGATGAAGCCAACTATGCACAGACAGATGAGTGCATATTTCCTCTTGTGCGTATTTCGTACCCTAAAAACAGCCATCCAAAGAAAGTGAGATTTTCTATTTTGACAGAGGCAGCAGTCAGGTTAAGTTAACAGCAGCAGCTGAGCACAGGCGATGCTGGCATCAACAAGCACCGCCTCATGGGAGGTCCTCTGTGCAGAGCTATGGAAATCAAACACAACCTTAACACAACAGGCTTTGCATCAATTTGTATTGTTCCTCTTTAAAATGTATAGATGAGGATGACAAATAAAGTGCATGAAAAAGTATTATTTTTAACTTTAGGTTTATCTAATGTTTAAAAATAGGGTACAGAATCCGAATAAGAATACCTTTATTTACAAGATAGCAGACAGTAATAATAATAGTTCCGTTGTCATGGCCTCCCTCCAGCCTAGCCGGCAGACTTTCCCCCCTCCCCCTCTGTTTGTGTGTGATTGCAGTAGTAGAAACAGGTGTGGAGGAGCCAGGTTACCAGCTGCCATCAATCCAATCAACTCTGCTCAAAAGCTCCAGTCCCCACTCGTCCTCTATGTTAAACTCTGTATTCTAGCTCAGTGATTCACTGTTATGGCAGTTATTCTGTTTCTGATCCCTATTTTACTTAAGTCTGACTCATGGCTCTGTCTCCAGATCTTTTCCCACTCCTGGATCCACCATTCTCCCTGGATTTTTACCCAAAGCTGGTCTCCAAGCTCTCCAACCTGCCCAGTCACCATTTGGCTTCAGACCTGAACTCATCCTGTCTCAGCCTTTTCCATCTCTTGAATCCACTCTGCACTGGACCACATGCACCTCAACCTGAACAGGTAAAACAGGATTATTTTTTTGGTCCAAATCTTTGCAGTCTGTCTTCTGCACTTGGTTTATTTGGAAGTCGTTAAGAGGTCAGGATAAACACCACTACGAGGGGGCTGAATGACAACTGATTGACAGCCACCTATAGAGCTGGTTTCACCTCTCCCCACAGGTCCACGGTCTGGATTTCCATGGGACTGTTTTTTCCCTTTCTTTTCATCAGCAGCCACACAAACCTCACACTTACAACCCCTCATCCACAGACCAATAGGCCAGTTCACACAGTTTGCAACCCTGAACCCCTTAACCCCAACTTTATCTACCAACTAGTTTTTTTTTTAAGATAATCAGCTGTGCGATTAAACTCTCTTGGTCTGTATACAGTTACAGCCTTGTCTACCTGCATATCCACATTTTCGGGGTGCGTTTAAAGATAGCTTAAAACGCAGGTGAAACATCCTGGGGGGTAGGGCTAATGGACAGCAATTGGAAATTGGTTTGCAATTTAAAGAGGATTGTCTTCACCAAATTTCATGAATATCGGAGAAACTATATGTGACTACCACACAACAGGGGGCGCAACTTTGCTATTTTAAAACAAAGGTACAATTTATTTATTTTTCTACGAAAACTGTATCAATCTGGTCTACACGCGCCAATGCACCACCTACAGCAACATTTACACAGGTGAAACCGTAAACTCATTCAGTCAGATTCTATCAACACAAATACCATCTCAAATCTACAGCCGATATAACCATTTTAAAGCTGATGATTCAACAAAATGCATTTAATGGGCTTAGAAACAATTTTAAAAAAAGAGACTGAATTTCCAAATGCAGATGACAGAACCAGATCTTCTTTTAAGCTAATATCTAAAATTGTATTAGTTTGATTTGCATTTTTAAATGTTCTGAAAAGACTTCATCCAGTTGTGGCTCACTCTTGTTTTATGTCACAAAGTAAGATAACATGGTTTGTAGATAGTTTTGTAAACTCTCTAAATCAGATTCCTTGGAACATAAAAGCCCTTGAGCAAAACCAACTGTGACGCGAATATACTGCTCCACATTCTGGGCCTGCTGTATACTTTATAGATCCCTACTTCAGGACCAAACGTATTGCAAGTCACCAGAATCAAGCATGCTTTCATCATGCGACTGATAACCTGATTCTGATCAGCTATCGATCTCCTCACTCGCATCTCTCCACCAGCAGCTGGCGCCATAACCACACCCAACACATACAGGTCCACAGTTCTTTGACTTACGGATATCAAAATGAAACCGCCATAGTAGGCTTTTACATTACGACATGTTTTTGAAATGTAACCTTTAATATAAAAAGTACCTTCTTGTGAATTTAGGAGAAATCCAGACTGAAACAGATCATTGTTGTAAAATAACCTTGTGTGTTTTGGATGTTTATTCTTACCATTAGTCTAAAGAAAGACCAAACTCTTAAAACCTACAGGGGCATGGAAACCAATGTTATGTGTAAACTTTAAATGGAGTCTCTCCTCAACCTTAATGCCACCGTTGTGTTTGGGGGTTTACTATCACGATGTACTTTATCAGGCCTTTAGATTACATAGGCCAGCTTTCTATCACATGATCTTAATTAGTTTTGTCCACCAATGGAATTCCCAGATTTACCCGTAAATCCGAAGTAGTTTCAGCTCATTTGAAATAAATGTGCTGCAGTGCAGTGATAACATTAGAGTTTAATTGAAAGGCAATCGGAGTACTTCAAAGGGAACTTGTGCGACCAGGATTAGGCAGTATTATGGCTTTCTTCCAACCAGCATCCCCTCAAGGCCCTTGTTTTAAACATTTATCCCATAACTATCTGGTCTGGGGGAGTGTTGTTTTCAACTCTCCATTATGAAGCTCCGTGGACTTGATAAATGTTAGCAGTCTTTTCAAACGTTATTGTCTTGAGAGTGAGAGAATCAAGCGAAAAGGGCAGAATTGAAATCAAAGCCAGTCTCATTGACCATGTATGGAGTTTAGAGATATAGTTGTTCAAGCAAATTTCACCAAAACTGAGAATAACATATGATTTGGAAAATAGGTGAACTTCACTAACTGCTCAAATCCTACCCCTATCCAGAAAAAGGATTGGTGTAAAAACTTCAGTTGAGTCATTATGTGTTAGCCTTCGATGCACAGATATTAAAATTAACATTGGCATGGCAACCTATGTAAAAATGTATATCATCACCACTGGAAACTATTTCAGATATACTGTGTCTTGCAGCTTGTATGTATGAATTACTATAAAGCGAACATAGAGTACAAATTGTCTGTATGTCAATTGGCTCCTTATCAAATTAGGGCTATATTTGGTAGGCTTTGCAAAGGTGTCTCCCGCCCTTTATAGCAGGCCTAGTAGTTTAGAACGTATTAATTTGGATCTTCCACAGACTATTATTTTTTTAACTCAATCCATTTTTTTAACCGATTGACCCCATTCAATCATACACATAATCATACCGGATGACTCCTTTGTGCATGTGTGGTAACTGTCATTTATGTGTGTTAATGGACTTCATTGCTGTGCAGTTTTTGCCTTTTGGCAGGATGAAGTAGTGATTTAGGAATGATGCTAATCAATTTAACACATGCACAGTATATAAATAGTATAGCAGTCCTTTTCTTTTTTCAAAGTAGAGCCAGAGTTATGCTTTAGTTTAACTCTCCCAACAACAAAAGGCTACTGATTTGAAATGAAATAATACATTTATTGATCAGAGCACTTGTATAACAACATCCCATTTTCAGAGACTAAACGTGTTTATTTAAAAACAAGACTTAAAAAACTGAAAAATACACTTGTTTACTGTCTTCTTTTTGGGATTTATTCATACAAGGAAATGTTATGCTTGCATTAAGCATATTAATTCAGATGACTTAAAAGTCTAAATACATTCCTCCTAGTCAGCGAAGACAGATATTTCTGTTAAGTGGATTTGTGTGAATTTAGCAATATAGTAATATGTGCAGTATCTTGTGCATAGTGATGGAGAGGAATTGTTTTTATGATTTCCTAAAGTAGGAGGATAACATGGAGTCAATTAAATTAGTTTGAAACTGAGAGTGGAATCAGAAACCTGCCCTGCTAAGAGGCAAGTTTGCTCAAAATAAAAGCTGTTCCTGTGAATCTCATCAAATCCATAATAAGATGATGTCAAAGGCAGCACTAGTCCTATATTGAATAAAGTATTGACCAGCAGTGCAGTGAAAGACCCATCAGAGGTTTAGGTGAACACTCCCTACAGCCTACATTCTTGAGATTGGGCTGGGGCAGATATGATGCAATTCCTTTAATAATGCAGCTGCCATCTGCTTATTTACTGCTGTGATTGTGGTGAAGCACAGTGGATAGGATTGTGCTGTTTGCAATTGTGTGACTAGTATGGAATTCAATTAAATCTATATGCAAAAACTAATCCATGAAGAAGTCGATGAGAATAAGCCTGTTCCATGCTCCAGGCTTTAACTGGAGCTTTACTAATGTGAGTGGGGCTGTCTCCAAAATGAGTAGACTGCTGTTGGTTCAGGCAGTATTCTGAAACCATATGTAAATGGTTTACGGCAGTTTCGGTTGCAGGGTGGAATATAGGGCACTTGTGAATCTAGACACTAAACAGGGATGTTTTAATTACTTTCGTTGTTGAATTAAACCCACAGTCTGACCTTTAAATGCCATTTTGGCTCTGGCCTTCCATATTTAAAAAAAAGCACCAGGTCTTAAAAAATCTCCAGTTCTGCTGTCTAAATAAGTCATGTTAGTTATAGCTTATTAAGGCAACATGTTTCAGTCAATGTGGTAGAAAATACTTGGTTATCATAAAATAACTTGGTTCATTAAACTTAAGATAGAACAGGTGTTTCCAATAATACTGAAAGACTTTCACAAGATCAAACTTGTATTTCCGTGTTTTAAAAAAACAACTAGGATTTGCAAAAGAAGCAGCAGCCGGAAGAGTATACAAAGGACCGGTAATAGGATCACTTTTAAATAACAATCAGTAAATAAAAAAAGGGACCCTCTACAAACACCCACATACCTATCCATAAACCCCTCAGGGTGCTATTGTATGCATCTGTTTCCCAGAGATAAAGACCAACTCGCCACGTCCCAGAAGCTCCAAAGTTGGCTTGTTTTAATCTGGCAAGCAAGAAACGCAGTGAGGGAAAAAAAATAAATAAAAATGGAGGTGGTGGGGGTGCTGCTGGAGTTGTCTACTACGCTGGCTGAGCTGCTGAAATATATGTAAATCCCCTAATTAAACCATCTGTTTTTTTTGTCAGTTTACACCGTACTTTGACAGGCGTTAATGTGTAATATTTATTAAGCTGTGAACTAAGAATTAAAATCATCTGCATCATGTTACATCTGTAAGAGTCACACTATGTACGCTGACTTACTTGAACTATTATTTTTCATAAATGTTTTTAAAGAAAAGATCTGGAAAAAGAAACCCACCTCTATGGTTTAACTATTTAAGATAATAAAGATAATTTCAGATTTACAAAGGAATGAGTAAGTGCAAAGATTTACAGCTAGAGAAGTAACTTGTATGTGTCTGGTTGGATGAGTATGAGGGACTAGCAGGTTATTTTGAAGTGTGGAGGGCAGGCATTAGCGGAAGTAAGCAGGCAGGCAAAAATAGACTAATTAGCAACAAATCAAAACACTTGGAGGCACTGTAGGCAAGACAAACATAGAAAACCGATGTATGGCAACATGTAAGCAGGGTTGAGTAGTGAAGGAGATCACTTGATTTATATGGAGGTGGGCTGATTGCTGATTCTGGGCAGATTTCTGATTGTGGCTAGGTAAGTAGTGAGAAAGCAAAATGTGAAACAGACAAAACCAAACCCATCACACACAAGTCACCTCGTACTAAAATGCAGGAGAATAATACAAAAAACACAATCGCACCAGAGAGGCATGTGTCATGAATGAGGAGCTGTAAATGTTGGTTTTCCTCAGATAAAAGTGCAGCACTACAACCCTGTATCGATGGTTACATGAAACTGGTCCGTGGCGCAAACAAGTTTGGGGACCTCTCTTCTAGAGGAGAAGGTCATCTTGTCCGAGTACCTCCATAGCGCTGATAGGAGATGGCCTGCTTGAAAAGACCACGTTGCGTTGGATAGTAAACTTTCTTCTTTTAACAATACAGACCTAAGTATAGCCTAAAAGATTTGAGCAGTTCACCAGCACTGCTAATCACAGCATCCTGTTTAGTGAATGCAGTGGCTCTCAAAGGGTGAATACATTTCACAATTTGAGCAACAAGCATGAGCAAGGGGCAATTCTGCAAGCTAACAAACAAAGCTAATGGTTTCCTTTACCTGGCAGCTAAGACTCAACCTGCAGCATGCACCAACAATGTCTGTTTTTCCCAATTGTATTGAATTTAGACTGGCAATTAATTATCCTGCTTTCCAACAGGGAGGCATGTATTTTTTTCCAGATTTAGTGGAGTACAAAACATTTTAAGTTCCGTTATAATTAATCGAACACGCTGAAGGGCATTTTTTCCCTCTTTGGTATTTGTCACGTAGCCCGTATGATTAGAATGAAATTGCTTTTATTTCTTGGGGGAGATGGGAACAAGGTCTGGCAACCTGTCAGGGAATAGATCTTTAATCACTGGTCTTGAGTAAACCTTAGGAGTTTTAAAGATGTTTTAATGACCTGCCTTGTCACTGCATCGTTCACCTTCTGACTATTAAAGCTGGGGTGGACAGCAGGCTAATTGAAGTGTCACTCAGTGGAGAATTGTATTTTGTCTTCCTCTCTTTGTTTCTCTTTTATTCCTGTTCTCCCTCTCCTATCCTCTCCCCTTTGTTGATACTTATACTCCCTGAGGACACATGTTTTCCATACCTTTCCCCTTTTTTGCTCTTAATGTAGAAGGGAATATCTGTTTAAATAAGAAATCTCTAAGCTTTTGACACCTAAGCCATCCACTAATTACATACGGGTAAAGCTATGATAATGAAACAATGTGACTGAGGAATAAACATCCTTGCAAGGACTAAACTCGTTTAGGTAATTTTTTTGTTATGTGACGTTACTTTATAGTTTCTTATAAATGAAAATATATTTCTGAATTGGCTCTGTATTGTTATAAGACACATTATGTGTCATTTGGAGAATTAATCCTAATTAAAGAAAATTCAGTGTTGATGCTCTATTTTAAGTTAATTGTAATGAACTCTCAACTAAAAAGAACAGGTTAAACGAACAATAGGGAGTAGTAAGAGTTCATAAGTGACAAACACTAGGCAAAAGTTCTAATGAGCGTTTTTCTGTAATTAAATTCTACGCTCGACGTATAGAGTGGTGCAGTGATGACCTATTTATGTAGGCCAACCCGGAAATAGGCACTGCAAGGGATCCATTGACAAAAATAAATGAGATTTCCCCACTGGATTTTTTTATTTAGCATTATAAATCTGAAGAGGGAGTAGCCGAAAAGAATCCAAGATGCCTCTCGTCAAGGTAACGTTTATTTATACGATTATATGATAAGTCTACAAAGGTACTCGATCAAGGTGCCTTTGGTCGAGGTCCCTTCCGATTTCACTGTTCCACAGACCACATTTAAGTAGTTCATCTGTCTTGCAGATTCACAGGAAAAGGCCCGATCTCTCGTTTACAACTAGTTTTCTAGCTGATCACACAGAAACGTTGTGATATAATGGCTAGATTGCTAAGAGAAGATTATGGTTACGTTTTTAATTGATTTATCTCGTAATAAAACCAAATGCTCGCTTCATCTCTTGACACAACACTGGTTGTTGTGTTGTTGTCTAAGTCACAATGTATGTAATGTATCACTGCAGCAGTTCATTTTATAGGGAGTTGTGTTGGGGTGCTGGTGGAGGAGTTTTGATGATGTTGGACACTCCTGTTAGTGTTCAATGAAAGCACTACAAGCTAACAAGAATCTGTATGCGACTATGTACATGCATATTGTACTGCTATAATCTACTCGCTACTACACTTCATTCTACAATGTTAAACTTATTTTATTTTGGATATACTACTTACCTATTTCCTGAATGTGTACGTCTGGGAATTATAAGAATTGAATTCCTTTTTATCTTAATGTGTTTTTTTTTCAAAGTAAATTTCCCCTCTGTGGGATGGAATTCTAATACATACTTCTGATTCTAATAAGCTACATATTATAGCTTAAATTATGTAACTGACTACATGTACATTTGGTAGTTAAAGACTTCAACCTCAGATGCTTATGTTTGCCCATTTTGAAAGGTACAAAATCATGAAGTAATGTGGGCTTTTTGTACATTTTTACAGAAAGCGTAAATACTTTGTTTTTGATTATTTAAATATAAAAATATTTGTTATTGTCTTATAATACTTTCTTAGTACTAGTTTTAAAGTAGCAACTTTATTTCCATAGCAGCCTTTCTGTGTCCATTAGTAAAATCAAACTCATGCCCAGGATGAAACATTTTCTTTTCTTCCTCCCTTTTCTCTTTTCTTCCTCCCACTGTCCACGACAACATTCTAGTTATTGGACATTTGCTGGTGCGTGTCCATTGTGCTCTCTCATAACAAAACAAACCCACAAAGGCTTAATCCTATTTATTCAGACAATGAAACTGCTAACAAGTTCCAACATCGAATAACAATATTACTGTTGTGCTGTTTCTCTCCTGAGAGAACACAAGCATCACAAGTGATCAGGGAGTGGCCCCTGGCTCCTACCCTTTGATGTTTCTATGGCGGTCTTTGTTGAAAACACTGCTGGCTCCAGCTGTGACTCCACTTCTGCAGGTTCATTAAGCAGTATTGTTATACTGTATACAGATGACATTTGTGGTGCATAACCAAAGAGATTGTAGAATTATGAGCTACCTGAAGGTTCTCTTGAGGAAGAGAAGAAGGTACAGTGCATCAAAGTGAAGCCTCAGCAGACTTGATGTGCAGGCTGTAAGTGCTGCCCTTCACTTCCAGGGTCCTCCATGAAGTTTGATGTGAAGGGTTGATTCCTTGAGCTTTACACTGCACTTAACTAAACTATGAAGGAATCAATGCGGTTTACTATTCTTCAGCAGAGAGCTGCTCATGAGATTATTTCCCTTTTTTGGGTATGTTTGGCACACCATCGTAGTTGTATTTAACTGAGTTCTTCTTACGCTGTTATGTCAATGTGTAACTAGGTAAAACATAAATTCATGACTCCCAGTCTTCCCACTCCCAAGAAAGGTTAGTCAACTGACAGCCGGATGCCTCCTAAATACTGGACTCTGGTAGTCTGCCCTGCCTCCTGTTTCCTGATAGAAAACAGATTAGATTCCACTGCAAACACAACCATTTATTCAATTGCAGGGTCAATGAGAGGGCGCTTCCTTAACAAAAACACAAACCAGCTAAAGTTCACTGCCAAGGCTTTGCTCTTTGTTTAGGCCATGGTTCACACAGTATATTCCAAGAGATACATCAGTTGCTATAGGACTTCAATCATATTTGCTCTCCGTCATGTAGTCAATAGTTGTCAAGCCCAAATAGTTTTCCAAATGTTAATTTGAACATATTTCACCATTGCACTACATGAAAGAAAGACAATATTGAATTGACGAGAAACGGGTAGAATTTAACAAACACAATCTTACAAAGCTTAAATAATGCTGTCATGACAAATTCAAAGTTATTATTTATGCCTAAATGTGAAGGAAATTAGGAAAACACATTGTATATTTAATAATGTATTTCTTTGTTTAAAAAGCATTGTTAGTTTATCCCAGTGAGTAACTGTACCACAGAAATCAACTGTTTGAGTGCCACTGCAGGCACTGTTGCACACATTTTTTTTCTTTCTCCAGGCCTATATCATTCAATTCCAACTCATTATCATGTAATTCTGTTTACAAATGTAGCTTGTTATGCGAAAGTAGCTAGAGGCATGTCAAGTCTCCTTCCACCGTCTCACTGATGCAATTAAATGCTTAAAAACAAGTGTGACTCAGTGTTTTACAATGAAAGTTCAAGCATATTATTTTCCTGGGTATGATCATGGTGCTAAAAGTATGTATGCTCTGTGTCATGATTGCTGTAAGTTGAAGTTAACTTCCTCAGTTTCCATCAACTCCCCTTCTAGTGGATTGATAAACCATTACATCCAAGTTCCAAATGACTGTGCCATAGAGCTGTTGTACATGGGTTACAATACGACATCTGTAGGGGATTTCCAGGATCTGTCGAGGCACCACCAGGGACGGATTGGTACACTGAAAAAAACTGAAACGTATTATGTCAACAAATTTCACATAACTGTATTAGGTTAGTTGAAAGCAATCACATTGAGTTGAACAAAATATTGCTTTATTTAGTGTGTGTGTGGCTTTATATGTATATGTGTTCAACTGGAACAGCCTAAGTTAGTTTCCATAGTGAAATTATTATTATATATTGTGCACTGATCAATATGGGAGACTTCAACATTATCAGATTTATCGTTTGGTATTTCCCATTAGACTTCTAATTGTTGCAATGAATGGACATTTTAATGGTTTGGTTTTAAGTTCTGACTGGTAATGACCCAGCTTTGCGTGTTTCCTGTGGAGACTAAATGATTATTCCGATTAATATGGCCTTGTATGATCATTGGAGCGATAAGCTTTATCATTTGGAACATTTAATTTATCTTTGATTAAAATGTTAGAAAATACAATTGTTGCATTATTGTTTTAAAACAATTATTCCTTGCTATAGACGTGATGGTTTCAGTATGTACAGTTTGATTGCCTGCACTCGGCACATACAAGGTGGATATGCATATTCTGCTAAGGATCTTTAAGTGGAGAAGAAATTGTCATAACTATATGTGTTCAAAATAAATTACACAGCTCCTGATGCCACAGCACACTGGTTCCACACTGCCCTCTCCCACCTGGACCAGAGGAACACTTATGTGAGAATGCTGTTCATTGACTACAGTTCAGCATTCAACACCATTGTGCCCTCCAAGCTCATCATTAAGCTCAGGGACCTTGGGCTCAACAGCGCCCTCTGTGACTGGATCATGAGCTTCCTGATGGGCAGATCCCAGGCAGTGCGGATGGGGAACATCACATCCTCCACCTTGACCCTCAACACCGGAGCCCCTCAGGGTTGTGTGCTCAGCCCTCTCCTCTACTCCCTGTTCACGCACGACTGCGTGGCCACACACAGCTCCAACACCATCATCAAGTTTGCTGACGACACGACCGTCATCGGCCTGATCACAGACGGCGACGAGACGGCGTACAGAGAGGAGGTCAGAGCCCTGACATCTTGGTGCCAGGACAACAACCTCCATCTCAACGTCAGCAAAACAAAGGAGCTGATTGTGGACTACAGGAAGAGGCAGAGAGAGGCACACACACCCATCACCATCGACGGGACTCCTGTGGAGAGAGTCAGCAGCTTCAGGTTCCTCGGGGTAAACATCAGTGAGGACCTGACATGGACACATCACACCAGGGTCATATCCAAGACGGCTCGACAGCGGCTCTTCTTCCTCCGCAGGCTGCGGAAGTTCAACATGGACTCCAGGATACTCTGCAACTTCTACAGGTGCACCATCGAGAGTATCCTGACTGGCTGCATCACCGCCTGGTATGGCAGCTGCACCGCCCTCAACCGTAAGACTCTACAGAGGGTGGTGAAAACTGCTCAGCACATCACCAGGACGGAGCTGCCATCCATGGAGGACCTCTACACCCAGCGGTGTAGGAAGAAGGCCGGTAGGATATTAAAGGACCCCCATCACCCCAGCAACAATCTGTTCTGTCTGCTGCCGTCTGGCAGACGGTACCGCAGCATCTGGACCAAGACCACCAGACTCAGAGACAGTTTTATACCACAGGCTATAAGACTACTGAACTCCTGAGCTGTGTGAATGTCTACTCACATCTGTTTATAGTACACACATACATATATATTATACACATCTGCCATACATATCTGTTTATAGTACACATATCTATATATTGTACATATCTACCATATACATCTGCTATACATAATATATGCATCTGTCCATACCTCCTCATTCAACAGTGTAAAGTATTTAAATACTTTCAATGTATTCCAAATATGTATATATTTCACATCCTCAAATCTTTATTGTTGTTACTATAAATATTCTTCTCTCTTTTTCACTATTTTATTTATCTTATTTGCACCATGCATGTTGAGTTGTTGGAGGAGCACGCGACATAAGATTTTCATTGCCAACATATACGCTGTATCTGCTGTGCATATGACAAATAAAACCTGAAACCTGAAACCTTGAAACCTAGAATATTTGACCGAATGTCAATAATTTGGACACAGCATCCTCCAGATTGAATATAATGTGTGCTCCCATGCAACCTGGGCTGATAGATCTATAGTAATGGATAGTTTCCATAAAGTGGACATACTTTTATGTCAAAACTTTACCTGGTGCATCCTTAAATAGTTTAATGTTGCACAGTCTGAAATATAGATAATTATTTGCTTCACTCTATGCCTCCTTGATTAATTTCTCAAATCTGACAGACGTTGTGTACCTCCTACTCAACCATCACTCGCCAATGCACGTTTCCTGGTTGTAAAACCCAGCAAAACATACATGAGGTTCCCTCTTGGTTTGTCATGAGGTGTCTGACTGTTTACTCACTTATAGTTCAGCACGCTGGCCCTGATAGTAACAACTCTGCTGCTGTCACAAAAAGAAAACAGGAGTACTGCAAGCACTTTCAACTGTACTGAGGAATTTCTCATGGATTGTATAAGCAAACTAAAATATCAGCTTTATCCAAATAGCCTTTTCTTTTACTATATTTTTGTTGCAAAAGGTTTCCCTCTGGGAGATCGGATGTAGTCAGAGCTCAGTGGCTATTTTTATAACTCTTTTGAGAGCTGTCACAAAAATGTTGCAGGCCAGTACTGAGTTAGTACTGCACAATCCATTAGGAACCTCATATTGTTTTCTTATCTGAGAATTCATGCCCATACTTTTGTAGCTAACGGATGAATACTTTTTTGGAATGATTTGTATTGTTGAAACTGGTCAAGAAATTCATTTACTGAATTTGGGATGCTTAACAGTAGCGCAACATCAAATAATTGAGATCAAAACTGTGCACCATGGCTTGGATTGACTGTTTCAAAAGTTCATGTATAATTTCCACTATAAAATGTCTGTAGCTGCTGCTGCAACCACACTGAAAAAAACAAAACGTTGACTTTAAATAAATATATTGTGTCAACAGATTTCACACAACTGTATTAGGTTAGTTGAAAGCAATACTCTTAAATTTAAATATCAAATATTATATTCAATTTGATATTATTTCTTTCAGCTAATCTAATACAGTTATGTGAAATGTGTTAATATAATACATTTGATTAAAGTCAACTTTTCCTTTTTTTCAGTGGAATCAGAGTAGGAACATGGTTTTAAATAATCCCTTCCAGTATCAACAGGGCACAAACTGAGTCTAAGTGATTCAGCTGCTCTGCAGTTTTTCCTTCGAGAAATAGGCATGATATCTGCTGACAGCTGGCTAAGTAGAGTGGGATACTTTACAAGGAAGGAACACACTATTGGTGAAGTATTATCTTTCATTTTTTCAGTGTTTTTTCATAGAGAGAACTGAGTGTTCCTCCTTACTCCACTCCATCTCTTGCTGCTATTGATAGATTCACTTTGAATAGCTATATGTTTCAGGACAGTCAATGCACCCTGCTATCATCTTTCTTTCTTTCTGATGGAAAAGAAAATGTGCAAAATGTTGTGATAATCTTATTCTCATATTTGAAACATTGCTCAAAATGAATTACTGTAATTAAATAAGTAACTTCCTCAATTGCCAACTGCTACCTTGCATGGTTAGAAAGATCTTGTGGTTGAAGCAAAATCCTCCAAGAAAACCTGATTCTATCATATTAACCGTATATTGAATCAGTCGGCTTTTGCATGTACAGCAGTTACTAATAAGCACTTTTGTTATTTTATAATAATCTTCAAATCTTGGATATCAACTTAAAATGGTACTTAAATTGAAGTGGTTGTTTTAAACAGTTGAAGATGGTTGGGCACAAAGGTGACCCGATGATCTTATCCACCAACAGAAGATATCTGTCATGAGGACTGTCAAAATGGACAAAAACAGAAAATCAAGCAACACTTTCAAGGAGGTTTTATGTACTGTAGCTCCCTTAAAAACAGGTCTTGGTTAAATATATTTGATTATGAACAGGCTTGATGAGATTAATATTCCTCTCAAGAGACAGTCATGCAACAATGGGGCACAGTTTGTTTCTTGTTGGGCACATACATTGAACTTGGTGGTGTCCGCTGCAGCCAAAGTGCCCACAAATACTTGAAACTATACAACCTGTTCTCAGCAGAACAATTAAGATGGCCAGTTGTGAAGAACCATGTGACTCTGACACTGAAACCACCTCATAACATAAAAGAAGGCACTGTTGAAGTTCAGGTACAAAGCAACATATTCCCTGTTGTGAAGTACAAGCATTCAGTTACAGCAATTACACAGTGGTATTATCATGTCCTCAACCAAGTAAGCCACATGAGCGATTTCCTGCAGTCTGCCACAATGCAGCTTGGTGGTGCAGTTGACCTCCTAAAGAATACAAAAACCTCCTTGACGAAATGCACAAACAAAAGCTGTGCTGATGAATACTGAGGCTGTGCTGAAAGAGAAGAGACTTAAAGCACAAGGAAACACTGAACAGGACCATTCAGTCATAAAAAGAAAGGTTTGAAACATTAGATGAAGTGAGAGCCACATTTGGAATGCTGCTACGTGTATAGATATCCATACATACATATTATCTGTTGTTGCATGTTTTGTCATTTGAAAAATAATGTGGATGCCATTGTGATAATGCAATTTTATTTATTTATTGTTTTTAATTTGTGGGCAGAGGTAATGTATATGTTAAGGATATATCAGTTGAAACGTTTGCTTTAATTAAAACAAAATGTAACATTAACTAACAATTTGAAAAAAAAACATTTTAACATCAGCAGCAGATGTTTAATTTTTGTGCATGTGAGAGATGCAGAATTAGTCAATCCTGTACTTTCCGGAGTTCCGTCATTTATTGTCTTTCTGTATGGCTTCAATGACTTGGTTTATGGAGATTAATATTCTTGAGATTTTCTCACATCTCATTTCTTCTAGAGTGTACCAGATTCTTGCATTAAATGTCAAATGCATGCACCCAGACCACCTTCAAGGGTTTGGAATCCCCCCCACCATAACAAAAATAGGAGCCCCCAAAAAGCTAAAACGATCCTGGGAGAAGCATTTTCTCTAGCTGGGATGGTTTGCCCACATCGGGAATAAGGTTGTCATATGAATCTTAACTTGCTTTTCGTGCCAAACAGTATTTGAGCTTCCCTTTGTTCATTATTTTTTTGCAAGATAATCAGCGCACTCATTCACACTTTTATTCATCATACAAGTCAAACTGTTTTTTTAGGCTCTGTCTTCTTAAAGCTGGAGTGTGGAACTTTTATCTTTCCCCTCTGGTGGTGAGAATAATTACCATATAGGAGAGACCTTAGCAACGGTGGGAAATGCATTTTTTGAAGTGCTTCAGACAAAAAAAATCTCGGCATTTAGAGGTAGGCTTAAAAGCAGGAAATTGCATGGGAAATCTTGAAGAGAGTGCTCTCATCTGCATGCATACGTGTTCCAATGCAGGAAAGTCCCCACAACTTCAGTCATTTTAATTCGGAGAGTTTTGCTAAGGGGCGATAGCTGATAAACCTTTGTGTGAACTTTTTTAGCAAGAGCTTGAAAGTAATGGCTGTCATTTATTAAGTTCCTCATTACAGCTTTAATATTCTACATTTTAAACATTTACTATGAACACAAAGTCATTTCACCAAAATGTGAAAAATAAGCTTTGGCATCACACTTACTCTATGTTCGTGTAAACCTATTCCCGTTCAAACTGTCCACTCATTTAACAGTTGCTGACACTAACAGTGATCACAGTGCATACACCCAGTAAAAAACCTGCCTCCGCTGACATTTGCCAGGAATCTACTCATTTCCCCAATACTCAATTACACTTTCCTCCAACCAATTTATGACCCTCTATTAACCTGTCTCACTTGCTTCTATACACCATGCACACATTGCATCCGACAGTACTGCCTGTTTAATGTGTCCTGTAAATTTGTTTTTGCTTTTGCACAGCTTGTTGGAGGTAGCAGTAGTAAAAGGGTTAGTCGGCTTGCAAACAGACATTCTCTGGATTGATCAAAAGGTATTTGGAAAATCTAGAGACCCTTGACCAACACACTACCACACATTACCCTGAGATTTTTCACTAGTCAACATGAATACTGTGGTTATACAGGGTAAATCTGAGGTGTGAATGATTGTAACCGTATGAATGTAAACGGCAATGCAGCGGCTGTGCCAATCCATGCAGAGTGCAGCTTTGTTATTTGTTCCTAGAGTCGGCAAAACTAAATCAGGAGCCAAAGCATTCAGCTACCAAGCTCCCATTCTTCGGAACCAGCTTTATTAGGCAGGCAGACAGCGTCGCCACATAGTAGCCTTCTTTTTTAATAAAGCCCATGGTTAGGACTGGTTTCAGGCTTCCATTTAAGGAGCCAGAGTCTGATTGGCAAACCAATCCTGCTTCAGCGGCCCTAACCCTTTTTTCTTTAAATACCATGTATCAGGTGCACGAAAAAAAATTAACGGTTAACATTTTTCTGGGGGCCATTAAATAAAAAAACAAGAGGATTGTTGGTAGGTAGGTTATGAATACATATTAGGTTAGTTATGATGTTGTAAATACAATATTTAATGATAGTCATTATATCTGAGTGTTTTGGACTGAGTTAAATCATGGGTCAAAATTGACCCAATTGTAGTATGTCGTCAAATTTCACATAACTGTATTCAATTAGGTTAGTTAAAGGCAATGATATTAAGTTGAACTTTATGTTTTTTATTTAAACGTTATATTATTGCTTTCATCTAACCTAATACAATTATGTGAAATCTGTTGAATACATTTAATTTAAAGTCAAAGTTTCAGTTTTTTCAGTGTGTCATTAATACATAAACACGCAGCCATATCAGACTATCAGTAGAAAGAGCATTGTGAAAAATCCCCCTTTTTAAGGGTATGATGGAAGAAAACGGCAGATGCCACAACTACCTACTCGTTCCAAGGATTTATGGAAAATTAATATGCTATGCTGGTTAAGGCGCGGTTAATGTTCTCCAACCTGGAGTTTTATATTGTAAATTTACCATGCCAAAAATAATACAAGTATTATTTAATGTGTGCCACCGCACAGTGGCCTTGAAGCACATCTCCTTTCTGAAAGTGTGAGGACTCTACTCCTGATTACACACGATGAATGTGAAGAGCAAATGTGTTATTCTTCACTGGCAAGTGTATCAGTTTGAAACCTAGCGTAATTTATGTTTACAGTTTACAGACTGTTGGCATAAATACTAAGTAAACATTAACTGACAGAGACATGAATAGCAATCTCTACCTGAGGCGAACATCAGGGAAGCGTGTAATCGCGGCTGCATATTTTGTTAATTTCCCCTCAATTTCAGATCAGATTACCAAATCTTAATGCTATTAGGTACAGTGTAGAGGCTGTTTAAGTGTTTAGCCATGAGGCTTCCAATCAAAATGTTCACACCCAGACACACACCAACACAAACACACACACTCAATAAATTAATATTGATGTTTACTTCATGGTCACCCTCTCTCGGTAGGAATTTAATGTGGGTCAATGAAACATCTAAATTGATCAATATTTCAAGGCTTTTTCAAGGATAAGGCTCTTTGTGTTTCTTTTACTACAACATTTTATATATTATTATTATTATTTCTATTTTCTTTTTTATAAATCACATGATTGAAGGAAGCTACTTTTTTTTGGAGAGTTTTGCCTTTGAAACTTTAATAAATACAGCTGAAGTAGATGTTTTCACAGCAATAAAACAGAGACAGTTCTAACCTGTTTCCGACTACATGTTCCTAACAATACCTGTAAGCAGATTCATTTAAACTACTTGTGCCATAATAATTATATTCAATAACAATATGAAAGGATAACACAATTTGACAGTTTACAGTGATTTTGGGGCTGTTCCACCAGTGTGATAAAAGTTAGTTTAGACTCTTTGATAAGGGACAGATTTCAACAGTTTTGTTCCTCTTTCAAAAATGTGTCATAGCTGGGCGGTTTCAAAGTCTTTCAGAATCAATTAAAAAACATTTAAAGTTAACACTTTTTTTTTTTTTTCAAGCCAGAGTAGCCTTTATTGAAGAGTGACCGTGTTACAAAGGCTGAGAGGGAACAGGTGTCCCAAAAGCAACAAAAAAAAACAAAGCGGTAAAAGGAGGATGGCATGTATTTGTAAAAACAAAAAAGCTATTATTAACCAAAGTTGATTACCAGGAAATTTGGTTTGCCACAAAAATAGGGGGGGCCAGGCAATCAAACAAGGAAAACAAAGAAAAACTGAACATGTTTAAACCGGGGAAATTGAGGAACAGGATCAGGAATACAGGCAGGATCTCCAGGAAAACAGACTGGACCGTAGACGGGAACTGACAAAGAACACGATGAGAGACACAGCTGGAGAGGGGAGGTGAAAAACAGTGGCAGCAGGTGAACACAATCAGACGCAGGCGGGGGAACACAGGAAGTAAAACGAGACAAGACATTAGGAGAAAAGACATTTCAAAAATAAAACGGGAAGCATGAAACACAATAATGACAGCAGGCAATTTTCAAACCAGCATCAGTTCCAGAATGCACTCTGTTACAGCTCTAACCACTGAGCTACATGGCAACCCAAATGATGGAGTTTAAAACCTTCTCTGACATATTCCAGAATGAGGTTGCTGAATAGCTTAAGCTATATTCACATGATACATGACCTGCTCTTTGCTCACTAGCGATGCCGCCTGTGTCCATAAAAACACAACGTAGTGCAGAGTCATTTTAAATCATGTATATAGAGCTTTGGAGCCTTCTTCCTTCTCTCTGTACAATTTGGAACAGAAAACCTAAAAAAAACTAAAACGTGGTCAAAAAGAAGTTGCTATGAGAACACAAAAACAAGGATACAAGAAAGAGTCAAAGACATTTGAATAAAGCTCGCCGTTCAATTATATTCATTTATCTGCCTCCCCTATTATGAACTGCTCTTAGGTCTGCTTTACTGCCTAACCCTGACACACCGCAAGAATTGCAATGTATGTATGTAAAAGTGTACACGTGTATGTCTGCAGGTGGCCAGAGCAGGCTATTCTGTCAGGGAATAAAACTCAAAGTGGCAAGGCCATGGCTCACCATTGTGAGCATTTATGGTTTCTTCAGAACTTCTGGAACATATTTGGCTGATAATCACCACCCTACATCAACCCCACCTGCCCTTATTGCCTGTGCGGACAGTTGCTCTGCATGCTCAGCTGTTGAGAACTGTTGAGCGAACAGAATAACTCCCTTTTTTAATTTCTTTGAAGTTGATTAATAATAAGAGGATGCTGAGAGGCTGAACAAAATCTTCTGTAGCACACAAGACAAAAAGATATAAGTAGAGAGATATCATCATAAATCATCAGCGTGCCATTAATCTTCTCACTACTCTCTGGGGGGAACACACCGCCAGGTTCAGAAGCAGAGCCGTATTAATTCAGCACATTAAAACGACTGCTCTTTAAAGTAGGAACTAGATGATTTACAATTACTTCCTCATCACAGCACCCAAACTGAAGAACTTTTGCTCAGATATCCTGTTACTGAAATACAGCTGACCACATTCATTTAAAAAAAACTAATTTAAATGTGTGTTTTTTGTAAGTGTAATATGACAGAGCTTAAGAGAAAAACAAAACCTCTGTCTTTTTTTCAAATTTTGTTGCTGGGGAACACATTAACGTGTTTGAGTAATTGAGAGTCGTTAGAATAGGAAATAAAAAAACAACTAGGAGGAAATACTGCTCACCATCTGTGATTGTGTGTTGCTGGAGTATTTTAGTAAAACAAAAGCTCATACCATTCTCGGCAACATCTTTCAGCCTTGTGCCGCCTTAAGCAAGTTAAGGGGTGGATGTTTTCACAGATGAAATATTCCAGAAATACTCAAGAATGAAAATGATCAAACTGAGCTGAAGGTACAACAGGTCATGGATTTTAATTACCTGTTGATTGGGATCAACCTAAGCCTCTCTTTTGTGGATTACATGGTTAAAAGAACAAAAGGCCTCTATTAAACCACATCAATACAAAGCTCTGCTTGCAATGCTCACATCATATAAACCAATAATAATAAAACCGTAAAGCAAAATGTTTCACGGCGCATATCGAAACAGTTTTGGTTGTAAGACACTTTTCTGTCTTCTCTCTTGTTTTGTCTCGTATGAATGCTTGCTAAGCTTCACAAACAATCATACTGTGCTAGCGTACAATAACTTATGGCATGTGTCTGGAAAAACTGTTCAAGATACTTATCCATCCATACCAATAAATCAAAATCATTACAAATCAGTGAGGAGGGGCTTTGCAACATTATCTAAAAATATGTCATGTAGTTAATGACTATGTCGTGAACATCAGGTATATACCATTAATTAGCACATCGTTTTTTTAAGCCACCATCATGCAACCTTACTTTCTGTTTTTCTTGCAGCCCTCCCTTTCAAAAGACATCAAGTGTGTGTCGTGTGTGCGGCTTGTGTTTTGTTTGGAGGGAGTCAGGGAACATGGAATGGGCCTGAAGAGATCGGAAGAAGTGCCAAAGGAAGTTTATAGGTGTTGATTAATGGAAGATGCCAGCAACCACTCTGAACAAGATGGATTAACTATCCCCAATGTTATTCTGTGTTGCGTGTGTGTGTGTGTGTGTGTGTGTGTGTATAGGCAGGTAATGTATTATCGTAGACTCGATGTAAAACCCCTAACCCTAACTCCATGTGAATGAGTTTGTTGAAACAAAAACATGGTCAAAACCAAACTAGAAAACGACTTGGGAGTGACTTGTTAATTGCAAGGTAGCCATACCCTAGAAAACGTGTCATTCTGTCAATACAAAACTATTTTTAAATAGTATAAATAAATACATATTAAATATAAAAACTGTATTTCATGGGTTCCTTGAATTAAAATTGTTTGAATAATTATTCAAAAATTGAAAGGATGCCACCTTACAGCGCACAGATACTGTGCTAGAATGATCACACTGCTAGAGATATGTGTTAAAGCAATATTTGAATTGTTCTTCATCCAAGCAGGATAAACCAGGAAGTCTCAATATTGTTTTCAAGAGTATTCCTTATAAAAAAGAAAAAAACTGTACCTTGTTTGCTGTATTGCTTATGTGTGTGAAAACTTAATAAAAATGTAAGTAAAAAACTAAGACAAAAGAGCAATGTTAATTACTGAAGTCCAGTCAAGTTTACTAACATACTAGATATTTCATAGACCGCAGTCTTAGTTTCTTACCTGCTGAGACTGTTAAGGATGCATGGTGAAGCTCAACTGAAGGTTTTAGTGAGCGAGATGATGACACAACTAGCGACTATGTTCACCCACAGAACCTTCTAAATGAATTTTTTAAAAAGAACACCACCTCCAATCCAGTGTAATAAAGGTTATCAGAATAATGTCTAAGGTGCTCATAGCAATGATGTGTGTTCAAGGAAAACACAACCTTCCAGTTACCTTGGACATTCCAGTAAATCATTTTTACTGCAACTAAGCAATATGTCCCATTTTTTTCAAAAATAAACTTCATTGCAGGATCTTTTATGGTTTTTGCCACAATTGTGTGCCTGCCAGGATAAAATCCAAATTTGATGCAGTGACCTGTGACTGTGATTGTATAAGACATTCAAGTTTGTCCATGTACTTTTCCAAACTAACACAACCTGTCAATTGCAATGCCCTGCAAACGGTTCCAAAAAGGGATTTAGTGGAGGAGGTGAGCAGTGTGTGTGCTGTGTTTGACAGTTCATGGAGAGTAGAACTATGCTCCTTATTCCAGTTTTCAAGATTTGTGAGTTGCCAAACACAAGTTTTCGTTCAAAATTGTTGGGCTTACTGGTCTATACCGATCTGTAGTCCTGTTAAGTTTGGTATAAGAGCCATTGTTATCCTATGTCTTTTATTTTTAATGTTTAAAAAAAGCTATAGATATAATTATTTAGTAGATGCTATTTCATTGTTTTATAATGGGATGAGAAAAGAAAAGGCAGATACCTTTTCACAATGTAAGTTGTGGGTGTTTTTGAGCCTAATGGCAACAAGTGATGGACGGGTAAGTCTTCATACACCAGAAACACTGAACAATCAGACTAAAGAGACAAGCAATGAATAGGACCAATTCAGCCAGAAGGACAATGATGTGAATGCATTATGTTAGATCTCCATATTTTTTTCAAATTCAAGAATGTCATAATTACACCAAACTGGAGCATAATTTATGGACAAGATGTTTTCTGGCTTCCACTTTGATGATTTATGGTTGCTCTGCTTAGTCTCGTCGACTGCTTTAAAAAGTAGAAATGAAACTGTTGGGATGCCAAAATATGAAAGTAACTGAATCCTACAATACGATGCTTTAAGTCCTACTCTCAGGTAAGCATTTTATAGTCTATCAGCACTATTCCTGCTGAGACAGAAATATGCCAAGGACCGACCCCATCCTTATTAAAAGAACACTGCCAACTTAAACCAGGCAGTAATTATTTTACCTGCAATTACATATACATTTCGCAAAACAAATGAGTAAGAATAAAAGTGATTTAGAGGTTACATGGTTCTTGCAGATCTAGCAAAAGCATTCAAACAGATATTCAACAAATCTCATCACTTAAAAGGTGAGTGGAAATAAAACCACTGCATGGAAAGGTCTCACATTCATGTATTTCACAGAGCTTTGACCCCATGTGTACTGACAGATTGCAGCCTTGAGCGCTTCAGGCAGGTTCCTATCGGCTGCTCCTAAGGTGACATGCAAACATGTGGAACACAATAAATCTTTAATGACCTTGTGAGACTAAACTGAAAAAACTGAAACAATGTCTTTAAAGATATATTGTCAACATATTTCACATATCTGTATCAGGTTAGTTGAAAGCAATAATATTAAGTTTAAATAAAAAATATTAGTTTCAACTTCATGTAATTACTTTCAACTAACCTTATACAGTTTTGTGCAATCTGTTGACATAATACACTTAAAGACAATGTTTCAGTTCTGTCAGTGCATTCATTTAGCTTCCTTTTTATTTCAAGGGGGAAAACGATCATTAAAAATAATCAGAAAATCACAAAGCTGCATGCTTTAAAAGCTCTTTGCATTCACTGGATTTCCATTGTTAATGTCAACAAACACAATCAATATTTTATCATCCATTTGTGCAAAGTGCTAAACATTATGTTACCGTCCCATTAAATGATAATGCATGGTGGATCATCCAGGATAATTTTTGCCTTGGTCTAGACTGTGTAAATGGCAGAGGCAGATGAGCAGGCGGGGAGAGGGAGGAGCCAGCCTCTTAAGCACTTTCCTCCCTGACTGTACCGTTGAGAAAGAGAGAGATGCAGGCAGGGGAGGAGAGGGGGAGCCAGTGATCCAACGAGCAGAGCGAGTAAGCATGGGAGCCAGAGTAGTAAAGAGAGCCTGATGCACGCAGTTTGAAGGGAGAAAAAAGAGACACCCAGAAAAAGAAAAGAGGAGAAACAAGAAGAGTAGCTGAGGGAGGAAGCTCCAGTGTGTCAACTCTCACACATTCTCTGTATCCCAACAGTTAATTCAGCATCTGGCAACAAGGAGACATCTGTGTACTCGCCGGTAACAATGATTTCCTGGCTGCTGTTTCTTCTTCTCTTCTGCTTCACCAGCACGGGTGAGTGAACAAGGATTTTCTTCTTCCCCTGTCACCCTCTGCAAGTTTGGATGCAGTTTGAAGACGCTCTTTGTGCCGGAGCTGCGAGCATCAAGTCCCTCTCCCATGGGGGTTGATTGGATATAAGTATAACTGCTGGTGAATTGGTCATTTGTGATGTGTTTTCATTTGGTTTCCACACCAACCTCAGCTGAAACTAAAGATAAGATGAGAATGTCTTGCTGGATTTTGTTGCAGCTGCTTTTCTGAAAGTGATGTCTCAGTTTGTGCTCCGAGTGGAGCTTGTACTGGGAGAGAAAGGGAAATGTGGTTGTCCTTATTCACAAAATGTTGTCTCATAGCCCCAAATATCACATTAAAGAACTGAAACGTTGACTTTAATTAAATGTATTATGTCAACAAATTACACATATTTGTATAAGGTTAGTTGAAAGCAATAATATGACGTGTTACACAATTGTTTTTTGATTGAAGTTAATAGTATTACTTTCAACTGACCTAACCAAATTATGTTTAATTTGTTGACATAATAATTTAAAGTCAACGTTTCAGTTTTTCCAGGGCAGTTCATGCCTGCAGTACTGTAGATGGAATTGTGAAATGCAACATATAGCCTCGATATGTATTTGATGTGTTGCTTTACATGCAATAGTGTAGTTATTCCAAGTAGGCAATCTGGTTTCTCGTGTTATTTTGCATGATACAGCCAGAGTATGTTAAAACAGACTGTAAGCGTATGAGAATGTTTGTTCTGACCAAACTTTTCTTATGTCATGTCAGCGCTCTTTGCTGATGCAATACATTGCGAAACAAAGGAGTGAATTAAGTGAGAGTTGAGAAGTGCTGATTGGAGAAGCTTTAAAAGCTCTGACTGCTCTTATTGATTTCTCTTGGCCCTATCCTGTGGCTAGTGATGACTTCACTGAATCTGAAATAACTGGCTTCATTGCTGCCATGTGGGGCTTACACTGCAAACTGTCCTGAAATCTGTCAGGAAAGTCAATGATAGGTGGCTCAAGATATTTGGTGTAGAATAAAAAAGTAACCCTTAGTCACTCCGTAAATGATCAGAAAATCACTCAAAAGTGGATTTTACATGTGTGCACTATATCTACAATCTACAACAACAATGTAAGCCGAAGGAAAAACTTTGTAATGCAATCATGCTGCTTTATAAAGCATCCCATTCCTGCCCCTAGGATTCAATCTCCAATCCGCTCCATTGACTTGTGTTTTTACTTGCTAACCCGTCTGTAGTCCCGGATCTAAATGGATATCTTCCAAATAATACTGTTCAATTTAATTTAAAGCGTTCAAAATCAGTCGTGTGCTAGAAAATCTGACTTACACACACACACACACACACACACACACACACACACACACACACACACACACACACACACACACACACACACACACACACACACACACACACACACAGTGGCACACCATCACTAATTTGAATCTGACACTGGTAATAAAGCCTTTAATATGGCTCTCAGTAGCTCTCTTTCAGGCACCGTACATCAACTCTCAAGAGGATAGCAGCTTTATTGCCTGGTTTTATGAGTGTGTGCTGGTGTTGGAGCGGAGCGAGCCGTTCCCCCCTCCTAACCCCTTTTATCTGAGAGGAGGCATTTGCCACCATTTCCAAAAGACTGCTTCATTTGAAGAAGCAGTGCTTTATGGGATTGTGCACCATACAAAAGGGTTTTAACTGAAAAATTGTAGCAAGGTCCATCCTGATTTTAAAATGCAGTGTTTGTAAATGCACAGGTGAGGTCAATTAGCTTCGGAGTAAGTGGGGTTCTCTAATATCACAAACTGTGTATTGCTCAGTCCTGGGAGTGTTTTGAGCTGTCATAACAACAGGAGGCTGGCCGTTGTGTCCAGATCACACCAGAGCAGAGCATCCTCTGAGCTACAGCTGTCATAACTTGGACAACTTCGAGCCCTATTAATAACCCGCACACTGTGCCGCCACGCTCAGCAAAACGGTTTGTCATGCACTGTTTAATTAGATTGCAGGTGAGCAATCTCCTTATGCATGCAGATGAGCTCAGGCCAAAACAGGCAGCACACACATACAAACTGCTGTGACATCCCCTTTTCACAGCAAATTACCAAGTGTGATTATTTGCATTTGTTGCGGAGGGAATCAGAGTGTTAGGACACCAGCCCGAACCAAAGGAGGAGGAAATGAGAGCAAGGGAGAAGACAAAGACTCCTCTCCGCCATCTGACTCTCCTTCTGGAGATGGCAGCGTTCCTCCTGTGTTCTTGTCGTCCTAGGCCGGCTTTGGCACCAATAGTTCAACACAAAACATGCGGGAGGGGAAGAGTGTGGGAGAGACAAAAGCCTATTGACTGACACTTGGAAATGGATGTCTCAGTGTTGACTTTGTTTAATGTAGAGGATGGAAATCACAGCATTGGGTTTAAGAAGCTCAATTGGTGGCAGAGAAAACATTTTGTTAATCGCAGCACATGAACCTTTTGGATAATATAACTAATGCTACATTCAAATAATGTGGAACATTTTCTGTATGAGTCATCTGTAATGTCTCAGTTAATGTGGTGGAACATTGTTCTTTGATTCTTGAACACAATATTTTTTTGCAAAGCACAATCTTGCAAAAGGTTTCTTAGTCTTAGTCTCTCAGTTAGAACAAAGTACATTGAAGATACGCATTTTTATTGGTTTGATTAAGTTTGTTAAACCTTGGGGCACTGTATATTATGGTGGCTGACAGGGGCAAACGCGCTACAACGGCCAACAACACTCCCATTAGGAGAGAATTCACTGCACTTCCAAAAACGCTGCAAATATAAAAAATAGAATGTGCCAAAACACATGCATGAGGAAGAAATGTCTTCACCAAGTCAACAGCACTTACTAAAACAACGGCAGTCATTATTTTTTTAAATAAGCTCAAAACAAAATTGAAAGATTGCATGATTTCTTCTTATATTATTGCAAGTGTGCTGTAAGCTAGCTAGCTAACATATAGCTTACCTAGTGTTTTCAACAAATACTAACAAAACCCTTATAATTATGAAACAGACTTAATCTGTCAACATTGACAGTTGTCCAACTTTATAATCCCCTGAATGTCAACAAGCGCTCCGGTCCCAGCTATGTGCATCCCTTTGTAGTTTCCCCGTTTCTGTTGTGTTTGAGCCCCTTGCAGCATTTTTTTATTTGCAGCATTTCGTTTATGCAGCACTTTTAATAAACCATGTGCATGTTTTGTCTAGTTGGTGAAGAGGTTTCTTCATTTGCATGTGTTTTGGCACATTTGTGTTTTCATATTAAAAAGTGAAGCACATTTCTCCTGATGCAAGTGTTTCTGGCATTTGGCACCTGTCAGCCACCGTAATATCTCACTTGTAGTCAACATGTTGATTTATCTAATGTATACTGTATCATCAACTTAAACAAGTAATGGTTCAAAATGAATGTGATTCTTAATGGGCATGAAATCTACGTCTTCATCTGTGAAAACAAAGAGACAATTATGATTGGTTTTACCTCATTGGCCCGCTTGTCACAGGTTGGCGATTCATTTTGTGAGATTAATTAAAAGTTTATCAAGAAGCTTCAAATTCATACCGATTTAATTTGATATCTTTGAAAGTATCCATGTTTCAGTATTTAGTCTGAAAAAAGAGATAATTAAAATAAGACCACATTTTCTGCTGATCCTTTTATTAAAGATCTTGCATTAGTTTATTCTAGATGCTTTTCATTCCCACTACTAGGTAGTTCATAGGAAATTAAATGCTTAATATACAAGAGACATCCATGCTCTGTTAGCTACCAGAAGGTAAACCTGAGTTTAAACTTTCCCTTCAGCTCGGAGCAGTTTTCACAGTACATGTATCTCCTGTATTTTTCTTAAGTGGTTGTGGGCTGCGCAGGACTTGACCTCCAGATAACACTGCTGTCAGTCAGATGAACACACCATGACACAACACTTGAACCTTCTTGCTCGCCCGTGGTCGAAGAAGACAGGGGTTAGCATCAGGGGCATGACCGGCCCGTCACCTCATCTTTGGAACACAGGGGAGCCATATTGACTTTCTCAGTGGAGTGTGATCATGCTTGTTTATGCCTCATCCGTTTTTAAGGAGCCCTCTCCCACACACAAATCTTAGATTGCTGTTCACCTTGGCGTAATTTCTATGGTCAGACCTCAACCACCGACATTTACAGGCACAATAATCTATTGATACTGACAAACCTTGTGTATTGAATATACAGAGAACAGATAGCAGTGTTGATAGAATCTTTGCATGTTTTACACTTTAATCAGTATAGTAAAGAGCCTTAACCCATCCATCATATAGGCGTTCTCTTAAAACACATAATAATTGCATTGAACTGAGAAACGTATTGACAACAAAGACTATGAGTAACTTTTGAGTTGACATAATCTTCTTCTTATAATGTAAAAGTTGAATTAATAACCAGTAAAACACTTGCTTGTCCTTAATATCGGAGTTTTACTGCTACAGACTTATTTGTTCTTGTACAACCGTTATATAATGTTAGAAAACTTTAGTTATGTAACTGACAACAGTAAAACAGTTATCTGACCTTATGACTTGTCTACTTGCCACTGTTACTCTTTGCTTTAACATGTCAGAAATAATGATTTACTATGAACAACTGACAATACATTGATGAATTTTGTACGTCGCTTAATAACCTTGCTAGCCAATGACTTTGACAGCACTTCAATTATGTTTTTGCACTTCAATTGAGTTGACCTTGGCAAGGACCATGGATGTTTAATGAGAACTGGATAAAGCTTTGGAGGGTGTCTATGGAAGTCGCTCAGTGGCGCATGAAGTCAAAATGACCTGACTGTCAAGTGCGTAAATACCCGGAATATTGGGGGATCTGGATCCATACAGCATGCACACTTGGGTTTATCCTAAGCCCCACCTCTGATCCACTCCATTACAACAGCATCACCTCCAAGCCCCCAGGAAGCGTGCCAGACGTTGAAGCAGCTTTTTGTATTGGCCAAGTGGTAGTACTACAACTTCTGTATCAGCCTGCCACATCGTTGAGCAAAAAAAAGAGATCCCGCCTCCAACTCTGTATCCTGTTTACCTTATACATCCACTATCATGTCCAGTCTCGACTCAGTCAAATAAATTGAAAGGGAAAATAACTCTGGATTCGGCCTTTTGCGCCTTTACCACATTTTAGGACCTATTGATTTAAACAAGGGTCCTTCGATTGTTGTACAGGATAGTTGATTTAGCTGAAAAAAAAAAAAAACATTGATTAACAGACGTCTCTTCCCCAGTGCTATTCACTTGGAAAACATGTTTTCTTGCCTTATGACTTTATGCGACTTACACAGAAGTTGAAGTATCACTGTTTGGCCACCACGAAATTGCTTCAATGGATGGCTCACTTCCTGGGGGGAAGGTCAGGACATCTAAAATATGCAACTTGTATGAAAAAAGCAACTAAAATATAAGACATAATGAACTGTGGCATTATAATGTCATACATATTGTGGCCACTGTTCCCCAAAAGGCTTTACAAACTAAAATTGAACAAGCTGTAGAGTAAAATCCTTCCACAGCCTTCTGATACAAAAATCATGTTTATTATCGACATTGTGAAAGGCGCTGATATCTGTTTTTTATTCCGATCCAGGATCTACAACATGATGCATCTGTCCCGTCCTGTAGCAAAGGCTGTTCTTTAAACAAGATGTTATTGGAAAGCACTGCTCAGAGGATATATGGCAGTGAGATTCATTAGGCTTCTCTTTGTGCTTTAAAAAGGCCAATGTATTTAGATGCAAGGCTCATTTAATATCCTTGCACAACATAGTGTGGCACATTGAAATGCAGATGGAGTCTGCAGAGATAATGTATCTTTTGAATATGCATCAAAAGAAAAAAACTAAATTAATTCTAGAAGCTCTTCCTTTGAATGTCTTTTTGTTCATGCGACACTTGATATTGCTTGTTTATAAATAGCTAAATACACGGACACTGTCCCTGAGTATGTTCCTCATCTTGTTAACCAAAAAGCAATGTATTCTTAATGCCTTTTTATTTTTGTAAAGCACTTTCAAATACCTTGTGTTGAAAGGTTATATATAAATAAACTTGCCTGCCTTGCATACAGCAAAAGTTCTGCCAAAAAAAAGGATTTTACAATGGTTAGATGTGCTGTTCCCTGCAACTACAACCAAAGGATATCTCTGTCCACCCTTTTAGTGCAGCGCTATGCAGCATTCATCTCATTTAAATGACTGACCTCAGAATGCGTTAATGCACAGGAAGTTACAGACGAGACTTCAGAGGCTTGCGGCTCCCTCAGCACCACACCGCAGCCATTAAACTTGCCCCTAATGCCAGCACAGGAGTCTATAATGACAAGACACAGTTGGGCTGTTACCTCAAATCATCCTGATCAACTGGAAATCAATGCACATCGATCAGTCTATGGATTTCCTTTAGGGGGTCGTTGTGATATAGAGAGATGCAGGGGACTGAATGGAATTGATAGTTACAGTAACTAGTGGCATTTTTGCCTTTCTAAGCTGCAGCTAATGAGAAACCCTCCTGCTGATGATTGATGTTGCAGCTTAAACACTCTGAAATTTAAAAAGAAGCTGAAATGAATGAAAGACGAAATGAAGACACATTTTAGGTACAGTGGGGCAAAAAAGTATTTATTCAGTCACCAATTGTGCAAGTTCTCCCATTTAAAAAGATGAGAGAGGCCTGTAATTTTCATCATAGGTATACCTCAACTATGAGAGACAAAATGAGAAAAGAAAATCCAGAAAATCACATTGCAGGATTTTTAATGAATTTATTTTCAAATTATTGTGGAAAATAAGTATTTGGTCAATAACAAAAGTTCATCTCAATACTTTGTTATATACCCTTTGTTGGCAATGACAGAGGTCAAACGTTTTCTGTAAGTCTTCACAAGGTTTCCACACACTGTTGCTGGTATTTTGGCCCATTCCTCCATGCAGATCTCCTCTAAAGCAGTGATGTTTTGGGGCTGTCGCTGGGCAACACGGACTTTCAACTCCCTCCAAAGATTTTCTATGGGGTTGAGATCTGGAGACTGGCTAGGCCACTCCAGGACCTTGAAATGCTTCTTACGAAGCCACTCCTTCGTTGCCCTGGCGGTGTGTTTGGGATCATTGTCATGCTGAAAGACCCAGCCACGCTTCATCTTCAGTGCCCTTGCTGATGGAAGGAGGTTTTCACTCAAAATCTCACGATACATGGCCCCATTCATTCTTTCCTTTACACGGATCAGTCGTCCTGGTCCCTTTGCAGAAAAACAGCCCCAAAGCATGATGTTTCCACCCCCATGCTTCACAGTAGGTATGGTGTTCTTTGGCTGCAACTCTGCATTCTTTCTCCTCCAAACACGACGAGTTGAGTTTTTACCAAAAAGTTCTATTTTGGTTTCATCTGACCATATGACATTCTCCCAATCCTCTTCTGGATCATCCAAATACCCTCTAGCAAACTTCAGACGGGCCTGGACATGTACTGGCTTAAGCAGGGGGACACGTCTGGAAGTGCAGGATGTAAGTCCCTGGCGGCGTAGTGTGTTACTGATGGTAGCCTCTGTTACTTTGGTCCCAGCTCTCTGCAGGTCATTCACTAGGTCTCCCCGTGTGGTTCTGGGATTCTTGCTCACCGTTCTTGTGATCATTTTGATCCCACGGGGTGAGATCTTGTGTGGAGCCCCAGATCGAGGGAGATTAGCAGTGGTCTTGTATGTCTTCCATTTTCTAATAATTGCTCCCACAGTTGATTTCTTCACACCAAGCTGCTTACCTATTGCAGATTCAGTTTTCCGAGCCTGGTGCAGGTCTACAATTTTGTCTCTGGTCTCCTTTGACAGCTCTTTGGTCTTGGCCATAGTGGAGTTTGGAGTATGACTGTTTGAGGTTGTGGACAGGTGTCTTTTATACTGATAACGAGTTCAAAAAGGTGCCATTAATACAGGTAACGAGTGGAGGACAGAGGAGCCTCTTAAAGAAGAAGTTACAGGTCTGTGAGAGCCAGAAATCTTGCTTGTTTGTAGGTGACCAAATACTTATTTTACCGAGGAATTTACCAACTAATTCATTAAAAATCCTACAATGTGACTTCCTGGATTGTTTCCCCCATTCTGTCTCTCATAGTTGAGGTATACCTATGATGAAAATTACAGGCCTCTCTCATCTTTTTAAATGGGAGAACTTGCACAATTGGTGGCTGACTAAATACTTTTTTTGCCCCACTGTATGTCTAGTTGGGTCATAGTACTTTAATATGCTATTTATGTTTCCTAGTTTTACTTGCATTGCTGCTACTCATTTAAGCCATGGTTGTGTACTTATTGGTATTTTATTACTATCTTTATTATAATTGTTTTACCTTCCATGCCTTTTGCTGTTAAACTATCAATTCCCTGTTGCATGAACAATAAAGGAGTTCTGATTATGATTCTGCTAACCAATATCAGTGTATAGATGGGAAACTGTTGGGATGAATATTATTTAACAGTGCTTTTATTAAGGTGTTGTGTAGTGGTAGTTGATTACCGAACACGCTCTTCCTTCTATTTTCTCTGATTTTAGACTTATTTTGATGCTATCATTTAGCAGCCCAGCCAAGCAGTGTGATGGTAAATCAACAAATTTGTTCCCATAGTATTGCAGACATGAATCTCTGTCTCTGTCGCGGAGATCTATGGCGTTGTTGCACTTTGCAGTTCTATTGGCGTTTCCTGGCACTGCTAGGAGGCGCCTGGGGTAAACAAATGGCTGTGGTTATTGACAGAACTGTTAGATTGTGCACAGGCCAATGTGTTTTGTGTTGCAGGGTGGCAGGGACGGAGATGCTGATGTGATATGTGGAGGCAGTGTTTGCCTTCCCAGCCCAGTGCTACCTGGCTCTCTACATTGTGGATGCAGATATCTATTTGTTTTTACTTTAATCTCTTTATTCAGAGCTCGCCTCACTCAATGTCTCTCACAGCAGTCACTCCTAAACACAGCTGTACACACATGCTCATAGTTAAGGTCATCTTCAGATGGTTCAAAAAGAGAGTATTTGTTTGCATGTATGGACATGAGTCTGTGTGGTGCACGAATGTGTGTGCACAGAAGCATGTGTTTGTGTGTGTGTTAAGCTCTACAACACCAATTACAACCCTATGCCTCTCTTTTGCAATATAAATGTAAATCAGCCTTTTAACTTGTACACAAGAACTCATGGAGGGGGGAGGGAGACATGGAGAGCGGGGTACCAAGTACCTCACCTCCAGATAATGATGTGTTTCTTTGCCATTACCATGCAGCCCATCAGGAAGGTGTTGTGCCGCTTGAATATAATAGTGCACCTCACGCTTCCCAGCGGACACTTGTTTAGGGCTTTTGTTGTTTAATATAGTCTGCTCGCTACAGAAAGAAGAGTCCTCGTTTGGCAGAGTGGACTGAGGTTATAATAGCCTAGTCAGTATCTCAGATGAACTGACCATTGTCTGCATCTTAGAACAGTGGCATCATGATGCTCTTGTCATTAATGCTCGGCATTTGTCTGTGATCTGATGCCCATGAGGCCCAAACCCATCTGAGCGTGCTCTGTTTAATCTCCCCTCATTATTTTTTGTATGCGGTAAACTAGGCATAAGGGGGGGGGGGCATTTTTTTTAATAGGGAGCAGAAACAATCACCACGGGAGCTGATAATAAATGTTCTCTGCATGCTATCTTTGAAGTCATCCACTTCAACCTCTGTAGATTGGGAAGGCTTTGCTCAGCAAGGACCTTTCTAATAAAGTCCCTTCTGATAAGACCTGATAAAGTTTGCTTCTTAAGTTTTTAGTCTTATTTTTTGAATGCCTTGAGACAAGCTCTGCTACTTCAAAGGCAAACCTCGCTGGCTGGGTAAATACAATTGATTGATGGTTGTTACTCATCTCACCTTTAAAAACAAAACAAAACGACACTTGCCTTGTCTCTGACAGGTTTATGAACAATTAGGACAGGTACAACAGCTGATTAAACATCTACTGTACATGCAGCAAATTCCAGAGGATCCAGTAATCAGGAAAGATGATTTTAATTTTGCTTCCCTTGATTTATTAGATTCTGTCAATTACATTTCATGCTCTGTGTTTCTGGGAGACGCCAGTATCGTAACGCCAATCATCGGTTATTCAGGTAGCAGACATTTCATGATTTGGGTTGGAAATCCTTTAAAAGTCGGAATCAGATGGAAATAAATACAATTATTGGGTATTAAGCAGTCATACAATGTATAGAAATGTTTTTAAATAAATTAGCGGGCGGCTGAAATGGAATTGTCTACAAGGATCCACATTAGTGACAGAGATCCAAAATGAAATGATAGCAGTGAACTGCTTGTAATTATTATGTCATTGTCCCTATCATTGTAATTGTTGGCATCCACTACATCCATGATACGCTAACATAATTTATTTAAATCCTTGGTAGGACAGAGAACTTTTATTGCTTATGGCGACATTAGTGATGACTGGTAGTAATCACTGATGAAATCAATTGCTAAAACATTTGTCAGACTTTGTACATGGCCACATTTGAGAAAACAGGTAAAAAAAAAAAAAAGCAGAGGGATTTTATTAAGTAACTCTGTAAAGTAGAATTATGGTTGTAATCTGTCATTTTCAACACTGCTAATCTCCATTATAGATCACTAAACATACATTTGTATGTGCCACATGTATCGGCTTTCATGGGAGGATTTCCCCCCTGATATGCAAATTAAAAAAGGCCACTGTCTGAATTAAACAAAAGGACAAACAACATATCCAAATCTCGACGGGCTCATTTACTGTCTCTTGGCTCAGTCCCAAGTCATAAACATCCCAGAATGAGTCCCCCGTATCCATTAGCCTGTTACCATCAGGCACAGTCGTGATTAAATATGCTTCCCGCATCTTCATTAAGGGACAACAAGAACAAAATACTTCCAACAACTGGTGCCATTCCCCTTTGTGTTGCAGATATATCTACTGCAAGACTTGGTTAAGGTCTGCAAGCATTGTCACAGTAACTGAGTTGATAAGCGAGAATGAGGAGCGCGACATCCTCTCAGGGCATGCTGGGAGAGAGAGGAAGTTGATAAACAGTGAAACCCTCGGACTGAGATTGTAGATATTTTGAAGCCTTATCTAACGTGATAATGACACTGTGGAGGGTCCAGTAATGAGGTATGAGTGCGAGGTAACCTTATGAAAGGCCTTAACGTCAGATCAGATAGCTGCTAGAAAGGTGAAGGAGCAAACACTCAATATTTTTCTCCCCCCAGAAAACATTGGAATGGTTTAAGTCGAGGTACACTGAGAAAATGGATCATTTGACTATAATTAAATGTATTATGTCAACAAATGTCATATAACTGTATTAGGAAATCAATAGTATTAAGTTAAACCTTATTCAAATGTAATATTTTGCTTTCAGCTAACCTAATACAGTTATGTGAAATCTGTTGACATAATACATTTAATTAAAGTCAACGGTTCAGTTTTTTCAGTGAAGAGGGGGTTTAGACAGCTGCTGAAAATGAATATGGTAGGGAAACACTTTTTCTCTCCTTTTTATATTAATCCCATTTTATATTTGCTCCATTTTGCATGGATGTAAAGAGTTTGCAGGGCATTTGTTGTTGAGGGAGCAGGATGTATTCCTCATAGCTCTTACTCTGCTTATCTTTAAGTTAAGTTTGCTTAAAAATCCAACTGCCCAAAGGAATGACATGCAATGCCACTCTCCATCATGACAGCAGCAGTAAAAGCTTTATATTTAATTTCAATTTTCACTCCAGAATATATTGTAAAAGTCGTCCCTAACCCTGTAAATAAACATTTTGAAAGTCTTGTATTCTCTATCTGAAAACATTGTGATGTTTCAATTGAATACAAATAATACAACTTGAAATAATACTAAATATTAAATCACACTATTGTTAAAACACCGTTATGAGTAAACATTTCCCACAATCCAGGTTTTATTAATACATTATGCAGCTTTTTTCATTAAGGTGCATTTCTAGAGAGCAGGTATGTACATTTTCATGTGTATTTCAGTGGGATTGAAAATGTGCTCCCAATCATTTCCACATCTCCACTCATATCCAACATTGTCACTTTAATATTCCGGGGTGTGGAACCTCCACGGGTCTATCTGAGAATTCTTATTTGCTGCTTTGGGCAGATCCGGTACAAGATAGATCATATAGAAGAATATTAACATTGCAGTGAATTTAATAACTGTAGTATTATTTTACCCACCGGGAGAAAGAGTCAAAATATAACTCCACGTTCAACCAGAAAAACCTTACAATTTCCTGTTTTACTTGAAATCAGGATATGTTATTCATATTCATTTATGCTTTAGTTCATATAATTCCATCTTAATTCATAGGACTGGCCAACGTGCATGAGCAGTTTGACTGTCTTGTGTTTGTCATACCAGTGTATATAATGACATATTGCTTCATGAACAGTAAATAATGCAAAAGATAAGGGACTAAAATAATTGTATCCTAAACCACCATTGCAATAATTTAGATTCCATCCTCATATTTCCTGCCAACCAGTTTCTACTAATTGAAAATGTTTTTCCAATGAGAGTACAGAGGACTGACACTCTGTCACATGGTGCAACAACAATCACTTGAAGCTCAATATCAGTAAGACCAAAATGCTGGTGGTGGACAACAGATACAGGACTCACTCCGATTTTCTTCAGACTGTTTTCAAAATGGCATTCATGTTAGACGACGTCGTCTTTCATTGGTTCGGGCATGGTGGAATCTTGCAAAAACCATTAGGAGAATTGGTGAGTCTGGTTTTTCCCAGAAATGATCTGTCTATATTACCAATAAAAAATAACAGCTCAGGAAAATATGACAAAAACGTTTCCTACTGTCAATTTAACCATTGAGGACTCGTTTCTTGTAATATGATTTTCTTCTGTAAAATCGCCACAAAAAACAACTGTTACAAACCACAATTGATGCAACAATCAAACTTATTTTGGCCTTCAATGTTTATTTTTTTTGTGAGAACATTCAGATAACTTGGAGTTGATATGATCAAAATGATGGTAGGCAGCTCATTCAACCACTAGATCAACCTGCACAAGGGAGTTCTTGAGGCACTCCTTCTGCTATCAACAGCAGTAGAAATACAATATGATGTTAATATGCTGCATACTTATTTCTTTCATCATATTCAATATCATCTTAATACATCCTTATCTTCATACAGACAAACACTTACCGTTACTCAATGACAATATCAGCCTGTTGTACAAGTGGATCGATCTACTCTAGCGTTTTTCTAAGGGCAGCAGTGAAAAATAAAACATGACCACATTGCCCCGCTTTAAACCTCTCTGCGGTGACTGTGATCAGTTGTAAATGATATGATATTGCTGAAGACTTTTATGAGCGGTCTGGGTGTACCTTCCAACTACCCTATTGATCTTGTAAGCTCATGTGAGCTGAAATGCACCCTGGGATGCCCAGGCTAAAGTTTTCTAGGCTGTTTTACAGTCTAAAGTCTCCCGTTTCAAACCAAGGTTTTCAAAAGGCTAATAAAACTTTAACCAAGGATCCCAGGCTTCACTCCATCTCTCTAAAGACAGATGATCTAGTAGAAGGGTATGTCGGCAGGGTCAGCTTTCAAAACCACATAGTTTTATTAAACCACTTCAATGCATTCTTTTAGAAGAATTGTTATGACTCTTTCACAGATTCATTATTTTCACATTGACTAAAAACCTTATATTTACAGAAATAGGAAAATAATAGTTTTGATGACTTTTGTTCTCGACATTTTCCACTGCAGACCAGTCTTTTAGTTGTACATCGTTTTCTAGCTATGATTGAGTATATATACACACAGTGAAAGATCTGTACATGATTTTTTATGATAGCCCTTTAAAGATGCCACATTACTCTGCCTCGTATTTCTTGGCATTCATTTTTGTTGGAGCCAGATTCTGCGACCCCTGCCGAGAGGCCTCATTGAAATTCATTTAAAGGTCATGGACCAGCAACCTTGGGCTGCCCTCCGGCTCACACTGGGCCTCGCTTTGATGGGTTGACACAGCCTGGCTGTAATGGTGGCTCTAAAGGTCTCTAGCATGACTGCACAGGCTTATCAGGGAGGGCTTCATCAAGTCCTCGCTGTCTGCAAAGAGTGGAAAGGAAATTAAAGAAAAGAGGGGGCCTGAACCAAATCAAGATGAAAACATCATGTGGAGGGGAGTGCAAGGAGCAGGAGGAATGTTATTATCGGAGAGAGACTGTGACAGAAAGAAGGGTAAAGGCCTGGTGAGGGCTACTAATGCTGCTGTCAAATGACCATGAACTATAATAAACAGATGACACACTCTTTACATGATCAGTAGGAACATACTGTTAGTCATAAACAATTGGTTAATCTGACAACAGCAGAATAGCCCTTTTAACTCAAATTTAAAAACATAAAAAATTAACATTATCATCATAATGTGCAGAGGTTACAGTGTTGACGTTATGTTGAAGACATTGTATTGTCTTCCAGAGATATCTACTGAAATTAGCATACTAACTGGCTAGCCCCGGGAGTAGAGAGTGTGGCGGCTTGGAGACGGATGGATCTTTCGTTAGCAATTAACAGATAGCAGATCAGCCAGCACTACCCCGGCTCTGAGGCTCGATCCTGGGGGAGGGGGACTGTCAAGACTCCTCCTTGGATCGTCAAAGTTTTCTGTTGCTGCCATTACATAGGTTCGACCCAGCACTCTCGTGGCCCAATGTGACAATCTAGCGCTGGGGTTTAAGCCGGCTGGATCCAAGCCATCACAGATGCTGATTGAAGCACCTTCCACTGCAGCAACTGCATGCTAACATCTCAGCAAATCAGTCGTGACCAGAGGATGACAAATAACCATAGATTCACTCATCTTTCTCAACCCGGAACCAAGCGACTATACAAACTATCAAAACGTAAAATAACACGAACCAGACAGCACGGTGATAACACAGATGGCTAAAACCCACCTGCAATTTATTCGAATGTACTGTAATTAGTTTCAGCAGTTTGGTTTAATCAAGGTATTAATGCCCACTGAGAGATAGACAGGCATTACACATTAAAAACTAATAAGTTAAATCACTGCCCCTTTTTTAGTGAATGATTAAAAATGCACTTGCATTTAACCTCCTAATTGAAGGTCTGGGAAATGTTGTGGTCATTTCATATGAAATTGCTTACTGGAAGATCCCAGACTATCTGTCATTTATATTTATTTGATTAAGCTTTATTCCAACAGTGGTTAAACCTTAGCCACCACAACTATCATACTAAACCCTTTAGATTACCTATGCATTACTAGAGTTAAACCTACAGTTGCTAAAGTTAAATAATCCAAAACAAACTTGCTGAAGCTGTGACTATATTGTGACTGTAGTGAAACAGGTTTTCAGTGAAAAAGGCTCCTGTTTTGTCAATCCCTGATAAACTATTCAGCCCTGATCAAATATAAATCAAGATCCTATTTCTGCATTGCTTGTTTCTGGCCTCAAAAGTTTTCAGAAACACATACTACTGTAAAATGAGAACTTTTTTCTCCAACTGCCGGGTGGTGCTTGGTTTTGGCTCAAATGTTTCAAACATGGCGTTCATTCCGCAAACTTTCTCATTTATAAGTTAACTCTAAAGTAAAATGTGTATCAGAAAACATTTGAGAAGAGAAATATATTAATATTTGATCAGCGCTGCCTAGTCTGAGAGTTCTGTCAGAATTAACGAGCAGTGATCGACACTGCCTTAAAGACTCCTCAGCTCTGATTGGTTATTTTCCTTCAGGCATGGTGGAATCTTGCAATTGACATTAGGAGAACTGGAGAGACAGAAAGTAACATGATTTTTTCAGAAATGATCTTTCTCATGCATTACTGTCAGGAAATAGTAACAGTTTGGGAAAGATATATTACAGTTATCTTTATAAAAGTTACCAACTGCAGCTTTGATCAATATTGTTCCTTTTCTGCAAAACACCAAATGACAGCTGTTTGCTACAAACAAACCACAAGGGATGCCACAATCAAGCTTATTTTGCGCATTCCAACACTCATTTACATTTACACCAGAATCAACAGCTGCATGATATTAAAAACTAAACATCAATCTGTTCTTCGTTTTACACCTGCTTTTCTCTGTATAAATAATGTAGGTGTCTCACAAAAACAGTCTAATAAAAATACTTGTTTGTTCCTAATTTCCTTATTCATTATTACAATGTTTTAGGAGATTGTTGAAGCTTTTTTTTCATTATTTGCAGGGAAAGAAAGAAACCAAGTAAATGGTTTCAATCACTACCGTTTCAAGACATCATTTCCATGAATCAAGAGATGATTGTTTATGTTGGAATGCAGAGACACAGAGTTGCAGGTCTTGGCATTGGGGTTGTTCATGGCTCTTGGCAAGGTATCACATCGCCCTTTGTCACTTCCTGAGGTTTTCCCTTGTATGCCCAAGAACAAGTTGCCTTAATGTTGAGAGTCTAGAGGCATGGGCAGTGTGAGGTCAATGTCAACCACAAGACAAGGCTACTTCCTAAAGGCCAGACAAGAGAGCTTGAATAAAAACATGATGAGCAGATTCATTCTGCGATGAGCTGACAGAAGAATCTAATAATGTATGGGGAAATAAAATAAAACAATAAACCTACATTTTCTGAGGTATTTATTTCCAGGCTTTCAGGTTGTGTGAGTGCAGGAGAGGTACTGGGGGGGAAGCAACAATCAAAATGCTGCAGCGCCAAGGTGCCACTTTGAGTTTGTCAAATGGAATGCCGAGCAGGAGGGGAGGGAAAGCAAAGGAGCTTTGGCAAGCCTGGCATCTCTGGGGGCGCAGAACTCTGTCAGTCTGATCAACTCAAAAGCAAGCCAGCTAAACTTGGGAAATGGAACCAAGGAATCTGTGTCTTTGAAAATCCCCGTCAGTAGGAGTGAGTGGCAGATTATAACAAAACTTTGGGAGGTGAAATAACCGCACATCTGCACACTGATAGGCCTTACAAAAAATGTTTCATTTAAATCCTTTACCTTTCCTCTATTTTCCTCCCCTTTATCTGTTCCCCTCTTCTCTCTCGCTGCGTCCCTGTGTCTCCCCTCTTGCACCCCGTGGGAGTTTGGCACTTGTCAAGCCATGTAAAACTAAAAAGTCTTGACATGACAGAGCTGCAGCAACTCACGGGAATCTTGAAATCATTAACAGACAATGACTTGGAGAGAATAATGCCACTCAAAACCTCCCCAGTGCTTCAACAGTTCACAATTTAGAAAAACTTGTATAGCTGGAAGACGATAAAAAAACTGAGCAAGTAGATGTATCGAGCATAGAATGTCAGACACGTAGCTGTTACTTCAACACTGTGGAGAATATGATAAGTCCTCAGATTTTGTGAAAGATAAATCAGGTTACATATCTTCAGTTTATCCATAAGGAAACCCGAGTATTTCATTTACAAAATGTATTTTATAACTGCAGTTAACTGACCTTTGAGTAACAAGTGACTTTGAAGGAGAATGGTAAAGCTGTACTGTAAAAAGTGAATCGTTGACTTTAATGAAATGTATTGTGTCAACAGATTACCCAAAACTGTATTAGGTTAGCTGAAAGCAATAATATTAAGTTGAAAAAATTGAATTGCTTGAATGTTTACTAACCTAATACAGTTATGTGAAATCTGTAGACATAATCCATTTAATTATAGTCAATGTTTCCGTCTTTTTGTGTGTAAGTACCTTGGATGACGCGTCTATTTAACTCGCCCTATGTTTTTTCTTATTTTGTTGCCAACGGTAGCCAAAACATATTTAACAAAGACATCTTTTGCACATAATGAAGAAAAATATATACAAGACCAAGAGTATGAGGAAAAGGGTTGAAGGTGGAAGAGGACAGAAGATCAGATATTGTGTTGTTTTATATTTTCAAGTTATTCTATAATTAACGGTGGTAATAAGCTCTGGTCGTACTGCAAGAAAGGTTTTATTAAATGGGATTATACTGCCTTTTAAGGTCGGTGTGAGCTGTTCCAGCTGTCTTTCCAGTTGAGAAACAAGGTTTTCTTTGCTACAGTTATTGCTATGAGAAAACAAGTTTGGAGCTGTTTGAGGATAGTAAGATAGGAGAGATTGCCTAAGAGAGCGATGGAGGTGACAGCTTTCCCATGACCTCCGACCAGAATAGAGCAACTAGCGTTCAGAGCACAAATGCGTGGACTTGATTGTCTACTGCAGAGGAGCAGTTTGTGTAGGTGTTTTTGTCTCCAGAACCATGGGGTGAAATGTGTGAGTGGTGTACTCTGTGGAGAACCTTGTGTTGATTGAGTTGGATTTGAGAGTTGTATGTTTTCAAGTAATGTCAACTGACTTTTTAATTAAATGTATTATGTCAACAGATTTCACATAACTGTATTTGGTTAGTTGAATGCAATAACATCAAGTTTAAATAAAAATGATTAGGTTCAACTTAATGATGGACATAGTTCAAAAAGTAACTTAGGGAAGGCTTGTGAAAGTAATTTTCAATTTTCTTCATGGCCTGTATCAATGTAAAAATGTAGAAGGGTATATTTTATTCTTATGGAAGGTCATGAGAGTTGTCACTAAAGGTTGCTCTAGGCTGGTACACTCCTCTCTGCTTCCACATTGGAAAGTTGATGGGTTCTTTATTTTTGTAAACAAGGGTTATGGCAGATGAATGTCACGGCAGAGGGAAATACTGTTAGGTTGAGTAGGTCATTAGCTGTCCACCAGGCAGCAGTAGGTGTTTATGGAATTCAATTTGGAACAATAGCTGCAATATGCTGGATGGGGAGAGATTTGCAAAGGTTTTTTTTCGATATTGAGCCAGGCTAAATTTGGGTTGTTTATCTAGTCTCGTATGGAAGATGGAAGGATAGGAAGTAGTGGGGGAAGTGTGGTGCAAGTATTTAGCCTTCAGATTTGTGCCTTATTTCCTTTCCGATATAATGACTACTGTCTTGAGGTACGAGAGCCAGCCCAAGGCAGGGTTACCGGGGTCACACCAAAGGGTATTTTTTTTTTGGCTGACTTAAAAATATAGCCAAATAGGGAGTTTTCTAGGAGTAATATGATACTATTTATTTACTAATAGGTCATTTTTGTTCATTGAACCATTGCTTCTAAAGTATTAAATGGATTGAGTTTGGCGGTTGTAGAGTTGGGCTTTTTTTCTTGATTGTACCAGATTGGAGCAAAGACTTTGATTGACTTTTGCCTAAATATATAAGCAGAACCTGTCTTCCACTACAGTTTCCTCGTTTGTTTCTCTATCCATGTGTAAATGTGTACTCACAAATTCACAAACATCTGTTATCTGTTGATTGAGAGATGCGGTAGAGATTCCTCTCACAGGGCCCATTTATTTCATTCTCTTTCATTCCCTCTTAGCACTAAATGCCACCACAGCAGAAAAAGGTCACTCAGGATTTAAAATCATTTAGCTGAGTGAATTGAATTTGCAAGTGCAGAAATGTAGCCTGCAGCTAATGCGTCTTCTTGCATGCGGAAAAAAAGAGGAAACGTCTTTTTTCTAGTTTAGTCAAGAAAGGTAAATGTTGCAGCAGTTCATAATTGTTCATACTTGGTAGGCAGATTCATCAAAACCTGTTAAAGCCATGTATGTTTTAGGGATAAATCATATTTTATAGTGCATTAATTCTGACACTAAGGATGTGTGCACCTCTTAATGGAAGTTTACTGGCAGTGCTGTGATTCCTCTGTCCTTGGGATGCTGACAGCAGAGTGATTATTCATGATGGGTAAAAGTTAATCCATCATCAACATCATAACTCTTTAATGGGTCAGGTAAATTGGATACATTTATAGTTCAGGTACCATTTTAAATACTGCTTGTCAAGTTGGATTTTAAAATGTACTGCACTTTCCTGTAGGAAGTGGTTGCTGAGGATGCATATGTTTATTGTTGTTGTTTTACATTTCGGAAAAAAGGCCTAAACTCAACAGTCATTCGTCAGTTTATTGCATCTGTACAGTTACAATAAGTGTTAGGTTTTTCGTACCGATTATTAAATGGATAGTTTTTTGTTGTTGAGGATTTTAAGTTATTATCAATACGCCACAAACACATCCATCCAGCAGTACATTGATTTGATTCTGTCAGAACTATGGCTTTATCTCCAAAGTGGGGTGTGCTACTGAAGGTAATATGATGTCTATGAAAAATATTTCATTAAATCATGTGTGTAAAATGCGTTCCCATTCTCAATCGTCCTCTAACTGCCTTCACTTGCATCCTGGAGGTGGCAGAGCTTAGAAAACTACAAGGCAGCCAGCTCACCTGTGGCAAATCTTCCACTGAACAAGGAAGCTGGCTGACCTCATGTGGATGCCTTACACTTCCATTGTTGTGTATATGATAAATCAACCAGCAAACAATCAGGAAACACAATAAAAGGCTGTTTTGGAACTCCTGGCTGTGCTTATCTTAAAAGAGGCGCTTTACTGCTGTTGGGGGTTTTCCTTTTCCTGTAGAGTGTTCTAGGTTTATGTGCATGTCAAGGGTCTGCAAAGGTTAAAATCCCTCTGGGGGTTTCTCTCCCACACACTACACCCATTGACTCTTAAATAACAGAAATTATGGTTATCTGGGGTTTTGTCTTTGCATTGCTGTTTGTGTGTCCAGTGGATTAGAAGTGGTGAAGATGTTCAGTCATTATTGAGTCCAGCTTTATCTGGATAGACGGAATGAATCCCTGTTAAGTTCATTGATTTGTTTTTCAATGTTAAGCCTTGATTTTTCATTTCCCCTGCACTAAAAAACATTTCCGGCAAGTGAGTGACCATACCTGATTTCCCAAAAACAATTTGATCTACAACGTCAGAGTGCAGGAGACTCTCGGTTCCAGACTCAATTTATGATTAAGGCTGATAAGAAGACTTGACTTCTTGCCTAAAAAAGCATTAGAATAATGGCTGGCCATGTCTGATTCTTGAGATATTTGTATTTATCTGCATGAGACATTTGGGAATAGTTGACATGTAGAGTTGAAGCCATTATTTTACACCTTCATAAATAAAATACTCTTTAATATCCATGGACAGCAAGTGATTTTTCATCTCATCGTGAGTTTTTTTTATCATTTGTGTCTCATGATAAGTTACAGAAGTTGTCTTTGTGTGCTTACCTTGCCAATCATTGTCTCACTCGACACACAGACATTGTCAAAAAGGTGCTGTCAAACAGAGCTTTTTGAAGTGACAAATGATGATAGTGCAGTTGCATTGATCCCAGCAATGAGAGGAGATCCCTGCAGACATTACAGAGGGAAAGGTGTCACCCTTGATGCTCCGCTCTGACTTTAGCGGGGGAACTTTGATCTTACTGCGAAATTCACTATTGCCACCAGGCGTGATGATAAAGAGAGAAGCCTGCTTTCAAACACAGCTGCTGCATGGACAGGTGTTAACAGTCCTGGAACTAAAGAATATATGATGTCAATTATTACAGCCTTAGATTTCATCTCATGCTGTATCACCTGAGGCTGAAATGACAGAAAAAAGTGAATTCCTGTGAGTTCAAAAAAAATAATCTTTCAGAAACTGTGAGAAAGATAACCTACAGTATTATTTGTTCTGCTCCTCGGGTTTTCAATAGCTTGCTTTTCAGTGTATTTCATTGCAACATTGCAGGAAATAAAATGTCCACGGCAGGTTATAACCAAGGCCTGCTTTTTTTTAATTTAGATATCTGGCCAAGCTCTGCACTGGTATCATATCAGTTGACCATATCAACACTTAAACTTACATATTTCTGTTTTGTAACATTTCTGTCATTGTAGTTTAGATGGTCATTTTAGTGGCAACAAGGTTGATCTCAGGAAACATTCAGAGAATTTTAAATTGCACACTATTATCAGAATATGAGGAGATATTTATTGTCATTATTAACATGTGCAACGACATTTCACAGGCCTAAAAATAACGAAAATAGCTGTGATGAAAACAGTAAATAACAGTTGAAGCAGCAAAGAAAATACAAAAGTACAAATTCAATTAAAACATATTAAAAGTAACCCATTTCTTTTTTTGTTATTTCTCTTCCCTATTTTATTTTCTCCATGGTTGGGTCACCTTTGTGGGTATAGAAATCCTGATTGCTTCAATTTCCTTTCCTTTCCTTTACTAATTTCTTTTTAGCTATTTAACTTCCCTATGTCACTGTCATGAAAATGTCAAAGTCAGTAAAGTAATTACTAGTGGTCGAATAAAATCTGCTGCTGATAAAGTAAGCACCTCCCTAGCATGCCAATGAGCAAACAAATGTGTACACAACCGCACATTTAATCATTTCCTTTGTTCCCTTCGGCTCCATTAACATGATTTGGTATTTATGACCTAAACAAGCAGAGGCCTGCTTCACAATGGATCTGCCTGGAAATAGCTGGGCAAATTAACCACAAGAATACTTAATTCACTCTAATCTTTAGAAGCTTTGTTAGATGTATTTTGAAATCATTCTGCGATTGAGCTTGGACGACATTCAAAGCCTTAGGCATTAATAACTAAAGTAATACAGAGATTTAAACTTGAGGCTGCTAATTGTTAAGGTCCCCTTTTATGGAAAATGCACTGTTTAATGTATTGACTACATATATACTGTATGTCTCCACTGTGTGTTAAGAGGTTTAGAATATTTCAGCAAAAAAGGTTGTCTCTCTCTCCCTCCTGGTCCAAGTTTGTGAAAGCCGCTCCAAAAATGGGTGAGTTAGTTTTCGGGGTCCTATGCTGGCTCTCAGATAGTATTTCATGAGAGAGCCTTACACATTTAGTTTAATGATTAAGTTATTAATTATCTGATTGTCATGAAGTAGCCCATAAGCATTAACCCGCTGAAACGCAGTCTCTTCCTTTAATCTTTAAAGTGTGCTATATATAGCAGAAGTGGAGTGGCCCCCAAACCTTTTGAACATGTTAAACAGCACAGACACACACACACACACACACACACACACACACACACACACACACACACACACACACACACACACACACACACACACACACACACACACATAAAAAAAGCCAGGTATGCCTGTCATTTCGAGAGCTAATCTCATTGCTCACATTTGACTTAATATCTTATTCCTGCCTCAACATTCACACTGACCTAATTTAGTCACACTTCCTCAGGTATATAGTCTGTGAAGGCTCTAGCTAAATACTGTGTCCAAGAGCCCAGTTGGATTTTCGGTGACGATGCTGATAAGGGATGCCGTGGTGAGGAATGTCCCATCAGTTATTGAACTTGTGACACGGGAGCTACCCAACACAATGGACATTTTACAAGAGAAGATATAAGTGTTGATGCTCAGAATGTTAACTTTGATCTCTCCTGTTGGATGGATGTATGGCAGGCCTCTAAGTTCAAAGTTTTACTGAGACGCTGCAGGTTTTTTGGTCAGGACACTGCACCGTGTCAACTGTGACCACACTGTCCTCCTCACCCTCATGCCAAACGCTTACAGATTTCCTCAGCTTTATCAGGTTCCCTATTTGACTGCAACACGATTTTGCTACAGTCATTATAAGGTTTTGCCCCTGGTGTTGAACTGTAGGGTTGACATCACTAAGAGCTGCTTCTTGACTCACGTTTGTTTAGTGAGTCAAGAACCAGTGTTGGAAGAAGTACTCAGATCCTTAGATAGAAAAAAAAAAAGTACAAATACTATAGTCTTAAAATACTCCACTACAAGTAAAAGTCCTTTTTACAGAATTGTACTTTTGTAAAAGTACAAAAGTAAGGGCATCAAAATACACCTAAAGTATACAAAGTAAATGTAATCAACAGTAAAAGTACTTGTTATGCAGAACGGATCTTTTCACAGTATTATATCATTATGTTTATTCTTTATCAAGTGTTTATATATGAAAAGCATTTTAGTTTTTTGTCAATACTTGAAATACTATGTAAATTAGTAGCACAGTACTGCTTATACCGTATCAGTATATCATGTGTTTTTATATGTAAAAAGTCAGTGAGTGTTAAAAAAAAATGTAGGTACAATATTTGCTTCTGAACTGAAGCAGTGTAGATGTATAAACTATCATTAAATGGTACTACTCAAGTAAAGTATAAATGTCTCAAAAAGAGTAAATGTACATTGTTACTTTCCACCACTGAATATAATGTATGACTGTGGATGTTTTGCTTTATAAACTTCAACTTCACTATGGAAAACATATATTTATGATTCTTAAATGTTTTGTTCAGCAGGATAATCTCAACAAATTAACACCACTTCATGAATGTTTAAGATTCTATGCAATCGAGAGAATGCAAAAGGTAACAGCTATAAAGGAACTACATCACAGCTGCGCATCATCACTGCTAAGCTAAAGGTGTCTAATGTTCAGTGTGATGATGATCAGTGTCATTTAGCCTCTTGTTAGCCACTGCCATGTTTATGACACATCTTTGGACTTTCACCAGTGAGGTATTTACTGACATATTTTATGTAGAACAAAATGTGAAGATATTTTAAGCTTGTACTTGACACAGATCACACAATGGGAACAATAATAATAACTCATTCCCAAGTTTATGGACTTATTCCTTCACCACTCTATTTCAGACTCAACAATATAATATATCCTGATGATAAACAGTCACAAAATATCTTTAAAATAATGATCACTTAATGAATAATCTCTAACCTTGTTTACCACAATTCCCTTGCTTTGTTGGTGTGTTCAGCCCAGAATGTGCTTTTCACAGTAAATAAAGGGCTCAAATACAGCATGCATTGTGTTTGAAATAAAGGCCACAGAAAGACAAAAATAAAATTGCCGGGTCTTGGGGGGTCTTTTTGCAGATTTTTAAATGTATGTTCACCTGAGGGACGGCATAAAGAAACTCACAGGTCCCCCTGTTGCGTGGGGATCCATTATAAATACCACAACAGCGCCACAATCTCATATGGGTCCCAACCCATATAGTTGGCTTTCTTTCATTAGTTACACAGCTTCAGAAAGAAGCTGCTATTGTCCTTTTTAACATTATTATGTTGCACCATTGAAGTAGAATGGAACTACGTTTTTGTGCACAGTGTAACATTGGCACATAAATACAGTGTTCTTTGGCAGTCAGCAGGAATGGAGTCAAATACATGTGCTGTGTTGGTCTACTGGCTTCCTGGGAGTAGCTGAGCTTAATGAAGTATTAATTATGCTGCAATGTATTGGGTTTGGTGAGCCGCTATCCAATTACTCTTACTGGAAAGGAAAGGAAACCAATTTCTCAGTGCCTCGTTTAATGGCAAACAAATCACTAATAATATGTGCTCAAGGTGGAATGGGAACAAAATAGGAGAAAGTTGTTTAGAAAAGGTATTTCTGCCATTATTTGTTGAGGTGTAGTGACAGTAGCATGGGAGTGTGTGTGTGTGTGTGTGTGTGTGTGTGTGTGTGTGTGTGTGTGTGTGTGTGGGAGAGAAAAGGGGGATATATGTAAACCCTTTACAAACCAGTGCATTGTCCTAAGACCCTGGGCTAATCTGGAGGTCCTTTTTACATAGCCTGCACTTTTCAAAAAATGTGATTGTGATATTTTGTAAGTATAAGACACTTTTTTGGGTATAGTATTTGCATGTGCTGTTTTTTTTACTGAGGCAACAGTCAAGGGCACCCTGCCCAGTACATAAAGGTATGCCAAAGCATTTTTGATGATTTAACTACAACGATCCTAGGAATAAATATTTCCTCTTTAATTTTCCATATTCAAGATATCACAAGTTGAGATCCTGGATGACACAAAAATTCCTTGCTTCAATCAATCATTATGTAAATTCTATTTAACTTTCTTTGTTCAGATGGCATATTTGTTTTGATTAACTTTTCAATCAGCATTAAGGGTGTAAGTGGAAAATAAGTGAGCAAAGTGTACAAATAAAATGTATTCTCATAGCTAATGACAAATATGACTTCCTACTGATAGTGAAGCCATGAAGATGCATACTGACTGTAACACAATCTGTCAATATAGCAAAAGTCAAACCAAAGAAATGCAGTTTGTCAAATGTATTACATATTCATATAATTTATCCATTCACATAAGAAACCCTGGAAGGTCAGTGGTTGGTTACAGAAACCAAATGCCTGAAATAAAAACAGTGAAATACCACAGCGCCTAATTAAACACTAAGTTATGAGTATAATGCACAGGTTAAAGCCCACTCATTTTTACACCAGTGTTGGGTGGATGCTGTGTGTCAGAGCATCAAATTCAACATAACCTTTTTCCTCAGTCCCTTGAATATGTTTTTTTTTAAAATATGAACCAAAATTACGGAAGCCAGGAGACAAGAATAATGTTTGACTCTCTTTTTGCTTGTGTTTGAATGTCCGTTCCAATAAAATCTCTCTTTTTGGTAGCGTTTCTTTCCCTTTTACAGTGACCTCCTTCTTCATTTCCCGTTAAAAGACTTGTAGGATTAGATGAGGCATTACGGGAGAAAAAGCTGGCATGCAGTGCAGATCAGTGACAATACAAAGGGGTATAATTGTGCCAAAATCACAGCCATCAGGTCTCACTCGCAACTCAGAACCCCATACACATCTCGCTTAAATCCTCTCTTTCTACCACACTCAGTCTGTGGTGCCCTTAATCTCCATTGCACCCACCACACTGCTCTGCAGATCCTGGCTCCTCGCCTCTCCTTCTCAGCGCTCAGCATGCTGACCCCCACAGATCCATTGAAAAACCCCCACGCACTGAGCGTTAAGACGGCATTTCTTTTTTTTACACACTATCCAATCACTCTTTCATGGGAACAAGACCGGAAAATAATGCAGAATCTTTGGGGGAAGAGGGAGAACAGAGAGTGGGAAAAGTATGATAAGTAGGCCAGTAAGCTTGGATTGAAAATGATAGATTATGAAGCACTCTCTTGCAATTGCATCATGTTGAATTTTTAGATATTACAGAATGTTATCACTTTGAATTCAGCATGCTTATGAAATCTTTTTAATACAAGAAATCCAGGCTGTGGTGAAGCCTCCAACAAAATGAATGCTTGTTTACATTATTGAGTGTCTTTTGAAACTCATACGTATAATATACAGAAGCATGTGTGCAACAGCGTTCCCTCTAAATTGTTGAATATGAATCCACACTGCACAGTGGAGTGCAGCCACAGGAAAAGGATTGTTGGCGCTGGACAGATTGAGGACTCTGTCACTGTTTGGACATTCCTTCTCTATCCATCCATCCATCCATCATATTTTGGCTCCTTGGTTCGGTGCTGTTGGACTTGTTGGGCAGAAACAGAAGTTGGCGAGGTCAGCGGGTCCAGGCGCCAAATGGCAATAAGCTCCAGAGACAAATGAAAACAAGAGACAATAGTTGGATGAATAATTGCAGTTATTTCAACCACATGCCTCATTTTACTGCTTTCTATCATCATGACAATCAGTTTGGAGAAAAACGTAAAATTCCTCCCTGTACAGCTGAATACCCTTTAACGGTTTTTCATAATAAAATAAGCTTAATACATCATTTTTGAAACCTTTTTCTTATTTCTGTATACATTACTGTTCAAAAGCCCAGCAGAATGGGACTGCATCATATGCTTGATGTTATTTATGATAGAATAATATCTACTGATTGTAATCTTATTGGTATGGACTACATTTATAAAAATCTGGAAATTGTAACACATCTAACCAAAACATTAACCAAACTGATATGTCATTGTGATAATGATATATACATTTGTCATATATATACTACAATTATCAAGGCCACATTTGTTATTTTATCTAGACAAGCCAAGGGCCAAGTAACATACTATGCAGATTGATATGATAACATGTTTTCCCTTTAACATAGAGTGTTTATTTTTAGGGTCGACGCACGAGTGGAGCTTTTTGCATTGAATGAATGATAATGATTTTTCTTTCCCAACAAAATAACATCAGCACAGAATAATCAGATTAACCTGTTTGAAATTTAAGCAGCAAATACAAAATAATGCTATGCTGTTTGCCTTACTCCAATTTGTATAATTAGCCTGTTTTTAAGCGCCTCATAGTGAAAACGTGAAATTATATGGTTGGTTAGTACGATACTAAAGAGATTTCAGTGATTCAAATCTTTTCCTGCTTGAAAACCACTATATGATGATTTTAGATATAAACACATATTTTTGAACGATGGCACAATCTCAGGACTATATCGTTGTCTAACAACGGGCTAATAATCGAAACAACTTCTGAACATAAAATGTTAGCCAGTATTTGATTCAGTCCAGGTACAATTCATAAATCCCACAATAAAATGAGCCTGAAGGCACTCTGTAACACAAATCCCCAGACCCTATTCCATATGCAGCAGTTAACTATTTATCTAATAATATTTGACCACATAGCAAACTCACAACGCATGAAGGAGAGAACCTTATGTTCTTTTATCTCTAACATACAATCATCAGTTATACCTTTTTTACAAGTCTAATAAATGTCCCCATTTATTCTCCAATATTTTAGTATTCGCCACTATTACAGAGAAATATGAGACCGTTTTTTTTGACATGTCTTCTCCCTTTTGGGTTATTAACAATTTTTCTCACACTTATTTTAAATCACATTTGTTATATATCATATTATAAAATGTGTATTAGATTATGGCTGTATAAATGAATCCTTAAGAAAAAGCCATATTATACTAATCTTCTGTTTGCTAAAGGAGTGCATACTATTTGCAATATATGCAACCTATTAATTTATGGCATAGCAACATCAAAGGCAGATAATAGTAAAAAGAGTAATCTTACGTATAATATAATTAAGGCTGGCACATTTGAAGGGACATGCTCTGGCAGACAACAAAGGACACCAATATCTGATGAAAATCTAAACATAGGGGCTCTATGGATGTGAGAAAATTATGATTATTTTAGCTTTTCAGTTTGCCCTGAATGTGAAAAACTTTTAGCACCACTTTACATTTCAAATATAATAAAGCAATAACCATATGTTCACACAAAGCGAGGTGCTAAAACAAGATCAAATAGACAGGTTATTAAACACTCTATAATTATTGCTATTTAGCATTTAGCGTAGGTGTTTGCTGTTACATTTAGTTAGTTTTCTGTTTTACATCAGACCTCATTAAGCTGTTGAATTTTATTCAACCCGGAAATTGGTTGGAAATTGAAAACTGTCTGACGTCTGGAGTGAAATCAATTGAGTAAAAATGACAGACCAGAGATTCATTTGTGATGTTTACAATCTTCCATATTCTGCTGTACACCCAGTAAAGACAGCTGGTTTGTAAAACAAGAGAAATCTCACTAATCCTTCAGGATATTCCCTACCACTTTTTATTCCAACTGAATCATTGCACCAACATTGTGTGTTTCATCACCTTTACCACATAATTTCACAGAGCTGCCTGCCGATCACGATACGAGAGCTTCCTTTGGAGCCGTTTTGCAGTGTTTATTTCTATTTTCCTTCAAATGACACATTAAATTGTCAAGTCGAGGCTGGCTGTTCGACTGCGTTCTTTCCTGAGGAGCAGTCGTGACAGCTGTGTGTGTGTGTGTGTGTGTGTGTGTGTGTGTGTGTGTGTGTGTGTGTGTGTGTGTGTGTGTGTGTGTGTGTGTGTGTGTGTGTGTGTGTGTGTGTGTGTGTGTGTGTGTGTGTGTGTGTGTGTGTGTGTGTGTGTGTGTGTGTGAGAGAGAGAGAGGAAGACAGAAAGGGGGTTGGGGGAACGACATAGGAGACAATCTTTTTTCCTCTTCCATTAGGAGATGGCATTTAATTCTCACAGCGGGAATGCCTTCTTTTGTTCTTGGGATCTATCTCCTCTAATCAGGAAAATGAATTTGCAGCATCTTCTGCTAGCACCTTTATCACTATGTGCTCATTAATATGTTCTTTGGCACCTGCACTTCCCAGACATCCGTTGTCAATCAAGCAGTACATATAAAAGTGACACGAAAATTGTCCACTGCCTGCAAGTTGTATCACTGTTAAGTATATTCTTGAGAAAATGTGGCAAAGCAGACATTGTAAAATATGAAAATGTCACATGTTGTTGCTTTTAAGTCAGCAACCAAAGTTATTTCCTCCAGAATTTGAAATGCTATAAAGTCAGCAGCTTGTCTTTGAAAATACCTTCTTTAATTTGCTGGTGTGCCTTGCTGCTGTGTGTGTGTGTGTGTGTGTGTGTGTGTGTGTGTGTGTGTGTGTGTGTGTGTGTGTGTGTGTGTGTGTGTGTGTGTGTGTGTGTGTGTGTGTGTGTGTGTGTGTGTGTGTGTGTGTGTGTGTGTGTGTGTGTGTGTGTGTGTTTGTGTGTGTGTGTGTGTGTGTGTGTGTGTGTGCTGAGGAATAGAGTGGAGTGACATGAGCTGGTACGGGGGGTATTTGATAAAGTCAGAGTTGCTGAGGAAGTGGCACTTGGCTGTGATGAAGGAGATGAAAGCCAAAGGCACGTTAATTATGCATCTGTCTCCGATGGATAACACTCAGAGGAGACATGTCCTGATTCATTTGGCAGATTATTCTTCACTTCTGCTCGGGGATTTCAAGGAGATGATTTATTGATCTTGCTCCAACTGTGTCCTGTTGTTATTGCTGAATTCTGATGTGCCTCTGATTATGGACTGCCTCGGCTTTGTAAGTGATTGCAGCTGGAGAGAGAAGTGAGCGCTGGAGGAGCACAGTAATGGCGTGTGTGTTTTTTAAAAATATTTTATTGTGTTTCCTCTGAAATACTTATTCATATGATCCGCTGATTTGACATGCAGATGGCAAAGAGAGACCTTTCAACCTTACTACTTCTCTGTTTCAGCTTGTTCCCATCTTCACTTGTCTCTACATCATTGCCAATAATGTACTTAACACTCCAAACTGTATTACTTAGACAATATTTGGCTGCTTCAAAGCAAATCAAGTTTCCCACTGAATCCCAGTTTTGTAAACACACAGCTCGCTGGTGTCTGTCTGTGTTCCTAGAAATATCTTTCTTGTTCTCTGCAAGCTCAGAAAGCAGTGTGCCTTGCAGGAGCAATCAGTTATGTTTAACGGAAAGCTGCGTATGTATTTCACAAATATTGTAGACCATCCCAAACAGCATGAGAAAAATACGTTTACTACCAATGATCTAAGCAGTAACACAATCTGGAGCAGGGAGAGTGTAAAATGGTCTACGGTAAGGCAGAGTGAAGTGATAAGCTTGTGTTCCCTTAATGGTGTTCAAGACAGATTACCGCAGCGCAAGAATAAACCATGAGAATGATCAGGACATGGCTAGGTTTAATCTTCAGGAAGCAATGCGTCTAATGCATCATTAAAACGTCTTTTTTCAATTCTTACTTATTGATTCACCAAACTATTCCCAAAAAACAGATGCAATTCTATGTGCCTTTTTAAAGAGAAACATTAAAATCCTCTGTCTCATGTGAGCCCATGTATGTGTGACTTGACCTTTAGCATATGGTGTAAAATAAAACCTTATTTTACCTGATTGTCATCTACAGTAAGTGATGTTATGTTCAGAGGTGGCGGGCTACATATCATTATGGTAACTACTGGCCCATTTATTTAGAAATTTCAAATCTCAGTTCATGCTGCCAAACTGAGGTAAAGGCCTTTAAAACATGACAAAATGTATTACTCCACTGAGCTTGTTTTATTTCATAAGAAGCAGAGTTGAAACAATGCTCTCAGATTTATGGTTTTCGATAGAATAACATCGCTCTGCAGTTTTAGATCCAGAATTAGTGAAGTGTGAATCAAAGCCCAATATATCTTCTTCCTGTTTGCCATAGAGCTCGATTGTTGTACAAAAACTATGAAAAACACAACAATGAGCCCCAGTGTTGCACCGGGTGACATGTTGATTTATAACCATTCACACACACAGACACACACACACACACACACCACCATTTCTTTTTTGGCTCTAGTGCATACACCCGAAATACACACCTGAGCATTCAATTGTGAATTATCCATATTTTAAACATAGAAATGTAAAAACAATTCAAATGCTCAAACTGTAGATGTTACCATACATAAATATATAGATACCTATGGCACACACATATGGTACAGATATTGCTATTATTTTAATGATCCCCTTCTTCTTGTCACCTGAATGTTGTTACATCGTTTCAGATTAATTTTCCATCCCTTTTTCCAACAATATTACTCTTTTAGCATCCAGTCATGCTACATGATTAATACTGTTTGCCCTTAAATGACAATGCTGATACTTTTACCATTTCTTGCAATATAACAAGGACATAACTTCTTGGTGCATGAGAAAAAACTACTTATTTTAACTCAATAATTTCCATCATCATCTCTGCTCACACCCTTTCTACTCCTGGGTGTCTCCGAAGTATGCAAAATTGTGAACTGACAGTATCTGTTAATTGTCTAAGTCAAAGGTGATGATTATTCCACAAGTTATTATAGACCTTCCTGTGAAATGAAGTGACAATTGCTCGATATCACCCACTTCAAGCCCCTTCAGAACTGATCAACAATGGTGGTGAACATTTGTGGTAAACCTCACCCATCTTTCACAGCTGTCTCAAAAACTGCGTAATACCAAAGTCTGAATACAGACACACAGTTTTGGTAGTAAATCCTCTTTGCATGAACTTATCTCAGCTCAGGATTGCAGCCTTACTGAAATCACGTTGTGTTGTCGTTTCAGAAGTGCAGAATATTTAAAACAGAACTCACAAGGACAAGTCTACAACAATATGTGGGTTAAATGTTTAATTACAGAAGGTATTGAATGTTAAGCATTGATCTATGTAAGGGGAAGTGGTGAAGAAGAATGAGGGATGTGGTCTGTCAGGCTGAATTCCAGGCAGAGATCTGAATAAAGTCAGAAAATGAGACAAAAAGACGCACCAGATTATACAGAATGACAAAAGGGCACACAGGAGGAGAGGCTTAAGGGCTTAAGGGAAGGAGGGATGAATGGATGAAATGCTGTTGGGAAGGAGTGATGAAAGGATGAAGGGGTGAATGGATGTAGGAAGGAAATGGGAAGGATGAATAGGGATAGGTTGGGTTGGGATATAGGAAGGGATTGAAGTGTCAAACGGATGTAGGGAGGGAGATATGAGAGAAGGACGGGATGTAGAGAGGGGGATTAAACAATGGGTGGTGAAGAGATGATTGGATAAGCCGATGTAGCAAGGGGGGAATGGATGGGAAAGATGAACAGTCAAAGGTATAGGAAGGGAGGGATGAAAGTTCGAAGAGATGTAGTAAAAAGGAAGGAGGGATGAATGGATATAGGGATGCAGGGAGGAAGAGATGAAAGGATGTTGGTTAAAATGAGGCAGACAAGGGAATGGATAAATGAAAGGGAAAAGGAGGATAGGTTGTGATATTGCAGACATAGAAGTTTTGCAGGTCACTTGGGAGTTGGTTTAATTGTGGACCTGCTCCTGCACTAAAGATTAAGTAACTAAGTACATATTTATTCAAGTAAAGTACATAAGTACAATTTTGAGAGATTTGTACTTGAGTATTTACATTTGCTGCTACATTGTACTTGTAATCCACTCCAATTCAGAGTAATGTGTGTACTTTTTCTCCACTTTATGTATTTAAAATCTTTAGTTACTTACAACAAATACTACAAATTGTGTTTAAAGATATGAAATATATAATGACACTTGAATCAGACTTTAGTTCCACCTAGAGTAAATGCACAAGCTACCCTGCAGTGAACAAAGTCATTAAAACTAGCTGCACCTTTACCAGCTTTAAAAACACTTTAATGCATCAATAATTATAAAACATATCATATATATTATTCTGAAATGGACCAAGTTGAATATTGAGTACTTTTTACTTTTCTTACTTTAAGTATATTTTGATGCAAATATTGTTGTACTTTTACTTGAGTAACCTTTTGAATGTAGCACTTTTACTTGTTTTCCTACGCTCTGGTACTTGGACTTTTACTTAACTACAACATCGGAGTCCTTCTTCCAGCTCTGTTGTTAAGAAATGATGGTCCAGCAACAAACAACCGGCTTAAGATATTCAGTTTTTCCTACAATTGTAAGGCATCAATATGTAATGTACACCTTCTGTTTAGACAGCCTCTTCTTTCAGTGTGTTCCAACATCCTGCTGAGAAGCACTTTCTCTGACACCCTGGGCTCTCTGAGTTCTAGTTCACTGAACATACCCATATGCGTGAAAAACCAGTAGTATCTGTGAAATATGCAATACATTATTAGCATAATAATTTCATTGCTCTCACCAACGGCACAAATCATAACAGGGTGACTGTAATCTCGTCCTGTAATGGCAATCACCGCCACAGCAAGTTTCTGATCAATTCTTATTAACAGGCTGCAGATTTCTCTCGACTGTTTGCAGTCACAGTTATGATTTATGAGCAACCTCTGCTGTGTTTTCGCTTACTGCCTGAGCTGTTATTTGGCTGTTATTAGGTGTGAAATTCATGTTGGAATATCTCAGAAGACTCTGTGTGTGCTTAAAGCAACTGGCTCAGAAAAATTGAAATAAGCAGTTAAGCAAGTTGAGGTAGGTTATCCGTATAAATAGCTTTTTTTAAAAGGGTTTTCACCTTACAGTATAATGCAAAACTGCACTCAATTAACAACTATAAAATAATCACATTCATATCACATAAAGGGAGATGGGCCGAAAGCAACAAAAATAGGGATATATTTTTCTGCCAGTGATGATACCCATTAGGCTGAAAATCCAAACTCATAAACATTTATTGAACCAGAGCCTTTAACTGTATCCGTTAGTTGTATAAAAGAAGAAGAATGAACAGCACAAGACCAGAAACACAGTTTTGCTGCAGTGAACTAGGTGTCTCAGTGAGTAAACGTTAGACTTCTTCATGAAATTGTGTCATCTTGCAGTGACTTTTTCCTACATGTTTCGCCTAACCTTCAAACTGAATTTGTGCTGCTATGTGACACACTACTGCCAGTCATGGCAAAGGGCAAAATGACAACTCAAGTGAGTGAAAGCTGTTTGAGTTTTCTGATTGGCACCTTCAAGGCTTTAGCATTGCATCCTGAACTCCATCATGTCATTAGCCATGAAAATACTTGTCCTGTATACAATGGGGAAAAAAAACATTGAGTGATCTTTACACATAATAACATCCTCCTCAGAAGCACAAACACACTGGGCTGCGTTCAGATGTAGGAGTACATGTAACAGAATGCAAATAAAAGGTAACTGTATTCCCTTAACAGGATTAAAATGTCACTAATAACAGAACATAGTGTTTGTTGTAAAAGGATCAGATTGTATTTCTTCTTTGTAAGCTGCACTGTTCTGTAGACTACTACTTTAAGTGTGAATCTATACGCCTAGAGCCTGAATCTGCTTTCTGGTTTTCACTTTCTTTGGTTCATTTGTCCTTTTTTTTATTCAGTAGGTGAACCCATATGTTCATAGAATAGTATGTGAGGGATTAACTGTATGAATTAAACTAAAACCGAGCATTTTCTGACAGCTCATATTTTTGTTCTACTTTTTTAACCTGTTAAACCCTTAGCCTATTTTTGAGGCCTCAGGCTCGAAAATGACATGCCCAGAATGAATGAAGTGTATCTTCACAGCTAAAAGGGAGATATGAATAATCTTTTTTTATCAAAGCAATGACACACCTGTGACTTGGCTGTAGAAGTGTCCGAATCAATATAGATGTTGCTGTGTCACGAGTACATTCATATACAACATAGTAAAAAAATGTAAACTCTAATCTTCGTCTTAAAAAACACACTATGTGTAGTAAAAACTAAAAAACACCCTTAAATGATGGGATAGTAGCCCAAAACCTTTTGGGATCCAAACCATTATATATCGTAAGTACCCTGTGTCAGGATAGATGCTAATTTACTGAAACTTGACATTTTTTACAGAGTTTTAGCACAGATAGGTCCAGGCGGAATCACCTTTGGGTACATTTGGGTGCCATCAGTGCCATTTGACCTTTGGGTACTAGACTGTAAAAATTCACCATGACCTCTCCTACCTTTTTTCGCCACAATTAAACGTAATGGTGCGCCTGCTGCCAGTCAGACTTATGCATTACGCAGGCCCCTATCTCTGGAACCCATTGATCAAATTGGGTAATTGACACCTCTATGTAACCGTTAGTGCCAATAGAACCGATGAGCAGTTTATAAATCCATGTAAACATTACCGTTGGTCAGTTAGAATGATACCTAGAGAGCAGGCTCTAAACCAGAAGCTCCGACCTGCTAAACTATACAGCATGTTTATTAGTAATAATTCTTATGATAGATTATCTTTTGATCATTATGTCTCTGTAAAAGTGAAGTTGTTTGTTGCTCTTTCCTGACTGCTAGTTCAGTGAGTGTTGATCGGACAGTGATGTCGTGATTAGGTCATTTGTGCAGATAGCATGAAGTAGAAAATCGCCCTAGACACTTGTGTAATAATGTGGCGTTAGCTCGTTTTCGTGTTGTGCTCATTTAGACGCTTAGTGTTGGAGTTGTGTTTTGTTTAGGTTAAAATGGTTAATATGGTTAACATGCCCTCAGACGCTGTTTCTTACAAGTTGCTGCGTCTGCCCCGTGGGCGGTGGCAATCGGGTTCAGGTTTCAAAACTATGTGTTTCCTTGTTGGTCCTTAGCCTGAATTTGCTTAATGAAAGGCAGGTTTCCTTATAATGAAAATCTCTGAGCAACAGTACATTACATTGTTCTTTTGTCTTACATAATACTCTTGGGTTTTGATATTATTTTGTTCTTCTATTAATTTGTAGTGCTTTTCATATAAGGAATCCAAAAGAAACAGAAAGTAATCAGGTTACATAACTATTTAAACATAATTAACCAAATACATTATTACAGTTACTCCCATCCCTAGCTAACACTGTTTGCAATAGTTTGGACTAAAACTAAACAAACAAAGTTAACCTCTTTTTTGGGTTCTTCACTCACAATGCTAACCTTTTCCATGCATAATTTTGGATTTGTACAAATGATCATCTTCTTGAACCCAGCAGTGTAAATCCAGCACTGAATGTTACAAAATTATTTCTTCCAACTTATTCATACTTTGCACTTTTCAACTTTTAATAAAGAGCACCATTGTTGTTTGGAAAAATAAATATTGGAATAAAAAACAGGCTGTGAAGGCAAGGCTTAAACAGATGTGACAAAAAGATAGAGAACCTTACAAAATGTATTTAATATGTTGCAAACACTTATTCAAATCAAACAATGTGAGTGTGTGGGCTTTGTAAAAAACAACCTCCTTGCAGGTTGAGAATAAAAATCTCATCATTCAGGTGGATCTGAATGTATTTCTTGCTATTGTTTTCCGAGCATTTCAGAGCAAAATGAATCTTCGGAGTAAAGCGTGCTTTTGTGAAATATCTCACAGTGAATAGGAACATGTCCTGGACCGTTGCCATCAGAGCCTTCTGCAACAATGAATAACCCAGCAGACAAACCATGTGGGAGGAGAGCAGAGACAGATTTGCAGGAGAAGCCTTTGTCTTGTACTTGTGTGTGCTCATCTGCTTAAAAGACACCAGCACTGCTAAGGGAATGTATTGTGAAAATCCCCCTAAGACCAATCCTATCATGCTGGTGTTATTATTTGAAACACCAAATTGAAATATCAGAAATTCTGCAGTGACAAAAACTGGAGATCCTTGTCATTTTACAGTTTCTGCACGCTGTAATCCCACGGGGTTATTGATTGTGAATCACTGATTATGGACTGCAGATCCAAACAGAGCACAGCCAGCAGCCTGAATTTAGAATGAGCATGCGGTTAAAGAGTATATGGCTAGAGTGGTACAACAACACTGCAGCTTGGTGAATGCTAAAAACATGGTAGTGGACCAAAATTGTAGTCATAAACTCCCAAGTATCAGACAGTAGAGCTGCTGGGCTTATATATTTTTCATGAGGTTTTCAGGTCTGGTTATTTTAGCTCTTTTCTTTTCTCTCCTAACATTAAAATCTACTTCAAAACAATCAATGTGCAGTTTTAAAACAGGAATTTCACCTAAATAATTAATAACATCTTCCTCCGAGAGTAATATTACATGGCAAGGGGTCACAAAGTTTAGATTTTTCGGACAAATTTACAAGGGGCTTATGCTTTTTCTGCTCCATTGGGTTCCTTTGTGTCCAACGGAGCAGACATCGGCAAACTGAAAAACTGAAACGTTGACTTTAATTAGATGTAATTTGTAAACAGATTTCAATTTACTGTATTAAGTTAGTTGAAAGACACAATATAACGTTTGAATACAAAAATTCTAGGTTCAACTCAATATTATTGCTTTCAAGTGTAGCATAGTGACGTCACCATGTAACATTTGTGCTCCTATTGGCTAGCGCTCAAACACATTGTACGTGATAAGCTAAGGGACGGGACATCTCTAAGTGTATGACCAATCACAACAGATCCGGTCACATGACCAAGCAGAGCAGACTGGGCTCTGGTTTCAGACAGAGGGCACTGAAAAACGGAAACGTTGAATTTAATTAAATGTATTATGTCAACAGAATTCACATAACTGTATCAGGATAGTCGCAAGCGTTAACATTAGATAATTCTACCCAATTCCGAAAAAAACATTAGGTTCAGCTTAATAGTATTGCTGCAGCACAGGCAGTATGAGGAAAATAAAGAGCTTTTTGAACATTAAAGAATGTAAACATGTCACAGTACAGGCATGAAATACAAATATGAACCCGAAAATGTGCAGAATAGGGCCCCTTTAACTGCCACATTTTGGCAGCTGCATTAAATGTTTTTGAAGTTATGTCCAAAGATGTTCTAAGTGGTTATCTTTTAGGTGTAGTGACAGATTCAAATGTTCAAAGGTTGACATAACAAAAATGACAAAAAAAAATAACAGAAAGTAAAATAACATATTGTACAATCCAGACTGTAGCATGCATGACCTGTTGGAGATACATTTTGGAGTAAAGTTACAAAACACTTTATCAAAGCAGTTCAATTGTTAGATTCAAAAACGTTGTGTTTGTTTACAATTCCTTAATGCTAAGAATTCACATAGTTGCTCTGGCTGTCATTTGGAGCAGTTTAGAACAAAAATGGGCCATGATAGATATTGTCTCTAATGGTGACTCTATATTCGACAGTGCTTGTCCTTTCCTGCTCGGTTTCTCGGCTGTTATGTAGTCCTCGCTGGTTTTGTTCTAATGCACATTTCTGCTGCCAAACTCAAATAATGGTACCGCTGTGACTCAGTCTTGGGTGGACTGCTCATGTAAAGAACCTGCATGCTTGTTATTCGTTCTGCAGCTGCTGCTAAACAAACATCCAACTCCAAGCAGGGACTGATGTTAATAAGAAAGCATTTGCAAATGGAGTAAACCTACCCGCATAATGTTACACACTCTAAAAACACTGGCTTTACCTAAAAGCTATTTAGGTAACAATGTTCATGCATCTTTTAAAGTAGTTCCAACGCTGGCATTATTAAGTTAGTCCTATGATTCTTTTGATTATAGACTCATAGGACTTACCCAATCAGTTTAGTACAACCAACTGCATTTGATTGTACCTGTTTTGTTAAGAGCTTAATTGAGGTAAACTCATGTAATATTATTACAAAAGTTGTGGTCAAATGCCTTTATTTAAGCTATTTTAACATTTTTGTTTATTCAATCCTACTCAGAAATGTAAATGCCAATATTTTCCTTATTTTTTTAGTATTACAAAATAATTTCTCTTTTGCCAGAATAAATAACATGTTTACAACCTATTATAAAACACCTGCCCCAACTAGTGTAATTAAAGCATTAATAAACCATCATATATATATATCATCATCCCTGAACAGCACAAACAAATATTTTAAATATTTAAACCTCAAGGCATATGTTCTTTTATCACAAACGAGATTCTTTGGGAGGTTTAAATAACTGAATTCAGTCAAATATATATTGAAAACAACATACCCTGCACCCAAACTGACTACTAAGAGTGTGAATATCCAGCATACACAAAGTGTCTTTGAAACAAACAGTTGGAGCCATAAATGTGACATGCATGGCAATGATGTCGCAAACACTTGTGCTAAATTTTCCTAAATGTTTTGTGTGGCTTAATTAGTTTATGTGATTCAGACAACTGTAGCTTTGTTGAGTTGCACTCGCCTTATTATAATCTGCATATTCTTTTCATAAAATTCATGAAAGAGTGCAGCATATGTAATATGATAATCTACCCACTCTGCGATAAATATGAAAAATATAAGCTTCCCTGAGTATTTCAATTAGAGGGAACTTCTTCTCCTCCTTCACATGTTTACATAAGTGTGTAGAAGGTTAGACGAGAGGCTCCATTTCTGAGTGAAGAGGCTCTGAGTGAAGCCAGATGTTGGGCTGACTCAAAATTGAGACACATATCACGCTGAACGGAGGAAATGGGGGAACCTGCAGAGTCGTGCAGGGAATCGGCTGTGAAGGTAAATTGCTGCTGATTTACACCTAGCACTATCTCCCAGAAAGCGGGAGCAGCTGCACCCTTCAGATGGTGGAAACGGGTGAAGGTGTGTGGAAATGGCTCGGCACGTGGCAAACATCCAGATCTCTCTCTCGGAGAAGTGAAGTGGAAAAACAGAGCAGATGGGAGGCCACTAAAACAGACAACAAAACAATAGAAGAATAATTTACTTTGAAATATTGCTAATAGCTCGGTTGGTAAAAGCATGCATGATATTACAATAACCCAAACACAATATCAAAGCATAGAGGATGCACAGTTTTGGGACAAATTTGCCATTGGCTTTGTTGTTAACTTAATAAAGTCAAGGAAAGTCAACAATGATTGTTTTTTTGCCAAATGTATGCATATTACCTATTTAAATACATGCAAATACCATGACATGCAGTCATACTTTAATGAAAGATGCTGTTTTCAAAACGTAAAACGATACAAAGAAATACAGATCAGTGAAGAGGCAGTGAGGAACTCAGCCCCCACTCTGATTGAAACAGAATGGAGCACAGGCAATAATACCTGTTACTATCTCTGTATTTCACCAATGTTATATTCATTACATGTCTGCAACTACCATGTTCCATATTTTCTTGTTTGTGTTTTGATATTTATATATAGACTTGCTCGTCTTCTCATAAAACTTTATTGATAAAGGTGGGTGTGTCTAAAAAACAGTTACTGATAACCGCTCTCCCTTTACGTTAGATAGCGCTAGCAAAACATTTGATATTAACTAAAATAAAATAAAGAGGACTTCCAAACAAGTCATCGTTGTCCCAAAGTTTAGGCTGTCATTGTAGGGTTTTTGTGGTTCATGTTTCCTGTTATGTGTTTAATATTTAGTTTGCTGATGGGTCTTGTCTTGTTCCTGCTTTTTTTTATGGTCGACCCTGCCCTGATCCTATCCACCTGAGTGTAATCTCCTGCTGTCCACCTGTGTTTCTGCCTCCCCTATCCAGCAGAGTCTTGTTAGTGTGATAGTCCCCTCTTCCCAAGGTTGGTGTTTTGGATCTTTGTCAACGTTTTCCTGGTGTGGTTTGATTTTTCTGGTTTCCTGTCTGATTCTGGATTTTCCTCGTGTGCCCTTCCCTGGTTCTATCATTCATGTTTCTTTAATGTTTTTAACAGTTTTATGTTTAACAAAGCTTGTTTTTAGTTGTTTATATACCTGCCTCCCTTTTTTGTAATGCATTTTGGTTCTGCCTTCTTTACCCACCCCATGACATAGGTGAATGGACTTTATTTACAAGTAAAGATAAGACCATGCAATATACAGTACATTTTCATCTGTGTTGTACTATGAATAGTGAAAGTACATTCGCCCATAATGTGAATCTTACACGTAACTGTAGGCCTATGCATGTGTTGTCAAGAGTGCTGCTTTGAAAAATGTGGTTACTTAACCAATTTTAGTCATTGCACAAGCTCACAATAAAATTGCTACTTCTATGGGGTTCATATGTGTGTAAATCTCTCTCCGATACTAGCCAGTGCCTCCCAATCCATTGACCTCACCACAAAAGCACCATTATGCTTTTTTCTTGGCATTTCAATTAAGGGAGCATTTCCCCCATTTGCATTTACATAGAACTGCTATAGTATAATTGCATTTAGGTGTTGATTTCATGAGCATTTTGGTTATTTTTTCAAGCAGTCTGCACACTGTAGCATTCTCACAGTAGTGGAATCTGTAAAAATCCTATGCACCAAGTGAGCCTGCAGTTCTTTTCTTTTTTGGCCCACGTCACTGGCAGTAGGAAGTCTTGGTTGAATAAAAGCCACTTCAGGCCCCTGCAGCACACTTAGGCTTTCAGTGGTTCCAAAGAGCCGCGGCAGGCTTCTCATCATGAGCCCTAAGCCTCTGAGCACATTTTGTGAATATGGATCCTCTGCTTATGCTGAATCTGGCATCAACAGGAAACTTTTCTACACTGCTTCCCAAGCACAGATAGAAGTTGCCCATAATGCACTCTGCTACAATCTCCTACTCCACACACTTGCTAACAGGATTATGTACCTTCTAACACTCTTTCCCACTTTACTTTTTCAACTCATTCCATCTCTGGCTCTCTTATAAATAAAGCAGTAAATGACACAGAGGTTAATGCATTGACTGAGATCGGCATAACTACTAGATTTAACTAACTACATTATTTTCCAGCTAATCCCTGATGTCTTATATTTAGAGAAATTAATATTCAGATTTCATTTAGGATTATTTTCATTCTCCCCGCATTGCCACTTTTCATTTGGAAACATGATGATTTCTACCATTACATGATAATGTTCAACATAGCAATATGATCTTACATTCCAAAATCACAGCAAAAGCCCATTTTTATGAGCTATGGAGATCTTTAAAACAGATAGTATTTTTTCATGCCTTCCTTTAAGCAGCAGCCAATTGTTTGAATTAAATCTTCGCTCATTTACTTCCCTGTTGTCAGGGTGAAGGATCTTTCTTCTTACCTTTCTTCGGCTTTTCTCAATCTTAAGATGTTGCTGATGAAAACAAGCGTGGGGGAAACACACTGAAGCATAATTGGGTTTGGGCTCTTGATTCAACAGAGAGGGAGAATGATCAGAACAAGGTTGCACATAAAAGGTTTATGCAAAAAGTCTTTGTTTTCAATGAAGTGAATTTTAAAAGACGCATTTACATTCTTCAATCCAGATATAACAAAGTATTATCGACACAAACCAAGCTCCACATGTTACTGGCAGTGAATGAATGAAGGTGTCTCATGTACTCTCTTCATGTGTCTTTATGATAATGACAATGAAGACCAAAAGAAAATACATTAAACATGTCTTGTCTAGCCTTCCTTTTAGTTTCATCGTGACACACAATATAAGACAGAAGTGTGATTCTTTAATGCAAAGTTATTTAACATCAAACAGCGAGCATATTGTCAATATTAATATATATTACTATATTATTTAATATATTCCCTAGACATGCTCACACAATCACCAATCATAATTGGATGTAAAAAATGCTACTTTGTTAAAGGTACAACATATAGTTTTACCTTAACTATTGGTTCTGCAATCTAAATTCATCCATCATTAGTAATCTAAAAAAAACATGAGCACTTGCGTTTCACTGAAGCCGGGCATCCAATCAGGTTGTCACTACTGGCTCAGTCAAATAACCAGAGAGGAAAAATAAACCTTTAGAAGTCTTTTTATGCATTTCTAAATTTTAGCAACTAATGACTTAAATAATGGCTATTAAAGAGTTCGATCGGGCGAGTGGATTTAGCAAAAAAATACACAAACCACTGATTTACAAATGACGTTATGGACTGATACAAAGTTGAAGTACCACAGTTTGGCCACTACAAAATTGGCCAGATTACTTCTCGGGGTCTTGCTTAAACTTGCTCGAGTACCGCCTCCTGGTAGTGTGCTGAACATTTAAGCTACTTTTTGTACTGTCTTCCTTGTCAGTCCCTTACATTATTGGGCCCAAAAAGACATTTGTAATTCAGCATATATATTTATTTTTAAGCTTAATCAACTTCTCAGTATGAACATTAGAAAAGCCCTTCAAAAATCATTAGGGTCTAAAAGTTGTAAATTGCGCTAAAGGCCAAATCCAGAGTTATTTTCCGTCTCCATTCATTTCACTGAGCCGAGAATGAGCGTGACACTTTTGATTAGAAATGGGGCTTAGGCAAACCACTCTATGGGCCCAGATATGGGTATTTCTGTACTTGAGAGTCAGGTCATTTTGGCTTCATGTTCCAGTGAGCAACTTGTATAGGTCTGAATGGTGCACCACCCCCAACGCTGTATCCAGATCTCTTCCATGGTACTTGTACCGCTGGTCTGGGGTTAGAATGGCTCAACAGTGACTCACTTTTTCCTGTAGAAAAACAAGTGGTATTATGAGATTTAGCAGACCTTGTCATTTAGCATGCTAATTTCAACACAGTGTCAACACAAAGTATCTATGTATTGTCAATGAAAATACATAGACGTCTTTTTATGTTATGCACAGTGTGACATAACGTCACACTGTTATGTCACACTGTGCATAACATAATTATGTTTGTCTTACAAAAAGATCCTTTAAGGCCACATCTTATTATCACATACGTCTATCACATTTTTTTGTCACCAAAGTTTGAATAACAAGGAAGGCTGTTAAAAAAGTGTAATGACCCATCAGAGATCGCAGGCGATGTCGCCTTGCACCATTTAACAAGTTGGCGGCTCAGCCAGTTGGGAAATGAAGCGTAAACTGTCTTTCAGCTAGTCCAAGCTTGCAGGCTGTTTAAAGAATTTGAACTTGCCTTTTATAATAAGCAATGGGTTGCCGTGGCATGCTCTGCCTGTCAAATTGGATAACAAAGGTCAGTGCAGCATAGCTAATAAGCGCCAACCAGTTTCAGTGGTGGAGATGAACAATAAAAACACTGCAGATCAGATCACAGGAAGTCAGCAGCTGAGTGAAGCAACTTACTGTCTGTAACTGGATAGAAGTTTAAAACTAGTCGGGAAAATATAGTTAACTTGTACGCCACCGGCTTATACAGAGTGGACCTATAACAAAAAAAAAGAGAAAGCAGAAGTATGAAGGCAGAAACAACAAGGGCAGCAGGGTGATTAGACAAATGCGGATCAAACCAGGATCGAGCAAACGAACACTCTCCCACTCCGTGACTTTGTCTGTAGTCTAACTCACAGCTGGATGAGGCCCCTTCTTTAATGGGGGGGATTTAAAAACAGCAGCAAGCTCCATCCCATTTCTCCAGCAGATACAAGAACTGGTGGTTGGTTTCGGAACTATGATTTACATTAGAAGCAGCGTCTCTCTGGCAAAAAGTAAAATATGATACGCTCTAAAAATCTTAGATGGAAAGTTAGCCTTTGCAGACCATTTACATGCACAAAATCCTATAGAACACATTACAGGAAAAGGAAAACCTGAATAAGCAAATTAGGGCCTCTTTAAGTTAGGACCGAAGCAGACTTTTTGGAAGGATTTAATAACCCACCTCCAATCACCGCAGGTAGATTTGGAACAGAACTTTAAGTACTTGATCCTCTACACAATCTTAGACATTAAGTAGAATTGTTTACGGGGATGGTTTGGAATTGGGCCTCACAAATGAAAGCAAAACACTCAAAGACAGGAAACAAAACCGGTTATGACACTAGGTGAGTGTTCTTATAAAAAAAAAAATAGAACCGAAGAACAAAAAACCTGGATCATGACATGATGGCTGTTTTTCTTTGGGTCCCATCCCCAGGGAGAGTAAATATGTTGGTAGGATAAGGATGAGGGTAAACTACACATAACTTATGTATTGACATCCACTAATTTGATTAAATCCAGCGACCTTTTTGACCATCGAATATTGACCCTTAAAATAGTAAGTGCATGTTGGATTAAAGTCAAATGTGTGAGCTAATCACGTCTGCTTTGGGGCAGAATTAACAGTTTTGGTTTAATAAGAACTAAGAACGTAGCTCGGGAGCTAAAAATGCTAAATGTGAGTTGTGGTTGATATAAACATACAAACTCAACAGAATATATAACAATAGCTGCCCTGGCCTTTTGGAATGAGCCACAGTCCGGTGTTCACAAAGCCTCCTCAAGAATACATAGAGATCAGATCTTCTTTAAGAACACTTGAAGAAAGGTTGTCCTCTGAAAGTATGGTACAACCAAATGCCGCTGTATCCAGATGTCCCTGAATTGTCCTTTGCAGAAAAAACAAATGCACACTGTTTGTGTTTTTCCATCCTGCTAAGACGTCCTCTGTTCCATCCTGCTCCTAATCACCTCATTAACAATTAGGAAACCAAACAGAAAAGGAGCAGTAAACACTTGTGTAAGGGAGTGTCAGTCAAACCAATGAATAGTGAGGCAGCAGCATCACAACATGGAGCCATGAGAGCTTGTTTAGCATTCCACAGGGTATTTTATTGCAGCTTACATTTTTAGTGAGTAGAGGGGGTTGTTTTGGAAGTTATTCAATCCAAAAAGAAGTTGGAGCAAGAGAATCAGTCGAGAATAATACAAATATGTTCTTGGCTTAAGCAATATGATAACTAGTTATGCCTTCTGGCTTATGAAACAAAAATGGAAATACCAAATAATAATGTATTCTAACATGTTTTTAAGATAAGCACAGTTAATAGTGTAGGTATGTAGACCCTATATTGTATAGGTTCTTTTCGTAATAAATATTGTGAATGGAGGAATTTGAGTCATTTAATGTGAAATTTTTCTAAAACAGGACAACAGGCAGATAACACTGCACATTTACACTGTGTATTTGTTATTTGGAGTTTGGTATATTTAAATGGAGTGACAAAATGTTCCTTTCCAATTCTGCACAATATTAAAAACAAACTTTTGAAGATCAATTAAGATATTGGTGCTGCCACTTGATTTGCAACTTGCGTAATAACTTTGTTATTTTGTTTGTTTAATAACTATGATTGTTGGTTTAGGCTGAAAGTCACTCTATTGTATTTTGTATACTGCAAAGGAACAATTATAAAAACATCCCCTCTTGCATGAATTTGGCAACTCGAGCATTTTTATAAAGTCTAGGCTACAAATCACAGTTAAATCATTCAGACATATTTCTACTGACATCTGCAGATAAAGGTACTGTATGTTAAAAAACTGTCGCGTCAGAATAGCCAAACTGATTGTAGGCAATTTTGATCAAACCGCAATTGTTTAAAGTTTACAATGTGTCGTGTCCGGGTCAAATCTGACGGATGAACTACTTTAATCAATCATAAATATTGTATTTTACATTTGATTGCTTCAAGGCCTTGTTATATCCTCTACAATAGGCATTTGAACAACTACAATTGATGATCAGCACTTTCATTGAATTTTGAGTGGTTTAGTCAACTTTGTTATTTAAATGGAGTTCCCAATCAGAAATGAGCTCTGTAGGAAATGAATTGGTAACCCTAGATTATGTTCATCCATCAGAGAGTACACACCCACAAATCGACAACATTTTCATTTTGGAATACATTTTCAGTGTCTATTCTTTGTATATTCACAGCAGTGATTCATGTAAACCAGTGTTCTGAGATATTGTTTACAGCTTAAAAGGGTGCTAAGTAAAATTTGGGGATGATTAATGTGTTTTGTGTTAATGTAAGAGCAGTGAAATCTGACTGGGAACAACAAAGTACCCGAACCGAACACGAAAGGAGGATTAACCTATACTTGATAAACCTCACCTATCATTCAGTGCTAAACTTTGAATGATGACCCTTCTGATTCTGCATGGCAGCAGTGTAACATTAAACCAAGTGTCTTACCAAGCCAAAGGGCACAAACCTGGCTTTGGATCTGCATCTTTAATTATCAATGTTCAGTGTTGATTTGATGCAACAGTCCCAATACTTTTAAGTCAATAACAAATGTTATTTGATTTGGTATAAGATGAAAGAAATAAACCAGCTCATATTATTCGCACTACAGCAGCCCACTCCCAACGCCTTTGCAGTGAAACCAGAAACCTTCACTCCCTGAAAGACGCTTTCACAGCAAAGAGATATGAAAGGCCTTGATCCATTTCTCTACATAAGCAAGGCTGCAGTCAAGGTCTCATTGAGTTTCTGCCGGAGGAGTGGGCTACCTGTCGCGAGATTAAGGGGGAAATGAATATACATCAGGCTGTGTACAACACAACGCTGGCATCAGGGGAAGACCAAAAGTACTTGGAAATGATTGGAAGATGTCATTACATCAGATTTACACCTTTATTGCTTTCACACCTCAATGCACTTTCTGATACAATAAGTAATGACCTGTCCCGGCCTCACCAAACCATCACTTTCCTAATTGGCACTGTTGGAGTAATGAATAAAGAGACAACCATCCATCCATCTGTCTGTGTCAGTGGCATATAGGATTAAACATTCAATTGTTAGAAAATACCAAATCTCATAAGAAGATCAATCGGATGATAAAACTGTTAAAGATATTTTGAAGGTGGATGTGAAGGATAAACATTTATTTAGGACAAATCAATTAAAGAGTATAATTCTGGCTTGACTAAATAAACTAATAACAAATGAAAAAATGTGTGTCCGTCTACACAAATTAATAGGCACCATTTTTGAATATGAAATAAATGAGACTGAGTTGCAAGGACTGTAGTGATGAATCAAGGGAAATAAGGAGCAGTTTTACATTTTTGACCGGATAAGGGAGCAATCGGTATCTGTGACAATGGGATGTAGCAACAGCTTCCTCTCTTGGAAACATTGAGTGCTCTCACCTGCCAGGCGAGGTAAGGTTAAGGCTGAATCCGCTGAACACAACTCTGAGCGATCTGTCTTCATCAGAGACAGACGAGTATCTCAGCAGTCATCGCACCACTGAACGTGTTGTGATTCCAAGAGAAGTTCATCCTGTACTCTATGGGATGCAATGAAATCCCTTCTCAAGGCATGATGGGATGGCACGTGGCGGTTGGATTGAGAGGCAATGCAAGAAAAAGGAGGAGTTGAGAGTTGGGTATTTGCAAAAATTCCTCTTTATTTGGGAATAAGCGACTGTACCTGATGGAAAAAGATTTTAGTTTCGATGTTATTTATTTGGTGAAATTACTTTCCTCTGGACACACAATTTTATAAAATGTCAAAAACAAATTGTAATAATCTTCAGAATAATTTCTTTTATGCATTTTAATAATAAATTACCAGAGATAAGGAATACTGTAAAAAGCCTGACAAAACAGATCTCCAACGGATGCAGAAGAGATTGGTCAACATTGGTCACTACAGTTCAATGAAAATGTTTTGACAACAACCATAAGTCATATTGGTCCATGGAACTTCTCAAACATAACATAACAAATTAGTCTAATTTGCCCAAAACTTGCCAGATTGTTGATCATTAAGGCAATTAATTAAACTACATTACTGCATACATACTGCACTTCAAATGTCATGCGATCCAGCAGAAATGTACAATGATTTTACAATGAATTTGGGGATACCAATTCCAATACCAAAACAGTAGTCAGCTTTCTTCCAGTTAAACTCAAAGAACTTATTGCATAGAACAACAAGTGTTTAATAGATTTCTAAAACCTGGTGAACATGTATTTTTGAACAAGTAATCTTTATTGCACCAACTGTATCTTAAGGAAGCAGTAACAACAATTCACCTATCAATCTTTTCTTAACATGACATTTTATGCAATTCAAAACATATTTTCTAAATCTTCAGGTACGTGCCTGCATCATTTTGCAACCTTAACCCTAACCTTAACCCAATGAATTAACTTCGCCATTGAGATCATTTTATGTTCCTAGTGGTAAAATGTTGTCTAAATGTTAATTATACACTGTGGCAGGACTGATTCTATGCCATGAAGCGCACCAACATCAGTACAGAACCATGAGCACCTTTCGCTACAGAGGGATTTTATCTTGTCGTTCCCTTATCGCTAAAACGCTTTACCCGTGCACAAACAATACAGCGATATAATGTCGTGTATAACAGCTGTGGCAAGCAGCTGTCAGATTTATGGTTTGAAACCTGGCCACACATACACAAAGCAGAAAACTCTAACACAATGGAAGTTGAGGCTTTGCATTTCTCTAATAAAACATTTACCACAAGGCGTTGATGATATACAGCGGATGTAGATTTCCTGTCATCCTTGCAGGACTTTCTTCAAGTCTTCAGAAATTACGGCTCACAACGCATTAGAATAAAAATGAGGCGGGATCTAGGACAAATCCTTGCTTTTTCAGCAGAGACCTAATCTGCAAATGCAAATTCAATGATAAAGTGCTTCCCAATCAGTGTGGAACAAAGTAAGGCAATCAAGCGACTTATTGGAAGAAGGATACTCACACTTACACACAACACACACATGAAAGAGTCTCTGGTGTCGGTGAGAACTCATCTGCAGCATCTGGAGAGCAGGAGCTGAGAGAGAAGCCCGAGAGATTTGCACTCTCCAGAGAGGACAGGGAATTGGATGCTTATGATAAGTTGTAATGAGGTTAGAATACATTTTGAGAGCCATTTGTTGTAAGCAGCCAGTTTCTGAAGAAAACATTTGCTTCAGCCTCCTTTTGGACTCCAGGGAGGGTGAAACGGGTGCGACCTCTGACTGTGTCACAGGATTTCAGTGACTTAAATACACCTTGGATAAGACTATAAGGAGCATAGATGAGATGTTGAAACAATTGTGATTGGAAATATATAATTATCAACCCATCTGTTTGGGTTTCTTAGCAATTGTCGCAACATACGTCTTTGTTTCCTCACTGAAAAAAACTGAAATGATGACTTTGAATAAATGTATTATGGCAAAAGATTCACTTTACTGTTTCAGGTTAGTTGAAAGCCATGGTATAGGTTATGTGAAATCTGTTGACATAATACATTTAATGTCAACAATGATAATGAAAGTCAACCATCTTTGGTACATGGTCCCTCTGTCCTACGAAATATATGGACATAAGAGCAAATACACTTTTAAAATTAATACTTCATAATTGTAGGTTACCTAGTCCTTCACATATCAGCTGAGAATGATAATATTAATAGTACTGTATAATTGCATGATTGTTATATAACTTATTGGATGTTGCACAAACCCTTTTTGTTTTGTCTCTTTGTAGAAGCAGAAAGAGTTGTATTTATCACAGAAATGCAATCATTATTAGACATGGCAATATTGTTAACAGTTCTCGTGTCATGACGGGATTGCTTAATTAGAACAACCAACATCTCTATTTCTCTCAAAGCACTGCTAATTGCCAACACAGCTTGTCTTCCTTTTCCTCCATTCAAATGACAAGAAATACAGAAAGGCAATCCAACATCTTATCAGATTTGCTAGACCTGCAGGTTTGATTTGGGCTGCAAGATCTATGGTTCTGTTCTGATTTGAGTTGCATGCGCGGAAGTTCCCTAATCTGATCTGAGGGAAACAATCACATTTGGGAAAGATTCCCCCAAAAAGGATGAGCTGCCATTGGTAACGTGCCAGGTCTGAGGTAGGCTGCAAAAACAGCTTGGTGTCTTTGGAGAAGTAGAAGTCACATTCTTGCTGAGAACACAAACCCCTCCGGATAGTTGTGGCAGCACAATTCACACAGCTTGCAAGAACCAGGTGAGAAGCTAAGCAGCCAAAAGCATTGTAGAGAAAAGTACAACTCCACCAAAAAACTAAACATTTCTGATGATAAAGTGTTTCTCACGACTTAGGAACACCAAAATATAGATCAAAGTGAGGAACATCTTCTATCACGGTTACTTCAAGGGGAAATGTTTAATATGTGAAGGGAATGAGTGTGAGTGACAGTGCTCCCTGACCTACTAAGCCCTCAGTCACTATTCAGACTGCGCACATACAGCCTTGTAGTGTTTCCTCAAGTGAGACCGAAACCAATTATTTTTGCAAGATTCCAGCATTTGCACAACAAACCAAGAAGTCAGTCAGGGAGCCGATGGTTCTGCATTCTGTCTGTCAATAACTAAGAGTCAACACTACCTGAGCGAGTCGCAGAGTCACCTCTTTTCATTGGATACATCAATAATGTCATTGTAAGACGTAAAGAGGCTTTATGTAAAGTAGTCTCTGAATGGATCCACAGGATGGATTTACAACGTGTTACACAACAAAGAATGCAGAGAAGAACAAAACTTCCCAGAACAAAGTGCTCAATCTTTTATTTGGTCTGCTGTTCTTACCTAGGGTTTTTTTTTGTGGCACCTGCATTATCCAAAAACACTCAAGCTGTGTATCTAATTTATTTATTTTATCTTGACCACTTAGTCCCTTTTTTAAAGGTAAGAGTCTGACCTTTCCATAACATCTGGAAGGACCATCCTGCGGTGAGCAAGACTGACCTTTATTAGGCATTCTCTTTCTCAGCAGGCTGTCAATTAACCTTCAGTAAGGCAGGGACAGCGGGAAACACACACTGGAAGCACAACTCTCCTAAAAGGCTTGAGATATTTTTACAATGTTTTGTATACTTATTGATTTTATTCAACAATTAAACAAAGGAATTGATTGTTTTTACTAACCCAACACCCTCGATTCACTTTTTAAGAGAAGCAAAGTGCAATATATCTAATAATACATCTTGTAAGTTTCACACTGATGTTATTGTAGACGTCTGGGAACATTTCCCCGTGGTACAAGCATTGTGGAAATAATAATTATTAATAACTCATGTGCTCTCAAAAGATTGGGCTTTGGGTAAAAAAAATGAATCAGGGAAGCATTAGTAAAACAAAAAACAGATGATTACCATTGTTAAATACTCTCTATGAAAACATCTGTGGGGATAATTGCTTAGCTGATTTCTGTAGCAGTAATACATAAACCTGTGCATTAAAACCTCTTCAACACTAGGCATCTTGTGAAGCACACATTTATACTCAGAATCTCTTAGGTACTGTTGAAGAGACTCCATCTTCACACATGGATTGTTTTTGTGAGAAATCAGGAGGATTCTTACGCAGCAATCTGCTAGGAAGAAGACGGGTCATTTTTTAAATTAAAATTAAGCAATCTCGCGAAGGAACTCTAATTGGAGGCAACATTTGAGTAATTGTACACGCAGAATAATCATACTGTCTGAGTGATGATGAATGACTTTCCAGCATCTTTGAAAACAAACTACCACAGAGTTTCCTCCCTGAAACCTTTAGTTTTCTTGCTGACTATGAGTTGTCATTCATGGCCGCCAGTTGTGTGTTGGTTTGAAATGTGCGCTGCATGGACCACAAACTCAGGCCATTCACAACTAATGTGTTTTAGTAATCATCAACTCCTGTAACTCAACTTGTTTGTTAATTAAGGTGGTTGGGAGATTTGTTGAACTACTTACCTCTTAAGTTGTCCCGGTTTACTCTGTCACCTGCAGCAGTGAAATATAACGATGCGTACATTTCAGATCATTTCTGTACTGAAACAGTTTCTCCTTGTAAATGTGACAACCCCATTACCCCCATTGAGGTATTTGTGAAATCCAAAACTGCTGTGTGGAGGATTTGCGTCATGCACATATTGCCTACTGTAGATTATAGCCATTCAGCAAATAGGAGTGATGTGTTACAAGGTAGGTAATGTTTTCCAAAAAAAAAAAGGCAGAATTAAATTTAAAATGAATAAAAGCTGCATCCCATATGGAGTTGCAGAAGCAAATCTAATTTGATGGAGAGAGCTTCTAGTACCAACGACTGTAAAATCTGGTCCCCAATTATATCAAGCAGATTGTATAACAGGCATAGAAACTATGACATAGCATTACCCATTACAGTCCAAGGGCTGCTGACGCTTCAGATCTGTTACTTAATAGGCCATCAGAGGAGTTTCAGAGTTGTGTCAGTTATTGCTTAAAGCACGTAACGGTCTGTAGAGAGGGGCTATTATGAAAAGTTTTGCTTGAGCCTGTGCAGAAAGTAAAAAAGTATTTTAAAAAAACTTAGATTTAACTGACCTTTTGATTCTGCTACTGCCTGCCATCAATCAATTAAAAGTATCCCACAGAAGATTTCTATAAAATGTATATATATTTATGTATATATATATATATATATATATATATATATACATGTTTATATATTTATATAATACACAAAATGTAACATGTCTTCTTTGTGCGATGAAAACCTCAAGTAGAGTATTCTTGACAACCTAACTGCAGCAGTCATTACTATTATCAGGTAATTTCCTCACATAGTATGAATGGGGCCAGCCTTACAGTGCAATGAACTTTCCTCTCTGAAGGTAAAATGCTGCAATAATATCAAACAGCATGTGCCTTCAGATAAAAGCATATAAAAAAGAAAGGAAAGAAGAGCATGTTCTTTCTGTAAGTACTTTCTTTGGAAATCACACAGTTTATGGCCCTTTTGTAATTGCTGAACCATGGGGATGTCAGGGCTGCCAGACTTTATTGAGGGCGATGGGTGAGAGAGATTACAGCCATCAATATAGATTTGGATGTTACTCACACCTCTGTAGAGCAATGGGTAAGCCCAGAGGCTCAGGCCAAGGGTGTGTGTTACAGAGTGTCTGTCTGCGTGGGCAGGAGGGGTGGGGGGGGCCTGGGATAAGAAACATGTGCAAGTGTCGAGCTCTGGATGTGTGTTTTGTCAGGTCAAACTAGTCAGTCATTTGTGTTGTGCTGGAACATGTCAGGCATGTGGAGGCACATTTTGGAGAAGGAGACAAGAGAAAGGAAGCAAAGTGGAGCTCAGACTGGGCCGCATCTATCCTCTATTCGCGTCTCTGTAGGTAGCATTTTTTTTCAGAGAAGGTTACAGTCGCTCCGTATGTGAAAAACCCGACACCGTAATGTAAGTCACATCTAGGGCTAGATGAACGTTAACGCTTGCGAAACCTTAACGCATAAATAAATAAAAGCAAATTATTTACCAAGTTTGACCCAAAGTTGTTCCTATAATTCTAGCGCAGATACATTTGATTTAATAAAACTGAAACGTTGACTTAAATTAAATGTATTATGTCAACAGATTTCACATCGCTGTATTATGGTTAGTTGATAGCAAAATATTAATATTATTGCTTTCAAATAACCAAATTTTACCTAAAGGTAAAAACCTCACTAATATCTCTTATCAGCTGTAATGCACTTCTTAACTACAACACAACACATTTATTTATTTTATCTCCCCCAAAATACAAGTAAAAACTAAGTCAGTATGTTTTACTTATGCTAATCACGATTAATGACAGAAAATTATTGTGATTAACACGATTACATTGTGTATGTGATTGGCCGCACAAGGCACAACATACTGTAATAAACAACAATACTTCCAAAATCTTCCTCCTCTTTGGTCAGACATTATTTCCTATTTCTCTTACTTTCTAAGTATAATTTCACATTGTGCAACCTTTGTAAAGGGTTAATTAAATTATAATTTCTAATCTAATTTCATTTGCTGCATTAATATGAGTCGTGTAAATGTATTTCATGTGATAAATGATACTAATGATGCTGAATTATGTACATCTCTATCATTATATCTATTTCTGTCACAGTGATTAACCCACAGGACAAGAACCATTATCAGTAATAACCGGCACAGGTTAGCTGTTCTCATTTAAAGATACCAGCCAATAATTTCACTTTGCTCACCTTGGCAAGATTAAATAACGGCTTGAAATCAAAGTGTGATATTAGAAGGAAGCATAAAAACTGTAACAGCTTTCTGAAAGTTTAATATAATATTCATATTTTGTAACTAGAGGAAAGAGTTTTGTCTTTGTCCATGATTAGATAAGCAAGATGTGTTTCGTAACCTGAAAAGAAAAAGCAGCAGGAAGTTCCAGACTGAAACATTAATGACAGTTAGTGACAGCCACCGTTCACTGAACGCTCTGAATGTTCATATTGCTATCAGCCTGTGCTTTCAGACTGATGCAAGTGAAGCAGACGCGTATCGATCGGAGTTCCAGCAGCCAATGAGAAGAGCTACTTAGCTCATCTTTCCCAGCAGCAGCAGCTTTGTCTCCGCTACTTGACGTTCATGTCAATAGTAGGTTGCTCTTTATTTGAGATCTAAATGCACATTTTTCCAATGCAGCTGTTTTCTTTGTGTGGCTCTATTTTGATACCAGCTTCTTTCTGGAGAGGAAAATGGCACCAGTTTGTGTTTGTGAGAGAGCACTGAAAATACTGAAACGTTGACTTTAATTAAATGGATTATGTCAACAAATTCCATATACTGGATAAGGGTTAAAGCTAAAATATTGAGTTGAACCTGATATTTTTTATTTAAACGTAATGTTATTACATTTAATTATAACTAATACATTTACAGTATGTGAAATATGTTGACATAATACATTTAATTAAAGTCAATGTTTCAGATTTTTCAGTGAGGTATTGATAAGGGGTGTAGCCTAAGCACTGATAAGAATTATTTGACATACAAAAATGATATGGGGATGCTTTCTCGTTCACTTTTGTTGTCAAAAGTGATGATAGTAATATGCTTCAAGAACGGCCACCAAAATGCGGGGGTTCATAAAACCATAAAAAGGTCAATAATAACTGGCACTGCCGTTAAGGAGGTGCATAAGCTCACAATTAAATGGCTCTTGTAAGGATAATTTCCCAAATAATTATTAAATTAATATAATTATTATAATAAATTGTATGACTTAATTTACACCCACCACATCTATGGCACTATTAACGTAATATTATAAAATTAAATCTCATGTGAAACAACCTCCTTGGACTCCTTTGTTTTCTTCCGTAACAAAGTGACATCACTTTGTAACACTCTTCTATTCTTCTTCTGACACTTCTATTGGCTAAGGCTCCAACACATTGTACGTGATAGGCTAAGGGGTAAAACATCTCTTAGCGATTGGCCAATCACAACAGTGCTGGCCAGATAACCAATCAGAGCAGACTCGGCTCTAGTTTCAGAAAGAGGGTGAAAAGAGGTGCTGCAGCACAGGCAGTAAGAGAAACATGAAGAGCTTTTTGAATAAAGCAAGGAAACATGTCACAGTAGAGACTCTAAATACAAATATGAACCGGAAAATTAACATTTGATGTCCTTTTTAAATCCCTCTAGTCATTTTCTATGCATTGATACAGTGTCCATACAGCTCAGTCTCCTTTTTTTTCTTTTGTCCTCTGTAGTTTTATCAACTTTTAGCCTCGGTAGATCTTGACACTGAGAAAAAGGCATCGGATGAGAGAGCCTTGGAACTCTTTTAAGCAGTGTGCCCCTCACCTTCCTTCTTGTTCTCAAAATCTGATGCTTATTAGAATCCAAATGATATCAGGGTGACAGTGCTTAGGCTGTGTGGGTGGTTATAGCATTTGTTGGTAAATTGAAGACACAGAACAGCTATTTCCACTCAGTTTTTGAGCAGATTCCTTTAAAAAAAAAAAGGAAAACAACTCACTTGTTTTACTTTACCACAGGGATGTGATATTATCCCCCTGAAAAAATTGATGATTTAATTCCACAAAACTATTGCATATAAATTCATGAATACGTGATCTTGTAGGTGTTAAGGGAATAATGAAACATGAGATTGTTTAGTAAGAGCCAAAAAGAGAGGAATACTGAGTTTCACATTACCTAAGAAAGGATGGATGTTACCTTCTTTATTCACTGCAAAGTGATGATAAATGTATCCTTTGAAAATAGAGTAAACAACGGCTAATACTCTCAGATTATTTTCTTGTTCTTACGTTGTTTAATAAGTGGTATTTTTTAATATTGCTTGTGCGGGTAAACTGCACGCAACATCTTTCTCGAAGGGATTCATTTTTTTTATCTCGCAAACAAGATCACATTCACATGTTTTCGTGTATTTTCAACAGATGTGTTAATGCAGCAGACTGGATTTGTGGATTCAGGTTTTTTTCCCTTGGGGTGCTACAATGGGAAAACCCCATGGCTCTATACTCAAAACCTTGGATTTGAAATGTCTATCAGATGTAAGCAGGTGAGTAAGCCAGTGATGCATTTTCAACAAAGGTCTCTTAGAAAAGGATTGTGATGGCATGTTATTGCTAAAGTGGAGTTAAACATACTGCTTTCATTTTCTGGGTGAAAATCATATAATTAAATAACTTTGCACTGCTGCAATGTAGTGCATTTTCTTTTTTCAAACAGCCCTTTGCTTTTAGACAAATAGTCCTCTTTTATCTCATTTGGAATAACACATTGTCTCTTTATCATTAAAAAGGCCGAATGTTAATGTGAAATGGTCTCAGTAGCCAATGGTTCCCTATTCTAATGCTAAATTGCTAATTAAATAAACTCATTATACACAATAAAACATAAAACCTTAACTTGAAGTTTGGTGGATTTTAGACTTTCTGAGAAAAAAAACACTTGCCACGTTGTCTTAAATTAAGTCTAACTTGAAACCTTTTGAAGAGGAACACATCAGTGCCTTTGTTAATGTCACTGCACTCTTGAGCAGAGCTCCAATTCTGTAACAACTTTTCTGAATCAACATTTTTCATCACCATAATTCACTGTGGCCTTTCTTTTCTCTGCTTTAAGTCGCACAAACCACTTTGAGCGGCTCACATTTATCCACAGAAGTGGCTCAGAACACCTCTTTGTCTTTGTAAATCTCTGTGTGGCCAGTCACTGCCAGAACAGAGGCATAAATCAAGCCTACATGTAAACCAATGCATTCAAACAACTGCCCGTCCCCTTGGCTGTGCGGAGGAGTTCCATTGATGGATTTGTACGGAAACCTTGAGGCAACCAGCAGCTCTGAGTCCTCTGTCCTGAAAGGTTAGGGCAGATAGGATGTTGCTGTAACAGACATTTTTTATTTTACAGCTGACATTCTGAGTTGAGAGCGATGTATACTACCACTGACCATCTCGAAGACACCAGAAGGCTCAGTGCTTAGATAGGCTTATTCAAACTCAAGATAAAATTGTGCTTATTGCGTGTGTTCCTTTACAGGGGAAAACATTATGCTCCGAAAACAAGTAACAAAATTATGAAAACAAGGTGTTTTTGCTTGAAATAAGTAAAATAAATCTGCCATTAGAACAATAATAATGAAAACCTGCTCTGTAACATTTCTTGAAATATTACTGTATATATATATATATATACAGTAATATTTATAAATATATATATATACACACACAGTATATATGCAATATTTAGATAAATGAGATCATGACATTAGCTGGGATAACTGATTTTGAACTAAATTTTACCAGAATTAGGTAATGTTGTGTAACAATATAAGCCAGAAACAGAAATCCTCCTCAAATGTAGCTTTTTGATTTTTGATGCCATTCCCTTCATTTCAGGAGCGTTAATATTATTTCAAAGTATATAATAATGACACTCTTACTTGACATAACGTTGTAAATCGTTATTTAAGACAAAATATGACTTTTAAGTTAGCTGGGAATACTCCTTATAGGTATTTGTTACTAGTTTTATAGATTGATGTAGATCTCTTGAATCGATTATACTCCAAATGAGATGTCAGAATGAAAACAAATCTTTCATTAAACCTGTTCTCCTCCACCCCTCCTCTCACTCTATCCCTCTATCCTTTGACACAGCAGAGGAACACTATCTCACCCACCCACCCTCATGCATCCCTGCACCATAAACACAGAGGTCCTAAGCTCTGTGGAAAGAGCATTTAGTTGCATTAACTGTATTTCCAATTCAAATTGAGATTGAAGGTTTTTTCTGCAAAATAACTGCCTTTTCAAACATTTAAAAAGATTTATTTGGGACCGGCATGTGGCGCTGAGGATCCGAATTCAAAACCGGACTCGGGACCGTTTACACGCGTCATCCCCTTTATATAGTCTCTCTAATATAGTCACCGGTGCACCCCAAAAATAATCTTAATTGATAAATCCAAATTGATTTGAAAGGCTAAATGTAGTTTAAAGGTCGGTAGAGTGTGTCAGTTGTTTTCTCCCGTTTATTTGCGGCCATTGTACTTTTTGCAGGGTATGCTAATGATTTTATTATACTTACAAAATAACTTGCCAAAACTGGATTTACTGCTGGTGAAGTGTTTCTGATTAGGCCTACTACTGGGCTTAAGTATTTTTTCTTGCAGTTTGAATGAAATAATTGCAGAAAACAACTGCTTCTCTTCTCCCAGTGGTTGAAAAATCTGTATACAAGGGGGTATTGTGGTTACATTGCCACCGCTTTCCCCTTTCCTGTGAGCTGAGTTTGATGTACCCGTCTGTGTGGCATGTACTCATGCACAGTGCGTCGGAAAACAAAGCAAGAACTGGGAAAGGAAGCAACAAAAGCAGATGCTGCTAATGAAAAAAGCACTGATGCAGGGTAAATGAATAGGAACACAGTCCAAGGCTTCTTTTGATTGCATTTCAGGAAAAGAATGCACCATGGCGACCCCAGTGTCTTTTACACATGCTCATTTGCATGAGATGCACTTCACAAGAGTGTCTTTCCGGAATACAGATTACCACCAAGACAAAGGAGACAGAAGAGAGCTGTTTGGCCAGCCCAGACTAGCTGTCACACCTTTTTTTTTTGCACTCTTGCTCTTTCTCACCATCTCCCAATTGGACGCTGTTCATGCCTGCCATCGTGTCTGAACTTTAGGACAGAAATGGTTCATTTCTAGTTGCCGTCAGATATACCACAGTATGATACACAGTTATTGCTGAGGCTGACCGGAATTGTGTTGCAAGAAAGCACCGATTCCAGTGAATGCATCTCATTATCCGGTGTGTATTGGAAAACAGGAGCGTTTGGCTCCTAAAATACCCAGTTGTACGTCAATGGCTGCTGGACAGATTACAACTTGACGGAGCGTTTCTAGCTTTAAGCATGGCAGTTAAAGTTGTGCCATCTTGCAATAACGAATGATGATTGTCTGGCAGACTTTATTGTAATGTTTGTAGAGGCCGCATCACCACCTTAGACTGTGTGATTGTTTATTAGGTGAAGGGTCATTCAAGTCTGATTTTGCCTTCATGACAGCCCACTATCAAATTTGAATAAGCTAAATTAGCCTCCTGGGGGGTGACTGATGAAGGGATGGCAGATCTGGATGACATATGAGTGTCTGATGCCATTTAAATCAGGCCTCTGCTACCACCTCACACGGTGTGATAGCACTGATGACTTAGGACTAATGACTTAACAGGCAAGGAGCTCAATCGCTTTTCATTTAATGAATTTCCAGAGATATTCTTTGTGATATGGAGCATGAGAACACTTGAGAACTTTGGATGGATCTTATTTAATTGAAGGTGAATAATGCCCAGGCCTGCGGGGTAGGTGTCACTTGAAAACAACGATGTGATGAACGAGCTGTGATCACAGCCGCTGAAGCATGGCGGAAAACTTTTTTATCCTGCTGCTTTTTATATCCAAACATTACAATACTTTAAAGAAAGTTTTATTCTAACTTATTCCCGCCCAGACACATGGTCATCATAAATGTTTATACCTGCATATCCTTCAACAGAGAAGCTGTGCTGTGTATTAATGGCCTTCTCTTGACAGACAACTGTGCTTTGCTGTGCTGCTTTCCCTCCCATTTTCGCTTGCTGCCTCCTCATTAAAATAGAAACAAGTTGGAGGAATCATTGTCACTCAAACGGCAAGGCTATGTCTGTTGACTACACTTAGACTTACACAGCGACTCCTCACTCCCACTCATGTGTCTACATACGTAGCCCTTGTTTGTACGGACAGCTGGCACCCACTGAGTGACTCGGGTGATCTTGATTGGTGCCTACAGTGACAAAAGGTAGCGCATTGTATCCCCATCTCCCGGAATCCCTCCCATAAGGATGTGTTCACAGGAAGAGGAATTGGCTGCATATCGTGTTCCATATAATTCACAACCTGGGGAGCTGCACAACATGAGCATCCTCAGAGAATGACAAGCGATGCAGAGCCTCGCTTTGGCATTCGTTGCAAGGAGTTTTTTTCCCTCCACCTTCATTACTGAGTGTACCATGGGACATGAGAGAGGCAGATCAGCATTCCCGTATGGAAAGCAACATGATTTATGAATACTAATTTAGTCAGATGTCGTCTTGTTAATGCAGATGTGTTATTGCCCCACAGTGGATGCTGCTGCGGGGGCCCTCATCAGTGCTTTTTAATATGGCTCTTTGTGTTACGTTTTTTTCTAGAGAGGTTGTGCTTTCCGTTCTGTCCGGAATATATTAGCCTCAGCAGCGAGGCGGATCAGTGGATTGCAGTGCAGAACAAGGCCAACAATGACCCATTGTTTCTTTACAGCTTGTATTGACTCAGGGAAGTTGTGTGTGTGTTGCAGTGGTGGGGGGGAAGGGAGAATTGTCAATTTGTTTGGCTCATTAGCTAGTGTCCCTATTCCACAATGCACAGGTGTGTGTGTGTGTGTGTGTGTGTGTGTGTGTGTGTGTGTGTGTGTGTGTGTGTGTGTGTGTGTGTGTGTGTGTGTGTGTGTGTGTGTGTGTGTGTGTGTGTGTGTGTGTGTGTGTGTGTGTGTGCTGAAGCATGTGCACATGTGCATCAGTGGTAGGGCAATGATATGTAAAGCAATCCTCAGCCGCATCGTGACATCATGTTATTGATTCGCCCTGAGCTTATGTTTCCCCCCTTCTCATATTCCAGGATGATTTCCACTTACAATTATATTTTCCACTTTTATGAAGCTCGTGAGCAATATAATGTGAATAAGTCATATTTTATGGATCACATAAGGTTAGAGGAAAAACATTGTTAATGCCCGTTCTCCTTTTAAAGCCTCTTTTGTTTGGTGGTTTAATGGGACGTCTTGCTTGAATAAGTGATCAGAAAATCCTTCCTGTTTTTCTGTCAACATTTTATTGGTTTTATCAAACAAAGTGACAGATTAGGCTGGATGGAGCTTTGGACATTCTTTCTTGGTAAAAATAAAATGTTACTCACTATGAGAATGGCTAATGATGTAACTTTACATTATTAGTGGTACTAGACATCCATCAAGAATTAAAAGCTTGATAGTTAAGGTCAGGGTTAGGCGACTCTTGAGCCACATACGTTAATAAAATGTGAAAGAAACACCTTTTATCTTGGAGTTTGAGCTGTTATTATGACACTGAAATAATAATAACATTTTGTCAGCCTATAGATTTTTCACATCCATCTACATTTATATCCTTGCGCCTCACCCTTGGATCGGTTTATCCTAAATTATAAACCCCTTACTTTGGGAAACTTACAAAGGAGGAATCCAAAACAGTCACAAATTAAATTGAGCATTTGATTCTGGGTTTACAGATTCCTTTGCTTTTTAAACCTACGTTTAAGAATGATATGTTGTGAAAAATTAGCAAACCACAAAACCTCTTCAAATCTTTTCCAGTAAAAAAAATTCTGGCTGAATTGCTTATGTTTCTTGTACTAAATTAACTGTAACATTTTCACCAGATGAACATGCTAAGGTTTCACTCTCACTTTACAAACAAGTATAAGGGCCTGTGTACACAAACAGGAGGGCCCCATTCCAGCACTTCATCAAAGAAGCATTCATAGTGTTTCTATATCTTGACAACATATTACCCCTTTAACTGCTGTTGTTTGATAGACTAGCATCGGCCCTTTGATTTGTATCTCTTTTGACTACTATCTTATTGTTTGAGACGGTTTTCTTTCCATCAGCAACATCATGGAACTGCTTGCCGTCATAACTGTATGAATGAGCTTCACCGCTCAGTCGGACATCCGTGGAGCGAGGAGGACGATTTGCGTACGACAATAAAAGTACAACACTCACTGATGTCCCACAAATGGGCTTTTGGTCTTTTTTATGATAGTTTTTATCTGACATCTACCGATAAAGATAGAACAACACAGGAAAAAAAACAAGCTTCAGGATGAGAATTCCTTAATGTCTCTTGCAACGGGATAATGTACATTATAACAACAGCAGAAGTATAGTGCAGATACAGATAAGAGAATAGATTAACATATACAAAGACAAACAAAAAATAATTTTCCAACACGTTATTTATAATAATAAAATACAATAATCTAAAAAACAAGCAGCACATAAGAACACCATGGTAAAACTTTTTATTTTTTAAAGTAACCATATCGAATTTGGGGGTAGCTCAATAATGACATTCATGGTTATTGCAAATCAAGGGTATTAAAGTCATCTATTGGGGGCATCACTGGCCTTTTTCTGAAAAGTCATCAGGGTCATTTTTGGAGCTGCTGCACAAAAATGGCAGGGCGCAGAGGAAAAACACGATAGTTGCAGAGTTTTTTCTCGAGGCGGCTCCTTTGCTTGTCTCATGTAATTGGCCACAAGTTTTGGACACATCGCACCTCATCTCCTCTCTTGCAATACAGCTGAAAGAATATTTTTGCATGCCAAGTCCATCCCTGGTAATATTTTGCAGCATTCATTGCCTGAAAGAGTATTTCATCATGTGGCTGGAGGTCAAAAACGCTCATCTGTAGGAGGAAAATAATTCCTCTATGGGTTGGAGTAATGCATAGTAAGCTGGAAGGAAAAGAGACACCATCCTGGGATGAGCTTTAAACCACTCCATGACTGGGAGAGGGGAGTTTGTATATCGAATCCAGTAGTATGTGAAAGTAAAAAATGGAGTGTGAATTTGCAGAGTTTCTGTGGTGGTTGAATATTAGAAACTGCAGTTTCCACCATAACTTTTGTGGCGCATGCTGTGTGGAGAGAATTAAAGAAGTGAACTGTGTTAGTGTAGAAACAAACTGTTATGTAAACTCGGCATTAAAACCAGGAGTTATAGTAGTTTCAAGAAAAATCTGTTTACCCTCAGTGTTATGCAAATGAAGGCTGCGAAAAACTCTGCAATCTAATAACGGTAGGAAATACACTAACAGGAACGTGTGTTGTAACTATAGCTCTTCTATTCATCATTGCCTTGGTTATGATAAAGATGGATGGATGGATAGATAGACAGACAGACAAAGGTCATTTGCAGCATGATGGAAGCAACACTCAAAATCACTGTGGATTTCCAGCAGCAGCCAAACCATGTGCTTAAATGCATTGTCCTGCTCATTATGTGTATTGATAGTTGAATGGTATTCCCTGCTGTTCCGCTTGGCTTCCTAATGGACTCAAGCTGAATGTCTTTACTAATGGAAGAACTTTTTTATCGGTTGAAGAGTGGGAGTGAAACATCCTCCGTAATATTGCAGCTCTTACAGATAGCTCTCTCGCTTAAGATAAAAAGCAGAAGCTTCGTTTTTTCAGCCCCGCAGTCTGCAACCGTCAAATGGCATTTTCCATGTTGATTTGAGAGAAAACGGTCTAGCAATAAACCTCTTATGTGTTTTCACCTCTCAACGTGGCTTGAGAGAGTCTCTCCATCATTTATGACTGGATGTTATCTAGTATCGCTATTAAATTAATCATTGTGGTGAAACAGCCCTATGAACAGATTTGTCATTGCACTACAGCCTCTGCATTCATTAAGAAATCCACTACTGCTAATGCTCATTTGATCATTCAAGGACGAAATGTCTCTTGCAATCTGTTTGGAGTGGAACACCTGATGAACAATCAGCTTATTACATGCAAGGTCTCCTGGAGGGCCTTAGCCTTTCCTCTGTGCAAATTGAACCTTGTGGTCAGCATACAAATAATGACATGAATAGGTTTGTCTTCACTGTGATTAAATGTAGAGGGAAGCAGAGATTTGTTTTTTTTGGGTAAATATCTGTATTGATTTTTTCGCCGTTGTTTTCCACAAAAGCAAGTGAATGTACATTTGGTTCAAATTCACACACAAAAAAAGATATATACAGCAAATGCTGAAAAATCTACTTTTCTCTAATTGTTTTGTTTTCTTCCCTACATATATACAGTATAGGTGCTGGTTGACAGTTTGCAAAAGAAGGAAGAGGTGACAGGGTGGAAGGTGCGTGTGTGTTTATGTATGTTGGGTTTGGTGTTGGTAGTGAGGATCCTGAGTAAGCATGAGTGCTGGTTAAAGTGGTGTACCCCCTGTCCAGGCAAAGGCACAAGACAGCCAATATATGGTGTATTTTGCAGCATACTGATTTGTTATAGTGGAAGGTTCACTTTTAAAAACATGGCTGATTGGTATTGAACAAGGCTTGGAGGAACAATTGCATGCTGAGCTAAAGCAAACGCTGAGAGGGCCCATTGTTGCGTACGGAATAATATTCCATTTGCCTATGAAAACAGCCAGTCATGCAGCACATTTTCTAATACTAACTCTGGCGGAAAGCAGACAAAGTGGCCTGCTCTCATTTACAGAGAGAGACCAGTGATAGTGAGACCAAAGTCAGCTCAATTTTATTATTATTACACTGCGCTTTTAGTCACAGAACTCTGAATGGCAAGTTCTGCGTACCAAACGATGTATTGAAACTGGTTAACAATAAGAATAAATTGATTTTCTTAAAACAAAATGGAAATGTGTCAAAGACAAACTGTGGAATGAGTAACACAGAGGTGATGGCTTAACAGAGTAATTTGAGTGTTAAGTATATGACTCCAAACCAAAAGGAATACATGGAACAGCAGTACTTATAGTTCCCCTGAAGGGTTTTTGGTTTATTCCCAATACAACTTCTTGGCATGCACCTTGCCACCATAGAGGTATTAACACAAATCATTGTATCTGCAGATTTAGAGGCAAGCCAACGCTTTGCTAAGCTACAGAGTTGCCGATTTGTCATCTTGTCTCGTTAATAAAAAGTCTGATACAAAAGTTTCCAATTAAACAAGCACATTTATTTCCTACTTAGTGTTGTCCAATAAACTTTAATCAGTTTTACATCACCATACAACAATGACACTTAAAACTTCAGCCCAGCTTGTACCTGAGAGTGTGTATCTGGATGTGTACTGTATATGTGAGTCCACAAAACACTGGTTCCTACTTATAACTCGTGAGCTGTAATTGGCTGTAAGTGACTTGAAACCTTCTGTACCAACTGTACTTGAGTCATTTAACAATCATTTATAACACCAACAAATGAATTAACAACATACCAATAAATAGCGTCCGAAATAGTTGAGGAACTAAGGCCCCTAAAAGTTGACAAACCCCTACTTTTTGTAGATACTGTATGTATAGGTATATATTTAATTGAATAAGTCTTGTTTCCTTTCCTTCACACGTGTATACCGATAAGGCCATTTGTACTGGTTGGATTGGCTGCACTATTCAGCAGTTAGGGGCTGGTGACAGCAGAGGGTGAATTGAACAGTTAAAACGTCTGCATTTATGGTAATAAATATCATTTACATATAAATACAATTATTTTGATAATTTGCCTGCCACCTTGGTTACTTTACAGATACTTGTTGGATTCTTAATTTCCTATCCATTTCCGCTTCCAATTCCGTGCGTTTACGAGTGTAGTACAAATATATACAAATATATTGATGATGTCTTTGTTTTTGCTGTATTTTATGCCTATCTGTGAACATTTAGACAACATTTGGTGACATTCTGATCATGTTTAGATACAAGGCACGCACGGTCCTCCTTGGAAAAGACTCATTTTTAATTTTGTTTTCAGTTTCGGGAAGGATCCACACAAAAATCTATAATTTTGCAGTAAGATTTTTGTAAACAACCCATCTATTTCAAAATCTAGACATATTAAAGTGATGACAAAACATGGTTGTTCTTTCTTCTACCTTGGGTAGAGATATCTGGAAAACTAAAGCCTTTCTTCTGGGATTTGTTCCTCTACTGAAAACATAGCAGTGTTGTCCTGATGTTTATAACTAAATGAAATGTTGTAGGAATCATCTGTAACATCCACAGGTACTTTAGATGCGCAGGGACACTCATGTGAATTAAAAATGGTCTTGAGCTGTTGTTCAATAGAATATTTATATCAAAGGGCAACAAACAACATGAATAGAGTGAAAACCAAAAGAGAACAAATACATCGTAATCATCAGATATGTGGCCAGCTCACGTGCGTGCATGTGCGTCCTCCATGCATATATTTGTAAGTCGGTTAATGAGCTGCAGATGACACCGGGCCAGAGTGCAAATCCAATGAGTTAATGACTACAATAGATGGAGGAGCTGAACCACTGATTGGAGGGGTAATTACAAGAATGCCCTGTATGATGGAAGGGCATTGGAATTAGGATATTCATTGCCATCAACTAGCTATTGTGCATATGACAATAAAACCTTTTACTCGGATGTGTGTTTCATGTTTAAAATATGAACTAAAGGAAAAGAAATATGATGGCAGGTAGAGTAAATCGGATCTAAGGCGGAGTGTACGCTTTGATGAATATGTTTGGGAGTGTTATATAGATGCTAGTACACAATCTGATTCCCTGACATTGGCAACTGACATGATGTCTGACATGCAGGGAGCAGATAGTGTCAGCTGCAGAACAGATGCAGGAGTGACTGTGCTTTGCTCAAGTGCACATTGTGACACTGTCAGTTTCACAGGTGACATCAGCAGTCAGTTTACAGTCTGCTACTGTCAGATCAGTCCGTTTCTCACAGAGCAGGCACTGGTCCGCTTCGCTGGTTTCATTGTATTTCCCATTTCCAAGCTCTGTCAGACCCTGTCACTGCTTCTCTGTTGTTTCCTCTCCACACCCTGCAGGCGGTCCGGGGTATCAATCCAACTCCAATTACCAACTAATCACACAAGAAAACTTATAATTATTTAACAATGTGAAAGAAATGAGTCATTGAAACAATAGCACTGAAAAAAACTAAATGTTGACTTTAAAGAAAATGTAATAGGGCCCCGGCCGTAGCGCATCTGGTTGGGGCACCTGCACTGCACACCGGCAACCTGGGTTCGATTCCTGACCCGTGGTCCTTTCCGGATCCTACCCCGACTCTCTCCCCCACTTTCCTGTCACTCTCCACTGTCCTATCCGATTAAAGGCAAAAAGCCCTTTTTTAAAAAAAAATGTATTATGTTAACCGATATCGGATCAGATAAGGCTATTTGAAAGCAATAACCAATACGTTTAAATAAAATACATATATAAGTTCAACTTAATATTATTTATTTTAGCTACAGTTACGTCAAATATGTTGAAGTAATTTAATTGAAGTCAATATTTCAGTTCTTTCTTTTAGAGAGTGAACACATTGTTCAAGGGCTCTATACTCACAAATGGGGGGGTTCGGCGATACAAATACTGCCTGTGTGTGCAGGAGCTGCCAACCCAATGGTGAATTTGCCTCCCTAACCTTCAGACTACCACGGCACTAACCCTACACCAGAGCTTCAAATGTATTTGTTCAGGTTGCATTTTGAAAAAAGCTATGGGTCTGGGGGCTTGACCCCTGTCCCTTGTCCCTTGTCCCTTGTCCCTGAGCTGGAAGAATTATCACCTCAACTCACTTGACACATAATCACGTTCACTTTTGTCTTGAAATGAGGAAACAAACTTGGTAACACACATAAGGATGGGGTTTGTCCTTTATGAAATCATAAATTGTAATTTAAAACACATTTCTCACACTTCTTCACCAACAAAGCTTTTGGATAAGTTCAATACACAACCACATTTGTTAATAACAATTCTGTGGATATCACTTATTTGCGTGATTTCGGTAAAACAGCATCCCCATCATGTGCATCAAGCTGCCTTCACATGATATGCAATTTGCCTATTTGCTCACCGTGAGGGAGGATGTAAAGCCTTGGGGAGAAAATTAGTTTCATTTCTATGGTCACCTCACCTGCTAACCTTCGTCCGCTTCATACAGCAGTGATCTGACTAGCTGTGCTTTGAAAGGTCAGCAGCAATTGAGATCAAAGTTTTAAAAAATTAGTTTGAGTGCACTTCTGGTGTAATTTCAAATGATAATAATTAAACTTATGTAAGGAAATCTGCTTAAATCAGGAGGATTCTGTCAACTTCAATGTTAATGGGAAATGCAACGGTGTGCTGTGAGGAAAGGTGTGATTCCTTAAATAGAAGCACACGCTAATTGGTGTGTATGCCAACTTACTGGAATTACTCCGACAGAAATTGTGAATCTTATTATTTTTGGTACATTTGGAGAGCAATTAGAGATACTTTTTGATTTTCCTTGTTTTTGTGAACAGAGTTTCACAAACACAGAAACCAGCTCAGGGCCGGACTGTGCCTCTGGCGAGCGCAGAGAGACAGAGAGGCTTTGCTGTTGCCAGAAGAGCCGCTGACTGAGATCAGACTGAGCAGAATGCACAGGAATACATTACATTATAATAGATGTGTGTATATTTCTCGCTTGCCCCCGATGGTCTCTCGATGCTGCACGGTGCTTCTCGTTCGCTGTGCTGTGACATTATCAATTATACATTTGTTTTCACTGCATGACAAAATGAAGTATTTATTGTTGGAAAATTGCATGAATTTGTTAACAGAACTGATCGAGGGGGCCGAGTTTGCCCCTTAGCTGTCAGTAGAATAGACCTGCCCTGCACAATTGTATAACATCTGTGGGCCTGTAGTTGGCCTCCTGAGGGTAAAAATGATTTCTAAAATCCGTTTATGTAAGAAAAGCTTAAACTGCTGTTTTTAATGGAATCCAATAATAGTTTGATTGTTATTTTCCCCAAATAGTTACAAATAGCATCATTCATTAACTATTTTTATATGTTATGTATTATTAAATAACTACATTTCTTTGAGGGATATTAAACCTATTCCTAACTATTTGGTTTAAAATAAGACATTTTTAATGTAAAGATGCCTACTTAAATAATGCAATGTTGTCATTTGAGCGCAGTTACAACATTGGGTGTTCATATGATCTATGTGCTCAATACCTGTAGCACATGGATCTCTGTAGCTCTGTAGCACTTTAGTATTGTGGCATGGATTTTCAGCCCTCTGTGAAAGCCATTTACTATGATGACTAATGTGATGCTGATAAAAAGACAACAGGACCTTATTGTACTTCACAATGACACAATTAGCAGTGCCCACTGCGGGTTTAGACGAGGAACAGCTGGACATGTCAGTGAAAATCTGTGCTGTTGCTTCAGCAGTCAGCCGTGTGTCCACGGTCACATTAATTAAATAAGCCTAACAGCTTATTTATCAGCCTGACATCACGGCTTGTTTAAAGGCATGGTGTGAGATCCTTGATGGTGGCACTACTTCTTGGCTGGATGTAAGACATTAAGAGACAGACTACCATTTGCTCCCCACATAAGTAACAAAGAGTAATGGGATTCCATGCAGCTGAAAGTGTGAAAAGGAAATAGCATTAAAGCTGAGGCAGTGAAGGCTTGGAGCAAAAATAATAGGGTTGCATCATTTTGCTCTGTCTGACAGTAATCTATGAACTAAGCGTGGTAATGGCTGTAATTGTGCCCATTCCCAGAGCCAACCCGGTGGGTAATGCTAGAGTTTGCAGTGGTTGCCAAGCATCAAATGTCTCTGAGGTGAGTATGCTTCACTGCTCAGAAGGCCAGGGATGCTGCGATGGGTTGGTGCTCGCTCGTTTTTTACCTCCTGCTCGCGGCAGATAACAGCTGCTCCTTGCTATGGGCTCCCGGTCGTTGTAACAAAGGCCTCACCTTTCGGGGAGCAGGGAGTAACCGCTTCGCATTAGCTGGCTGGCACCCACAGACGCTGTGTATACAAAACATAAACAGCTGCAACACAAGCACAACCGAGCACAAAATGCCACTTGGGCAAACACGTCAGGAGTATACAGTGCTCCTCACAATGGCTTGGCTGTTGTTATGTTGAGTCCAGCTGGCTCTGGATGCTTTCTAATCTGCGTTTTGGCACCGCTGTTCCAAAATGAAAGCATGTGTCATCCTGGGCTCTCCTCTGTCTTGACTCAAATTAACTTGGAGGTCCAAAACACTTTAAAGGATTTAGGAGTGACATGAAAGCATGCCAACCACTTTAAATGTCTGCACTCCTTCTTTGCATGCGACTCTGAATGCACTGGTTCTTGAACGTGTATAACTCCCTGCAGGATTTGTTAAATATATTTTGCTCTGTGCATTTAGTGCTTATGCTGAATAATGGAAGCGCAGTACCAATAACCATAACGGCTGCTGTGTTTGTGCATTGTTTCAAGGGAGATAAAGGGTGGATGAAACGGTTGATAAATCACCAGGCAGTGCTTGTAAACAAAATAAACATACAATTTTAATGTCGTATTTGGAGGACATATAGGTAGCAATGCGCAGGAAATAAATGGAGATGAGAAAAGCAAATGTTGTTCATAAGACCCTATGTTATCTCCCAGTATCTTGCAATGATCTCCCTCACACTTTCTGTGAACTCGGGGAGCTAATGTAGTTGATGAAACACCACAGGCCGCATGGAGAGCTTCTTCAATGGCTGCGATTCAATCCACTAATGGACTCTGGAGGCTGCTTTGTATAAAAACGCCTTATCTCTTTCTCTGTCTCCTCCCTCCCTCCCGTTCAGCACAGCGCACATTGAATCTGGTCCCAGCATCAGGCCCCAGCGATGCTTCAGCTGCACTATGGTGTGCTTTGCACGTAGAAATTGCTGGCCTTATGGGAGAATTATCAGTCAGTGTCCATGAAGCAAAGGTAAATGGGAGCAGTGGGAGAATAGCTCTTGTGCTGCTGGATAGTTTTGCATGGACAGACTCAAATTAAAGGGGTGATCAGTAAGGTTTTATTGCCTCATAGCCTGGAATTGTCATAGTTTAACTGCAGGGCTGATAGGGCTGTTGATCCATACCCAAAATTCAGAGATAAACTGACCAGGACATTTCTGCTGTCACTGAATACATTGAAGCCAAAGTATAACAGCTTTGTTTTCCAGCAGTCAAAGCATATAGCCATGCAGATTTATGGTTTAAGTACTTTTTGTATTGCCACCTCTTTAACAGCAGGGTATCTGCTATAATGAGCCAGTGTCCTTGTTGGTTATGAACTCTGACTTTGACTTAGTCATATACAGTACACTGAAACGTTGACTTTAATTAAATGTATTCTATCAACAGATTTAACATAACTCTATTGTGTAAGTTGAAAGCAATATTATTAAGTTCCAATAAAAAAATATTAGGTTCGACTAAATATTATTGCTTTCAACTAACCTCATACAGTTACGTGAAATGTGAAAAAAAGCAACACTAAATTAAAGTCAAAGTTTCAGTTTGTTAAGTGTGTAATTAGTGGGGCTGTCAATGTTAATGTGTAAAGTCTTGCGATTTCGCTGTAATCCCTACGAAATACTATGAAAATATTGCAAATTATTCACATTACCAAGTTTGACCCAAAGTTGCCCCAATAATTCCAGCGTGGATGTTAACAATGATTCGAATGGCAGTGAAAAAGGAAATAAAGTGGAGGATTAGACATGTGTTGCACTAACTGGAGACCACCGGACATCGGTAAGAACCATCACTACCTCACTGTAACAGCACACCTGCTCTCAAACGTTTTACCTGTTGTTAAAACTGAGGAAATTAATTTTGCCAAACCATGCTCCAGTTTCTTCGAAAGAGGAGATAGCAGACAGGGTCAGCACTGTAAGAAGACACAGTGCTCACAGTATGATAGCAGCAGAGATAAAATGCCCTGTCTAGCGAACATTACACAGAGGGTGATCACAGCGGCTCTCCGTGACAGCGCCTTTGTCAATGCTTTAGGTTAGTGTCGGCAAATACTTTAGAAATGATGAAATAACAGAGTAACAATTCTTTGATTTATTTGACCAGTTTTTCATTCAGTTCTTAATTATAACACCACACATGTTGTGTTATCTCCCACCAAAATAAAAGTTAATACTTGTATTTTAAACTTCAAAAATCTGCATAGTTTGGGCAAAGGGGGTCAAGAAGTCTTTATTGTCAATGTAACAAATACCCACAAGAATACAGAATATGTAGGCAAAGGGGCAATAGTTTGTAATCCATTTGTAGTCCAAGTAGCAATAACCAATCAGGTTGGAACAAGTCTGGTTGTTTGTCTTCAATCTGTGACATATTTTTTCCTCAGTGCTATAAGCATTGAATCCACAAATGTTATGTCATTGTTCCTTTATGCACAAAGCTCATGCAATTTCGGTGACATCTTTAACATAAATGTCCAGATAAGTAATGCAACTGCAAAGAAAAATTAAAGGGGAATGCCTTCTTCTATGCTTTGGGTGCAATTTATTAACCAACCTTGAAATGAAGCTCAGGGCATGTTCAATCAGGATGCATACCTTACATTTACGTATTCTCAATTCTCTCTCTCACCCGTCCAGCTGCTTCTAATAAGCTGAATATGAGCGTGTACTCTTAAGTTAATTAACTAGGATTTGACACAATCTCCATCAGCCAATCATAGAGCAGCTGTCAAACTTTAAATCTGTTCTCCTCTTCTGCTCCAGATCTTCAGCATACTCTTCATCTCATCACCATCGTCACCTGTGCCTAAGACCAATAAGGGTTCCCTGTTTCACTTACACCACCCCTTTAACATGTATGATGTCATGGGTTCTGATCAAAAAAGACTATGCACATTTCTCATCATTTTGCACATGTCAATACATATGCTTTCACTCAGTAATACGTATCTCCTCATTGAAATGAGTTTGATGCAAACAAACTAACAAAATATTATTTATAATGTTAATCCTAATAAATTAAGAGAATAATGAAAAGACATTACTTCAGGAACCCATTCTTTTCTATTTATTGGCTCTGTCTATTTTCACACCTATGTAATAAAGGCTTCAAAAAACATTTTTAAAACACACTATTCATTATAAAGTGAGTGCCAAAGGCACCTGGTGGGATAATAGTTTCTGATAATTGCACTGCCCTTTTACAAATAATTTAGCTTGCTAACTCATGTTTGAAAAAAACAAACTGTTCTATAAACATTGCTATTCTTTCAAGTGTGAAAAGATGTGGATGGGTAAAACCTGTTTGTTTGTTTCACATTGCACCAGACTTGGTTCTTTTTAAATTGACTGTTGTGAGGCTTTTAGCTTGGCTGAAACACTTCATGAAATATGTAAGACGCATACATCATTTCTGTTCATCATCGTTGTCATAATTAATCACTTTAAATGCAAACCTCTGTTTTTGTAAAGTTTTATATTATTAAAGCTGAGACTACTTGATGCTAAGTCTGTCACAACAGCTGCCTTAGTTGAGTTTTAGTACAATGAGAAAACTGAAATATTGACCTTAATTAAAAGAGTTATGTCTACAAACTACATACAGTGGTATGCAAAAGTTTGGGCACCCCTTAGGAAAACCACTGCATCAGTTTGTCACTTGCTGAGCTTTTGAAGCAGCAACTTCATTTTAACATATGTTATACCTTATGGTAACAGAAACATCTCAGTAGTGAAATAACTTTTATTGGTCAAACAGAAACATGTTTATGTGCATTCAAACAAAAATAGGCATGTGCATAAATTTGGGCACCCCTAAGAAATAATTCCATTAATATTTAGTATTGCCTCCTTTTGCTGCAATAACGGCCTGTAGACGCCTCCTGTAGCCACAGACAAGTCCCTTAAGCCTGGCAGGTGGTATTTTGGCCCATTCTTCCACACAAAACGTCTCCAGTTCAGTCAGGTTTCTTGGCCTCCGTGCATGGACAGCCTTCTTCAAATAAATCCATACATTTTCAATGATGTTAAGGTCTGGGGACTGGGATGGCCATTCCAGAACATTGTACCTGTGCTTCTGCATGAATTCCTTGGTGGATTTTGATCGGTGCTTAGGATCATTGTCCTGCTGAAAAATCCAACCCCGGCGTAGCTTCAACTTTGTGACTGACTCTAGAACATTCTTGTCAAGAATCTCCTGGTACTGTAAGGAATTCATGTGGCCCTCAACTTTAACAAGTTTTCCAGTACCTGTGCTAGCCACACAGCCCCATAACATGATAGATCCTCCACCAAATTTTACAGTGGGCAACAAGTTCTTTTCATTGAATGCAGTGTGTTTTTTTCGCCATGCATACCTGTTCATGTTATGACCAAATAACTCAATCTTGGTCTCATCTGACCACAGTATTTTGTTCCAAAATGCTTCTGGCTTGTCCAGATGTGCTTTTGCATACCTCATGCGACTCTTCTTGTGATTAACACTCAGGAAAGGCTTTTTGCACATCACCCTTCCAATGAGCTCTTCCTGGTGCAAAGTACGCTGGATTGTGGAACGGTGAACAACTACACCATCAGCAGCCAGATGTTGTTGTAGTTCTCTGGAGGTGGTCTGTGGCTTCTCTGTGACCATTTTCACCATCCTTCGCCTGTGCCTTTCCCCTATTTTTGTCGGCCTACCACATCTTTCCTTCACACGGACTGTTCCTGTGGCCTTCCATTTAACAACTACGTTTCTGACTGTGGAGACAGACAGTTTAAACCTGTCAGATAATTTTTTGTACCCTTCTCCTAATTTATAATGTTGGATTATCTTAGCTTTCAGGTCAGTGGAGAGTTGTTTTGAGGTCCCCATCTTGCCACTCCCTAAGAAAGAACCTAGGCCAGGCACAGCCAGCTATTACCTATGTTAAATAGCCTTTTTCATGATTGGTTCCACCTGTCTTTGTAATTGAAGGTCTAATGAGCTAATCAAAGCAATTTTGTGCAGCAACCTGTCAGCTATAAATCCGTACAGGTGTTGAAATGAATGCTATTTATAAGGGTGCCCAAACTTTTGCACATCCCATTTTTTGCATTTTATTTTATTATAATAAAACTATGTAATGCTACCCTAAGAATTTTGGTCTGGAAAACACTCAAACGTCTACATCTTTGTAGGAAAACAAATGTTGTTGCTGTGATCTTCTATTATAAAGGAAAAGCAAATTGTCATGAAATCTCAGAGGGGTGCCCAAACTTTTGCATACCACTGTATAATTGTATTAGTTTAGTTGGAAGCAATAATATTAAGCTGAACCCTGTAAATTAAACTTAATATTATTGCTTTCAACTAACCTAATACAATTTTTGTTGACATCGCTTAGTTTTAGTACTTTTTCAGTTAAAAAGCCATACTGACCATCAGGATCATCATTCGTCCTTTCTCTGCTGCTAAGTTGCGAGCATGCCCTACCCGCTGCAGTCAAAAATGTTGAAGTGTCGTTGGGCAAGATGCATAACCCCAAATACTTTTGTAGGCATGTCAACGGTATGTAAATGTATGCAAGTTGCTTTGGAGAAATGCGTCAAATTACTTGTAATCTAATGCCCTGAGCAACAGGCCTGAAACAGGCCTAAACTCTCTTGCATTAGCATCATGCCAGTCGCATTTTTTCACCTGCTTTAGTGCTGTCCAGTCCCCAAAGACATACAGCAGAGATCTACTGTTTATGTCCAGTCCCTACGCCACAATCCTAAACTGTACTGCTCTGCATTGGACACCAATCTCTTTGGTTCTCCCCAATTAAAAAAATTAAATAAACCTCAGGTAATAAAAAAATATGAAAAAGAAATATGGCACATCTTTTTCAGTGCAATTATTAGAATTATTTTTCAAAGGTTTATCAAAAGAAATCATGTTAATAATTTGAAATATATGAATTCAGACATGGTTCTGTGTTTATATGTTGCCGTCAACAATTGTATCCATGGCAACATTGTGTATCAGACTTTTCATCCAACTGCTTTATCAGAACAATTTCATGAACACTCAAAACTAAACATGAATGTCAATCAAACCATCTCTCACTGTGAGCCAAGTTCAATAATAAGCAAAAACAATCTCATGTATTAATGGCATGTTGAAGGATACTATGATTCCATGTGTGTTTGATGTGTGTTTTCAGAGGAATCTGGAAAGTGGAAAAGTACTCTGGTGTGCTGGCAAGCAGAAGGAATCATCGTGCTTACAGGGCCCTGAGTTTCAGGACATGAGATCCTGTATGAAGAAACTCAGCATGAGGTCTTGTACTGATCAGGCATGCTCTTAGCTAAGGATGTTCATTCTGAGTCTTGAGGGAGAAATAGGCCCACTTAAAAAAAAGTACATTCACGGGTAAATCGTTAATATTGCAGCCAGTTTTTTGAACACAGTCACTGAAAAAGGCAAATTGCTACAGAAGCTTATTAATTGCCAGAGAACAGGTGTCGTCTCCATTTGTGGAGTGTGACGAGTGTGATGTAGCTTGGAGCTGTTAGAAACCCATGCATCCATTAGACATTTATTTATTGATATTTCCATGTATAAGTGACTTGTTTTACCAATATTATAGACACAACATTAACCCTTCAACATCCAACAGCAACACAGCTTGCGCTTCTCATATTCTCCCCTTTCCAGGCAATGAGACATATTGCAGAATAGAATACTAGAATATTAATCTATGCATGTTTTTCCAATAAGAAGGTTTGGTTCCAAAAGAAAGCTCTAGTGCATTACATTTAGGAAAGTATCAACAGGGTTAGGAGGGTAACTTTAAAAATGTAATCCGTTACAATTACAAGTTACCTGTATAATTTCAGTAACATATTTGAGTATCAAAATATAAAAGTAATGTAATTTGATTACATTTGCATTCCCTCACTATTCAACGCAATGCACATAAATACAAGCCTTCCGTACCGGCAATTGTAATGGGGAACGTGAGATCCTTGGCCAATAAAATGGACGAGGTCGGTCTTGTGCTGACGAAGACCCAGTGGGAGTACCGTGAGTGTAGCGTAATGTGTTTTACGGAGACGTGGCTGCACTCGCATATCCCTGACAATGACACGGCTCACCCCAGCTTCACAAGCATTCGGGCGGACAGGGACGCTACTCTGAGCGATAAGAAGAAGCGAGGAGGGATTGCACTTTATGTGAATGAACGTTGGTGTAATCCTGGACATGTTACCGTGAAGGAGCGTTTCTGTAGCCCGGACATTGAACTGTTAGCTGTTGGATTACGTCCTTTTTACCTGCCCCGAGAGTTTCACTATGCCATTGTTGTTGCTGTTTACATCCCACCATCAGGTGACGCAGAGGTTGCTGGTGACGTCATTTTACTGTGGCAAAACTCGAAACACTACACCCAACTGCTTTCATTACCATTTTTAACCATGCACAACTGAACAAAACTCTACCAACATTCATACAATATGTTAAATGCCCCATCAGAGACAACAACACCTTTTATATGCTAATACCAAAAATGTATATTGTGCCACAGCCCTCCCCCTGGGCAGATCAGATCACAACCTTGTCTTTCGGGCACCAAACTATGTTCCTCTTGTTCAGAGGCAGCCTGTATCCACTAGGACTGTTAAGAAGTGTACCCCTGAGGCCAATGAGGCTCTACAGGACTGCTTCGAGACCACGGACTGGGATGTGCTTTGTGTGCCACATGGAGAGGACAGCAACAACATGACCGACTGCATAACCGTTTACATCAACTTCTGTGAGTAAACAACATTGCCAGCTAAAACTGTTCACTGCGTTCTGAACAATAAACCCTAGATTACAAGTGACCTGAAACAGCTTTTAAATAAGAAGAAGGGAGCGTTCAAGTCTGGGAACACACCACTGCTGAGGAGCATCCAGCACGACCTTAGGGACAAGCTGAAAAAGAGCAGGGATGCATACAGGAAAAAGCTGGAGGCCAAGCTCCAGCAGAACAATAGCAAGGATGTGTGGCCTGGAATGAAGGCCATCACGGGGTTCAAGGGAAGAGACAGACTGACTGTGGGCACCCTGGAGAGGGCAAACGAGCTGAACACCTCCTTCAATAGGTTCAGCTCTCCGCCCCCTGCGGCTGTCTCCTCCACTTCACACTTCACCTCGACCACTCATCCAGGCTTCAACATCCCACCACTGCTCTCCTTGCCTCTGACCACCACCCCACTATCCCCCCTGCTCAGCACTCTGAACTCTACCTCCTCACCTCTGATGTGCCTCCCTGCTACTGAGACATCAAACCCCCTCCCCCGCCTCACTGTAACCACAGGCCAGGTGAAGAGACAGCTGGAGAAACTACACCAAAGCAAATCTGCAGGCCCGGACGGCATCAGCCCCAGGGTTCTGAAGACCTGCACCAGCCAGCTGTCTCCTGTTCTTCAACACCTGTTTAACCTGAGCCTGCACCTGGAGACCATCCCGGAGCTGTGGAAGACGTCCTGCGTTGTTCCTATCCCTAAAAAGACTACTCCTTCTGGGCTCAATGACTATCGGCCAGTAGCTCTCACATCTCATGTGATGAAGGTGCTGGAGAGACTGGTCTTGTCCCATCTCAGACCGCAGGTGAGACAATTTCTTGACTCTCTGCAATTTGCCTACCAGCCTCGCTTGGGGGTGGACGATACCATTATCTACCTGCTGCAGCGTGTTCACTCTTACCTGGATCGGGATGCACTGTGAGAATCACCTTCTTTGATTTCTCCAGTGCATTCAACACGATCCAGCCACGGTTACTGAGTGACAAACTGCAGGCTATGAGGGTAAACACGTCCACCATCTCCTGGATTACCAACTACCTCACAGACAGGCCACAGTATGTCCGGCAGTGTTCTGTCTGATGTGGTGGTTGGTAGTACAGGAGCCCCACAGGGGAATGTGCTGTCTCCTTTCCTGTTCACCTTATAGTCATGTCATGCCATCTGCAGAAGTTTTCGAATGACTCTGCAGTGGTAGGGTGTATAAGGGATGAATGGGAGGAAGAGTACAGAGCGCTGGTGGAGGATTTTGTGGAGTGGACTGGAAGAAACCATCTGCTTCTGAATGTGGCCAAGACCAGAGAGATGGTCATTGACTGCAGGAGGAAGAGGACGTCTCCACAGCCCCTGTGCATTCTGGAAGATGAGGTGGCTGTGGTGGAGGATTACAATTACCTGGGAGTGTACCTAGACAACGGATTGAACTGGAGGGCCAACACTGACACTGTGTACAAGAAGGGGATGAGCCGACTCTATTTCCTGAGGAGGCTGAGATCCTTCAACATGTGCAGCAAGATGTTGGAGATCTTCTACCAGTCTGTTGTTGCTAATGCACTCTTCTTTGCTGCTGTCTGCTGGGGGGGCAGCATCAGAGCCGGTGACACCAGCAGACTTAATAAACTAATTAAGAAAGCTGGCTCTGTCATCGACATCAGACTGGACGATTTTGAGGCTGTGGTGGAGAGGAGGACCCTGAACAAACTGTTGTCCATCATGGATAACCCCACCCACCCACTCCACCTGCTGCTGGAAGGACAGTGGAGCTCCTTCTCCAACAGACTGCTCCAGCTCCGTCACATGGGCAGATACAGGAGAACATTCCTGCCCACTGCAATAACACCTTACAATAATTCCCCCCGGCTGGCAGAAAACTCACTGCTCCATAGCCTCTCTGTGACCTGGACATAACATGCACACCTTGACATTTGTACATTTGTATATTTGTATATTTCTCATTTTTACCAATTTGTATTCATTTTTATTCTTAGTTCTAATTGTTTGTTATGCCTGCAATGAAAAATGTTCCCAGTTTGGGATAACTAAAGTATTTCTGACTCTGATAAATAAAAAGAGAACAATAAATATAAGGATGTTTTTTACTCAAGTGTATAATGTGAACAATGTAACCGTAGAAAAGAAGAAACCAAGATATTTAGGATCAAACATGGTGTTATTTTATAGGAAAATCTGCCTTTCGTGAAAAATGTTGAAGTTTTAAAAAGCAGAAATAAAATCTCAGCTGACAGAAAATGCTCCCTCTATGAACATATAGGTTTACCTACTGAATTAAAAAAATAACAAGTGAACCAAAGAAAGTGAAAACCATAAAGCAGCTTCAGGCAGTAGGCGTAGAGATTCACACTTAAAGTATTAGCCTACAAAACAGTACAGCTTTCAAAGAAGAGATCAAATCTGATACCTGTACAAAAAACACTATCTGTTTAGTTTTTTACTAACAGTTAATCCCCAATTTAAATGTAACTGTAATCTGATAACATCTTTTTAAATGTAACTGTAATCTGATAACATCTTTTTTAAATGTAACTGTAATCTGATAACATCTTTTTTAAATGTAACTGTAATCTGATAACATCTTTTTTAAATTTAACTGTAAGGTAATACAGTTACCTTCTTTTGTATCCTGATTACGTAATATCGTAACATGTTATCTTTTTACTCCCCAAGCCTGGGTATTACACAGTATCAGATATATCCATTTTGAATCTGGACAGAGTACTGTAGGAACACATTAGCCAGTCATATTGCACCAATTTTATGTATTCATTGTTTGCCGCTGTGCGTCTCCACATGCCTCCATCCAGTCACTCGCTGAAATATTCTCATTTAAATCCTCTCCAAGCCTCAAGTCTAGACTCAGAGGAGACCTGTGAGACCCTTCAGGCGTAGCGTATAGTAATGAAATCAAGCCCTTACCATAACAATCTCGTGTTACTTCTCCTTCCGAGGGAGAGAGAGGGTATGCTGAGAGAGTGAGTTTGAAAGGATTAAATAAAAAGCTTATTATTGATAAGCATTTGAAGAAGTGTTTTCTACCGATTCATATTTGTTTAGTTCCTCCCAAGACATACAGTACGTTTACCATTCATGTATAGATCTTCCTTTTTTTACCTCCTTATCAGTTGATATCTTAATCACTGCTTCACATCTATCTGGTTTGAGTCAGAGAACAACTTCTGGTATGGAGAGAGAAATTAAATAATAAGTCATGGACTCCTTGACAAAATCTTTTTCTCCTGCCAAAGGGAGTCAAAATGTTCTCCCAAAAGCTTCTGACACTCTTCCTCATGTTTTCTGAAGCTGATAACTCAAATCATCGATGGCCCAGCACTCAGGTGTCAAAAATGACAGAAGAAGGGCTCACAGTCAAAGTGTCATGTCAACTTGTCACTCAGTGCCCTGCAGGTGCCATGACTGCACAGCGGCCCTTCTGGGCTGGGGTAGCTCACCCTCAACGATCCCTCATGTTTTTTCCAAATCTTTCAGAGCTGCACCGAAGATGTCACAAAAGGCTGAAAAAATGTGATCGATCAACACATTTTTCCAGGACTAAAACTAAACCATGCCAAAAAATGGATCCCGGACAATTGCAATATTTACCACTGCCATTCTCCCAAACCATTACTAGATTATCACATTTACAACAATCTTGACAAGCTTGACCTCACTGTCAAAAATTTGTTGTTAAAGTTTCTTGATAGTATTTATTTTTCAAACGGATAAAGTTTTATCAAGTCTCTCAAATTAGCATCTTAAAAAGAGTCCCTTTTTAAACGTCATCGCTTATTTAGAGGATTAGATTTTGAACCTTCAATTAATGAAGCAGTAGTATCTCTTTCCTTTATGTATATTGGGGCTGTAACGATTAGTATATTTTGTACCATGCCTAAGCAATAGCTAAGACTGCAGAGTGTTTATCGCTCCATATGCAACAGTACTCTAGTCATTTGCAATACAACATTCAAGCAAATGGTCGAAGTGCCTTAGCCGCACTACAATGTGTCTTCAAGGTTGCGTTTTAGTAAGTCTGTTGTGCCTTCACTGTATAAACGAGAACAAGCTGCAGTTCAGGAATTATGGACAGGTCAGAGATACTGAATATGATTGAGTGTTCCAAAGTTGTTTATCACATATACAGAAGCATCTGTTGGTTGGTTGGTTTGTCTTTCTGGCAGGATTTAGTGAGGAAAATAAAATTAAATAGAAGGAATTTCAAAGCGTTCCAGTTTTGAGGATTTGTTTTGAGCTTTATGTCCGTTCTCTCTTTACCTTGCTAATGTTGCTGTGAGGGAATCAGGGTGACACTGACATAATGGCAAACATGCATATTTTTTAATTACATTTGTGGATGCCTTTAGTGGAGGGATATGCTGACCACAGGCAGGTTTTTGTTCCATTTGATTAACATTTTAATGGGGAGCCAACAGAGACCTCCAGCATGGCCTGGCTAATTGGAGGCAGCGCCTTGAGAAATGAACCAGCCCCACCCCTGGGCTCCACTACACTTGACTGTCAGTGTGGCCCATGTCCATGACTCAACCAAGCAGGAATGTCAATTACTATTAGCCTTCAGGTGTCATGCTACGTTGCACTGCCCGCTTGGCCAACCCCTGCACCATTTGGGGCCCCTTAACCCCAATTGACAGTCACTGCTTTAATTTGTAGCGGTGTCTTGTATCCTCTACTCGACGTTAGGGGGATGGATTAAACCGAAGATACAATAGTAAGCATCTTAGAGACATTTTCATTTAAGGTTTGCCAGCAGCACACAGAGTTTGTTGCCTTGTTGACACTTCACTTTGCTTTCAGTTGTTTCAAAGTATAAAGAAGCTTGAAAACCTTTCATCTTTTCACTAAAATAATTGGATTCTCTTGTGAGTCACTGAAGTTAAATGAATATGGAGCTGAAACATGAAGAGGACAATGACAATGCCAATGAACTTTGAAATGTATAACCTATAAGTATTCAAATACAATGAGAGTGTTCTTAATTAAGTTGTCATAAAGGATATGTTGAACAGGAGAAATAGAAAAGATTAGATTGGTCATTGTTATTCTCTGGAGATCGAGAGTTAACTTATAGTCAGTAAAGTTATTTTTGTGCCCTGCAGGATTACATAAGCATGTCATTGGAAATTGATATCCTGTGACAGTGACTAAAAGGTAAAACCGATCTAAGCAATCATCCAGCAGCACAAAAAAGTCATGGCCCATTGTCCATGCCTTCCGCGGAATCAGCAACATTAATAATGTGATGAATTAAGGGATCAACATTAAATGTGTGACAAATGACAAGAGGATTATTTGACGTTAATCTTTATTTAATGCAACAAATCTTCATGTCAATGTTAAATATACAAAGGATAACACAACTTCTCTCTGAATGCAGATCAAGGTTTGGATCAAGATGCAATCCCATTTGAAATTGCAAAAGGGACACATAGAAACAATAGAACCAATACATTCTCACATTAACTCCTATGGGCAATATAAAAAAATACAATACACCTAACCTGCATGTCTTTTGGCTATAGGAAGAAGTTGGAGAGAACACACTCTAACATAGGAAGAACATGCAAACTCCACAGAGAATGACCCCATTCAGCGGGTTTGAACCCACCACCCTTTGCTGCCAGGCAACAGTGCTGTATATTTGAAAATATTTTGTGGGCTAGTGAGTGTCTTATTAATTCAAAATGCAGTGTTGAAAGGAGGAGACAAAAGTGATGACACTGCAGAATGCTTCTGCGGGCTCGGGAGTCAAACCCCCCTTGCTTGGGTGCTGATACGCATTAACCACTACATTTTTTTACGTCTTTAAGTCACCATCCTATGCTGTGTCTAAATTGTTTTACTTCCTTGAGTACACCGCATGTCGTGCACTGTTGTGTATTTCTACTGTGTAGTGTTGTTTCAAATCCCAATCTGCTGTTGAAAAGGAAGTTTGCGTTGTTAACTAGCTAGCTAGCAACAATCATTTGCAGTAACAAATTGCAAAATTATCCCAATAAAATAAACGGCGGATTCTTTTTGTTATCAGTTAAGTGGTGTGTACTTAAAAAGTAACAAACACTCAAGCGTATTGGTATGTTATTGCTGTGTTCACTGTAGTAAGCACAATTGCAACTGGATGCATGGCTTCCGTTATGTAGTCAAGATGGCGATCATTGAGTGCAAGAAGTGTCCATTCTTACACATCAATTTTTTAACATTGCCAGTGCACCATCTGGGTATTCATAGTGCGTTTTGCCCAACTTTGCATTGGGACACAGTTATGCACAGAAAACAACAAGAGTAAGTACATTTGAGAAAGCACTAGTGAGGCTGATGCAGCAGCAGAGCAGGGGAAATGGGAGTGTTGAAAGCTTGATTAATGTCTAGGGAAATCCTAGCAAGGCGACAGATGAACAGGCGATTAAGTGAGCTGCTGTGCTTGAGGAAGAATGCACTCCGGTAAATCTCATAGAAGTTGTCTCTCAATTTTCTGTTGCTTGGTAGTTCTCTCTTCTGCCCCCACCTTTTCTGTTACCTTAGGTCAGTGCTGGAGCTTGGTTTTAGATTGCATCAGGCCAGCCTTAGCTCTAGCTTGGCCCTTAGTCTCACACCTACAGCGTTGCGCATTTTCAGCTGAGCCATCGGTTACAAAATGGGGTTAATGTTGAATTGATATAAGGCTCTTGAGGAGAAAAGCCCCAGTGTTTTTATTAAAGCTTTTCATTATTCATTCATTCAGTGTAGTGGATTTTAAAGAACTCTAGGTGTCTTGCCCAGTTAACACTCCAAAGTGAAAATAGGAGCTATAAAAACTATAAACTACCACCATGGGAAAATCATGGAATGTTTCAAGAATATTTCACACAGAAGATGTCAAATTCGCTTTCAGGAAACTGTTAAACATGTGAAAGTTTTAGTGGCTTAAGAGTTAACTCCCAGGCAACAGTTAGAGACAGTAGGCCTTTTTCACGGCAGCAATTTTGACTTGTCATATTAGGAAAAGCGTAGGTGAAATAGATACAATTAATAAATGGCTCATGGTTAATTAAAATGTAAATATCATGAAGTGTCCCAATAAGCTTTTCCAGCATTAACAATATGTAATCTTAGGCTCAGCACCACAATATTTTATATCTGATTGCATTTCTATATAAAAAATCATCTTATTATGATGAGATTGCTGAATGCAACGTAGAACGTGTTATTTTGTATTTCTCTGACATCCATCGGAAAAAATCTATCACTTTTTGTAAAGGGAGCCCGGGCTGTCCAGCAAAAAAGACCTAATCACTGTACCTTGTTATTGGGAAATGCCACTGTTTCAAAGAAGAGTCCAAAATGAAGTCTGTTTTGTCCATAATTGACTATAGCTTTTCGTTAGCCCAAAGCAGCTTTGAACAATCAAAAAAAGAAGAACTCTATAATAACACATGCATGCTGTGTAACCCTGAAGGAGGCTGTGGCGCAGTGGGGTAGTAGGGTCTTCGGATTAGGCGAGTGTAGGTTTGAGTCCCACTGCAGTCACCATGTCGTTGTGTCCCTGGGCAAGACACTTCACCCCAAATTGCTCCTGTGGAGATTGTCAACAGTATGGAATGTATGTAAGTCGCTTTGGATAAAAGCCTCTCACAAGAGACATGTAATGTAATGACCAACTACCCACAGAAAAGTTACATTTGAAGAACTTCTTCAATCAATAATTCAATCTTCCCAGGGTACAGTATAAACCCTACAACCACACTTTACACATGAACAGGCCACGTAAACACATCCTCACATTTGTCTCAGTAGAGTGACAGAATCAGAATCAGCCAGTATAATATCTGTGATCACTCCCCCTGGTTTGTGCTCCCAATATGCACCACTCTCCCTCCTGAGCTTAATGCCATGTGGCAGTGCTGGCACCTCTCTGTCCAAAAGGATCCATCATATCTCACACACACACACACACACACACACACACACACACACACACACACACACACACACACACACACACACACACACACACACACACACACACACACATGAATTCATTTTATGTTGAAGTTACAGAATTTGAATAAATCTCGCATGGAGGACTGTTCTTCCACATGGTCTTAAAGCTAGCTCTGTTATTCAAAGCCTTACAAAATAACGTTAATACTCGTGTTTCTGACTCTTCCTACAATACATAGTATTCCTAGCCATCTATGATCCAACTGGATCATACCTATCGTTACTGATTTGCTTTTTAAGTCTAGACTTAACCACAGAGAGTCATTTCTGTGCTTTGTATGCTTGCCTACCACCTTGACCAGATTAAATGAGAATGAATTGTGTTACCTGAAAGTAGGGCTTCATTCAATCAAGAAACATTGCCTCTGAACCAATCAGGCATTATGTTTGTCTTTTATAAATAGATGTAATTTCTCGGAGATAGGGATACCATCAATCCATCCCTTAAAATGTGATCCTAGCATCAATATACTAGCAGTTGGAATAAAGAGTAGTTGTTGACAGCAGCTTTGAAAAGTGACATTTAGAGTAATTCAGCGTGAGCGAATGGGAAAATCTTAGCACAATCTAATCTGATCTGTACTCTGCGCATTGAATCTTCTGAATCATTCTGCCTTCACATGACCATTGGTGAACCGCCTTTGTGCTGACGTTACCTTTATGTTTCTATGGATAGAGCAGTGCCTACTGACAAGGCGGAAACGCTACCGTTGACATCTTGCACTGCTTGAAATTATTGCTGAGCGCTGTGCTCAAAGTAAATGGACAGTACTTATATAGCGCTTTACTAATTACAAGTCATCATTCACCCTTTCAGTGCTTATTCGTACAGATTTGCTTAAGTAAGCTAACATTTACACACATTCACACACCATGCCATCTGGAGCAACTCAAGGTTAAGTATCTTGCTCAAGGATACATCGACATGCTGACTGACGGGTTTAGGATCGAACCCACAACCTTCCGATTGAAAGACGACCACAATAAGACAGCTAATTATTTCAGCTTCGACCTTGTTTACCGCTGACTTTTTGACACAAAACCAATCAGATGTGTGAAGCCATGCAAGCTAGCAGGGGATATAACCATAGAAACAAATTGTTTTGCTTGCTTTTCCTTGCTAGGCTCTGCGCCCAACCTTGCAGTAAGCAAGGCGCAGACTACTCATCATGTGAGGGCAGCTTTGGCTACCTCAGAAAACAACAGCTATTTACGGAGAAGCTTAACCAAAAGATGGGACTTTTTCAGACTTTTCCATGTGGAATTGTTAACCCTAACTACATTAATCTTATTTCTTGGAGGGGAATAGTAGCAAATTGTTCAACATTGTTATTACGTTCCATCCGTTTCGAAAATGATCACGTGAAAAACATAAAGTGGTATGTGACGTGTTTCTCTTCACTGCATGACATGAGCAACTGCTGGTACAAATGACAACAATAAATCAGATCAAATTCTTCTCTCTCAGTAATAAAAAACTGTGGGTTGTGCTTTGCTCATTGGGTGCAAGATTTGAGACCAGTTTATCCGTGCATTTCTTAATAATCTCTCCCGCTTACGTCAACTGAAACAGAGTAAGCCAAATGCTGCAAATCAATGTGTACCCCATGGGCAAAATCTGTCACCCAAGCGCCAAAAGCTGGCCAAGCTATGTGGCTGAAAATTAAAGATGTGACAGTGAGAATATGCTGACTACAAGTTAAACATCAAATGCAATTTTCACAGCTCAGGTTTGCTTGCTAGTTATGAAACCACAGGATCAATGTTGTTTTGTAGCGATGCGAAGCTGTAAAACTAAGATTGGATTACAATCCATTTCGACATACATAACACAGTTTATCCGTAACTGAGAATTGTATTCAATTGAATAAACTGAAAACACTATGTATTATTTACACTGTCATTCGTGGTGTCTGCAAATATAGTTTTACAAACAAGTTAAGAGCAATAGCAAACACATCCTATGTATATTATTTGTATTAAAACAAGCTTCTCCACAAAGCAAATCCTTCAAAAATAATACAGCCTTGCTGATTGGAAGGATCTAATGTTTTACTGGCATAAATTTAGCCTTCAGGAATAAATCATTTGAGCAATTCCCCGTGACCTCCCTCTCCTTTGTCATGATATTGACTGCACCTTAATTTCTCATTGATTTAATCCCATCGAAGGAAAGAGACTCTGGATGTTGAGCATTCTTTTCCACTGAATCCAGCCCTCTTTTTAAAGATGATGTCTTTATCTTATTCTGTCTTCATTTGACAGTACAGATTGACAGTGGTTTAAAGTGACTAAGAACATTTACTCAAGTATTGTACTGAACTGCAATTCTGAGGTACCCCTACTTTACTTAAGTATTTGCATTTTTTGCTACTTTGTACTTCTGCTCCATTACAATTCAGAGGGGAAAGAGTGCTTTGATAACACTTAAATGCATCCATAATTATTATCAAAACATATCATATATAATATTCTGTAACAAGCCAATTTGCATAATGAGAACTATATTTGAAGCTCATACTTTCTCTACTTAGTATTTATTTAGTAACATTTTGAGTGCAGGCCTTTTTTAACAGAGTTTTCCTCTGTCTTATTTAAGTACAAAATCTGAGTACTTTTTCCAACACTGCAAATGCATCACAGGGCCGCAGGTTGGATTAGAACCTGTGGCCCTCAGGAGTCAAGCCCTCTTTAATGCTTTCTGAGCAAAGGACCAATTAACACAGTTGTGTAAAAAAGCCTTTCTTTGTTGAATGGCAGGTGGAGTTGCTTTTCTCTAATGCTTTAATTTGTATTTTTGCCATGATTTAGTCATGTACGCATCATCCACTTATCACCACAGCTGCACGCCAACATAAGATCACATCCATTCACAACAGAACGTTTCAATAGCAGCGTTGACAGGGATCCTCTGGTGAATTTTTTTTTCAGCCATGACATTTACTCTGCACAACACAATATGTACTTGCATGTTAAACATTGTGGTGTGTTTTCCGGGAGCAGTGGAAACACTGCAGGAGGAGGTTTGACAGCAGCACCAGTCGAGTCCTTGCAAGAGCCAGCAGGTAGTTTTCAAACGCTCCATCGACGCTTTCAAAGTTGTAGGAGGTTCACCAACACTGAAAACAAATGGAAATGAGCACAATGGGGTAGCATACTAATCGTTGCTCTGTTGTGTCTCAGCAGTGAACACAAGAAAAAAAAAAACTAAAGTTCTATTATTAAACGAGGAAATTAACTGAGCTCATGAAAACAATGTTCCATATCAAACAAAGAAACAGTGGGTTTTGTTAATGGTAATAAAGCAAATTCACCCTGTGATAACACTCCACAGCTTCTGAAGTAAACTGAAAAGCGAGCGATGATTTGATGAATGAGACAGATATCAAATGCCACTTCTGAACCTTCATTCACTGATGATGCAATAAAGATATTGATTTTCAATACTGGGTTTCATTTGTTAGAGAAATAAAGGATTTAGGGATAATTGACTGACTTTGATCGGCTCAAAAACTGGAAATATACAGCGCACAATCTAAAGCATGACCTTGTAATCGCAGGGGAAGAGTCAGAGTCTGAGGAATAGGAGACAGACTGATGACCTCCGGCTAAAACTACCATCTTGATTTGTATTTTTACATTATCATAGCACCGGATGCAGTAGAGGGGATTTATTGCTGAAGTCTGTCTGTATTTAGTTTTTGACCGTCTTAACAATTTTTAATTTAGCTTTAAGTGTCAATTGAGAGAAAACAAACCAGGTATATTTAATGGACCAAATGGTTCTTTACACTGAAAAAATTAAATGTTGACTTTAGTTACATTTATTATGTCAACAGTTTCCACATAACTGTATTAGGTTAGATGAAAGCAACAACAATAAGTTGACGTTCAACCTTAATATTATTGCTTTCAACTAACCTACAATACAGTTGTGTGAAATCTGTTGACATAAATAATTTAATTAATGTCAACTTTTTCAGTTGTATCAGTGTGGCAAGCAAAAAATACTGATATTATTCATTAAACTAAAAATATGTTTTTTTTATAAACAAACACAATTTTCTTTGGCCCGGTTGTCCCTCCAAATGGGTCAGAGGACATTGTGTGTTCCCATCTGAACTTGCCTATAGTGCTGCTGGGATCAGTGGTGGCAGGCTGCAGTGCCATCCCATTCATAAAGAACAGCTCTATTGCTCTCCCTGCTTTTATGTGTGATTGGAAAATGAGAGGTAATCAGGAGATGGAGGCCAAACAGAAAATATATGGTAGTAGAGACGGCAACAAGCTTATTAAAATATGTTGTTTTGTCAAAAATACAAAAATAAGTTTTTGAGTTTGATGGCTGCTACAAAAACATATTGCACACAACTCAAGATTCTCATAATAAGCATGGTCCAAAATAATGATTCTACCACAACCACATTTTTATTTAATTGCAACAGGTAAAGTTTGACATGAGGTTCTTCTTTTTTATGTCTATTGCAGGCAGCTGTAATATTGTGATGATTCAAAATCAAAGTAAGAATTGAAAGGGAAGAGATTGGAAAAATACAAGTTTATAATTGCAGTGAGTCACAGTACCATCCATCCATCCATCTTCTCCCGCTTATCCGTCAGGGTCGCGGAGGTAACAGCTCCAGCAGAGAGCCCCAAACTTCTCTTTCCCTGGCCACATCAACCAGCTCTGACTGGGGGATTCCAAGGCGCTCCCAGGCCAGCGAAAAGATATAATCCCTCCACCTATTCTTAGGTCTACCCCTCGGTCTCTTCCCAGCTGGACGTGCCTGGAACTTGACTGAACTTCTCACCTTATCCCTAAGGGAGATGCTAGCCACCCTGCGGAGAAATCCCATTTTGGCCGCTTGTATCCGCGATCTCGTTCTTTCGGTCATGACCCATCCTTCATGACCACAGGTGAGGGTAGGAACGAAGATGGCCCGGTAGACAGAGAGCTTTGCCTTCTGGCTCAGCTCTCTTTTCGTCACAACGGTGCGGTAAAGCGACTGCAGTACCATCACAGTAGAGTTACAATAGAGGAATGAATTATGAACATAATGTGCTCTGATGAATATAAAGTAACATTTGTTCTATAGATTCTATAATGAACAATAAGGATGCTATAGATATCCGGGCCCTTTTGCAATTTTTCCTTTGAAAGAGATAGTGAATAAAATGAGGAGGTCAGTTAAAAATACATTTCGTATAGTCTCTGATATCATCCCCAGCACAATGCAGCATTGTTCTGCACTGCACTTTTCATGTAAGTGCAGCCAGAAGTGCTGGCGTTGCTGGGAAAATGGCGCTGCAAACATTCAGGTGATTGTCATATTTTTTCAGATCACAATATCTGTACATATCCAGACAATGTAATTGCATTGGGATGAACTACTTAACATTAGTTCTTGTTGAAAATAGCAATATTGTTAACACAATGGCCTGATGTTTTCCTTTCTTGTCCTTATTCATTAATTCAGAGTAAAAGGGGCACATCATGCTTATTTCCAGGTTCCAGTTTGCATTCTGGGAACTGCAGACATAAACCGAGTCCTAACTGCTCTAGGCGCCTGTCAATAATCAGCCCACTGGATTGGACATCTTTCTATTTCTGCTTTTGTTTAGGTCCTTTTTATGTATTTCGGGGCATGTGTGTAAAATGAGTGAAAGAGATATTATTTCCCCTCAGGGGTCAACAAAAAACGTTTTCTTATTTTTCTTAGATGTCCATGAAATAACAGACCAATTCTTTTGTTGAACTCAAGCAGTAGCCACTTGTGCTTCCTCTGTGTTTTTGATCTGCTGGTCAATTGGCATCAACCTTTGCTACAGGTTTGAGGTTTTCCTCTTCTTTCTTGTGAGACAACTGCTGGTGTATTGTGCACTTTAGGTATCTCAACACATTTTTGGCTGTTATCCAGTGTGGCATCTTTGATTGGTATTGTGACAGATTGATTGAATTCAAATTTGGTCAGGTTAAGTCAAGTTTTCTACCAATTCACTTTACAGTGAAATAACTGATACGTTGACTGTAATCAAATGTATTATGTCAACAGATTTCACACAACTGTTTTAGGTTAGTTCAAAGCAATAATATTAAGTTGAACCATATTTTCTTTTTTAACATTGCATTATAAATAATACATTTAATTGAAAGTCAACGTTCAGTTGTTTCAGTGTATCAATTATAGGGTTAGGGTTAGGAAGTAGACCTGACTTTCACTCAACACTCATTTGACAGCGTTGAGTGAGTCTCTATGATTGTTAGTTATAATAAGGTCTTATTATGTATTATAATTATAAGGATGATTCTTATATTGTCAGTTTGTTTGCCATAGACACAGCTCCTTCCTGACTCTTTATGACCTCAAAATGACTTGTTGTCCACCTGGAACAGTGCTAACACCTATATTGTATCTTGAATGTTACAAGCCCCCAAGTAAACTCTCTTTGAAAAACAATATTTACTGCTGAAAGCCATCTTGCTTCTCAGTTAATCTTCTGTGCTCATGTTAAAATCAAGAGTTTGCATCAAAACACACCCCAACCTAATTCATTTGAAATCATCATTGAGAAATAAACGTGACTTTTCCTCTGTCGTTTTGTCAGTCATGTATTTCTCTGCATGTCTTTGTTTTATATGGTATCTTAATTTAACCCGGTTTACTTTAACAGTTATCTGGGAGCTAAAAGAGGGTAACATCAGAGGCTATACACAATCCATTGTGAGATTACCTGAGGACTGTTGAGCTTTTGTTAATCACCAAAATGAGGGTCCTAATTTGCTCATTTGGAGCGCCCATTAGCATACCAGCCCCGCTTTCAAATTAAGGGTTTATACAGACCCCCAGTGAATCATCATCTCCCTCAATAGCCTTCATTCTTCTTATTCTTTAATGAAAGGATTGAGGAGTGTATGACAACCAACAAATATCAGTGATTAAAATGAAAACTCTAGCGTTTCCCTTTTTCAATGTTTTGCTATTTGCGTGCTTTTTAGAAAAAGACGCTTTGAACACAGAACCCCTGTCAGTAAACCCCCACACATTACTACACTGGGGCTCATTAGCACACAGGTAGCCCTACAAGGATATCATTAACATAATACAACCTAACAGTTTTGTTTCATGAGACACATTTAAAAAGATAATGAATATTAGAAAAACACCGGTGATGCACATATTTAGGACTTAATCATTAGTTGTTTCTGGGTTTCGCAAAGCAAACTTTGGAAGTGCCGGAGAGCTTTCAACCCCACCCCCTCCAGAGATTACACTGATACCTCTATTTCCATAATACAATGAATAGAAAGTACACTAATAATAAAGTGCAACTTTAATCACCAACGTTGGAAACTCACAGGTTTGTATTATCAGTGTTAGGGTAGTTACTCAAAAAAGTAATGCTTTATCGTTTACTAGTTACTTTGGATTACTCATATCACCTGAGATGCACCATAAATCAAAAGAAAAACAGCAATATAAAGTTTAAACACATTTATGTCTGGATCAGCACAAATCCTTAATCTCATAAAGACAATAATGTACACAGACCTCAGTCTTCTGCTCTTTGTTTGAATATCAGCCATGTTTTCTCTGCATAACACTGGACCAGGTAGTTTGCAAAAATGTTCCTATCTGATGGCGGTCATCTGCCCGTTACCTGTATCTTGCTCAATATGTTTCGGAAAGATGGCGTTTGCACTATTGAAACAGGCAACATTTCCTCCACGATGAGTGCTACAACAAGCCTTTTTATCTCTGCTTTGTGACTCTGGCTTTTCTGCTCCGTCTCCTCATCCATGAACTCACTAGTGTAGCGCAAGCGAAAAGGGACGTTTGATTTATTTTTCTGTCCTCCCATTATGCAGATTGTCGAGGACCTTAAAGTAACCCAAGTAACAAGCTCATTTTGTGCTTAGTAAGTTGTATGTAATTACTGTTGAACCAACAGTAAAGCATTAAATTACTGCGTTACAGAAAAATCTGATTACTATAATGTGTTACTTCAGAGCTCTGTGTATTATCAATGGACCTGTGTGCTCATGTCCATACGATTAAAAACAGCCACAAGTAAGAGGAGGGAATTCAAATCACTGATTATGCCAGCAGTTTTTGCAAATGACTCCAGGTATCCTGTTAGGTGTATTCCCACCTGAGTAGAGCTTAAGTAACAGTGATGAGCTTGTCAGGGGAATCCTTGGGAGCAGGGGTGCTCCTCCCTAACACCTACCACCGGGGCCGCCTGCGAGCTCCGTGCTGGTTGTTGCTGTGCGGCCTCCTACACCGCCGAGGATTGTTTAATGAAGCAAGGGCAGGCTCACTGACAAGCATGGTTAGTGAGAAACTGACAAGTGTGGTTATGACATGCCTTGTCTTACCTACCTTGTGGGAGACAAGGGCAAATGGACTTATTCTTTCGTGTGTACAAGCGTGCATGCACGCGTCGGTGTTTGTGTAATTTGTGGAAAGGGAATGACAAGGGAGGCGGATGTTGAGGCGGAGTGCTTACAAGTCTTGACATTTCTATCCAAGAAAGCCTTCTCATAACTGGTCAGGTGTGTCAGGGCGAATGCTGTGCCCATGTCTCAGGAGGACATGTTATTTAACCCGCATGAGCGCCCTGCTGACACTGAAGAGGCTCGAGGCAAAAGGCCACAGCACAGCCCCGTCCTAACGTTTTGTCATTTTGCCTGAAGTATTCTGCTTTATAAGGCATTAGCCATCACAATCATATTTGAAATGGGTTGCACTTACCTGTGCCTGGTAATTGTGAGATGGGTTTCCAGTTCTCTGCTATTGTAGCTCTCAATAATTGCTTTTTCACTGAATGGCAGTGATACAAAGTTCTAGAAGATATTTTTGCGGGTTTTACTGGCTGATCTGACCCTTATCATTGTAGTCTTTTATGCATTTAAAATCTGCTTAAATTAAAAGACTGAGATTTGAAAGAGTGCAAATCCAGCTCAAAGTATTTGGCTGCCCAAGAGCAACAGATTGACTATGTAAAAAATATGAATTTTCTTGTCAACTTCAATTTAAGTCTTTACGTTCTCACACAGCTCCTACCATACTGTAGACTGGTAAGCTATCTATCAATTTAACAAGGCAACTTTCATAGGGAACACATCTGCAAAATATTCACTGCCAATGTATTTACCTTGTTTTCCATACATTATCTTGACAGATACATATGGAGCGTGTTGATTTAGCTATGTGTTCCATTTTCCAGTCTTATCACAGCTTTGTCCGTGATATCATTGTGATGCCTCGGTGGGTCAGTTCATTTTACAAACAGCGCTGTGTCCTGCTGAACCCCCAGCTTCAATTCAAACCATCCTCTCATCCTGCCCACTTCCTACTACCTCAATGAAGTGGCGACAACCACAATTGCAGTGTACATTAGAACTGATAAGGTCAGGCATTCAACAGTAGAGTAGGCCATAATCTTCCCTGACTCGACCTTTCCAACACTGATTAACTCCATTAGCCATGCAGCAGAGCTGTGCGAATGACTCACTACTTTCCAGTACAGAGAAATGGGAATGGGATTGCATACATACTGTGTATATAACTATATGAGTAGAAAGGTTTAAGAAAGAACACCCCTGAGCAGTGCGGCTCTCAGGCAGGCAGAAATAATGCAGTCACACCAATTGTGAGGCGCCACCCTAAGGTATGCCTGGATGTGATTCATGTGTCACAATGAGTCTCAGTGATTCCCAACGCATGGGCTGAGGGCTTAAATTTACTTGATTTCTCTGTCACATGCGTGCACCTGTGAATCATGGAGCCATTGAAAGCCCAGAAGAAAGTGTGTTTGGGTGGGGGGCAGTTTGCGACTTCCCTCGAAGCGAAGGAATATTGTTCAGCTTTGCAAGAAGACTGTGAGTATCTGAAGCTTTGTCCCAATGCTATCCATCTCTGTGGCAGCTTTGACAAAGTAATCAAATATTTCCTCCATGACTGTGGAGCATTACCAACTCTGATATCTGATCAGGAGTTTGATTTGAGGCAAGAGTTTCCTCACAGCTGTTGTACAAATGCACTGCTAAGCCGCTGTGTCATGAGAGTAAGGGATAGTAGATTGTGTTTTTTTTATTATAAGCCAAATTCATAGTATTGTGATTGATGATTGAGTCATTCTGTGACTAACTTCTGACAACATCAAATCCAGCACTGGAATTATTTACCCATAAATAATGCATGAAGCAGGAATCCAAAGCACTCAACATTTCTTTCATCTTCACACATCTCATTCTGAATCATCAACTGAAAACTCTGAGATTGTTCAACCGGAGATGTCAGAGGTTTCAGTTGCAAAAAATAGAAGTAACTAAAGCTCTTGGTCAGTTACCGTGGTAACTATTCAACAAACCCAGAGTTCCTTTCTGTCTTTTCTTCGCCGTTTTATTTTGTCATTCATTGAGTTTTTATCAAAACATGTAGTCACCATATGTTGACTTTAGGGAAGCAGGAGAGTTTTGTACTTTTGTTGTTTGTCCGTTATCTCAGACTCCTGCCGATACCCGAGGTGTCTCCAAAAGGGCATCTGCAGGCTTTGGTAAGCTATTTAGTATTGTCGTTTTGTTTTTGCTTTGAACATATGCAAGTAGGCAAGGGTGTTGGGAAAAAAATACTGGAAAAATCGCCAATGCTGATTTTTGAAACTTATGATTGAAATTGAAATGGGAATTTCAGATCAATCAATAAATAACCCTAAAAGTCAGTCTACAGTCAGTCATAATTACCCTGGAACAAATGTTGATTATTTTACAATGTTCTTTCATCTGCCATTTTTAGCTTTCCAGTGATATCTCTATTGTTTTTTTTCCAATGGCACTCAAAAATGTGTATATAATAGTTCAATTTGGCACATAAATTAATTCATCATTCACATGAACACAAAAGCAACAGAATAGACCAACGTAATTGCATATATCTGCAATTGTAGCTACGAATCTCTAAATGTTTTTTAGATCATTCATATTTTAAGATAGGGCTCAAGGTTTTATATTTATTGGGCATTGTCCCACATTCCCCCTGCTTAGGAACACTAGTGAATGAGCTCATGGTCGGTACACAAATGTTGTTACTCTATAACAAACCTTGTCACCCTATCCATCAATCATATTGATTTGGCTAACTAATTTCTAGGATAGTACCATGTGTGTGTGTGTGTGTGTGTGTGTGTGTGTGTGTGTGTGTGTGTGTGTGTGTGTGTGTGTGTGTGTGTGTGTGTGTGTGTGTGTGTGTGTGTGTGTCCTGCATGTGTGTCTGTATCTATTTCCAAAGAAACACACACAACGCCCATTGTAATTGTTCTACCTTTTCCTCCATTATCTGAATGTGGCAATAATAGTTTAATATTCTGAAAGCCAAGACTTTGTTTTCATTTGAATTTAGATGAGAAAACCAGCTGTCCCCAACCCTGTCATGTTAAACCAAAAAAAAAAGTCATTATTTCAGGGAGATAATGGAGGGAGAGAGAGCCTAGCACCAAACATTTCTCTTAATTATGTTTTCATATAACAGTGTTATTTTGTTGAACAGGGATGTTATTTTCTCTTTCCTGCCAAGGGACTGCAGATGTAAATTAGTGCATAGCTAACTCAGCTAATAAGCCCTTCAATGCACCTGTCAAATAAACAAATAAATCCCCAAAATAATGATGATGAGCACCAATCTTTGCAGCTGCACTATGGTTTACCATTGCACGGAGAGGTTTCTTTGACTAAATCTTATGACTACAGAAAGTTTATCACTCTTCTGCTCGTCCTCTTCCCTGTGGTCCCAGACTAATTGCATTGCCTGCCTTGCCCTGTGTCTGACAGTCTGAACAACAGCGGTGTTAATGAGACGGGACGCGCTACTTTACTGGTGTCTCAACCCAACCTTAGTGTCATTATGGCAATTACCACCTGCCATGGTTATGTTAGCCAGCTGGCAGTCTCTCCGGGCCCCACGTACATGCAAATCAGCATGCGTTGATGTTCTCACTGCCGCCTCGCATGTTTACATCTCATTTCCAAGGATCATTGATGGGGCTGCTGAGGTGCCTCCTGGCAGTGACATGATCAGACATTGTAGCAACAAAGCCTTCTTTTCTAGCAGTGCAATGTTTCCAGTTCTGTTCAGACTTTTTTGGTCGTTTTTTTTCCTTTACCGCAACCATCTCCTTTCACTGTCTTTAGATTAAATGGGAAGCCTCTGTGAGGCTATACAGAATATAGACGCTTTTGAAATGAGTTCTCTTTCTAGGCACAAAAGGGTAGTGAGCTTTGTGGAGATGTGGAAAGTTCAACCTTTTAGAGCTGCCAAGGCACTCCTCAACTTTCACTGAAGGAACATCTGCAAAGCTATAGCAAAGGCAGACGTTCCTTCAACAAGAAAATACTAAAAACTAAAGCTTTTAGCTCATGCGGAGTGAAACAGCTAAAAAGCATAGGGCCAGTAAAAGATCTTTAATATACTTGTACAACAGGAAGTCCATGTCCTGACAGCATTTCACCCACTAGTAATGACACTGAGCGTGCATGATATTTCATAAGCAATTCTAATAAAAACATTCTTCATGTTGTGAGAAGCATCTGACAACTTCTTTTGTAATAATGTCAACACAAAATGCAATGGGAGCAACACAGTAGGTGTGCATGTGCAAATATTTATGCACAAGGGCATGGTTTTACATGAGTTTCAAACCTACTTGCATTGGGCAATGGTTCATAGAGAGGCAAGGCAATTTAAAAGGCTAGAGAGTGGCCTTTGGCAATGCCACAGGCAATATTCCCTTATGGATAGAAGCAAGAACAGAGAGGCATGCAGAGGAGAAAGATGAGCATGAGGGGAGTATATAAAAAGGAGCTAGTGGGAGAGAAGTAGCGGGAGATGGGCAGAGCTCAGGGATTTTAGGGGGTGGGGGGTGTTTACCTGCAGCCTTAACTCATCCGCCCGTTTCCTTCTTTTCAGAAAGTACTGGTGCAACCAAGTTGACAGCTGAGGTCAGACAAAAGACCCAGCAAAAAGCCTTCAAGCATTCTTACTGTGTGCTGCCCATCAAAAGGCCCAGGAAATAAACACAAACATGAATGAAACACTGGAAACTAGAAGCAAGCCAAGGCTGGAGAAACAGGCAGCCTTTTAAACAGCTAGAGAGCAAGACAGCATGTTGAGACTCACAGTGCTTTTGGGAAACGGCTGATTCCATTAGCTGCTTATGCAATGCTAGCAGTAAGTTAGGATTTAAACTGCATTTTATAAAGTAATTTCAGAGGAATCTGAACCAAATGTCCCTTTAAATGTAAAGCTGATGGTGCATTGTGTTCCAGTCATTTATCTCATTTAAATGAAGTAAGTGCCACATGACACCCAGAGTTTAATAACGCTGACATTGAATTTGAGTTGGTTCAATACATGAAAGGCTGAATTCTCTCCCCACGCCATTATCTGAGGAAATGAATTAAAAACGTGTCAGGAAATCACATATAAAGTGTAAGTTAAATATCAGAAAAGTTTTATTTTAAGTCTTTTTGAAGAACATGATAGATAGATGATGAGCTGCCTTATACAATTGCCATTGCTAGCATAAATAAATGTGTTTTAAATTCAATTGAATGGAAATGTTTAGCAAAGAAGATTCAAAATACTTTGTTCTTTAAGAAATGCATTAACAGTAAAATGTAAATGCATTGATTCTTCATAATGACAACAGATCTAACATGTAAGTTACTTATTGAGGCAAACATGAAGACAATGTGCCTCTCAGTTATAAACTCAAAATGTGTCATTCAATTCATTTTAATTCAAATTGCTTTATTAGCATGACCATAATGACATACAGTTTTGCCAACGCATTATACATTAGTGACATCAATACATGCATATACATTTGAAATGTAAAGTTAAGTTCATAAACATTTAGAAAAATGCAAGAATAATATGTTTTCTTGACAATGAAAACAATATACTTTTTTAACATGAATTAGAAAAATTAATTAAAAAAACAAAACAAAACAAATAACAATAGAAACATTAAGGTGAGTTATTGATTATTGTGCAGGATAATGCTGATAGTCAATTCATATAATAACATTAATAAGAAAATAATAATAAATAGGGATGTTCATTCATTCATCTGGGGAAGTCTAAAAGGTGTCTTTAAGGCTTGTGTGAGTTAGATCGGAGGGGCGATGGATGGGTCAGACATATACAAGAGAGTGGTGTTCATGGTTATTTGTAACTGAAGGTTAACATTAATATTTTCTCATGCCAGTTGTTTGTCAAGTCAACCAAAATGTTTTCCTAACCCTAACAAAGTAGTTTTGTTGCCTACACCTAAACTTCTATACATACGTTTATTTTTGAAATGGCACTATGCGTGTAACAAGCAAAAACCCACACGTCATTGACAGAACTGATGCATGAAGGGTACTCTGCTTCACGGTTTGAATCAAAGGGCTGTGAATATGTTGTCATTTCATGGCCACGTGTTTTCAGTGGTTATCATCTTACTTTATAACCTAAGGTCTGATGGAGTAACCATCATCTCAGCAAAGCAATAACATAAGGCAACACAGACTGATGTCAACAGATTTGTCAACTATGTGATCTACTGTATATACAGTACAGTATATAAGGGCCTCCGTCTGGACACAAAGAAGAACATGTCCCTCTCTGTTAGAACATAGGTATGACATCCATTACAGTTATGACAGATACTTCAAGCCCCTGCTCATGGCTCCATGCTTTATTTATTTTTTACAGCTGGTTTTGCTGTGGTTACACTGAGTTCATTAGAAATTATTGTTATAGAGATAGATAAATGTAGTGTTCTTGTAATCAAGTGTATGACTCTCCTCCCTAAAGGATAAACTTACTACTCAAAGTTTCCTCTCAAGTCGTCATGATCTTGAGTTTCTCCATCTCTATCATGTCTGCTTTTACTTCCTGTGTTTTTTTCGACTGTTTAATTGTCTGTCCTGGCCTCCATAAGCCCTGCAATCACCTGTCTTCAGTTAACACCTCACTTGTTTCAGTGTGTATTTAAGTGCTGTTTTTCCTCGCAGTCTGTTTGATCCCTGTATGTGGAAGTTCTGTTTTGCCTTGCCTTGACCGGATCAAGCCTTGAATCAAGGTTTCTTCTGTTAAGTGCTCCTGTGTCCTTCATTTGGGTCCGCCCTGCTCCACTTACCATACCAAGAAGGAACGCAATCATCAAAAACATTGATTATATTTAGAATTTAAGGTAGGCAATGCTCTCTGTGAAAACAACTAAGTGGTTTCTTGGTAAAAAAAAATTGAAGTGCTACATTGGCCAATGCATGAGGATGAATAAATAATAACTAACCTAAATAACAATTACATCTAACCTAAATGAGACTTCAGGGGTGCTTTTCTCTTTTTGGTAAATGTCATGTTTTGTGCGAGAATAAAAAAAAGCGACTTTACGCACCCACCCCTCATCCATAAAAAACAAACACAAAATGTTGCCTTAGGCTGTGCTTGAAAGCTCTTTGTTCACACAGAAAAAGGATCAATCCATGAATCAAAGATTTTCTAGATCCGTTTTTACCCTCCACCATCTTTGAAGGCGGGGAAGAACATTTATTTTCCAATGCGGGGAACAGAGAAACTCAAGAGACCTTAGAGGAAGGACAATTTTACACATGATGTCTTTTTTTGTAACCCACATTTTTATCTACCAATCCAAGGCCTGTCTGCAACATATAGTAGCAAACAATTTCAATTTCTACAGGGGGGACCCAGGGGAGTTCATTACAGTGTTTTGTGTTTGTAACACACTGTATTTTTATAGAAGATTAGAAGGATTTGGTTGTTGCTTTTCTCTCTCTCAGTTCAGCATGCAAGGCTGCATACGGTCAGATTCCAACACACACATTCAACATGTTATTGGACTGTATGTGTACCATTTCCATTTACTGTAATGATTATCCACATTATATTAATTCAAAACGGGTTTGTTTGATTAAGTTTGTTTGACTAAATCAACTGTGATTCACATCTCAGAGCAGTGACAACATGGAAGGCAGATAGGCAAGTCAATATTAACATGTCTTCACGTTGTCATTTAGCTGATGCTTATATCCAAAGCTACTTACTCTCACTTCAATACCATACCACGGTTGCAATTGGGGTTCAAGTATCTAGCATGTTAACTACAAGAGCTTGGGAAGGAACCGTTGATCCTCTGATTGGAAGACACCCATTTCACTCCTAAAGTTAGATTAGTGGATGCAGATTATATCCCTGAGCTACACCTCTTTTTCTAGACTACTAAATTCGCAACACACGCCAACATTCATACATTTGTGGCAAAGGCTGCTATGCATGGTACTAACATGCTTAGCAGGTGTGTTTAAAATGTTTTAATTTTGTACAGTAGTGTAGCAGTACAATCTTCTTTGCAAACCATCTGAAACTGATATTGCGCACCAAGCCTCCAAGTGTGCCAAACGTTGGCACTATACTTATGTTCTAGTCAGTGACATCATTTTGGCCTAACAAGCCTTTTCCCCATGACTTACAATGGTAAACGAGATGTCTGTAAATCAGCTTGGTTAATTTTTTCAACAACATAAACTACAAAGTAGGACTAGTTGTATAGTACGTATTTAAATCATTAGGCTCAAAAAGTTTTAAAATGCGCTAAAAGCCGAATCCAGATATTTTCTCTCTCCATGCTTTTGAGCCGATGTGGGGGATTGGAGGCGGGGCTTAAGGAAAATTCAGGTGCGCATGCTCTAAGGTTGCACATACAAGGAATTTTCTGAATATACAGTCGCTTCATTATGGGTTTCATGCGCCACTGAGCAACTCTCGTAGGAATGAACACGGCCTCACCTCCGGGCATCCAGTTCTCTTTATACATCCGTTGGGGCACCTAGCAGCAAAAGTCCACACAAAGCGCTTCATTTTGCATCATCCAGCTGACCCTAGACACGGGGATCACCCCAAGTCTGTAAGACGTTGAGGCAGCTTTATATCAAACACATTGCAACTACTCAAAGCTGGTTAAAAATGGCCAAAGTTTCCTTGAGCAAAGACATTTTCAATTCAACATTTGTGTATAATACATTCAGTTGAATGCTGCAGTGTGTACAGTAAACCGAGCTTTGTAACTGTTCTCTACTGTGCTGTAGCTCATGGAATGCTGAGTCTCAGAGTTGAAAGGAAGGCAGACTCTGCTAACTATAATGAGACTACACCGCTCTCAGCACTATTTTACTAAATTGCTAAAGCTGTTTAAGGAACACATGTTCATCTCCCCAGTAGACCTTTCATGGACCACTGTGGCATAAAGCTGCCAATTGCTCCCCATCCCTGTTTCAGTTTTCTGGGCACTAAGGGGCTCTACAAAACCTTAATTGTGTTTCAGTAAATTCACCACTGAAAGCATTAATTCCTTCATCAATTGCTCGTAAAAAGCAACATACTCATAGTGTATCATGTATATTTTCAGATACAGTAGGCCTATATATGAAGCTGAATTAAGACTTTGAGGAAACTGAGGTTTGTTTTTAATATATTCAGGTATTTCAGCATTTTATTGTATTTAATAGCAGAAACTTAGGACAGATTGTCTGTATTTGTTTTACTTGTTTCTCTGTTAACTGTTCTACATCCACATGCCCTATAACCTTATTAATTTTCACCACATGTAAAACTCTCAAAAGCACCTTTTAATTACTGCTCTACCCACGGCCGACTTTTACTAAAACAATTAATTTAATGTTCCGCTCCTCTCACACTTTTGTAAAAAGAACTCAGCTGGAAACATCAGGTTACATTTGAGTAATTCTGCATCAAGTAGCTCTCCTGTTTAGGAAAACACCACGCTGCAGTAGTTTATCTCTAAATTTCTCACATCTAAGCTGTCAACAATCAACCATTGGACAGAAAACTGTGTAATCGCTCTTTGTGCAAAGCACCTTTGCAATCTGAATCTGGCGCCTCAAAATCAATGTTTAATTGATAACACCTCCAGGCAAATGGGGGGAAAGTGGGGTCAACATTTCAGCAAATAAATATATTTATTTTGATTTGTCTGAAACAGTCGTCCCCCACAGAGAAGCCGAGAGATGTAATGATGAGAAACATTTGTTCTGTTCATCCTCCCATTAGCGCCTGCCCTGCTGTGCAAACGTACTGTTGCGAAGCGCAAGACGAGGTTAGATCGTCACATTACAGCACTCCCCATAGAGCTGTACAAACACTGTTTGATAGAAAGAGACACAGACATGCACATATATAGATTCCCCCCCACTGAAATCCCCATTGACACTGTTTGCTACTTCCATGCTGATCTCCTGCACCATGTTTGTGTGCCAAACCCCTGTTTAAAAGTTCACAGGCTTGATTGTTCAGATACCGAGGGTTTGAAAATCAAAGCCCCACACACTGTTAGTCTGATTGTGTTTTTTGGCTCATGGACGGATATGGTTGGGGGGGGGCATAAAAGTGAATGAATCAACCATCCATGTCTCACTGTTAACAGAGAAAATACTGCTTCATGGAGCAGCTTTGATAGTAATTGTAGAGTCTGACATTCATTTCTGCTGAGAATAAAGACCTCTGAGAATTCACTTGAAAAATTGTTGAGCTCTTTGGAAAATAGTCAATACCACACTCAACTACTTGTATGTGTGTTTGTTAATTGGTTTTACTGATAAGTTCAATGTTAATAATATTTTGACGCACTTTTTTATTCACAAAATGACTGTAAGACTATGTATAGTTCCGTTAGTTAAAGAATTTCTGTTCCCCCACTTTCATATACGTCATGCTATCTAATCTGTCAGGTTTTATTCAGTGGATGACAGCTTGTGTTTGCCTTTCACCAACTAAGAAGGCCAATATTTCAAATATGATACAATTGGACAATAAAGTCAGATAAAACAAATAGATTTATTATACCAGAATATACCTACTGTAACCTGTAAACATCGGGAAGCCCAACAATCCCTCACTCCTTGCTCTTATCTTGGCTCTTGCTCTTCTTATTGCCTTTTTCAAGACCTCTTCTCTGCTGCTCATCTAAGCCGTTCTGCATGCAGGCAGGCCAAGCTAAATTCTAGGCCTGCTCAGAACTCCCCTCAATCCCTGAGCTGCACTAAACATGCTAAAGGCTGGCATTAAGCCAACTTTCAATTTTGAACTCAACAAGATCCGGTAAAAGTTGCCACTGCTTCTTCACCCTGGCCAATAGGGGTGAGCAGAGATCTGGCTGCCTGCTGAGAGGGAAAGATCGACAGACTGACTCAAACCGGGCCACCATGTTGGACCAAGCTAACCCCAGAATGTCTGACAATGGCAGAGAATTCTGAGGAGTTCCAGACAAGACTCCTTCAGTATTAAATAATTCATAATTAGAATAAAAGGCTTGTTTTAATTTGTATGGCAGGGCTGCAGATTATTTAGTTAAAGGTTTGGGCAATGGGGTCTTGTGTTCCTGTGAGCTTGATGTTTAAAGCACTGTATACTGCAAATAATGCTTGCAATGTGTAAGCAACATGTGAGAATCTTCCAAGAATCATGCACAAGACTTCAGTCTGTGTGATTACTGTTGCATTGTAGACTTGACTTCCTTAAAGGAGGAATCTGAGAAAAAGCGGTCCTTAGCCACAGTGAGGTTTGGATCTCAGGATTAAACATAGATATTGCAGGTGAAACATTTAAAGAGGCTACGTGATAATGTTGTTCCTTTATAAAGAGGTGATAATTGAATGTATTATCCAAATTACAAGAGCAACTGATGAGTAAAATGCTTCGATTGCATCAGTATTTGCATTCGACCTCCCTCTTGTTGATGTCCTCTTGCTCCGATTTGGTTCTCCTTTAAAACATTATGATATTCTTCATATGCAGAATCCTCTCAGAAATTCTCAAGCTTGCCAGAAGTAGAAGAAACAATTTAAATTGCATCTGAATCAGTCATTGTACCTTTAATGTACTCTTTGTAATTTTCAGATGTGATTGTTCAGCTTTTTCTGGTTTCTTTTAAGATGGCAGAAATGTCGTGGTTTAACTGTGAGTCCACCACCATGGTCAAATCTATTGAGTGCATTGTCATGGAATCTGTGGAAGGTGCTAAAAGGATGAACTCTTATGACTTGTGTGAACATTTGACTTTTTATCGCAACCAAAGAGTCCATATTTGTGGTATCCACTTGTGGACGGAAAACTTTTAGTGATTACATTCATCTTGAATATGAAAGGAGAAGCCTGGAGATTATAATCAAAGAAAACAGCAGTAATTATTTGATAAAAACAAGTATTTACTAAAAATAACGCAATTTACAAGACCTAACAATATCTTGTAGCTGCAGGCAATTTTCTGACCTAACATATGGCCAGCAGGGTGCTTCTCAACATGCCCCTGAAATTGGGTTATGAGTTGTTATTAACACTCCAATGTCCCAAAACACTTCTGTTATACCTGCACTTACACATAAAGTGTTTATTTATGTTCTGCACGCGGATGATCATCACAGAGCAGCAATTCCGTTGCAGCTCTCTGTGAACTAATTTGCATGCTTTATTTGAAAGTATTGCTTTATAACGGTAGAATCATTCAATCGGAAATTAGATTGTTTTTGGTCATGTTCATATACGTTTTTATTACATTTTTGCACATTTGACTTTGCTAATGTTGTGTTGGTTTCATCATTTGCTAGCTATAATTTGCAATTTGTGTCATTTTGTTTATTGTACATGTTTGACTAATTGGTTTACTGTTTTTGCATTTCCAGGGAGCTCCGCGGTGTTCACTCAACAACCCACAGACCTGGTGGTGGTGGCAGGACAGCCGGTGACTCTACCGTGCACCATCCCCGGATACCATGGCATGGTTCTGTGGCTGCGTGATGGCATGGCCCTGGGAGTTAACAGGGATATTTCAGGTAATATCTCCTGTATTGAGTTTTCAGAATCAGATTTAGAATTCCTTTATTGAAGCAGGAAAATATACAGTGTTACAGCAAACATGGCATTGCAGGTAATAAAAGGTAAGAATAATAAAATGTAAGCAAACTTATTCAATATTAACAAGAAAAACAGTTAGTAATAGAATAAATGAAGACTAATAGGTATGGCTGAGAAGCAGCAATTTTAAAAAAAAGGGTTAAAGAAAGCGACATAAGTAACATATTAAGGTGCTGAGGCATTATAAAAATGTATTAAACTGTTTGGACATTGTAAAAATGTAAAATATATGTTTTCTTTAATATATAAAACAAGTACTAATTGCACAGTACAATTGCAAAAAAATGTCTGCTAGCATCAGCTGATGTAAATGCTATAAAGGATTCCTCTATTCCTCAACTAGTCAATCATGATGGTATAATAATATAATAAATGTACCATTACACCATGATTAAAAGCCAACGTATTATGAAAAAATGCACTTATTCATTGCATACACTTTGGTTTATGGAAAATCTGCCAGCCTACAAACTGTGAAATAACATAAACAAATCACAGACGCCCCCCCTCCCCATCTACTATCTAAGAATCTCCACCCACTGCTCGAGAAGTACATTAGCAAAGTTGCCCTGTTGTTCTTCTTGCAAGCCATTCAGATCAAAGTGGGCTTTTTCAGAAGGGGGTCTTAAATAGATACTGTAGACCAAAACCAAGCAGTTTAGGCACAGGTTTGTATTCAAACAGACAAAAAGTGTTAAGTAAACATTAAAGTATTTGAACATGTTCTAGTAACTACCCAGTTATAACTGTGAACCTGAAAATAAGCATATCATGTTCAGATAAAAAAAAGCTTTTTGGGGTTTTCACTTTCCTATAGCGTGTTGTATAGGTTTATGTGTAGGTACTGTATATGGTCTGCAAAAGCTATAATCCCTGTGTTCTCTCAAGAGGGAGCTTCACCTGAAATGCCTCAATTGGACTACTTTGTTTACTTCCATAACATAATGCCATCACTATAACACTCACGCTTCAATTGGCTAGCACTCCAACACATTTTATGTGATAGGTTAAGGGGCGAGACAACTCTAAGCTGTTGACCGATCACAACAGAGCCCGCCAGCTAACCAATCAGAGCAGACTCTGGTTTCAGACAGAGGGTGAAAATAGGTGCTGCAGCACAAGCAGTATGAGAAAAAGAGCTTTTTGAACATTAAAGCATGTAAACATGTCACAGTAGAGGCACAAAATCCAATATGAATCTGGAAATTAGCAGACTATATCATCTTACAGAATATGTTACCAGTTTTTTTGTTTCACAATGTACATTTATACTTTCCTTTGTATAATTCACTGTGTGGAAATCACAGCGATTTATTAAGTTAACATTTGGCTGTTGCTAAGGAAAGGAGGATATTTTATTACAAACGTATGTCCTATTTCCATAGCTTTGACGTAAGTTTCTATAACATTTGTACTGATTAAATTAATTTCCGAGATCTGGTTACATTGCAAAATCATTCTAACAGGGAGAAGAACACAAGCTTTATGAAAGTAAATATAACTTCCACTATTGTAAAATGGTTTTCTTATTGTTGGAACACAGTGGAAATGTCATCAAGGCTATCAGGTAAGGTAGAATTGATATATATACTATATGAACATAACATATAAAGTTAGAGAGAATGGTTGTTTGTGACAAACCACTTCAAGGAGGATTGTACAGTCAGTATCATTACTGTGCATAAAGTGATGAGATGAGATGTACCTTTATTAGTCCCCCTAGGGAAATTCAAGAGTTTAAGTAGCAACAGAGTGAGATAAGTATATTAATGTGGTATCCCAAAAAATAACTGAAATAAATAACTCATAACCAAAGCATACCTTGTGTTGATACAGAACTGAGAAATACACATCTAGAAGGCTCACGTATATAACCCATAACTACAGTGGTATGCCCATCTCACTGCAGTGCAGATTTTCTCACCAGTAATCCTCTTAAAAAGAGCACATAAACTGCCCGTGCCCCAGGTAAGATGAGCTCTTGGAACCTTAAGGGGGCTGGACACTGCAGCTAACACAATTCACTGTTATTGCCTCCACTAAGTGCTGATGAAATAAGAGTTTTCTTTTATGAGGAGTAGCCCATGGAATAAACTGTTGAGCTCCCCCCCTCAGGCATCCTGTTCTATCTACGAGTGTAGAGTGTACGCTGGACACTGAGAAGCTACTCGGGTAATGAAATGAGGGTGACGCAAATCTCATAATTCTAAAGTAGGGCAAATGTAAGCAGATTCAAACACTTTAGAGACTAATGTAGGATTAGGTTGACAGCACACTTTTCTAATTAAAATTTAACAGGCAAATAGAGAGAGCTTAAACGTCCTCTGTGTCACTTATGGACGAAGTGACATTTTAAGTGAAGGATGTGCAGTGATGATACACTGAGATGACAAAGATTGCAAAAGAGTGGAGCACTGATAACATATGTTTGTAGGCCGAACAGGATCATAGCATCTCAAGGGCTCCATCATCAAAAAGGAATGGAATTTCAACATTGGATTTTGGAATATTGTAGAGACTTTGTCAAACTCATGTTTATGATATTTTCATGTTTTGTTCAGCAGAATAAGCTCCACGTCTTAACTTGTATGATTTTTGCAGGCGTTAATGTAGTCCACAGAAGTAAAAAGCTTACAATGTGCTAAAAACAAATTCAATGGGCACGTCTGTGCATCGCCAACGCTAAGCTAAAGACGGCTAATGTTTGGCGTCATGGCACTTTGTCATGCAACCACCATTTTTCATGACATATAGATGCTTCAGACATTCACAAGTGGGGCATTTCTAGTACGGCTGTCAGAGTTAACTTTAATAGTTGCGTTAACGCAAATTCCTTTACGCAAAACTAAGGTGTGCGTTCTGTGACCCTCTGCCCGCACCGTAGTTTAACTAAATATCAGGAAACCATGGTAACCTTGTGAATCACAGCAGAAACACATTGAGAAGGAGAAGTCACTGTTGACAAGGAAGTTGAGCTATAAAGCCCTGCCGGGTGGTTTTCTTGATAAGACCGAGGTAATATGTACGTACTGCAAAGCTAATTAAGTTTCCATTGGAGTACGCCGAGTTGGAAATATCACTTGCTGTCCAAGCATAGCGCCTCCTCCTCTAACAGTATTTTAAAACCGGGAAAAAAACTGAATGAAGCAGTTTTACTTTAAAAATTGCATGTCCCAGGTGATCACAGGCGAGGGCAGATACAACCTAAACACTTAGTTTAGTCAACCTGTTTCTCGTAAAATTAAGAACCAGGCTAAACTCCTTCATCCGGAACAACATCATCATTTCACATATTTTTGTGAGATCAGGTTGAGTTTACACCAACAGTTCTGAATTATTTTATAGCAATAATTTTGATGACTGCTACTGGCTGAGAAACACAATACTGACACATGGGCAAAGGGTGATGATGCAATAACAAATTAAGCGCACCGTTAATTCAAATCACAGATTTCTCTAGGTTTTCAAAACTGCCCTGAAACATTTTGTATAGTTAACTGCCCAACTCAACAACAATTATTCAACAAAAGTTTTCTCGTTTTTTACAAATAAAAGGGCAAACGTGACATATCTTTAAGTTAGGCACTTTCTTTAAGTGTTTGCGGTATGTAAGGGCAAGAGCCAAAATCAAGAAAGAATGATGTTCTACAATGTGATACTCCAGTGTCAAGTCTAGCCGTGTATTTTGTTTTTTTTTACTGCCTGCAGTGTTATAGTTTAATGTTTTTCAAGTTGTTAAAACATTAAGAGTAACCTGCCTCAGTTCATAGAAAATATCCTTGCACATAAAGTGGCTTAATATGTATTACCTTGGATAAACTATAAAACTATAAAATAGATTAACATTTAAATTGTTTGAAAATTATTTATCTACCTTCCTTTAGTTAAGTCATTTTGAACCTATCTTCAGTAACCCACCATTCTCTCAGCCTTTATTGAGGATCTGTACATCTTCACACATGTAAACAAACATACAAATCCCACAGTGGTTATTTTCTTCTTCGGTTAACACTTTGAAAGACATAGTTTGTAAGTTGAATTTATCTGCAGAATGTATAGGGTTGCGTGTGGGTTGTATCACTCATTGGAAAAACACTTCAAAACATACCGTCCGGATTTTCTGCATCTTAATATCCAACAACATGAAAAGTTTCCTCATCAGTATGTCCAGCTGGGTTACAAAAAGTCAACATTTGAATGTTGCAATTTATTACAACATCTGCTGCTCTGGCAGATGGTTAATCGTGTTTTGCTCTTTTCCGAACCACATGTGACTTCTTAACCCCCCCCCCACCACCGCCCTCTCGTCTTCCATCTTTCCCCAGGCTGTTTTGAAGACTCAAACTGCCTCCGGAAAAAAATCCCTCCAATCAGCTTTATGAGTGGAGTGTGTGTTAAGGTGCAGGGCTAGGTCAATAACTGCACACTTCATCGGCATGTGTTTGACCTCCAGTAGAAGTGAAGACATTCTACATCATTTATTGCTAGGAGTGTAATGCCATGCAGGCATAATTTAGCATGTTAACATGATGCATTCCCCAGAAGACATTTCCTGAGTTGGCCTCTTTTCCCTGCTCCTATTTTGTCATATGCAGTGTTCACCTAATTGGGCCTGGGAGAACAATTCTCCGCCATAACATCTTTCCTATCTCACTGCAGGGCCTTTCCCTGGTGTCCCTGCTTGTCATAATGACCGAGACCCCAGGGACCCACCGGTGCCTAACTAAACATTACTATCGACTGAGCTTGGCAGAAGGAGATAGAAAGGACAGAAACTCAGTGTTAGCACATGTTCATGAGTGTTTAATCCTCTGTTGTGTTTGTTTCTCCCCCCTTACTTTGTTGTTCTGGATGACCATTCTGTCTTAACTGCTATCACATTAACATAAAAACCATTTATCATCACCAAAATGTATTTAATACCCTTTTAAGCTGTGAACAATGTTTCAGACTAACGGCAGTGAATATGCAAAGAATAGACTCTGAAAATGTATTCCAAAATTAACATTTGATTTGTGTGTACTATCCGATGGATAACCATCATCTAGGGTTTCCTACATTTCCTATGGCGGTCATTTTTGACTGGAAATCCATAGGTGTAAAGATCACTTAATCTCAAAATACAATTGAAGTGGTGATCAGCAATGTTATATGTTGAAATGCCTACTGTGGAGGATATTATAATGCTTTGAAGCTATCAAATGCAGAACACAATATTTATGATTGATGAAAGTACCAAGTTGGTTATATTTGGTTAAATATGTATTTACCTGCATTTGTTTGTTCACGTGTGGGCCTGTCACAGAGTAAACAGCACTTCATTCTTGATGCCACATCAATAAAAATAACTAAAGTGAACTAGAAAGCCTATATCTTTCTTTATTGTTTTCCTTGCTTAAACTGTGGATGTTTATTCAGGGCTGACAGTGTAATTGGCCTTTTTGCCTGGACAACCGATGAGAGCCCTTCTTGCTGACGCCACACTACACATGTTATTATAGTTATTGAAAGAGCAGAAAGAAAACAAATGTACAGGCCTGCTGGATCAAAAAGATAAGCAATTGCAAAACGAAACACTGTTGAACATAACGAAAGCACAAGCATTGAAGTAGGATATTGCAGTAATTCAAATCAAATACTGGATTTAATGAAGGAGTGATGATTGAAAAGTAATGCTACTGCACTGCAAATGGGCTTTGAAAGGAAAGATGTTGGTTTATGAAAGAAAGCTGCAGGGAGTCCTAAAATAAGAAATAAGTTAGCATTTTACCACCTCCGGTTCCCTAGTCAGGATGTCTTTTTCCTTTAGTTAGATGCCTGAAATAGGATCTGCGGTTAAGCTTAAGATATTTTGTTGTTTTGTTCTACAACATAAAATACATCAGAGAAATACCCCCCTACTGAATGTCCGAAGCTTCTAGGTGTCAGAAAAAATGGTTGTTGCCATCTGATGCCAGCTGCAAGTGTCTAAATGAGACTACTAAATGTCATCATGCAGAACATGCATGAGAAAGCATGTCCTGCTTTCTCATCCAACCGTGAGACTGTGATGTATGTACTTTGATTATATCGTAAACTTTTCACATCTAGCAATTGCATTTAGGATTTAAGAATCATAAAAGCGGTGTCATCTCATTAAGGTCATCCCGTGGAACAAAATGTGTTAGAATCATAAACATAGAATATTTTCTGCAATATTCCAAAATTAAATTGGAAAATCCCATTGCGTCTTATTGATGGAGCCTGCTAACAGCTAAGACATGATCAGATCGAGTCTGACATTAGTCTTGCATCACAGCAGCTCCATTTGCAACATCAACAAGGACAAATATTTAAGATAAGATACCAGGGAACAAACATTTAAGAAAACATCATGACCACTGAAAAGAAACATGCTCAAAGACCCTCTGATGTTCATTTGACCTGGGATAAACTCTGTATTTAATTTTAGGATTGACGGTTGCACAAAGGATTGCTTCAGTCTGACCTTATTAAATCGTGGGACCCTGTATCTCCGATTGATGGAAACAATTCATATTCACTGTTCAATACGTGGTTGGGGTCAGAGATCACTAACACCAAGATGGTCGTCTAACGAAAAAAAACTCATCACTTAAGATTTGATTTATAAAACATGCGGGCTCAAACAAATGTTCAATTGCGAAGAAAAGGGAAAAACTAAATAATAATTTCAAGCCCCTTCGTGTCAGATATTTTACATCCCTAACTCGCGCCATTACCAAACACAAAATTGAACACATTCATGAATGCAAATTGCATCATAATGTTTTCTTTCAGGGTGAGTGTCGTTTAAACTGAAAATGCTTTCGAGGCAGAATACATGTGTTAAATTTCTCAGTGCTGGCTGGAATCCGACTGACAGCTCCACTCTGCCCACCACTTTGTCCACATTTCCTATGCATCCGGATCGCATTTCAATATTCTGCCCTTCAGCTTGATAAGCAGGCCATGGTTCAACAACCTACATAAGCATATTCAATTCAGTCAGCACTGTCTTAATTCCCTTATACAAAACTTCCACTAAAACAGACCACAGCTGCACATAAATGGTCCTTCCTGTTTTGTGTCTGACTTGTTTTAGATTTGTTTTTGCAAGCTTACATGAATAACCACAGTTTTTGTTTTCACAGTGTACAGCAGTGGAGCTTTGACAAAAAGAGTACATGTTATGCTCATTTGTAGGGCCATATTCCTGACTTACATGCTTTAATGTTCTAAAAGCTCATGATTTTTGTGCTGCAGTACCTCTTCCACCCTCTGTCTGAAACCAGGGCACCGTCACGGTCAACCGCTTAAAGATATCCTGCCCCTTAGCCTATCAAACACAATCTGTTTGGAGCCCTATAGCCAATAAAATTGTGATTCTTACATAGTGATGTCACTGTGTTACGGAATGATCTGTACAAATCAATTATTTTTAAATCAAGTTATAGTTTGTCTTTTATTAATTTAGTAATACTTATTGCAGGACAGGACTTCTCTTCAGCACCACAACCTCATTCAGATGAGACGTTCAAATGTTTTGACTGTACCAATTATTGCACTTACTGTGATTTGGAAATTGCAATAGTCCATATTACAATTTGATAAATTGTCAATTCATTGTGCAGCCTAAGCTACTGCCAACAATATCTCTATAAAAAAAATAATAATCTCTGCTGGCTGCTGTATTGTATATTACTGATGAATGAATCACGTTAATATATTCTAAACCTGCTATCCATCTGGTTAAAAGGTAGGTAGGAGAATAATAATCTGATTAAGGAAGAGCTGCATGTATAAATGGGTCAATATAACCATACTAATGCAGTGCATTTAAAATGTTTATACATTTATATATCTTAACTAGATTTTTCTAGGCTTTCTTGTGTACAAATAACAGTCCCTGAAGGTATTTGGTCTTCTTAATGTTCCTCACCTGTTTAATGAACCACAAAGAAGGAATAAACACAATCTCACTGAGGCAATAAACCATGCAACGTTTAATTCACAGTACTAAGAAGCACTGTGGACAATAATTATAATTTAAAATCTGGGGGTATATCCTCAACAAATATCCAGTCATAATTACTCAATTTACTTTTAACTTATTAGTGATTTAGCCGTGATTAAGTGTGTATGTCGTTTAGAATGAGCCATAGAGATGTATTGGTCCTTTATTCCAATGTAATGAGATAGCATTTTTCATAAACCCGGTTATTACTATAGACCGATGTTAGCGAGGGGTTTCCAAAGTGCCCTGACCATTGATTGATGCTCAGTAGAATAAATAGCTGTATTTTAGATGGAATCAATAAGCATTAATGTTATTTACTTTGCCCATTTGGCTTTAATGGACCCGCTCTCTCGTCCTACGCCCCCTTCCCCCAAGCATCTCCAGCATGCTCCTTCTCAAAACAAACTGAACTGCCGGCATACTCATTCCCTCTCCCCTGCCTCCTTAATTCTTCCCTTTCTTTCATTCCTGTCAAACTACTCTCACCCTGCATTCCTTGATGCGGTCTTTGGAAACTAGGTGACATATTATCAAACATTTGAAAACATTCTTTGTCTGAGTTTGTTAGATCTCCCTAAAAGAAAAAAATCCATATGTATGTGAAATGGAAATAATCTAAAGACTCAACACTTCAACAAATGAGTTCACTAATTGCTCGACCAGAGGGATAATGTGTGTTGGGACCAAGCAGTAAGGCTTCTTCTAATAAATATATCAGCATTATCAAGCCATAATAACAAAACAAGGAACATACTGTTGTTAGGCTAAACCAAATAAAAAACAACGGCCAAATAAGTTTAAAGCCAGAATATAAAAGGACACTGACAAAACCAAAATAACCCCTTTGACATGGAAGCATGTGGTTTGTCCCAATTTTGCCCAATTGGCTGCTGTCAGTATTTACCTGACCTCAGCCCTCAGCCACACCTTTTGCTGAACCAGGAAGTAACCTCCCCCAATGATCACGGTAACTCAAACACACAGGAAGTCATTAATACAAATAAATACTTGTGTTAGCTGTGTTAAAATGTGTGAAAGTAAACTCAATAATGTCAGATTACAAGCAGTTAAAGAGTTTACCATTTAAATCGAACGTCTGGTGTTGTTGATATGTTTTACTGCAACTGAAATGAAGCAAAACTACTGGAGTTGAGGGTGAAGTGTAATTGTTTTACCCTGTGTGGCTGTGGCCATCAAAACTTGACATCATCAGCAGTGCCAAATGGCCTAGTTTATACCCAAATGTAGGAAACGATAATGTTCTCTTAATTTTAGGAAAGTGAAACTGTGGAAGCTCTTTGTGCGTTCCCGGAAATTTCACACTTACACATGGATTGGGGAACTTTTCACACAAATAATATTGAGACAAACCTCCATACACATCTGACCATGCAGATTGGCTGTTTGGCGGAAACTGGCTGTTATAAAGTAGAAATGAAGACCAGACCATTCGGTTGCATCATCAAAGTTTAATATGATTAATTTGCACTCGGGCAAATTGAATTATTTTCCCCTACCAACCAAACGAGCAGCATCGAGGCAAATATGACCTAATACACAATGTACATTTCAGAACAGATTTATTTAATTGGAGAGAGGATTAAAAAGTTATTACATTAATTTGTGTGACATTGTGTGCAATAGGAGGGTTGAAGGTTTATGAGAGGAGTCTTTGGCAATTAAACTACAATGTGACATTAGTATTTTAATGGAGAAATGAGGCCATGAGATGTACAGAAATATAACACTGATGGATTTAAATTTTGAGTCCATGAAGATGATTGCCCCTCAGGGGTAGTGGCAAGATGGATGGATGGATTAGAAAAAAATATATGTGGCTTCATTCACTGCTAAGGTGTGAGTGGATGCTTGTTGTGGTACACATGGACCAAAGAGTAATTACCATGCAGTCCTAATTTTTAAATAAATAAATTCTTCTTAGTTTGTTAAGAAACAGAAACACAATCACATCACTGCAACCAGGTTGTCGGCAAGGTCTAATAAGTGATGAATCTGCATTAACATTATATTCTTAAACTTGCATGAAACATATAATATGAAAAAGTAAGTATTAATTTAACCTGCGAAACACACTGTCAATATTCAGCCCACATACACAACTCATTGAGGAATTACATTATTGGCATAAGTCCATATTAGCTAGCAGGTGACTTATTGTTTCATATGACACACAAAAAATGCAATATCAATATAATATCTGTATTACCACTTGCTTTTTACACTTTCAGATTCATTATACTTCCATGTCATGAGTTTTCTAAATGTTTTTTATCACTTAAATGTATCACTGCAATGTGGCCGCATAGTTTTGGTTAGGTTTAATGAGTGATGCCTTTACCTCTTTTTGGTTTCACTTAAAGGACCTCTGAGCTGTCCTCTGTGCCTGTATGAGCTTTACTCCTTGTGACTTGATCTACTAAATATCATGGATGGCATTGCACATGAACTTTCATCAGAGGATTTCGGGTTAATGAGCTACTAAAAAACAAAAGTGCTTGTACAATGTAATACAGAACATGTCCATTACTATCCTGGTTCTAGGCCTAAAACTACTGTGTCCTTTACACTGCATGTGGCGATGTGACACATTGATACTAATGACAGTTTCTCCAAACTTTGCGCTCCCATTGTGTTGCAGGTTACCCACGGTATGACATAATTGGAGACCACAGTAAAGGAGAATATCACCTCTTGATCCAGCGAACAGAGATTCAAGATGATGCTTTCTTCGAGTGCCAGGCCATCCAGGCGGCCATCAGATCCCGACCCGCCCGTCTCACTGTGCTGGGTATGTCTCAACTCCTTGTTTTACATATATATTCATGACTCATGTATTTGGTTTATTTATTTCCTGTTTTGTTTTTAAAATGTGTTATCCCCCTCTGTAATGTCTGTTTTTACTTCCTGTCGTCTACTGCCTGTTTTGATTGTCTGTCCTGGCCGCATGTCTTGTTTTACCCTACCCAGTCTAGATTGGATTTGTTAATTATTAACATTGCAACGGTGTTGGGCAAGCAGAATATTTTATATAACATGACAGTGTTGCTAAGTAGCAAGGTACAAACTGTTGGTCATATACCTTATTTATGTCCAAAACGTGACAAACAAGAAAAACAAGCTATTAGGCTACAGATGGTTTGCTATCATAAACCAATGAAGATAAATTCTCATTACCTCAGCTCTGCATAACTGGGATTGTGAGTCATATTTAAAAAGCACTTTATTTTTCTCTACTTTGAAATTAATTATGTTTTTGCGGGAGGAAATGGCCACGGATGATTCGGTTGCAAATGTTGATTCTTTTGTCATGCGGAATTGGCTGTGGTCAGAACTTACCTGGGTTGGAAAAACAATAGACGGGTCCTGGCCTTATCAGTTTCCCCTTTTCCCCATCGGCCCTGCAACCAGCTGACCTCCTGTGTGATTGCATTTCATGATTAGTTGTGCTTGTATTTAAGACCTGTTTTCAGTTTTTTGGATTCTTGTTTGTCGTACATCTGAAAGTAAGGTTCTGGTCTGCCTTACCTAGATTAAACCTTTCATACATTTTCTGTGAAGAAAATCTGTCTCCTACATGTATATAAAAGCATGAATGTGGATACAATTAGATTCATGTAAGAGAGCTGAAAGTAGAGAGATGTGGAATTATAATATACAAGGCTGATATATCAGTGGAATGTGCTCAAACCCGATGCTAATCATATAATGTCCCTCCCGATCGGTTTTCCATCAGCTTGTCATTTGTTCCTGATCAATAGGAGTTCTTTGATGCACAAAAAAAGGCTTTGCATCAAAGAACAGCAGCCTGCAGGCAAGAAAGGACTACACTGATTACCATTATTGATTCAGCCCTGCCTCATTTGAAGCATGATATATTCCAAAGGTATCAGTTCATTATTCAAGCACCATCGCTCAAAATTCCCTCATTAGCTACAGTTTTAACCGCTAATCTTTTGTTGGTTACTTAATGGGGAGAGTAGTGGAAGACAGGGGGAGGAGTTAGGCAATTGGGATCCATTAAAATGATTAATTATAGATAAGAGGGGGACCATTTGTTTAGATTTTTTCTCCATGCGGCTGGAAGGTGGAGGAGACAAATCATTCAGACATTAGCCTGACATTTAATCCCAGTCAAATTGGCCTGCTTTGGGAAATAAAACTGCAGATGAAGCTACTGGCATTGTTCCAAGAGTGAGGCAACACACTTAATAGATTAAGCGAAATGTGTTGTGTTTTAGCCTAGAAGATGACAAATCAATGTGCCTCTTTTAACTGTAATGCGTAAAATGCACAACATTTTAATCCAAAGAAGAGCAATTATGGAAATAAGAGACAACATCAAAAATCTCTGATGGAGTGTCGAATATAAGCTACATTCACATAAGTATATACTGATTCAATCATTCATCAACTGTCTGTGAAGCCCTGTGTGTGGCACAGTGTCAATAATCTGCCAGACAGAAGACAACGTCTCATTTGACAGGGAGCAAACTATACCATAATGATTGACAGACAAACAGAAAACAAGCACAGACAGCTGTTTAAGGTTGCTGTCATGCAAACAGAGCTTGCACAGTGTTGGTGCATTCCGGGCTTTGATTGATCTTAAAAACAACGATTATGGATTATTCATACATGTGCTGTTCACACACTTCACAATGTCCTTTGTTGTATAAGCTAGACGTTTGGCATCAAATGTAGGGCATTTAACCTACATTTACACATTTTTTTTAAAAGATCATCACAGTTTGGGTTCAAAGATGATCTGAATAGGTTTTGGTAGTTAACCATCAAAGTGTGTTCCCATTCTTGTGAAATGTATTTTTTTTGTGACAAATGTAGACTTGAACTAAAGGAAATGCTGAAGTCTACAGTCTGATGCCTTGCTCATGGGCACCATGGCAGGGCCCAGGAGGTGAACTGGGACCTCTCCAAGTAGCAGTCAACACTCCATATTTTGGTCTGTTTTGGGGACTTGAACTGACAACCCTACGTCTCCCAGTCCAAGTCCCTACTGACTGAGCCCCTGCTGGACAATGTGGATGTCAACCAGCTTAAATCAGAGTATTAACATTTTTGACGTTTAGCAACAAAATGTTTTTTAAGTTTGGAACTTTTTCTGACCCGAGGTTGCAAAGCAGAAAAACGGGTTAGGAGTTCTAAAATTTTAAGTTGATCCACACCATTGGATTTAAAAGAATCAATACAGTCCTAAATTTAATTCTGTAACACATTTGGAGCCAGAGTGATTCAGCCAGCACTAATGGAGAAACGTGATCTCTGCGATTGTTGCTGCTTCATTCCGTACCAACTGTAGATGGACAACTGCTGCATCGTTTACTCAGTGATGAATTACTGTAGTCTAAGCGAGAGGACATAAGGATGTGTATGAAGTTTTTAACTCAGATTTTAGGGAGAGCAATGGTTTGACCAATGGTCCCCCATAAACAGCAATATTACTCATCTGGATCTGACAAGACTCTTTCATGTTCTGATTGAGGTTGAGGTGTTGATCAAAAACAACTCCCACATTTATAGCTGGGTGTTTCAACTGTAAGTGGTCCAAAGTGGGGGGTGAAACTTTTGGAAATGATGGAGAACAAGAAATAGTGTGTAATTTTGTTTTGCGAATTTGTTTTACCGATTGAGATTGGTACCATTTACTCCCCCTTTACTGGTGAAGGAGAGTGATGTCCAGTTAAGATAAATGTATCAATTTAAAATAACTACAAGAATACAAAGAGGTCACACAGCAGTATGAAGCTTCCAGAACAGGAAGCTGGTGTGAGCGAGGGGTCTTTTTTTTTTTAAGATAGGGGTTGAAGAAGGTTCAGGAAGCCACATGTGTGATACATGTTGTAATGTAAATAGTAAAACCTGCAAGAAACCAAAATGCCGCACATCCTTTGATGCAGATGCAGCAGCTCTGTCAGGAAATGGAATGAAGTCCTTTTTTTTGCAAATCATCCAAGAGCTTGGCATCAGTAATGTCTGTTGTTGCTACAAGGCAGTCAAGAAGTATTTTTTGATGTTTTGATGCTTCTCTCAGGAGATTTGTAGGCCCAATTGTCTCGAAAGGTTCCTCCACTCAGAGACAAACACACCCTGTGATCAAAACCAGTAAAAGCACTAAATTAAACAGTTCTTCATAAAAGGTCAGTGTTCTGCAAACGTTATTCAGAGTGGATGCATATCAAGCTGTCTAAAACATTTGCTTAACTTGTCAATCTGAGAAAAACTTTAAATCCTAGAAACCCCACGACTAAAATCCTTGAGTTAAAAGACAATATTATAATAAGTGTCTTCAAACTGAACAAAAGGCTGATCTATGTTAGTGTTTTTAGGCGTCTGCTAGTGTGTCAGACAGAACTACACCTACTTTCTGTATTGAGCTTTGCATTTGCAGTTATAGAGCAGCATCCATTCTCCACATATAGTTAGAACACATTCACATGGGCTCTCATCCTTGGTGACTTGCTGCTGGTATGAGAATAACCCATGAGCATGGATCTGTGACCATTGACCCCTGTTTTAGTCTGGAAGACTAACCTATATGGCCTCCCAGAGAGCGGGGCCTATTGAATAAGTCATGAGACAGAGCAGGTAGCCGATCCATTGGGGAGAACCATAAATTGGATCCTCACTAAGCCCTCCTATCTCATATGTGACTGTGTTTGAAAATACACTCATACAAACACACATCCATTAATATGAGACATACACACACAGAAATACAAATAGAGAACATTTTTCACTACGAACTATAAGACCAGGGCCATTTGCTTATAAAAAACAAAAAACTGGAGGTTTGGTCATCGCTATTTAAGAGGCCCTAATGTGCTTTTTGGGGCTTTCTCTCCCACTCACTCCCCTCTGCCCTACTGTCAGTAGTTTGAATGAACAGGACAATCATACTGACTTCATGTTTTTAAGTTCGGTTTTCAACTCTTTCTGTCTGCAGTATTTTAAAAATACGAGGTTGAGGTCTTAACAGAAGCAATACAAAAGTGTTAGTGCACTCTATGTATGTGAAATGACCTGGTCTCAGATTGTATCGCCACAATTGTATTTAAAGTGTTGACAATAAGCTCCAAAAGCAGCTTTCTCGAGGCCCATGATAGAAATCAAGTCACCTTTTTCTTAAGCTTGCTATCTTTCTGTGCTTGCCTTTGCAAATCCACCCAGAACAAAAATATGCCCTGATTTACTAGGACTGAACTGTGCCGGGAAACAATTCATACCACCTAAGCTTTTGCCATTATTCATCCATAAAGCAACATTAAATCAAGTGCATGCAATGTTTTAAATACTTTGTCGCTGTTGGCACAGGAATTGTTGACTCAGCTAATGACCCATGATAACAATTTATTGCCAGGACGTCAAGATAATAATCATAAGAAATGATGAGTTATTTTCAGTTGTTCATTATCTCATTCTGGTTAAACGATTCATGATTTAATATATTTTAAACAGCAGTAACAAAGTGGTAGGCTGTTTATGGCTCCTTGACAGAGAGGGTTAGGTTTCCTGTTGTTTTCCTAGATGGTTATAGAACCTCCTCCACAAGGCTCTGTGAATTATGTTTTATACTTGTTGTCCCATTTGTTATTGTGACTTTATGTTGAACATAAAGAGTCAGTGTGCCTGTGAAGCACTTTGCTACATAGTGTGTTGTTTAGCTGCAACCTGCACTAAAAGCAGGATCTTGTCGTTTTAGTGAATGTGTGAGACAGTCCTTATCTAATGCTTACAAAAGCAATGCTCGGCTTTGTTCTGTGAAGGTGAGATGGTTGCTTAAGCACAGTTGCAAAATGTTCAGAGACTAAACATTTTCAGGCCTGTATGGACAGAATACCAATGAGCACATTCTTGTTTGCTATTGACGGAAAGTTTTACGTTTTTAAAAGGTCATTTAACCTTCTTCTCTATTTTTATATGTCAAACTCTAAGCAGAGTTTTGTTGTTACAGTTCAGCACACAGCTATCAACAATTCCCTTTGTGTTCCAGGAGGGCTGTGTTACTTTCTTCTGGATTATTGACTTCTTCCTTTTTATCCAGGGTAATGCGCATTTGGGTGTACAAACATCTTGCATACAGGGGAACAGCAGACACTCCATTGGGTTTGGAAGTGATCATGTCCCCATTAGGTTTTCAGCAGTGTTCTTCAATCATAGAACCACCCCATTCACCCCCATTTTTTCTTCAGCTCAAGACAAGGGCTTCTTTGCTCTACCACCCAAATGTTACCATGCTTTTCTGGCATAGGGCTGCTCCATAAATCATCCACATATATAAATCAACACACATTAAATACATTTCATAATGCCTATACCACTAACAATTAAAACAGATCCAAATCCAGATACTAGTGCATTTGTCAATATAACTAGTTCTAACAATTCATTTAAACTAACATCTCAAATTACAGTAAAATTCCTGTTGGCAAGACTGGTTGCCCAATATCCATTTATTTGCATTGTGGGGGAAAGAGTAGTAGGTTTTAAGCTCAGCTGTGAACATATTCCAATGTTTGATGGATATCTGCCCATGCTGTAAGATGGCTCTGTTGCAGCATCTTTGATTCAATAGGGATGGTGCACATCATCCTCCCAAGGGACTGTTTGTTAAGTGGCCTTAAATAATTGATGAATCTTTAACTTCTATTTTTGCAACATCCTCGGATATCATTATGTGACAGACACATATGATGAGCAGTATTTATCTAAGGTAAAGGTCATGGAGATCGTAAGTCTTGATTGCAGATGTTTTTTAGCTGATTTTCTGGCCTCACACAATGAGAGGCAGGTTTAAATCCATATAAAAAATTCACACATAACACATATACATATACTTTTTCTTTACAGTTTATCAAGCTAGATGTTGTGGTGTGAGTTGCTGTGTGATTAAAATACCCACCATTTTGAAGTCTGCCTTCTCAAATACAATGGAGGTAGATGGCATCAGGCATGTGGTGCTCAAAGTGCAGAGAAATTACATTTGAAAAGCTCAACAGAAATGCATTTTCCAGAAATCATGACCCGAGTCCTGTACTACGGCCAAACTTGCTAAACCAAAGTTATCAACTCCGTAAGTCAACCCAGGGTTTCTCAGTTTGGCTACGACTATGCTCAAATGAAAAGGCTGGAGTTAGCAACATTTGACCAATCACAATATGGGCAATCGTACTGACAGCAGAGCGGCACTTTATGAAAGAACAGTTAACTATAATATCAGACAAATTGTTAAAAAGTTAAACTATATACATCAATAAGTAAACACATAATCCTGGCTAAAAGCAATATGCAGCTGCAAAGAACAGGAAGGACAGCTGGCAAAAACAAAGCGTAAACTAAAAGGGTTATAAAATGGTCGAAGACACGAGTGGATCTGACTTTAATTGTATTTGAGTCACTAGTTACCTAAAATTATCCACAGGCCTTGTTGTGGACTATTTTCTTTCTACCAAACTACACCTGCCAACCATCATTCATGTGCTCATTTACAGTTTATGGATCTATCAGAAGCCGCTATCCATTCTTTGTGAATTCCCTCGCAGAGTTTTGCTATTCTCAATAACCACGATTTACAATGTTTACTATACAGGATTTTGTGAGACTGTGCTGTGTGTACCTTCTACCCTGGCAGAAAATATGTGAACATTTTAAAATTAAATGCATCAATCTTGCACTCTGGGGACAAAATTACGAAGCTAAATCTATGAAAGACCTTGTGCCCTCGTGAAAATTTGATCTACTCCCTCTGCTCCACCTTCTCTCACACACACACACACACACACACACACACACACACACACACACACAGACTTACACATGTAGGCTACTGCAGAGAAATTTCAATCCATATTTGTTTATGTTTTAACCTCCAAAAAAAATATTGTGCATGCTTTCCTTAAAAAAATCTATTTAGTAAACAATCTTTAACATTATTCCATTCTCACACATCAGTATTATAGGTCAAAGTCTGATCCAATTCATATGCCCACCACCTCCATGTGCTGGAATTGATGCCGAGGGGGATATTACTACCCAACCACCACCACCTCCATTTCAAAGTCTGATGATCTCTTGGGGCCCATATAAATAATTTTGAAGACCTAAAAAACGTTACGGTTTCTTAAGGTTTATTTGCACTTTTTGAAACTGCAAACTTTCTATTTGCAATCCATTAAAATACTTGTAATTCAGAAAATCTATTCACTTTTTTCATGTCCTCTACAGGCCTTATCAAATGAGTGGTCTCTACAGATAGAGCCCAAAACTGTCTACCATGGCAAACAATGTGCTTTATGGCTCTGAATAAATGCTCAAAAGCCAATGCTCCACTGTCTTACTAACAATACTATGGATACACTTTAACTGATCAATATAGGATCTTTTCAGGCGCAAAAAAAGCATACACACCATAATTCTCTAGATGCATTTTTTTCCCCAAAAGATATGCAGGTAAAGCAGAATACATTGGTTAGGCCTTCATATGTTTTATTGTGCATTTACTATTCAAACATGTTGAATTAAAAACAAAATAGCTTCAGAAACACCAAGCAACTTAATTTATGAAATGATCGTTTAACATTCATTTGCGTAACATTCACAGTTCACTGTTTGGTTTAAAGGTCCCCTATTATGCAAAATGCACTTTTTGCTGTCTTTTATACATAAATAGTAGTCCTCTGTGTGTAAGGAGACTCACAAAGTGCCAGAAAATACAACCCTCTCTCTTTTCCTCCTTACCTACATCTCTAAAAACGGGGGTACAAACGAGCTGATCCAGATTTGCTGCCAATATGACGTCATATCAGAAATGTGGGCTGGCTTTACATTGAACTCCTGGCAACGTCGCCCCCCACGTGACTCGTCTCAACCTATCGACCGCAATATACAGTGGGCGAACTGAATCCCCTCCGCAGTCTCTCTGTGCAGGATGTCTGCGGGAGGGACTTAGAGTTGTTTATACAATACATATAATGTAAACACTGAGAAGTGTTTCAGAAATAATGCTTGATGTGGTTTGAAACATAATATGGTGTTTAATCACGGCAGCATTTAGCTGAGTTTCTGCGTTAGAAAACTTCTCTCTTCAGACAGAGAGATCATGACGTTTCAAAGGGGCGTGGCCATCTTCAGCTCAGCTGAAATCTAAAGCGACAGTCACAGAATCAGCACTTTCGAAAAGAGGGCTGAAACAGAGGGATAGCGGACATGCTAAAATGCATGATCTGTTTGGTATTATGAGCAAAACACGTCAGAGACATGTTTTTTTTTAATATATATATTTCAGACCTATAATATAGGCCATAAAAATGCATAATAGGAGACCTTTAACATACTGTTGAGAGTTTACAACATATATGCGCTTGGCAAGTCAGGCCTTGAAATGTAAAATGATTCATAAAAACTGTGATTCACATCATTTTTTTCCATGAACGGTCGAATGGTTTGTCACTTAAAGTTTTGCAACTGCAAGGACTTATGCAATGGCATTATCTCCTTTTTGTTTCAAGATGGTCCAGTATATGCTATCCTAAAGGAGATAATAAAGGAAGCATTGATGCTCCTTTCCTATCATCTAAAAAATCCCAACAGCTCTTATTATTACTTCTACTGTTTGACCACGACCCTAGACTGAGGTTGCATATATGCTAGTTAGAATAAAGGGAAACCCATTGACATAATTAAAGGAAACCCTGTGAAAACATAGCATCGTGTAGGCTTATGTGTGGGGCTGAAACCCAGAAAACCCTGGCCCAATTTACCACCTGACTACATGTCATGGCCTATATGAAAATGTCCATTAGCTTAATTTGGATTACATGAAATATAAATGATCCCCATGAGGAAATTGGGTCACCGAAGACACGCTCAATAGAGGACAGACAGGGAGAAGGGAGGGCAAGGTGGTGAAACAATACATCTCAAACACAGAAACAGGAATATGAATATATGTGTTAGTCCTGTTGATTTACATTCCCATAGTTGGTCATCTTTGTCTAACGGTTTGATTGGTGGTATTTGATGTTCAGTTGCCTCCGTGCTTGTCTGTTAATTAAATCTTTTGTTTCTACCCTTTATAAACAGCAGAAATGAAAATACATTAGGTCTCTGAACATTCAATTATTGTTTGTTTAGTGCAGTAAAGGCTTTATTATTGAACAACAAGCAACAGAGAAAAATATACAACAAAAAGTTTTCACATTCTGTGTCCGTATCTCACGTTAGAAATCTCAAATGTTTATTTCTTGAGAACATTTTGTTAAGCTTTCTTTACAAAAGTTTCCAATGATGTGTAACAAAGAACACACAAAACAAGCAAGGCCAGCGATTGTAATATTCTTACAAAGACACGGACAGCTCACAAAGGAAGAAGTGATTTCGCTCATAGAGTTTAGAGATCAGATTTTTTTTTTTCTTTAAAACTTCAAACAGCAAAGAGCAAACGAGGCTTGGAACAAAAGAAGCAAAATATTAAATTATAGATATGCTCTGCAGGGAAGATGAAATAATTCAGTGGTGACTGATCAATCAACAATATCAATAACACAGAGTACAGTGTAGATGGCACTACAACCTAATAAAAGTGAGATGTAGGACCGGTAATGTCATTGAAAAAGCACACAGTAGGATAATCAACGACACACTGTACAGATTGATACAGCTCTTTCTATTCCTAACACCACTCAAATGTTGACATACAATGTAAAAACGTTTTGACCATTCACACTGTTAGGGACCAAGCATTAAGGCAACAGGACAGGAGTTGTTTAAAGAAACTGGGTTTTCTTAGTATACCCCCCCAAAAAATAAATAAACATTATAAACCAGGAATCAGAGCAGAAACATCTAGGCCTATTAAAGACTTCAACAGAAAATACCTTGAATAAATATAACAGCAACTTAACAGGTGTTACCTCACATTTTATATCTTAAACACAAATATATTTATATAATCTGTAATTGTTGAACCTGTTTGGTAGTGATTATAAAGCTTTCAAGTGTGAAATGTATTGCTTGAAAACAAATTGTGAATTGTTCTCAGTTGATTCTGAGAAAACAGAACTACATTTCTTTGTTTTGTTAGGGTACTTTAGTTAATTAACATCTCTTTCCATGAAGTTCGGAAATAGTGAATAGCATGCTCATTAACTAATGTAACACAAATTAGATGGATATTTTCCCTTCAGCTCCTGCCTCCCCCTCATTCTCATATCTCTTCTTAGACCACTGTTAAAAATGATTTTGGCAGCAGATGGGAGCCGATATAAAAAATCCACTCGCATTAAAATTACATATGCAGAACCAGCCGAATCAGTTTATCAAATCCCTTTCTCTACAGTTTTTAAGTAGCTGATTACAAACACTTATCTGTGGCTATATGTGGGTATGAAAAATAGATTTGTGGTTTGGGGCATTTGCTTCCTTGATTAACATTTTACTCAAACACAGTGCAGTGAGCTGGATATCAAAAATACATATTAGCATGCATCAGACTTTCTATAATCAGTTGAAATGTGCATATTGAGTATAAGAGGAAGTGCTGTGCTGAACTAGTGTCCCCCATCTTTCTTCTTAATGCTCAGGAAGTACCATCTGCATGTTGCCTTTGATTAAGGCTTGCCCCAGATCTGCTATCTAATGAGCTGAGCGCTCAATCAATAATTCACTCAAGTTTGAATAAAATCCATGCTGATCAGATCCATTCATACAAGAATGTAATCAGGGTCTTTGAGCGGCTCCACCATTAGCTCCATCCTGTTTCTTGGCTTCTTCCTCCAAGTTCAAGTTCTGTTCCGCTTTTGCCTCTCAGTAATCACTCAGGTGTGGTATTTACTGTATCTGAGAGGATTCATAGATTTAGTGAAAAGCACGATCAATTCTTTTTGAAATTAATCCTTTTCAAATGGTATCAGAGATTGCAGTTTGCTAATATTTGCTGCTATGACATCTTTCATTGATTGCACTGTGTATCAGAAGCTTTCAAATGTAGCGACATTAAAGGCATTTGACATCCTCTTAGACTTCTTTTTCAGAGTTTACCCCATTTGAATACATTTTTTTGTTTTATTTTATGGAGTTAAGCAGTGATGACATATTTTTTAGGCAGACCCGGGAGATAGCATAGCAACATTTGATTTTGGATTGTTGCAAAAAATAAGACCTGTGAACATCCGTTTATAATACCTATATGTACACGTTTTGTTCGGCAAGACCATCCAATGTAATAACAGTCGAAACCTAGATAGATAGATAGATAGATAGATAGATATACTGTGGATAGAAAGAACACTGTCATGGACTGAGTGTACTGTTAACACATTGAGTACAAACTGAACTTTTAGATTTTACATAAAGGATTACATAAAAATAATGTTTTCTTCCATCGCCCACATTCCTCCATAGAGAAAAACACAGTATATTCATGCCCACCTCTGTTACCAGAGCACATGACACAGATGATAAATGAGAAAAATATAATTAGTCTGTTCTTAAAACAAAACTCTTTGCTAAGTACTAATTAAATTACACTTAAAGCTTCAGGCTTCGTTATGGAAACCCTATAATCATCAAATCCACATCTCGAGGGAATGAAAAAAACAACTTAAGCAGTTATATTTAGCAAGATCTCAGTTTTACACATACGATGAACAGTTGTGTTACTGTTCTGTTTACTCTACGCTCACAGGCCAAAGGCAATACTATGCTGAAAGGCTCCCTTCCTCTTGTTGTGGCATATGTAATAAATTATTTGTATGTGGTATGTTTGTTATTTCTGCCAAGGAGGCTATGGTTTTCATCCTGTATGCTATTTGGTAGAATATCCCAAACACTGCTCACATTTTTCATTGGAAAATCGTTACAAAGACCAATGAAAAAGCTGTTGAGTTTGTGGTGAGCCACAGCATCTGTGTACCGTACTCTATGTTCCGGTTCTTCTAAAAGTGTGAAGCAAAACTTTTTCTCCTGGTTCTAAACCAATAAACAGATTGTCAGTTTTCTTTTTAACTATTTTTCAGCAGTCACCAAGTGATTTTATGAAACAAATCAATTTGGATGAGAGAGAATATGCTATCAACACATCAAATACAAGTACTGTTTAAATATTAATTTTTCCAGACAAGATTTAGGTTTTCTCCAAAAATCAGTTGCCATTTTCATTATATTATAGGAAACGGTGTGTCCTTAGCAGAGGTATGTGTTTTAAGTCCTCTGTCGTTCTGATTTCTTTGTGAGTCTGGCATCCCTCAAACAGATCTTCTTACACAGAACCTCAACAACCAAGCTGTATTTTATTGTGCTGTTCATAATTCACGCACTGCTCAAGCCTACACACAGTGCACAACATTGCAGTGTATATGTTCAAAGTGCTTTAAGGTCCTATGCACAGCTAGAGTGTAGGTATACAATGAAAAAAAAACAATGCAACATGAATATAAAAAACTAATACAAGCTAAGGAGTTGAGCAGTCTTTTGGCCTGTGGGATGAAACTGTTTCTGAGTCTGGTAGTCTTGTCTTGATGCTTGTGTACTGCCTGCCAGACGGCACCAGTTTGTTGCTGGGGTGATCGGGGCCTTTTCAGTGTCCGAATTGAGGTATAGCAAAACCGTTCCCTGAACTAATTATTTTAAAGAATTGAGCCAGGGCTACTTTTCATCTTCTGTGTTTTTGTGCAGAGCATGTGTGATTGTCAGGAGACCCTTTCCAAAATAGCAGGAGAAACAGAAAAGGGAAGGGTACAGAGAGGGGAGATTGTCCACTAGTTAATCGATCACGGATACAGTTGTTCTCTCTCGTGCACCTAGGAATCATACAGTCTAAATGTTGGAAACACAGGATCTTTTTTGAGAGGGTAAATCCTGTTTTATTTTCGTTCTGTGCACCTACACTAAAAAAACTGAATGTAATTATGTAAAAAATCAAATCTGATTTTTCAGTGTATGCACCCTTATTGTGCACGTGTCATGTCTTGGTATTAGTTTAAAACATTCTGTCTTCCTCCACAGTTCCTCCTGATGACCCAGTGATAGTGGGGGCCCCGGTGATGAGTTTACGGGCCGGTGACCATTTCAACCTCACATGTCATGCAGACAACGCCAAACCTGCTGCGTCCATCATCTGGATTCGCAATGGTCTGGTCCTGAGTGGAGCCATGTACTCAAAGGTAAAACCAGAGAGCTCTCTGCTGAGGGTTGGTACCACAACTATGAGCAATGTTATGATACCAGAAATGTTGCAATCAATACCAATACCAGGGAAACTCGACAACCAAAACAAAACAATAAATCCCAGGTAAGGGCGGCTGTGGCCCAGGAGGTAGATGGTCGTTATCCAATCAGAAAGGTCGGTGGTTTGATCCCCAGCCCCTGCAGTCAACATGTTGAAGTATCTTAGTGAAAGACATTTAACCCCAAATTGCTCCCGATGGCATGGCCACAGTGTGTGAGTGTGTGTGTGGATGTTAGTTTTGTTGAACAGGTGACCCAGCATGTGTTTGAATGGGTGTGCTCACATGGGTTAGGAGTTGTTACATGTTGCGTTTTGAGGAGTAGTTAAGACTGGAAAACTGTCATAGAAATTCAGTCAATTTACTTGAACAGACATACAATAGCAATGTATTCAACTATTATGCAAACTGGAACTGCCTTTTGTTATGTGACGGTACTTGAGTGACAAGGTGATAAACATCTGATAGAAGAATTGGACATTAGATTTTTTTTGTTGGCACTGTGTTTGATCCAGATTGTTCTGCAGTTTGCCAGAAAGGACTTTTGAGACACAATGTCATTCTTCCCACACCTGCTTTTTTTCAACTAATGTCTGTTAGTGTATGTCCTGTGTGTGCCTTCCAGTATTACAGTATGAAATCTTAGACAACAAAAAGTCACTAGGGTAAAGGACTTGCTAATTTTGGGGTTCTTTAAAAAAAAGTGTACATTGTAGTGCCGAGAGACAGGACTCAGAGGCGGTGTGTCAAAAGACAAAGCTAGATGTTTAATGAACATTGAACAATATGAATGAACTCTAGAGCAACTCAACTCTGAGTGAAACTAAAATATATATCATACAACTTTTCAACATTTCTTTTAACATAATTTGGCCTGTTTTAAAAAGCTTACAGCAAAACAAATGAACATCAATGAGTGTCCACCCGGTCATTGTGGGTAGACAAGACATCTTTCAGCGGGGGGGGAGTGTTGATTTGTCAAATATCTTTGTTTCCTCTCTGCCAATGTTGTCTGTAGTTAAACACATAAGGGATGCATCTTTACTTTAACAGTATATTCTTTTTTTTAAGAGAACTTTGCATCAAACACTCTTCCCTCAGCTCCAATGTTATCCTCATCCCTGTTTAAAAAGGACCTATTTTTTAGAAGTGCTTGCTTTTTTCAGCTTAACAATAAAGACTCACTATGAAAGCATTTACATTGATGTTATAAACACATTTAATTGCAAGACAGGAAACAACTTCAAAACTGGAAAAACAAAGCATGGAGAAATGAAAAAATCCTGAACCATTATTATGGTTGGTTGTGAACGAGTAAAATACGAAACTGTCAGGACCAATGTGCAACAAGTCATTAATGAAAAAAAGAACAACTTGACTCACAACCTTAATTTAAAAAGGATCGTATTGCTTCTGCTGAGAAAAATATAGTCTGTTCCACTTCGTACCATCTCCGTGAGAATGCAGCAAAAAAGAACAGAGTGCAGAATTTTCGAAATTGACTAATCAGAATCAAGTATTTAAATAAGCCAGATGAGATAAGATGTACTTTATTGATCACAAATGGGGAATTGTTTTCTTTGCAGCAGCATAAAAAACAAGGCATTGCACATAAACAATTCTAAAAGGTAAACGTCTCAAAATAAAAATTAAAAAGCATTCGAGAGTAGAACATATACAATTTGGACGTGAAATTATCATATCATATGTCATACTATCATTAGAATGACATGCTTTCTAAATGTATCAGCAGTTGAATCAATGGACCATAAAGCAGACTTCATGGTTTAGAATTCCTATAAACCGTATTATTGGTAACCTCTGGATGAGAACAGAAGATAGAACCCAGAGGAAGATGAGGACCAGCCAACATGGAAGTGATTTTGATTCTGAGATTACCATTTGGCAAAGAGGGTTTCATTATTATCCCTCTGCAGTTATTTTACCATTGCTTCAAACACCTGTCCTCGGAAAGGTTTGCTACATCAATTTAATGCCCGCTGAGACTCTTTTTTTAATTTGATCTACAGGGCGAGAGTGAGCCTTCCTCTCATGCTTTAAACATGAGAAAAAAATTGAAAATGTCCCAATGTCATTAATTATTGACATTTTCTTTGGCAGTTTGTTCACTTTGTTCCATGCACGGACGGAAACAGAAAGAGTGATAAGTCCTTTTAAAGGCGTATTCCCCTGATGTAGATCTTAGTGTGGTTCAGCTTTGTAGCTGTGGCAGGCCAGCAGCCCTTGATTCATTATAGAAACTCATAAATTAGACAGAGCCAAGTCACTTAAACATGTTTATTAAAGGCACACACAGCTTCTCGCATCAATAATATATAGATACATGCCATATTACATTACTCCATATGACAGTGTGCACTTCCAATTTATCCAGAGAGGGGAGCTTGAGTGTTGGTTCTTTGTGCCTTGGAGTGTTTTATGTGACATGATGTTTGCATGTACGTATGCATTTCTTTATTTTCTCTAGCTGTTCAAACACCTTGTGGAAGACTTACAGGGCAATTGATATTTGGCAGCGAAAGGACATACTACTTAGGGAAGAGATTAATAATTCAAGAAATCACTTCCCTTCACTCATTTTCCATATGTAAATGAATTCATGAGCAAAAGCATTACAACAGGGTCAACTCACTTCATTCCAAATAAGATTTGTGACCAATTTAAAACCTAAAAACTTTGTGATTGTTTAATAATAATTCAACTTTTCCATTATCCAGTCTTTCACCGCCTCAGTGAAAATATGGTGTCCTGCATCATGCCAGACCCAGAAGCAATTTTACAAGTTCACGACGGGTAAATTATTAATAATCCCAGCCTGGTATACAGCTAGAATCATTCAGTTTGACACATTTTGGTCAATTTCTGTGTTTCATATTATTTAATTTATAGAGATTACTGTGAGAAGACTGAAAAAGGCATGAGGAGAGGGGGTATTATTATGGATCCACTTTTTATGAGTTACAAACACATATTGACAACATCTAAAGCACTAGGTTTAGTGTTATCCTAGAAACCACATGGATTCGTAATAATGTGCGGAATAAAGCAGGTGGAAACAGAGCAGAGAATTTATAGACCGGTAGGGAAATTGAGAGAAAAAAAAAAGGTGTTCCTTGTAACACCGCATTATGTAATAAAACCGCATTATGTAATAATGTAATAAATGTGCACGCCATTATGTAATAACTGCCACATTTTGTAATAATCTGCCGCATTATGTAATACAATTCTTAAACGCAATATGTAATAAATTATGCCGCATTATGTAATAAGTTATTACATATTGCGGTTGTTACTACATAATGCGGGTGTTGCGATTTTTTTTATAGCAAAATGTAACAGTTGGTGTATTATGTAATAACCAACCAAAATTGACATTTTCATTGACTAAAAACAGCATGATAATGTGTATTTTACTCAAAAATAATAATTAAGAGGACAGTATGACAACTATTGCTCAGCTTACATTGTAACAATCCACCTTTTAACTTTGGTTGTGCTCATTTAAACGCACAAGGGGTTATTTTCGATTCATATTTGCAGTTAGATTAGTCATGAGACCAAGTTTGGAGGTAAGTGCTTCTGATAGTTAACCAATTTAGAAAAACTAAATCTCTGTCTATGGTCAAGCAGCAGTAAAGAAAAGACATACAGCACCAAATAATTAAACATGGGCTTTGCACAACAGCACCATGTAGTCTAGCCTATTCAATAAATGTCATGTTCCATGTAACCTTAACATTCCTTCATGATGCATATTTCCAATAACACAGTAATAGTACCTGCATTAATGTAGCACTGGCAGTGTCACAAAATTATACTAAGTATTATTCTGACACAAAAATGTAGGATAGCCTATATTAGGCAAACCCAGAGTAAGAGACAAAAAATAGTTGCAGAACAAATGACGTCGAACAGTTAATTATTTCAAATAATTTATTCTCTAAATGCCCAATAATGCCTTGTTTAGACAAAGAACAGATACCATCCTGTAGAGGTACAGACATCATGGATGAACAATGTGTAATGAACAGCAAATATTATGGCAATCTTTGATAATAGGCCGAATATCTCAATCAACTAAATGAAAAACAATCCAGCCACAGCATACAGCCTAACACACACACAATGGAATTGTAGTGGATAATAAAGTGGAAACGTAAAATTTAACAATGTTCTAGACATATTACAGTCCATGGCACACATATAACCACACAACTAACCCATCTAAAAATCTGCATTTGAACTAGGGAGACTCAAGAAAATCTACCTACAATGCAAAACAAAATGTAGCCCTAAGGTTTCCAAAAAATGTCCTTGATATTAAAATGACCATGGCCAATGTGCTTAATCAGAAGCCAGGCCCTCATCCACCTGCTATTTTGGCTGAATAGCTCCCTCAGTCTAATAGCAAGACCACTACTGCGTCCAGTGGATTTATAGAGCCTCATTATGCTTATGGAATTGTCATGATCATAATCCAACTTTAGGGTGTCAGCTACAGTTTCTCTGATGTAGATTTGTGGATGGAACGGATTTGCAAGATCTCGAAAAAGTTTAGAAACTCTATTGAATGCCCAGAGCATTGAGGAGTCTGCATTAAGGGTCAACTGGATGATAAATGACAGCAATTCTGTAGGCAAGATGGGTGTGCCATGCATTCTGTTTTCCGCATCATTATCACACAACTGGACATCATCTTGGTCTCGTTGAGCATCATCGTTGGACTGATCATCTAGAAGATGGACATCATTTTGGGGTTCATCTAGTTGGGAATCATTGTGAGGTTCATTCAGTGTGGCATCATCATGTGGTCCATCAGTAAGAGTTTCATTGTCTGTGTTGTCGTTTGATGTGAGTTCTTCATTTTCACTCTCTTGGTCTGATTCATTTTTATGTTGAATTATCCTTTCTCTCTCTGCTTCTAAGATGTTTTCAATAAATGAAGAGACTGATCCTTCCAGACTTAAGTAATGTTCTCCATGTCCCTCAGCAATGTGTCCAAGGACTAACAAAGGACAACTGTCACAATATCTATTAGACTGAGATATTATGGAAGATGCATCAACACCTAGTGAGGAAACAATGAGAAACTGAACATTGAAAATCTCAGCAGCCCTTTGTAGAGTTATGTGGTCGCCATAGGTCCCACATTGTGACATACTATCCAAGTAGCCATCCAAGTCATTCCCATCAACAAAATCTAACAAAGGTGTTCCGTTTGCAGAAATCGGATTAGATCTGAGATCTTGAACAATTTCATCTCTTAAATTTTCTGCTGATCTGAATATTCCGTGTGTGGCTAGCTGATCAGATATGGCTGAGAACTGGCAATTTCCGTCTGGTGCTGGGTCAAACCGTGTCCTCAATTGCATTGACACGAATTCCTCCAGTCTGTCTCCATGTGTGTACGGTATCAAACATGGATGTAAAGGTTTTGCGGACTTTAAAGATTTAGAGCGTTTTCTTTCTTGTAATCGTGTTGTACTTGTCACATCAGACACAAAGAACCATTTCACTTGCATTTTGGGGTCACCAGGGATCTGAAACTGAACTTTGTATTTTGGAAACTTTAAATTTCGTTTCACAACTGTGCCAGTCAATACCCGAAACCTCTTTGAAACTCGATGGGCACCATCTTTCACCCTGACCAAAACAGCATCACCAACATAATAAATAGATGGTGGATTTTGTTTAGATGCATTTCTGATCATCCGATTATGACAGTGCTCAGTGGCTTTCTTTGCCTTTTTTCTCAGTCTCCTCCGCTTAGCCTCAAAGTTGCCTCGCTGTTTCAGGGAGGGTACATTTGGTTGTGGATTGTTTGTAGATTCCTTTCTGACAGTGGATAGAGACCCTGCTAAGGGATGCACTACTCTATTGCTTTTTCTCCCATAATAAACATCAAATGGAGACATCCAACCTAACACTTCCTTAGGGTCCTCATTCATCACTCTTGAATATTCTGGTAGATGCTTAACCCAGTTAACCCCACCTTTCTGAAAATTCACCAGATCATACATAATCTTTTTTCTTAGTATTCTGTGTGACCTCTCTACCTTGCCTTGGCTTTGGGGATGGTATGGTGAACTCTCTATTATTCTGACTTGCATGGATTCCATCAGCCTTCGAACTGCTCCTTTAAATTCTGCCCCTCGGCCGTGTTACAAAACTTTGGGAGGGCCATGTTCCAAGTAAATATCATGAAGATGTTTTGCAATCTCTGCACTCTCTTTGCCCTTTAGTGGTCTCAGCCATACATAGCGGCTAAACACATCAAATGGCCCAGGGTCATGCGTCTGCTCAGCAATCAAGCAATTCAAGCGCTTCCATAGATTTTTTAAATGTGCCGGGCTGCTCGGTCTTCTGCTGGGAAATCTACTGTTAAATGTTTTTGCAACATTATCCTAAACAGACTTTCTTCGGAGCGTGGTGGAGGTGTCTTTTCTATAGGATCTTCCACCGTGTCCACAACACCTCGAATGCAGTGCAGCAAATATAACTTTTGCTTCTCGAGTTCTCTGTCCGTGACATGTTCACCCCCTCCTTTCCCGAGAATTTGCGTGAAATCACCCTATTACTCACATATTAATTTGTCTTCAAATGATTAATTAATCACGTTTAGATTTCCACAAAAAGTAGCCTACACTATTTAATAATATATTTCAACATTATTTGCGTTTTATTATACTAAAGTTCACTTTACATTCCTATTAAGCTTTTGTTGGTAATTATGGCACAAAATGCATCCACCAGACTGCATCTGTTGAGGTATAACTAGAAATAAGACTACTTCCGGTTTCCAAGCAGTTTAACCAGAGTTTAGCTAGGAATCAGCTGATCCTGTGTGCGTCGTTACACAGCAATCACATTCAACTTCGTGCGCAGCTGCATGTTAAACTCAAAACCTCCGTTTTAAGGAGTACGGTTCTAAAGCGCAGCACAACTAGCGCAATGCTAACTGACAGAGCAATTGGCCCAGCAAGTTTAGTCTAGGCTACTAGTCTGTTAGCCTACTGCTAATTCTTTAAAATAGTTAAATATACAAAAAGGTAGCTTACTCAACTTCAACTTACTCATAAATGACTCAATAAACATGGACCTTTTAAAAGTATTTGCTTTGTTCCTATCAATAGATTCAAATGTATAAGAGAGAAGGAAACAGAGACGAGGAAAACAGATTTTCCTGTCAGATATTATTACATTATTGGCTAAGTTAGCTGGTGTTGCCATAGCCAACCATAAGCTAAGCTAACACATATTAGCATAAAAGGTTTTCTTTTCATGTTCATTGAGGACACAGTATCTCAGTCTAAATCCTGCTTAGTTTGTAGTACAATCAAAACAAATTATTCATAGATAATAACTTACGTTTAAACATTGCCTTTCCACTAGCAGACCTAGCCTAGCCAGTGATAGACACCATGAGTCCCAATCAGTACCTTGTAGGAGGAGCAATATCAAGTAGTGGCTTAGGCTAAGTGCCTGAACAGCATAAATCAAATGGAATTCTGATAGGCAGTACCCTCCATACTGATAGATTGGCTATATGTGTGTGAAATGTGAATCATGGCCTGTTTTACTGTAGGTAAAGACCATTGTTAAAATTCACTTTATTATTCTGCAGTTCCATTGTGTGATCAGTGTATTAGGCTGTATGTTGCAGCTGAATTGTTTTTCATTTAGTTGCTTAAATATTTAATTGCATCGTTAAATTAATACTTATTTGTAAGCATTCATTTTGAGTAAAATACACATTATTTTGCTGTTTTAATGTAAATTTTGTTTGGTTATTACATAATGCACCAATTGTTACATTTTGCAAAAAAACAAATCGTAACACCCGCATTATGTAGTAACAACCGCAATATGTAATAACTTACTACATAATGTGGCAAAATGTATTACATATTGCGTTCAAGAAGTTTATTACATAATGCGGCAGATTATTACAAAATGCAGCAGTTATTACATAATGGTGTGCAAATTTATTACATTATTACATAATGCGGTTTTATTACATAATGCGGTGTTACATTCCTTCCCCAGATTCTAAAGCTGGATCCAAGTGAGGGGAGATCTGTTTTAGCCAATATATCTTTAAATGATCTTTGAAATGCTTTAAAATCTCAAGTTTTGCTAAACAAGCTGCAATTACAAGCCCTTCTTTACTGTGGATAATCATGCATCTTAAATATGTTAGAGACGTTTTTTTCTCTTGGTGTTTAAATTTGAAATGGAATGAAATTGACATAAAATGAATCTACCTGTATAAAGTCACAGTACATTCGATGAGATGAGCAGTGGCAACAGCAAACGGTTTTGGGAGCCGACTTGGGGAGTACGTAATATGATGCAAAAAAAGGTAACTGTATTCCCTTACAGTTACATAAAAAAAGACGTCATCAGATTACTGTTACATTCCTAAAAATAGAGGGTTGTTGTAGGATTAGAATTTTAGTAAAAAACTAAAAAGAGAATATTGTGTTTGTTATAAAAGGATCAGATTGTATTTATTATTTTTAAGCTGTACTTTTCTGTAGGTTAATAAATAAAAAAACAACCTATTGATGTTTCTTTTATCATGTAAATTATTTATTGGCATTGCGTTTGATATTTAAGTAATCATTTTACATTACTTTTATATTATAATGCTGGGATTCGATTTCTGATTATATTTTACAGATTACAAGTCATTTACCTTCCAACCCTGTTTCTGAGATAATGTCAAGTTTCAAGTTTCAAGTTTCAAGTTTCAAGGTTTTATTTGTCATATGCACAGCAGATACAGCGTATATGTTGGCAATGAAAATCTTATGTCGCGTGCTCCTCCAACAACTCAACATTTTATATTATAACATAATGAGAACACTTTTTATTGATGTATTTATTTAGGTCCAAACCATTTGTACTGATGTTTGTTTTCCTACAATATCTGCTCATATAGGAACTAAAGCATGATTATCATTATGGTAAAGTGTAGTCACTGAGAGAACCTGGGTGATATGGGCGGTGGTGGCGAAGTCCATAGGGGGTTGGCCTGGGAACTGGAAGGTCACCAGTCAAGTCCCCGAAGGACCTAGTGCCATCGTGGTGTCCCTGAGCAAGACACTGGTTACCTACACTGCTCCCCGGGCGCCGTACATAATGGCAGCCCACTGCTCCTAACACTAGGATGGGTCAAATGCAGAGACCGCATTTCGTTGTCCTAGTACTTGTACTCTGTGCAATGACAATAAAGTTGAATCTTTCATCTTTCATATTATCGAGAGACACGTATACGAAAAGTATGCACAAGAGAGGACATGTTTACCTTATCTACTTTGTACTTACTTCTGAACCAACCATGAATTGTATTATTCTTCTGTTGACTAAACATAACCACCTGGGACAGAATGCACTCCTGCCTCAATCAACCTGTTCAACATTGCAGCATGTCGTTGACTGGATAGAACGAAATCCAGGCTGTTATTAGAGTATCTTCAGTGTGAGACTCACTCCACCAAGATGCAGCACACAGCGCCACAGGAAGTCCTGTCTGCCTGCAGCATCAGACTGTTAGACTCTGAGTCACACTCAGTCCACATTTAAACCCTTTTAAACTAATATGCCACATGTTATTTATTGCAGTAGCTTTTTACTTTAACTTCTAATGTTTATATCAATATATTCATTTTATTTTGACATATCTTTTACTTATGTTTCTATAAACTATTTCAACTCAAATGTATTCAATATTTTATTTTTATTCTAAAGTGGCACATAATTATATAACACAGTTCATGTTATCTAAAATCATTTATATAATTTGCATCATGATTAGTCCTCTACATTACTAAAATGTTTATTTTAGCACCCACCAGATATTTTAATTATCTCTAATGGTTTAAATTAAAGTGTAGGAAATAATTCTACCCACTGCTAAGATGGAGTAATGTACAGCTAAGATTAATTACTACATTCCATGTGTATAAATATCTCTAATGAGTTTTGTAGACTTTCTTGCAGCCTTTTAGCTGGAACTGATTGAGGCCTTTCTCTGGAAAGAAAACCCATACTTAGATTGTTGCAAACGTTAATATTATAATGTTTTTAAAGCATTTCTCTCAGCTGTCATCTGTTCTTTCCAGGAGGCCCCTTAGTGTCCCAACACCAATTTAGCGGTTCCTGCAGACCCAGTGGTAGTCCAGTGAGTGATGGGTACTTTGTACTTAAATCAGAATAGTCATACACTTATTATTCCATGTCAAATGTACAGTATCATGAGGTCATGCATAACTTGCTATTCGATGGGAGTGTAGATTCTAATGTTTTTGTTGCAGGGATTTAAAGACTTAGGGTTAGGCTCCCCTCTGCTACTGTGGGAGGAATAGGAAACCAAACATCGATAAGGCTTGTTATTTAAAAAAAGTTGGAAAAGTATATTTCAAATCTCATCTCAAAGTTACTGAGTGAAAGGTGAGAGATATGCAGCACAAATTAATTTCCCCTCAGAAAGAACTCTCTAGCTGTTGAATGTCACATTGCTGACAAATAATGTGATCCTTACATCATCTTCCATTCCATATTCATGTGAAAGAAAGGCTGAAAGGCATTTTAAAAGAAGCAAAAATATGTGTTTGTGTGAACTTGTTGAGTATTCAACTACTTAACATTCATAAATACTGTAGGCCCTAACACTAAAAGTGTAAATGTTGAAGCTCTGGGATATCATTCTGACAGCGGGACTTTTCTTTCTTTTGTAATTCTGACGATCCCAAGAGACAATGATTGCTATTTATATATCTGTCTGTATATGTTTAAATGACGAGTCACACAAACTGTGTTTAACTTAAAACTAAATCCACGTTTCTGATTTTTGAGAAATCATATTAACAGACCATTTAATATTGATGCTGGTCACATTTTGCAACATTAGTTACTTTTCTATCTGAGGTAAAACAGAATTGTTAAATATCCCAAAAATGTATGATAGGACATAAAACTATCCTCCCAAACACTATCAACGTGTATGTTGTATTACATTTAGCTGATGCTTTCTCAAAAGCAATGTTTAATGACTGCAATAAACCATAAAGATATAACCTCAGCAAGACAAACCATTGAAACTGCTCTATTGATTCAAAATAAGCCACATCTTTCTTTGTGCTACATAGAGAAGTGAGATTTTTTATTTTTTACAACAGGCTAAGGTGCAGTAAAAGCAGGTGGGTTTTCAGTCAGTGAAGGAAGATCTGTAGGCTTCTGTCACCAGATTTCACATAAGTGTATCACGTTAGTTGAAAGAAATAATATGACATTTAATAAAAAATACAACTTGATTTTATTGCTTGTACATTTAATTAAAGTCATAGTTTCAGTTTTTTTCAGTGTGTTTCAATCAATTGTTGAGGGCTTCCTGGTTCCCTCTCGGAGTGAGCGATTTTCAAGAAGATTGACTGATGCAGAGCCAAGTTCTTGTGCTGGGGCGTATGGTCTAAATATGTCCTGGATTTAGGAGAACCAGCAATAACCTTACCTTCCTTGCATTTTATCCTCTCAACCTGTCATTTTTGCCACTGCTTCATCCTCTCTGGGCTAATCCAGCAGTTCAAACAGCTCTGAACCAACAACCTGGATGTCCGGGAAGGTGGATACTCGAGGGAGGAGACTGAAGCTGCTAAGAAAATATGAAAGGGCAAGGTTGATTGACAAAGCAGGAAGGACAGAATATGCTCTTTCTGTAACGCACACAGCCATGGTGGCCCCAAATGATATACAAATGAATACAGCAGTGATGGCTCTTTTCTCTGCAGACCTTTTCCCCAGGGATTGAACTGGGTCTTGTATACAGGAGGAATCTGCACACTCAGCTTATGAAATATTCACCATCAAACAAACTCTGAACACTGGAAAACAAGGAGGCACCACTGGGAGTGGAATGCCCAGGCACATCGATGTCCCTAAGGTTTTCTGTTGTGTTCCCAGCAGATTTACACACTGCTTCTCAGTTATCCAGAGTGTTTGGTAGATAATGGTTCCATTTCAGAGGTTTGTTTCTGTGCTGTCAGTTTAAGTTTTTTTTCTTTATGCAAAAATGTTCTTATTCGGATGTGACAGGGGCTACAGAGTCATGTAGAAAAGTTATTAAATAAGCCTCACACTTTCAATGTTTTATTCTGACATTCAACAGCAAGCTTTTAAAACAGGCACTTGCAATCAACTGAATTACTGCAATGATGTCACGGTTCTCTAGATCCTTGATACGATTTGACTGTAAGGTTTCAATTTAGTTTGAATTTCTATTATATTTTCACTTGTTTCCAGCACTGACGGCAATAGTTGTTGGAATCAAGATTCATTAAGATCAACAGATTATTGGTTTTATGATATTACAACTATCATTTAGATATACTGTATGTATATGCTACACAGTGTTGGGGTTGGCAAATTTGGTTATTAACAAATATTAATGATAAGAAAACTCAATGAAGCTATTCATATTATCAAAGCCATAAATACAGGTAATAATAACCAGGCATTGCAATGATGTATGTGCAGAAGCTCAAAAGGCATTAAAATAGCCAGCAGAGGTAATTAGTAATGATTAAAAAGTGGCAAATTATTGACATGCATTTGAAATGTATTATCTTTGTTATAATTTCAAGGTGCAGGGACTTGCATATTAAAAGTAAATAAAGCCAGCATCTGTATGGCAAGTAAGAACACAAAAAATAAATAAAACACGTTTTAAAATATATATAAATTCAATTCAATTAAAAATATTATACAATTAATTAAAAAAAAATAGTATAACATTTTATAATATTATAAAAACCTCAAGTGGAAGCGTCTGTTAAAGAAACCCTGTCTCAGATTAAGTCTACTAAATAGTTTCCCAGTTATACTATGGTGAAAAACTTAATAACTGGAACCTGTTTAGGAGTCCTTGAGAGGGCTCTAACGTACAACATTAAAAGATAAAAAGCACATGGATGTTAAATATGTTAAAGGGACTCATTGGCTGAACACCTCGGCAGCTTCTCATTGTGAAGTAATCTTCAACCAACTATTTAAAATAAAGATCTACCCTAAAAATGTATTCCTCAGAAAAATACTATGCAGGATGATAAACTATTCATTGAGGGACTCACAACTTCACTCGTATCCAAATAAATCAATAAATCAAACAGAGCGTATGTGTTTATTTGTGTGTGGAGGAAATGATGCTCTTGCATAGGTAACAAATGAATACAACTTTTTAAAACACTCCTCTCTTGTGTACTTGATTCCTCAGACCTTGTTGCGGGATGGTAAGAGGGAGAGCACCATCAGCACTCTCTATCTGTCTCCCTCCAACATCGAGTCTGGGCAGCAAATCACCTGCAGAGCCTCAAACAAAGCTGCCCCCAACGGCAAGGATGCTACTGTCACAATCGATATTCAGCGTAAGTAAAAATTCACCAAACCTCAAATGAATGCAAAAGATAAAATATGTTCTTTTGACTTATCTTATTACATCATTAGAAAAACTTAAAACAGTCTGCATTGTTTGAATAAAAAAAACTTATTGCAAATCATGCTTTCAACTAACCCAATACAGTTATGTGAAATGTGTTGACATAATATATTTAATTCAATTCAACGTTTTAGTTATTTTTGTGTAATCATTGAAACTAATATTTATACCTTATTGTGACACAAGGATAATGTGGCAACTGACCTGAATGGTGTTTCAAAATAGTAGTAAACATGAGAAAAAGTGTAAGTCCCCTGTGAAATCCGCATGGAAGTGTTAGAAGGCAAATGAACACAATGTTGTGTCTTCAGCTAATCACAGTGTCTATAGTTTAATTAAATCATGCTTTGTTCCTGCTTTTTCATTTAGCTATTTTCCTGTAGTTCTAATTTAGTGTTTGTTGAAAATTATAATTTCCATGATGGCATCCACCCCAGCATCCTAGGCTCACACTGAAATGACAATCTGTTCAACAGAGTGTGGAACTTTCCCTTAACCTGACTAACTCTTATCACAAACCTTAAACTCACCCCCAGTCTTCTGATTTCCACCAGCAAACCTTTCTCTCCCTTCAAATCACAACAGCCCCTTCTCATTTCGCTCATGTAACTGTACACCCACTCACCAGTTCTTATGCACAACACTTAGAAACGGGCCTAATTTAATGTGTTTTAAGAGAAATTAGATACCAGTGTGCTTTTGTGAACTTAATTCAAGAAATACTCCTCTAGAATCAGTCTGCATTGGCCATTTTAACAAGCTAAAGGATGTCCTCTGGCCCACTTGAATGCCTAACTTCTTCCTGCATGTTGAATTCCCATCCTAAAACAAATACCAATCAATAACTTCAAGCCAAAAATGTTAACACTGCACTTATTACCATAATATCTGTCATCCGTCTATTACCTTATCCATTTTTAATACAATCACTGCTTATTCTAAAAATTCAACTCTACCATGACCCCCAAAAAACTGTAGTGATTTTGCCCACCAATCCACTCACCCCTATCGGAGCCATTTCAATCCAGCTTTAATAACAGGTCACAGTACTCAACGGTAACCAACAACCTCGTGAGCTGCCTTGAGCCATCAGTATTCTGATCCTCCTGGAGTTGATTCCAGCTTATGACAGTCAGTCAGTCATCCCCATCATACTCGCCTGCTAGGAAAACTCTCTAGGTGCAGTATATCAAGAAATGTCCTTTATGCCTTAAAGTAAAACATAGATCACACAAGGTTCTTTCATGGGCCCACTTTTATTTTGTATCTAAATGCTGTCTAGGACCTCTCATCTGGAAAAAGTATGAATTTCTTTTTCCACTGCATGTTTGAGTGACACCAAAACATGTTACACCTTATAAAGTACAACTTCTTAAAACTCAGTTGTTCACAAAACAAAATGATCTAAAGTCTAACCATTGATAACGCATTTTAAAATCTCAATCGTCTCTGGTCCGAAACCTTGGTTTCATGTTTTATCAGCTCTCTCTTTACCAGAACCTTATTTCCAACCTTTGACATATTTCAGAAATCTCACCTTTCCTGATGCTGAAATATTGGTTCACATCTTAATTACCTTCAGATTAGACTACATGATGCTTTGTTCTTCGGTCTCCCATAATTTCCCACAAATTCTGCTTCCTGTATTATAACGCACCTCCCTACACCAACATATACATTAACCTATAAACTGGCTTCCTTTAACTCACACATTGGGCACAAAATCCTCCCACTAACCTACCTAGCTAATCACAGCAGCTCCATATTATCTATATAATCTCATTCAGGTCTAAATCCCCCTTCAGTCTAGCCTTCATTCTACCCATTGAAGCTGAGTATGTGTCTCCAATTACATGATGTTTTTTGGCTAATGTATTTTACGTTTGTTTTTGTTTCTCTTCCTGGTGCTTTGGGTCTATTATCATAATTATTACTTTTTCATCCAAAAACAGAATAGATGGACTCTATGAATAATTGTATTGTCAGATGATATTATTTGATGGCAAAAACTATTTCCACACAATTTGAAAGTCTCAATGGATTTAAAAAAGGAGGCTTTTGTATTTTTCACAGCTCCTTCAAATCTATTAGGTATGACTAATAAAGCATGAAATACCATTCAGAGGTGCATTTTTGTTTTGACTGATCTTTTCTTCCCATCCATGAATTCATTTTCAGTTCAATTTTACCATCCAAAATTAATGGAGCTCATAGGGTAAAGCTTGGACAGACTGATATGTGGGCGCTAACTGGTTATTGTAAGAATGGACCTTAATCCTTTTAACATACCAAAGAGTGGCAGCACACATTTCCCTTCTATGTCCAGAGTTAAAAAACAAATGGTTGAGACTAGAACCTTCACTTGTGTTAATGGATGGCCTTGAACTCTAGGGGCAGTTCTGGTAATAGAGCCTTCTGGCATCCAGTGACAGAGCTCCAAACACCTTGAGAGTTACTGAAATGTGCCTTCAGATTAAAGGCAATGTAGTTTGTTTACACAGAAAGGAGGGGTGGGGGGTTGTTTAAAGAAACGGCCCTGCCACACATTGGTACAGTAGTGAAGTGTTGTATTTTTATTTTCAGCCGATACGGAAGTTTACAATAGCGTCAACCCATCGACAAGAAGCCAATGTTCTTTCGGGGGGGGGGGGTTGAAGATATTTTTTCAGGCCACATGTGTCACGCTGGAGAGCAAAGCAGGTAGAACCCAAGTGCAGGACCCCAAAGTAACTTTAAGAATTGAAAATACTGTACTTTACTGTTAGCAACTGCCATTTTTGAGTCACATCAAAGTTTTAAACATTCACAAGTGGTATGTTGACTGATGTATTTTGCAAATCTTGTAAGTTTGTGCTAACTGCAGACCTTATTTCAGACATCTATTTCAAATCAAAAAAACTTTGACTCGAGACAATAGAAACTGGCAGTGCTAACAGGCTAACCCCTTTCCGGGTACATGATTCATTCCTGCAACGCTCTATTAGTCTTAATTATTCCCAATGCAGTTTTTCAGCCAAATGCTTAAACATGAACTCTTTGTTCTATTTAAAATGCACATAATTTATAGCTGTTGGGTAAGTGTGCACTGGTCGAGGTTTTGGAGAGGTAATGTTAAAACACAAAGAAGCAATTCAGCAAGGTTTGGAAAGGCATCCGCTGTTTGTTGGGTTGGGTTGGCGGGGGGGGGGGGGGTTGACAGGTGCTGGATGAATAAGTTATGATGGCACTGTCAAGGTGGAGAGGCTGCAGACTCGTGGAGGTCTGAGAAAGCACAGCTCCTCAACACTGGGGACAGCCAATGTTAACCACTGGCTCTTAATATTGATGGGAGGCATCTGCTGCTGTCTCAGAGAACCACTCTGCAGACAACACTGTACTGCACTGGCAGAATGCCTTCAGGGCAGCAGGCAGAGGACAGACAAACACACAGGGTGAGTCTGGTGCTTTGGCCCCTGGGCAGGACTACTACGGTCATATGGGCTTTTACACGGAATCAGCATTCCTTAATACAGCTCGTCACAAGCTTCTAATGTAAATTTTGACATTCAACACACAGATAGAACATTATAAGTTAGGATATGAATCTTCGTCCTGGTAAAGGAAACAACTGGCTTTCACAAATTGTCAGATTATTCTTTTAATTAAGGAAGAAGCTGTGGCTTTCTTTGTCTGTGCAGACAGGATATTTTTGAAGCATGAAAAAACTAACTTTTTGTAGAAAACAATGTGTGAAAAAAAGGAAACAGTTTAAATGTGTGGTTTTAACACATTTCTTTGATAACATTTATACATTCATGGGACATCCCTGCACCATGCATATATCGATAGCCTATACAATTTAGTACATGACTGTGAAATATATGGTTGAGTTTATACAAGCATTTTTACACTAGGAAGACTGGCAAAACCAAAAACATGAAAAAAGGGCTTAGAGGTAACATGGCAAAGCTCTATGCATTTATATCTACAGTAAAGTCAATCCGAGCTGGTAGCACATCTTATACATGGCAGGTATGTTTATTAATTAGTCATTAAAAAATCTACACCGACTCCTCCTGAACCCAGAGCAACATGAGAATAAGGTCTAGCAAAAAAAAATCGTATTAGTAGAGGTCCTTTAATTACCTGTGGCCCACAATGAGAGGAGCCTAGCAGTGGACTCAGTCCCTGGGTATTTGTAAAAAAAAAAAGGAGAAGCTTTGAAGGTAATTGCATAAAAATGAAAAGTGTAGGCTAAATAATGTTTTTGTTTTAATTGCTAGCCAAATGAAGAATTGTGTCCACAAACATCCCCATGGGCACCGGCAAAAACATTGCCAAAGTAGAGCCACACTCAAATGTGGTTTATCACGCTGTTCTCCAAGGATTTCTGTGGAAAAGTCCCTCTATATTCATACTTGGTGTACTTCTATTGAACTCCAAAGTGTGAGCTAAGAGGCTAATGAAAGCCACGGACAGAAGTGAATTACCCACTGTGCTAGAAGAAGGTCTCCAAACACTCCACAGTTAACTCTGCAGTATAAAAGAAGTAGAAAACTAAAGACATCATTAAGCACAGATTTCTTGCATGTGTGTTTTATCATCAGAAACATTGGCGTCTAAATACTGTCTTCGAGGACTCTATTTGAAACTCATTTGTGATGCATGAAGAACTGTATTTTATATTTACCTTTCGATGTCAAATAGAATAGTGATTAGAATAATTTCAGAGGGGATGGCTACAGGCTTACAAGTGTCTGTCACAGCATCTTACTCCAACCTTAACCCTGACTATAACTGATGTGCTGTTCTCTATGCATCTGTACATGCATCAAACTGACAGAGCTCTGAGAGTGGCGGCTTCAAGCCTACAGCTATATCGAGGGCTTTTCACTCAACACTCAGCCCTGGGCCAAGAACCCCATCGACCCAGGCCTGACAACTCTGTTAACCTTCACCTCATACCAATTCAAATGTGCTATCCACATTTTGATCCCAGTGTTCACTTATTCCCCAATCTGGAGATGTTTAGGTTTTTAGTTTTCTGCAAAACACAATTGACATCACCAATGTTAATAGAGTCCTGCAGGAATGAGTCCTAAACATATGAATGAGTTTCTGCACTTCCGGACTCCCTTCTCTTGAAGTTAATGTTTTTCTGAATTCATTTTTGGTTAGAATCCTGAAATAAGTTCTTTGGTTATTATGGGGTTGTTGGATATTTAAATGTATTGTACGACATAAAAAAGCCATTAAACACCAAACTGGGAAATGTCTGAAGGTTTTATGGCTAAATGAATCTATTAAATGTCATAACGCCGAAATCGAGTTTACCTTTATAGCTTAGCTTCAGCGTTGGCGTGAAGTCATGTGTCTGTTTGCAGGACGTTTATAGCATTATGTTAGATATTTACTTACTGTATGGCCATTGCAATTACACTACAGCTTACAAGAGTGGTGTTAATATCTTGAGCTTTTCATGCTGAACAAAACGTGTAAATGTCATAAACGCGTGTTTGCCACTGATCTTGTTTTCTTAAATATTCTGAAATCAAATGGAAAAACCCATTGCTTTTTGAGGAGGGTAGCTTGTGATGCTAACCTCAGAGCTGGCTTACAAAAATGTAAGGTGAGTATAGGACACTAGTGGTAGAGAAAGTGCAGATACAACCAGACTGACAATTGAAAGAGACAAAGATCTAAATATAAGCAAGTTACTGTTTTATTTTCAAATTCATAATAAATACCCGAATGAATGTGTTACTTTAGCAAATCTCCTTAAAATTCACAATAGACTTTAAAGGTTCATCCAGGATGAGCTCCATTGGACCTGCATCAGGGAATATCAATAGAACAAACTACTGACTGACACATCGAGTTTTAACCTCTTGAATCTAACCACTGTCTAGACTGAAAGACAGATTAACTCAATATTTGAAGCCCAATTAAAAACCGTTGCGGTTCAATAAAGTTAAAGGGTCACTTAAGCTTTTCTGAAATGAAAAACTACATCAAAATTCAAGTCTGGCAATATTATCCTGCTGTGAGATCAACTAAGTGGAGCTTTAAGTAATGTTTTTCTTTTTGTAGTGAGCTAAACACTATTTCAAAATACTTTTAGTATGGTTTGGACAATAAAACACTTTGGTAAAGCCACGTTATATGGTTAGATATTTGTAATATGGGTTGTGTCTTGAGTTTTTATACAATGTTTACCTCACCTTTGACTGCCCGAATACATTAAGGAAGAAAATTTGATTCAAAATCAATCAGCATTAGTTGCCCTTTTCGCAGTTTATTTAATTGATAATCTTGCTTCATGTTTTTTAACTGGTGTTTACCAGCTTCCATGGCCCGTTGGCCTTAAAATTCACTGTTACTTATATGAACGAGGAAAATATGAAGTATAAATGTGTATTATAAGATGAAGCAGAATCTATTATTATTCTTGGGTAGGATTTTTGATGTACATTTTATATACAGCCCCAGAAAAAAAGAAGCGACCTCTCCAATTTTTTCTTAAATCTCATTCTCTACATGCATGGCAGCCATTCCAGTGTCTGTTGAATTCCAATGCAGAGAAATAATGCTGAAGTGGTCTCTTATTTTTTTCCGGAGTTGTATATATAACATAATGTTTCCTCATAGAATAAAAACGATGTATGCTCCTCCGCATGGCTTGTTTGGTTAAGTTTTTTGAATGGAGAATCAAACAATACATTACAGTGTCAATCATCCCCCATAACGTTTTTTAATATTATTTGAAAGACATTTTCTGCATTCCTACAGTGAAGAAACATCCACATTCTGTATCAATTTGTGTTTTTCTAGTTTTATATTAATGAAGCCGTAGTTAAGTCCTCTTTATTCTATAAATAAGCAATGAAACACTTATTTATTGTTTTTTATTCATTTAATTAACGGAGGCATTTCATTACTTCATTCAATATTTATAACTTTTGTTTATTAAGGTGTTGCTTATTAATTTTAATCATTTAGTATTATAAGATCTCATTAGCATTGCAAGAAAGAAATCTTACAAAGTTCTCCAAGTAAAGTTCTCAATGGCTTCTCAAACACACACTCACATAGTATGCACGCGCGCGCATTCAACCTTATAAAGTCAATTGCAGACATCAGGGGACTTCTTGAAGAATCAATTATCTGAAAGTTTTTCAAATGAAAACTTCTTGGGACTCACCTCAGTAAGTGCCTTCTCTGTATACCTCAAAGTACTTTGCCTAAGCACTTGAGAGTCACTGAGTAGGAGTGTTTGATAATGCATACTGCACCTTTCATTCTCTTTGTGGCAGCCTTGACTATACCCAATACATTAAAATGAATTATCCAGCCGGCTATGATTGAGTTTATCTCCGGTCTTTTGTAATAGTGCTTTGAACAAGATGTTTTTCCCAAAGCTGAAGCTTTTTCCCTGAATCTGTTTCATTGTGCTGAAAAGTGCATTTCAATCAGTGGGAGGTTATTTGTGCCCAGACTTTGACGTTATTGATTTTCAGTTTTTGTGTGTGGAAATAGGGCTTCTGTTGGTTGGATTTTTTTATTTTAAGACTTTGTTTTGCTACGTTTAGTATACAATAATTAACAAGGCTGGTTAATATTGTGCTTGAGAGTTACGGAGCTAAATCAGGGTCATAACTTTTGATCATTAAAAAAAATAAAATGTATTTGAAAGTTTAAGTTTTTATCCTGAACTTTGAAAAATACAATGGTGTTTTCAAAAAAAGTATTTAAAATCATTTCTCAGGTTGAATATTATTTTGATGCAGTTCATCAATTTTTTGAAATAAATTTAATTTCATAATTTACTTTTATACATATTTTGATATTTGAATCCTTGTTTTTTTCAGTTGCAGATTTTACGTTTTCAGATTCAAAACGAGGTTTCACATTTTTATCTTTTTTCACTTTCAGATCTTTTTTCAAAACTTTCAAAACTTGTGGCACTGACGTTGCTTGGGGGGCGGGGCTTACCAAAGAGTAGTTGGGCATCCTGAGTGACAGCCCTCCCTCTGTCATGTTGCCTTCGTGGATGTTACTGTAGGTAGCGCCAGAAATATAACTTAACACTTTTTCTATACACAATACTCCCGTGATTGGTTGTAAACAAAACTGATACCAGCTTCAAAGTTCTGTTAAGCGAGCTGCTGAGCATCGTAGTTGGCAACAATCGCGGTATAAGAGCAATAAACTGTGCTACAATGTGAAATTACGTATCCGCAATTTAGCGATGTTCTTCCCCACTTCCACGTAGCTCCGTGAACGCAGCATAGTATTGACTTGGGTGGATTCTGGCTTATTTTAAATACTTATTATGTTGCCCTCGCAGTGCGTTCCAGTCTTGCAAAACTAGACAGCTAGCTAACAACTTTATCTTGTATGAACAAGTGGAATTCAATTCACAAGGCTTTCTTTTCTTCTTTCTTTACTGAAGTAAACATACAGGAGTTATTTCGTTTTGTAAAACTGTAATCAAATAAACAAATAAAACGCACATGAGTTTACACTTCTTTAAGTACAAATCAAGCAGTTCATTGCTAACACACGACACCACGAGAGCTAGCATTGCTAATCAGATTATATTTTAGACGTATATAAGAGAGAATCCTACACATTTGACGTAATTCTTGTTCATCTAAACAGAGTCTAGCATGAAATCATATAACATTTACTTACAGACAAATCATGTCCAAAGCTCAAACGTTTTAGATAGGATTTCCAGGAGCGGTGTTACAGCGTGGTCTTTCTTCGTCGAGTGATTCAGAGAACGAAGCTAGACTTGCAATTACGTACACTCACTGTAGTACCGCAACAATGACCACAGGGTGGCGCTATCTACCAAGCAAAAGGCAAGATACACAAGAACTTAAACTGAAAACAATGCTTTTCCTATGGAAGGCAGAACACTTATTATTTGTTTGAATACATCATTGTATTTTTCAAAGTTCAGGATAAAATCTTGAACTTTCAAATAAATTGTATTTTTTTGAACGATCAAACTTATGACCCTGATTTAGCTCCAAAGAGAGTTATGGAAGTTTTTCTGTGCCATCAGAGTTTGAATATGAATTTCTAATACTGAAGTTTTTCTGCATCAAAATTAGACGTTGAATTTTAAAAACCATCAAATTTCTAGCACCGGGTTTTTTTTCGCCTCTCTTTTTTTTCAATGTTAAAATACATTCAGTGTTAAAAGAAATCAATGTCTAAAATATTCAGTTTTCCAAATTTCGACATGTAAAAAAAATTCAACATCTCAAAAAATTAAGTATAAAAAAATTCAACATCAAAAAATTCAACATTAAAAAATTCAGTGTAAAAAGAACCAGACTCAACATCCGGGTAACCAGGGAGAAGCAATCGATCCCTGTCTCAATTCATCCAACGGCAGCCAATCAAGCTACGCACCATTGGTCATGTGACACCAGCACAGGTAGGACAGATCAGCCATGTCTACCAACGCGGGAGATGGTGCTTCGGTGAGTGAGTTTACTTTATTTGCCATTTGTGTTCGTAAAATTGAGTAATAGATGTTACTCGACACGTTGCACATAAACCGGATTTATTGAATAATATCTACACTTAACTTTTAATGAGGTGGCACCGCATTCGTGAAAACTGCGTTAGTAACTACTTAACGGTATGTGAGCATGGTTTACTCTTGGTTGAGGCAGCGAGTTTGACGACTGACAGTGCATTAAACCGTGACAGTGTTAACCTGTGACAGCATATCGTGGTTGCTGTAAGTCAACAAATGTTGCTTGTAATGTATGAAACAAACCAGTCTATAACCACCACTCCTCCTATTAAGCTGGCCTACTCTTACTGCTTTACCTGTATATGGCCCAGCCTGCTCACCAGGTATCCGGAGCCGCGATCACCAGGGCTTCCTGCAGTGGCCCAGATTCGAGTTCGTTCTCACTTAACGGGACAAATTTGTTATAGGTTTTTCTTTGTATTTTATGTTTGTACAGTCAAGCATGTTGAATAAGCCTATATCTGATTTTTGTTTTCTTTGCCTGTAGAGAAAGATTATTTTGTTGTATAACTTGTATAACATTTTTGTATAATCCATACAGAGGAGGCATACATTAAGTGTCCTCTTTTTTGGAAATCAAAATATGGTCACCCTAATTAATGTCCAGTAACATTAGCTGTTAAAACATCATCTTTGTGCTGCTGGTTTGTAATACCCTTCTTACTATTTCTGTGTTGTTTGTGATGACAGGGCAGTCATGGTGATAATATTTTGCAATCAGCCCACCGCTTAGTTCAATCACTCAGTTCGTCTGGTCAAGGTGCAGCCAGTGGTGGCATCACAAATCAACATAACAGGATTAGTATTAAACTTTAATTCATGTACATATGGCTTATTTTATTTATACATTGTAGATGTATTGATGATTAATACATGTTCTTGGATACAATCCTGCAGAGAACAGAGACAGACAGAATCACTTCAAACGGAAATTACCAGGCGAAGAGAACTTTGTTTATTTTAAATGAAGCCCTATGTATACACATTTTACACGCTGTTGATTTGTAAAGGCAAAATCAAAGTAATGATAGTTGTGTTGAATGCTCTGTTTCATGCTATATCTGATTTGAATGATGAGTTTTGACACTCTTTATGGAGAAGATGACACTTATATCCATTTTTTTCCTTATGTGATGCCCTCAAAGTTTTATTCCCAAAATTGGAACAGTTACTGGTGGATGGCTGCTATACAAATCTTCAGGTGGGCCAACATAAGTTTGTGTTATTTGTTCTAATCAGCAATGGTCTTTGTTTTACATACTGTGCAGTTGTAACACAAATAATTGTATGAGGGTAGGGCAGGAAAAGAGGTGATGCATGAAAGCACTGTAATTGAGGAAGAGCAAGCAGCAATGCCTGGACCATCTAGAAGTTCTGCAGCTGTTGAAGATGGTAGGTGCTGTTCAGGCTTAGCAGTGGCATAGGGAAGGATACACTGTTTGAATGTTAAATAATTTTTTGCTATCTTTACAGTCAAGCATAGATAATGAAACAACCACATTTCTATTTTGTATTCACATTAGGCTGGTTAACTGTCAGTGACCCCACCAAGGCCATATCTCAGTGTGCTGAAAGTTTTCGACGTATTCATGAAGCAAAGAGTCCCTTACTTCCAGCATGGACTTAAGTGAAAGCCCTGCTGAGCAGGACATGGCACTTGTCTCCTTCTATAAGCGACCTAATGTGGAGTGGGGACGACCCCTGAATTGCAGCCTTGAAGGTAGCTCCAGTTACAAGTTGCAGTTGTCCAGAACTAACTTAAGTATTTACTTTATTCTGTCAAACTTTACATTGTTTTACAGGAGATACTGCTATTGGACATGGTGTAACTAAGTTCTTTTTCTCCACATGCATGGAGAAGCTGAGGTCAGGCTTTTGCATCAATTTTGGTATGTATGTAATAGAATACTTCCAAATGCAAACTGTATTACCATATTTTTTACTATTCTGTTCAGAAAGGTTTATGGTATGGTTTGCTTTATCCTGTATGTTCAAAGGGTTCTTCTAAATGTAAAATGCCTGTATTGATGATATCTAGGGTTCACAGTCCATCACAAAACTGAAATGCATTTTCACTATTCACTCTCACATTGATCTTTGTACTCTGGAAAGAGGCCTATTACTTTTCTTTGTTGTTCTTAATTCATATTTTTGATATCTTGACAGCAAATTCAAGTTATACACAGCTTTTTGAAGGAGAGCCTGGCCATTTAGTTCCCTCAGCCTCTCACTTTCTCGTGGAAAGTGACATGTTCATGGTGGCGGGTAGAATGATAGGCCACTCCTTTCTTCATGGAGGACCATGCCTGCAGGGACTCAGCCCTGCTGTTAATCATGTCTTGCTTGGTGGCAGTCCCGAAACTGCAACAGTGACACTTGAGGACTGTCCAGATCTGGACATTAGAGAAACCATCAGGCTTGTATGTTTGATTAAAAAAGGTTTTTCTTTCAGTAATATGTTATGTACAATGTGGCACCCTTTTATTGTATCCATTGTCCTTTATGAATGACATTTATGTGGCTTATTGTCTTGAAGCTTGAGGGGGGATCCACACTGTCAGATAAGGATAAACAAAGTGTCCAGGACTTGGCCTATGTGTGGGACCTCCCTTCCCTAACTGACAACAACAGGAGGTGGCTTTTTGAAAAGCTATTGATTTGAAAAGCTAGTGAGTCAAAGATTGAGAAATGTGTCAAAAAAAAAAGTTACTATTCATGTTTTTTATTATTATTATTTTTGTATCTTGTGGGTTATGTTTTGGTTATAAATGCACATTGATAAGGTTTTATTAAAAATGGTCAGACAAAATTAAAATGCTGCACTTTTTCCTGATTAATATGATTCCAAAGTTTAGTGGGTGGTCTGTAAGTCTGCAGGACAGCAGTGGAATGCAGCATAATAATTGTATTAAAGTGGAATTCTAATTTTTATATTTTACTCTTCAAGCTTGCTTTTAGATAAAGGAATTTTATGGGTTCTATTCTCTCTGTCTTATTACTACTAACAGGTAATAGGACGCGTCACGAGGCAAATTAAGCAGCTGAGACGAGGTATTAAAGAAACCCCTATGTGGACACTGGTGACCCAAAGACCTGACACAGTGGCCTTGCTTTTTCCTAAAGACACGGCGGGGAATGTCAGCGCTGAGGCTAATTTTAATTACTCTGGTCTTGTAGCGTTGCATTCATAGTAAATATTATGGTTCATACCTGGTCGGCATCTATTACTGTCTGCAATAGAATCAAAAATGATCAGTCTTTCTCATGCTATTTTTTCAATGCAGGTACTTCTTCAGCGCATCACATGGCCTCGTGAGGATGACAACGATGATGAGGACTGTTCAGTTGAAACCAAATGCCGCATGTCAGGGTATCTACGACAGTTCATAGCTAATGGTAGGTTTACTTGTCTCAAGGGTTTGACTAATCTTCTATTCAATGTAAACTGTTAGTGCCATAGTTGGCTATTTATCCTGATGACTAATCATCATCCATTTGAATCTACTCCATAGCAACACCAACTGAATTGACCAACCTGGTCAAATTCTGGACCGGATGGGAGGTCCTACCACTAAGTCTCTCTCTGGAAGTCGTCGAGGGAAGATACCTCACAGCCTCCACCTGCTTTGAGACCTTGCGCATCCCAGGGCATTACAAGGACTACACGTCTTTTAAACATGACATCCTGACATGTATTTGCACTTGCCATACAGGATTTGGTCTTGTCTGAGTGACATCTAGGCCTGTATTTACACTTGCCAGACAAGATTGTTCAAGTAAAATGTAGATGTTTTTATGCTTGTTAGCTGTCAAGTGTTCAGATTCACCTGACAGTATGGAATTGTTGTATTTTGTAGAACTGTAACTTAAACTGTAACCCACAGATTTCACACCATGCCTTACTCTGTTTTGACACATCTGATGTTGAAAATACAGTTTTTAAGAGGTGGATTTACACTCATTCCATTTTCACAATGCTACATAGTTGAAATGTATTAAGATCGTTTAGTAAAATGTTGATGTTTTTCTTATTAGCAGTCAAGTGTTTCAGATTCATCTGACAGTATGGAGTCATTGTATTTGTAGAACTGTAGCAACATTGTTGCTTGTAGCTGTTTGTCAACAGCTGCCATCACTGACTTACAGCAACCACGATATCCTGTCACAGGTTAACACTGTCACGGTTTAATGCAGTCAGTCGTCAAACTCGCTGCCTCAACCAAGAGTAAACCATGCTCACATACTCGTTAACTAGTTACTAACGCAGTTTTTCACGAATGCGGCGCCACCTCATTAAAAGTTAAGTGTAGATATTATTCAATAAATCCGGTTAATGTGCAACGTCTTGAGTAATATCTTTACTCAATTTTACGAACACAAATGGCAAATAAAGTAACTTACTCACCGAAGCACCATCTCCCGCGTTGGTAGACATGGCTGATCTGTCCTACCTGTGTTTGACTGCCAAAAGGGCGAAACTTGTTGGCTGCCTTTTGGATAAATTTGAACAGGGATCGAGCTTCTCCCGGTTCCCCCCGGAGGGGGAGTCGGTTCTTTTTACACAATTTTTTTGTTAATTTTTTCCGCGAATTTTTGATGGTTTAAATTTTCACACTAAATTTTTTTTTTTGTTAATTTTTTTATATGAATTTTTTTGAATGTAAAAATTTTTTTTACATGTCAAATTTTTTGACGAAAAGAAGCTGGCCAAAAGGGCAAAGCTCCTCTCCGGCCATCTTCGTTCCTCCCTCCCTTGGGGCATAAAATGGGGGTCTTCCCAAAAAACGAATCGCGGATAAAACGCCGAAATGGGATTTCCCCAGGGTGGCGGCCCCCCTTGGGGGATAAGGTGATAATTTCATCATCCGGAAGGGACTGGAGTAGAACCGCTGCCTTTCGTTAAAAGGGACCAGTTGAGGGGTTGGGGGGCCCCGGGGAGCCACCGGGGGTGCCCCCCTAGGTTTTCCAGGCACCCAGGGGCCCGGAACCGAGGGGTAGCCCAAAAGGACCGGGTGGAGGGATTATATCTCTTCGCGGGCCTGGGAGCGCCTGGAATCCCCCTCAAGCGGTTGATGTGGCCAGGGAAAGAAAAGTTTGGGGCTTCTGGGGGCTTTTACCCCGCGACCCTGGAAAAAGCGGAAAATTGGGGGGGTTTGGATTCGAATTTTTGAAAAACTGAAATTTACTTGTTTTTTTCCTGAATTTTTTTAATTGAAAAAAAGGGGAAAAAAAAAAATCAGAATTTGATGGTTTTTAAAATTAAACGCTAATTTTTATGAAAAAAAACTTCAATTTTTAGAAATTCATATTAAAAACCCTGAGGCACAGAAAAATTCCAAAAAAATTACCTTTCCTTTCTTTTTGGGTGGAGCCAGCACAGCATTGATCTTCTACCTTCACTGAGTAGCGCCCCTTGAAAGGAGAAAAAAAAATTTACATTCTGCAAGACGGGCTTTTGACTGGATTTGTTAAAACCAAGCAGAAACATTAAAGGGTTCTTTCTCATAAAAAGGTTAAATGTTTGACATTGTACAAACCGGGTTGCAAAAAAAAAGCAAAAGAAAAAAAAAAACCCAAAGGTGCACCCTGCATTTATTAGTATTTGCATCAAAAGGAATAAAAAAATGGAAAAAATTAGGAGCCATAATTTTAAACCAAGCATTTTGGTGTTAACGCACACCCAACAATAAAGCACCAAAGGAAAGTTCAAAATTTTTTTCGGCTGCATTTTGTTTTGTCAAAAATTTGGATAAAATTTACAATTTAAAACCAAAAACTTTTCGTAAATTACATGACCTTTTAAAATTAAAAAATGTGTTTTTTTTTAATGTAATCTCTTTTTGAATTAAAAAAAATTTGGCCCATAAAAATATTAACAAGATGGTATAAAAGGAATACATCCTTTCCTAATTACATATGCATTTTAAAACCAAAAATTAAATTTACAGGGAAATTATTAATAATAAATTAAATCCTTTAAAGTCTGTGCTTCTTCACGGGCCTCAAATTTAAGTTATTTTTTTTTTTTTTTTTTAAACATTCTTGTTTTTTTTCGGATAATTCAAGACTTTAGCCCTTTGCTTCATTGTCAGCCCTTTAAAACAAAAAAACGTAAAAAAAAAAAAAAATTTATAGGATGCATTTTAAAAGCCTTAACTTAAGAAAAAAAAAAAACTTTGAGAAAGGCTTTTAAAAATTTAAAAAAAAATCCAATCAAGTGGCCATGGGCGCCTTTTTATGTTTTGCCGGGGGGTGCTCTAAAAATTTTAAAGCCCCCCCCCGAAAATTTCCCCCGTGTAGTCTAGCGGATTTCAAAAAAAAGGCCTTTATAAAAAGAAAGGGAGCATTTATTACGTGGGGAACCGGCCTATTACATTTTTCAAGGGTGCTGGTCCAAAAAAACCGGTCCCGGTGAAATTTTGGGGTTTTGACCTTCTAATTTGCTATTAAAAGGGCCGCCAAATTGCCCCTTGCACGTTTTTTGGACCTTTTCCCCCTTTTTTTTTTGTAAGTAGGCAATCAAGATGAAAATTAAGTTTTCTGATCGATATAAAGGGCAAAAAAGGATAAGGGAGGCTCATCCCTTTTTTTTAGTAATAATTTGCAAAATACCAATTTTTAAGGGTAAAATTAAGATTATTTGTGTCATTTTTTTAAAGGCCGACATAATATTAAAAAAAAAGTTACTCGACATTTTCCCCTTTGATATAAATGATGTAAAACCATTTTATATGAAAAAAGAAAAAAATCCATTCAAGTTGCTGAGATTTCATGTTTTTTTTTTTTTTTTTTTTTTTGCAAATTAAAAGCATTTGTTCTCTAAATTCAAGACGGAAAAACCCGGTAATGGGGAAAAATATTAAAAAAAGAGACCACCAAAAACGTCCCAAATTGAATTTTTTAATCATCTCTGGTCACCCCATCGCGAGGCCCTTGCCTGAGGTGAATTAACAGCAAAGGGGACAAAACTTTTTTCACACGTTTTGGGTATTTCCGCTTTTTTGATTTTTTTAGACAAAAAAGTAAATTTTATTCCTTAGTTTTTGGGTTTGACTTTTTAAAACCCCATTTATCCAAAATGATACTTTTTAAACCATAGTGGCCCAAAATTTGTTTTTTTAATAAATTTTGAGATGGCGCAACTGGGAGAAAAAACAACAAACATTTTAGCTAACATTTGGGGGGGGAAAAAAAAAAACAGCTAGCTAGTTTTTTTTTTTTCCAGTTGTGCCCAAAATAACCCCTCTGTTGTACAAGTTTATTTCTTAAATTCCAACCCAAACAAAGCCCTGTGGCGATAAATCCCCCTACTTTAGTGCTACTAGCTAAAACATAAATGGGGCAAGGGATGCGGGGATGCCTGCTTGACGGGTAGTTTTGGGGGGGGGTTTTATAAAAAAATACATTGAAAACGAGGGGTTATCCTCAAAGGGCCAACCCAGTTATGAAACTTTCATGAAAACTTTGGGGGGGTTTGGGGGAAAAAAAAATCGATTCACATTACATCACGTTTTTTTTTTTGACGATTTTTAAAAAATCTTTTTTTTTTTTTTTAAAAAGTCATTTGTTCGTTTTTTTTAACATACAAGAGAAGGTTTAAAAAGGGTTTAATTTTCATTTTTTAAAATGGAGTATGTTAATTTGGCTCCTACATATTTGTTCAGATAAATGTTAAAAAGCAGACTAAAAAGAGAAAAACGGGCTTTTCGAAAAATTTTTTTTAAATCAAATCGCCACCCAAAAAAAAAACGTAGAAAAATGAATCGGGAGAAAAGCATACGTCCCAGCCCTATGTAACATTTCTTCATTTTCCAATCTCAGGGGAGGAGCCATTAAAAAGGAGGCTTCCATTCTGAAGCTTGGGATGAAACTGTGACTTTTTTGTCTTTAAGAAACACATTTTCTTTAACTTTTAATTTAGATCTTCTAAAGAAATTTTAAAATTTTTTTTTTTTGTTTTTGCTTTTCAGTTTAAAAAGGATCCAATAAAAAACCCGGGGAACAAAGAGGCTCCTTTTTTGTTTAAAAACAAGGGGATCTTAGAAAAGCATCGACCAAGGATTGGCAAAAGCTGGGCCGCTGCCAAAACCGGGAAAATTCTAAAATGACCAAAAACATGTTTTGATTGATGGGTTTTTGAAGAGTTTGGACCCCACTGCAGCCCAGAGTTTTGTAGGCAAAAAGTGTTTCCCACTTCACTGATAAAACAAATTAGAACTTTTGCAAAAGACGGGGTTGAACATGCGGGTAGCAAACAAACTGCACAAGACATGCCTCGAACTTGCAGTAACAGCAGACAAACCACAAGCACATACCTGAAGTGCAGGTAGCAGCAACCAAACGGCAGAAGCACAGCCTGCGTAGCGGGCGTTCATGCGAATGCAAATGGATCCAGAAAGATTGGAGTTTATCCCGGGTTCTCCAAACAGATGTTTTGGAAACCATTGAGATCAGTAATGACAAAAAAACTGAGTGTTCAAATAATTCAAAGTCTTATCGATTTAGCCATAAATTATGGAAGTTTTTCTGTGCATCGAGTTTGATATGAATTTCTAATACTGCAGTTTCTGCATAACAATAGACGTTGAATTTAAACATCAATTTACCACGGTTTTTTTCAGCCTCTCTTTTTTTTTTCAATGTTAAAAAATTCAGTGTTACAGAAATCACTGTCTGAATATCAGTTTCCAAATTCGACTGTAAACATGCACATCTACAAAAATTAAGTAAAAAAACATTCAACATCAAAAATTCAATCTGAAAATTCAGTGTAAAAAGACCATGAATAACATCGGTGACAGGAAGCCCAATGTCCCTCTCATTATCCAACGGCAGCCAATCAAGCTACGACATTGGTCTGTGACACCCACAGGTAGGACGATCGCATGTCACCAAGCGGGATGTGCTGTGAGTGATTTACTTATTTGCATTTGTGTTCGTAAACTTGAGTATAGAGTTACTCACCGTTGCACATAAACCGATATAATTGACAAATTACACTAACTTTTACGGTGGCACCGCATTCGGAAACTGCGTAGTATATACTTAACGGTATGTGAGCAGGTTACTTGGTTGAGCAGCGATTTGCCTGGCAGTGCTTAAACCGTGACAGTGTTAACCTTGACAGCATATTGGTTGCTTAATCAGTGAGGCAGCTGTGAACAATCATCAGTGAAACAAACCAGTACAAGCATCAAATGTTGCTTCAGCACAAATGTTGCTTGTAGTATGAACACCGTCTATCCATCCTCCCTATTAAGTGTTACTCTTACTGCTTACTGTATGGCCACCTGCTCACCAGATCGGAGCGCGATCCCAGGGTCTAGGGCAGATTCGAGTAGTATCATTAGGACAAATTTGTTATAGTATTTATTGATTTAGACTTGCTACCGTTGAGATGAAGAGGATAGAGCACAGTCACAGGCATGTTGCATACTGTATCTGATTTTTTCTTTGCTGTGCAGAAAGATTATTTTGTGTAACTTTGATAACATTTTTGTATTCCATACAGAGAGCATACATAAGTGTCTCATTTGGAAATCAAACATGGTCCCAATTAATGTCAGACATTAGTGCAGCAATCTTTGTCTGTGGTTGTAATCCTTCTTACTATTTTGTGTTGTTTGTGATGACGGGCAGTCAGGTGATAAATTTTGCCATGCTCCACCGCTTAGTTCAATTACTCATTGGACCCAGGCACCGGTCCATGGTGCCATCACAAATCAACTACGGTTTAGATAAATCTTATCAATTCACTGTACATATGGCTATTTGATTTATACATTGATGAGTATTGATGATTAATACATGTCTCTTGGATACAATCCGCAGAACGGCAAGAATCCTTCAACGGGAAAATACCAGGCGAGAGAACTTTGTTTATTTTAAATGAAGCCCCTATGTATACACATTTTACCGCTGTGATTTGGTAAACCGCAAAATCAAGTAATTGAAAGGTTAATGCTCAGTATTCATGCTATACATGTTTGAACAGATGAGTTTTGACACTCTATAAGGAGAAGATGCACTTAATCTTTTTTTCCTTAGTGATGCCTCAAAGTTTTAGTCCCAAATGGGAACAGTTCTGGTGACTGCTCTATACAAATCTTCAGGGGGCCACAAAGTTTGTGTTTTGTTTATCAGCAGTCTTTTTTACTACTGTCAGTCTGTCAAATGAATTGATGAGGGTAGGGCGGGAAGAGAGTGATTGCCATGAAGCCTGTATGAGAAGGCCCAGCCAATGACTGGATCCTCTAGACAGTTCTGAGTGAAGATGGTAGGTGGTTCAGCATGCAAGGATAGGGAACATACACTTTTGAATGTACATAAATTTTTTGCATCTTACAGTCCAAGCCTAGATACTGACAACCCATTTACTATTTTGTATTCATTAGGTGGTAATGTCAGTGGCCCACCTAAGGCATCTCGGTGCTGAAATTTGGACGTATCATGAAGCAAGAGTACTTACCACAGGACTTAAGTGAGATCCCGCTGAGCGGACGGCATGTTCCTTCTATAGCGACTAGTGTGGTGGGACGACCCCTGATTGCGCCTGAGGTCGTCCATGACATTGTCAGTTGTCGGAAACATACAACAAGTATTACTTTTTCGTCAAACTTACTTGTTTTACAGGAGACTCGCTATGCAGCATGGTTGTTGACCAAAGTCTTTTTCCCACATCATGGAGAAGCTGAGTCAGGCTTTTGCAATCAATTTGGTAATGATGTATAGAATCTCCAAATGCAAAGCTGTATTCATATTTTTACTATCTGTTCAAAGGTTATGGTAGGTTGTTTATCTGATGTCAACAGGGTTCTTCTAAATGTAACATGCTGTATTGTTTTAGGGTTCACAGTCCATCACAAAATGGCATTTTCATTCACTCTCACATGATTGTACTCTGGAAAGAGTCATACTTTTCTTTGTTGTTTAATCATATTTTTGATATGGTTGCAGCAAAAGTTCAAGTTTACACAGCTTTTGAAGGGAGGACCTGCATTTAGTTCACTTCAGCTCACTTCTTGTGGAGTGATATGTTCACTGGTGGCGGGTAAGAATGATGCCACTCCTTTCTTCATGGAGACTGCTGCGGGACTCAGCTGTTAATTGCTTGTTGTGGCACCGAACTGCCCAACATGACACTTGAGGACTGTCCAGATCTGGACATTAGAGAAACCATCAGGCTTGTATGTTTGATTAAAAAAGGTTTTTCTTTCAGTAATATGTTATGTACAATGTGGCACCCTTTTATTGTATCCATTGTCCTTTATGAATGACATTTATGTGGCTTATTGTCTTGAAGCTTGAGGGGGATCCACACTGTCAGATAAGGATAAACAAAGTGTCCAGGACTTGGCCTATGTGTGGACCTCCCTTCCCTAACTGACAACAACAGGAGGTGGCTTTTTGAAAAGCTATTGATTTGAAAAGCTAGTGAGTCAAAGATTGAGAAATGTGTCAAAAAAAAAGTTACTATTCATGTTTTTTATTATTATTATTTTTGTATCTTGTGGGTTATGTTTTGGTTATAAATGCACATTGATAAGGTTTTATAAAAATGGTCAGACAAAATTAAAATGCTGCACTTTTTCCTGATTAATATGATTCCAAAGTTTAGTGGGTGGTCTGTAAGTCTGCAGGACAGCAGTGGAATGCAGCATAATAATTGTATTAAAGTGGAATTCTTATTTTTATATTTTACTCTTCAAGCTTTTTTTAGATAAAGGAATTTTATGGGTTCTATTCTCTCTGTCTTATTACTACTAACAGGTAATAGGACGCGTCACGAGGCAAATTAAGCAGCTGAGACGAGGTATTAAAGAAACCCCTATGTGGACACTGGTGACCCAAAGACCTGACACAGTGGCCTTGCTTTTTCCTAAAGACACGGCGGGGAATGTCAGCGCTGAGGCTAATTTTAATTACTCTGGTCTTGTAGCGTTGCATTCATAGTAAATATTATGGTTCATACCTGGTCGGCATCTATTACTGTCTGCAATAGAATCAAAAATGATCAGTCTTTCTCATGCTATTTTTTCAATGCAGGTACTTCTTCAGCGCATCACATGGCCTCGTGAGGATGACAACGATGATGAGGACTGTTCAGTTGAAACCAAATGCCGCATGTCAGGGTATCTACGACAATTCATAGCTAATGGTAGGTTTACTTGTCTCAAGGGTTTGACTAATCTTCTATTCAATGTAAACTGTTAGTGCCATAGTTGGCTATTTATCCTGATGACTAATCATCATCCATTTGAATCTACTCCATAGCAACACCAACTGAATTGACCAACCTGGTCAAATTTTGGACCGGATGGGAGGTCCTACCACTAAGTCTCTCTCTGGAAGTCGTCGAGGGAAGATACCTCACAGCCTCCACCTGCTTTGAGACCTTGCGCATCCCAGGGCATTACAAGGACTACACGTCTTTTAAACATGACATCCTGACATGTATTTGCACTTGCCATACAGGATTTGGTCTTGTCTGAGTGACATCTGGGCCTGTATTTACACTTGCCAGACAAGATTGTTCAAGTAAAATGTAGATGTTTTTATGCTTGTTAGCTGTCAAGTGTTCAGATTCACCTGACAGTATGGAATTGTTGTATTTTGTAGAACTGTAACTTAAACTGTAACCCACAGATTTCACACCATGCCTTACTCTGTTTTGACACATCTGATGTTGAAAATACAGTTTTTAAGAGGTGGATTTACACTCATTCCATTTTCACAATGCTACATAGTTGAAATTTATTAAGATCGTTTAGTAAAATGTTGATGTTTTTCTTATTAGCAGTCAAGTGTTCAGATTCATCTGACAGTATGGAGTCATTGTATTTGTAGAACTGTAGCAACATTTGTTGCTTGTAGCTGTTTGTCAACAGCTGCCATCACTGACTTACAGCAACCACGATATCCTGTCACAGGTTAACACTGTCACGGTTTAATGCACTGTCAGTCGTCAATCTCGCTGCCTCAACCAAGAGTAAACCATGCTCACATACCGTTAACTTGTTACTAACGCAGTTTTCACGAATGCGGCGCCACCTCATTAAAAGTTAAGTGTAGATATTATTCAATAAATCCGGTTAATGTGCAACGTCTTGAGTAATATCTATTACTCAATTTTACGAACACAAATGGCAAATAAAGTAAACTTACTCACCGAAGCACCATCTCCCGCGTTGGTAGACATGGCTGATCTGTCCTACCTGTGTTGGTGTCACATGACCAATGGTGCGTAACTTGATTGGCTGCCGTTGGATGAATTGAGACAGGGATCGATTGCTTCTCCCTGGTTACCCGGATGTGGAGTCTGGTTGTTTTTACACTGAATTTTTTGATGTTGAATTTTTTCACGCTGAATTTTTTGATGTTGAATTTTTCACACTGAATTTTTTTTTATGTTGAATTTTTTTATACTGAATTTTTTGAGATGTTGAATTTTTTTTTCATGTCGAATTTTGACGAAAAGAAAGCTGAGCCAGAAGGCAAAGCTCTCTGTCTACCGGGCCATCTTCGTTCCTACCCTCACCTATGGTCATGAAGGATGGGTCTTGACCGAAAGAACGAGATCGCGGATACAAGCGGCCGAAATGGGATTTCTCCGCAGGGTGGCTGGCATCTCCCTTAGGAATAAGGTGAGAAGTTCAGTCATCCGGAAGGGACTCGGAGTAGAACCGCTGCTCCTTTGCGTTGAAAGGAGCCAGTTGAGGTGGTTCGGGCACCTAGTGAGGATGCCACCTGGGTGCCTCCCTAGGGAGGTGTTCCAGGCACGTCCAGCTGGGAAGAGACCGAGGGGTAGACCTAGGACCAGGTGGAGGGATTATATCTCTTCGCTGGCCTGGGAGCGCCTTGGAATCCCCCAGTTAGAGCTGGTTGATATGGCCAGGGAAAGGAAAGTTTGGGGCTCTCTGCTGGAGCTGTTACCTCCGCGACCCTGACGGAAAAGCGGGAGAAGATGGATGGATGGATGTCGAATTTTGAAAAACTGAAAATTTTGGACATTGATTTTTTTAACACTAAATTAATTTTAACATTGAAAAAAAAGAGGCGAAAAAAAAACCCGGTGCTAGAAATTTGATGGTTTTTAAAATTAAACGTCTAATTTTGATGCAGAAAAACTTCAGTATTAGAAATTCATATTCAAACTCTGATGGCACAGAAAAACTTCCATAAAAATTCACCTCTGTCCTTTCTGTTTGGTGGAGCGCAGCACAGACATTGATCCTCTACCTTCACTGAGTAGCTGTCCTTGAAAGGAGAAAACAAAATTACATTCTGCAATGACTGGCTTTTGTACTGGACTAGTTAAAGACCAAGCAAGAAACTGTTAAAGGGTTCATTTCTCATAAAAAGGTTAATGTATTGACATTGTACAACACAGGGTTGCAAAACAAAATGCAAAAGAAAAACAAAACCAATGGTGCAGTCCTGCATTATATTATTGTATTTGCATCAGAAGGAATAAAAACAATGGAGAAAATTAGGAGCACATAATATGTAACCAAGCATTATTGGTGTTAACGCACAGTCCAACAATAAGAGCACACAAAGGAAATGTTCACAATAATTGCGGCTGCATTTTGTTTTGTCAAAAATGTGATAAAATTATACTAATGATAACACATACTTTTTCTGTAAATTACATGATCATTTTAAAAGTTAAACAGATGTGTTTTTTATTAATGTAATCTCTATTTGAATTAAATAAATTGGCCATAACAATATTAACAATTTATGGTATGAAAAGGAATACATCCATTTCCTAATTACATATGGCACTCAAATTAAACTTTACAGAGGAAATCTAGTTAATAAATTAAATCCTTTATAAGATCTGTGTCTTCTTTAGCCTCACAGTGAGCCGATCGATTTAAGTTGACTTTTTTTTTTTTTTTTTTAAACATTCTTATTTTTTTCGGCATGAATCGCAGACCTTTTAGCTCTGATGCATTGTCCTTGAAACGTAACTAAAATATTATACGGATGTCATGTTTAAAGCCTTAACTTAATGAGAATAAAAAACTTTGAGAAAGGCGTACTGATTTAAAAAAATATCCAATCAAGTGGCTCTGCCCGCCTTCTTCCTCATGATTGACAGTCCTCTCTAATTACTGCAGTGAAATAAATAAAACAGCCAAGTGGCAAAACACTGACAGGAATCATTATTAATGTAGAGAAATAATTCAAATTAAGCTCTGTTAATTAATAAAAAGGTAAACATTTTAATTAAAGCCCTCTTTGTACCATAAATAAGCAATGAAATACTTATTTATTCATTTAACTGAGTGAGGCATTTCCTCGATTCATTTAATATTTATCTGGTTTATTATTGCTTATTCATTTTAATACATTAAGTGTCGTAAAATGTCATCAACTTTGCGAAAGAGAAACTAGCAAAGTTCTGCTAGTTGATTTTGCTTTGGAGTTTCCAAGTGAGCAAGAAGTTTGACTCACAACAGTGAATTATTCCATCTGTCCACAAATGCAATATTAAATAACTAATTAAACTAAATATAATGCTAAAAGTGTATTTGCCAGCTCATAGAGTTCTATTTTGAACACGGAAATGTTGAGTACACCAAAGTTTTTGTTAGAAATGTATAGTAGGGGTCCCCCAGCACACTGCCGGATGTTAACTTGCATGTGTTGGGCACAATTGGCACAAGTTGCATTACTTGGCATATGCAGACACAATTTTTAAATGAGGATGCTGAATCAATTCCTAACATTTTCAGTATCAAAAATGGCAGTTCGAACCAGAAAGTGGCCATGATTTACTCCCACTGAACTGATTTTGGCTTAAAACTGCAATGTTTTTGTTTTTTTTGTTTTTTTTGCCTTTAACCAGATAGGACAGTAGAGAGTGACAGGAAAGTGGGAGAGAGAGTCGGGGTGGGTGTCCGGAAAGGATCACGGGTCGGGAATCGAACCCGGGTCGCCGGCGTACGGTGCAGGTGCCCCAGCCAGTTGCGCCACGGCCAGGGCCAAAACTGCAATGTTCTATCCTACAAGATCAGTATTGCATTCAGCTATTGTCTACATATGCTCATTAATGGTAATTCATGCAATTTGTGCTAATTGTGCAAATTGGCCAACATAAGTTAGCGTCCGGCAGTTTCTATGTGCTGGGGACCCTACATTTCTCAGAAAAACGTTGGGGTACTCAACATTTTTGGGTTCATACTGCTAGCAACTGTAGTAATATGGCAGCAGTGATGTACATTTGGCATGATGTTGCATTGAAACACACTGCTGGTGAAGTTACGGATTTTTTCTCAGCTTTACTTTTACTTTGAAACATGCCTTAATGAAGACAAGCTTTTGATGGCAGTATCCATGCAGGTTTGCCTGGAAAATATTCTAATCCACTAGCACATTAATGTGGCTGTGCATGCCCCATTTGTAGGACAAGAGAAATAAATTGACCTAGCATCTCATATTGCTGTGGTGTGGATGGTTGTTAGCCAACAGAGAGCTGTCAGTGTGAGCCATGACGTATGAAGGCTGGATTACCTCAGTATCTTGTGTTTAAGAGATGCCAAGGCGGCTGTATGCCACAATGTTTGGGTGTTTTCCTAAAATCCTCAAAGCGTTTGTTACATCTCTAGCTAATTTAATTTGAAATGGATTACAGATTTACTCATGGTGATTGTGCACCTCCCACATGGGTACATCCGTTTTCTCCTGGATGACGCATGTTTGGTGAAACTGCTACAGGCTGATCTCTTTGAAAACCAGCATAGCTCTATCATTCAGAGCATGATGTTTGCTAGAGGTAAAGAAAACTGCGCAGTGGTAATTACTGCTGTGAAGATAGACTTCAGCAATGTTCTGATGTTTTACAATGTGTAGCTATAGACACTGATCAAGCCCCTGTATAGAGTAATGCAGTCCCAAAACTCGCAAATTAGTTAGCATTTTACCACTTTACCGGTTCTCCGGTAAGGTAAAAAAACAGTGTTTAGAGCATGTTAAATTGAATGAAATGAAGTCACAAAGTTAAGAGATTATGTTTTGTTCCTAAAATAAATTAAATATGTCAGTAAATACCCCACCGGTGAATATATGAAGCTTTTGTGTGTTTAAAAATGGCGGCTAAAGGAGAATACTAAATATCATCACGCTCAACATTAGCCTTTAGCTTAGCTTAGCGGTGGTTATGTATAGCCATGTGATTGTGCTGAAGTTCCTAGCCTAACATTAGCTTTTTACTCCTGGCTTAAAAAATCTAAAGTGGTCTTAATATGTGGAAATGATTGTGCTGAACAAGTACTGTTGGTAGGCTATCATTAATGTGTGTTTGCCACATATCTTATTTTTCCAACAGTAAGAAACCCATTTGAAGAATCCCTTGATTTTAGTCGAGGGCATCCGTGCGATGCTAACTTCTGGTTCGCCTACAAAATGTGTCATTACTGCACCACTCAATAATTCTTTGTTCTTCCTCTCGTAATCTGTCCTCTCTCTTAGACCTTCCAATTGTTAACCTCACCGTGGATCCACAGCCTGTTTTGGAGGGAAATCTGGTCAAATTCCACTGTGCCGCCAAAGCCAACCCACCTGTCCTCTACTACAGGTGAGCTCCACCTTAACTAACACTTCAATATGGTTTCTTCTGTGCACTTTTTTACATCTGCCTGCTGCGTGCCTTCTCACATACCCATGAAAGACGCACACACACATGAACACACACACAAACCATTTTTATTTGGTTTTAAGTGCTACCTTAAGCAAGTGTAACTCAACACTGACCCATTAGCTATTGGGGACATAAAATGTTTCATAATATACAATCCCACCAATTAAACCCATTACTATCGCCCCAATTAAAATAGTTCTACTTGATAATGTATAAAATGACAGTGAACAGTAACGTTAAAACATGATGCCACAACTGAACTTGTATTTGTTATAGTGTTTATGTTTTCAATATCATTTATACGGGTGATTCCTATGTTATATTTTTTAAAGAAAATATTGAAAAGAAATTCAGTGCACAAAGAATCTGTGGTACAAACAGTGCATTTGATCCTACCAGTATGTGTGATAACATCAGCATCCACAATCTAGTTTTATATCTGGATAGTTCTCCTAATTGTAATTGTTGAGGACTGTTCATGGAAATAACTAAATCTATGTGTCATGCTGTCCGGGGCAGGGCAATCACTGACTGCAAAAATAATTTATCTTACCATATCACTGGCTCATCTGCCCTCAATACCCCCACCCCCCCACCCCCCCCAGCAGCAGAAGGCACCTTTGTGATTATAAATGTGCAGACAGCCCTGAGAAGCTGCCACATTTCTGACATCTGTCAGTGTGTCAGGGCAGGGCCGGCCATCTCTCCATCACTGCATGAACTCTTAAAGAAGGGGTCAACTACAAGACTTGCACACAGAGATTCAGTCCTGCAACCAGGGTTGTGCAGCATTTCGGGAACACAGGCTAAAATGCAAGACAGAAAATACAGAAGCTGTTAAGAGAATTGAACAGCTTCTTTAATAGCTTGTGCTTTCTTTCTGTGCTGCAGTGCAGGCTGTTGTGGTATTATGAGTTATTATCAATTTGCTGATTAGATGTTAACATGTTCCCATTTCACATTGAAAAGTCTGTGCTTTTCCTACGCTACAACAGATTCTATCCTTCAAATTCAGCTTTTAATTTCTTTTAGAAGTCATGAACTGAATTTGTCAATGGAGTACTTTTCAGCTTTATTGTTAGAGAGATTATACTGAGCAGGCTTGTATGTATTTTTCTTTTTTTATATATTGATGTGGAGCAAACCAGAGTGAGCTGCTTGACTAAAGCAAATGTTTAAAAGCTCTGCACAAGGTTGTGTTAATAGCTATTGGTGGAAAAGAAGAAATCCATTTAAATTCCCCTGCATTTACCAGTGAGTCCTTGCATTTACTGTAAGTCATGGACAGTATTACATCCACGTTAAATACACTTTAAATTGTTATAACAGTTTGTATGAGGAGGTAAGAGACAGTTCATACCAACATCAGATCACCAAAAATATATAGAATGTTTATTTTTATTGTTTTATTAAGTGATTAAAGGACAGTTGAAGAGAAGTGCAGGGTCATATGGATAAAAGAGTGAGACGAATGACAAAACACCAATGGGGTCAAGGGTAATACAGCATGGGTTTGGACTTGGATGTGTAGTTAAGTAGACATAATGGTAAGCTATCAAAGCAATTTAACATGCAATTTAACATTCAATATTTAATAATGTTGTGTTTGTACCACAGACTTACTTTTCCATTCTTTCTTTTAAAATATAACATAGGAATTATCCATGTAAAAAATATGGAAACATACTGTAAAAAATACAAGTTGACTTGCAGCATCCTGTTTTATCATTACTGTTAACTTTTCACCAGTTTCAATTAGAATTATATCATATTATTGGTTTAATTGGTGGCATGGTATATATTGAAATATTTTAAGTCCATTATAAGAAGTCTGTCTGTCTGTCTGTCTGTCTGTCTGTCTGTCTGTCTGTCTATCTGTCTGTCTGTCTGTCTGTGAGAGGTAAATGACAGAAGAGAGACACACTGTTTCAGCAAGGCAGGCAGAGATCACATTACCTGACGTAAGCACCTCAGCTGCATCACTGAGATTCCTTACTGCCATGGCTCTGCATTGACTTGAAAACAGAGCTCAATGAGTTCCCAACTGTCAACCCCAAGCAGAGCCCTTATGTAATACAGCATACAGACTGCAGGACCACATTTCAGCTCCGACTGGCTGGAACCAGTTTCAACGACATTTCTGCTAAAGATATTATGGAGTCTATATGTCAGCGTCTCGTTGTATGTGTTACACTTCTATGGCAACGATTTATTTGTTTGACCTGTTGCTTCCCTTTCCATTGAGCGTTTTATTGATCACCCTAGGTATATTATTGTGTCTCTGAAATGGGGAAAGTCAGATTGCTAAGGGTGGATGGGATGGTGGTTGGTGTGTGGCATTATGCGTTTTGTTCTACAACATAAACAAACAAAAAAAAGTAAACCCGCTGGTGAATGTCTGAAACTTTTGTGTCTCTAAAACAGTGGTTGCTAAAAAGTGGATAATGAGACTACTTAAATTCATCATGCATTACATTAGCCCCCTTTAACTTAGCAGCGTTGACCTTATGTACGGTTTTATTAAATTAACTACTTTAATCTAATACTTCCGAACCGCAAAAGGGGGTTTTTTCTACTGGTGAAACAGTGTCCTACTCAAGCACGGGAATCCGATCTGTCTTTTACACGTTTTAATTCACCAAGCACTCGAACATACATTACACATGCTAGTTAAACAACAGCTCAGCTTCACCAGTCAACAAACTGATCCTACCAACCGGCAAGTTAACGTATGCGCAGATGGGACCACATCCGGTCTACATATTTGGAAAACTTTGTGAAAACTCCACACCTCCCACTTGGGCTACTTGTCATTGACCAAGTAGGCCACAATACTATTATTAGCACACAAAAATAATGCACAGAACATGCAAAATCCCTGAGGTGAAAATTTAAAGAAACAGCATGTAAATGATCACAGAAACAGTTTTGGTCTGAGTACACACATACAAATGTCCACAGTTTCAGCATCCCTTAGGTACTTAGGGGAGCAAGGGAAGCCCCCTCCTGCTCCTCCACTGGCAGCAACACGAGTTTGGTGTCACAACGTCCACAGACTCCTCCTGAACCTGAGCTCTGGCACCGATTGGCCCCTCGTTAGAAAGATTGGCAGCCAGGTATAGGAGGGTTTGAAACTCCAGAGTGGTCAAGTCACCTTCCTTACCAACACTGCTCAATGATCTCTTCAATACGCGGACAGCGGCCTCCGCCGCTCCATTCCGATGCGGCGAGTCCGCTGGACTAAACTCCCACACCCAGTCAGTCCCAGCCACTACTGCTCTCCTTTGGACTACCGCCTTGTCAATCCCCGCCAGGAAGCTGTAAAGATCCTCCAGCGCAGGTCTGGCCCCGACGAAATTGGTACCCTGGTCGGACCAGACCTTCTTGGGATGGCCCCTTAGGGCGGTGAATTGCTGATACGTCTGGAGGAAGCCCTCAGTCGATAGGTCTCCAACCAAATCTGCGTGAATCGCTCTCGAGGCCATACAACTAAAGACCACGCCCCAGACCTTTTTCTTCGTGCGCCGCCTTACAACGTCCCTGACTATGTATGGGCCGAACAGGTCTAACGTTGTGTACTCGAAAGGAGCTGCTGGCCCGGTGCGTACAGAAGGGAGATCACTCATCACTTGAGTGCATAACTTTGCTCTGCGCTTCCGGCAATGTATACATGAGTCAATTACTCTGCGGGCGACCCTAGGGCCTTGCACCACCCAGGCTCTTTTCCTCATCCGAAGTAGGGTGCCGGCAACGCCTTCATGGTTAGTACGGTGGGCTTCTTCGGCAAGGAGGGTGCTGATTCGCTCCCTGTAGGGGAGCAGTGGAACCCCAGGTCTCTCCTTATCAACAGACTGTATCCGGCCGTGGCACAACAAGAAGCCCGTTGCATCGTCCTTGCTCACTACCAGACGGTTGAGTGTCGTCGTGGGGAAAGTCCCAGCTGTCTGAGCAGTGAGGCATAAGTCCTGGAACGCCTCCCCACGCTCCTGGACTGTGAGTACCCCCTCTCTCTGTTCTCGTTCGCAGGTTCGACTTCTGCCGAGTAACCAGGAGGATACGGCTCTGCGGACGTATCCGACAGCCCCACAAAGCTTGGTTAATGTATCAAACCTTGAAAGATCCACATGGCTTACAAAAGCCCCAAAGCCTCTTCCTACTGCAGGCAGTTAGGTGCTGTCGAAGAAGACCCTGTAGTTGGCGAAGATACCTTGTTCTCGACCAGAGAAGACCCCGTGGTTGCACCCTCCCCGACCATGGCACAGACACCGCTAGGACTGCCTGGAGTAGGCAACTTCCTTGCCTGGGCCCTCGTAATGATGGCTGAGAAAGCTTTCCTCTGGAGCTTACTCACGACCTCCCTAGTACCTGAGGCCACCTCTGCAGCAGACTTCATGGGCCACTCCTTCACCGACCTGGTAAGGAATTCAGGACCTCTCTGCCACAGGGAATCACCGTCAAGCTGCTCAGGGGAACACCCTCTCGTGACTAGATCGGCCACGTTGTACTGACCGGGAATCCACCACCAGTCACCCACAGGCCCGGTCTCCTGGATCTCACCAACGCGATTAGCAAAGAAGGTTTGAAACCCGTAGCTCTCCCGCTGGATAGCACCCAACACAGTCTGGCTGTTGACAAAGTGGTACCACCTTTGCACTTCCAACCGCCCATGTTTCAGTACGTACCCCTTTAAGCGGGCTGCAAATACAGCTCCGCAGATCTCCGCCTTAACCGCGTCGCCCTTCTGGTCGAGGGGTGTCAATTTAGCCTTTGACTCCACGAGCCGGGTCACAACACCCCCGGAGGTCTCCCAGCGTAGGTAGAGAACCGCCCCATAAGAGTCACAGCTCCCGTCAGTAAATGTGATACCCCAGGGTTTACCTACCCATCCGGACGGCGTAATACTCCTGGGGAAAGTGATGGCACTCAGCCGGGTATACTCTTTGAAGAGCTCAATCGCCCTCCCGCATAGCTCATCAGACAGTGGCTTATCCCACGTATCCTTGACCAATGTCCCGGCCTCCTGAAAGGCCCTCCGAAAAAAAAAAACCCTTTCTGTTTTAGGGGTGTTGCTAGACCAAGGGGGTCATAAAGACCGGCTATCTGACACAGCAGCATACCACGTGTAAGGGGATTCAGCGTCTTCTCCTCTATGTCCCCCACAGTGAGGTCGAGCCCGGTGCTTTTTCTTCCTCGTGGAGAAGTTAACGGCCACCATGAGGAACAGTTGGTCTTCCTCCACATGGTAACCCACTCCCAGGGCCTTGATGTCCTCGTCCCGTAACTGGTTGGGTAACATAATAGTCTCCGGTTTAGCCGGAACAACACCTTGCCTCCCACTTTGACCAGACCGCACCCAAGGCTTAAGGTAAAACCCCCCGGTTGCTAGAATGGTCTCAACCCCTTTAAGGATCTCGCTCAGTCTCTGGGGGTCATTGTGGGACACCAGAATGTCGTCTACATAGGTGTTGTCTACTATGACATGTCTCTCTTCCACTTTGTCGGCGAATTGTGGTAGTTGGGCGGTCTCCCGCATGGCCACCTGGGCGATACAACCGGCCGGCTTATCGCCCATGTTTACCCGTACAACGGCGTAGTCCTCGATTTCGTCTGCCGGAGAGTCTCTCCACAGGAAGCGATGGACATGTACTTCTTGATCCTCCAACCACACCGAGTTGTACATTTTGGTCACGTCTCCAATCGCCGCATGCTCTCCCTCCCGGAAACAGAGCAGCACCGCCCGGATGGGGTTCAAGACTAACACCCCTGAATTCCTGGCTGCTGTCCCAGACAAGTCTCACCGGAGTGGAGACAGAGCGCGGATTGGGTGCTGTCAGGTGGTTCACCCACCACACAGCTCCTTTCCAACTGTCCATCACAGCCCTGGAAAGCTTGACTGCGGCCCCCCTGGCAACCATATCGTGCACTTGCTTCACGTAGGCCCCCCTCCACAACGGATCTCTCTCGAGGCGCTTCTCTGATTTCAAGAACACCGCCTCAACAGCTTTTCGGTTGTTGGGTAGGGTAGCGGGGTCCTCCTTCCAGGGATATCTGGTGTCCCAGTGGGGTTTGTCGCTGTGGTCGACGCTTAACTTGAAGGTCAGCCCTCTCCTGATGAACTCCAGCTCTCTCTCGTCAGCGAGAGACATCTCCTTCCCCCCAGGGGCGCATTTTCCACAACGGCATCCTCCGCACATAGGATCGCAGGCGGTACCAATGCTGTCCCATTGCAGCCACTTGACGATCTCAGCATTGCACGCAGCCGTGGTTCCAATTTTTAAGCTGCTCTCTTGCTCCGGGCAGTAGTTATGGAGAACCTCCACTCTCCTGGACTCCGCTTTCATGGAGCAAGCAAAGTGGGTCGACGAGCGGCGTGCAGTCACCTCAACGTCCTCGAAGAGTTCCGGGTGCACCACACTGACTGTCTTTCCGAGCGGACCGTCCCACAACACCAAGTCGCCGCACCTCATCATCCACTGTGGGGCAAGGCGGCCTCTGGAGAGGCATCACCCCTTTTGCATTCGTCCTTGCGACACAAAAAGTTTTTATTGCACGGACCGTCACTCACATGGTGATCCAGGCATTTGGGGCAAGCTTTTGTCCTTTTTACTTGAGCCCTCCGTTCTGACGGGTTGGCTTTCTTAAATGTCTTACAGTGGTATAGACGCCCAGTATGTCCCTCCTCGCCACACATAACACAAGGATCTCGCGATGATTCTCCTCTCGCCTCGCTTGCCGTGGCCTTGGTAAATGAACGCCTCTCCTGCCACCGGTCCCCTGGCCTTTCCCTTGGTTTCTCGCGGGGGCTCAGCTCCCCCGCTCTAGCAGCGTTCACTCGTCTAGTGGACTGTAACTGCTCCAGTTGCAGAAGAACCGTCTTCTGATCTCTCAGGAACTGCCATATTTTGTCAAAGCGGTTACGGGGGTTGACGTTGCTGGCCGCGTCGCATCGGTACACCAGCCACATTTCCTTCAAACTGTCCGGCAACGTACTCTCAAGGGACCGGATCACCAACTGGTTTCTTATGGCGTCCTCACAACCCAGGTCTATAAGGTCCAACAGCGCCCTTTCCACCGCCTGGATCAACTGCAATGCCTCCCTCGGTTGGTTGCTGCGCACAGCTGGTAATCCTTGTAGCTCCAGGATGATATCGTCCGCTGTCTGCGACATGTCCCCATAACAGTCCTCCAAAACCCGGAATACCTCGTCCGCAGAACGGCACTGAGGTAACTTGATTTCACGTTTCACCGCGTCAACAATGCTGTCCAGCAGGTGAAAGAGCCTACACTCTGGGGAGCCTGTGGGTTCTGCTAATGCCTGAAGGGTCCCCCAGTTACTCTTCCAGCGCCAATAGCTCCTCCTGACTGCAGAGAATTTTGGTAGGCTTAGGGGTGCGAGTGCAATCCTTGGCCCGGTTGACCCCTGAGAGATGGCAGATCTGCTCCGCCCCACTTCGACGCTATCCGGTAGCACACCATGCGCTCCTCGCTGCTGCTGTGGTGTGCTAGAGAGGCCGGGCACAAACGTTGGGCTCATGGACCACTGTGGTGGATGTCCCCGTGGAGGCGCATCTGGTCTACATCTGCCCATATTTGGAAAACTTTGTGAAAACTCCACACCTTAAGTAATGCAACCGTCATGTAGATTGTTTATCGCCTAATGTTAGCCTTTTACTTCTTGCTGAACAAAAAAAGTACCATAAATGTGTGCTTAACATAAAGCTTATTTTCTGCAATATAACAAACTCAATGGTAAAATCTCATTGGTTTTGGTAGAGGGAGCACTTGCGATGCTAATAACAGAAATATGTCATCTCTGCAACACTCTATTATTGCTCTAAGCATATTTGTTTGCCCAGACTCGTGGGAGTTGGGGATGAAAGTGCAACAGCGACTCAAGAGCAGCACCGTGTCCGCAGACAGATAGATAAAGGACAGGAGGGGGGGCAACCACGGGGTGACAATCTATCTGAACAAGCCCACACAGACGTTGACACCCCTGGCTGTCTGGCAGACTCATTATTGCCTGTTGTTTTTCAAAACATTGCAAAGGAAGTGAGGAGAAATTAAATGATGGATAGAGGAAGAGAAAGTGAAGCAGAAGACGAATGCAAAGGATGTTGAGTGGAGAGACAGACGCAGATTAATTGAATACTAAAGAAGAGAGAGAAAGGAGAGTACAGAGCGGAAAAAGAGAGGAAATGTGTTCATGTCGCTTACAAATCAAGTGGCCCTATTCCTATGGGAGTGCTGTCAACTGCTTCTGCTGCCATACGTTGTTGAGGGATTTTTTTTCGTAGCAGAGTTGTCATGTCTTGTTTCTTCATTTGTCGTTTTTAGCGGAGTCTAATGAGAACCTCAGTTGGGCTGGTTAAGCTCGGCCTGTCATCCATTTGATGTGAGCACAAGGGGGCAAAATCACTGTCTGCTTATGGACAAAAACCTGTTTGACTGTTTCGGCACTGAAGTGTCTTGGGAGGTGTTTGTGTGTAGCGGGTCAGACGGTTGGTCTTTTCCACACAAAACATAATAAATCTGTGTCTGTAAATTTGCAAAAAGTCCTGGTATCCAGCTGAAAATCAGCATAAACTGCAAAAAAATAGAAAGTTAGCAATCACTGATTTAGGTTTAAATGTTACTGCTTGTGATACCAATTTAGAAATTACATGCATTACATATCATTTTAACTAACACTTATTTCCAAATTTAACTTGTGGGGCCACCGACCCTCTGATTGGTGGACCTCATGGACTCTATGGTGGAACCCGGTTCCACATTGTTATGGAGAAGAAACATAAATCAGTCAGAAATAAATCATAACAAGAAAGTATTTGACCACCATTTAGAATTAAGATGGATGATGATCTGTAAAGGTTAATCTAGTTTTAGACTCAGGTTGTATCACAAGTTAATGGGGCAGTCATCCATCCTCCTCATTCATATAAATAACATTTATTAAAGGGTGGAGGGGGGGACAGTCCAACGGATCACTTCCCTAAAGCCTATTCTTTCCCTCTCTGAAGAGTGTTATTGTAAGCTATATTTGTATCTTATACAGCAGTACTACCTCAGCATGTATCACTGGTTTCTCGTTTATTACGGTAAAAAGGAGGTATAAGGAATATTAGAGGAATTTCACATACTGTATCAATACTTCTGAGTATAATATTTTCCTTGCACCAGATTATGTCTACTTGTTTCTTTTTTAAATATATGCCTTCATATGGAGACCATGAAACTTATTTAAAGGGTTTTAATGAATTAAAATATCCCATATAAAGATATAATTACATGGTATGTGGATGAAGCTGTTATCCAAAGCGATTTACACACAAATCAATACCACAGACATGCCTATGGACAATTTGACATGAGCCACAGCCGCCCACAAAGAATGACATCTGCTTAATAAAGATAAATGCTACTACTTTATGTAAACAAATACAGTTTATATCTATTAGAATGTCCAAACACTGCTGTTTCACAGCAATTTACTAGTCTACATTCACACTATCACAGTCAATTTAGTTTCAACCCAGAAGGCATCACTCAAGAGAAACTGCAAACTCTTACTTTATAGAAGAAAGTAATTAATTGTTTAATAAAGTAAAACATTTAATAAAGTCATCATTCTGTTCACCCGTCTAATTTCTATGTACAAATTAAGTAAAATAGATGATAATCATGCCATATGAAAATCTGTAGAGAAAAAATGAAATTAGCTTTGGTAAGAAATTGTACTGGGGTCCTCCAAGGCCCGACTGAAGGCCCTATTTTATTCAAAATTCTATTAATAATTTACCGCCTGATTGAAGTATGTCTGCCTGAAATCAAAGATTTTTGTTAAAGACGACATATTATGCTCTTTTTAATGTTCATATTTGTACTTTGTGCTTCTACTGTGACATGATTCCATGCTTTAATGTTCAAAAAGCTCTTTATTTTTCTCCTACTGCATGTTCTGCAGCACTTCTTTTCACCCCCTGTCTGAAACAAGATCCCAGTCTGCTCTGATTTGTTAGCTGGCCAGCTCTGTTGAGATTAGTCAAATGCTTATAGAGAAACTCCATCTGTATAGGAAACAACAGGATAAAAAATTATAATTAAGAAGCCGATGCTATTTGTATCAATAGTAGTTAAATAATTATGTAAAGCAGCAGTATTTGCAGCAAAGCTTGTGCACGTTTTCAGATGTTTTTGTCTCTAATATTTCCTAGGAAGTGTTATATGTTTATAGTGTTTCTAAGTGTTTTGCATTTTCCACAAAAAAATCAGTGTCTGGAAATATGTGGGGTACAAAGCCCTAGTATCCAGCTGTATATCAGTCAAGGTAGTAAAAACCCTGTAAAGCAGTATAAACAGCAAAGCTTTAGCATGTTTTATAAATGTCATTGTCCTTTAATATTTCAGTTTCCGCAACAGGAAAGAGAGACAATGAGCAATGAGGCATGTGGTCTTTAAACAACTGATTTCAGCGATGATATGACTGACTTTCATCCCTGATAAGAGTCCATGTTTTTGACAGTCTACTATAAATCAAAATGAGATGTAGATAAAGGCTGAAACAGCAACCTGCAGGTGTCACCAGGTGGAACACGGAGCTGAAGATAATCAAATCTGTCTGAAAAGCAGCTAGAGGTGTCATCTCAGACCTGGATTGTCCAACACAACTCACATCAAATAAACTCAAACTCATGCAGTAGCCTTGTGTGTTCAATCCCTTTGAAGAAACCACATATGGTAATCTGACAAGGTGGTCACCTCTATTTTTGTCACTGGATGTGTCATGGGACAGCGCAATGGCAGACTGAAGACTGACAGGGAACAGAAAGCACGTTCAAACATTGAGACGCTCTGCTACAAAATGTCTGGTTTTCGAAAAGGAAAAAGGAGTGGAGTTTGAATTTTGACAGCAGAATGATGTGGGCATTTCAGTCATCAGGCATAAAGAAACACAAAGTTACCCCTCTGATGACTGAGAGGAGGTCAGCTAGAGCCAGCTGTCAAGACGTTTATTTTTATTTTTTAAGATTAAACTTTTTCTTTGTGAGAAAAAAACTTTACAGAGAATAGAAGCCATCAACAACCATTATATTGACCATTTCTTAAGACGTCATTCACTTTTGATATATCTTTAGATGGATGCACCGCTTATTTAATGTTATGAAGACCTCATAAGGAGTGAGCTGCAGTTGAATAACCAGTAATTCAATGCAGATGACCACACACACAAGGGCAAGTGTAATCCAAGCCATCATTTGAAAAGAGTGGCACGCAGTATGTTTCATCCTATACGACAGAATATATGAGTTCCTTCCTGGAAGACGATTCTACTGTGTTGAATAGAGGTCAAAGGTTGAGGTCAGCTACACATCAGTCAGGGTTAAGCAGCTCCTTCAGAGATGCTTTGATGCTTGGTAACAATAAACACCTCTGTTCCACAATTGTAGGTATCCTCTATGAACGTGTAGGTACTGAGTCTTTAACAGCACAGTTAACTTCTAAATGTATGTATTCATGATACTTGCTAAATTGGGGTTAGGACTGTTTTTTTTTTTAATTGTCAGCTTGTTCTTTCGTTTGTTTATTCTTGTATTAGTTTGTTCCAGAATGTATTTATTTATTTCCATATTTATTCATTTATTTCTGTATTTAGTGATAGCTCGACAATTTTTGTACTCCATAAATTGAACACAGTCAAGACTATTTGTTTTTTATGGCTTTAAATTGAATTCAGCTTTGATTAACGTTCACATTATTATTATCATTATTATTATTATTATTATTATTATTATTATTATTATTATTATTATTATTATTATTATCATTATTATTATTATTATTATTGTGTGTATTATTATTATTATTATTATTATTATTATTATTGTGTGTATTATTATTATTATTATTATTATTATTATTATTATGTAAAGAAATATGAGCTAAGTCTTAATCAAATATATTATATTTTTAAATGTTTTAACTTTGTTAAATTAATGAACCTTTGTTTCCTTTTGATTAACCCATTGATTTGTGCTCTGGTTCTGATTGTTTCAGATGGGCTAAAGGTGGTAACTTGATTTTAGACGTACATGGTGACACCTATGAGGTAATTGTGGATCACTCTTTCTTCACTGAGCCTGTTTCCTGTGAGGTCACCAATGCACTGGGCAACACCAACATAAGCAGAAACGTGGACGTCTACTGTGAGTGTGGTCAGCTTTTTCAAAGTGCAGACTAGCTGAGATAAATAACATATATGTATTTTGTGTACATATGCCATAAAATGCATTTATTTACAACTGGTTTTTTTCACTTTACATTTATGTACCCCTCACAAGTCATACAGGGGCTAGTAACTGTGGGGTGGTTGTGGTGTGGGTTATACATCGTAGGATTTTGATACTAGAGACGGAAGTTCTCTTCTAGGTCCAATACAGTTATACTTTGTGTTTCAGTCAACATGCAATATTTATCAGCCATAAGTTTCATGAACAATTCAAAATATGATTGTTCAATGCCACCTGTTAAAGCGTCGGTGGTGTTAGTTTGGTTCAGATAGTACATAATTATGTCAGAAAAAAATCCCGCTCCTATGGTCATCTATCCAAAAACAGACAAAGAAATACACCCTTTTGTTGATTGAGTACACGTAAAAATATGGACGTCTAAACATCTTTTGAGTGTGTTAGAACTTCTTAACAGAACCTTTGACAGATTTAAGAGAAATGAAAATGCTATTCATCAAGGAACCACTTAGGAAAAAGATAAAGCTTAAATTCTTCAAGTTGGTGACAGAAGACTATTAGGATATACTATACAGTGCAAATACTTCCGGTAACGTTTTCCTGAATGTTCAGTTTAGTTAATTATGATATATATATTTTTATATATCTGTTCTCCAGTTGGGCCACGGATGGCAGCGGAGCCTCAGTCTCTGCTGGTGGACCTGGGCTCTGATGCTGTTTTCAACTGTGCTTGGACGGGAAACCCCTCTCTGACCATTGTTTGGATGAAACGTGGCTCAGGAGTGGTACGTATTATTCCACTCAAGTGCATTGCACACAACCGTTTATTGAGACCATTTTAAAAGGGCCTCACAACAGTTATCTGAAACGGCAAGAGCTTGGATTATGAATAAGATGTGAAGTCTTAACTTGAAAAATCAAGATTCAGTTAAAGATTAACCAGCCTATTCACAAAGAGAGCTTATTCTGCATACAAATAATCTTAGTTGGCATGGAAGTCTTCAGATGATCATGGCTTTGCACCAGCTTCTTCAAATGTTTTCTTATCGGGGGATGGAATACTCTGTCAGTGTGTGTGTTTGTGTGCGGGGTGGGGGGGGATTCAAGGTTCAAGGATAATTTTTAGTTATTCTGCGACACAGGGTAGAACAATAAAATGCTATTGTAGTCAAGTCCATTTACGTTTCAAAAGAAAAACAGTAGTGTGTACCTGCAATGCAACAAAACAATGGTGAGTTCTAGGGCTAGAAATGTAACATAAAGAAAAAGACTTCATGGAAGTATGTCAACTCTAGTGTTAGAGCACCACGCATCATCATTGAAGTGCATCTCCCCTTTCCTTTCGGAGTACTGGGATCCGCCTGTGCAACAGCTTGATCCAATTGGCCATGATGGAACCAGGTCTTTGTATAGCCTTAGGTACTAGCTGGGTTTGCTTTGCTACCATCCTGGCTCTCCTCCGTCTCTTCCTTGGCTGGTTCTTCCTACTTGGTGAAATGTGGTTTGCAGGTGTGACTGTGTGGACGAAAGATGGCGTGTTTGATGTTCATCTCAAAGTCTGCTGCACTGAAAAAACTGAAAGGTTGACTTCAATTGAATGTATTATGTCAACAGATTTCAAATACCTGTAACAGGCTAGTTGAAAGCAATAATATTAGGTTGAACCTTACATTTTTTATTTAAACTTAATATTAATGCTTGTAACTGACCTAATACAGTTATATGAAATCTGTTGACAATACATTTAATTCAAGTCAACGTTTTCCCTATTTCAGTGTGCCCTCTTGTTTTTTAGAAATAAAGACAGAAATTCAAACAATAATCCAGCAAACTTCATGCAAGATATGACACTTGCACTGAGGTTGTCAAATAGTTTATCATGAGTTTTTACAATAACAGTAATACAGGTCATTTGCAACTTCCACACCTGCCTGTAACAAAATATTTTAGTATGGATGAATCTGTTATTGTAGATAGATGTGCAGCAGACCACATCAAACTGTCCTCGCTCTGTATATACAAGGCATTGACATATTTCAATCACTGAACATTTAAACATTCTCTCATTTTCTGCTGTGATTTGGAAAAACAGTCCAAATGTTTCCTTTCAAAATAAGGTATGCCAAAAACGCACAACTTTCCCTGAAAGCTGAAATGAATAAATCACATGTTCCTGTTGTAGCTGATTGAAGTGCTTAGGATAAAAAACTAGGTAAAACATCATAATCAGGAGCATGCTATTTGAATGGCAAAATATTTCAGCTAGTCACATTTTTCACCCTGCAAACTGTTTGCGACATCGCTTACAAATCGTTGTCAGCGTCAAGCAGCTTGTTGAATCCTGCTCTCCTTTTGTGTTAAAGTAATTGGTGCCTAACTACATAGAAATAACTAATTTCTCCTCCAACCTTTAAAACTGTTTCCCTCACAACACAGGTGCTTAGCAACAAGAATACTCTGACAATGAAAGCAGTAAAGCAGGAGGATGCTGGGAAGTATGTGTGTCGGGCTGTAGTCCCCAGAGTGGGTGCCGGGGAGAAGGAGGTGTCGCTCACTGTGAATGGTAAGTACAATGGCCCGTCATGCACTGAATGTCAATGGCACTTTGTCCTCACAGCACAAGATTCTGTATAAAGCAATGCAGAGGGAGAAGTCTGAGTGAGGAACAGAACCATGTGTGTGGTGCTGAGCAGGATTCTGGCCACAGTTATAAATCAATAAGTTATTGGGTTGATGTGAATCTAAATCTTTGTGTAGGCTTGATTACCATCTCAAACGTTGTGTACAATTTCAATATTTGTTTTTTATAGTTTTTTTATTACAATATAAAAAATCGAAAATCTTAATTTATCCAAGGGGGAAATCATTGTTTTGTGACTGCATTTTACAAAGAATTAAATAACATATAAAACAATTGTAATAATAATAATTAAAATATTTATAGAAATATAATAAGTTTAAACAAGAATGTGCAATGAAAATATAAATCAAAATAAGGATACATTTACAAAATCTTCCTTTCACTGCTGTGATTTGGGAAAGCAGTCAACATTTTTTATTTCAAAATAAAGAATGGCAAGAACGCTTCGGTTTCCCTAAAAGCTCAAAAGAAAAAATGAAATGCATATAAAAATTGTTCACATGAATCCATGTTGAGTTTGATTTTGTCGTGATTCCGTCCCTACTGTAGAAAGCTTTCACATGTACCTGTACTGTTAGGAACAGCCAGAACCTGGTAATGGGGGGACAATTTGGAGCAGAACAAAATCTCTCAATTTGACAAAACGATGCTGAGAATTAAAAGCAACAGTCCCTGAGCAAAAATGGAAATATCAGCATTCCCTTTCAATGAATGAAAATTACCCCGAGATGATTGTGGACAGAGAGGAGATCCCCTCCCCCCCCGCAGCACGGCAGTCATTGAGAGTTATTAAGGCTGTGTGTCATTGATTTCTAATGGCTACATTTCACACCTTTATCTCCACTGATGGCCGCAGTACATTGAAACATTATTCCAACCTTTTTGAATGATTCAGTAGCTAGAAAACAAATGGTACTCTGACAATACAGTTTAATAGAGAGATGTTTTAAGGTCAGCCAGTCGAAAGACATAAGCACATTGACAAGCTGCAAGTCATTCAAGACTTGTTGTGCGAAGTCTTGGAATATTTTCACAATGGCAGAGCAGAGTGAAACAAAACATTTCTGGCCAGAATTTCAAGTTATTTAGCAATGTTTTTTCAAATTGAAGACTGAACTTAAGGTTACCTCTCAAGTCAAAACCAACTTTCTGAAAATAAGCTGTTTGTCACAGGTCACATTTAACAGTGTGCATGTAAAAAGTAAACTATTCTCAGAACCAAAGTACAATGATGATTATCTCTGTGGGTATGGTAGGTAAGAGATGATCATAAAATGTAATTTATGGATATGTTCCCCTCCACTGACCTCCAACTCTCCTGCTCCATGACTCAAATGAAAGATTTGGTTATTTATTGTCAAGTGTAAAACAATGCCAGAGCAGCAGTTGTTGCCGATGAAAATCTTAGATATCAGGCTCCTTTAAAAAATGCTCATTATTTATGCATACATCTGAAAATATATCACGTGATTTGTTTTGTTTCTGTAAACAACGAGAAGCCATGCCCTGAGAGCTGTCTGAGGAGAGGACGGATTTTATGAGAAGAAGATTTTTTTATGATCAGCAGTTTCTGGAGTTTCCTAAGTGTCAGGGCTGTCACTCTGTGTTCAGTGTGTTCAGCCATCAGAGCGTTAGACCCTCAGACTGATCCAAACCCAATAGGGTGGTTACTTATTGTCTGACAGCCGTTCGAACAACAAGGACGACTACTCAACAGCTGTAAAGTCCCCTAACTGTTCAGATTAATGGAGGGCAGTGCGACCTTTTTTATGTAGTTTTTTTATGCAGGACATACGGTACAATGTTTCTTCGTTTTGTTACAGTACACTGAAAAAACTGAAACATTGACTTTAATTAAATGTATTATGTCAACAAATTTCACATAACTAACTGTATTAGGTTAGTTGAAAGCAATAATATAAATGTAACCTAATATTTTAAATTTAACTTAATATTATTGCTTTAGCTAATACAGTTGTGTGAAATATGTTGCCATTATTAATGAAATTAAAGTCAACGTTTCAGGGGTTTTTTGTGTATAGGTATGCTTACAACTAATGTCACTATGGTAACTGCTGATGATGTCTGGTTGTTTCCCTATTACACTCGTTATATTGGAATGATTCGAATCTGTGAACACTTTTGTATGTGTCTTATATTAATATAATTGAGTATATAAATAACATCCATCTATACTGCTGATTAAATTTAAAAAGTTCATATATGAGTTATAAAGTATAGGAAACTGAGAATTTGAAAGAGTTTGAAAGATGCAACGAATTGGCTCCCTAGACAATAAGCAATGGGATTTTCCCATCATATTTTGGAATACTGCAGAAAATAACACTTTTTGTTCTGCAGTATAATATGTATATATGAAAACACACCAAAGTGATGATAGTTGAAGCATGACTGCAAATCCAGATGTAATTAACTAATGTTAAGCTATATACAAAGTACATCAAGGTCGCACATCACCACCGCTAAGCTAAAGGAGGGTAATGTTCGGAGTGATTCGTTTTTTACCAGTAATGGGATCTGAGCATGGCTCCGCCCCGCTGAAGCAGTTAAAGCTTGCGCTGCGGTTATCAGGAAGATGTATGGCTCAGGTTCATATTGTGATGATCGAGTGTCTCCTTCTCTGTGCCTCTACAGGCCCTCCCACTATCTCCAGCACCCAGACCCAGCAGGTGCTTTACGGAGAGAAGGGTCAGATCAAGTGCTTCATCCGCAGCACCCCACCTCCTGACCGCATCGTGAGTCATGTTATTCCTCATTCCATTCACTCATTCATTTCCAGAGAATAAGACTACGACTTTTACAGACACATACACCATATATATATATATATATATATATATATATTTTATATATAGTTTAATTTTCCTGTAAAATAGCACTATATTACTATTAAATTATTCACAACCCTAAGTACGAGAAATGACTAGATCGTTCTTGATGCTCACAGTGGTGAGTAATATAAATTCTCTCAATTAGAAACATCAGGAAACCATGCCAACAGTACCATATTGTAAAAAAAAAAAAAAAAAGACAACAGACTTTTGTTTCAGCGTAGCTCCTCTAACATGTGTGTGTTGTGCCTCAGGCCTGGTCCTGGAAGGAGACTGTTTTAGAGTCGGGGACGTCTGGACGCTACACTGTGGAGACAGTCAGTACAGATGAGGGTGTGATCTCCACACTGACCATGAGTAACATCGTCCCTGCTGATTTCCAGACCATCTACAATTGCACAGCATGGAACAGCTTCGGCTCTGACACTGAGATTATACGACTCAAAGAACAAGGTGAGTAAAACAACATAACAGACAAACAACTTAATGTAACTCACCAGTTAATGGGCAAAATCACATTGAACATATTGATTGCTGTTTGTTAGTTTTGTATTAGCGCAAACATGTTCAGATTCCAATCAAAATGTTACATTAGTAAAACGTCATGTTATGGGCATCTTGCTGCGTAACAGTGACTGAAAAACAATCATGAATGCTTTCACGTTTAAAAAAAAGAAACATGTTCTTATAACAACAGGAGCCAGCAGGTATCAGTTATTAAACATGTTGGTTACATTTTTACACAGACATTATTGATTTGTACCCAGGAATTTCCTGCAAGAGCAGCAGCTGTGTTTGATGACCAGAAATAACAGAATTCATAACAAATACAACAGTTTTGCCTCAAACAACCTATATGTCTTCATTTCCTGATATGTCTATCTATTTGTAAGGTCATGAATTTCATTTCAACATCTATCTATGAACAGACCAAAAACGCCCTTTTTCTTCACTTTTGTGTCAATGCTGTCAACTAGGAGTTAACGATTCCCACACTCAGAATACCATAATACCGCGATAACATTTACACATAATGTTATATGATAATATCAAAAAAGTGATTGATGAAACATTGATGACTCAAAACAGTATAATAATTATTGTGATGTGTACAGCACCTTTATTATTTTACAATCACTTATTATTTTTAAGCCAAAGTGCTTCTGCTTTCCTTTTCTAATTAAAATAAAAGTAGCCATGACCTGAGCAGTGGCAAAAAATGTTATACATTTCCTCTGGCAATTATTAATATGGCCTGGGCCTCCAGCAGCAGGAAGCTAGTGTTGGCCAGAGGAGAAACAACTGCAGCCCAATGTGAAGCTCTCAACCCAGTAGCTGTGTCAGTATCAGTATTACACTGAAACTGTTTTATAACAGTCTGTAATTTGTGTGCCGCGCTATGCAGGGTTGGTCATGCCAAGAAAAGCAGTTGGAAGCGGTTGGAAACAGTTGAATTGTGCGCAAAGGGGGACGAGAGTCGGTCCTGTTGACTAATATGAACGCACTGGGGGGACGTTTTGGGGGGATATGGTGAAATTCAATATGTCCACAAATCCATAATTCCAACAGCTAAATAGAGGTGATGAATTAGGCCGCCTGCATGCACGTGTATGAATCTAACAGAATCATTCACCTACTGGAGTCTAGACCATCGCATAGAACTGTACATTTATTAATTTGTGTCAATAATTAATTTGAGGACACTACATTTCCTGGTGTCTGCACTCCAGTCCATCCTGTATTAATACCAATGCCGATGAGTGCACTAATGTGTTTGTGACAGAGGGATACGTGTCTTTTTCCTAGAAGAAAAATGTATTTTCCTGAGTGTGTTTAATACCTGAGATAACTTTCGTTGTATGGGGTGAACAACTGGGTGTTTCCTCTCGGGTAAAATCCATACTTAATCATGTTATCTGTGGAATTGATTTGTTACGCTAGGGATTCTCAGAATTTAACTTGTATAGTCTTGAACTATTGTAAACTGTTCAGAAACAGCACATTTTCAAAGCAACTCTTCCCCAAAGAGGCTGAGTTCTAGCAAAAGTCTGGTCTGAGTCGCTCCTCTTTTCAGCATCACTTCCAAATCTCATTCTGAACAATGAAGGTCAAACTATAACTTTGGTCTTTAAAGCGCCTCACTTGAATTATGTCTCCTGGCCGGCCTGTCAAAGCCACTTAAGGACACACAATTCCCTGCTGGAAAGCTTCCAGAGCTCCTATCATGATATCTACAGAAAGATATTGAACAAAAGCTTTGGCAGAGGCCTGTGTGTTGATGGAAATTGTTCTCAGCCTGTAAAGCGTAAACACTGGCCTCATAAATAATGAAACAAATTATGTGTGTGTGTCATTGTGTGTTGGTGTGTGTAAAAGAGCATGAAAAAGAAGAAGCAGCTCAGTTTAGTCTTTTGAAATGTCCTGCTGTGTTTGTGCAGAGACACTGCGGCTGGCTGTCATCATCGGCGTGGCAGTGGGAGCCTTCCTCGCCCTCTCCATCCTCCTGGGGACGCTAGGCGCTTTCTGCTGCACCCGATTCCAACGGAGTAAGTTCCCATAAGGCAAACACATCAAAACACAGTGTTTGTTCATTTTTATCTTCTGTGATAGTGTTTTTTTAAATGGTGGCAATGAATCCTGAACATGATATTTTTTACCTTGTGAGTGAACTTTATTTTCAATTTCTCTGTGTATGTGATACAAAAAGGGAGATCAAAAATCAGTTTCTCACTGTCCCAAAGAATAAAATATATACATCCATGTTTATATATACATAAATACACACCTGTACACCCACTATATATACATACTCATGCAATGACACATATATACATATAGAGGTACACATAAACAGAAGGCACACTTGTATATTTCTAAATAATCCCTTCTGTTCCGTTGCCTTGATTTGGGTGTGTGCCCAATTTGACCTCCAGCTCTGTTTCCGCCCACTCTGACGGCCCTTAGAGGGTCCTTCTGATCTTATTCTAAAGATAAAGTTTACTTTTCCTCTGTTTATAACTCCTTCACTGCATGTAGTTCTTGAATTCCTACCCCCATATGACTGATAGTCCTTCTAGAGCTTGGTTGCCTGTAGCATTGTCACTGGAACAGAGTGGAAACATCAGAGAGAACAGAGCTGGCTTTGAGATGGGTCTGTTAACTGCTCAGTTGTTTTTGTTTCTATCTACAGAGGATGTCCATCTGGTCATGTCTTCTCTTCCCGTGTCTCTTTCGCGCCAGAGGGATGTGAAAACAGAGAGTAAGGCCTTTATTACAGAGTGTGAGAATGATTCAATGTTTGCAGTTTGATGGGCAGTGACTGCAGATGCTTGTTGAGCCTTTTTTGCCAACTATATTTAATATTATTCTAAATAATTCAAATGTTACCCTCAAGTAATGTAAAGAAAATAATCTAAGCCTTAGCAGAGATAGTCCTTCTCTGGGTCGCAGCATTTTTCCATTGCATACTAAAGAATAAGCCCTTATGACAAATAACTCAATTCAACATGAGATTTTCCCCGACCACTCAGTGTAAATCAGCTACAAGCTTTGAAAAAGTTTTCTTGACAAAGCAGAGGCGGTAGAAATAAGACAGCATAGTGGAACCTGCTATCAGTGTTTCAATATGAACATGAAAATTATATTATAACCTTTGACAGTTATAACCATTAGCAAAATATGTTGTTTTCTGATGTCAAGTGAAGTAAGAATAAAGTGAAACTAGGTTTTAAAAAACCCCGTGTGTTATTTCACATCTGGTTTAATACAAGTTGTATGAATAATTTCCTGCATACAGCCTGGAGGTCAGATATAGAAACTATTGTAGACATTTGTTTTTAGGTGAATACAGCTGTTTATAGCAATTTGCCCAAAAATGTTTTGCCCTAAAAGGACAAGTTCATTTGATAATATTTAGCCCTTTCACTGAAAAAATTGAAGCGTTGACTGTAACTAACTGTATTAAGTCACATAACTGTGTAAGGTTAGTTGAAAGCAATAATATTAAGTTTAAATACAAAATATTAGGTTCAATTTAAAATTATTTATTTCAAATATCCTAATACAGGTATTTGAAATGTGGTGACATAAAACATTTAATCAAAGTTAACGTTGCAGTATTTTCAGTGCTGTACTATAATAAGGCCAATACGGAGACAATCAGTTCTTTTTATTGGTGTCTATTAGTTAAATTAATGTGAATAAATCTGTGTTGATTAGTTGAATTAATGTATTTCCTGTTCATTATGTCTCTTTGTTAAATGTAATTCATAATTAGGGCAGCAGCAACTACTCTTGGAGGCCTCAGGCAATGTATGTGTTGGTCTGCATTGCGTAATTAAAACAATAATGATGGCACTTATGAAGTACTTGATATCTAGTTATATGAGTAACGTGTGGGCAGTCTGTTATTAAAGTAGCTGAAAGAGCCACTTGTTCTTTGTTCACTGATATTGGCAGGCTTGACACCAACCTGCCTTAGTAACAAGCTGGCCAATCAAATTAACCCGATTCCACCAACCAAGGTAACTACAAACAACCAATAGTGTAAGACTTTTGGGAATTTAAGTCTGTCGCTAAAAAAAATTACACTCTATTATATTACTATAAATAGTTTATAGAAGTTTAGAGAACACTGATACCTTACAGAAAAATGTGTTTGAGACTCTTGTTCTTTGTATAATGCGTGCTATGAAACAGTTTAATGGATAACATGCATTCAAAGATAGAAAACATGAAAGTGCCCCCCGAGGGAAGCTGTGTTCCTAATCTGAAAAGTTACTTTGCTGCTACTGTTTCCTTCTCTTTTAATGTGAAATATTCACTTTGTAACTTTGCATCACTTAGCAATGTTGTACCATGACAATGTTAATTGATGAGTTTAATAGACATAGTATTGAGAGAAAATTTGCAAAGTGAATAACAGCCTGGAAAAGCCATTCAGTTTTATATCTAAAGAGTTTTAGGGTGCGAAAAGAAAAGAGCAAGTGCAGTATTCTCTGGATGATTTTACTGACTAAGCTTGTTGTGGCATCTGTGAGATAAAGAAAACTAATCATGGTGACAGGCCAGAGTCAGGCATTTTATATTCATACTGCTGGGCCAGCTATAAACAGCTGCATTATTAGATTGCAGATATTGATCAGTATCGTTCTGGGGCATGTGAGTATTATCAAGACGGGATTTATTCAAGTGCTTAGTCAGCGTGGTTACGTTGAATATTTATACCATTACAATTACTAATTACCTGAAAAAAAGTAACCTAATCTAAGTGTCAAAATATAAAAGCAATGTAACCTGATTACGTGCCCTTACCTTTGGATGATCTCAAAATTGAATTCAAAGCAAATAAAGACAAGAGAAAATAAATATCAATAAGATGTTTTTAACTTAAGTGTATTCTGTAAAATAACTGAAAAAGAGAACATTTGAATAAGTGTAAAAAATGTGCTTTTAATATATCACTCTTTATTTTAAATGGTATTGTAACATTGTACTCCTGCTAGTAATCTAAACTTAACACAAAAAGTAAGGAAATTTGTGGTTGGTAGCTTATTTTTTTGTTGTAACAATGTTTTATGGCAATACATCTTATACTGTTGGTAAGCCTGTTTTCTTACCTTTCAAATGGTGCCACATTTGTGAGTAACATGCATTGGTGGGAGGAGCAGCAGAGCTGAATATGTGGGTTGCGCCCATGAAAAATGTGACAAATCTCTTCTGCCAATGCCAAACAGCAGCCAATTTCCGGTCCGGTACAGCCGCCAGGAGGTCTGCCTTGACTGCGCTTCATGGTCAGGCCCACTTGGACTGGAACCTCAACATGTGGAGGAACATTATGTTTAGCGATGAGTCCAGATTCTGCTTACGGATCTTGGATTGTAGGGTCACAGTGTGGAGAAGACGCTTTGCTTATTGCTGCAACGATAGAATAGGAGTGGAGAGGAGGGAATGGCCTGCCTGCAGTCCTGACCTCAACCCCATTGAACACTTATAGAATCAGCTTGGCTGACTGTCCAGGCCATAGTGACCAACACAACCACATTGGCTGACTTGGGACAAATACTGGTTGAAAAATGGGATGCCATCCAGCAGTGTGTGACCAGGCTGGTGACCAGCATGAGGAGGAGAGGCTGTTGTGGCTGTGTAAGGTTCTTCCACACGGTACTCAGGCTGCTTGTTAAATTAATAAATTGTTAATAAATACATTGTTTCAAATATGTCTTGTTTCATCAGACTTCAATCATCCAATCCACCAAACAACACCAAAAGATTAAACAGCAAAAAACCAGCTGTTTGGCTTTGGCAGAGGAGATTTGTCACATTTTTCATTGGCGCAACCCACAGACTCAGCTCTGCTGCCACCAATGCATTTTCCTCACAAATGTGGCACCATTTGAAAGGTAAGAAAACAGGCTTACAACGGTTTACGATTTATTGCCATGAAGAAGCATTGTTATAACAACAAATAAGCTACCAAACAGAAATATCCTTTCTTTTGGTGTTAAGTTGTGAATCTACCTGTATCTGATTACAACTTTTTTAATATAAGTTAATACAGTAACTTTTTTGTAAAGTGATTACAAAATCCTGATACATGTATACCGTCACTCCCCAAGTAAGTGAGTGAGGGTCACACTGCAGTAGTCTGGGAAGAATGTTGTGTACACACCACAATCTTTTATACAGATGCTACGATTCAAACGCTGCTTTTGAAGCTGCCATTAGCACATTAGTCACGGACATGGTATGATACAGAACCAATGCATCCATCAGCCTCCTCTAATCAGCCGCACTGCTCTGTCCCTCCCTCTCCTCCAGGTCACAAAGGAGCGGGTAAAGTGAAAAATGACATTCGAGTGGAGATCGTCCACAAGGATCACAACGCAGCACGGGAGAGCGAGGAACATACGAGCATCAAACAGATGATGGTGGGTGAACTGAATGCTGTTTGATGCAGCATTTTGCCAACACTGCTTTCTGGGGCCTCATTTATAAACGTGGTGTAGGCTACGGCCAAAAGATGGCGTACGCCAATTTCTAAGCAGTCTGAAATGTATTCTCATAAATGATGCGGTAAACAGAAAGACAGCATTACGTTTAAACTGACCCCGTTTTGGTTACAAGTGCATGGTTTTACTATATACAGTAATTAGATTTGAGCATGTGTTTAAATTGTTAAGCATTTTAGAACTTTGTTTATTTCCTTTAACTGGTTGATAGAGTTGCTTCTGGGGGTGCGAGACGCACAGGGTGCAGTGGAGACGCTGCGCACAACTAATCGACACCCAGAACACAAACCACCAAATAAACAGATATCTCTGTTTTGTAAACAAAGTCCCAACTGTTTGTACATGTGCAAATCCAGCTAGATTGTACTTGGTTTAATATCATTTATAAAAAGGAAAGAAGAGTAGGCCTACGTTATATTTAAGTGCCAGACGCACAGGTGTAACCCCCCTCTCCCTCCCAGTCATGACTAGGGATTCCCGATCATTTCTGACAGCTTCTTATCAAGGGGGTGCGCCCCTATTCCCGGCCCTTGGCACAAACACTCTGCCTGTGTGAGGCTGTGTGCAGTGGCGGCTGGTGGAGTTTTCTCCAGGGGGGGCTATAACTCCAAAATGTATATATATATTTTTTTAAAAGCATGCATACATGTACTAAGGTATCAAACGAGTGCATTTACATAAATGAAAACAACAAAAACAACATTATAGATAGATAGAAGTGCAAAGAGAAACAAGTGAGATATATAGAGTATGTACAGTATATGCAGTTAAGAGTGATTATGTAAAGATAAGGGCAGTATAAAGAGGTGGGAATAATTGGCATAGTATAAACAGATGTAGTATGAACAAATATACAGATGTGCTATATTACTATACAGATGGCCAATATACATATATAATAAATATCTATCTATCTATCTATCTCTATATCTATCTCTCTATCTATCTCTAGATATATCTCTATATCCATATATTTAAATAATATATGTCATATATAACATGGACAATACACATACTTTATGACAGAAGGCTGTGACGTCAGCCCCGCCGCCAAATCCAGCTGCATTGAGCTCGGGGCGCAGGAGAGGTGCGCCCCAACATCGTCCTATCTCTTGTATTGAAGAGGAGCTACTGCGCATGTACAACTTTTAACGAGAGTCTATGGGCAAAGATTCCTGCGCCCCAGGGCGGAAATACGTCACCAATCAGACAATGTCAACGAACGAAACAACTTTACTCATCATTAACTATGAAATATTTATCTTGCACATCTAAAAAAATATATACATATATTTCGAAATATTTCTATTTTATTATTGCATTTTTTTAATGTCTTATTCAAGGAAATGTGGTGAGAGGTGAGTGGTGGGGCGGCGCCCTAGCGCCCTCTATTGGCCAGCCGCCACTGGCTGTGTGTATATTGTCATTAACATTTTCGGACTGCATATTTATTTATGTTGTTGACGATCAGACTTTCCGGGGCAGCAGCGTTCACAGAGTGCTCCACATGGTGCAACTCTTTGTTATCTTCAAACTGCGTCCACCGAACAATTTGATTAACTTGTCTGCACCTACCCAAGAACCAAAATCTAACTTGGTGTGAAATAGTTTTTTGTTTTTTTTATCTGTTCTGTCGGCATTTCCTTTATCGTCATCAGTCAGTTAGTCTAAATGAATATTCATACGGGGCGTTTCTTTGACTATTTATAGGCAAATATGGGTGTTACGTGAAGTCCGCAAAAGCTGCGCCGCATTTCCAGTTGATTGTGATTTATAAAGGGAAACCGGCGTAGGACGTGCTAGCGCAGTGTTTTATAAATCAGAATGAGTTTCTGCGTATTTACTTCCTTTGTAAATGAGGCCCCGGGTCTTCCATATTCGCAATGCTTGACTTAAAGCCTTGTTTGTTTGTTTGTTGAACATTCAACAAAAAACATTGTACACGTTTGCTTCTTTTACCTTAGAACACAGGTAGAGAGCTGAATAACCTGAATCAGAAACAGGGGGAAAGAACAATACCATAAATAAAATATATTGAAAACAAACAAAACCTCCAACTGAAATTGAATAGCCATGGTTACAAGTTCCGATTAGCAGGGGTTGCATAATTGTATAGTCTCTAGAAAAGCATTCATTAGTTTGCCTTAGACATTTTCCACTGTCATTAATGATCAATTTCTTCTATTTACTATCAAACATATTTTCTTTCACTCTCATTCTAGGTATATGGTAAACAATTGTACATTCCTTGGGTATTGAAAAACCCAGAATGTCCCTAATAGTAACATGCACATTTTCCCAAAAGGTACTTATGACAGAAAATGTGGGTGGGATTTGCTTCTCTATTCCCACATTACCGTCAACACGTTTGTTGTGAATTCAAGCCTTATTAACTGTGCTGCAGATTGAACGCGGTGAGTTCCAGCAGGAGCCTGTGCTGAAGCAGCTAGAGGTTCTCCAGGAGGAAGAGAAGGAGTTCCAGCACATCAAGGTGGGTGAGAATATTCAGGCAAAATGTCAACTGCAGAAAATCCAGTGGGAAATCTGATAGCTCAGCTTCAGAGAGCCAATTACCCTTGTATTTGCAGAGGTAAAGAGGCAAGCGTTTAATAAGATGTGGCTGCATACAAAACAATGTCTGTTGGCAGAGGTGTGAAGTAACTAAGTATAATTATAATTTTGAGGTACTTGTACCTCAAAACTCCATTACATTTATTTAACAGCTTTAGCTACTTTTAACAAAATGTATCTCTAAAAATGTAACTAGTGGACTAACTCTTTCAGTCACAAAAGAGTCAAATTATTTAAATATTTTACAAAGTAAAATGCTACTTGATGCAACAATATTATCTACAAATGTCACATAAATAAATATAATTGTATACACATACAATGCCATTTTTCTGGACAATGATTAATAAAAAAAATGTGACTTTAAATCAATTTTACTGATAATACTTTTGTACTTTTACTTAAGTCAAATTTTGAATGCAGGATGAAGTATTTTGACAATAATTGATTGGTACTTGGTAAGCATCTGAATACTTCTTCCACTACTGCCTGTCAGTGTAATAGGAAGAAGTACATGCCTATCTGAAGTGACAGCACAACACATGCAGGGGTGTTCCAATGATTAAGATAATCTTAGTTAATTGATTTTTACATCTTTTAATAGTCATTCACTAATTTAAGCATTTAATATTATAAATATGGGCATATATATATATATATATATATATATATATATATATATGGTAATGTCTATAGATTACCGCAACAGCACATCAATCTTAATAATCCAGAAATTAGTGTTCAAGACATAAAATGTAAAGGTTCATTTATTTCACAGAGGCTTAAGAACAACTCAGCATTCTTTTCTTACTTTGTATTTTGTTTTATAAATGCCAAGTGGTACCTCTAGTGCCTGTCCAAAAAGATCTCACAAATTCAATTTGTTCAATAGCCTGCAGGTTGCGACATACACAGGAGAGATAAATGAAGGGAAAGATAAATGGCTGCCTCTCCCTGCTGGTTTTCTATTGAACCCTCTGGGAAAATTAGTAGGAGGAGATAACCATTCAAGTTATTTATGTCTGCATTTCTCCATTAGCTTTACAGCAGAAGCATTATGATTTAGGTCTGGTTTGATAAGGCTCTTATTACTCTCATTTAGTCAAGCATGTTCTTTCTACTGCCTCATAGTCATTTAAAAGTCAGCACAGTCACATCTGAATCCTCGCAGAGAAATGAGTTAGCCAGTAATGATGTTGACTGCAGTATCACACCATGCTTCTCTACAGTTGGTGTTCACTGCAGCCCACACATACCCCGCTCTGAAGACTAAGACGTGACTACTATTACTTTTTTATTTGGAGGTACGAAAACCCACTCCCAAAGACTTTCATTGCTGAGAACAAACAGGATTTGAAATGAAAAAAACGTGCATAACTTGTGTTATGCAAGTTTGAATGCAGTGGGTTTTTTTTGCAGCTGCGATACATTTTTTAAATCAAACAAATCCTGCGGCACATCAACAACCAAAAAGGTTACAAAATTACACATTGTAGCCTAAACAGTTTCTATATTTGGTTATGAGTTCAGCTGCTACTGCATGTAGTTAGCTTTGAGAGCTTTCTTAGACACTGTTGTGTTTCTTTCATAAATGTTACCTGTTTTTTCAGTTTACGCAGGGGAACAAAATAGTCACATTTGTCACCACAACTTCCCGTGCATCAATCAATTCTATTGTCTTAAATTAACAAGATCGCTACCTACTGCCTAATGGAAGTGTATTTAAGTACTTAGTCAGACAGCGTTGCAGGCGCAGAAGCTCAACAATTGCAAACTATTTGCAGCAACTAAATAATATTTTTATGGACCAATTTAGTAAAATTTTACAATTTCCAACAGCACACTTGACGATCCCTCATGGCGCACTGATGTGCAGCGGCACAGTGGTGGAAAATCACTGCAGTAAGCAATTAAATTGCTTTATTTCAATTTGTTGCACTGGCTAAGATCAAGACAGAACATGAGATGTAAGAAAGAAAGAGCTCAAGGTTTTTAAAAGCAGCCATCAATGGCCTTCTCATTTATGCTTTCTTTGCATGTGGGCTTTTAAGTAGAGGCAAAGCCATTTACTACCTGCAAGTATGGGGTAACAATCATCTTTACAACATACAGAAAAATACCTGCATACTGTTTTGTTTTTCTTAGTTATTCTTTTTTATTCTATAGTGGCCTAACAATGTATTAACCACAAATTGTTCAAATGGTCAAACATGGAAACTTTGTGTTGCATTTTGGTTTGTTGAATGAACAGCTAAACATCCACTAGGGAAAAGTACATTGCCCTTTGTAAGCCAGTTAGCCAATTAGCAGCTGAGCTGTGAAATGGTAGCATTGACTAGTTTTGACACATTTTTTTGACAGCAGAAGGGGGTGAAATTTGTAATTTGACTGTCTCACTAATAGGAAGAAACGCTGATGTATGAGAGATACATGAGAGCCAATGAGGGCAGCAAATGCTGAGATGCTTCATAATACTTTTCACCACTACATTCCCCCACACTCACCGTTAGATCACACATTTTGCCCAAGCTCTAAGCCAAGTCTTTCTTCCTACTTAATATACAATACCTTAGCCAAGTGACTACATTAAAGTGATCAAAATTCTTGATTTAAATGGTATAAGCATTACCACACTACTGAGTAAATTTACTAACCCCTAATTTAAGGTTATTTGTTATTTTACGAGACACAGTTGCACAATTAACTGTAAATCATAGCTCCTTATTGATAGACAGATATTAGACACAGATCATATAAATATTTAACTTAAAATACATTTTAAGTAACCTGTATTTCTGGAGGAAACAGGTTTAGGGCTCTACTATACCACACTAAAAACATTTTGGGGCTTTTTTGGTCCTGGTCTCCGATCCAAAATCCAGGTGTAATAACTCTGATGGCTTTTTCTACTGTGGCATTTTTTGAAAAATGTGGAAATTGCAGCTTTAAGTAAAGGGAACTCTAAAGAGAGGCAGTTTGTTTTGTGCAGAAAAATACATTTCAGAGCCATGGGCCACAATCTGGATGTTCAGTGGTATTATTTATTTTTAAGAAAATAATCTTTTAAGGCTCCTGAGTACAAATCATAAAGATTTTCTTTTGAGAGATAGTACTGTTAACACCGTATACCTGCAGTCTGACTTTCTGTTTAGATGCTGGAGTCGTACAGTTCTTTCTTGTAATCCTTTAAATCTTTTCCGTGATGTAGATGTTCTCCGATACACCAATCATATATATATTTGTGTGTGTATATGTACACTGAAAAAACTGAAACATTGACTTTAAAGTATTATGTCAACAGATTTCACATAACTGTATTGGGTTAGTTGAAAGCAAAAATATTAAGTTGAACCTTATATTATTGGTTTTAACTTAATATTATTAGTTTCAACCAACCCAATACAATTATGTGAAATCTGTTGACATAATACATTTAATTAAAGTCAACGTTTCAGTTTTTTTGTGTAGTTTCTTGGCAACACGATTTATATATTTATACATTTTAGCTTCTTTTTTTCTCCTTTTCCCTCTTCACAGTAGACAGTATATAGCAGAGAGCATCAGTGAGTGTATATCCACACATGGTATTAAAAGGAGTGATAGACAAACAGAAAGAGCAGTTACAAACAGTAAAATGTGTCAGCATATCCTGCAACACACACTGCACAATATAATGAATAGGGCAGTTTAGCAATTAACTGAATAGATAAGTCAAAGGCAGATGCTTCACACTACACAAGTATGTTCTCTGCTTCAATGTTATCCTGTTTATTTATTTCGTCTATTCAACATCCTATATTTAAATGACCATTTTTGAGTCTACTTGGACCTTCAGAGGTGAAAGTAACAGATGAGAAAAACAGTTTGTTATGTGGTCCTTGTCTATTGTGTGGTAAGTTTTTATGCACCATGTTTTATGAAATGAAAGCCTTGATTTATTTAAAGGAAACCACAATAATGTCATATATTGTCCATTTTTGCTTCATTAACATGAACAAGGACCCCACCAATGGCTATTACAGTGTCAACACCTTCAACGAGAACCAACCCACCCCCACTATGTCCCTGGCCCAAAGCCAGACTCCCGACTTAGTCCGAAGCCCACCAGCTGGAACTATGACCATCGGAAAGCAGCGGGTACCCACCGGCATGTCCTTCACCAACATCTACAACACCCTGGGGGCCGGACCCAACCGCCTGTACGACTACAGCCAGCGCTTTGTACTGGGCATGGGCAGCAGCTCCATTGAACTGTGCGAGCGGGAGTTCCAGCGGAGTTCCCTCAGCGACTCCAGCTCCTTCATCGACACACAGTGTGACAGCAGCGTCAGCAGCTACAGCAAGCAGGAGGGCTATGTGCAGTTTGACAAGGACAGCAAGACCTCGGCCTCGTCCTCATCCCACTACTCCCAGTCCTCCTCCCAGAACTCAGACCTCACCAGGCCTCTGCAGAAACGCATGCAGACCCACGTCTAACAGTTTTTGGTCAGGATAACAAGGATGGAAGTGATGTTCCAAAGAGCCATTTTACCTACGCAGATTACGTTTTTTTTTCCAGTGTTTGATTGGTATTACACCAGTGGGACATAACGTGAATTGTAGATGCGAACTTTTGACTGCTGGAATCAAAGTGCGATTTCTTATTATGAGCCAACAACAAAAAAATATTGACAATCATTTGTCTGTTTTTTCTGCTCGTATGGGGAAAAAATCAGTAGCTTGCTGCTGTTCTCATTTTCTTTCACTTGACAGACTACCTGAACATAAGCACCTAGGGGCAGAGTTATTGTTGGACAAAAAACAAGAAAAAAGTAACAAGCAGTTTTTTTTATTAATGAGAAAACTCTGGGTGTTGTGAGCTCATCTGCTGTATTGTTAAAACCAGAAAATGGCTTTTCTTAAAGTACCTTGGAAGGATAAAATGATATGAGCTGGCACAGCAGCAAAACCTGTTATGTCACTCATTTCCTATACATCAGTTACCACAACAACCATGGTTATTGCTAGCTGTATTAGAAATGGGTTCCTCTTTTGTAAATGTCGTGTACATTGTTTTAGCTCTTTAACGGCTACTATTTTTCAGACATTGTGAGATTTTCCTTGCCTTTCAGTGTATGCTATGCGATGGATAATTTCTCATGAACTGATCACAGAATGCATGGAGAAATGGACATGTCATCTTTCTCAAACACACAAAGGCAACCCCCCCCCCCCCTTCTTGACTCCTAAAAGACCTTAAGATGTTTACAAGTGTAGTAAAAGGGTATTGAGGTCTGTAATTCTCCCATTTAATGTGAGACACTTGCAGCTTGTGTGTGTACTGTATCTCTGGGAAGCACTTTTCTAGCTGCCAGTGCAGGTTTGTCATTTTCATTCATTGGCTGATATTGTGTTGTTTACACTAGTGCTCTGTAAAACCCAGCATTTTGTGTACTGTGTTTTGACTACTGAATGACATGGGGTAAAGATAAAGTGAGATTTGGGCTGACTGACATTTCTGAACTTCTGGGGACTTTGATGCCCACTGTTTTAAGTGAGGCAGAATGCTAGAGCTGGACGCAAAATGATATACGTTTGAAGGCTGACAATGAAACTGCTGCACGCAAAAACAATGAGAAAAAGATGTGCAAACTCATGTACGACCACAAACATCAATATTTCAATGAGGAAATTAGTGTTTTCTGTCTGGAAAAATGTTGAGTGCCTGGGCATTTTAATAGGCCATCAGTCAAAGCAGCCACTTAATAGAGTAGTGCAGTGATTTTTGTAGGCAGACCCCGAAGTTAGCGTCGTAAGGGCTCCCACAACTTAAAGCTACATAATTTTTATGATTGGATTTTGGAATATTTCGGAAAATGAGATCTGTGGTAGACACATGTTTTGGTACTTTTGTTCAGCTGGACAATTTCCAAATATTGACACCGCTTTATGTTTTTGAAGCATAAATGCATTCAGCTTAACCACCGCTAAGCTAAAGGCGGCTAATGTTCGGCATGGTGGTTTTTAATAGTCTTCTGTAGTTTTGGCTAGAAACCACCATTTTATTACATCAGTGGTGTGTTTAATGATGTATTTTAAGTCATAAAACAAATCTTGAAAATCTCTTAAGCTTATGTTAACCACAGTCCTTATTTCAGGCATCCAGCCAAAAACATGTTCAAACGATGTTGACTTTGAGACGAGGGAGCCATAAAGGACTAATTTATTTCTGGGTTTTAGGATTTCTGCACCACTTTATGAAATCATGCTGTAAGCATGGGCTTTATATGGCTATGTTTAGGATCATAAGGGAAACCAGCTGAGACATATGAAAAACTACTTCAGCGTGACACAGCCTAGAAAACAATAAGGTTAAATATTGTCAGTAACCGATGTACATGGAGTAAAGAAAGCACAAAATAGTACATTGCATTGCCACTCATGATCTACCAATGAATATAACAGAAAAGCATGGGTTGATGTACTGTCATAACTAAGCACTTACAATAAATGTATAAGGCTCACCCTTACTGTGTGATACAATGACTCTCATATTTTGCGACCCTACCTTACATACGGGGATTTCTGTTGTGAACATACATTACTGTACAGAAAGATTTTGTGCCAACATTGTGTTTTGATTAAAGACAATTAAATATACCTCACTGCTACTTTATTGTAAGTGTTTTTGTTTTATCCTTTAATATTCCATCCTTCTTTCCTTCTCACTCTCTGTATTCACGGCCTCTCCTTTTCTGTGAGACTCCTCACTTGTTGTGTTGACAGCACAGGGACATAATGCTAATCCTAAACCGGCACAGTGGTTAGAACCGGCTCTTCCTCTCTCATCTCTATCACCTTCTCTCTTTATTTTCTGTCAGTCGCCTCATTGTGTCCCATATGGCTTTCCTTTCCACAGGTGAGGTTTGATTGACGGTGTATTTCCACTTTTGTATTAATACATAGACATGAATACTAACCAGTAAAAAGCTGATTGCACAAAATAACAGTTATAACTTAACAGCACCAAAGAGTCCTGATAAAACTTTCTCTTGGTTATTAACTGAATATCGTCTGATTTGAGTGTTAAATATTTTAGGATAAATCCAACATTATGTCTGGTCTTCCATGTTTTAATAAATAATTTAAGATTAGCATATATTCTAATTTGCAGCAATAATTATCTCATTGTTTTTATTGTTCTAATTATTATTCATATTTGTATGATTGATGTTGTTATTACTTTTATAGTTAATGTTTTATAGTTTGTATTATTGCTCTAATTATTTGCTATTGGCCTACAGGAGACTTAGTAATTACTACAAACTCTAAAATACTGCTCAGCTATATTGGTAGGTAGCGGTTCTAGTCATAACTGCATTATTTTTTTTACAATTTGTAGATGGATTTGAAGGGTATCCACAAATGGATACCAGAGACGGGCAACTTACCAAGCTTTTAACTTTGGTCACATGAAGCTCACAAATTAATCTGGGGAATTTCAATGGAGAACCACAAAATGTTTTCTGATTGGCAAAAGACAAAAGCTCAGCTCTAAAGCTGTATAAATGTATTTCTCTTATACTTGAAGTTCTGTGTTGGTGAATGAGAAGTACAGCCTTTTTAGAGCATTTGTTTACAAGGCATCTAAAACCTCTAGTTTTTTCCTATCCGAATGTCCTCTTCCAGCTGTTATCTTGTTCACCAGACATGCTTTGCAAGATTGCGTCTTGGATCCTGAGGATCAGCAGGTGGAATAATGTTCCACACAAACATGCATTTAGACAGGCTCCGTTGAGCTTCTTTGTGTGTCTGTGCCAGCTTCTTGTGTGTGATAAAGACCGGTAAAGCACACCAATGGATAAACAGTTGTACACAGTATGTGGCTACAAAGTACAGACTGTGACATGCAACTCAAAATCTCCTCGGTTGCATTATGGTTTCTAAAACCTGTTGTTGTTTAAATTCTTCTATACTGTGGATCAGTGTAAGACTGAGCGAAGCTTCCTTTTTTTTATCACACAACAACATCCTAAAAATAATGCCTTACGCTGACCGGAGAATACTTGCCTCAAAGTAATACTTATTTTTTACACCTGCACATCTGTTGTTGATTGTGACGGGATTCATCAGGAGGAACTTAAGTCTGACTCACCGGATGGTGACTGTGGGTATAAGCCTGTGGCAGAGAAAATCATGTGGATTTCTTCTACCCTTCCACTATCTGCATGTCTCTGTTGTGCACCGTCGCTGTTTTGCCCCCTACAGTAGAATGATAATCTGAGCAACACAAACAATAGCTCTTGTTATGCAAGTTATCAAGAAGAACCTAACAAAAACATGATTCAAGGGCTTTCTTTTGGGGAGTTGTCCATGTCTACTGCAAGGGTTTAAGGACAGAATGTGACTTTGTCCATTTTTAAGCCTTTAAAACCTTTTAGCCTAATTTGTGAAATTGGGTTAAATAAAACAAATGTGATTGATGATGCTCTTAGTAACCAAGTTTCCTGATTTACATATTCCAGATACCTTTGGTTCACTATCTTTACATTGCTAGAGGTAAAGGTGCCCTGCTTTAAACAAATCACTAGGCAAACAGCTTGTCAAGCCCAAAGCAATCCAGGTAAGAACCAAAATGCAAAGCAGCAGACCAGGAAACAGGATTAGATATCCACTGAGGTCTGAGAACGAAAGAAACAGATTAAAGCATACAAGGAAACATGGGAGGGCTGGCTGCTCATGCACAGGGACACTAACTAACAAGCTCAGACTAACTGGGGCAGGCACACAGGAAACACAGAGGGGACTGAATGATTGCCTGACTGGAGGGAGCTGCCAAACTGTACATTGGAAACACACCGAGGACATCTGCTGGACAGATAGAACAATGCAGCTGGACACTCAACAAAGACAGGGAAACGACTCTAGTGGAGGGAGAGAAAAAGTGTGGCAGAGAAAAATGAAAGCGTTCTTCATAATCTCATAATATAGTGTCACTAAAATATACTTACATTTTCTAACCGAGATTTCCTCCCCACTGCATGTACTTCTGCCTGTGACACCGAGGGCAGAAGGATGAAAGGAGAGAAAAGGTTGTTTTTTTTAAATTAGCCTACCTTTGATGTATCATATTATAAAGGGGTTAATTTGCCAATCTTACAGTGAATAAACAATCAGCTGCTTGGGTGTACAAAAAGAACATAATTTAGATAAATAAATTGTGTCAAAATGTCAAATAGGTTCAGTTTTGGGTTTGATCCCAGCCCATGCAGTCAACATGTTAATGCAACTTGGGCACGATACGTAACCCCAAATTGCTCTCAATGGTTCAGCCAGCGATGTCTGGTACAGGTATTACAGGTCAGGTTCAAAATGATATAGTATAAGTATAGTGTTCAGGTTTATTTTTCAAAATATCCAGTTTAAAAATACCGGTGAAAGTTTGCATTATTTGCATGACTTCCATTTTGTGGCAGATTATGGCACACCCCCATGGGCGTCATTTGTTTTGAAAAGTGGTGGGCACACTTTTTTCGGATAATAATAAAACTGTTTTGTGCGCCACCCTTTTTTTATGTTTATTTTTTATGTATTTTAATGGTAACTGTGTGCTATGTGATAACTCTGGTATTAATTGTGCAAATAAAGGTTATTATAATTATTATAATTATTATAATTATTATACTTATTATTATTATTATTATTATTATTATTATTATTATTATTATTATTATTATTATTGTTACAGTGGTCACATTACATTTGAAACCAGCCACAACTGTTGTTGTGGGCTGGGCGGGGTCAGAGTCCATGCCACATAAGTATGACATGAGACATCTCCATAAGTATGAAGCCTGAGCAAATTAAACCAAATCTACAGTAATATCTTCAGTATGATGAATAATTCAGCAATCAGACATCAAGACAATGTCTTCCTTCTAACTTTTCTTAGTGGAGTTTGAGTCTTTGAGGTTATTTAGGATCACAGAACAGTGTTTCCCTCCCGGTTTCCTTCGCTCGCGGACCAGGAATGGTAGAGCTGCTTACTCCCTTAACCTTTACCATTCCTTCACTACGGGTGCAGTATATTTCCAGCCACATGTAGACGCTGTTTCCCCCGTTGGGTAAAAGAAAGCAGACCCCGTTTTCAGTAACAGAGGGAGAGATGGAGCGGCAGCAGCCTAAAGATTATTATCTCTATCTCTACTATCTGCACATTTTACGGAGTATTATCACGGAACCGCTGTCCAACAAAGGCAACTTATCAAAAGAAAGTGATGCTTTTTAAAAAAACGTTTACAATATAAATTATGTAAACCGTTTTCATAAAGTTATAAAAATATCTTCATCTCCACTTTCTTGGTAGCTAATAGAAAATAACTGTATATTTGTGGTATTTTGGAAGATATACGTACTCTGATTTGTCCATGAACAGAACATTTTAGCTTACCTTTCCAGAGACTGCATGCTGTTGATTGATGATTTTACTATATTATGTTTTACTGAGATAAAAGTAGTTCAATATTTGTTATTATAAATGTTCATCTCTTCTGACAAGTGTTCATCAACATCCTCCCTAAAAACCAAATGTTCTGATGGTGGGAGCAGTTCCACTGGGCAGCGTCATGACTGTAGCCTGGGACAGAGGCTGCAGGCTGGGGTGGTGCTTCTAAAGCAGGGGTGTCAAACTCAATTTCCTCACGGGCCACATTAGCACATTGGCCGGTTTTAACTGTAAGACAATATAAATATAAATATACATATATAATATATATAAAATAATGTATTATATTACATTATTAACTCTGCATTGGATAATTATTGGTTTTGGTAATGACTACATCTGAAAGCAGAAATCTAATAACAACACTTGCACAATTTATATAAAAGATGAGTTTGGTAGCATCAACACATAGTTGTGCAGTGCACTGACATATGGTGCACGTAGACACAGAAATACTGTATGTGGGTGTACACTTACATGTATCTGTCTGTTAAATAAATCCCATGAATTTATGAGATTAAGTTAGCTTAATTATTTTTTTTAGATCAAGCACTATTTAAGGATTCATAATTTGAATTTTGCGATATTTGAATAGTCTGAAAGCCAAGACTTTGAAAACCTCTGTTCCTGACCCTGGTGTGTACCTGTCACTCATTATTGTCAGGGGAGGAGGGGCGGAGAGGACGAACAGAGAGGAGACAGTGATCACGGAAGTTTTCCTCCTGCTTTCACAAACTTTACACACGTATTTACAAGTTTTTATCGTATGAATATAGAGAAAACTAATTCATAAGCTGCAAGTGAAGTTGGCCCGCAGGCTCGAGTTTGAGACGTATGTTCTAAAGGAACAGGAGGCGATGGACAAGACAGATTTGTAAAACACTTATTGTACAAAAGCCCATCTGTTTGTGTTCATTTCTGATCATTCCTTGTATTGTTCAGTGTGATTTGGTCAGGCAGTTAATTGGCCACCTATCTCTTGGGCCTATATAGTTGTAGCTCTCATTGGTTAAGTCACTCATTTCTGTTACTTTGATGGTGTTCGTGCACCTAATAGTGAGTTTAGTGATTGTATGTTAGTTTTCAAGCCTGCAATCTTAACTGTTGGTTGGATGCACCAAGTTACACTTTATTGTTAACTGACTTGATAATTTATGCTAATTGCGATTGGCATGCTAATACTGATGTAGCACAGTTAGCCTCATCTTGAGCTAGCTAATGCTATTTGTACAATAATGTATGCTGCACGTGTGCGGGCTATGTGTAAGCCTAACGTTTAGCTTCAGTTAAACTACTTCAAAAGCCACATGTAGCCCTGCTAAGCTAATACTACCTAGACTGGTTTGTAGGCTACATAGTTATTGCAGGACATTAAACACATGTCTTTCCTTTCTTTTCTGTGTTACAGAACCACACCTTACAGACCTTACACACCTATATCTATGTCTATTTCAGCAAGTACTCTGTGTTGTGTGTGTGAAAACTCAATAAATGACGACTCAATAACATTTCTCTGGATGCCGTTTTCCCCCTTTGTGTTCTGATCGGACATTCTGTAGATGTTGCCACCGGAAACTAAGTATCAGCATCACTCCTCCATAACAATTCTTTTCATGGTCCTTCTAGCCGGATTGGTAAATTCTACAGCTACCAATGTCGGTCAAAGAGAAAAGTGTGACCAGTCGTCATGGCGAAGCCAGCCAGTCACCCACAACACATGAAGACCCAAATGGAGAAAGTTCTAACTCCTCAGGGCTTGAGAGGTGTGTCCGTATCCTTGCTGAAGAGAATATATTGTTGAGGCGCTGTTTAGAGGAAATGAAGGAGAAAGAATCTCTCAATCACACTTCCTACCTCTCCCTTCCAAGGCGTTAAAGCATGGGATCCTATGCCTCACGCTCCAGATCCAGCTCACCGGTTTCACAATGCATGGAGACATCTGCAAGAGATCAACAGGATTCGTGTCCTCCATGGCATCAATCAGAATCGACAGCCACTGAGGGCAAGCTACATCACACATTAGAAAGAGATGAAGTTGATGAGATTACCGGAGGTATGGAAAGGATGGCGCGGTCATCTAACCGCCACCGCATATCTCCTGATAGAAACCACCCAAGCAGGCAGACACGCCGCCGTGGAGAATCGCCTCCTCTCTACAGTTCCTCTTCACGTAAGGGCCCTCTCCTGGATTCGCCCTGGCATCATCGCTACCACAGATCTTCACCATCTCGGGGATATCAGTATATAAGTACACCTGCTGACTATTGCCATGAGTATTCAAGTCAACACCAATATGACACTTCAAGAGGCTATGAGTCAAGTCGACGTCATGGCTCTAGACGCCATGAACCTTCTTACTCACCTGAGCGCCGTTCTCAACATCTTCCAGTGGAGAGAGAGCTCACATATCGGGGTCCGAAGCCAAAGATTCCGGACTTCACTTCGTTCATGAAGATCCTCGTGAGTTCGCAAGACTCAAAGTTGCTCTTGGTAACCTCCTTCCGCCTGATGCCACAGAGCGTGTTAAGTTTCAGATTCTATTGGATCACCTTAAACTGGAAGAGGCGGTGCTTATCGCTGATTCATGCAGTCACAGCCCAGATCCATACACTGAAACCATGGAGGCTCTGACAGTGTTATATGGCCAACCGCACCAGCTTGCTCTTCAGCGCATCTCCAAGCTAATGGAGGAGCCAAACGTCAAGGTAGGCGATACAAAGGCCTTTTGGCAATTTGCCCTGAAAGTGCGCGCTTTGGTAGGGATGTTGGAGCAACTTTGCAGCAGTGGACGAACAGAACTGTGGTGTGGATCTCATGTTTCATGGCTTCTGGGAAAGTTGCCTCATGACTTGAGAGCAAGCTTTAGGAGGTATGTGAATCCCATAAGAATTCCCATTCCAACTCTTCTCGACATACTTTCTGTCAATATCATGGTGTGTGACATTTACAAGAAATCTGGCTGAGCAGAGGTATGTGTGTCTGTCTGTGTGACAGAGTGTGTCTCTATTGGAGTGTTTGACTTTGAGTGTGTGTGTCTGTGTGTCAATTATTGTACATTTTTAGATTTAAATGTTCTATGTGTGAGAGATAGAGGGGCACTAAGGAATAGAGTGAGGGAGCACACCAGTGGCGTAGCTATACCTATTTTAGGTGAACTTAAGCCCACCTAAAAAAAATAAATCCCACCCAAATGAACATTTTGAAATTGAAAAGAAAAATGTATATATATATTTTTTTTATGTCTCACATTAGTGTTGAGAGTTGTGCCCCCTCCCCTTACCAAGACCACACAGTTCTATTGTGTAGCCTCTTAATTTTGGTCTCAAAATGCACCAGAAGCATGCAATTCACTTTAAAGAGTTTTTAAAAATCTGTCCGGGGAAGTATGCCCCCGGACCCCCCTAGAGGATGTGAAGTCCACCCCACTCAAACTTCAAAACTAGCTATGCCCCTGGAGCACACAGAAAGGGTGAGAGCAAAAGAGAAACGGCATCAAAAAAGTGGGGGGACATACATCCACGATGTGTGTATGATGTGGCTCTTTGCAGTAACACAGTCAAATAATTGTCTCTTCGTCTCTGACTGGTTGGCCACCCCTGGGCTAGAGTATGAGGTAAGGGTGCTGGTTGGTGCTAAGTTGATGGTTCACAGTTCACTGGTGATCACAGTAAGGAACAGCAGAGCTACAAAGAACACCGCAAGGACCGAAAGTCACAGTCCAGGTCAACAACGGTTCTCCACAGCAGTGAGCCGAACCCGCGTCCACCTGAGTCACAGCCTAGTAGTTCAGATCATCCTCGGAAGCATCCCAAGAAATTCTGCCCATTTTGTAACACACCTCAGCACTATCTGAATCAGAGTGCAAATTTCCCGATAACTTTCCAAGGAGCAGATTGAGAAGTGGATCCGGGCCAACCGTAGGTGCTGGAAGTGCGGGCGCGAACACTTGTCCTCCGAGTGCACTTTGAAGGCTAAATATAAGAAATGCGACAAGCGACATCTGGAAAACCTTCATGAGGTGAACACGGGTGGTAGTGGTAAGACCGCCACCTCCACGAAAGCCGCAAATGGATCCATGGAGCGTGCCAAACCAACCAACTCCACTGCTGAAACCCTCTATGTGGACAGACCCACTGGTAGCAGCAAAGTGCTACTGAAGATGAGTCGGGTCATCTTGAGGAATGCTGAGAACTCATTGGACACATATGTATGCACTGCTAGACGACAGCTTGGAGCGCACCATCTTACTGTATGAAGCGGCACAACAACTCGGTCTTCAAGGATCACCTGAGGAGCTGTCCTTGCGTACAGTGCAAGAAGATGTGCGTGTCATCCCTGGAGCCACAGTGTCGTTCACAGTTTCACCTGCTAACCAACCAAGTAAAACCTTCCACATTCAAAGAGCATTCACCGCCAAAGAGCTTGTTGCTACCTCAAGAAGTCATATTGGCATTTGAAGAACTTACCTTTCCAGCCCATTGACTGTGCGCAGCCCTTACTGCTCATAGGATCGGACCGTCCGCACCTCATAACCCCAACTGAACCTGGGCCCACCTGGAGGGCCAGCTGTGGTTAAGACCAAGCTGGGATGGGCACTCCAAGGTCCCTCCAAGCTGCTGAAACATAGCCTGACCACCAGGGTGGGAATTTCACGGCGGCCATGGCCGTCGTTGCCCCTCGGTCTGGCCGTGATGCCCCGAAAATAATTGTATGTCCTACGGCCATCATGGCCTTTGTGGCCCTGATACTGTTAAAATCTCGAAGTTGCTTTAAAAGCGTTAGTGCAGTGGTCTGGTCTCTGAACTGCATTAGTCATTGTAGCTTGGATTGGTTGCGTGCACGTGTCATGGAATGAAGTCAACATGTTAGACAGTGGGATGGATGGTTAAACCTTTTTACATGTTGTGATTTTTGATGGTTGTTGTGCGCTATTTAGCGATGAACTTTTTTTATTTATAAACCTATGCATGCTTTGTTTAACCTCCCTAACGAACTGTCACAACAAAGACACAGACACTGCAAATTGACACACCAGAAACCAGTGAAAATCAGCGATCCCATTCGCCAGTTGGCAAATACGCCGATTAGGACGGGGCGTTTTTATTTTCTCCACAGTTACTGCCTCAGATCGCCGCAGATCGGACCGGACCGGATCCCTTAACTGCTACTCGCAAAGGACGGGCCCCCCGCAGTTCCTCTTCGCCACTGGACCAGACTGTCGTTCGACCCTTGCGATCCAACGCTTGCAGACTCCAGATTAAGGGAAGTAGCTATTTCTCCTGCTCTCGGCTGTTGGTTTTAAGTAATCAAAGTTATATTGGTGTACCCTGAGTCTCCCTCTTATTTGTATATCGAGGGCTCTGCGACCAGAAGCTGACGGACGGTGTGGCAGGCCGGCAAAGTGCAAACTCTGACACTGGATTAACCGGACTTGAACAGTGAAAGACACTTTCTTCCGGCAAAAAGGGAACCAGAGTGGAGTTCGGTATTAACCGGATTGGACTTTTTAGTATGGTTGAACCCCTTGTCTGAACTGCATTTTGTATTTGAGTAGTTTAGATAAATTGAACATCATTCTAACCATATCTCATTTAAATATCTATACATGGACTGTTTTAAACTAACTTCGAATTATAAATAAATCATTTTATACATATATTGGTGTCCTTCTCACTGTGTTGGTGTGGCCAGGAATCCGAATCTTTTCATATAAATTTGATGTTAATAGGCCTTAGTAGGCCATTACACATGTCGCACGTCATATGTTGCATCATTCAAATCCATCTGCCTCAGACGACATTGAACTTGAAAACGGGAGCGCAACTGAGAACAACCGACAACGAATATTCAGGTAAGCAAGCTAGAAAGCTAGCTAGATATCGATAGATACATAGCTGACTTATTTAGTGCTTAACTGAATCAAACATCTCTGTTTTTAGTACCACTTAACGTTAACGTAAGACAGGAAGCTGACTAACGTTAGCTGACTAGCTTGGTAGTTAGAAACGTATTAGCTAACGTTACACTTGTCTGGCTCGTGCTTTAGCATTGCCTAAGCTAATTACCTATCACGTAGCTAGCTAGCCATCTGGCTTTCTAACACTGCACCATCGCCTTTTCAGAACAATGCCACGACTGAAGAGGTTGCAGCAACTGACTGAAAAACGTTTACGAGATGCGGCAGCAAAGTGCATGCGACTGGATGACTTCGTCAAACTGTGAGTTTTTAAAGTTGCCATTTCCATGGTTCAACTACGGTTAGCTTAGCTGAATTCCCTCTCAGAGTGGGATTGAATGAGTGAGTGTGAGAGCGAGAGGGTGAGTTGTATATTGCATTGTACTGACACGTATTTCTATAATTTTTCAATGAGTAAGGCTAGGCTAAATAAAATAAACACATTTGTGTATATGTCTTAATGCTTTGCAGTAAGGCCAGTCAGGCTCAAGGATGTGCACAAGGACTGAGACAACAGGGGACAGGAGAAGAGGCAAAGAGAGACATACAGGGAAAAAGACAACAAGAGCCACAAGGAGAGACAGTAGATGTACAGGAGAGGCACAACGAGAGGCACAGTTGGAAAGTATGGAGACACAACAAGAAGCACAGGGAGAAGCACAGACAGGAACCCAGGCAGGCCAACTGAAAACCAGGACCCCAACAGCCCATACTGTGGACTCCTTGGGATATGACTGGCTCTGCTATGAAAAAGAAAGCGGTGTCGTTACCAACATCTGGTGTAGCATATGTAGGGATTACTATGAAAGGAGTCAGGGAAAGTGTCCTTTGAACACAAGTCAATAAAAACTTTGCAGCAGTGAACCATATATTTCAGGGACTACAAATGTGAAAAAAGACACTGCCAATACACACAAGTCCAAAACCCATGTTAAAGCATGTCAAGTTTTCACAGCCCAACAGCTACCATGTCTGAGACAGTGCAACATCTACAAAAGCTACATGATAAGACCAAAGACAAGATGTGCAAGCTATTTGATATAGCATATACTGTGAGCAGCCTTTCATGCTGTTTAAAACCTTAGTCTCCGTGGAAAGGAAGCATGGTGTGGAGCTGGGAGTGACGTATCATAACTCAAATGCCTGTCGCATCTTCATACAGCACATTGCGGGGACCATGAAAGACCATCCTCATGCTTTGGTTAAACGTAAGCCATTCTACTGCTCCTTGCTCTTTGATGGAAGCATCGACAAAGGCACATCAGAGAAACAGGTGGTCAGCATCAAGTTAATTGAAAATGGCACACCAGGAATCAGACTACTTGGGTAAGATTTTTATTCTTCATATTAAAGTGTTTGGATAATTTGTTTTGGTATGTCTTTGATATCAATCAAAAAGTCTTCTATTTCTGTAGTTAACTCCCATTTCAGTTGAAGACAATAAGAGCTGCCAGTGCCACACAGCATGAAACAATTTAAATAACTAATTTAAATAACTATGTATTTTTCTGCTTTTGCTTTTCAGTATTACAGAGCCAGACTCGTGTGATGCTGCAGGAAAACTGAAGGCCATTAGAGAAAAGTGTAAGGAGAACCGTCTTAACCTCAGTAACTGCTTGACTGCAACAGCAGCTGATGGGGCTTCTGTCAATTTTGGGACGACAAACGGTGTCCTTACCCATCTCCAGCAGGAATCCGTTTCGTGGAGGATCAAGGTGCACTGCGTCGCCCACAGGCTTAAAGATTGTTACTTCACACAGGTATGTTTAATTAACAATACATTATGAAAAAAATGTTTAGTAAGGTTTTGCTACCTGTTCTACTTGTATACCGTATTTTCTGCACTATAGGGCGCACTGGATTATAAGGCGCACTGTCAATGAATGGTCTATTTTCGAAATGTTTTCATATATAAGGCGCACCGGACTATAAGGCGCATTAAGCGAAATGTTGTTACCTCCAGCGTTGTTATGCTCTATACCAGGGGTGCCCAAATACTTCCCGATGGAGGGCCAAAATTGAACGTGAGGGGAGGGCCGAGGGCCAAAATGATAATTTTGCAGTACATTAAGTGTGCGGTAAATATATGAGTGCAGTACATTACGTGTGTAAGTTAAGCATACGTGTACAAAATAAACACTATATCACAAAGTCATTTTGAAAAATGAATTGCACTGTTTATGGTGCTTCACATTTAGGTCAATAATATTTCATAACATCGATCTGGCTTCTTTAAATTAAAAAAATAACTGAAGCACTAGGAAATATTTGTGGACAGGTGTGGAACATTACCAGTCCTTGGGCCTAGCATACTCCCAGGTGACATAATGGGGGCCTAGGGCAGGCCTACATATTCTGCCTGTAGTAGTCCAATCAGTGGGAAACATGAAGCCTGTTCTTGGTTTTTAAAAGCCTCTCAATATCAGGTTCAAGCTGACTAACTGACAAAGTGAGAATGTCATGTAGGTGAGAGTCAGATTCAGAAGCATTCCTCAGTTTGGACTTGTTAAGATTCATAAGGCTGAAAGCCTGCTCACAGACATAAGTACTTCCAAAGAGGGATAACATAACCTGGGCATGTTTGCGGATCTTGCCATATCTGTGTGCGGGAATAGACCTGTAAAAATCTTGTAAGGAAAGCTCTCTGAACCTGCTATTGAGGTCTGAATCAGACTGAAGTTCCAAAAGTTCCATTTGAAGCTCCTCACTGACTGCATCCACATTCACAGAAAAAGGTTGAGCAAACAGCTCAAATGCTGTTGTATTTCCACGAAAATCTTCAAAGCGAAGGTCGAACTCCACCTCAAGATTGTTGAGAATGTCGAGGTATTTTGGTGTGTCTTCCTCCATCAACCCAACTTCTCTGAGGCTGGGGAAATGTGCCAAATTTCCTGAAAATACAGACACAAAGACAAAAGCAGCAATGTAAGATGCAAGGTTGTTCATGAAATGAAATGAAATACCAATCATCAATCAAATGGTGGGCAGGGGATATATTTTGTTTTGTTTATGGCTGCAGTAGACTATGAAAAGCAATACAACTACTGTTTTGGATTTAATGCCTGGTTTAGTGGTTTTAAAAAGAACATCTATTTTCCACCAGCACAAAGTATACATGCATCACAAACAATATATCTATGATAGCATGGTTGTGACAACAAGCGTAATACATTGTTTTATGTTCAATAAAATATTAAAGTTAGATCTCACCTGTTGAAAGATGTCTGCTAAGCAGCTGGAGCTTTAGCTTGAAAGCTTTGACATGGTCATACATCTGCGTGATCATCTGGTCTCTCCCTTGGAGCTGAAGATTGAGGATATTCAGCAGCTCTGTGATGTCCACAAGAAAAGCCAGGTCTGCAAGCCAGTGACTGTCCGTGGGCACTTGGATGTTGTTCGTCTTCGTGGCTTGAAACTCTCTTATTTCCTCGCGCAGATCAAAGAAACGCCGCAAAACTTTCCCACGGCTCAACCACCGCACCTCCTGATGGTACAATACATCACCATACTGGGCATCCATCTCATCAAGCAGAGCTTTGAATTGACGGTGTGAGAGGGCCTTTGAGCGAATATTGTTGACAATGGGGACGACATCCTGCATTACGTTTTTCAAGCCGATGTGTTTAGCGCACAGTTGCTCCTGATGCAAAATACAATGGTACTTTAAAATCGAGCCACCAAACTCGGAGACCTTGTCCGACACAAGTGCAGTTAGCCCTGCTCGCTTACCGACCATGTCGGGGGCTCCATCAGTCGTGATGCCAGATAGGGTTTCCCACTTCAAACCGTTCTTGTCCAGAACTCGCTCCACTGCCATAAAAATATCCACACCTTTTGTTGTCCCTTTCAATGTTTCAAGGCCCGCTAGTTCTTGACACACTTCAAAGTCCTCATTGACGCCTCGCAAAAACACCAGCAACTGTGCTGAGTCGGACACGTCGGTGCTTTCATCGCACGCAATGGAGAAGGCAGAAAAGTGACTTGCTCTTTGGGCTATCTGACCTCGAACGTCTTCGTCCATGTCCTCAACGCGGCGGGTGACAGTGTTCCGTGACAGGCTAATTTGAGAAAATACACGCATCTGATTTGGACACACATCTTGGGCAGCAATTGTCAAACACTCCTTGACGAAATCACCCGCTGCAAAAGCTCTCCCACTTCTCACGATTGCATTGCTAATGCGATAACTAGCCCGAGTGGCATTTTCTTGTGCAGTCGACGGCTGAAGTAGAGTTCGCTGCTGGGTGGTTAGCTTTGTTAGCAAGTCTGCTAACTTGACCTTGCGATGTTCTCCAGTGTACTTTGCGAACTCAGCCGCATGCTTAGTTAGATAGTGACGGCGAATGTTGTATTCCTTTGAAACAGCGACCCTCTGCTTACATACCAGACACACTGCATTGGAATCTACCTCGGTAAAAAAAATAGTCCTGTTCCCAAGTTTTTTTTAATTTTCGTTTGTCTGTGTGCCACAGCCTACTACGCTCCATCCTTGAATCCTCTCACTCACTGGTCTTGGGCGTTATCGGATAGCTAGGAGCTGACTGGACCTCAACAGCGCCATCCTATGGCATTATTTGGTAGTGCGCCAATAAATAATTTTCAACGAGAGCTTCCGATCGTTTATGGTGGGACAGTGCGGGAAGGCACGGGCCAAATATAATCGGTCGCGGGCCAAAGGCCCCAATTTGGCCAGCCATGCTCTATACCGTAGTAAAGAGCAGCTGGGTATGTGACACTCTCTGAGGAAAGAGGAGGGGGAAACAGCGGAGCTGGAGTAATCCTTTTTTATTGTCTTTGAACACCCGACAAGTAGCCAACCTGGCAACAACTTCACTTTCCCAAAACTACTTCTTCCGCACACACACGCCCACCCCGCATGTCGCTCTCCTACACACTCCTTTTCTACATGACGTAAAACGGATACATATTATATAATTATTAATTATATAACAGAAATAAAACAGTCAGATAAGTCAGTAATAAGTTCAGTTATAACACGTAAAATACAATAACGTTAGCGTATTCACAATAACTCTGAAAATTGTTCACTTATAACATGTAAAATACAACACAATACTCTCACTTTTCCTCGTCCATCCAGCCCTTCGAGTTAACTTTGATAATGACGCCGGCTGGGAAATTTTCTTTTGGCAAAATCTTCCTCTTGAAAATGACCATGGGTGGAAGTTTCTGGCCATTAGCCTGGCAACCGAGAACTACAGTGAAGGATGACTTCTCGTTCCCTGTCGTATGTATAGACACCGTTCTGGTCCCTGTTTTCTCCACAGTGCGGTTCACGGGGATATCAAAGGTGAGGGGAACTTCGTCCATGTTAGTGATGTGCTCTGGCCGATCACTGAATCTTCTTTTCAGTGATCTTCTTTTCGCAGTATGCGCGGAAAGCGGCCAGCTTTTCTTCGTAATCTTTTGGCAGTTGCTGCGAGACGGTAGTTTGTGTGCCGATGGAGAGATGACGTCTTTTCATAAAACGAAAGCACCAAGAAGGACCGCCTCAAAAGTCATTGATATTCATGTCCCGTGCTAACGCTGTTGCCTTCATTCGAATAGAGACTGTAGAGACGCTTCTACCTGCTGCTCTCTGTTCAATAATCCACTGTTCAATGTTGTCCTCTAACTGCGGCCATCTCGCGTTGTTTCCTCGGAAACTCTGTGTGGTCTTCTTTACTTGGCGCAGGTCATCTTCTTGCTTCCTCCACTTCCGTATCATTGATTCATTATTGTTGAATTCTCTCCCAGCTGCTCTATTCCCATGTTCTACTGCGTGACTGATAGCCTTGAGTTTGAAGTCCGCGTCGTAAGCGTGTCTCTTCACCGGTGCCATTTGGTGCAACTCCGCGACGCTCCTGACTACGGTAGCCGTAATGTTGCAAGCGGTGCGGCTTTGTAGTTTACCAAAGTCGTACTAAAACATTTTTGACAGAGCGCCGTGAGCGCTGTGTACCACACAAAATCACTTCGAGGTCAGTAAGCACAACCAGAATTACCGATATCCATATATAAGGCGCACTGGATTATAAGACGCACTGTTGTTTTTTGAGAAAATGTAAGGCTTTTAAGTGCACCTTATAGTCCGGAAAATACGGTACTATTGTTTACACCATCACAGTATGGAAGAATTCGCTTATGCTGTTTTTTCCGCCTCAGATTGATGAGCTGCTCATGCACCTCTACTCCCTGTACCGTCGTTCCAGCAAGAAATGGAAGGAGCTCAAGGCCATTGGAGAGGCTCTTGAAGAGCATGTCATGAAGCCAAGTCGCTCTCAGGGCACAAGATGGATAAACCACAGGCGAAAGGCCTTATCCTCCCTCGCCTCCAACTACAGATGCATCATAGCACACCTTCTGGAAAGGCAGGAGGATTCTGGACCAGAGCAGAAGCTCAAGGCTTACTGGCGGCAACTAACATCATCCAAGTTTGTCCTTTACATGGCCTTGTACCAGGATCTGCTGGTGGACCTGGCAGAGCTCTCCCTTGACTTCCAGTCAGTTGAGCTGTCCCTTTCCTCTGTCAGGAGTAGGGTCATGGCTTCCCAGGCTGCTCTGCTGAAACAGAAGGAACAACCTGGCCCCTACCTGCACCCTGTCTTCACTGCCTTCACCAACACTGGCCGCACTGGTGTCTTTATGTACAAGGGAGTGGAAATCAGCACCTCATCAACATCTGCTGAGGCCTTCCATCGCCAAAGGAGTGAAATAGTTAACACCATCACTGCATGTATTGGTCAGCGTTTCTCCACATTCTCCACAGATCCTGTGCTCCTGGCTGCTGAAGTGTTCGATCCTGTTAACATGCCAGCTGAAGATAACGTCAGTGCCATTCAGCAGTATGGAGACAGTGAGCTGCGTAAGCTTTGTGAGCATTTCGAGCCACTTCTCGCCAGTAATGGCTGCAATGTGGCAGAGATGGAGAGGGAATGGTTAAAAGCCAAATATGATATTGTGCGGCACCACAAGAGGGAGGCCTTCCTTGTGCTTTGGCAGAGGATACTTACGGAAAAGGAGAGCAAGTACCCCAACTTACTACATCTCGTCAGGATCATCCTGGTATTCCCTGTTTCCACATCTCAAGTGGAGCGCCAGTTTTCCACAATGAAGCTTATGCAAGGAGACTGGCGCTTAAGGCTGAAGACTTCGACCATCGAAGATCTCCTTTTAATCAAATCCCAGGGCTGTGACCCTGTTGCATACGAGAGCGAGGAGGCAGTGGCAAGATGGTGTGCACTGACGTTATCTTCAGCTGGCCTCTTGAGAAAAAGACCAAACATTCAACCATATGGGCCAAGACTGAACTTCAACCCTGACCTAAGCTAGCCCTACTCCACTTACCTCCCTATGTCCATCCTCAAGTGATGATGAGTCAGATTAAAGAGACTCTCTCGTACACACACACAGACGTTTGCATGTCAAGGTATTGCTTGTTCATACAGTTGCATGTTTGACCTTCACTGTGCCCTGCTGAATGATTTATGTACAGAGTTTGACCCTTGAAGGCTGTTTCTTCTGCTCTGAAATTAAATGTATTTGTTACATATTAATAGAATTTTTGATTTGATTTGGATTTTTGAATGGGAGAAGTAGTAGATAGAAAACATACCAAACACTAATTATTCAAAGTAGAGTATTTCAATTTCCATCCATCCATCCATCCATCCATCCATCCATCCATATTGCAGTTTATATACGGTAATACTCTTAAAAGGCGGCATAGGCCTATATGATATAATGTTTGACATTATTGATATTAAAAAAGTGATTTGTTTTCCATGTCATTTGTGTTTTTCTTATCAGAAAGTGAAGTTATTTATTTGTAAACTCCAAATCCTATTTTTTCCCTCAATGGCCTTTGTGCCCTGGCATGTGGCCTTTGTGCCCTAAAAAAATGTGTGGCACCAAAGGCCAAATGGCCTTGCCCCTAAAATGACGAAATTCCAAGCCTGCTGACCACTCAACAATGCCTTTGGACATCGAGCACTCCGGCCGCCGCTGAGTTACTCAGTCATGTCGAAAGCTATGGCAATTAGACCCTGTGCTTTACCGAAGTGAGAAATGTGTTACACGCTCAATACAAGACACAGAGGCAGTACGGATTCTGGAGAACACTGTTAAGGGGACGGTAGATGGAGTAAGGCGATACGCCATGCCATTGCCTTGGAAAAGGGACCTATCTCCGTTGATTGCGCTTAAGGAAGCAGTGATGGCCCACCTGCGCGGCACGGAAAAGAGGTTGGCTGGGGATCCCTACAAGGCGGCTTCCTACAATGCTGAGATTAACAAGCTGGTTGATGCTGGGTATGTGAAGAAGATACCCCTGGGGGAAGCAGCCATTACTCCTGGGTGGAATATTCCACACCACATGGTCCACCATAATGGGAAGAATAGAATAGTCTTCAACTGTTCTTTCTCCGTCAAGGGCATCAGCTTGAATGATCACCTCCTACCTGGACCTGTGCTGAGTGCTACCCTACTTAGTGTTCTAATTTGCTTTCGTGAACATCCCTTTGCTGTCAGTTTGGATATTAAGGGCATGTTTCATAAAGTCCGCCTCCTCCCAGAAGACCAGCCACTCTTGCGATTCCTTTGGAGAGAGATTAGGTGGAATGATCCCCCAGACATCTACCAGTGGCAGGTCCTGCCATTCGGCACTACATCAAGTCCCTGCTGTGCCACATTTGCTCTCCAGAAACATGTGACTGATCACTCAGGACCTGGAGACCAATTGCGCACATCAGTGGATCAATGCTTCTATGTGGACAACTGTCTGCAAAGTCTATGTACTGCTGAAGAAGCAAGACAACTGGTGGATGATCTTCGCCATCTCCTGGCTAAAGGTGGTTTCGACCTGCAACAATGGGCCAGCAACTACCCAAGCATAATTAGCCACCTGCCCCCTGAGTCCAGGTCAGAAAGCAGTGAACTCTGGTTCACAGCTGACCCAGAGGAGCGCACCCTCGGACTCATATGGCACTGTCAGTCAGACACCATCGACTTGACACGCAGCCTACGATGCGAAGCATTTACTGGATCCTCGCCAAGCAGTACGACCCACTTGGCTTCATTGTGCCCTTTACCACTGTGGCGTCAAACAAGTTTGAGCAAAAGACCAGCATCTGTGGAGGAACTCCATTCCTGAAGGGAGCAGAGAGAGCTAACCTAGACACACCCAACAGACAAGATGCAACCCATGTTTCTGGAGGGACCGATTTCACCTGCGCACCTCTAAACACGCATGGGTATAAAATGTTTGGAGCTAGCTTAGCGAGCCTTCTTGCTCGGTCTCCTCAGCTTACTGACACTGCTCATGTTCAACCACAGACGCAACTGGTATGGACTAAGTCAAATATTTTGTTTGAAGGAATCATTTGTTTGCTGTTTCCTGTTTGATTTTGATCTGTTTTGAATTTAAATGTGAAGTCCAAGCTAAAATGTAATGGAAATGCTGGCAATTGGCAGTTTGATACTAATTAAGATTGTAAACCAAGCAGTAGGCTGGTGTAATTACTTTGCTAAAACATGAGATGTTTAGGTTAATGATTATGATTTGGATGCATACTGATGTGGAATGTGATTTGTCCTTTAGTTTATCTTGAAGGTTATCAACCTATTCTTCTGAAATTCCACTTGTGCCATGTGCCATCAAACCGCTACTTCACCTAATTCCATACAAATACCCAAATGTTTCCAGAACCATACAATTCATCTCGAAGAAAATAAATCACCAGAACAGAACAGAGTTGTCCCTTTGCATCATTTGTATTGAACAATCCATTTTCAAGTTTGGGCAGAGCTGAATGTACCTTAACATCTGGATATCTTGACAACCACTAGGGCCAAGATCTTGGTTCAGAGACTCTGGGATCATAAACAGGAATGGGATGACCCAGACTTACCCCATGATCTCCTGCAAGTATGTTTTTCCTGGGTGGAGGAACTCCCGCAGCTGTCCCGAATTACACTGCCCAGATGCTACACCACCGGAGAACTGGATCTCACTACCTGCGATCGGAGCATTCACGTCTTCTGCGATGCATCTGAAAAGGCATATGGCTTTGTAGCGTATCTTCGCACCCAGGATGACGGTGAACACACCCAAGTCGCCTTCATTGCAGCCCGATCAAGAGTGGCCCCCAAACGGCAACTATCTATTCCCCGACTGGAACCGACTGGAGCTTCCTGCTGCCTTAACAGGTGCTGAACTGGCGTCAGTCCTGAAGAGAGAGTTGACCCTGGATATCCACCGCTACACCTACTGGACAGATTCAACGACAGTACTTACCTGGCTGCGTTCTGAATCCTGCAAGTACAAAGTCTTCATGGGCACTAGGATTGCTGAGATTCAGGAATTGACTGATGCTGAAACCTGGCGCCACGTCGACTCACAGAGAAACCCAGCTGATATCACAAGGGGGAAGACCCTGTCACAGCTGGCAGAATGTACCCGTTGGTTACAAGGCCCAGACTTCCTTTGGCAGCCAGAGACCTCTTGGCCCGCGCAGCCTTCCGGAAACTACCGCAGATGTCCCAGAGGAGATGCGGAGACGAACCTTTTGCAGCGCGACAACTGTTGACAGTGGTCCACCCCAACTTGACATCAGTCAATACAGCACATTCCAGGAACTCCTTGATGCTGTAGCCTGCTAACTTCAAGGGGTGGCTTCGGAAATGGATAGTTTGTCAGCAGATGATTTAAAGAAGGCTGAGCTGGATATTCTTCGACAAGCCCCGATTGAAAGTTTCCCAGATGACATGCCACAGCTTGCAATCAGGAAATCCTGTCCCATCGAACAGTAAGCTAGCCACACTAGCCCCTGAGCTCGACACCAACACTCAGCTCATCCATGTTGGAGGCCGTCTGCGTTGGTGTGATCAGCTAAGTCAAGATTTGCAGCATCCAATTGTGCTTGATCTTTCCCATCCAGCCACAAAGCTGATCATTAAGTGCTACGACCAAGATCTGCACCACCCTGGCCCGGAGAGAGTGTTTGCGGAGATCCAGCGGCGCTTTTGGATCTTGAGAGGCAGGCAGGCCATTTGCAAGTTCCAACACAGTTGCCCTGAATGTCGCAACTGGCGCGGAACACCTGACATCCCAAGGATGGCCGATTTGCCCCCCTCTAGTCTGGGGCTCTACAAGCCGGCATTCTACTCAATCGGAATAGACTGATTTGGCCCTTTTCAAATCAGAGTGGGGAGGCGCAATGAAAAGCGCTGGGGCATCTTGTACAAGTGCCTTACCACCAAAGCACTCTAAATAGATCTACTAACAAGCATCGACTCTGACTCTTTCCTCATGTCACTCCGTCGTTTCGTGTCCAGGAAAGGAAAGCCACACGAGATTCTCTGTGACAGAGGAACCAATTTCAGGGGTGGCGACAACGAGCTGAAGGAAGTCTTTCAGGCCCTCTAACCAGCTCTGAAGGAGAAGCTGACTACACAACAGATCGCTTTCCAGTACAATGAATGAATGAATGAACGTTATTGTCGATCGACCCGCCAAGTGCTCCCCACTTTGGCGGCTCTTGGGAGAAAGAAATACGATCCATTAAGGCAGCACTGTACGCTGTTGTCGGAGCACAGACCGTGCCAGAAGAGGTACTCAGGACGGTCCTGGTTGAGATTAAAGGCATACTTAACTCCAAGCCTTTGGGTTATGTATCCTCAGACATCTCAGATCCGGATCCTGTGACCCCAAATACTCTCCTCATGGGGCGGCCAGACAGCTCTCTGCCACAGGTGATCTACCCAGAGTTGGAGCTACTCACTCGCAAGAGATGGAGGCACAGTCAAGTTCTCGCTAATCAGTTTTGGGCCAGATTTATCCGACAGTACACACAACAGACACATCAGAAGTGGCAAATCCTGGATCCTGTTGGCCACTTGTCACAATATTAGCTATATGCTATCTGAGGCTAAAAACAACATCCGGTAATACTACCGGAATTGGACAAATATGATCCATCCAGAAACAGTGAATTATCTTTTAATGTTCCGTTTCAATATATTGATTATTTCTAACACTAGCTAATGCTATTTGTACAATAATGTATGCTGCATGTGTGCGGGCTATGGGTAAGCCTAATGTTTAGCTTCAGTTAAACTACTTCAAAAGCCACATGTACCCCTGCTAAGCTAATACATAGCTAATACTATGTAGCCCTGCTAAGCTAATACTATAATACTATAAGACTGGTTTGTAGGCTACATAGTTATTGCAGGACATTATACACATGTCTTTCCTTTCTTTTCTGTGTTACAGATCCACACCTTACAGACCTTACACACCTATCTATCTATTTCAGCAAGTACAATCACTTCAGTACTCTGTGTGGTGGGTGTGAAGACTCAATAAATGACGACTAAATAACATTTATCTGGGTGCCGTTTTCCCCTTTTGTGTTCTGGTCGGACATTCTGTAGAGGTTGCCACCGGAAAGTATCAGCATCACTCCTCCATAACAATTATTTTCACATAGATAATTTACAATAAGAGAAAAGGAAATAAAGTGCTATATAAGTTGGCTTCATCCTGTAAAAACAATCCTGTGTAACACGAAGTGTGTTCATACTTCACAAACTGTCTTTACCTGATGTCTCTGTAATGAACTGGTAGAACAAGCTGAGGATACCCTGTTGCATTACATCGTGAATTGCTATTGATTTAAAGAGAAATATATACTTTTTTTAAGTGTTTGGAAACTGGTAAAACACAGATATGCAAGCACACCATCTGTCAATCAAAAGTGTGGCATGATCACAAACAGTACAATTAAAACAGGTATTCTAAGCCACTGCAGTATTTCACCGCAGTCAAATTCTGACAGCCTAAAAAAGCATGCAAACAAGGAAGACACTGACATGTTAAAGGTTTCCGGTTCGAAACCGGGCGGAAACACATTTATGTGATTGTCTCCACATTTACTAACCAAAAATGCGGTGTAGAACAGGGGTAACGTGTGCCAACATGCCGAGGAAGCGACATTATTCATTCGCAACTCCACAATTATTCGTAACCATCCCCTGCTTTTATCAGACGAAGAAGGGCAGAAAGGTGCATTGTTATTCCAACCGCAGACTGCATGGTGTGGAGAAATATAAAATGAATCTTAATGCAACACATCTGGAGAGGCATGGTCCTACGCTACCTTGTATCGGTAATGTGATGTGAAGATGTTATGTGTAAACAGACTACAGTCCATGAAGGCAGCAGACCGAGGGAAATCTGACCGACTTTCCGTGAAGGCACCGTGGAAGACGTGCCTTACGTAGCAGTCACGTCTTTGCGTCAACAGAAACAAACATGGCGCCGCGAAAGTGAGGAAAACTCTGAGGTGAGTGTTGTGTTTTTACTCCGATTGTTTTTCGGTTTGTTGATGTTTCACGTTGCAGTTTAACAAATAAACACACAAACGGAAGATTATTAAAGGAAGATTTATTGATCATTGAGGGAATTCATCTGATTTCAGTCGTTTTGGGGCTTCTCATTTAGTCCTTTTATTTACAATTGAGTTGTTCTGTTTAAGGTCCAAGTTCGTGCGTCCCAGACAGAAGAGAGGAAGAAGAAGACACTCATCGTCTTCATCTTCTTCTTGTTCATTATCATCATCATCATCTTCAGGTGACTGCTACGACAAAAGCACGTTTTAAGCTCAGAATCATACGTTTCCCCCCCGTATTGTAATAGTCTTACAAAATATAGGCTAGTTATGTCTCTTATGAGGCAAACGAGTTAATTACCGATATATCGTAAATTACTTTTACAAAAATGTTTTACTAGAAGAGTATACTAGTTGTATCCACATCTTCAGTGTCCTCTATTTTTAGTGTTTTTCTTTTCTTTTACATTATTGTCTTAATGAAAAATCTGCATGTTTTTTTTTGTATTTATAACAATATTTATTTTTGTTTAATAGCTTCCATTTCATGTGACACAGTGACTTACTTTCTAATTATTGTTTCTTTCTACATTTTCTTAAATATAATAATGTATTTTTTAGTCAACTGAACTGTGGCCAGATTGAAAACCAACGAAATGCTTGGTGTTGAGAAGCTGCCACACTACTGGATTACGAGGGAAATGTAACTCTTGAAGCTTTCTTTGTGTATTTTTTTTAATTCAAAGTTTCTTAGGAACAGACCAGGATGGCTCTAAGGAAGCAAATACTCAAGGATACCAGTGACATTCCCTGTGGAAGCCAACAGGAAGACAACATCTCACAAGAGGATGGCAACGATGAAGAGAACAGTGTAAGGAAATGTGAACATTAGTTAGAATTAGCTGAGTAAATACAGGCTCATATGTCTAAAACCAGCATACTGAAGCAGTTTTTTGTAGTACATCAGCAGGTGGAGCTCGGGGATTAGACAATGTTTTTATTTTTCATGCGTTCCAAACATCTGTTTTCTTCCCACATTTTCATGAATTTAAATTAATAGTTGGATTAAAGCTTGCATGGTTCTCTGCAGGTTTCCTGTCATTTCTATCTTATCTTGAACACTTTTTTTGTACCAAGCAGATTTGATGATTCAGATGTGGCTAGATAATCAATTATGAGAGGTGGTTTTATGATAATTTACATGTAAAACAAAAAGGCAATTAGTTACACCCCAGAAGACACAGATCCAGAAAACATAAAGCTTCCACAAAATGAACCGCACTTTTACTGTCTGTTTGTTCTTCCAGGAGGAGCTCTCATCGTCACTTCTGTCGTCATCAAAAAAAGTAAAATGCAAAAGAGAGAGGAAAACAAATCCAAACCAAAAGGTACATAACATCACAGTGTACCAAAGTGATTTCAAAATATTGAGTGTATTGCGGCGTAAACACTGTGTAAGATAGAAAAATTGAAGAATGGTAGCTAAAAAGTGAATTAAGCTAGAAAGTATTAGTATAGAGAATTGAAACACATACATGTTATTAGTGTGACAAGAAAAGAAAAAACTGCTATTGCTATTATTATTTTTCTTTAAATTACGGATTTTCCACATTATGTTATAAGAAAATTCATTATTGAAGCTCCTGAATCTCTTCGAGATGCGATGTCATTATCAATATTGTCAAGTATATCAACAAAAGTAAGAATCCAAAACCATGTTCTTGATCAGTATGTGATTAAAAACCACCCTGATATCTGACCCGTGTCTCTGTTGTCCTCAGACATGACGGAGGAGGAGATGATGGACTTTGCTCTGCGTCTGAGCGAACAGGAAGCCAGCGTCACGGCACTCAGACTGCGGCAAGAGGAAGAGGCCATGATGAAAGCCATCCAAGAGAGTGTGAGTAAAGAGGAGTTTTTTAAAATTTAAAATCCTCCCCTTATGAAGGTACGGAGGATGGAACAGTGGCATAAGTATAAAAAATATGCATAAAAACATGTTTTAATACAAATGAAAATAAGTGAATAAATGTGGAAATAAATACGAGAATAAATAACAAAAATAATAAATACATTTAGCAATAAATGAATGTGTATATATATATATATATATATATATAAATAAAAGTTGAAACGGAACACATATATATTAATCTTTAATGTTTTTCCACATTTATGTTAACTCACTTAATCTAACAGGAAAAGACATGCAGAATTTACTATTAGATACTCCTGTTTGTATCTGAGGATATACAGACAACTATCATTGTATTATTTTAGTTTGATAAAACGACAAACTTCTAAGCTATGACTGGGAAGAGGGCGCAATCTTTAACACTAATAACATCAATCTAGTTCAAATAGCTACTATAATATCTAGATCATTCATTAATACAGATTTGTTTTGTTTGATTCTCATAGATTGTCAGTCAGACCAAACCCTGCCCGGCGTCCCAGAGTCACCTGCTGGACGATGCGGAAGCTTCACTCGGAGTCTGCTCTCGACGGAAACTCCTGTACTCAAACAGGAAGGCGGCGTCTGCCATTGATCAGGGAGCGTCGGCTGACGTCAGGACAGCAGACACAGACCTGAACCGAGGTGATTCAGTTAGATTGTTGAATATCCTACAATGTGTAGTTCACTTCTGCACCAACACTGTCAAGAAATATAGGGAAAGGAAATGAAAAGGAGTGAATTGGCCGTTTATGCAAAGTACATTGTCATAAGGCAAATTAGAGTTCGGACTTGGGTTTCAAAGCATTCAAATACCTTGAGTGAAGCCTATTTTAACCAAGCTTATTTGATTTGACTGGTGTGTAGTTCACATCTCCTTCATTACTTGCACATTAGTCTTGCCACATTCTTTTTATTCGCATTATTGTTTATTGTATTTTATATATTTATATTGCATTATTTGAGGAGCTTTGGACTTCAGATTTTCATTATCATAACTACCTATTGTGCATATGGCAATACAGCCTTTGAATTTAATCATGAATCAATGTCACAGCAGGTAAGTCTTCTGTGTTTATTTAAGATCACAGCTTCCAAATTCACACTTCTCATGGCAATCCACTACCGACTTAAAGACACTTAGTAAATTAAACAAAAGTTCGATCATTTAACTTTGGTTTTTTATTTTCTATTTTGAGATGTTTATATTGTTTGTCTGCTTTAATTTGAACTCAATTCATTTTCACATTGTCTGCAATGCCTTGTTTACATGCTGCTGTAACGAAAATATTTCCCAAATTGGGAATTACATCTTATCTTATAACATGCTGTATTGTATTTCCTGGAGCAAAAGGAACTGGAGGTGAAAGTAATACCTTGAAGAAAAAAAGGAAAAAGACAGAAGGAAGCCCTCTGCAGGAGATGCCAGATTTGTCTCAGACTCAGGAAGCCTCTCTGGCTTCCCCCTGCAGTGCAGACTGTCTTTCCGTGCCTCTGGACTCGCCACAGGTTTGCTCAACAAAACATTTCTAACATATGGATCTTTTGGATCGGTCGGATTGATGATTAGTAATCTATTAAATGTCAGAAAGATTCTTATACAAAGATAAAAATCTCAAATGGACTATCAAAATATTTGGAAATACATTTTCTTTTGATAGACTAAATTCCTTATTTATTTATTTATTTATTTTTGCCTTAACTCAATTTGCAATGGCCTACATTTTAAAACCAGAGAATTGCCCCTTTTCTTTATAACTGACTCCAAAATGTAATTGATTGTGAGATTTTCTGCTGTTTAATAATTGTTGCAGTGAAAGACTCCACGATACAGAACTACAAAGTTAGTCCGTCCCACAAATTCACTGTTCTGGTTCACTCTCATTTTGTTCCTTTAAGGGAAATAGCAGGAAACGCCCCATGAGGACGACCTGTCTCAGCAGCAAGCAGCAGACACACACAGTCAGAATTCCTTTATAATATTATAGCAAAAGGCAAGAAGTAATAAAGTAGCTAGCATGTTACAAACAGAGATAAAGCACACATTAGACATACAAATTCAAAATCAACACAAATAAGTACTAAAAAATGAGTAGCCGCATTTAAATAGGGAAGTGAACATATGGTGTATTTCAGCATATTATACACCAAGGTAAATTGTTTGTATGTGTTAACCTACTTGGCAATAAACCTGTTTCTGTTTCTGAATCAGAGCTCCGACTCGACCCAGATTGAAGACTGTCAGCCCAGTAAATCCCCCGTCTTCCCATTGACGGGAATTAGAGCCAAGGTCCTCGTCCCGCGGTTGAGCCAGGACATGCTGCAAACCTGCAGGAACTCAGGGTTTGTGTTGTGCTCTCAGGACACTTTGACCTCCACTCGAGAGTCCCCGTCCGCTCAACGCAAGAGCCCAACATTCCCAAAGAGCCCCAAACCCTCCCGTAACCCCCCTTTGTGCAGGAGTCCTCTCTTCTCAGACACTGATGAAGGAGACAATGGAGAGGGACACACAGATTTCTTTAAAAGTCAGATATTTGGCAAGAATAGTCAACCTGAGACGTCTGCAAGTGCCTTCAAGCCCAGATCAGGGTTCACGTTTTCCTCTCAGGATAGTTTAACCCCCTCTGTGAGGTCCACTTCCTGTCCGCCCAAGAGCCCAGTATTCCCAAGAAGTCCTGGCCTTCCCAATAACCCCCATCCCTCCGAAAGATCAGCAACCTGCATGAGTCCTGTGTTGTCAGAGACCGACGGACGACAGCGGGAGCAAAGTCATGGGTTTTGTATGAGCCCGGTGTTCGGCACGACTGGACAACGAGGGAAGATAAATGCAGAACTGCACAAACACTCCTCGGGTTCAGGGAGGGAAGGGAATTCAACCACTACCAGGGATCCGTCTCAGAGTCTGAGGCAGGTGAGTTCAAGTGTCACACAAACAGGCTGACAGGCACCACTTCTGTACGTAGGGACTCCAGAGTGTAAACATGTATTCAGAAAGATGTTATCACAGCATCTTTTTATCTAACAAAATATGCTGCTTTAGTCCATAATCGGTTGATGTTAAACCTTTATTGGTGAAGCTCTAAGCATTTTTAAATTTATTATACAGTGATAAATAACTAATAAAAGGATGGTCTTTACTCACTTTCAGCATCATGTCAGCAGCAAGCAGTCCAATGCTGTTATTACATTTAGAGCCCATTTTTATAATTTTGATGTTCTTCGAAAAATCTAATGAAATGGTGTGTAGCATCTGATTGAGATGAAAGTATGTTTCGCTTTTGTTGTTTTTAAGTTGTAATATTTAAACATTTGTTCTGATTTTATCTTTTTCTTCCTTCTTGCTTTTGAATAAAGGACAAAAAGATGGATCAAAGTCCCGATGTCAGGATAAGTAAATCATCTTTATCAGGTAAAGGGAAACATAACAGGCTGTTGGGGTTTTCTTTTAATGCTATACATACTCAGAGACGTTTTCGTCAGTAATTCTCTGTTTTGTGGTTTCATATATCGCAGAGGAGGAAATATCCAAACACGGGAACTCGGCAGAGTTGGAGCTGACCAGTGATATGGTGTTGCTCTGGTCTGAAGAGGAGGACGACGTCACGGTACAGAGGCTTTCTCCCTGTTGCAAGACGAGAAATCAAATGTTGTTCAAAAAACATTAATGAGACTCTCTGAAGCACTTGTTTATGTTGTTCTTTATTACCACGAACACACACATTAGAGTTTATTACCCCACATACTCACTGAAACTTTGACAAAAAAAATTACAAGGAAAAATAAGGGCTATTTTTTTGCACACTGCACAGTTTTTCAAACAACTTTCTTTGATTTTGAGGTCGCAATCTGGCAATGAAAAAAAAAGAGCATCAATATTTTATCAACTTGTGTCACATTCTTCTACGGCCTTGGAATACTTAACTGGATAAAACAAATAATAAAAAAGAAAGTCTTGTAGGAAACGGATCACTTATTTCTGCATTCCTTTGCTTTTTCTGCCAATAATGCTGGCTTACCTATTTGCTTGATACATTGTGAGAAATAAGCAAACCACAAACAATATCACCTTGAAAAGACCTTTCCAGAACAAGCACACAGCATTTGCTTCTTCTTATTTTCTAAATTTAAGGTTAAAATAGCAATAGACTATATGTAACCCTGTATAAAAAAATAATATTTGCTGGCAGAGGGGGCTTAACAGCTCATTTGGAAGCAAACGCTGCTGAGCCCTGTATTAGAGCAACAGATATGTGTTCAATCGTAAAAGTCACCATTCCTGACGTCCATCTCTTCCCTCCAGCCCACGGGGTCTCCCAGTCCGGTCTTCCCAGAGGAGGGACCTCTTCATAAGGCAGAAAGTGAGACAGCCTCCCTGAACCATGTGACCGCAGCTTCTCCAGGGATGAATTGCAGGTAGATAAGAAAATAAATCAGATAAATGCTCTGGATTCAGTACCACACATTTGTTTTAAAGTCCAGTACATTACTAAGCAAATGTCCTTATGATAAGATAATACTGATGAAGTCTAATATTTTCTGCAATCACAGCAGCTGCATTTGCAACATCAACAAGGACAAATAGTTTAGTAAACAATATGTTTTTCTTCAAGACCCTCCGTCGAGGCTCATTCTTTGAAGTATATTCAAACTGTGCCTCATGACCAGGGCTCCGCTTCTTGACTCGCACGTTAAAAAAACTTCCAAAATAAAGCTCTGCAGGCGCTGATTTCTTTGCCTTCCTTTTGCTTATTTATTCACATCTTCCAAAAATGAGACAAACAAATAAACTAAAAGTATCAGTGTAGCGTGAGGTCAAAGACTACCCATTCCTAGCACCCAGGAGTTGGGATCATCCACAAAAGCAACAAGGGCTCCAACGTGCATTTGATCTGTCATTAACTCAGTTTAGAGAGTGCCTGATGCACAAAAGAAGGCTTCAGTTTACCCTCATTAAATCCTGGGACCCTGTATCTCCAATTTTACGGCAACAATTCATATTCTCTGTTCAGGACATGGATGGGGTCATAAACACTTTTATTTGCAAGCCTCAATATATTCTGATTGTTATGCTCATTATAACTCTTGTTTGTTATGGCGCTCAGACCTTCTACCTCTCCCACGTCAAGCGGCAATCTGCAGCTTGTAGCCACAGAGCGAGGTTCACAGCCAATCAGCAGTGAGCCTGCAGAGCGGCCAACAGTGAGCTACTACTGGGGGGTTCCCTTCTGTCCACGAGGACTGGACCCAGACAAATACACACAGGTGGAGATGTGTTTTTTATGATCTATTAAGTTATTATAAAGTAGAAAGTTCCTGGTTGAATCTTAAATGTAAGGATTTACTGCTTTTGTCTAATTTTATATAATCAGAACTAACAACAAAAATAATGTAATGTAATATACTTTGGGCTCAGTGTCATTTTTTTAACATCCAAAGCTTCTACTGAGGGTGTTGCAATGATGTGGCAATATTTTATGCAACACACTCAAAAAAAAATATTGTAGGTCAGACAGTCAAAAGTTAACTTTTATAGGTTGGAATATTGCCTCTATCACCAGCTCTGTATTTTATTTTTTTTGATCCACCCACCATTTAGCCACATGAACCAACTAATATGCACATAACAGTAGTGCTAATCCATATTTTATTTTTCAGGTTTTCTCAAAATATGGTTAAAATTGTCTCTAAACTTGTATGGAAACCTGTCGGATCACGCCTTCAATTAAATTAATTGATAATAAATAATAATAGAAAATGCAACAACATTTGTTTTGTAAGTCACGTTGAATTGCCTTGTGTTGAAAGGTGCTATATAAATAAACCTGCCTTGCATTAATATCTGTCTCACTTTTGTTCATCCTCCCATCCTGCAGGTGATCATGGCTCAGATGGAGGTGTATGAGAAGAGTCTGAAGCAGGCACAGAGGTTTCTGCTGAGGAAGGCCGAGTGGGGGGGGGGCATCCTGCCACGTCCGGAGGTAACATAACCATCTTAACATGAATCTCTAACGGGTGTATTTATGGGCTTTATTGTTTAATTTCTGGGTAGGATCTGGAGCCAAACATAGGTCTGACCCTTCATACATTTTAATTTGACTGAAAAAAATATGCAACAATAGACGCAATTCTGCAAATCAATAAAATGTTCAAATAAATTAATAAAAGTCAAAAGAATTAAATAAACTGATCAGGGATTAAAATAATGAAGAAATGAAGAAATATTTAATGCTGAGAAACTTAAGACTATAACATATTGGGCCATATTATGAATTATTAATATTTTAGAATAGTTAAATGATTGTATTTTATGAACTTCAAACTCTAATTTGAATATGTTTTTCTAACTATATCTGTCAAATAAATGAAGTAAAGTTAAAATAAAAGCTTTGAGACCTAGTGGCAGGATCCATCAAAATAGTAGTAAAGTAAATGTGCTTAGTTACTTTGTCATTGGTTTAATAGCAGCACATGAGTAAATATCTGAATTATCCAAAAGGACAGGTTAGTAACTACTTATCGTAGAACTTTCTGCTTTTTTCAATCTTTAATCCTTACATTTTTCACAGAATAATTGACCATTGTTGAAATCTAATTTCCAAGGTAAATTACATGAATATTGTTTGGCCCTGCTGTGAGCTAAAGACCCTCATTCTCAACATTAATAGAGACTTGTGAGTTGTGTCTGATGTTTAAAACAGTTCATTGTAATTCAGTTAACAGACATTTTAAATTTTATTCCCTAGAAATCCCCTTCACCGGAATCAGCTCCTGAATCCCCTCCACAGCCGATTCATCGAAGGTAAATCCTCCAAGAACTTTATCAGCTCTTCTTCTATGGGGATATATGTCTTTGATCGTATCCTGTAAGCCATCACAATCCACAGGATAAGACAAAGACATTTGAAAGGAGACTGGGAGGCAGCTCAAATGCTTACTAAAGCTTGAATTATACTTGTTTTAACAGCCCTTACGCTTACGTCTTGCGTTTATCTTAATGACTCGAGGCGTTTATACTTCATTTTGCTTTGTCGGCGGTTGCGTGTGCTGCGTGGCGATTCCCCGCCAGGACAGTAGGTGGAGCAGTGGGTTAGTGTAGTAGTTAGTTGCAGTGTAGATATGCTCATACCGTCAGACCTCTTCTGACAGTCTCTCTTGCAGTGGATTCATGTTGTTGCTTCTTCTTCGTCGCTTTCTACCTTGACGTTCGAAAACAGCGGGGTTTTATTAGGGGATGAAACCGGAAGATGTGAACATGCCGCCGGACGTGATGTAGATAGTGGCTTGCGCCAGTGCTTACGTCTTGCGTCTTACGTAAAAGTTAGAAAATTGAGGTGACACACGCGAGCACGCAAGGGGGGGCTTGCAACCGCGCAAGGGCTTGCGATGCGTCTTGCTTCACCGACTATAAATCAAGCTTAACTAGCAAGTTTGTCCTCAAAGAATAAATTGAAAGATCTGCAGTGTTCACTTCAGATAGTTAAAATAACAAACACTGTTGCGTGTGGATTTTGTAATATTCAAAATCCACACGCAACAAAGCCCATACTGTATTTTGCATTTATCCAAAGACTGGATAAATGCAAAATACAGTCTTTGCTTTCATATATGAAAGCTTAAATGTCAATCTTTTAACTTCTGTTCCAAGCTGAATTATTTGTAATACTGCCCATCCAAACCACACAACAAATTTCGTAAAGTTGTTATGAATTCTAGCTATTTAAGGGCTCTTATTCGCGTCATTTTCCAGTTTTAATGAACTTCAGAATCAGTAAACTATGTACAGATACGGTAAGTATTTTTGCCACTAGGTGTCACTAGATAATAATGATCAACTCAATTTAAAGGACCAAAGTAAAAGTGTAACTATCAAAATGTTCCTTGGATTAAAAGGAGCATTTTCTTTTTCAGACACCAAAAAAAAAAACATAATAGAATGAAAAGCATTACATTCTTATATTTGAAAAGCTAAAAATCAATACAATGGTTCATGAATGATCAAAATAGTTGCATATTTAATTTTGCATTGACCAGTTTGTCCAGAGAGAGAACACACAAAAAGATGATGTGGAACGGGTCAAGTCATTATCATAATAAACAACATTTATTTGTTTGTCTGCATTTCCAGGCGTGGCCTCAGACTGAAGGGCAAAAAAAGTGTTTGAGGAAGACGATTCCTGTCCAGCAGAAGCAGAGGAGGAGGATGAAGACAAGAAGGAGGAGGAAAGAGAAAGTAAAGAAAAAGAGAAGCCGGGGGAGGCAGGAGAAGGAGGATATGTGGACACTGATGAGGACTGTGAGGTTTGTCCAGGTAATGAAGCTCTCTTCTTCTGACTTTCATTAAGTAGATTAAAGTTGTTATTGTCTTGAATGTATTTATGTTGAATCTGATTGTTAATATAAGAAAGAAAAGAGTTCTTTATCATTTTAATCCGACCACAGGGCTGTGTTAAATTTTCACAAGACGAGTCCGCTGTTTGTTTGGCTTCTTCTGTGATTATTTCTCACATGCACAAAAGGTCTTTTATTTTCAATTGGCAGGGTTTAGCAGGAAGTTGGAACAGGTTCAGTAAAAAAATGAGATGGCAGAAAAAAAAGAGCTTGAATTTACCCAAAAAGCTGATAACAACAAAGAATAACATAGAATAACGAAACACATGGAGCACGAGGCAGAATCACAGGCAGAACAGACAGGGCCATCATTGGAACGACGACGAACCAACAGAGAATACTAGGGAAGACGAGACTAAATACACACAAGACAAGACACAGCTGGAAACTGTAAACACAACACAAAAGTAAAATTGTGACATCACCCTGCTGATAGTCCGTTTGTATCTTTTGTTTGTAACAACAGAAACCCAGCTGAGCGGCAACGATGACGATAACACCCGAGATCTGATGATGGGAACTAACACTGAGTCAGCGGTGAGTTTACATACTTTCTTTATCTGCACGGCAACACAGAAGATCAATAAATCCTGAGTCTGAAGAGGTTTCTCAACTTTGTTTCATTCCATCTTTGGTTCCCAAACGCGATGAATAACAAAAGCATTGAGGAAGATGCTCAGATTGGGTTCATCCAGAAATCTTTTTAATGTGGAATCAACAACCTGACAGAATCACAGAATGACAGAACACTAACCGTATAGTATAAAAATGATCATGACATTGTTCCTCTTTCTATAATGACAACATTTGTTCCTGGTTGGATTTTAGTCTGGCTGTAAAATGAGTCCAGAGCCGCCGGATGACGAGATGATTCTCCAAGTGGATTCTCCTGCTGAGGCTGAGCCGCAGGAGGAGATGGAGGTGGATGGTAAGGTTCACTGACTGTTTGTTAGAAGTCAATGTATTCACTGTGAAATATTTGTCTTATGTTTGCCTAAAAGGTGGCCTTTCCTTCTCCTCTCTAAGCTGTTCGCCCTCCATTTCAATCCCCCCAATTTTTAATCTTGATCAGAATCAGGGAATCAGATACAAATATTTTGATTGCCATTGCGTTTCGTGACAGTTGCTCCATTTGAGAGTTAAATAAATGTACATTTAAAAAATGTGTATATTTATAAAAGCAATAAAAAGATGAAACAGAATTAATATATCAATAGAAACATTAGAAATTAATTATTGCTCTACAATCTATTTCCGTAATTTCCGGACTATAAGCCGCTACTTTTTTCCCACGCTTTGAACCTCGCGGCTTATACAATGACGTGGCTAATTTATGGATTTTTCCCGCTTTCACAAGCTTCATGCCGCCAAAATGGGATTTTGAAAAAAAATTGAGCACCGTCACGTAATGCGACGTAAATCGAGCGTGCTCAAACTTCCCATCATTCTGATTATGGTAGTCATTTTGTCACCCTCATCATGGCAAAAACACGGAGAAATGCATATGATGCAGCTTTCAAGTTGAAGCGAATCATCAGTCACGCTGAAAACAACTGGGCATGAAAAAACGCACTTCACCTGTGTTCTGAGCTGCACGGCATCGGGAGAAAAGCTTCCACCGATGTTGATTTTTAAACGCATGACGATGCCAAAAGAAAAATTCGCGAGAGGAATTGTTGTGAAAGTCAACAAGAAAGGATGGGTGACGGAAGGCCTAATGCATGAATGGCATACGGAGTGTTACGGCAAGCGACCGGGAGGATTCTTTCACAAGAACAAGGCTTTGCTCGTGTTGGACAGCATGAGGGCCCACATAACAGATTCTGTGAAAGAAGCCATCAAGAGGACAAACTCAATTCCAGCTGTGATTCCTGGGGGCACAACAAAGTATTTGCAGCCACTCGACATCAGTATAAATCTAGCATTTAAGGTGGCGCTCCGTGTTCAGTGGGAGGCTTGGATGACAAGTGGGGAGAAATCCTTCACTAAAACGGGCCGCATGCGAAGAGCAACTTATGGTCAAGTCTGCCAGTGGGTCCTGACAGCGTGGAGCATTTTCAAAAAATCCACTATCAACGGGTTTCGAAAGGCTGGACTGCTGCGTGTTGAAGAGGGCAGCATGAGCTCAGCGGGGAATTTGCCTCCGGATGAAAGTGAAGAGAGCGACAATGAGGACGATCCAACATCGGATGAAGCAATTCTGAGGCTATTCAACTCCGACACCGAAGGAGATGACTTCAGTGGTTTCAGTGCACATGAGGAGGAAGATAATGACCAATGACTTTCTTGGTAGGCTACTGTTTACTGCTATTTTTTAAATTTTTGTTACAAGCCGTGTTTCATTAAAGCCTGTGTAAAGTTCATTTGTTTCAATGTACCGGTAGGCACCTGCGGCTTATAGACATGTGCAGGCTTATTTATTTACAAAATACATATTTTTTAAAAATTCAGTGGGTGCGGCTTATATTCAGGTGCGCTTAATAGTCCGGAAATTACGGTACATATTTAATACATTAAATACAGTGGTGCTACTTACTTTGTACCATGGATGTGTACTTATCTGCTTTTATTAGCATGTTGCTTGCTTCTTTGTTTATTCTGCTCTTCCTGTTTTTGCATTTTTATCAGCACTGCCCTGCTGTAACATTTCAAGTAAAGGATTCCTGATTCTTAAGGTGCATGTTTTAGGAAAATATTAGTCAAAATGAGTTTATGTGACTGTTTTCAGCCTCGGTGGAGAGAAACATGAAAGTCCCAGTTAGCAGCATCGATGTTGGAGGACGGCATGAAAAGAGGGAAGAGGATCTAAAGGAAGACGTTCTGGATGCAGATGTGGAGGAGATAAAAGATCGAGTGCTTCAAAGGTCATCGTCTCCTGAACTGGAACTAGCCACCCCCCCCTCTGAAGACAGAGTGGACTGTCCCATCTGTCAGAGCTCCTTCCCGCTGACGAAGATCGAGAGGCACGCTGCGTACTGCAACGGAGAGGTGGCCGAGGGAAAGCCTGAAAAAGACTGTTTCCAAGGTGACAGACACTTTATTTTGTTTAACATAGGAGGAACTTATTTTTCTTTGTGGACTCTTAACGTCTGTTTTAAATAATGTGATTGTTGATGCTTTAAATGACTCCATGCTCTCCTCTCTATAGTGTCATTGAAGCCTCGTAGGAAGAGAACAAGGTTAGCAGAGGGGAGTTCTGCGAAGACCGGAGAACCCTCAAACACTGGCAAGTAAGTAGGTTCGACCTGGGTGTATTTACAGGAACAGCTCAGTGTTTTCAGACACGTTGTTGTTTTCTGACTGGTTTTTATTCTCCACAGGTTCATCAAAGAGAAATGTTACATCTGTCAGAAAGCTGTTCCCCTGAGGGACTACAGCCGACACACAGAGCTCTGCATCCAGAGGCAATCGTCAAATCATCAATCGAATGCAGCAGTAAGCACACACACTCAGAAATGCACAACACCACAGCGAGCTCTAAATCATACTGACAATATGAGTGCAATTCAGTGATTTTAGAAGCAGAAACATGCAACTAAAACTGTACATGTATACAATTTGACCTGTTTTCTTGATAATATATATTTTGTTCTAGAAGGGAAATCTTCTGTCGGCCCTGGAGCAAACGGAATGCAGAGATTCAGGTGGGTCTGAAAGTACTTCTAAGTGTAATAACACTTAAAGTCTGCAGTCATGCTAACATTTGTTGAAAGTACTTCGCTACAGTGGTGCTTATGTTGGGCAGATATATTGTTTTATAATCTTAGTTTAGCGTGTAAGCATGCTAAAAAATTGGGCCTTTTAGTTTATTTCCTCTAGCTCCATAGTAAGGTATTGGGTAAGAAAACCTCAACCTAACTCACCTGAAGCCAGAAACTGAATTGGAGCTTAAACTATACATTTATCAACAGAAAATGTGTCTGCACACTTCCTGATTAAATGATTCGTCCTTTAGAGTTTTAAACCTGTAAAATGTGAGGATTTTGCTAATTTTTCTTGATTTTTATCCAGTTGAAAAGACGTGAAGACGTCAACTTTTGGTCTACCAGGGATTGTCAAGACGAAATACTTAGTCATTTAGAATAGTATTGTCTGATCAGTTTGTAATAAAGTTGATGGTGTAGCCCTTAGGATGACAGTTTCCTTAAACCCTCAGCGAGTTCTGATTCAGATCTTTATTTTTCTGGTCAACACATCAAACTGTGACCCCATGACCTTTTAGAAACTATCCGATCATTACCTACATCCAGAACATTTTATGTGATTGTTATTTCACTTACTTTTGTTGTTTTGTGTCCACAGAGGCCGTGCCGTCTGGATCCAAACCCCCACAGAGGTACATTTGTACGGTTCGTGAATCGGAGGGCATGGATTACTAATCCGTTTGCACAGAGTCACATATAGAGATTTTCTACCATTTGACCTCAGAGGGGCTCTGTAGTCTACACAGTAAAGGCCTTTAAAATGAAAAACAGGTTCAACAGAGCCAAAGAAAACAATGTGTAATGTACCTCTGTGACATGTGACTGATACATATAAGTTGAATGATAATTAAGATGAAAACACCAAGCCAAAGATATTTTATAACCGCCTTTTTCTTATGCTTTGAGATGTTCTGTTGTGTGTTTGTTCTCTTTTAGCGAAGTCATAGACCTGCGGGATGATGATGAAGTGGAAGAGGACAGTGTTTCAGTGCTCAGGATCAGTAACTCTCCTATCAGATCCTTCACTCCCATCTCAGAGGCCACCGGCTGCCTTATCGACTTCAGAAAACAGCATCGAGGGAAGATGCCGCGACAAAAACGAAAATGAGGGTGACCTGCTGACTGAAAAACAACTGGAAACCAGAGCCTTAATTTAAAACCCCATCAGGTTGGATGTGGATTACGTGATTAAAACTTCCTGATGTCACATATTTATGCAGGTAAACAAGTACAAACTGAGCATTTGGATGACTGATTGTGATTATTTTTGTGCCACTAAATGTTATGTTTTTTTAATGTTAAAGGTGATTCAGACTACCTCTTTGAATTAAAATATTTCCCTTTGAGTTTTTTGGTATGTATGACCTAACAGTATGATTTTAGACTACATCACAGTGTCCAAACCTTCTGAGTGTTAATCAGATTTCCAAAAACATCATTTTACTGGCCTAATCTGCTGATATTTTCTCTGAAACTAAATAATTGTTTGTAGCCATGTGAGGCCACCATCTGTCTTTTGTTACACCAATTTTGTCAAAATATCTCAACAACTATTTGATGGACTGCCATTAAACTTTGTAAATGTTTTTCACAAGATCAATTCTACTATTGATGATCTTCTGAAGCTATCTCTAGCGCCACCTGCAGGTCAAACACTGAAGTGTATGACAACATTCAAAATGTTAGCATGCTTGCTGTCTTGGGCCCTGTTAAATGCTAATGTTAGCATGTAAATGTACTAAATTGTAATCATGCTAATAATACATTTGAAAAATTAGCATGTTGCTCCAAAATAATTCACAAAAATTTGATTTGGATATTTACCTGCTGACTACACAAAAGCTAACAGTAAGCTAATGCAACATTATAATGTTTTACCCCGACTTCAGATCTTTAATTCACATTTGATGGATTGATGGAGAACACTTCCCTGCAGAGATTTGCAGCCTGAAAACAGCGTTTTCTGCCATACGCACATGACAAAGAGCAGAAAAGTAGTTGCCAACCTATTGTCTGTCAACTTAAATCATGTTTTACTTTTGAGTTGATGAGGTGGAGGCAGATTTGTAGAGTTGTTGTAGGTTAATTATATCTACAACTTTTGGTGTTGCCTTAATTAATCCCTGTTAATTAAGGTAACACAAAATTGCAGTTCAGGCTATTTCTCAGGTTGTTAGCAGGCAGTTGTTAGATCTGAACATCTCTCAACATGTTAAGAGCTCTGCTCGGTGTCTGAAATGTCCTAAAATGGCCACCGTATTGAAGTTTATTTAAGTTACAGCATGACCTTCTTTCTGCCAAGATCCTAAGGACAAAAAACAGGGAAAGAGCATTCCTGACAGCAATTCTTTGACAAACATGTTTCTGTCTGTTGAGTGCCCACATCTTAATGGATCAGAGAATGCAACTGTTTAAATCCTTTGTCTTGTCAAATGTTGAGATCTGTTAACACATTGATTGGGATTCAACCGTACTAACGCCACCTGCTCTCGCTAAGATTTAAACATGCAGTCCTGGTGGTTTACATAATATTACATTGTTTCTTTTCAGGAATCAACCTCCATCTGTGGTAATCCAATCCGCATCTCAAAAATGTTGCCACTGTCTCGTTAAAATGTTTTGTTTGGATCAGAGCAGTTTGCTTCAATATGTACCATTTTTATCACACAAAATATTTCCTGCAGAGTCGATGGAGATATCATTTTTCTTGTTTTTTTGTGTCTTTGACTAAATGCTCTGAGTATCGGCGCTGAATACTGTAACAGCACTTTAGAGTTAAACTTGTAAGTTGTTGTAAGTAAACTCAATGAAACACACTGAACACAGGTTGGTTCATTGTGGAGATAATACAAGAGATGCTTCATGAGCATTTTGTCTCAGATTTTCACTCAGTGGGCCGATGTTGCATTTTACTTGCATTTCCTGTGAAGCAATGCAGTCTATTTGTAAGACTGTCGCAATGTTAGGTTGCACCAACTGTGCCGAAGTTTAGGAGGATAAACGATATCAACTTTAAATAACGGATTGAAAGCCGTTTATCCTCTGAATGAAAAACGGTGTCCCACACGCACTTCCAGAAATATAAAAGAGTTACAAACGTGATTTTTGTCACCTTTAATGCATTAAACTGTTGCTCTTTTCCAACTATTAACTGTGGATAATTTTCTGTTGAAAAGGGATTAATCTGCTGATATGTTCTCTATTAATGGACTCAGAATTGATAAATTACCCTGTTACAAATGTTTTTGTATGGATATTTGAATGATTATCATGTGGTGTGAAAGTAGAAGAAAGCTAGAAAACCTGAGAATTGTTCAATTTTAAGAATTTATAAGGACTTTATCCACATCCTTTTTAAACTGTAAAACTCAATCTTTGTTTTTAAACAAGTGAAATGATCAAAAGCCAAATATACAGTGGGGCAAAAAAGTATTTAGTCAGCCACCAATTGTGCAAGTTCTTCCATTTAAAAAGATGAGAGAGGCCTGTAATTTTTATCATAGGTATACCTCAACTATGAGAGACAGAATGAGAAAAAGAAATCCAGGAAGTCACATTGTCTGATTTTTAATGAATTAATTGGTAAATTCCTCGGTAAAATAAGTATTTGGTCACCTACAAACAAGCAAGATTTCTGGCTCTCACAGACCTGTAACTTCTTCTTTAAGAGGCTCCTCTGTCCTCCACTCGTTACCTGTATTAATGGCACCTTTTTGAACTCGTTATCAGTATAAAAGACACCTGTCCACAACCTCAAACAGTCATACTCCAAACTCCACTATGGCCAAGACCAAAGAGCTGTCAAAGGAGACCAGAGACAAAATTGTAGACCTGCACCAGGCTGGGAAAACTGAATCTGCAATAGGTAAGCAGCTTGGTGTGAAGAAATCAACTGTGGGAGCAATTATTAGAAAATGGAAGACATACAAGACCACTGCTAATCTCCCTCGATCTGGGGCTCCACGCAAGATCTCACCCCGTGGGGTCAAAATGATCACAAGAACGGTGAGCAAAAATCCCAGAACCACACGGGGGGACCTAGTGAATGACCTGCAGAGAGCTGGGACCAAAGTAACAGAGGCTACCATCAGTAACACACTACGCCGCCAGGGACTTAAATCCTGCAGTTCCAGACGTGTCCCCCTGCTTAAGCCAGTACATGTCCAGGCCCGTCTGAAGTTTGCTAGAGGGCATTTGGATGATCCAGAAGAGGATTGGGAGAATATCATATGGTCAGATGAAACCAAAATAGAACTTTTTGGTAAAAACTCAACTCGTCGTGTTTGGAGGAGAAAGAATGCAGAGTTGCAGCCAAAGAACACCATACCTACTGTGAAGCATGGGGGTGGAAACATCATGCTTTGGGGCTGTTTTTCTGCAAAGGGACCAGGACGACTGATCCGTGTAAAGGAAAGAATGAATGGGGCCATGTATCGTGAGATTTTGAGTGAAAACCTCCTTCCATTAGCAAGGGCACTGAAGATGAAGCGTGGCTGGGTCTTTCAGCATGACCATGATCCCAAACACACCGCCAGGGCAACGAAGGAGTGGCTTCGTAAGAAGCATTTCAAGGTCCTGGAGTGGCCTAGCCAGTCTCCAGATCTCAACCCCATAGAAAATCTTTGGAGGGAGTTGAAAGTCCGTGTTGCCCAGCGACAGCCCCAAAACATCACTGCTTTAGAGGAGATCTGCATGGAGGAATGGGCCAAAATACCAGCAACAGTGTGTGAAAACCTTGTGAAGACTTACAGAAAACGTTTGACCTCTGTCATTGCCAACAAAGGGTATATAACAAAGTATTGAGATGAACTTTTGTTATTGACCAAATACTTATTTTCCACAATAATTTGAAAATTAATTAATTAAAAATCAGACAATGTGATTTTCTGGATTTATTTTTCTCATTCTGTCTCTCATAGTTGAGGTGTACCTATGATAAAAATTACAGGCCTCTCTCATCTTTTTAAATGGGAGAACTTGCACAATTGGTGGCTGACTAAATACTTTTTTGCCCCACTGTAGCTAACAAAATAGTTGTTTTATTTGAAAGGAAAAACCTCTGTCTTGTTGAGTATGAGATCATGTTTCTGATGTGAAAAGGAAAACATACTTTATTTTAATGTTTTGCTTTGAAATATAAGTAGTAGCTGCTGCTGATACAATTACATTGTTGTCATTCCTGGCCAGTAAAAACTGCCACAACCTGTTACTTCAGAATGCATTTACACCAGGAAGTATTTTATCTATAAAAAACGTGATGTAATCTCTTATTAGTTCAATCGACATTGTACTTAAATTAAGAAGTACCGTTACTTGTAAAAGTCCTGGATTTTGAATGTAAAACTACAAAAGCATCAGAAAATAGCCTACTACTCAGTAGGCCAACAAAAAATAATTTAGATTGTATTACTGGATAATGATGATGCATTTATGTGTATATTAAGGTTGAGCTTATTTATATATTGTATATTACTTTAAATGCTGTTTCACCTAATCCCTCGGACAAGTGGTCTTCATCTATAGTACATTTGCTTTTATTTTATTATTATATATTTATAGTTTAAATCTGGGAAGTAAGCATAATAAAGAGTTTTCTTAAATAGATAGCCTAACAAGTATGACATATAAATTATAAAGTGGCCTGGAAGACAATACTTGAGTAAACCAGTGCGATAAACAGTATAATGAAATTTGTTTGCGAACTTGAATTATATTTCAAAGCACAGATAACGACTCCTGATTTAAGGTGGACGTATTTTGCGGTGCAAACTAAACGAGCGCTCCTTCAATGTCATTATGAATTCTTCTTGAAGCTCTGGTTACCTTAGCTTTCGGTTTGTTCCTTGAAATCAGCTGTTCGCATCCGTGAGTAAAACCTGAAAGTCTAACCCGAATATCCTGTCCCCCATCTGTCATTAAACACACTGCGCGTTCTTCATGTTGCGACATCATTAATATTGCAGATGAAGTGGGAGGACACTTGTATACAGTCTGGTGAAAACCCAAGCCGAGATCTCACACTCTTTACTTATTCACTGAGGAAGTTCATTTCTGTCTGTCTGACAAAGCTCTGAAACGGAAAGGTAAGTAACTTTTAATTTGTTTTGTGCGAAGATGAACTTTATTATGTAAGATGCGCTGTTAAACGTTGTTGAACAGGTTGGTATAACACGTTTTTCTACACTATGTATGCCTGCTTTATGTTTGATTTCTGAGAAGATTGACTTAAGGGTTCTCAAATGTTCATCATTTTCTGAAAATGTCATTTTACCACAAACTCTTTAATTTTTCTTTGTAATGATACCGCTGCCAACACCTAAACCACAGATTTCGAAACATGAAGTTGTAGTTCCTCCAATATAACTGTGACTTTTCAAAGTAAAGTATTTATTAGCTTATTTAAACCCTCATTTAAAAGTTGTTATAGCCCTGATAATCCCAGTTCAAGCTATTTTAAAGAAAAATTGCCAACCTATCATTTAGATTATAGACATTAGCTGATATAAGATAAAGCTGATAATGTGTTATGTTCTGTTCCCGATCAGGTGACGAGGCGTGTCTGAAACACAACCTCTTAAAATAATCTGAATCCAGGTGAAAGAAAAGTGAGTATTCAAGGTTTTCATTCATGCTAACAGGGACTATGACACAGATGAGGAATGCAGTTTTTTAAACCTATACTTTGACCTTAAAATCTTGAACCACGGAAGTTTAAAAAAGCCACTAAGTTTCCTGTAATAATATCCTAAGAGTCCACTCCTCCCAAAAACCACAACCCAACATAATCCAAAGTGTTGTCATCAGCCTGATACTCCCCTGAGGTCAAAGATGTTAAATATTTTGTGAATCTTCTTCAGTCTGTGTCAGGGTTTGAGTGATGTTGCTGGAACAGGTATTGCAATTATGCTGTTTGACAAGTGTCATGGCATGGCTCTGACAAAATAATGCGTAAATGACACGATGTTCAGAAAGGTATTTATTCAAATTAACCCAACAAACAAAGGGAGCGCCCAAATGGAGGTGTGTTAGTCAGTAATATCAGTAGTGTATATGTGTGGATGTGTGAGCATGTTGTAATTCAAGGTGTATGCAGAACCAAGACAACAACGAACAAAAGCATAAAAAGGTAGCTGCTCTTTCAAAAGAGTACCGCCAGCAGAGAGACTGGGCGAGAACCTGGATCGGGCCTTTAACTCCTTAGGCGCACCATGAACAGTTGCCCTCAGTCAATGCTAAGACAAAAAAAAAAAAAGACTCATTGAAGGCGCACACACACACACACACACACACACACACACACACACACACACACACACACACACACACACACACACACACACACACACACACACACACACACACTCACACACACTACAGGGAGAAGTAAAGCAGGGGTCATCACTGAAGTGAAAGCATTTCACATAGCAGTAGAGGAAAATTATTCAGATTATTTGCTCGAGGGAGTAAAGAATCTGAGTGTAAGTATCTATACCATACTCAATTATATGGTAAAAGTACTGCATCAAAATGGTACTTAAGTAAATGTATTTAAGTATGATCAGAACTAAAATATTTTTTAATATAAGACTTTTCAATTGTTAGTAATTCTCTGTTAACACACTCATGGTTTCTATACCAAATAATCATATATTAAAAGTTTTTTAGCTGTTTTATATCGTCAAAAAACTATTCTCATTTTCTCTGATTAATGGGAATAAGGTCTGGTATTTAAAGCTCACTAAATTAATACTTAGAAAAAAAAATGTCTTTGTTGAACTCGTAAATTCAGACTCTTAATTGAACTAATGCCGTGGTGTTTGGTTGAGTTCCGGAGTTCAGTGATGATGCTACAGTAATAGCAGATGTCATCAGGAATCATGTGCACTTTTAACGTGTGACTCCTCACTTCTGTATCGAGCAAAGATTGAAAGTGAAAGCCCAGTTCCCAAGGTAGAATTTAATTTAAAGCTAACCTCATATGACGATATCTAATTACAGCTTTCACTCTCTTTGTACCCCACTCGTCTGTTTTGTTAGCACAATGGTTAAAGAAACCTGTTAAATGTACTTTTTTAAAGTCTTTCTTTGTATTTCTTATTCGTTTATGGACTCAAAAGTCAAACTGGACTTGTTTCCCTTTTATGTCACATTACTGTTTGGGGACCTGATACTGTGAAGCAACATGATCTATGATGAAAAAAAAGCTTCTAGTGGATTTTTTATGAGGGAAGTTACTGTCAATATCAATATCCTTCAATTAAAAATGTATTTTCAGTGTTTTAAAATACAAACCTTGACAATTACCAGCATAATAGTGGTGTAATCAATGATTGATTGCACATGAAGGCAACGTCTTAACTGACTTTTGAAACAATCCACATCTTAAACTCAATCCCATACATCCAAACGGAACGACTGAACTGCTGCCAAGCTGCTCCAGGTTGAAAAAAAGTCAACCAACTTCTGCATCTTCTGATAAATAAATACAATTTAAGGAATTTAGATGTTTTTATTTACAGATACTTCCGCTAGCAAATTGTATCATGTCTTTATCAAGGAAAAGTGACATTGTTGATTATTTCCATGCTTATTGATTGTCACAATGAAGAAGCACTTAACACAACTGAGCTTGATGTGAACAGCGTTGGTTTTGCTGGTATATGGCCAACAATTTGAACTCAAATATGAAAATGTAAAAGTCTGATTCACATTTCATATCAATCAAATCAAAATATTCCAATTTAGCCCAATAGTTTAACCTGTTTGAGAAAAAGTCAAAGGATGACCAAAGTTATTATAGGCTTCATCATCGTGAAACATGACTATGTGCCAAAAAGTCCATTCAACATTGTTATCTGCAAGAATAATAGAAATACAATCGTCATAATGCTTGGGAGTTTTTAAAGGAGATACAAAACATAGAGTCCAGCGATGCAGGTTTACAGCGGATGTAGGCATCAAGGTCCAAAGCTAATATTGATTAAAGGTTAGTCCACACAAACCTGCGAAGCATAACAAATATTTGAGCGTCATTTCAGACTGCAATAACAAGTCTTTGCATTTATAATAACAGTCCCCAGACAGTAAATTGACCTCTAGTGTACTGTAAATATCTCACCTTTATACTGTTTTATATAGGATTATTACTCATGTGTTGGATTGCCAGAAGGTAGCTAGTAGGCTTATCTTATCAAAATGAAACACAACCGTGGAAAAGTACATACTGTAAAAAAATCTTATTGTTGTATTCACTGGTAGGTAACATTATATAGACAGATACAAATTAGGAATCAAGATACTGCAGTTTTCTGTAGGTGCAACAAAGAAAAAATGAAGAAAACTTAACCAATGTGTCATTTGGAAACAAACAGTGTTCATATGGTCTTTTAAAAAAGTATTTTAGCAGCCTATAACATGTCGATTAATACTTCAGAAATTTGCAGATAGCACTTCTGTTAGATTAACTAAACCATTTAATAAAGTGTCACTAAGAGCCAAGCTAACAACAAACTTCTTATTAGCAATGCTAACTTGTTTATGCTAGTTAGCTATTGTTGACATTCTCAGTGCATCTTAATTCTTACTTACCTTTTTATTGGATGTAATCCTAGTTTATGGGATTTCTGTGAGTTACCAAGCCTTAAACAGCTAAATTACACCTCCCATAAAGATTTTTATGTCTGACTGTAAACTAACTTACTGTAAATGCTAAGAAAATATTTGTTAAAATTACCATTTCTGTGAGCAGTTGAGCACAGACATTGATGCTAGTTCATCTACTAACAAAATCATATATATATATATATATATATATATATATATATATATATATATCATTGTTTAACTTTAAAAGTGAATCTTTTAACTGTTAGCTGTGTATTAGATTATACACACCTAACAGAAGCAGCTTCCCACACAAACTAACCTAACATGATGAACATACCTCCTAAGAATTTGCGTGCATCATTGTGAACATACACTGCCCGGCCAAAAAAAAGCTCACAAGCCTGTGGGGGGCAGCGATATGATCTAGGGTTGCTGCAGTTGGTCTGGTCTAGGTTCAGCAACGTTGTGTGCCCAGAAAATGAGGTCAGCTGACCACCTGAATGACCAGGTTATTCCATCAATGGATTTGTTCTTCCCTGATGGCACGGGCATGTTCCAAGATGATAATGCCAGGATCCATCGGAATCAAATCGTGAAAGAGTGGTTCAGGGAGCATGAGACATCATTTTCACACATGGATTGGCCACCACAGAGTTCAGACCTGAACCCGATTGAGAATCTTTGGGATGTGCTGGAGAAGACTTTGCGCAGTGGTCCGAAAATCCCGTCATCAATACAAGATAAAAAAAAAAAAATGAATGCAACTCTGGACAGAAATAAATGTTGTGATCTTTCAGAAGGTTGTGGAAACGATGCCGCAGCGAATGCTTGTCGTAATCAAAGCTAAAGGAGCTCCTACAAATATTAGTGTGTGATCATTTTTTTTGCCTGACAGTGTATTATCATTCTGACATTGGAATGTAGCTCATTTGTTGCAGCTTTACTTAGCATAGCAAGACTCTGTATGACGTTGAATGTAATTATTTATTTTAAAAAAAACGTATTGCTTCACCTTGAATACATTAGTGTGGTGGAAAAAGTCTCAACAGTGGAGATCTGAGACTATCTGCATGACTTTATGCCTCTTGAAAGTAGACAATTTATTCTTGTTTTGTTGAACTTAAACCCTGTAATTTCTTCTGTTAAGATGAGCACTGCAAAGGTACCCTGCGAGAACAACAATATGCTTTCCAAGAAGGCAGAAAAAGGCGACCACATTGCGACCCTGCACACGGACGGCATCCCTGAAGACACGCTCATTAAGGTAGGTGTCACCTGAAAAACAAAAAAGATTGTTCTTGTTTAGATTCTGCTCACCGTTGTGTAGATCAGACACAGTTATTATTATAATTGAAACAACATTCAAGGTTTCAAGGTTTTATTGGTTTTATTGGTCATATGCACAGCATATACAACGTATATGTTGGCAATGAAAATCTTATGTCCCATGCTCCTCCAACAACTCAACATACATGGTGCAAATAATTTACATCATTTACAAGTCCAATTGTGCTAACGTTTGCATCTAGATTTGCATCACACCAGACAGAAAATAAATCCACATTTACTAGTTATTCACTTTCCTGGTGGACACTTTTTTTTTTGTTGCACCCTGTAACCACAAATGAAAACAATATTTGATGCACACTAAGAGACAGGTTGTAAGCTACAACTTTGAGCAGTGTCTCCTAAAATAGTGCTTTAGTCTGAAACATTTGTGACTTTTTCAATAGTCAATAACCACATTGTATTATTGTTACTCAATACTGGTTTAGGAAGTCTTTGCTTCTTGGAACATTCTGAGATTAAGCAACCACAGATTTTATTAATATGACACATGCAGGACGATCAGTCATAGGATCATTTAGTTAAAAAAAACGCAATGTTGTAATCATTTTAGTATCATTTTGCTTTTTGTGTATATAATACAACAGAGGCACATTTTATGCATTTTATATCACTACATTTGTTGTGAGAGTTCTTATTAATTTCAGGATAAAGGAATAGATATACAAATAAATGATGATATTGTGAACCCCAAGCTACACTGCAATGTATACATAGTAATACATATGGAATATATCACAAAACATGTGTTATTTTACATAAAGTACATGATGGGTTTTTTTCATAACAATATCCATAAAATAGAAAAAGGATTAAACTCCAATAAAAGGAATGATTTGGTATGATTTGGGCCCTAAACCAATGAAGAGAAATTCATTTAACATCTAAACCATCGAGTCATGATGGAGGCAGGAAGTTACGCCTTCCCTCTGGTAAAGTAGCAACAAGCATGTAGAGACAAGTGATAAAGACGTAAATCATGAGAGGAGGAGATTAGGAAAGGCCTAGGAAAACACGCCTCTGGAAATTCACTGCAACTTGTTAAGAAAGAAGAATAAAAGAGGAGGAGGCTGGTGGTGTGGTTTTTATTACGTAAGTCCACAAAAATATTATTAAATGATCCCACAAACTGTATGGGTCTCCTACATGTTTGTAATAATGGGAATGTAAAATATAATAGTGAAAAGTTCATTTATTTAGTATATTTAATTTGAACAAATGTGTTAAAAAGTACACGCAAAAAAAGATTTCAAAAGTGATCAAGACAAATGTAAAATAACCTTTTGGCCATATAAATAATATTTGATTGATTGATTGATTGATTGATTGATTGATTGATTGATTGATTGATTGATTGATTGATTGATTGACCACAAGTATAATCTATTTGAATAGAAAAATACCGGTTAATAGTAATGTGGTTACACTTGTGAAGTGAGTTAAATGAATGTTCATGCCTAATTCAAACTTTATATTTTAGGTAGCAGGTATTTCATTTACAGGGTTTTCTACAGGTTACATTAAAAAGTCAGCTAAAAAAGATTCAAGTGTTTAAAGCACGTTGCAACGTATATCAGGCTGAAACCTGTCCGAGGTATTTGAGATACTCAAAACAAAGAATACGTGGAAATGTCCCCAGCTGCCAAATGAAATTCCTACCATGATACAGATTACCGACAGAGTGGTGGTGAAACTTGTCCTTATTGTGATCCAGTCTGAGTCACCATTTTGAAACCCCTTTATAGACAAACACATAATCATGCACATATTTCACACACTTTATAGGGTGTGTCTGTAATCAGGAGGTTATTGGATTTAAGTTTACTTCATTTGATTTAATGAGGACACAGATACTAGAAAGTGCAAATTCGCGAAAGCTTTAATCTATGTACTTTCTGACATCATATTTAATAATAATATTAATAATAAATCTTGTATTTCTATAGACATTTTCATACACTACGAGAAATCAAATTCAGGTCAACCAGGTCGGGATAACCCTGGAGGTAAAATAAAGGAAGACATAAGACAAAAATAATAAATAAAATAAAATATTAAAAACTATAAAATCAATAATACAACAATGTTATTATAATATTATAAAATAAATAGAACAATAATACTCTAAAAATGAATAAGAATATAAAATAAATACAACAATAATGCAACAAAGAGGATAAGAATATAAAATAAATAAACAATAAGTATAATAAAGATGAAAAAACCTATTTAAAAGATGTTGCCAATACAACTATTAACTAAACTAACCAACAAATATCATTAAAAAACCTATAGTAAAATAAGTATATACATAATAAAGGGGAAAATACCAATTAAAAGGTCGCTAATAAAAAGCTAATCTAATAAAATGTTTCTTTGGCTCAACTTTTTTAAAACATTTTTTTATAATCCACATTGATTACCACTCTATAGAGTACCCTCTATAACCTCATTCAAACAAGAATGCTCTTTTTTGGGACACCATTTTTTTTTATAGAGCATTCCCTTCCAAAAAAGATTTTTTACGAAGGATCTACTCTTGTGCTGAAGTTCAAGGTTGTCTGTTCAAAAAGAGACTTCATTGAGAGTCCCAATAGAGACAGAACAACAAAGGCAGTCCATAATAACAGAACAGGAAGCTGCACATCATTTCTGGTTCATGTGACTTAAATGTCCTCCCTCCCTTAAATCCAGCTAAATGTTACCAAACCCTAAACAGAAACAAAGTCTTAAAACAAAGATGAAATACAACATCATGCACCAGCTTTTAATCCCTAATAGGGAGGTTGAAAAATCAGATTTGTGAAAGAATAATGCTCTCACCTGCATGGCACACTGTAGAGCAATAACGTCAATGTAGAAATCTAAATGCAGTTTTTTACAGAGCAGTTTTTAAAAAGTGTTTTGCCCGCTCCCAAGGAAGTGGAAAACAGGAAAACAGTGTGAATTGTTGCTGGCATCTCTAGAGGATCGTAACATGTCGGCCTCTTCCTGCAGAATAACTCTGTCAACTTTTTGGTTTACAAAGAGGCCTTTATGTTGCTGGTGGCATGTTTGACACTTTTAAGTGCACATTTCTTATCATTTTTATGATTAAAAGCAATACAGGGAATATTTCATTACACATTTAATGATGCAGATATTTTTGTATTTTTCATTAAAGTTATGATAATTATTTAAATTAATTAATACACTACTGGGTAGCTTAACCTATATATATATATATATATATATATATATATATATATATATATATATATATATTTGTATTAATAACCTAAATCTGTAAAGTAGCTAGTAACTAAATATGTAAAAAAGCATAAAGTGAAAATCTCTATGTACCTCAAAAAGTACAGTAATTGATTTGTAAACTGTTACTACATCACTGCTGTTTCAGTTTTTAAAGATTACTATTTGTATTTTAGAAACAATGCTATTTAAATGCATCCATTACCATTCAGCAAATCACCAAAGACCTTTTGTATTCCAATAAACACTGCTTAACTGAAGGTTTGTCAGTACAGTGGTTGTGATGCTGCAGATTTCAAGTAAATGCTGCCCTCTTGTGGATCAAATATGTCAAATGTCACTTTTATATCTTCAGTTTCCAATTTTATCGTTCTAATTCAAGTCCAGAAATGTTCTTATCGTTGTTCAGGGTTATGTTAAGCACATTGTTTTGAGTTTAATGAAATAAAAAATACAAAAATCCTTGTTTAGCTTTCTAGTGGGACAATATGCAAAAATATTACTGATGTACATCAAATCTAAAAAACCCAATACATTCTGCACCTAATTTATGCTATGCATGTCTCTTCATGTATTTTATTTTGAATTGCCTCTTTTTTTCATAATGTAAATTTAGCACGCTGAATTTTACCACAGGGATTCTTAAAGGTACATCTTATCTTATAATTCAGATACAAATGCATAGAAAAAAATGGGTGGATTACAAAATTGAGGAAAATATGTTTATTTTTGATAAACTGGTGACTTATCCAGTCTGTATATACACATTTATGTCAATTTGTATTTTCTTTATACCCATTATTTATTCATAAATGCATATCTCTATAGTAGTTTTTTAATGTATTATTATATTTATACATATTATATAAGTTACTACTTACTACTGACTGGTACAGCCTGTGCGTACACATTTATTCTAAACATTTACATTTTGTTTAATTTAATTTGTTTATTTATTTGTTGTGTGTTTCTCTGCCTTCAGGTGCGGGAGTACCTGGATTGTTTCCACCTCTCCCTGCATAAGCTGCAGGAGGTCTCGGCCCGTCTCCAGAGGGATCTGGTTCGAGGTTTGGGGAAACACAGCCACCACAGAGCGTCGGTCAAGATGCTGCCCAGCTTCGTCAGGGCGACGCCCGACGGGACCGGTAATATTTTATATATATTTTTATTTTTATATCTTAAAATATAATGATAATATTCCATCATAATGTACATTTACTTTTAGCACATATACTCATACTGTAAACATTTGCATTTAGTTTATACAATATATTGCATTTTACCAACACACTGCTCCTATATTTTATTTTTAAAACACATTTTATTTTTTTTATCTATTTCTTATGCATATTTATATATTTATACACCATACTTTACCCTGCAGTTATTTATTTTTATTTGTATCATGCATCACATCGTGCACTTTTATTATTTAAATGTATGCTTATATTTCTAAACTTTCATATATGCTAGTTTTTATATTTTATGTTTGCTGTATAGTTTCTTAATATTAAGGTGTGGATCTATTATTTAGAATAAAGATATTTATGTTACTTTTTACATTTTAACCACGATAATAACCAGTTAATCATGATTTATTGTTAGAAATGTATCTCACAAAATGAATTCACACTTTTTGATGAACCAATCCCCTTCCCTGTTCCCCGCAGAGAAAGGCGACTTCCTGGCGTTGGATCTCGGAGGAACAAACTTCCGGGTGCTTCACGTCCGCGTGGTGGAAGAGGAGCAGAAAGTCCTGAAGATGGACAGTCAGATCTGTGCCATTCCCAAGGAAATGATGGTGGGAACTGGAGAACAGGTGAGGCTGATGCAGCATTACATTTAAAAATACAGTATAAAAGAACAAAACACTTTCTTCATATTCTGCTACTTGTCTCCGTCTCTTTTTCTGTGCAGTTGTTCGACCACATCGCCGCCTGTCTCGGGGATTTCCTCATCTCCCATAATCTGAAAGGACAAACTCTTCCTCTGGGCTTCACTTTCTCCTTCCCCTGCGAACAGAGAGAAATTGACAAGGTCTCACACACACACACACACACACACACACACACACACACACACACACACACACACACACACACACACACACACACACACACACACACACTCTTAATCCTTAAATTGTCATTTATAACATATTTTGGATAATTAATTGATTGCTATGTTCTACATTAAACCCATGTAACACCAATATTACACCAATATCACATCGTAATCACATTATTAGACCTATATTGCACCCATATTTCAATGTATTTAGACGGGTATTACACCCATTTTACACACGGATACAGCCAGTCAAATGACCGTATGCCCCAGGATACATAAACCATTAAAGGGTTAATCAGAAAAAAGGTAAGATTTATGATAAGACTTTGAAAATATTGTTGCATGAGATTCCAAGCACTGCAGGTGTTTTTGAAAGAAAATACACAAGGTTTACATACAAGTTTTTTTTATGTCTATTGTATAACATTTGAATACTATATGTTTTCTATACACAGAGCATCCTGATCCGCTGGACCAAAGGCTTTAACTGCAGCGGGGTGGAGGGCAAAGAAGTGGTGCAGTTACTGAGAGAGGCCATTGAAAGGAGAGGGGTCGGTACTAAATACTGCTGAGTTACACCATTATTACAGCCATGTTACACTATTATTACACCTATATTACACCACTGATATAACCATATTATACTGTTATTACACTAACATTACACATTAATACACCCCTATTACACCTGTGTTGATCCATTATTACCCCCATATTACGGTGCCACTCTTATGTCACCTATGTTACACTGTATTTTGACCCATTTTACACCATTAGTACACCCATTTTACACTGTAACTGCACTGTTATTACATCCATTTTTCACATGGACACAGCCTGTCAAAGGACTGTATCTCCCAGGATACAGAAACAATTTAAGGGTTAGTCCTAAAGTGATTTGGAAAATATTTCCTTAATTGATTGTTGTAACTAATCTCTCTCTGCAGGACTATCATATTGGCTCAGTTGCCATGGTGAACGACACAGTAGGCACGATGATGAGCTGCGGCTACAGAGACCGGAGCTGTGAGATCGGCATGATTATCGGTAAACATTTATAATAATAAGTATACCACTTAAGGAGAGCCTCACATAAACCTGACATGAAAATAACTCAGTTGTTTTAGTTTTTTATACTATGTGCTGTAATGGTAGAGTTAGTGGGATAATTAATTGTACTTAAGTATCCATACTACAGGGAAGAAATACTATGACTATTACAAATCCTGCTTCTCAAAACCTTAAAAGTACAGTGAAAAAATTAAAGCAACTTTTAAAGTAAAATAAAACTTGCACCAAAATATAAAATACAATATATAATATAAATAAATTATGAAAAATGTGAGTATTTGTTGTGCAGAATGACCAATTTCAGAAAAATATTATAATTATTGTTATAAAATGTATATTATATTATTTTACATTATATTATATCATATCATATATTATATTTGTTTGAAATGGAAATATATATATAGTAAGTGCTTTAAATTAAGTACAGTTCCTTAGCAAATGTACTCCACTCAATAATTTGTTAGTTTATTTATATTTAGTATTCATCCACACAGAGTGCCCTCCAAAGAGGGAACTATATAAAATACATTGTTCATTATGATACATTATAAAGGACGAGGTGTATACGTTATACACAGTGGATATAAAATATACTGCTATTAACAAGGTAATGGAAGAAAAGGGGTTTTCCCACGAGGATTTGGCTAATTTTCAGTTTTTTTTGGAAACTTTAGATAGCTGATACTTGCAGTCGCAGCAAAACCCACCTTACCCATGAGGCTGTTCTTCTCTAACAATGGCAAACCGCATCCTCTCAGGTGTAACCGGACCTCACAAAACATAGTATTTCTCACCTTATGTACATAATGTGTTTCACGTAAAAAAGGAGATGCTCTGAACGGAAAATCACATTAAATATAATGAGCATCGTATTGAAGCTGCGAGTCGTCTCCTTCCTCTAATTAGCTTTGTCTGGGAGCTCTCTGCAATATGTACACTTCTCCCTCAGGGAATCATTATGCCACGCCTGTGTGTGTGTGTGTGTGTGTGTGTGTGTGTGTGTGTGTGCGTGTGGGTGTGTGGGTGTGTGGGTGGTGGTGGTGGTGGTGGTGGTGTGTGTGTGTGTGTTTTTTATGAGCAGCGCCATTACTCCAAATCTCTTAAACCACTGCAGCAAAATAATGCACGGCAGGTGTTTCTTGAATTAAATAACCTGCATCATAGAGCTGATCTTTTCACAATTGGCGCTTCTGCAAGACAACATTACGCAGAATTACATTTTTAATTAAAATCAATTCGATTTCTGCATGTCATTTATGGTGTTATTGGTGTGTGATTTGTGTCTGAGCTGCAGGCTGTTTTGTTCCTGACTTGGATGCAAACCAAATTCTCACCATGGAAACAAAAAATGTATGGTTACCTGGTGTACATAACAAAAAATTATAAAGACATAAATATGATAAGATAACGTAAAACTCAACAAAGTAAAGGAAGAAAATTAAGGAAAATAATGTCTATCTGTCTCATGTATTACGTATATAACATTATATTATTTTACATTAAATGATATTACATTACATTACATTACATTTTATTTTATTATATTATACTGTATATTATATATTATTTTATATTTGATGAAATTGTTTTATATTACAATATATTAGATTATTCTCTGTCTAGTCTGTCTGTCTGTCTGTCTGTCTGTCTGTCTGTCTGTCTGTCTGTCTGTCTGTCTGTCTGTCTGTCTGTCTGTCTGTCTGTCTGTCTGTCTGTCTGTCTGTCTGTCTGCACCCATCCGCTTATTTTTTGTTCATTTATGGAATGCTCAATATCCTCTTGTAGATGCATTTATTCACAACAAAGCATTTCCGCCAATCGTTCCGGTTAGAAACAAGCCTTACTGAGTTGGTGTGGCCTTTTTGGGTGACCTAAAGTCTGTCATCTCAAAGTCTGTCATTCATAGAAAAGTTTGGGCTGAAATTACACCTGAGCTTTTGCAAACCAAAATAAAACAGCAATCCCCCATCATGCTCCTCTTCTTCCCCTTCTCTCCAGGTACGGGAACCAACGCCTGCTACATGGAGGAGATGAAGAACGTGAAGCGGGTGGAGGGTGAGGCCGGGCGGATGTGCATCAACACAGAATGGGGCGGCTTCGGAGACAACGGCTCGCTGAAGGACATCCTGACTAAGTTTGATGTGAAGGTGGACAAGATGTCTATCAACCCCGGTGTCCACACGTACGTACAACCGATCATGTGGGAAATTCACAAACAATTTCAATAATACATCAACCATTATTTGTCAATAATAGAAGCCAAATATTGTCTGCTTCCATCTCCACACAAGAGGATTCACTTATTTTCTCTCTCTTTGGGTATTAGACATTTAATTGGACAGTTAATTTCACATGACAAAGTCAAAACTTAGCTCTTCAGAACTGTTTTTAATTTCTAATTATTGTTGTGTTTTATATATTTAAAGTGTGCTGTTTTAAGGTTGTTTTTTATTTATTTTTAGCACTTAGTAAAGTGTCTTTGAGTACCATGAAAAGAGCTGTTTAATAAAATGCATTATTATTATTATTATGAAAGTCTCTTATGGACTAAATAATCAACCAATCAATCAAATTATGAAGACAATTCATGAACAATAACAAACATCGTTGCACAAAGCTGATTGGTGTGCACAAACACCTACTAATTGAAGATGCTTTTCTGGAAATATTTGCTTAAAAAAATTGTTCACACCAGATTTTATGTTTCCACACATACACAATTGGGGGGCCTTTGGTAATAAGGTTTCAAAATCTATTTTTTAAACAAATGGGAACAAAATGCACAACATGTTTTTGTTTATATGAAGTTCATCTGAAACAAACAGCTAAAAAAAAATTGAAATCAGATTTTTTTTACTTTCTTGATTTTCCCCTATTTTTTGATTACTGACAGATATTTTTAACCCCTTTCTGTGCGTGTTTCGTCCTGTAGCTTTGAGAAGATGATCAGCGGCATGTATTTGGGAGAAATTGTGCGGCTGCTGCTGGTCCAACTGACGGAGGAGAAGCTACTGTTTAACGGACAGACATCGGAGGTGCTGCTGACCCCGGAATCATTCGAGACCAAGTTCATCTCTGAGATTGAGGAGTGAGTGTCCATAAATCTTTTATAAAATCTTTTTCAATCCTTTTACTGGTCTTTTGTTTTGCTACTGCAGTCTGGAGTCTTAAACGTTTGGCATCGGCCTTAAAAAAATATCCAATTCAGTCTGTGTTTTAAAAGGAAGTTAAACTTCTGATATATTTATTAGTTTTGATAAAACTCTAAGCCCAGATCTCTTTACTTGTTTGAAAAACAATCAGGCTTTTATATGAGACAGAATATATTTTAGAGTTTTTACACCATAGCAAAGGTGCAACACTCATATTTCATGTATATTATTTATAATTATTGATTCATTCATGTGTGCAACACTTTAATGCTGCAGCTTGTAAAGGTGGAGCTTTAAATACTTTATAATCTGCTGTTTAACTTAAGCTGCAGGGTGCTGATAAATACAACTGATTATTATTATTATTATTAAGAATGACAAATATATGTGATGCAGAAAAAACTAAAGCACTTCTTAACCAATTTAGAAGAACACCCCTTTAATCTGAGACTTGTTATTATAGATATGTTTCATTAATTGTTTTGATATTTTACACCATAAACTTCTTCCTGAACACTAATGTATGTCTGTCATCACTTCCTCTTCTAAAGAAATGTAACTTTTTGTATTTGTTTTGTTCTTAATCACATCCTTAACCCAAGATCACTTTACCTATTTGAAAATAATATAGATATTATTTTAAGACATGCTATTATCGCCATTATACTGTATACCAGTGCCAAAGTAACTACTACTGCAACTTTAATCTGTTAGGCAACTTAACCCAGGGGGGTCCAAACTTTTTTCCCTGAGGGCCACATACAAAAAAACATAGAAAGGGCTGGGCCCCTCACTAGAGGTGAGGTATATTGTCTCATAAATTAAGTTACAAGTTAGCAAAATTAATCAAACGTAGGTTCATTTTTCTTTATACTTGAATATGCTTTAAGAAACATCTCAGCGCTCCGTAGGATTTCAGTTATTTAGTTGGCAGCTCTTTCCTTAAAACAGGAGCCTAGATTGCTGATAATAAGGGGAAATATGAAGGGTCTATTTCAAGTTTGTTATGCAAATAAGTTATTGGGCTATGATTTGTTTGAAAAAAAATTCAACTTTAATTTACTGAATTTTTTGGGGCTTATTAACACATGAATACTGTGTAATATATTATTTGCACATATTTAAGAAGTACAATATAGGAAAAGCACAAGTTTCAGGTGGGGACATATTCCATTATACTTTTAGCATTTGCTGAGGGCCAATTAAAAGTGGGCCGCGGGCCGCATTTGGCCCCTGGTCCGTAGTTTGGACACCCCTGACTTAACCTGTTATAATGTATCAACATTTAAACACAATTTACATTTTTATTCTATTTTTGTTTTTTAAATGCATTTGTATTTTTCATTTATTTATTTTTTCATTTTAATTTACTTATGAATGAATGTTATCTAATCCTGCAAAGTAACAAAGCATGATAAATACATGAAATGCAGTAAAAAAAAAGTATAGGTTTTCTTTACCTACTTCACAAAAGAACCAGAGACAGTTTTCATCAGTTTTTGGTTATTTTACACTAAAAACAGCATCTTGAACTCTAACATCTGTCTGTCTTCACTTCTTGTCCGTGTCTGTGCTTCAGGGAGAAACACGGTCTGGAAAACACGCAGAAGATCTTGACCAAACTGGGATTGAAATGGGATTTGGTCGACTCCTGCGTGGTGCGTCTAGTCTGTGACGCCGTCTCCTCGCGCTCTGCCCGTCTCTGTGCTGCTGCCCTGGCAACCCTCGTCAACCGTATCCGGAAAAAACCGTGGGCTTGACCATCTGAAGACCACGGTGGGGGTGGACGGGACGGTCTACAGGAAACACCCCAAGTAAGAAGCATATTGAGAAAGATATACAGATACCATGGCAATTAAATGTTCAAAGGTTTACAATACAAGTTGGAACACATTTTACAAAACAGTTTGTTGTAGGAATATCAGATCGCTTTTCTGAATAGCAAAGTAAACTGTAGTCTAAGCTTCACTTTAACACCTCTATTTTTATTTATTTTTAAACAAACTTTACTCATACAGATCTTTTCAAAATAAAGTTTTTATGGATTAACATTTAGAATGGCAATGATGCAAACACAAATCAGACAATTACCAACAGTGCTTAAATATAAACAGTTTCAAAGCACATTAAATAAAATCTGCTTATAGGTTGATAGAAACAAATTGTACATAGTTAATAACATTTCAGCCTCTTCATCAAACCTATGCAGACATATTTTTTGTAACTATATCTGATGTCAATTTGTAAACATTAATATATTGTTGTGTATCCAGTTAGGAATTCTTTATAGGACTTGCAGGTGTTGACAACTTCATCAATTAACACTTAAAAAGAACACAAACATCTACATTTTAGTATGTTGGGAACCTGGCAGGTATTGCAAGTTTGAGAATCATAAATCATGAAGATATTTAATATCTAAGTAAAGCCGGAACATGTACACAATTATCAATATCAAGGTTAAAACAAATAATTGTTATATATTTTGGGTTTTGACAGTCAAAAGAACCAGGAAGAGTAAGTCCTGATTGTTTTTTTCTACATTTCGTGTGTGTGTGTGTGTGTGTGTGTGTGTGTGTGTGTGTGTGTGTGTGTGTGTGTGTGTGTGTGTGTGTGTGTGTGTGTGTGTGTGTGTGTGTGTGTGTGTGTGTGTGTGTGTGTGTGAACAGGCAGGAGGTGTTGACCCATAACACACTTCCTGTCATTGTGATAAGAACTGCATGTTGAGAAAATAACAAGAATGAAACTCTCTTACAGTTCAAACGTCTTGTCACTTCTCTTTCCTGCAGTTTATTTCCCTTTATGTGATTAACAACAACATCTCTGCAGAAGATTAAGAAATGTAGAGGTTTATGTCACAAGCACAGAAGCTAGAGTGTTGGTTATTTTAAGTCCCAGGCTCCTCCAACAATCAAACAACAGTAGGGGAAAAAATAATCAGATCACACTGTAAAAATACTACTTAAAGTAAAAGTACTGCATCAAGAATGGTACTTTTAGTTAAAATATTTAAGTAAGATTAGGAAAGGTATTTAAAGTATTCGGGGTAAAAGTACTTACTGCAGAGTAATCTCAAATTATGATGCAAGTTTAATTCTTTTAAATATTTTAAAGCAAAAGCAGCAAATCTTCATATTTAAGAGGCTGAAACTGTGAAATATAGTTTAACATACAAACTTCTTCTATAATAAAGTAACTACAAAATAAACCTGTAAAATAAATGTGCTCTGCTGTGTGCATGTATGTGACAATAAAGAGGGTTTCATCCTCCGATTCTATCTATCTAAATGTTGTGATTTAAAAAGTACCAAATTGTCTTCCAAATCATAGTTGAGTAGAAGTATAGTGTAGTATAAAATGAAAATACAAGTACTTCAGATGTGTACCTAAGTATTTTACTTGAGTAAACTTACTTAGTTATTTTCCACCACTGTAAAACACAAAGTTTACCAAAGACATAAATACTTGTCAAAATAGTGCAAGAAGAAATCGAAAAGAAATAGTGACACAAAGTTCAGGTAAAGGTATTTAATATGATATATGATAGAGTTGAGTAAATACTGCTTATTTGGTCAAAGTTCAAAGGCTTTATTTTCATATGCACAGCTACAGTGTAGTTAGGGCAATTCAATCTTAAGTCCCAGGCTCCTCCAACAATGCAACATAAATATATATGACATGACATAAAACAATAAAAACACAATAGAAATGGTGCAAGAAGAAACTGGGTGGAAATAAAATAGTGGAAGAGAATGTTACAAGACTATAGTTCTTGAAAAGGAAGTTAGACTTCGTCCTGGTTATATTAACATTTTAAGCCCAGATCTTTTAACCTATTTGATAAAGAATTAGGGTTTTTTAAGTAGACTATCTGCACTTTATCAAAAGTACAACACTCATATTTCATGTAAATTATCCTTCTATTGCCATTATAGGTTAAAAAAGAATACATTAAATGCTGGTTTCCTTTATATCTAATGCTTAGAATAATACATAACTATGTGGAATGTAAACAAGATATATATTCTGCTTTCTGCTGCAGTTTCAGCAAGGAGCTCCAGGAGACGGTGCACCTTCTCAGCCCTGAGTGTGACATCTCCTTCCTGATCTCAGAGGACGGCAGTGGGAAAGGCTCTGCCATGGTAACAGCAGTGGCTCAACGGCTGGCTCTCCAGTCCCGCCTCTTAGAGGACAGTGACGGTGATGATGAGGAAGAGGAGGAGGATAATTAAAGAGTCTGGATGCACTACTGTACAACAGCTCTTTATACGTGTTAAAACCTGCAGGGTTCTCATGCAGCTAACTTTGTTATTATTGTTATAAGAAAGATTTGTCTTTCACAACACCAACAGTCTCTTTTCAGTCACTGATGCCCCTTCCACAGCAGAGATTAAAGGGTAACTGTTTGTGTTACACTGCATGTTAAATGACTTTTTCTTTTTTGGTTTGTTGCAACTTGAGTTATCCTCAAAACAAATTTGGTGCTTACAGTATCAGAAAGTCAGACCGAGGAAGAGGAGGGGTCATGCAGACTTTTATTACTTGAATCTGCTAACCATGCATACCTTTTGTTCTTTTTAAATTATTTCCCTTTAAGTGGTCAAAATGTTGCTGCTGTTTTTGTTTCAAATGGGAAATAAAGACCTTTTTCACAAGGTGGTATGAGTTATTTGTCTGTAGTCATACGAATGCATGGATACATGTACATCAATGTTTTTAGTGTATGTTATAAGAAACGATGTTTATCCAAACATAATACAGTAACGAACTGATGAATGACTGGCTTCACAGATTTGAGATCCTTGAGTCTTATTGTTCATAAAGTACAATAAAGCCACAAGGAAGAAACCACCAAAATGTCAACATTAAAATGTAATGGGTGGTCATTTCATAACTAAATTATAGACCATGTCATTTAATTGTTTAAATATTCCTTATATCAAGACTATCATCAATAACATGTTATTTTTCCATGGATTTCCGTATTTTTACATGATGTTGTATTAATGTAGTCAAATACTTTGATTTGATAAATATTTGTTATATATATTTTATTAATATAATCAAGTTTAATTTGACAAAAAGCGTCTAAATGCATGTAAAGAAAACTTAATGACCAGGTTTTTGTTGTTAGAATAAGATCATTTAGTAAATCTCCAGTTTTGGCTGATGCCTTCTGGTGGCTGTTATTGGAACTGCTGCAGAGTTCACCTTTAAATCATTTTCAATATTCAGTCTTGCGGTTGCAGATTAGTAAAAACAGACATGCAATCATCACTTTACACTGTCTACGCCAATATTACACATTAATGTAACCTAATACACCACCTTTTACACAAATTGCACCATAATTACACTGTAATTATGCTCTTAATTCATCCATATTGCACTGTTATTACAGCCATATTACACATAAATACACCCCTATTACATCCATGTTACACCTGTATTAAACCCATATTATACCCATGTTGCAACAATGTTCCACTGTTATTTCACATACTGTATATTATTCTTTTAAACACTCATTAAACAACCATTTTGCACAAGGACACAGCCTGTCCAATGATTGTGTCTCCCAGGATGCAGAAACCATTTAAGGGTTAAAATAATGTATTTATCACTAATATCTAAGACGATCTGTCGAAGCAAGTCCATATTTATGAATTTAAACTCAAGATGGCAATGTCATTTTTATGAAACGTTGACTGTTTAGAATATCCAAGGTGTCAGTAAGCCTCTCTGCAGAGATTTCCTCTCTGCTGCAGCTCTCTGACATGCAGAGGACAGATAGGAGCTGCAGCCTCTTCCTGCAGGCGGGGGGGGATCCAGCTGCTAGTTGCATACTGCAGTACTACACACACAGCTGTGATATACATGCATATATATATATATATATATATATATATATATATATATATATATCATATATATATGAATGCATGCAAAATGGGTAATACAGTGTTTAAGAGTGGACATAATGAAGGGCTTGACATGGTGTTTGTGTCATATAAAAACGTAATGTACATAAAAGGGACCTTAAACAGACTCGAAAAAGCGTTGTTCTTAGTCTTTGCGGTTTTGTTTTTTTCTAAACATATATTGCACAGTAAACACATCCAAGAGAAGCAATTAGAGATCTAACAAGAAACAAATGCAGATTTTCCCTCTGAAGGACAAATAAAGGTATTCTGATTCTGAGTCATTCAAATATTCATCACAAATAAACTGAGAGAAAGTGTTATTTTTCTTTTTCACATCTTCTGTCTGTTTTGCCTTAATAGAAACAGTCTGCTTGGTAATAATTAATTTCAATATATCATAAAGGCCTCAAACCTAATCTCATGAACAAATATTGTTCTTATATAATTTGATGCATTTACAGTCTTTGTAACCACCATGGCCCCCGGTAGAACACCACACATACTGTGTATAACAACAAAGACAATAACTGTTGTGCAATATTATTAATGTGAAATGTACTGCTTTATAACAATATTATTATTCGCTGCTATTTCTTAGTTAAGATTAAACTACTGTAATAAATAAGTAAAACACTGTGCAAAATATACTTGCACTTTTACTATCAACTGACTTCTATCACACCAATTTATATATGCAACACTTATTTAATTCAAAATACTGTTACTGGTACTTTTTATTGTCCACCTGGATGGGTATTTAATAAATTAAATGTAATTGTAATTTGTTTAGTATCAGATTTTTATATTTTTTATGTTATGCATGTGTCTAATGTTGCTCTTTTCTGGCTCTTTACTTGCTGTGGGATGAATAAAGGTCATCTGATTGCATTGTTTACTAAAGATACAATAACCTTGAGAAAAAAAAACACAATACAGACAAATGTAATATGTGAACAAAGTAGAGCAGGAAGTAAATGAGATTATAGTAATTACAGCTCACTTTCATTAGCCCTAAAGTGGGGGTTTGATCTGAGGCCTGCCTCTGCATGCATACCCTGCTGCAGCCTCATGGGTTAAACCAGACACGTGCTTCCTCCTCCTGCTGGACATATCCGGTCACTGCAGTTTATATCTGCTCACACCAGGATACATGAGTCCTGTGTGTGTGATCACGTTTCTTCACAAAATGAGCCAAGCAAACTGTTATAACCTCAGCTGAAGAAACTCACATTTCACCTCAGGTTTTAATATTTGCAGCAGAAAACATTGCTATAACATTAAGTGTGTGAACACAGATCGTAGATACATAAAAATATATATATTTAGACGTTTTCTGCTGTGGTGTTTGGAGTAGAATCCCCATTTTTAACCCTTAAAGGAACCTCAGAAAAACAAGAGGGAGGAGACTTTCGCAGGCAGAGAGGAAGAACAAGTAAAAATACAGACAAAACATATCTAAGTAAAGGCCTTAGTACTTTGGTATTTCTATTTAATAATACTAATATCATACTTTTTGAATAGTTACTTTGTACAAATAAAAACACATGATGTGCTGATAGTGTAATGCGGTACTTATCTACATAGTATTTCCTGTCAATCTACATTTGGTCCACATATAAAGGTGTACAATACTAAAATGCTCATACATCCATAAAAGCAGAATAGTTTAAGCATAAATACAACCATACTGTGAAAATATCCATTCTGCATCATGAGTATACTTTTACCTTTGATACTTGAAGTAGCCTACATTTAGCTGGTAAAACTTCTGCACTTCATATTATTCTGAAATGGGCCAGTGTGCAGAACGAGTGCTTTTACTTTTTGTAGTTCAAACAGATTTTTAATGCAATTACTTTTGTACTTTTACTTCAGTAGAATTTTAATTCAGGGTTTTTACCTGTAGGGGAGTATTTTAATCCTATTGTTGATACACATTACAAAATAAGATATGATGTGAATTAAGTATTTATGAAGTTATTCACATTATCTTCACCTTGATTAGCTGCATATTAAACTGATACTACTCATAAATGTATCACAGTAAAGTATATTTAGATATTTTGAAGAAATGGACAAGGCACACTTTCTATTACAGTTTAGAAATAAAGACAGTAAAGATATTCCTGATCACTTCTGATCATTTAGACCTTTCAACGAAGTGTGAATACCTGAAAATGCCTACATGCTAAACTAAGATACTGAAAAACTGAAAGCTGCTTTACTCCCTTTGCTTACAAAGAGCACTGTTGTAAACAAACCTTCAACAGCAGTGGAAAAATCTTAAAATATGGTGTTGTATTTGGATTGTGCATGCATTAAATATGCATCAAAAAGCAATAAAAAGTACTAAAGTATATCAAGAAGCACTCATTCTTGAGCTTGGAGCATTTCAGAGCGATGAATAATTGATGGATACATAGTATTTAATGTCATATAAAATAATCCAGATTGTCATTTTACTGCATATTATGATGATGACTTGAGCTTCTCCCAAAACAATACCAGAGCAAAAATGTAGTTATTTTTTAACTATTGATGTATCTTTAGCCGAATTTCTAATGCATTAAGGTTTTCTCATACCCCTCACTACAATAATGTCCATATAAGCTTAAATTTAAATCACAAATACCTGAGGGAATATGATATTCATATATTACACAATAATCTTTAACCTGAGTAAAGGAGCTAAATACTCCTCCATTACAGCAAGAGGGTGAGCGAGCTGTCTGTATGTGTATATCTGTAATGTATGTTATACTGTTTTGTCTGTATGTGTATTTGTAGTATACGTATTGTTATGCAAGTGTCTGTACTGTATTGTTTTATAATTTGTGTATTTATGTTTTTAAGGACCCCCTCGAAAATGAGATACTACAACTCAAGGGGCTATCCTTCAATAAATAAATTCTCAAAATTTCAAATTAAAACCTGATATTTTAATGTTGTTAAGACTTTATTTATGCCGGTTATAGGTGTGATTTTTTAGGTTAAAGAGTATTTAGGCTCTATATTTCCACCATATTTTGGTATAATAGCCTAAATGAAATGTTAATTCTGGGGATATACCTTATACACGATGTATACCCTGTGTTAATAGTGTTTAACAATGACTGTGAATATGGCAGCTGTGAAAATATTTTTAGACCCAGTGTTTGAATGCTGTCATTACACGCGGATGTGTGTTTCTGCTACAGTATTTTTAACCCATGATGTGCAGACTGGAAGTGGTGAATCAAACCTGTTGTGAAATGAACCAACAAAAAGGAATGCAAAATTATAATTTAAAAAAATGTATACATATATATGTATAGCCTATATATATATATATATATATATATATATATATATATATACATATATATATATATATAGCTTAACAAATGTAAATAAAAAACTAAAATGTTAAAAAATGTATCTATAAAATCCGATGAACCAATGTTGTCCAATATATAAAATCTTATTAACCATAACTCCCAGGGTTATTTTGGCCAGAAAAATCCAATGTTATGCTTTAAAGTGTGCAGCTAACAGCAGATGCAAGTTTACAATTAGCATGTTAAGAATATTTATATAAAATCTGCAGCAATGATCAATTCCCTTTTCATTTTGGGGTTTACTTCCTTTAAATCTAACACAATAATTCAACAAGGAAGTGTTGAGCAGCGCCAGAAACACAACTCTGGTACAACACGAACTACATGCAGAGCTTTCACTTGTGAAAGTAAGCTTAATCAGCATATTTTGAACTTGTTTGGCAAGGGCTAGGGCTTGAATACAATGTTCATTCATATGTAAAAGTCCTGCAGTGAAGATATGAAACAAAAACAGATCTTTTGTTTCCAGCTTCCTAAATGTGGTATTTGATTATCCATCAACTATAATACCAACGCAAGACTGAATAAAAAATGAATACAAGAAAAATAAAAAATACATTAAAATAAAATGAAATAATTCAAAGGAATAAAATAAAAATAAATTAAAGTTCAGTTAAAAGACAACATTTTTTTAATTAAACGGTTTTGCAAAATTTAAAAATTGTTAAACATCTTAATGTTATATAAAACACTCAATATACAAACAATCGCTTAAATTAAATAAAAATGGCAACGTTTTAGAACAACTGGTATTATACTTAAAAGTTTAATAAAATAACACTGATGGGAATATGAACATCAGGCATCATACATTGTTCAAATGATCAGGCATTTTTTAAAGCAATGCAGCGAGATATAATTTAGATTTTTAATACAAAATATTAAAACAGGATATGCCACTTCTAGTTTTACTCCTCTGCATCCATGAAAAGGAATAAAAAAAGCATCAATGTGTCTGTTTGTTGATAAAAACATAAAAGTTAGTCAAATTAAACTCTAACACTGCTCCACATTATCTCTCTAATTATATTTTGTATCTAAGTCCCGCCTCCGTGTCGCGTCACACGGAAGTACGTCACAACACTGAAGCTAAAGATGCTTCAACTGCCGTTTCTGCTGTGACTTTAACATTAAGTTTCTCTGTGGCAAACTTTGGCCACACCTAGATCCTGTCCATTTCCCCAAAAAAAGAAAGAAAAAAAAAAAAAACATTCACAGAAACCCTGCTTTTTTATTTTTTCCTCTGTGGTGCGTTTGTTTGTGTGACGGCGAGTCCCGGCGGTGTAACCGGAGAGGGGCCTCATAGAGGGAATGCAGGACTGCAATGGAGCACAATGCAATACAGGTAAAGCCGATTTAATTTCTTAAATAAATGTCGATTTATTGCCACTTTCATCCGGCGAATTCTCCACCGGTTAATGTGGGGAATATTCTATATGTGTGTCGCGGTGATTTGAATCCCAATATGGTCTTTTATTTTAATTTTAGTTAGACCATGTCGTATTGATTGTTTTCCCATATCAACCAAACCCGAGTTGCTCCGACTGCAATTACAACTTTATTCAACCAGGGCTCAACTTTTTTTTTCCCTCCACAGGGTGAGAAATAAACATGATATTTGTTATTTCTAAGGAGGAATAATCGGATCTGACACCGATCTTTTTCCTCGTTTGATATCGGAGACTCAGTGGTTAAATTTCGGTTTAATATTTCTGATATTTTCGCCGTGTTAATGATTAATTTCTTTGTGCGTCGTGTCGACAGTCACAGCTTCTCTTTTGGCTACCAACCCCCACCCACACTAACAACACATTACCTTAATAACATTTAATTTTTATCCTCGTTTGCATGGCTGAAAATATCAGGAAACTTTTCAGCCTTTTCACCAAAAGCTGAAAAACGACACGTTGCTTCGACATTTTTTTTTGACTCTGAAAATAAATTCCCCCCACACCGACATGATATTAAACATTGAAATATATATTTTTCGACAGTCACTATAGATGGAGCAGTAGTGTTGGTTTTTAATAGGAAGCATATTGATATTATAAAATCCCCACCGACATTTTGTCTCCGTCGTAATTACCCCACAGTTTAAGGAGGAATGTTAATATTGTCTGTATGAAGGGGGGGGAATGAGTTTTTGTACTTGAAATAGAGAAGATAAATCCTGCCTTTAAAACAAAAAAATACAGGAAACATTCACAGTTTAAGCAATATAGTCATATGGGCTAAATAAAACCGATACAGTCATTTATTTTGACAGGATTTCTCCATGTGTGGCGTTTAAGGGGTTTATTTCATATTCCAGTGGTGTATATATATATTTTATATCTCTGTTTTTAAATATTCATTTATTGCAGATGTTTTCCCCCAACTTGTGCGCTTTTTGCAATAACAGGATATAGCCAAGGTCAATACTGTGTTTGGATTAACATGGTTTATTTATTTATTGTCTAAAGCATGGGGCTTTTTATAATTAATATTCGTCGGAGGGTTTTTATTTTACAGACCCCCCCCCCTTTTTTTTTTCTTCCTTCTGTAGTGAAAAAAAAAAGTGTAAAATAGAAATATCTCACTGCATTATTCCCACAAAATATCACGAGAACTGACGTAGGCGCAGATTAAGGGTTTCCATCTTAAATTCGTGTGTGTTTTTGTGTGTGTGTGTGTGTGTGTGTGTGTGTGTGTGTGTGTGTGTGTGTGTGTGTGTGTGTGTGTGTTCACATTTTAGAAAGAGGGCTGCCTCTCATTGCTCAGATTATATTTGTGGCTTTTATTTTCCTGCCTGCTCAGCCCTGCCTCGTTTCCACCGCTAGGCTGAAAATGATCTGTCCCTCCCCCAGGGCCAACCAAAAAAATAAAAAGAAAGACAGAAATTCATATGTAACACTCCTATAGTACATAATAGTATGTTGTTGATACTCTATGCTCACATAAAGGTAGTACTTATAATATTGTGTCTCTATAATTTAAGTTAAATATATGTATAATATAGTAAAACCATGTTTGCTAAGCTAAATCGTGACAGGATCTCACTTTGTTTTAGTATTTTCTCCTTGGTTTCATGCTTTGATATAAATATATATTTAAATATAAATGAGGTAATGCTTTAAAGATGTACAGGTTAGTTGTTTAACAGGAAATGCATAGGAAACAGTATGTTTTCATACTCATATATTTACTTGATGGTAGTACTTATATTGTCTCTCTCTGTAATTTAAGTTACATATATGTATAATATTAGTTCTGTTGGTAAAACCATGTCTGCAAAGCTAAAAAGTGACTTGATCTCACTTTACTTTGGTATTTTTTTCCTTGCTTTCATGCTTTTATAACCATTAAGATCTAAATATAAATGAACTAATGCTTTAAAGATGTATTGGTTAGTTGATTGACAGGAAATGCAATACAAAATAGGCTATAGGTACAAATGCAAGGATAAGGAGAGGAATGATAGTAAATAATACCTAAATGACCTTTGAACCTTTAAATGCAAACAAAAAGATGTATAAAATAAGCACAGGCTAAACATATTTTGATTAGAAATAGATTCCATTATTACGTTTTTGATTTTATAATCAATTAAACTTGTTTAAAAGCAAAAATGCCACAAATGATCTGGTTCCAGCTTGTTTAATGTGAGTTGAATAGGGATTGTTGTTGTCTTCTTCCTTGCTTACCTTGCGCATACACCTACAAATAACTGGATGTCAACAGTTATTGATTAGTGGATGAAGATGAAACAAAAACGCAGAGAAATTACTTAATTATTTGTAAATTAAGCATACAATGATCTGGCTACAGGTACTCAAAGACAGATGTTTTTTTGAGGATATTTGTCGTGATGCATAATAATACAGTGAATATTTTTAAATGAAAACATTTAAAATGAGTCAACTTGGCTTTAGCAGTTGCCTATTTAAACATAGCAAACCAATGTTCCTGAAGGAGTTATTTTACAGATTTATCAGTTTCTTTCTGTATCCATTTTTCAAAATTATTACCACAATATCTTTAAATATATGTTATGCCTGCCACTATGACTGGTACTGTGTCCGTAGAGATGAATCGTGAATGTATATTATTTTATTCTTTATTTTATTCTATTCTTATAACTTAAGTAACTAAACTAAAACATATATATTTTTAATATAATTTTGAGTTTCTAGTTTTCTGTCAACTTTCCATAGTCCTATACTAATGTACTGTGCTTAAATGCATATAATACATACCATCCTATATAGTAACTCTTGAATTAATCTTTAATATCATGATTTACGTGTCTGTTGAGCTTAATGGATCTCTTCTTGTGCATTTTGTCTTCTTTCTTTGTCAGAGAAACTGGATTAATGTTATTTTTATTACTCTCTGATGTCCATCGAATTCTTACTTAATTATATTCCTTCTTATAATAGTTCAGAAATAACCTTTAATTCGCCTCACAGGAATCAATGGAGACTTTATCGGACTTTATGCTGACCACCATATTATATCAATGTGTTCAAAATATCTATAAAAGTTGTTTTTTTTAACTTAGAAGTGATTTTATCTGACTTTACTTTGATTTATCTCCTAGTTGGACTTGTTCCCTTAAATGGCTGTGATACAAATCCATTAATACTTAGTAATAATAGGCCAATACGGCATTGTTTTATTATGTCACTTAAATTGTATTATAATTTGTCCTTAAATATATAGCTAGAATATAAATATAGGTTATAATATTAATTCGTATTTCAAAATGGATTTTTATCTGACTTTTATTTCATTCTTTCTCCTTCCTTGTTTAACTATAATACGCAACGATAATCCTTGTTAATAAGATAATATTGTATCTATTATATGTATGTATCAGAATGTAAACTAATATTTTTACAGTTAGGTAAATCACAACAACTCAAAAAATAAAACTGAAATAACAAATAAATAGAATGAAAAGAAAAACTAAAATCCAAGCAGTAGCTATGTCAAGAGTTAATTACTCACTCATACAGTTCATTTTTTGATACGGGTTGAATGAAACAGAGGGATGATTTGACAACTATACATTTATACTAACATAACGCTGTTCATGTACATGCATCTGTTCTTAATCAAGTGTAATAATAACTATTTGTGCATAATACATCTCATTATAGGATCTGTTTGAATCTCTGGGACTCGATATAACGTTTTTACAGCATTACTTGTGTCTGTGTTGCTCTGTTGGTATTTTATCTCACCTTATCTCTAATTTATCAGTAAAATACATCCCATAGTGCCCTGCATACAGTATGTTCTTGCACTGTGAATCCTGATGTGCTGCAGAAAGCACATCCTGGTCTTTTTAGTGATGTAACTCACAGGGGGCGGGACCAACACTTCTGACTTTGCAAATGGGGGGGGGGGGGGGGGGGGGGGGGGGGAGCAGGAAAACACATTTGAAGGCAGGGAGGGAGGAACATTTATAGAGATATATTATTAGTTCTTTTCATAAGGATGTTTTATATAGATGTTTAGTTTACTATCCCAAGTTGGGAATTGTTTTTCGTCACAGCGGGATTTTCAATACACAAGAATTACAACATTTCTAAACAAAATACTAATAAAATAAGAATATATATTACACTTTTGAATCAATATATTATATTCAAATTAGAAAAAAAACATATATTAAGAGAGTATCTACACTATAAAATATACAGAATAAAAAGTCATTTATACCAATTTGTGCCTAGTAATATATTTTAAACGATGTACTACAAGCAAAAACATCTTTGCCATATGATTGTACATCCTGATTTCTGAATTATGTTTAAAAAATGTAATTATTCAAATCTTTTTTGGTCCCGGCCTCAGGATATTTTCATACTCGAGATATTTTCCTCTGGGGCTTCACTGAGGTTACAGTGAATATTTAATGAAAATCTATAGTGTATTTATTATATTCCCATAGGGACTTGCAGCATATTAGATAAAGACTTTATCTAACTCTGCCTTCTTATAATCCTGCTATGTGGGGTTTATATTGTCACTAAAGTGTGTGCTTTATTCACATTGCATCATTATAACAGTCCACAGGGACTCTGCGTCTCTAATATTTAATATTTATAATATTTAGCTCTGGTGCTTCTTTCAGTTTTAGTTCCTGTCGCAGGATATTGAGTGAGTTTGACATTCAACAGTGACCTTGTGTAGTTTAGCCGTAGTCTCTCTTAGGTTGTATCGGCGTATAATATTTATTTAATGAAAACCCTGTGTTGCTATAGGGGCTCAGAAAGTCTCTATAAGTGATCCTCAGCCGGGCTCGCTCCATGTTGTTTTTCCCCGAGTGTTATTCGGTATCCTACAGTTTTCCCACTGGGCCTTTTTAAAGTGAATCTGTGACACTCCGCCACAGTGACGTCATTAAAAAATCACGTCTCTGCATTATGTTATGGCTTCACTACTTCGTGTTAATTGCGCCTAACTGGTACGGCTGTCTGCGTGCAAAGCTGATATGTATATTTTCTACTGTGACATTTATTCAGTGTGTCTCTAAAAATTGATCCTATTGCTGCAGCTGGTCTGCAGAGCAGCGGGTGGGGGAGGGTGGGAGGAGGTTCTGCCTGTGGTGGGTTATGGGTATTGGGTGGGGGAGGGTGTGTTGGGTGAGGTGGGGGTTGTGGATGATCAACACAGGAGTGAGAATTTTAGAATATTCTGCATTTAGTGCAGCAGGAAAAGCTGTGTGAGTTTTCAGAAAAGACCATTGGAGCAGAAAGAGAGGGGAATGCAGGCCGTGCATTTATATTCTAAATCTTCCTTTATCCTGAGTAAATGGAAAGCAGCTGCACCGCCGGATACACCCTGAACTTAAACACTACACTAGGCGTTTTATTTCATGTGCATATGGTGAATGTGACCCAGGCCGGCTTTATTTTAATTCACTGTCACACTGTGCAGCCTGGCTTCATTTAAACTCTAGAGCTGCAGCAACCTATCCATTAATTTATTGGTGGGATTGAAAAAGAACTGCTTTGAAAATCAATTTGTTATTCAAGCAAAACAACTCCAAATAAGCAGAGGTTTAGGCTTTGAGTCTTTGTTGCTTTTCTGTTCTTTTACAAAATGTAATATCTTTTATATTTTGGATTGCGTGAACTTTTTCAGACTTTGCAGACATTTAAAAAGCAAAGAATCATTTAATTAATAGAGAAAATAGTTAACAGATGAATCGGCAATAAGGAACCATTATACGCAGCCTTGAATTTGATTTAATATACCTTTTGTGTCATATTATTTTCACTTTTTGCTAAGTTGTGTAACCACAATCAGTCCTGATTATAACTTGAAAATATTCAGTTATTTTCAAAATATCTCTAAATCCCAGTTTTTTTACATAATGCCTTTGAGTTCTTAAATTGAGAAAAAAGAAACCCCAAAAACATTTCAAATATTTTCTGTAAACGGGGGAAACAACTTTGATTTTGACGCTATTAGAAACCAGTAGTATAGCATATATTTACCTTTTTCATATAGGCAAAAAAGAAGTAGTAAAACTATAACTTTAAAAGCTTTGCTCTAGATCCAAATATGATTTATGGTATGCTGATATGGCTGCATGATCAAAATTGTGGTCGTAATGGATTTTTTCGGGTCATCTCTGGCTTTTATGTTGCAGCTGTGAGGCAGCATATAGTGTTTCATGTAAAGCTGTTGTAATTGAGTCTTTATTCGCCCCTAACTCTAAACGGGGGATTACAGACACTCCTGATGGATTTCATATCATAAAAATCTAAAGTATTATCATTATCATGCAGCGAGGTTTTCTTCCAGGGCTGTAAAAACAAAATTAAAAAACTTGCTGTGTTGCACACAAAACAGAATGTTTGTGCATTTGTTGTAATCATGTTTTTAATCATTACATAAAGAAGAGAGACATAATGAGTCTTTTAAAGAAATGTATTGCAGGATCTGTCTCTTGATATTTTACTTTTTTTATATGTTCAACAACTTCATGAAAGGACCCAAGATAAACATTTAAATACTAACAAGTACGGTGTGTACATTGAAGCCTGATGTATCTTATTCCTCTGTTACATGGAGCTTTATTGTTGTTAAAAAAGTATTAAAAACTCATCAGTGAGCCACACTTCAAATACTTACTGAAGCACCAAATGTGTATTAATCCACAGCGGACATTTTCCTAAATAAATGAGCCTGTATGGGAAGGAAAGTATAAATGTGTAATGGACTAAGCTATTGTGTCTTGTCATGTGTCTGAAAATAAGAAAAATATTGTAAAGCACCTGGCTCATCTGTAAATATGTTCAGGTTTTTCTGACATTGAGTCACGCACCCTCCAGTTCTTTGTAATAGTCCATTTATTGGAACTTTCCGCCTAATATGAAGGAAAATGTCTACAAAGTTAGGAGGAATTTATCAATTTTAGTAGAATATCAAGAAAAATAGCTTTTGAAAATTGAGTTTTTGGTGCATTTCTGTCTTCTATGATTGTAAACTGATCAGACATTCAATATTTAATCATTTTAAATGCATCATCTTGGATATTTATTTATTTTTCAGTCATTTTCAAGATGTGATATGTAGTAAGTTATCTGATTTTATTTTATACAAAAACAAATGCCATGTTTTTGCTAAATCTCACTCTAACCAAACCTAATAACTTAAAGCTCCCAAAAAACTGAACTGAAACTCTTCACCATGTGACCTTATAGGGGAGAACGTTTTTATATGAAACATAATCTCCTGCGATTAAGAAAAGATGATCCTATCTTGAAATAAGGTGGTGATTATTTGTATCTCTCCTAATATTATATCCTTTTCTGACGTTATTCAACAAAAACGTGCAGAAAGTGTAGTTTATTTTTTGGGTGAATGCACAATTGGTTTTAAACATGTCCACTTTGTCTCATTAAGACGAGAATCTATGAATAAAAACACTGCTGATACAAAATGGCAGCTTACCAAACTCCTGACAGATCCTGAGATTATCATTCAGGTCACATTCTTAAAGCTCAGAATAAATCAGAAACAGGTTTATATTATAAGTAGGTTAACACATACGAGGTATTTGCTTTGCTTTGCATGCAAGAAATAAAAAGTAAGAAAACTACCCAAAAATAAAAACGATTATGAAAAACAATTAAATAAACAATACGCTGAAATTTTACTTACATGAAATCTGGATACACCAAAAATCAACGTACATTATACTGTTAGAAAATACTCTGAATAATAAAATAAAATATGTGTAGTATGGTTTTGAAAAGTGGAAAGCTGTGCAGATACTAAGAGAGCTAACTTGTTTAGAAAAGTGCAAAATATTCGGAGGGTTGGGCAGAGCCAGCAATACTTGAATTTTGACTGTTGGAGCTTTGCCATTATCGACTTTGCAGAAATGTAATAATCAATCAATCAATTAATGATTGGAGAAAATAATTTACTGATAAATCAGCAATACGGAAACATTATTTGCAGCCTTAAACATTATTTAATTTTGTGCCATACTTTGAAAAAAGTTGACCCTACGTGCCATACAGATATAAAATAATATTTGAATCCCTTAAACCAGCATCTGTACTGATCATAACTTCCAAATATTCATTCATTTTCAAAATAACGCAGCGTACACGTTTCGGTTGCGTTGACGCTTGCCGGTGGGCGTGTCTGGCGCTTAGGGTTAACGCAACCAACAACCAATCACATTAATCTCCAGCCCAGGACACACGTACGCGGTTTGATTGGCTAGCGCTTGTACTGGCGTATTGCTTACGCGGGATTTGATTGGCTGGCGCTTCCTTCCACGCTTGAAAAGTTTAACTTTTCTCAACTTTCACCGTGAGCAACTGAGCCAAAGTGAAGCAACGGAACCACAATGCAGTTTGACAACGCTTGATGTCCCCCCATTCAAAGTGAATGGGAAGGAGCGTCAAGCGTCAACGCAACAGAAATGTGTGGACGGGCCGTAAGGCCCTTTAAATTTGAGTTTGTTCACATTATGCCACTGTTGTTTTATAATTAAAAATGGTTTACATTCATGCAAGTCATAGAATCTTTTAGGAAAATTATATATATTTTCCGTTTAAAGGTTTCATAAGTCAAAGGCAACCTGTTCACTTGCACACCAGCCTCTGGAATAAGACTGCCTCCATCATTTTGGTTTTCGCACTTCTCTACAAACTACCTGGGGCTCCTCACACTTCCTCTTGCAGTGAAATCAAAAATGTAGGTTTTTCTCGCCAGCAGCAGCAGCAGGGACAGTATTGTCTTTCAGACAAATGAAACCTCTCGAGGTGTTCTCGATTTACTGGTGGGAGCCGTGTAAACACCCGCTAACTTCGAGCATTAGCTGCTTGTGAGGGATCCAGTGCTATCATCACTTCCACAGTGTAAACACACAGGAAGCTGCGTGTAAACCGAGCTGCAGATTAAATAAAGACAAATCCACACGAGATTAATCTGAGCACATAAACCAATTTGGGGACAAAAATGGGAAACGGCTCTTGTGGAAAGACTGCTGGAAATTGTGGAAAACCTATATTTATTGGTTATTTAATGCTCCTTAAACCCAGTCATCCAATTAGATTATACTTTACTTGTACAAAATGGGGAAATGTATTGTTATAGCAGTTTAATAACAAGGCAATAAACAATGTAAAGTATACGGTCAGAATACAGTAGTCCAATTTACTCAAACAAAACATACGGAATTATAGTTTAGCTGTCAAGCATTTTTAAATGAAAACCAAACATTTTTCATAGATTTATCAACTGAGACTGAAAAATGTATGTCCCACGTTCCCGGCGTCTGAGATGACGTCTTCAAGTTGTATTTGTTTAACCAACAGTCAATGTATTTGATGTGTAACGATTTTTTTTCATACAATTTAGAACAGGGAATAGACGTTCAAACCAGTGGATGTTTGCTGTTTTAAAAAGCTAAAACTAAAAGAGCCAAACATAATCAGTTTATTAATTGTTTTTCTCTCGTATATTATTGTTAACTTAATATCTTTGGATTTGAAGACGTAAATGTAGGCTCCATGAAATGTTCATTGGCATTTTCATTATATTCTAAAAACAATTATTTACCCGTTTTGTTTCTAATTGTTTTCAGTTCTTGATTCTATTTTCTGAGACATACAATGTGAGTTTATTCTAGACTTTGTTGATGGTAATTTGACCAAGGCTGTGGAAAAATCTAGTTGTTTGATCACTATAAGAACTTCTTTGTTAAACTTTAATTGCCTTTGTTTGTGCAGAATTAAAAGCAACAATGATTTCTGAGGGGAACTCTCCACAGAGCCTCGCCCAATTTCAGTTTAAACAATATGCTGCCGCTGTTGCAAAGCGTGATAAAGGAGTTAAATTCATGTAGTTGAAAGACACATTGTACACCTGCATTCTGCTCACTTCTCAAACTTTCTGGATAGAATTAAAAAGCACAATGGAATTATCCAATTCCTTTAAAAATGGAGGTATAATTGACATTCTTTTAGTGGATATGTATCCCACTAAACTAAAGCTTGCAGAGTCATGCTGCTGTTTCACTACCTGTTAAAACACATTTTTACAGAAATGAAGAATGTGAAGTAGTAAAACTAGACTTTGTTATTCTAGGAAAGAAACTGTATTATTTCTCAGGGGTAATTTTATTTTTATTTTTTGTCAGATGAGTCGGCTATAAAAGTTAAAACGCGTGCTTTCAGTAAAGAGGTACTGTAAATATTTTTATGCAGTTCAAAGTGCTTCATAGATGATTGACAAGCTGAAAGTAAATCAAACTAAGTGTAAACTGTGAATAACCACAGAAAAGAAATGCAAAACCAATGCACATAAAAAACCAATAAAAATAGTAATAAATGCTACAGTCAAATGTTAATGAAATTTAGTTAGCACAAATGAAGTCCTATTAAAATAAAAAATAACATGATAAAATAGAATACAATTCAACAACTTAAATCCCTAAACTAAAAGAAGTAAAAAAATCTAATCTTTTTTTTTCTTTCCGCTGATTCCACTGCTCTGATCCTCAGGCTGTTCCAGATGCTTAGAGCAAAATAGCTAAACGCTGACTCATGAAGTAAAATGCAATGCTTGTTGAACTCTTGTTTAAAGTGTTTGACTTATGATACTAGAACAATGAGGATATTTAATCAAATTGAGTTGGAGGAGTAAGAGTTTATTAGAAAGTACAGAAGGCAGGTGGACCAGTGTTGGGGTTAAAATACTTATGAAGCAATAACGCCCAAAAAGTCTACGTTCAAACTTCTATATTTTATGTATTTAAAGTGTTGGACTACTGACCAGACTAAACAAGATGTTTGAACACGTCACCTTGGATTTCTTTGAAACGGAGAGTGAAATATCACAGTAGTTTTATTGACTTGGTGATTACACATAAAACATAGATGGATCTACCAGTACTGAAAATAATCAAGGTGCAGCTCTACTTTGAACGTCATAAATCATGCAGAAATAAATACAATTCGCAAATCATCATGTACAGCAGCTGCTTAACACAACTCATCACCATTACAAAGTGCTGAGCAGCAGATATCTCTGCAGTGAGTAATGCAATTCATCTTAATGCAAACTCAATACTTCCTGTGTGAAGCTGCTTCAAAGCAAAAGCTTCCCACCAAAGGGGGGGGGGGGGTTGGTACTTTTACTTTGAAGCAGTAGAGGAAGTGGCTAGTTTGTGTAATCGGGTGAAAAGAGCAGTGGTGGGAAGTACACATACTAGATGATTTAAATGTGATGCTATACCTTTATACTTTTACTCCATTTCATTTAAAGGGCAAATAATGTATTTTATACTGCAATACGCACGATATGCATCAAAATGATACAATATATAACAAAGTTCTTGTGTGTATCAGAACTGTGTTTGTCTGAAAGGCTTGAGGCAACAATAATACAAATCTCATAATGTCTTATTATTAAATAATACATTTGCAGGCAATTTTTCTGCAGTCTTAGTACTTTTAATTTTTATACTTGATGTACATTTTGCCGAAGTGTACTTTTACTTAAGACTGTAGGATTCTACATGTAATGGAGTATTTTGAAATGAGTGTATTTCTACTTTAACTTAAGTGAAGGATCTGAGTACTTCTTCACCTCTGATGGTAACTGTAATCCAGTAATTTCATATAGTTCTGAATGGGCCTTTATGCATAACGAGTATAATTTGATTCAAATACTTGTGTACTTTTACTTTTGTAAGATTTTGATAGAATGATTTTTATTTTACTTTACCAAAGATCTAAAACAAGTATGTTTTACTGAACTGCTACGTGTTTTAGATGGATATTCAGAAATCTAGAAACAGAGCAGAGATCATAGAGGTAATTTGAAACGTTATGTGAAAATGTTTCCTGCCCTCTGAGATCTGACCTGAGAGGAAAAGGTCTCATGACTTTCTGCCATAGTGTGCACATTACCAGCTCACTGCAATATTTAACCCTTGTCAGTCGCTTCAAAACCAAAGTTGCTTTGAAAATAAATATAAAATGTAGTTAAATCTTTTATCAGTCCTGATCAGCAAGAAAATATACATTTTCAGATTTGTAATCCTTATGAACCATGAACCAAGAAAATACAATATTTTATTAAAAAAATAAATGTGTATATATAATTTAGACCAGGCATGTAAAAGCTCATCTAGAACAACAGGAAACAACCTGATATTATGACTTTATAACTTTCTGGAAATCAGGCGTCATTCATTTATCTAATCCAACACAAGGGAAACCCAGGCGTTGACAATCAATTCAACAGGAAGTGTCAACACTGTGCTGTACTGCTTTTATATTTGATTTAGGGTTCATCTTCTTAAATGAAACGGATATTATTTGAAAAGAGTTGAGTCACACAGATGATTTATCCACACAAGTTTATAGTACATGTCCTAATTTCTTCATCATAATGTCTTTGTCATCGGATAAGCAATGGTAGTAATTTCCTAAGCGCATGCGTCATTAAATGTGCAATAAAAAGCTGCTGCACCTTCTTAAGCTTCAGTGAAATCTGAATTTATTTTTGAGTCACTATCAGGGGCTGCAAATATGCCTGTGCCATCAGTCTGAGGAGATCATTTAAAATATTTAATCTAAAAGTTGTACATTATATATTAAAGTATCCTGCTGTGGGTAGCTTTTATTCATCTTAATGTGCTGCCTTTCTAAACGATGTTGCAACTTTGTCTTCAGATGTGTTTACGCCAAAGGTGGTGTCTGCAGGATAAAGATTTAGGGAGGGCATTCTTTTTTTTTTGTTCTTCTTCAACTAATCATTTGTTTTAGTGACTGCATATCTTGTGAACAGTATAGTTGTTATTATTGAAAAAGGACCTAACTTAACTAATATTTGTATACTGATTTCCACACGCAGCTTTTCACGGTCACGGGTGGTGGTGGTGGTGGCGATGTCCATAGGGGTGATTGGTCAAATGCAGAATGTAAATTTCCCCTCTGTGGGATGATGAATGGTATATTCATTCATTCACGTTGCAATTTTCCATACTTCTCATTGAAAATGCACTTGAAATAGTGTAATAAGTAAGCTTATAGAGACACAGCACTAGTGTGTCGTCATGCTAAGCTCTAGTTCGTGCAAAAACACTGCCTGTAAATATAAAACTGTGTGCAAGTTACACCCTTTTCTTCTTTCTTTCAATTTGTAAACATTACCAGCTACTGGGGCTACTACGGGCGTCATGTTCTCATGAGAATTGATATAGCTTATATACAAGAGCAGTGCACTCGTACTGTATTTTTCTAGAAAACCCCTGAACATGTGCATCATTACTTCTTTTTTATATAATATGTAAGTCTAGTATTTTTACTTCACTCTGCACTGTGCTGTTGCCGTCGTAATGCCGTAAATGTCCCCGTTGCCAGACAATAAGGTATTCTTATTCTGATTTGTAATTATAATAAATTAAAACCACTAAATGGCTAGCACAGAGAGAACACGTTTTATCAGCATTCATGGTCCTCTTTGTTTTGGCAACATTATGGAGGCCTAGATTTGTAAAATGTATAACAAATTGCAAATGCCATTTTACAATGCGAACAGCCTTTACTTTTGGCTTTGTAGCTTTGATTTCCTATACTTACAGCTCTAGGATTACGCTTCCTCATCTCTAAATGATTTTTTTTTTTCAGTCTTGAGATTTCAATCAGCTGCAGATGTTGTTTCTGTTGCCAACATTTATGTGAACCTTCTGGTGTGTGATTGTGCCGCAGAGCTTAGTAAATGCCAAACTCAAGTCGTGAAAATGCCACGGTTGCCTGTAGAGCTGCACAGTTAACTCTCCTCCTCTTCCTCTCAAGTGGTTGGGTGCCCCCTCCTGCCAGCGAGGCAGCTACGCCTTCTACAAGTCGGTGAGCAGCAGAGCTCATCCCGACGGACCGGCACAGGTGTGGAAGCTCGGCGAGTTTTACTTCATCCGCTGTGGACCGCAGGATCCCGTGTGCATTGCTGAGGTGAGATTAGCGGCTCATACGTGCAACATTATTAATAAACCCAAAAAGAGTCGACTGCTGTCCCCCTCAGATTTTACGAGGTCTTTTAGCCTATTTTGGTTCATTGTTTTGGTCGTCCGATCTGCAAAGCTACTGTTTCGGTTCACTTTCAACACTATCATCAGGGGTTTTGGCCACAGTGCACTTCCTGTATCGCCTATATCTTTGCTATAGACCAGCTGGTGAACATGATGCAGAATTTAACAGCTAAAAAGACAGATATTGACTTCAGGAGTTGGTTGAGACCAAAAACCGAGAGTGAATATCCGACTTTGGACAAAAACACTTTTATATTAAAGGTGAGGTTGCTTTCACTCAGGTGGTTTTGTGAATAGGCAGCTGTTGCTAATACATTAGCCATTATCTACTTTATAAGGTGAATATTTTTCAGTTATGTGGTTTTCAGCTTGTTAGTTATTTGCTGTTTTAAAGTAATGGTTATCAGTCACTTGGGATTGCGGCCCAGAACACCTGCATGATTCTTTAATAAATGCTAGTGGATTATTTAATTGAGGAATCCAACCCTTTATGTTTGGTAGGGTGGTTACTGAACCTTGGCTGATTTGTTATTTTTTATTATTGGAGTATTTTGAACAGTAGCTGCGCAGTCACAATGATGAGGAGATCTTAATGTTGCTTCAGACTGTCGCTACTTTATAGTTGGAGTACTTTCCCTCCCCCCTGTGTTATTATTTTGGAGCTGAAAAGTCGACTATCCAATTAGTCTATTTACCATTTCAGTTTTGTTTTTGTTTTGTTCTTAGCAAAAATGCTAAACATACCTGATTCCAGCCTCTAAAATGTGAGTATTCATTGCTTTATCTTGTCCTGTGTGATCGTAAGGTGAATAGATTTAGGTTTCAAACTCTTGGACAAAACAGAAATATAAGTATTTTCTAAAAAAGAATTGAGACATTTATTAATTATTAAGTGAAATAAACAAATCAATAGATTATGAAAAAATGTCTTAAGCTGTAACCTTACTTTTTATTGTTTTATGTCTAGAATGTTTTGATTATTACTTTGAAAAGGTACCCTGTTGATTTTTACTCCTGACTTGAAAACCCAGCTCCATAAACATCGGAAGTACACTTCCCATAATGCAACATCAGAATGTCTTTAGTTAGATTATTTTCCGAGAGCAGCGATACGTCACAGCCTGGCGAAATGATGGCCCTGCCCACTTCCCGGTGAAAGCAAAGAATTGGCGCCAAGCGGAATAAAATAGATTTATCATGTCTGAAAGCTGCTGTGTTTTTTAAATGTTCTTGACACTTACTTTAAAAAAAGGACAATAGAATAGAGGGCGGATATCGTAATCGGTGGTACCCGCTCAGTAAATACATGTATGTCCTCAAAGCTACATTATGATGCTAATGAGGCTAACGTCAATCCTCAATGTATACCTTTGTAATGTTAAAAGTGACCATCTACTTGGGCTGGCTGTAGATACAACATTGCATTCATGTGATTTAGTGAAAACCTCAGAATCTGTATTTACCGCCAGTCACGCGACGGTAAATGTTTCCACCCAAAAAAGGGCGTTGCCATGACAGGGCCATGAGTTGATCTTTAGTCATTAATCTAGTGTTTTTCACATTGGTGTAGTACCAGCCTAGACGTATCAGTTGATCTTAAAATGTTGAAATGTACATAATGTTGTTAATCTAACCCACACCAAGTCTACTGACATTAAATGGGTCACGCTGCTGCTCTCCTGCCTGCTTACACTCAGCTATAGAAGACTAATAGTATGTTTTATTGGGTTTGCATCCCACGGCAAAACTAAATTTAGTCAATTTAGGTCACGAGCTATTAATGAGAAGGCATTCAGGTTAGTAGTGTTGTATTTTGGAATTTTTAAAGTAAGTTAGAGATCTATCTTTTTTGGTTAATTTTATTGGTTTCATTGTTGATGTTTTATGGTTTTTTGATCCATGTCTTGCTGTCTTTGTTTTAATACGTTTTTTTTAGTTTTTTACTCATTGTCATTGTTTTAATGTATCTTATCTTGCTCTGTAAAGCAGATTTTGGTTGCTTCTAGCATGAAAGGTGATATAAATAAAGTGATTATTATTATTAACAGTGAATGATCAAAATGACAGGTGGGAAGTTTGAGGGACTCAAGTTAATGCATTTTAATCAAATGCTGTCAGAGAATAAGGGAAAAGGTCAAACATGCTCACACATTCCTTCTAACATCACTTTAGTAAATGCATTATTTATAATCATCCTCTCTAATGCAAAATATTAGTATTAGGAAATAGGAAACAGCGTAAGAAATATTTTGTTGTTGAGGATATCAATAAAGGATACAGTTACGAAATAAATCCTAAACATTTAAGTATAAAAAAGGCAAATAAATAACTAATAAAAAATAAGAATAATAAGAATTAATTTCATAGAACTACTTTGAATTATTTCAGGGGAGTTTTATATCCTAATGCACGTTATTTCCATATTTCATAGCTTTTCATTTCCATCTCTTTTAAACTATATTTCCCTAGACTGGCCTTCAGTTAATGCCAGGGATCACGTTGCTTCCTTTAGCTTAATTATTATTAGAACTTGTGAGTCATTTATATATTTATATTTAGATGTATTTATATATTATTCTATTGCCTTATTTATTTATGAACATATTTCATAGCCATATTCATTCCGTATTTACTTATTTATTTATACAATAAATATTGAATGAAATGGCTTCGAGTGTTCCTCAAACCTCCTCCGTTTCTTTCTCTGCTCATCATAAGATTTAAATATTTTCTCAAATTTGATTTAGATTGAAAAGCATACTGTAGACCCCAAACAGTGGAGTGTTTTATCCAAAGTAAGGAGACTCTGAGTGAGCATGGTTAATAATTAAAGCCAAACAAAAACCCTCCAGAAACGACTCGTTGTGATTCATCCAAGAAACATGTCTGACCTCAAAACCTGCACAATCTGTTCCCCTTCAGTTCAGATCACACTCCCATAATGTTGTCTTTTTACTCTCTACCTATCAGCGTGAATCTGAATCTGACGTTGTAGATTTTCAGTTTTTGACCGAAAATATTTGTCATTCTGTCAGATACTTCCTGTTTTTCTTTCCTGTTTCCTCTTCCCTGTGTCCTGATGTGAACTTAGACCACAACTTTATTTTCCCAAGTTGTCATTGGACCTTCAGTATTCAGCCCAAATGAGTATCATATTTCTCTTTTTTACTTGATGAGTGTTTCATCTTTTATGGTTCTCCCGATGCTAGCTGTTCTGGTTTGTCGGACTAGACCAAAACTATAAAGGAGGAAAGGCCTAGATTTTTTTTAAAGGCAGTAAATAAAGTGAACTTTGTCCAGGAACCATGATTAAATGCATAATTCAACATGGACTGCTAACCTGGCTGTAGTCCGTTTTTAGATCAGCCTTCAGTTCTTAAATCTGAGAATTTCAAACTGTGCATATGTCCCTGACACAGTGTTCAAGGTAACAGACATTGTAATATAATAGATATAATATTTCCAAATTATAAAGTAACCAAACTTTTTTTGTTAGTTATCAGAGAAATAACTCAAATATGTTCTAATGACACTTTTGATTTGTAAATTGATAATCTTTGGGCAAACTAATAATAATAATTTCAGGATGCCACCTTTTGGCTGACTATTACAAAGTGGGGGAAGTTTTGTTTTGGTGTCATTGCTGGAACAGAGGTTTTATGTTGGCACTTGTATCAAAAGTACCCAGCGCCAACATTTCGTTACTCTTTTATCTATTAACTAAGCCTGACATGATAAACAAATGTGGTCTGTCAGGTGAAACTGGCTTGTTTTCAACTTGAAGACTGTGTGATATAATGTTGTTTATTTTCTTGAAGGTTCCAGGTTGTTCTCTGTTCACAAATAACTTTTGAAAGAAAAATATACTTTAACTGCTTTTTTGAAAACTAAGATCGTGGACAACAGTTGTCAAAGGTTCCCTAACTCAGTGTGTAAAGGTTGCGTTTGTTCTTCTTGGTGTGCAGGTGACTTTGCTGTGGGAGGACCAGACACGCCGCCACCTGCTGGCCAGCGCCAGACTTTACTTCCTGCCTGAGGACACACCGAAGGGCCGCACAAGGGAGCATGGAGAGGTAGGTCAAAGGTCACGGGACGTCCTTCTCCTATTTCTACATGGGATGATTTTTAAGTCATGTCCCATTCCTCTTGTTCCTATAATATGTAATACTCTGTTTGTATTTTCATTGTAAACTTCTGTTTTTTTTTTAATTAAAAATCACATCTTACTGCTAACATTTTTTATCAACACCAAGTTTGTCAAGCATAAACCCCACAATAACTGAAACACCTTAATATAAGGATATGACAATCTTGAAATAAGATTAAGGATGATTTAGTTACTGATAATTGAATACTTAAGCTTTTCTATTTTTCATTTCAAGAATATATTTTCATAAATGAAAAGTCATAAATGAATAAAAAATACCTGTTATTTTAAAGGCAAGTCACTTCCTTAATATGTGGATTTTTTTACTCCCCAAAAACTAGATCCACAGTTAAATTTTTTAATATCATATAATGTAACTTTACATTTAACTCTATTTTACTCCTATTACCATTTCTAATCAACAACACCAAGTTTATCTCACAAAGACACTTCCTTATATGGTCATATCTACCACAGGATATGACATACTGGAATCAAGATTAAAGATGATGTAGTTACTGATAATTTAAGCCAACATCTCAATTTAGCTTGTAAGTAGGACTTATTTTTATTTATAATTATACTTCAGAATGTATTTGATGTTTGGATTTTGTATAAATCATCTGAATCTTGCTCCTTTTTAAGTTTTGTGGAGGTATAAAGTAACATTGTTTTTGAGATGCTTTGAATAGTATACATAGGTAACCTTAACAAAACAGAATACTTGCATTATGAACATTAAGTACTATCCAAAGTATAAAAAGTGATGTCACCCCGTGGACTCGTAATGACAGGGAACATCTCCCCAATATAATCTGGGGAACGCTTTAAGAACATCTATTAATAACCTCATCACAGGAACACGGCCTCCTTTTTTAAGCAAACATCTCAGGCCTTGAACTAAAAGTCTTCTTGTTGATCAAAATGTACAAACAACAACATTATTTTTTCATCTCAGCTCTCTGCAGTCAGATATGATAAATTGAATAATTATAACTGTTAAATTCCTCAAAACTAGACTCCTACAGATTTCATACCGAGTAAGAAGCATCAGTGGTGAATGTGTTTTTGATTAACACAATCCTGCCGGCTGCAGCTCAGCGCTGAGTGAAAATCCTCCTTTGGGAATGACTAATGCATTACCCAAATGTAAATCCTTGATAATGACGTGACTTAAACCAAACTTTCCACATTTTGAACTTAGATATTCCACTGTTAAAGTCTCCATATCGAGGTTTTACGTTTCCTGGTAGAAAAATGGGCATTCTGCAAGTTATTTTTTACAGGAATTATTGCCCAGTTTCTTAAAAAATAGCTTATTTAAAAAATAAAAAAAAACAAGAGCAAAGATGTGAAAGATTAATCAGTTTTAACATACTTTTAACATGCATCCATTCACTGACTTATTTTAAGAGGAACAAAACCTATAATCTGTTCATCTGAAACTACATTTTTGCAGCCCAATTTAAATATGTAGGGCATGCAGAAAGGTGACCACAGAAAGTTAAATACACAGACAGAAAAAGAGGCGCCTGTTTCTGGTTTATTAGGAGTGCATTAACAAATGTGTGTCTTACCTCTTTTGCAAGTTAATAAAATAAGTTTGAAGTTAAAAATATGTTGAGAAGATTCTAATCATGTCACATCCATAAAAATAACAATACATGCTAAATATTTACTATAAAAGAGGGAAACGTTACAACAGTAAGGCTACCAACTTGGCATTATTTCAGTTTTACATTCTGCATTTCAAGCTATAATCAACATAAATATCATTATTACAATTCTTTATATATTATAATATTCTTTTTAAATTATATATATTCTAGTTTTTTGTGCATATTTTCAATTGTCTTTGTTTATAAACATATTTTAATTTAATTGTGTGTTCTTTTAAAGTGGGCATCTTGTTACAAAATCCATTTGGATCCAGGTATAAATAAAGTATTTCTGATTTTGAACGCAGGCAAAGACCTTAGCAGCACTTTTCCATTAGCCACGTTGACATAATATGATATGATTTGTGGTCTTGCTACATCCAAAACCAAAACGTACAGGAAGAACAAAACACATTTTCGTTATGTATTTTGTATATGCAAACAGTACGGATGTACGTGTTCAGATGCATGTAAAGCAGGAGGTGTAATCCCATCAAGTGGTCACTCGTGACTCACGTTAATACAAGGTGGGAACTGACACACTGAGAGCCGTCCACTTGTCAACAACAGACACAGAGCATTATGGAAGCCATGGGCCACTGTTATAAAGACACTGGTGTCTCATTGACAAAATGCCATCACTTAAACTGTTAGATAAATCTAGTGCTATAACATTCAAAGGGAAAGGTCTATAGTAAGACCACCATTATCGATTTTACATATTGCCTTGTGTGAACAACATTAACCCTTAAATGGGCAATCACATATAAATATTTTGGAAAATGTATACCCCTATTACACTGTTAGTACACCCATATTACACATTTATACACCCATATTTCACTGTTATTAGAGCCACGTTACACTGTAATTACACTGTTATTATGCTCCTATTACACTGTTATTACACCCACATTATACATTAATACACCCATGTTACACCATTATTACAGCCGTATTACACCCATATTGTTCCCATTTTACACATGGAAATAGCCTGTCAAATGATTGTATCTCCACGGTTACAACCTTTTTTTAAGGGTTAATGAAAGAGGCACTGTATGTCCAAAAGGGGCTTTGCCAATAAAAAAAAGTCTCTCCCTTCTAAATGTAGCACTTCACATATGTGGCTTATTTAACACCAATGCAGTAGCACTTAAAAAGGTTTGGCTTTTTCTTTAAACCTCATTGTGCTTGCAGGTTTCTTGCTGTTTTGATTAGAGGGTGAAAGGGACAGGCCTTGATTTAGAGCTTGAAAGTAATGTTTATTCATGACTTTAAAGAGCCACTTTATGTAAAAATCTCCTCTGCCCTTTGCGGTGTTAATGAGCTCCCACCTGGCTGCAGCCCAGAGGAGGAGGAGGAGATTATCTGGGGGGTGTTGGGCCCAGTTTCTCAGCCTGGAGGATCGAACAGGATCCCAGCTGAGAAACTGGAATGGGAGGACACGTCAACAGCTTAACTTTAGACCACAGAAATAAATGAGCTGGTGTTAATTTGGTTTGTGCTACTGTGTATAAATAATTAGAAGCACAGATTGAAAGATTTTTTTCTAAATGAAGTCATGAATGAATTTATGAAGAGGCATCAATTATATTTGTATTCACTACGCTCTGTGCAACTGTTTTAGCTTAGTTTTTTTTGTTAGTGACATCCCCTTTTTAATTAGTCTTTTAATCTTTATTGTTCATTTATTGTTTTATTTATTAAATAGATATTATAGGATTTTATTTATAGTTATTTATTTGATTGTTTTTTTTGTGACTCCGGCTTAGAAATTGGTCTTTTAATCTTTATTATTGTTTTATTTATTTGTTTTATAGGTTTTAATATTTTATTATATTTATTCGTTTTGTCTTATGTCGTCCTTTACTTTACCGAGAGGAATCATTATTTATTTAAATGGGTTTCATTTTTTTTATTATACCTTCCAACTTCCCTTGAGTCGTTATATTATTTTTATTATGCTGCATGTGGAGTGCACAAAGGGATTAACGTTAGACCTGAAGTGAGCGCCGGCAAATAATATCTGATGCAGAGCTATTTTTAAGACCAGCTTCGAATATAAAAAGTGCTTTAATGTTGTATTTGGTTGAGGTATAACCACAGTAATTTTAAAGTTATAAATACTGTGAATAAATAATAAGAATCACTTTTTTTTTTTTTCCTTGTCAATGTATTTGTGCTCTCAGCTGTGAAAAAATCTAAATCGAACAGTTTTTGATCCAGCAAAGTGCCTGTTTTGAGAACACACAGAACAGAAGTCTGCGGTAACTATATTCATCATTGAACTCTTGTGTGTTTTTAGGATGAGGTTCTGGCGGTGTCCAGGAAGATGGTGTTGCGGGTGGAGGATCTAGTGCAATGGGCGTGTGCGGAGCCATCATGTTGGAGCAGCTATTTGAAAACACCACCAGCCTGCGGGATTAACGGCCTCCACAAACCTCCACAGAGCAGCGACGAAAATGGCTGTGACAAGACGAGCATCGAGCCCCTGGAAGTCAAAACTGAAAGTGAGAAACCCACTGAGATCCCATAGTGAAAATGCTTATCCGACGCTGCAAGGTTGCCAATTTCACGATTCAAGATTCAAAGGTTTTATTGTCCTTTGCACAACAGCTACAGCGTAGTGGATGGAAATGAAAAGCTTACTACCAACAGTGCAACATACGATATACTGTACTTAAGCCATACATATAATAGTGCTAGTGATGCCGTTGAAACGCACGAAGTCAATTATAGATTATACATTATAGCTATAGATACAACAGATTGCAAAATGAACTACTGCATAGTAGAATTAAATACTGAAAACTGTTGCTCTCTCCTAATAATGTTAACAGATGTTAAATTAAGTACAGACATACTAACATTAACCGTTTCCAATTTCTTGCCTGGCCACCGTTGAAGAAAAGTTTTGTATATATTTCACAATAAAAGCCTTCAAGTGATGGATCAGCATCAGAAATGTGGAGTTAATTTACATTATTTCACCACAAAAAGTAAAAATGGCTAAGTATGTACACGTTACTAATAACACAATAAGTTACAAACTAAAACTAAATAGCAGATTAGTACTCCATGGTAGAAAAGTAGTATATTTGTTTTTAAGAAAAGTCACCATATTGAATAAAGAGCTAGATGGTACTGTATGCTAATTGTTAATAAACTGAGAGAAAAAATGTAAAAATAAAAAGTGTAATATTGCAGAATGGTATATTGAACTTTAATGAATATTATTATATACGTTTTATATTTACAGACAGTGTTATTGTACATCAGGGGTATTCCTGTCTATACATGTGTTGGTGGCTCTGGATGACTTTTTTGACACATCTTTACTTCAAGCTTCATGATAGTAACTTGTGGGCAATTGAAAGAACAGGAATTGGATAATTAGTGAATGAAAAAATGTTTGTCTTAAAGTTAAACTCAGCAGCAGATAAGTAAGGGAAATCATTTTGTCTTGATGGAATTAGTTCATTAGAGGCAGATATCATGCTGAATATACACAACAGCAACATTAAAGGAGGCTTGATTCACATGTTAATGTCTTCTCCTATCAGACGACCCTCGACAGGGAATATCCATCCTCAGCTACCCGCAGTACTGCCGTTTCCGCTCCCTGCAGAGGCGCCTCCTGGACGGGGCGAGGGGCCCAGGGCTGCAGGATCCCCACCTGCTGGCCCTGGGAGGCGTTCAGGCGCTGCCCCACATCCGGCTGATGTACTGCAGGGACACCTTCAACCACCCGACGCTGGAGAACAGTGCCGGCTTCTCCTGGCAGTTTAGTGAGTGTTTTAGATCCATACATATATTTTTAAAACCTTTTTTAACATGGTAATTATCACAGTCAATCAATGTGTTTTTTTTTTCTCAGGGCTGATATTGGCTATTAGTTATCAAAGATTTAAAGATTCAAAGGCTTTTATGTCATATACAGTAACTACAGTGTAGAATGAACATAAGTCCCAGGCTCCTCCAACAATGCAACATAAATATAAGACATAAAACAATTAAACACATTTTAAAACACAATAAGAGTAGTTCAGGAAGAAACAAATAAAGAATAACAAATGTTCTTTTGTTCTTGTTAAACAGACATCACATATATTAAGTTTACTTTTATCAGATGTAATAATTTGTATTTCTAGAGGAAAAGCATTTAATTATTTTAGTTTTATTATACATAATGAATGTTTCTAAGTTTACATTCAAGTCATTAACTGAATGTGAAGTGAAGTCATTAAAGACGGGCATGGTGAACCTAAAATTTGACTAAAAGCAGATAAGAGATGCGTGTATAAATGTTATATTATCTTACAGTACACCTTGTGAATTCAATTTGCATGTACTTACACACATGTAACTTATCAATAATCCCCTGCTCTTCTTAATGATTCTTTAGAGTCCTTACAAGTTGTTTTTAACACATTTGTCCTGCAGGATGTCCGTCTCTCAGTCTACGAGGGCGACCTCGCAAGAGGAGAGGCAGAGACGGAAAAGACTCCCCGAACTCCAACCAATCAGAGTCCTGGATCGAGAGGATGAAGGTTTGTTCTTCATATGTAATAATCCTACCTGTGTGATTTCTTTTTTTAAATCGTTATTCTGGGTTGATATGAAAGGGTTTAACAGCTGTTTATTTAGCAAGGGTGTTAGGAATTCTTCATGTTCAGGGGATCGTACTTTGAAATACGGGTTGTTTCTGTTTGTTGTTCAAGCTTTTTACACTTTATGTTTCTGCGCTACAGTGCAGATGTCACTGATGATAAACTTCTCATGCTCTCTTCCCATTCTTATAGTTCATCTTCATTTTTCGTATATACTACCTGCTGTATCGTTTGTACCATCCATGCTCTAAAAGTAAAGTGTAATATGTTTGCCTAAAACAGAAATCCTTTAAATGCATCTGATGACTCACTGACAATTGCCACAACATCAGTTTAAAGAAGTCCAATAACCAACAAAGTGTTAATGAAACACTTTTGACAAACATTATGAGCTTCATTTGATTTTTCCTTCCATTATTGGTGTTTTTTCGGTAAACTGGTTAGCATTTACCCCCAGCATCTCTTCCTGTCTGAGTGTTTCTGTAATATGGATGTTCCCCCCTCTCAGGAGAACGTGATGGGCAGTGTGGAGGTCGGCTGTGAGGGCAGCTGGCTCCCTCACCCGGAGGAGCAGCTGTTCCTGGATCAGCTCTTCGCCTACATGGAGCGCCTCGGCTCACCCATCCACAAAGTCCCCAACCTCGGCTTCAAGAAGAGTGAGTTATCTATCTGTATTCTATCTATCTCTATCTCTTTTCTTTTCTTTCTGACACTTTCTCTTTCTTTTGTCTTTCCTGGGAATCACTACACTTAAAACAGTAGAAAAACATTCAGTTCATACTTTTAATGATTATGTACTGTTTGTTTTTTGCCTTTTTGGATGAAAGTATTTCACTTAAATAAATAAAAACTCTGAAAATACCTCCACCCACGCAAAAGATCGTATCATTTTCATTTCCAGCCTGTATTTAAGCACAATAATGTAAATGCAAAGTCCGACATTTTGGGGCTTAGCCTATATATGTTTGCCTTCTACTTTCTGAAGTTCTGAAATATAGCAGCAGGATAACCAGGGGAAGACAGGAAGCACTTCCTGTTTTCAGTACCGCAGAGAAAGCCTGGGTTGATTTGAGGTTTTTCGAAGTAAATGAATAACATGGATCATTTTCTCAAACAGTGGTGCAATAATAGAAGCATGAATCAATGATGCAATATGTTCTGTTGTGGGAGGTTATGCCGTTTCTTTTGTCAGTGTTATTTTATTAAAAAAATAAAGTAGTCGTTCAGTAGGTGCAATTTAATCCCCATTGTGCTTCTGGCTAAATCTATCAGAAGATATTTATTTATCACCTTTCATCAAACCAGGGTTGCACTTTTGACAATACAAATGTATCCAAGAGGCCAAAAGAGACCACCAAAACTAAATTTAAGAACACTAAATATCTATATCACAAGATGGCAAATGAAATAATAAAATGTATAACATATTGCCATTAAGAATCAGGTCCTCGAAAATGCTGTTTAAAAATGCTGTCTGGATATGCACAGCAAGAAGCTCCTGCTCGACTGGTTTTATTATCACATGTTCAGGCGTGGTATCTTATCTCGGCTTTCAAATTCTCTTTCATAGTTTACCCACCGCAGAAAAAACATATTAGACGGTAATAACAGTTTTTCAAGCCACTGTCAGGCAACAGGAACATATTGTACCTTTTTGAATTATGCTCTTTTGATTTAGTTTATTACCTTAAATACCTTAGAATAACATAATATAACACAATCTGATCATAGCAACACAGTTTAATTCTACTATCATAAATTAAAATATGGTTTATCTGTAGTCCTTGAAAGAAAACACTGACATTTTTACATTGTTAGATCTTAGGCTTTGCTTCACTTTCCATAATTTAGTTAGCTGATTTAGTTTATAAAAAGGTACAAAAACGTTCATTATGCATAAAAATACCCAAACAAAAGTATTTTTGTTTGAACTTCAAATGTAATACTTGTCTTACATTTAAAAAATGGTTCACTGAAATTGATATATTTAATATCTTGGGACATTTTGGGGATCTTTATTATATTTTTTAATGAAGTTTAAAGGCGCTAGATAATAGTCTTTAAAGCATATGTGTGTTTGAAGATGTGAATACAGCAGCTGAAATCATAATGTGCTCCTGCTCTCTGTTTGCCCCCGAGGATCATTCAAATGTAATCTGATCTGATCTGGTTCCTTATAATTCAAGCGGCAGTGAAACCCTGAAAGTATAAACACAGGGGCTTTGTTTCATCTACATCTTTTATAGGCAGCAGAAACTAAAATCCTACAAATTACTCTGCAGGTTTTATCACATTTGTTTAGGCAAATGTGATAAAACGTTTTTACTCTAGAGTTACAATTTAGATTAGCTCTGTGTTTATTATATTTGCATGTCTCATCTGTTTCAGTTTAAACATGTCCGCCCTCTCTCTCCTCAGTTGACCTCTTCCTCATGTACTCAGTGGTTAAGCGGCTCGGAGGATACAAAAAGGTGAATCACTTGTAGTCATTTCTGTTATGTTTTTTGAGAATGGTTTGTTGTTTCTGGGAAAATCTTTTTTCTTTCTTCTTTAAAGTTGCATGAAAATATTGAAACCACTCTTATGTCTAAGTGCTAAAGCTATTAAGCTACCACCAGTAGGCTTAGCATATTAGCTTAGCAAAAAGACTGGAAACGGCTTGCTATTTCACTTTTCACACCTTATTTTTAAATTATTTTCACAAAGTACAAATGTGCCAGTTTAATTTTCCAATCTTAATGCTAAGCTAAGACAAAATGGCTGCTAGCTGGAGCATTCAGTCTACAGACATCTAAATGTTAGCCTGAAACAAATTAGCATAATGTAAAACTAAACTTTAATAACAATGGTAGTACTCTGTTGTTATGTACAGTTTAAGCAAGATGATTTATTTCAGCCCAGATAAATCAGTAGTACCTTTTTAATTAACTGAGATATTTAACTGTATAAAATGAATGAAATAGTGGAGTTCTGCCAGGAAAATCTCAGCAGTTTACAGTGAATTAACACGCAACAAAAGCAGCTTTGCATTAAATGTAAACAGGCCAATGTGAGAGAAACTGGCGCTGTGTTTTCAGCTCAGTGCTGCTTTGTTTCACAACAAAAGGCCTGTTCAAACTTCACCCTCTGCAGACTGAGCCTTGTACTGAACAATACTGTTATACAGCATAGTGTTACAGTCCTAATGACACTCTGTATAATGTGTGTAATCCCAACACACACACACACACACACACACACACACACACACACACACACACACACTGACACCACTCGGCTCATAAACATTATAAGTATTATTTATTTATGTTTGTATTTTTTATTATTAACAAATATTGTATTATTTTATTACTACCATTCATTTTATAACTATTGCTTTTTGTCTCTATTGTTATTTTCACCATTCACCAAGTGTTTTATTTGAATTAACGGTATTTACTCCTATTACTTCTATTACTGTTGTTGTTTTTTTATTATTAGTAGTAGTTGTATATATTTTTTTAATACTAATAATAAAGTTTATAATAATAATAATAATACTTTTTCTCTTAGTACTGAAACACACTTTAAAACATGGGGGAAAAAAAGGTTGTAAAAGGTTTGCCATTCAAATCATTTTAAATCTACTTTATCCTAAAATAGCTACAGTCACTCTTGATTCAACTCCTTATTCATAATTCATAATAACACATTTAATATTTTATTTGTTCTTCAGAATAGTTGATACTAAATTACCCATATCAAGGACACATAATCCTATTTTCCCCGGCATTTTCTGGGATCAAAGCTGACCATCTTGATGTTTTTGTGTACGTGTCACAGGTCACAGTGGACCGTCTCTGGAAAATAGTGTATAACGAGCTGGGAGGATGCGCCGGCAGCACCAGCGCTGCGACCTGCACCAGGAGACACTACGAAAGGTAGGGGGAAAAAAACAACAAAATCCTGAAAAAATACATAATTTAGACTCGAAATGAGAAAATAAGGTCCTAATGTAAAATACCATGCACCAAGTTTCTGTAACTGTGTGTCTCAGGCTGATGCTTCCTTATGAAGAGCACCTCAGAGCAGGAGGAACTGAATTCAAAATCCCAGAATGCCCCATGCCTCAAAAACCCAGAGCGATCAGAGGAAGAAAACCACTTCAGAGAGGCAGGAAACCAGGACCCAAATCCAAAGAAAAGAAGATGACGACTACTGCTGCTGCTTGTTCTCGTACTGTAAGTGACTCCGTGACTCACCCACATACACAACAGTTCATTTTAATGTATAAACACTTTCACACTTACTTACCTCAGGTTGTACGACCAATTTCTTACATTTTTCATTCCAAAATGATGATGTTCTTGCTCTTGATGTCAGGTTTTCGAAGAACAATATGACATTATGTCTCGAGATACGTTATCATGTGTCCTGAATTAAGTGAATGTACTTTTTAACCCCAAATATTGAAAATCTACTAACCTTAACCTCTGACCTTGGTCTCTCTCTTGACAGATCGTGACCCCGAACGGCACCTTGGTGGTGAAGAGAGGACGAGGAAGGCCGCCCGGCACCCGCAATAAATCCACACTGATCGCTCAGGCTAAGATGATGGCTCAGCAGCAGGCTAAAGTAAAAACAGAGTCCGAGTCTCAGCTGCTTAATCCTTTGTTGCAGGGTGGGGGAGCTCCAACCGTCATCAGCACACACAGGGTAAGGCCTCCGCTTTTCAGAAATACTAAATCAGATCGGTTATCATTTTGGTTTGAATCCGTTTGAATTTAGTTTGGTTTAAATGATGAATACAAAGACACAGAAAGAAGAATACAATAAAATTGAGTAAAAAAGTGAATATGTTTTTTTATGAAAGCTATTTATTTTTTTATTTCTATTCATCCTCATACTACATGTTTATTCTTATTTTCATTTTTTTTATTTTTATTTCTATTCATATTATCCCACGTGTGGTATCAGTGTTTCTGCCTTATTCTGTTGCTCCGCGGCACCTACATTTCCCTGTAGGGTTCAATAAAGGTCCATCTTATCTATATTTTCTTCTCACCCCTATGATTAAACAACTCTAAACACTAACCATGACCACCTCCTTCTTCCTCCCCCTCTGCAGCCCATCCAGCCAGCCATCCTCACCGTTAACATGCCCCTCACCCCGGACCTCTCCCCCATGTCGGCCCCCTTCCTCCCCTTCCAGCCCAAACCAAAGGAGCTGAAGTCGGACCGAGGGGAGTCAGCGGCTCCCGTCCTCCTCTCCACGCTGCCTCGCCACTTCGTCGGAGGATCTCTGGGCGGTTTCAGCCCCATCAAAGGCGTCTGCCCTCTCGACGTTTTCAGGAACCGTATCAACCTCCAGAGGGGCCCCGAGAGCCCCGCCCTGACGCCTCAGGATCCCCCCACCCAGCACCATCCCACAGTCTACACACTCCAGCCCAAAAGTGGAAGCCCGGACACACCAACACATCCCAGCAGGGACTCGCTCCAGCCTCAGCCCCACCTCCACCCGCTGCACCAGCAACACAACCACTGCTCGGGGTGCGTGGTGGACGAGGCAGCCCAGCAGAGAGGAGTCAGTCGGGACGTCAGGAACCGGCCTCCTTTGCCCCCCCTCCGCGTCCTGCCTCTGAACCTGGACTGCAGCGTTCAGGTGTGCCAGCATCTCTAAGCAAGCTTTGATAAATGAGTAACCGAGGGATGCCAGAACCAGAATTCCTTTATTATTCCCCCAGCGGAGAAATTTACAACGTTATGTCAAAAGTGACATGGCAGATAAAAGGGAGGCAATAATAAAGTAGCTTGCATGTTCAATATAGAGAAAAAGCACACATTTGAGATTTTAAAAAAGGGGCTAAAAAGTAGCCACAACAAAGCAGCATTTTAGATAGATAAGGTTTGAGATACTTTTGACAGAAGAAATGCCCCAAGAAGTTTATTTATTGCACGAGAATCTCTGTTTTATGTAGTTACAAACTTGTTTTGTGATATTGGGCTATATAAATAAACTTTGATTTGTGCAGGTGTGCCAGCTGATGAGGACTCGCCTGGGCTCGTCTCAGTTCCAGACCTTCACCCGCCGCCTATCCGAGGCTTTATCCCAGGACCTGAGCAGCAAGCCCCCCTGCTCGCCCATCACGCCACCCCCCGAGCAGGCGCTGCCGCTCAATCTCAGCAAACGCTTTGCGGCTAAGAGACCGAGCTCAGAGGGACAGGAGTCGAGTCACGGGAACGTCAATGGGAACGCGGATCAACCTCTGTCCAAGAGACTGTGCTCAGAGACGGCGGATAACTTCAGTCCAGGAGGCCGATCCGGCTCAGGGGGCAGCGGTGGGGAAGGAGAGCAGGAAGTGGAGATGAGGAACCAGGAGGAACCAGCAGACCTTAGCTCGCCCAGCAGGATTAGAGCGTTCCTGCTCGGCCTGCCACCCTTCCAGGTGAAATTTGAGGAAGATCTGAACGGGACAAGGTTTGGGAAGTTTCTCTCTCCAGGACCTATGGAAACCCAGAGATCCGCCACAGAGACAGGAGAGGGAGGAGTGGCGGTAAAGAAGGAGGAGATGGAGCAAAGTGAAACTGAGAGGAGCAACAAACAAGAGGAGAAGGATCACCTCTCTGCTCCGGCAGAGCTAAAGAGAGCCGGGCCCTCAAACACTGACACACACTGTTTTTAGCATTTATTCACTCTGTTGATATGAGCAGAAAACTGACTGAAATATCTGGGATTTATTGGTTTTGGAATGTGGAAAGTTGTATCCACCGTGGGGCTTGGAGTTTGTCTTGGACGCTGGACGCTTCAGTGTTGATCCGGCTCAGGGTAAAGCCTGGATACGCGGAGCAGGGATGTTTCTTTGCTCTTATATCTGAGAACATTTGAACTCACAACTTCTCTTTGTTTCCAGTTATGTCTCCTTGTTATTTCCTGTTTTTCGATCATGTCGTTAATTGAACTCTGCAGAGGATAGATGACACTGAGACTCATGACAATCACAAATCAGTTTCTCTTCCTTTCTCTGTCGGTTTCTGTCTCTATAAGGTAAAAAAGGAAACAGAGGAGTGAGACTGTGACTCTTTTACAAACACTGCCATAACTCTCCATAACACTATTAACTCCACTATTCAATGTTATGGTTAAACATTGAATAAGATCCATATAACTTAAAATATAAATAAATTCTATCTATTGGTGATGCTATGCATCAAGACGTCATAACGAAGCATCTCGAGTGTACTGTAGTTGGTAGTTTCATTTTTAAATTGTACTCTACTTCTGTAGAGAGATAGTTATTTTCTGATAAAATGTCTCAATGTTATGTGGAGCTCCTGGGTCTTCACATTATAGCTCGTTACGTGAAGCCTTTCTATAGTCCTGCTCGTTAGCTGAAAGTATATAAACTCTTCTTACACATATGTGCCTTAATGGCCTGCGATCTGTTTCATCGCCGGCTTCAAATACATTCACTTAAAGAGATACCTTGATGTTGCACCTCTACGTTTTTCCTCCACACCTCAGAAGGGCTGGGTATGAAGTACTCACATGGATATGAGATGGTATAGAGAAATATAAACTATGAAATAAGCCAAAGTCGTCAAATTTTGAATGTTGTCCCAGCGTTAGCAGCCATACAATAATTGGTGTGACTAAAGCTGGTGAAAAAGGAAGGTTAAATCAGGAGGAGAACAAATCTGACCACACATTCAATGCCAGCTGTCTCTCCTTCTCTGTGCTGCTGACACGTTTCATAGTAAACAGTGTTGAGGTTCGATACCCGGCCCTGCTTTTGTTATTGTAAAGACAGCGGCCCCGCGTTAATGCCGCCATCTCGCCTTCATTACAACCTCTCAGGGCTGGGCGATATATAGATTATATCAAATGTCAAGATATATTTGTCCCATTACCTCTGTCAATACTGTGACGACATTGTAAAGTTGTTGCTTTCATAGACTGAGCTTTTTTAGAAATAATCAATTATGTGTTGATATAATGACTCATTAAGTAAAAGAAAATTATGAATATAACATCACTTAACTGTAATTCAGCTTTTAAAACTGAAAAGACAACACTCATGCCACAACGCAACATCTGAAATCCAACACTATATCGCCCAGGCCTAGTTACTCTGTTCAGCAAAGGAGGAACACATTAACATGTAGCCCAGACATTCAGACTACCTCAGGTTCTTTCTTTTTCATTTCCACCTGCTTTATCTGTTTTAAGGGGGGGGGGGGGCTGAAGCCTGTCCCATGATGCATTTGGGCAGGGGGTGGATTCTGTCCCATAAATGCAGCCTCAGTTTCAACACTGTTCACAGAATCAGGTTCGGAGTTTCCCGGTTTCACACATGTAGCACAGAACAGAGGGATGAAAGTACTCTGTTTTGGTTTGGCCTGATTAGACGCAAGTTACACTGCGAAATCGGTTTATTAATTTAGTCAGAAATAACCGTGTCTCTTGCTGTTTACTTGAGTTTTTCCAGACGCTCGCATTTCCTGTTTCACCAAAGAACATGTTTCGGGTTCCTTAACTTTTAAACCTCTTCACTTCCACACCCAGCTTCTTCCACTTCTTCATCTAAAGTGCCAACACAAACCACCGACTCCATATTGTGACAGATAACTTTGTGTAGCTGAAAGAAAATGAAAAAATGTCAAGGTATCCCTTTAACCGCAGCCTTTTTTCCTTCGGTTTGTTTCAGATTTGCACACCTACTGTACCCATGTGCTTAATTTGTTACTCCATATTTATATTTTCCACCTTTTATTATCCTCAATGCCAATGTTTTTTTTATTTTGGAAGTGGAAATAACTACGACGCCGATTTCCCCGGTGCTGTTTATTTTTTAGTTATGTACTCATGTTGTTATTTTTGTATTCATAAAGCTGCAAATTATTTTTCATTTCAACAAGTCATTAAATCTTCTTCATCGACTTTTTCCTGCGTTTGAAACTCACATGACTTGCTATGAAAATATTTGCAGTTTTTCCTGCTCTGTTTGACTGTTGTTGGCTCGGTGTGAGACGGATATGAATAGTTTGTGAATGAATGCATGAGTAGAGAAATGTAAACCTAGTAGATTGCTGAAGATGCACCAAAGCACACGTTACTCCTCCAGAAATCACCGGACCTCCAAAACCTTTCTAGAAATATTCCTCATGATGGTAGATGTCATGTTGTTACTACTATACCATGAGGAAGGTCTTCTTTTTCTTGAAAACTCACAAGTATGCTAATCTTACACCACGAGTCTTATATGCTTTATGTTTTCCTCTGCTTCCTCCTGTCTGTAAGCTTTTATTTATTAAGGCAAGGTGTTTCCGAGCAGTAAAGGCCTCAGTGTGCTTCAAAGGTGGAACGTCTGCGACTCAAGATAAGTGTTGTAGCTCCTCAAAGATTATGGGGTAGAAAAGTAACCAAGTGGTGATTAGACAACATCTTAAATAGGCCTGGTACGGCACGTTTGTTTGATTTTTATAACTGTCTTGGCATTGAAATTGGTGAAAACCGTGCACTCTTTCAACAGTCTCAGCTATAAGTCGTTCAGTGTTGCACAAAGTTGTAAGAAAAAGTGACAGATGTGGAGAGCTTGCTTTAAAACTACACATACGTACATAGGGTCAAGCTGTTGCTCTGTCAGAATCAGAAATCCTTTTTTCAACCCACAGTAGGAACATCAAGAGCGCTACAACAGCAATGGCACAGTCAAATTAAGCTTAAACTACCTTTACACTAGCCAACTCCCTTATTAACTGTTGCTAGCCTTTCACTACAGGACTCTCCCATGATATGGCTGTGCTATCGTAAAAAAATCCAAACTATCTAATATTCTGGTAAGTGTAATTCTTCCTGGCCTTTGACGTTACACCAGGCTTGTAATTGAATTATATATCTTCATTGAACAAGGATCATGCTTAAAAATACATTCATTTCAAAAGGTAAGAGACGTTTTTAGCCAGATGGAAACTAAATCAGCAGGAGGGGTGATGGACATTTCAGTTTTGAAAGTTTAAAAAATCTCCAATTTCAAAAAGTCATTTTTGCAGTTTAAGAAATGCCCTTTTAAACATTTTCCAGAGGTTTTTGTTTCAAATGAATCCTCTGACAATCTTTTGTAATGTTCGATAATGCTAAAGTAGAGAAATAATACAGTTCAAGCTCTGTTCTCAAAATAATTTATATCATCTGTTCTTCTGTCACTTTGCAAGTGCAGCACCGGAGATCTCTTAGTGAGAAACTGTCTGAAAGTGCGCTCCATTTCCCCATTTCATCAATTTAATGTGTCTCCACCTCTTCCTTTTGAGAAACACACACCGTTTTATCTGTCGGACTGTCCTGAACATTTGTTTGCCTTTTTTATTTTGGCTTACTTTTCCTCCAAATTCATCTTTTTGTTCATGACAACAAAAATGAAAAAATGAAGATCTTCTAGTTAAGAGTTAAACCTGTATGAGAGACAAATATTTTCTCTTCACTGGTTATTTAAGCTTTAGTTTGTTAAAAGTTTCTTACGGTTCAATTTCTTTTTTTTCTCCCTTTTTTTATAAAGATGTTTACATTTTGTTATGCATGTTCAAACACAGTTGTTATATCCAGTGTTTTGCACACTTCAGCATCAGTCTTGAACGGCACAGCTCATTAATGTAAAGTACTTAAAAATGAAGTGCCTCATACTTAAAATTGGAGTCGATATTTGAAAGTAACATTTGCTCATTAGCCTTCATGCCATTGATGACATGAAGGCTCTGGTTTTTGTGTGATGTCTGATTGATCCTTTGTTTTGAAGGGAGATTTTCCCGTTAAAAAGCGACAGCAGGATGCAAACAGGACCTATAGGACCGACACCGATCCGGTGAGCAACATTCATGAAGATAAATGATCACAAATTAAAGGTGCCACATGTGCTGTTTTAACATCTGGGATTTTTAACAAGGCAGGAAGAGGGCACTGTTTGTTTCTACAGCAAACAAATAAACAGTAGAAGAAGGGTACATTTGTTGGGATTTATTAGACATTGGCGCTTGGACAAACCTATTTCTTTTTAATTCATTATGTTTTGATTAGCCGTCTTCAGTTATTCCAACAGATTACCGAACTGCAAAACAGTTTTTCTTTTAATGCGTAAACAAAAGATTTATAATGGAATTAAATTGGATTCATTGGTTGGTCTTTAAAACCTGTTTCCAAAGGGACTTCTTGACCAAAAGTCAAAAAGCCAAAGCTATTCGCTTTACTATCACAAAGTCAAAGACATTTCCACATTTAATAAACTGAACCCAGCTCATTTTCTATATTTTTGTGTAAAACGTGACTTAGTTGCTGATGAGATTTCTGCCCAAAAGATGAATTAACAATCGTTTTAGCTTTAAAAATGTCACGAAGTTAACAGAATTTGTCGCAAAAGTTACTTGTAGTAAACTTGAAATGTAAGACTACAAATAAATGCAGCAAATGGGTTTATAGGAAATGTAGTGTTCATGAAGTAAAAGTGTTATTTCATCATGAAGATGTGGAATATTGATGTTATAACTGCTGCATGTGGCACCTTTTTAAAAAAAATGGTTGGATGTTAAGTACCAATGAATGTCTCAGTCACCTGTGATCTTATTTCTATCATCACACCCCTTCTTCTCATGTTTTGTTATTCTTTCTCCTAGAAACAAAGGTTAAAACTCTCTCAAAAGCAGAAGTTGTGATCTTTCCTTCACAAATCGTTGAGCTTTTAAAGAGAATCCATGTTTTCTGGTGTATTCAGTCATCTGCCCGTGTGCACAGGAGATACTGGAGCTTCTGATTGACTCTGTATTAACATGTAATGTGATATGATGATCGCATATCTGCAGCACAAACTCCGGTTCCATTTCTTTTTTTTCAGTTTCTATATGCGGTAAAAACGGCTGGCAGTGTCAGGTACCATTCCATTTTAACACTGTATATTTATAATAAAAGTCATCTGTTAATAAAACACTGGGTGGGGTTTTGTTGTGATTTGTAACCTTCTTTAAAAAAGTTTATTGTTTTCAACAGTTTTATTTATAAAGATTTACTGTCAATTGATGTGTATGCAGATTTAAATTAATTTGAAATTATTTGGAAAACTGTTAAAAATTAACCCGTTTAGACTACATTTTCACCTTTGACACAACCCATATTTTTAAAAGAGTTGTATTAAGAGAAAGAAGTTCTAATACTGATGTATACTATTATGAGACTCTGAGACAAGCTGGAATGTTATTGTCTTTAGACCTTCGTAAAATATTGTCTATTTCCTAAAAAATACCAACAAATATTCTGAAAACACAAATAAGCAATACAAATATATTTTATTTGAATATCTCATATTTATGATAAAAAATTGTGAGTTTCTTGTATATAAATTAAGGGTAAAACACCTTTTAAGAACACAATAATCCTACTTCTCTGACCTTCCTGTGATTCCTCAAACTGAACACTAGATGGAGGCAGACATATGCTCTAATGATAGATTTGCAGATTATTTTGGGGATTATCACAGCAGCAACCCAAATATTACATTTTAGTATTAAAACAACTCAGTTTTGCATGATTGCATACGGTAAGCAGTTTTTAACTAAATGCAGACATCTGAAATAAACAGCAGCCAGTTGTGGAAACATTGGTGTCCTCTCGTCTCTAAGAGCTTTACCAAATCTGAGAAATTACTTAATGACAATATGCTATTGTGATGAATCCTGGGAAATGTAGGATCCAGTATTTATCGAGCTTGAGCCATATTAGAAGGTCAGGATCTCAGCCTGTGCTGCTTCAGTATTTTCTCCTCTTCTAATGAATCGTTCTCATTAGGGTTATTTTATCAATGATCAAATATCAATGATTATTACCATCACTGTAGAACCGGTTAATGAAGACAAGAATGAATTTATGTGGCTCAGGTTGTATATACAATTATGAATTTATGTTAATGATGCTTTACAGAATAATAGAAAAAAAGACTAGTGTCAGCATTAAAATGGTTATAAAATACCTTTCCCAGATAATCCCAAGATATAGGAGGAATGTCAAGAATCAGTATCAATTATTTAAACACACACACACACACACACACACACACACACACACACCACATTCCTCCCCTGAAAGGACTATTATTCTCGTTGTGTTTCAAAAAAGTGTGCACATTTTCACCAAAGAGGAAATGAACACATTCCTGTGTGTGTGTGTGTGTGTGTTTGTGTTTGTGTGTTGGTATTCAACACATTTTGGGGGCAACAATCACGTCATGCAGACCTCTGATGCTGTGTGTGTGTCTTTCATTAACTCACCAATAAAGACATTTAAAATGCTTTAAAAGGGGGGAAAAACTAAAGCCTCAATGATTATCTACAGATTTATAAAAGCTATTTTTTTATCCTCAGTATATTATCAAGTCATTTTTAATTAAAGATTTGCAGTAAAAAACTGAAGTTTAAAATGTAACTATCATCATTTGTCTTTTAAGTAAACATAAAGACACAAAGCAAAGCAGAAATAAATTTGCTTTGCTTTCTGTTTATTTTTCTTATTATTAAATAAAGTTATAGCATATTTTCCTCATGTTGTGCATCCCTAAGAATAGTACACAAATAATGTCTCAGGTCTCAAGAGTGCCATTAAAGACGATATCAGGTCTTTATGGCTTTAACAGACTTTTAATCATCTTTATTATAGTAGGGTTCATTATTTCACATCATTCTCTGGTCCGGTTTCTGTTTTGTGGATTAAAACTCCATGGGCTGCTCTCATTGCTCTGGTATGTGAGCTGTATTTTTCCTGTACAGCCTGACAGACTTTAACCCTTCGAGAGTCATAAATATTTTTCTTTTGAAGCCTCTTCTCTTTGTCTAGGAGCAGACTGTAAAGAAATCCACACACACACACACACACACACACACACACACACACACACACACACACATATATATATATATATATATGGCCTTGAATAATTCATAAAAAAATACAGCTTTAGAGCAACAAATACAGTGATTTTTACTTTTATTATTGTTTTCTTATTATTACCAATTAATTTTATTTATTAAGTTATTTGTTATATAATTATAAATGTTTTATTTATTTAGATTTTTCATATATTTTTGTATACACAGAAATAGACACATAATTATTACAGTTTAT